>NC_134234.1:5739924-6948406 GCF_965152275.1 Natator depressus
CTGATTCTCACTTAGTCCACGACCTCAACTACCTGTTGTTGCAAGAAGTTCCTCAGTTTAATTAGGCATTGAGTCAAGAGAGCACTCTTTTTCATTTGTTTTGAATTTGCCATGTTTCACTTTAATTGAATGTCCTCTTGATCTTGTATTACGAGACATGGAGAACACATTCTCAATCTACTCTCTACCAGGCAGTATTTTATAGATTTTCACATCTCCCCTCTAATTGATCTCCTTTGTAAGGTAACAATCCCAGTCTTTTTACCCTTTCTCCAGCTGAGAGTTTCCTTGGGCCCTTGAGCCTACATATTGCCCTTGCCTGAACCCCTCTAGTTCTGCAATATCCACTGTGAGTACTGTTCTTGGTACTACACAGGGGAGTCCAGAGGAGGGTGAAACATTGCCTGACTGATCTCATGGCATTGTATTTTCTGTATGGTTTCCCATCCCTCTCCTCCTGGATCCCAATGTTTTACTTAATTTCTGTCCAAGACTGCACTGTGAGCAGGGTTTCCGCAAGCTATATGCCATAATGCCCAAATCCCTGTCCTGAGAGATTAGAACCTTGTTAGGTGTTTGAGGATTTCAAGCTTTTCCCTGCAATGAGTATACACACTGCAGTTATGGACTTTAAAGTTCATCTGCCATTTTGCTGCCCATTCACCTGGCTTGGTTAGCTCCCTCTGAGCACTTCTCTGGACTTGACTATGACCTAAATAATCTAGTGCCATCTGTGTATGTTGCCACCTCTGTGTGTTGCTGCTTAACACATTATAGTTGGTTTGAAGTTAATGCAGTGATCAGTGGGTCAGAGAAATGTCCGGTGTGAAGAGAGTACCCCAGAGTGGGGACACCATAGCCCCTGTCCTAAGTGACCATGATGAGACTGAGGGTTAGCCTTCCAGGAATCTTCGACTCAGCCATGTCGCCATTACGAGGACTCTTCCACACAGGAGAGTGGAAGGGGAGTCCTTGAGGTCAGGCAGGCCTCTGGGAAAAGGAAGTGGTTTGGGAACTCAGACTCTTTCACTAGCCAATTCCCTTGGGGTAATACAAAAGCCAGGAAAGATCCCAACAATAGTTCCCCACGTACATCAGGGAACTGTGAGAAAATGATCGGTTGGATTTTAGGGATGTATAAACAGATGTGTAATTGGTGAAATCTTTCAAGAATTGATAAAAGCCGAAATGTCTAACTTTGGGGAGAACATAAGAATGGCCGTACTGGGTCAGACCAAAGGTCCATCCAGTCCAGTATCCTGTGTACTGACAGTGGCCAGGGCCAGGTGCAATGGAGTGTGTGAACCTAACAGGTAATGATCAAGTGATCTCTCTCCTGCCATCCATCTCCACCCTCTGACAAAAGGAGGCTAGGGACACCATTCCTTACCCATCCTAGCTGATAGCCATGAATGGACTTAACCTCCATGAATTTATCCAGTTCTCTTTTAAACCCTATCAGGCAAGGAGTTCCACATGTTGACTGTGCGTTGAGTGAAGAAGAACTTTCTTTTCTTGGTTTTAAACCTGTTGCCCATTAATTTCATTTGGTGGACCCTAGTTTTTATATTATGGGAACAAGTAAATAACTTTTCCTTATTCACTTTCTCCACACCACTCATCATTTTATAGGATTTTATCCTATCCCCCCTTAGTCTCCTCTTTTCCAAGCTGAAAAGTCCTAGCCTCTTTCATCTCTCCTCATATGGGAGCTGTTCCAAACCCCTAATCATTTTAGTTGCCGTTCTCTGAACATTTCTAATGCCAGTATATTCTTTTTGCAATGAGGAAACCACATCTGTACGCAGTATTCAAGATGTGGGGGTAGCATGGATTTATATAAGAGCAATAAGATATACACCATCTTATTCTCTATCCCTTTTTAAATGATTCCTAACATCCTGTTTGCTTTTTTGACTGTCGCTGCACACTGTGTGGACGTCTTCAGAGAACTATCCTCAATGACTCCAAGATCTTTTTCCTGATCAGTTGTAGCTAAATTAGCCCCCATTATATTTAATGTATAGTTGGAGTTCTTTTTCCCAATGTGCATTATTTTACATTTATCCACATTAAATTTCATTTGCCATTTTGTTGCCACTTAGTTTTGTGAAATCTTTTTGAAATTCTTCACAGTCTGCTTTGGTCTGAGCTATCTTGAGCAGTTTAGTATCCCCTTTGTCCAAATCATTAATGAATAAGTTGAATAGGATTGGTCCTAGGACTGACACCACTGGTTACCCCTCTCCATTCTAAAAATTTATCATTATTCCTACTCTTTGTTCCCTGTCTTTTAACCAGTTCTCAATCCATGAAAGGATTTTCCCTCTTATCCCATGGCAACTTAATTTACGTAAAAGCCTTTGGTGAGGGACCTTGTCCATTATGA
Organism: Natator depressus; assembly: GCF_965152275.1. Taxonomy (NCBI): domain Eukaryota; kingdom Metazoa; phylum Chordata; order Testudines; family Cheloniidae; genus Natator; species Natator depressus. The sequence continues at coordinate 5,742,314 of NC_134234.1, forward strand.
CTTTATCATCTTGAAGTGCTCCTTTTGTATCTTGATTATCCTGGGGTCCCACCAGTGGTTTAACAGACTTCCTGTTGGGGCCCACATGCCTCACTATCAAACAGTCCCAGCCATTGAACCAGTAATTTGAAGAGCAAGCTTGGTGGTAACTGTAACACTCAATCACCCAGTCAGAACACTCACAGCTGGACCCCTTTGTTATCGGCCTTCTCTTGTACCTGCTGTGCATTTAGCAAAATTCTTCTAGCAAATACACACAAAGTCTCAAGTCAATTTCTTAATTGAAGAATGTATTGGACTCTGTTCATTACCTGGGGACTTCCCAGACAACAGTTCAAAGGGAGAAGACTTGAAGGCTTGAGGCACCTCCCTGACTGGGTAAAGGAGGTGGGGGAAGAGTTGATCGCAATGTTTGGAATCTGAGGCTACAAAATTCATTAATGTCTCCAGAACAGTTCCTTGAAATCACTCTACCAACCCATCGGTTTGGAGATGGTAGATCAACATTCTTAATGTCTTTACCCTCAGTAGTCCTTGATCTCTAAGGATTTATTGGGGTATTACCACCCAGGAAAGGATTTTCATAAGGTAATTCACTCATTTTGCTCATATCCAGGGTGATGGGACTATGCCTAGAGGGAAATAAACCTCTCCGGGTGCCTTTGTCATCGAACCATGCCTGCGGTCTTTCTTTCTGAATAACATCAAGGTCTACTAAATTAGTAGGTTGCCTCACCTGCCAATGCTGATAATAGTGGAGCTCCAAGGAGAGAAGCACTGAACAGTGTTACAGAGTCAACAACATTCCAGGTCTTAACAATTCCGGATGACACTCTGAGTCCAGGGATGAGCAATTCTACTGTCTGGGGCAAGTCAGTGATCGTTTTGCCTCCTGCACAAAGTATTGCCACTGTCTCAGTCACTAGGGTTCCACCACTTCCCCATCACCACAGAGAGTTGTTCATAGAGATGGCTAAGGATAAGATTAAGTCATAGAAGTCGCGGATTCTGTGACTTTCTGAGACCTCTGTGACATTTACCACTTCAGTCCCGGGGCAGCGGGTGGAGGCTCCTGAGCTCTCAGCTGCCATGTGTGGCCAAGGAACCAGCAGCTTTCAGCCACCTCGGGCGGTGGAGGTATGTGGCACTCCAAGTTGCTCTTGGCTGTGTGGGGACCCAGATCTCTAAGCTTCCACTGGCAGTGGGAGCCGTGGAGCTCTCTCACATGGGGCTGCAGCAGGGGCTCCCGACCTCTGAGGTGCTGGGGCTGCAGTGGCGGCCACAGAGCTGTTATCTCCAGTGGCAGTAGGTGCTGGACCCTCACCCATCCTGAAGTGCGGCTCAGGCTCTCATACTCCTGATGAGGCTTTAATCTTCCCCATTTCAGTCTCCCACCCCGACCCTCGAGACCTGTTGGTGATTTTTACTAAAACTATCTGTGACAAAAAAACTTAGTCATGACCATTCAACTGGTCTGCCCCTCTTCCTGAAAAAAAATTGTGTTGTGGGCCAGGATATCCACTCCCCGGGTGAATGCATTCTGTATGCTGTCGAGGGCTGTGGTCAATGCAGGCCCATGGACTGATTCAGGCAGTCCGATTCAAAACATAAGGAATCCCTCTAGGCAAAACCTTAAGTTACAAAAAGATACAAAAAACAGGAATACACATGTCCTCCAGCACAGTGAATTTCCAAGCCAAAACAAAGAAATCCAAAAGCATTTTCTAGCTAGATTTCTTACTAACTGTACAGGAGTTGAAGGGCTTTCATCCTTGATCTGTTCCCAGCAATGGTATCACACAGACAGACAAAAGCTTTTCCCCCCTCCAGATTTGAAAGTATCTTGTCCCTCATTGGTCATTTTGGGTCAGGTGCCAGCCAGGTTACCTTAGCTTCTTAACCCTTTACTGGTGAAAGGATTTTCCCCTGCCAGGAGGTACAACTCGTAAGAACTGCATAGTCAAGGAAGGCTGACTTTTTTTACAGATTATTTGTGAGCATACTCTTCCTCCATGCCAGAGGTAACTGGGGAACCATGGCGCTCACAGAACTTCTGGTCTTCCTCCCAAACCGCATCCCACTTAGTGCTGGTTCACATACTCTCTGACAATTTGACAGTTCCCTGGGGGACACTGCAGGCCTGAGGAGATATCGTCTCTTGTGTCTGCAGAACTTTGTGTGAACTTTGTGTCTGCAGAACTTCTGCAGATGTATTTGACTACTTTGTCACGAAGCTCTTTGGTTTTGACCCCATAAATGATAGGGTTGAGCATGGGAGGGATGAGGAGATAGAGGTCAGCTAAGATGACATGAACATAGGGTGCGATGCCTTGACCGAAGTGGTGTGTAAGAATGGAGAAGAAGGTAGGGGTATAATATATCAGCATCACACAGATGTGGGCTGTGCAAGTGTTGAGGGCTTTCTGGTGGGCTTTCTGGGAGGAGATTCTGAGGACGGCCCTCATGATCAGACTGTAGGACAGGGCAATGAGCGTCAGGTCAAACCCATTGATTACAAACATTAGCACAAAACCATATATCCTGCTGACTGTGATGTCCCCACACACCATCTTCACCATAGCTATGTGCTCGCATTGTGTGTGGGGGATAATGCGGTTGGCACAGAATGTCTGCTGACTCAGGAACAGGGGCAGGGGCAGAATGAAGAGAACAGCTCTTATCAAACCTACAAGCCCTAGCTTAGCTATTTGTGCATTGCTGAGGATGGTGGCATATCTCAGAGGGTTACATATGGCAACGTAGCGATCGAAAGCCATTGCCACAAGAACGGCAGAGTGCATCACAGAAACCGTATGGAGGAAGAACATCTGGGTGAGGCAGCCAGCCACAGTAATGCCTTTCAAATTGAACCAAAATATGCCCAGTGCCTTTGGCACAACAAAGGTAGGTGTTGCAATGTCTGTAAGTGCCAGCATGCAGAGCAGCAGGTACATCGGCTTCTGCAGAGTCTTTTCCTTACCTACAACAGACAGAAGCGTGACATTTCCCAACAGGCTGATAATGTAGAATGTAAAGAAAGGGATGGAAATCCAGGTGTGGGCAGCCTCCAGGCCAGGGATGCCCGTTAGGATGAAAGTTGAAGTGTCAGAGTGGGTGAAGTTGAAAGGTGCCATGAAGCAGTTGATGCATCGATACGACTCAGAAATGCTCAAGGTGCCTGTAAAGGGAGAAAAGCACAGTAAGGGGGTTATTATTTGTAACAAATAATGTGGTAAATATGTTATAGTTATGAACATTCTCGGAGTCTTCTTGAGTCAGGAGTGAAGAACCACCGACGATGTCACTCCCTGCTTTCCATAGATTTAGAATATGGAGGGAACCGTTTGTTTCTAAACTTGGTTTCCAGACTTGTTTGTGGGAAGACCCAAAATGGAGTCCAGAGTTATGTGGCCTGGTCACATGGCCTTGTAGAGTCATAGCATCCACTCCGTATAATCTGTCTGAAGCATTCTCAGGGAGGCTCACCAGGTGGGAGATAAGTTTCTTTAAAGGCCTATTGTCTCCCCCAAAGTCTCATTGCCCTGAATAGGCCCTTCCCGACCATCTATCTAGACTGACATCAAGTTCCCTAGTGGGCGTTACTCACTTGTAACTATATTTGAAATACAGGGAAGTCATCAAAATTCAGAACTTTTGACAAAAATCATCAATACGTACAAATAGGATAACCATATTCAGAAAGTCATAACTTTTCCAATAACATCTTACATGACCCATCTTGCACAAACTGTATCATAATTATGCTATAATCATATCATAATATCACAGTGAACAACATGGGGTACATTGTTACAAAAATATCAAATGTTATTTCTACCAGTGAAATGCCTGAAGTTACACAACAACAACAAATGGAAACAAAACTGAGTAAAACTTGTGACACCCAGATTATAGTTCTGTGGCTTGCCAGGGTAAAGAGACCCTGAAACTCCCCAAACACACTCTGTACCAAGAAAGGTCCCAAAGCTGGCCTTGGATCTACAATTACAAAGAAAAAAATAATTTCAGCAGCACTGCCCACCTGTCCACCTACATGCTGCTTTGCGACCCTGTGATGTTCCCCTCTGGTGTTATCTGGACTGGTGATCTGGTTAGTCACCCCAGTCCTTAACTTTGGTAGCCAGCCTTACCCTGCTTAGTTGTGAGAACCCCCACTCCTGGGCTCTTCACGCTCAGTCTTTGACATGTAAATTGCTCTTTGGATTATGCAACCTAATGACACTAGCCAGTATCTCCTTTCCCAGACACAATCTTACTCTTGCAGTGTGCAGGTGTGCCCGCAGGGCACTCCAAGCTTATATGAGTCTGTCAGTTTAAGAAAGAAATGGAAATGCCCCAGGCTTGTTATCCCAAGGGGAGTCTCTTACACGCTTCAAACCAAAAGCACTGCTTCAGGTAGAATAAACAACAAAGGTATTAAGTACAAAGATAAAATTTAAATGATATTCAGTGATAGGCAAAAAGTCAGAGTGGTTACCAAAAGAAAAGAAAATGTAAGCACACCGTCTAAACTCTCAATCCTATTAGACTGGGCAACATCTAGATTAAGGATTTTTCTCACCCCACTGGATATTGCAGTCCTTAATATACAAGTTTGTTCCGTAAACCTGGACCAATCTTCCCTGTTGGAATCTTGTCTTCTTCTCAGTGGGGGCAGGAGAAGGGCCCAGTATGTGTCCGCTCTGTCTGTTTTATAGCCTCAGTCCATGTGCTTGGGGGGCACAAGTCCAGGCATGTCTGGGGGGCATTGCTGAGTCTCTCCAAGCAAGGTTGAGCAATTCCCTTTGTGGGGCCTGGTGCACGTGAGTCATTGCATTGGAGCTCCCTTGCTGGACAAGGGCTCTTGATGGGTTGTTTGACACCCTGTCCGGGGATTGGTCATTTTCCTTGCTGTTGCCTCTGGAGAGCTAATATTTGGCTTATTCCCCAATTTACAGCATGTTTTAGTGACCACCATACAACACCATAATCATAACTCCATATTCATTAATGATACACATGTATGGATAGAGGCATGATTTTCAACAGATCATAACCTTTCCCCTGATACCTTACAAGGCATGCGTCATATGTAAAATCATGTTTATATGAAAATGAGGACTATGGCGGTTACACTACGCTCCCCAGTGATAAAGAATGTCTCACCTCCCCCCTTAGTTTGCTACAAGAGGGTTAGCCACCAACTAGCTCAAAGGCAGGGTGTGTTATAGTTCTCTTGGCACCCAGCCTTCAAGGCCATGAGGCGGTGTGCCTCAGTTTCCCCATTCAGACACTGCAAACCAGGTTTCTATGCTATGATCAGATTTAATTCTGTTTGCAGCTATTAACTATGAACTAGACTTACCATAAGGTTTAACATCAGTCATCAAATTCTTATCCCAAAACTTTACATTCATACCTTTTTTAATCACAGTTGGGTGTTTACAAGTATTTTTATGCTACCACGCCCTCTGTTCAGACACTGTAGTGTGAGGTTAGTTTGTTCATTACCCATTGTGTCCTTTGACTCTCTCCCATGTAATAAGTCAATGGCTTGTCTTTCCCTCCAGTGTTCCCATCTGTGTGGGCAATTAATTTAATCGTGTCTCTGGAATGTTGGTGCCTCAGGGTCTGGCAAGATAGTTTTCAGGGGGATTCTGCACATTGGCTGTCTCTTTGCCACCTTTCCCTAGAGGATGGTGATCTGAGCTCCCTGGGCTGGCTGTTTACCCTTTAATCAGATGCAACTTTTTCCCAGCAGCTTTCCCACGACTCACTAGCATGGAGGAAGACACCCCCTTCTCTGTCAGTTGGGGCATTTGTATTCTCACAAACTACCACCTGGCAACTTCCTGGTCTCAATTCCTCCGTTATCACAGGCGTTGGAGTTGCAACTAGATGTAAAGAGACAGAGATATTTTCCAAAAAAAGTATCAGAAATAGCGTCCTGAAAAACTGGGACCTGGATTGGGGTGCCCTCCGTCACCCCTTCCTCTGTCCCTGAGAAGTCAGCGGTGGGACTGCTCCTCTCCAGGAAGCCAGTTACACAGTTCCCTCTCAAAACCTGGGTCACCGGCTGTCAGGGTTCCCTCCCCACCCTGAGCTCAGGGGTACAGATGTGGGGTCCCGCATGAAACACCCCCTAAGCATATTTCTTCCAGCATAGGTGAGAAATTCACAAGGCACAAATTGTTTCCTTGTCCTTGGACGGTATTGCTGCCACCACCAAGTGATTTAGACAAAACTCCAGGAAAAAGGGCCACTTTGAGCCCTTGTTTCCCCAAAATATTCCCTGGAAACCCCTTCACCCCCTTTTCTGGGGAGGCTTGAGAAAAATATACTAACCAATTGGTTACAAAGTGAGCACAGAGCAAACCCCTGGCTTTTTAGGACCCTGAAAATGAATCAGGTTCTTAAAAGAAGAACTCTTTTTTTTTTTTAAGTAAAAGAATCACACCTGGAAAATCAGGATGGAAGGTAACTTTACAGAGTAAATAAAAAAGTAAAACACAGAGGATTCCCGACTGCGCTCAGCTTCAAAGTTACAAAAAACAAGAATAAAACTCCCTCTTAGAATATGGAAAATTCACAATCTAAAACAAAAGATAACAAAGGCATTTCCCTGCCTTTACTTACAATTTCTGTAATTGTATGTATCATTTCAGGTATCTTTTCAGGAGATGATTTACCAGCTTGGTCTCTGTCTCTCTCTGTGTCCAGAGAGGAAACACACAAAGAGAGCACAGACAAAAACTCTTCCCCCAACCGAAGATTTGAAACTACCTTCTTTCCTTATTGGTCCAGTTGGCCAGGTGCCAACCAGGTTATCGAAAGTTCTTAACCCCTTACAGGTAAAGGGACTCTGTACCTCTGGACAGGAGGGATTTTATGTTACCGCATACATCAAGGTTGTTACGCTTCCCTTTATATTTATGAGACAGGCTGAGTACCTGGGTTCACAGATGATGATACAGCCTTCCTTCTAGTGTCCTCAGCATTATGCCCCAAGTGACGAGTGGGGAGACATTCCTCTACCCCCACTATTCCTTCCCCTAATTCCTCCTCTGGGCCCCCTCCTAAGACACATTTCTGTGTGCTCCATAGGAAGTGATCTTTCTTTTGTTCAGCTGCAAAACTCTGCCAGTTAACAGCTGGGATAGTTTCCTTACTCACTGACCACATCTCCCCTGCCTCTGTGCCTGAGGGCATGTTGCCTAGTCTCAGCCCCCTCCCATACTTGGAAGCATCCTGCTTCCCTGTCTTACAGAGTGACAGGAATCCTCACTGACCTCAGTGGTTTCTGAGATTCCCTGCCCCTTCTCCAGGCTCTCCTCTGGGACACATTTCTCTATGCTCCCTAGAGTTTGTCTCTGGTTCAGCTGTGACCTGCTGGAAGCTAACAGCCTGGACAGTTCTCTCCCTGACAGGTATTACACCCTTATCCCTTCCTGATGCGATCTTGCCTCCAGCTTGAGTGCTGGAATTGATCTCAACCACCCTCCCTCCTGGAAGCATGTGGCTTCCCGCTGCTGCAGAAGAATCAAGGAGACTCTCCCATTCTCTCAGCAGTTCCTGAGAACTTACCCTTTCCTTCAGCGGTCCCAGCATAAAACTCCCTCCTGTGGCAGGCAAATACTTTAAGTTGAGCTGCACAGAAAAAACCTGAGCATGGAGCAGGTCGACTAAGAGGTGTTCCATTACTCCACAGTCCAAACACTTTCCAGACCTTCCCACACCACAAGGATTTTACCGAGTGGTATAAGGAATCTGCTTTCGCCCACCCTCACAATCTCTGCCGTGTGGCCAGGTAGCATGCTGGCCTTTGGGACCACACTCTGCTGAACCAGAGAGATATGAGCTCCTGTATCCCTCTGCCTCAAGTACTCCCTGCCATCCGTTTGGAGAGTGTTAACATGCTCCATGTCTGGTTCTGCAGAGGCTAATCTCATAAAACCAATATGATTGGTTTCAGTTGCTTGGGGAGTTTCTGGGGTGAGGATAGCAGAACTAACGTGAACTATTGGTTGCCTGCTTCCTCCTAGCACAGACCATTTATTCCTCAGGTGATCAGTAGAATTACACTGATAGCTCTTCTGCTTTTACAGGAGATTTGGGATGGGGGTTAGAGGAATGTTTTTGGGTAAGAGAATGTTTAGGCTTCTGTCCCCCTACTGTCTTCTCAGGGGAAAAATGGGACGCTCCCTTCCCACCAGTTGTGAGCCACTCTTTCTGTGGCCTGCCCTCAATAGACACCTGAGTCTAATTGAAGTCATCAGCTAAAAAAGCCATCTCAGCCCCAGACTTTACATCTTTGTCCAACAGACACTGCTTTACTTCAGCTGTACTTAGTAAATGCTGTTGAGCAACAAGTCCAAGTATTCCTTCAAAACTTGCCACCTCTTTACCTCTCACCCATTTTCCCAAAAAATCTTTCACATTCTTTACATATTCCACATTACTCATCCCAATATCCCTCTTAAGATTCCGAAATTTAACTCTATATATTTCAGGGGTAATCTGAAAACTTTGCAAAACAGTATCTTTAAATTTACAGTAGTCTCTAAAGCATCTTCGTTAGGCATTCCATTGAAATCATTTGGAGCTTTGCCAGTGAATTTTGCAATCAGGGTAGGAGCTCTCTTACCAGCAGGGATTTTATGTATCACATGCAAACTGTCGAAGGCAGTCAGATATTCAGCAGTATCGTCCTCCTGACTGTCTGCAGGACATGAGTGTTCCAATTTGTGGATTTTTGGAGTGATGGGAGTCATTGGGGTCAGGGGCCTCTGGTTCTGCTTCTCTATCAAGTCCAGTTTGTGTCATAGAATCATAGAATATCAGGGTTGGAAGGGACCTCAGGAGGTCATCTAGTCCAACCCCCTGCTCAAAGCAGGACCAATCCCCAATTAAATCATCCCAGCCAGGGCTTTGTCAAGCCTGACCTTAAAAACTTCTAAGGAAGGAGATTCTACCACCTCCCTAGGTAACGCATTCCAGTGTTTCACCACCCTTCTCGTGAAAAAGTTTTTCCTAATATCCAACCTAAACCTCCCCCACTGCAACTTGAGACCATTACTCCTTGTCCTGTCCTCTTCTACCACTGAGAATAGTCTGGAACCATCCTCTTTGGAACCACCTCTCAGGTAGTTGAAAGCAGCTATCAAATCCCCCCTCATTCTCCTCTTCTGCAGACTAAACAATCCCAGTTCCCTCAGCCTCTCCTCATAAGTCATGTGTTCCAGACCCCTAATCATTTTTGTTGCCCTTCGCTGGACTCTCTCCAATTTATCCACATCATTCTTGTAGTGTGGGGCCCAAAACTGGACACAGTACTCCAGATGAGGCCTCACCAATGTGGAATAGAGGGGAACGATCACGTCCCTCGATCTGCTCGCTATGCCCCTACTTATACATCCCAAAATGCCATTGGCCTTCTTGGCAACAAGGGCAAACTGCTGACTCATATCCAGCTTCTCGTCCACTGTAACTCCTAGGTCCTTTTCCGCAGAACTGCTGCCTAGCCATTCGGTCCCTAGTCTGTAGCTGTGCATTGGGTTCTTCCATCCTAAGTGCAGGACCCTGCACTTATCCTTATTGAACCTCATCAGGTTTCTTTTGGCCCAATCCTCCAATTTGTCTAGGTCCCTCTGTATCCTATCTCTGCCTCCAACGTATCTACCACTCCTCCCAGTTTAGTATCATCCGCAAATTTGCTGAGAGTGCAATCCACACCATCCTCCAGATCATTTATGAAGATATTGAACAAAACCGGCCCCAGGACCGACCGCTGGGGCACTCCACTTGACACCGGCTGCCAACTAGACATGGAGCCATTGATCACTACCCGTTGAGCCCGACAATCTAGCCAACTTTCTACCCACCTTATAGTACATTCATCCAGCCCATACTTCTTTAACTTGCTGACAAGAATACTGTGGGAGACCGTGTCAAAAACTTTGCTAAAGTCAAGAAACAATACATCCACTGCTTTCCCTTCATCCACAGAATCAGTAATCTCATCATAGAAGGCGATCAGATTAGTCAGGCATGACCTTCCCTTGGTGAATCCATGCTGACTGTTCCTGATCACTTTCCTCTCGTGTAAGTGCTTCAGGATTGATTCCCTGAGGACCTGCTCCATGATTCCTCCAGGGACTGAGGTGAGGCTGACTGGCCTGTAGTTCCCAGGATCCTCCTTCTTCCCTTTTTTAAAGATTGGCACTACATTAGCCCTTTTCCAGTCATCTGGGACTTCCCCCGTTCGCCACGAGTTTTCAAAGATAATGGCCAATGGCTCTGCAATCACAGCCACCAATTCCTTTAGCACTCTCGGATGCAACTCGTCCGGCCCCATGGACTTGTGCACGTCCAGCTTTTCTAAATAGTCCCTAACCACCTCTTTCTCCACAGAGGGCTGGCCATCTACTCCCCATGTTGCGATGCCCAGCGCAGCAGTCTGGGAGCTGTCCTTGTTAGTGAAGACAGAGGCAAAAAAAGCATTGAGCACATTAGCTTTTTCCACATCCTCTGTCACTAGGTTGCCTCCCTCATTCAGTAAGGGGCCCACACTTTCCTTGGCTTTCTTCTTGTTGCCAACATACCTGAAGAAACCCTTCTTGTTACTCTTGACATCTCTTGCTAGCTGCAGCTCCAGGTGTGATTTGGCCCTCCTGATTTCATTCCTACATGCCCGAGCAATATTTTTATACTCTTCCCTGGTCATATGTCCAACCTTCCACTTCTTGTAAGCTTCTTTTTTATGTTTAAGATCCGCTAGGATTTCACCATTAAGCCAAGCTGGTCGCCTGCCATATTTACTATTCTTTCGACTCATCGGGATGGTTTGTCCCTGTAACCTCAACAGGGATTCCTTGAAATACAGCCAGCTCTCCTGGACTCCTTTCCCCTTCATGTTAGTCCCCCAGGAGATCCTACCCATCCGCTCCCTGAGGAAGTCAAAGTCTGCTTTCCTGAAGTCGAGGGTCCGTATCCTGCTGCTTACCTTTCTTCCCTGTGTCAGGATCCTGAACTCGACCGTCTCATGGTCACTGCCTCCCAGATTCCCATCTACTTTTGCTTCCCCCACTAATTCTTCCCTGTTTGTGAGCAGCAGGTCAAGAAAAGCTCCCCCCCCTAGTTGGCTCATCTAGCACTTGCACCAGGAAATTGTCCCCTACGCTTTCCAAAAACTTCCTGGATTGTCTATGCACCGCTGTATTGCTCTCCCAGCAAATATCAGGAAAATTAAAGTCACCCATGAGAACCAGGGCGTGCGATCTAGTAGCTTCTGCGAGTTGCCGGAAGAAAGCCTCATCCACCTCATCCCCCTGGTCCGGTGGTCTATAGCAGACTCCCACCACTACATCGCTCTTGTTCCTCACACTTCTAAACTTAGTCCATAGACACTCAGGTTTTTCTGCAGTTTCGTACCGGAGCTCTGAGCAGTCATACTGCTCCCTTACATACAGTGCTACTCCCCCACCTTTTCTGCCCTGCCTGTCCTTCCTGAACAGTTTATAACCATCCATGACAGTACTCCAGTCATGTGAGTTATCCCACCAAGTCTCTGTTATTCCAATCACGTCATAATTCCCTGACATCACCAGGACCTCCAGTTCTCCCTGCTTGTTTCCAAGGCTTTGTGCATTCGTATATAAGCACTTGAGAGAACCTGCTGATCGCCCCTCTTTCTCAGTATGAGGCAGGAGCCCTCCCATCACAGACGTTCCTGCCTGTGCTTCCTCCCGGTATCCCGTTTTCCCACTTACCTCAGGGCTTTGGTCTCCTTCCCCCGGTGAACCTAGTATAAAGCCCTCCTTACTAGGTTAGCCAGCCTGCTCGCAAAGATGCTCTTCCCTCTCTTCGTAAGATGGAGCCCGTCTCTGCCCAGCACTCCTCCTTCATGGAACACCATCCCATGGTCAAAGAATCCAAAGCCTTCTCTCCGACACCACCTGCGTAGCCATTCGTTGACTTCCACGATTCGACGGTCCCTGCCCTGGCCTTTTCCTTCCACGGGGAGGATGGACGAGAACACCACTTGCGCCTCCAACTCCTTTATCCTTCTTCCCAGAGCCACGTAGTCTGCAGTGATCCGCTCAACGTCATTCTTGGCAGTATCATTGGTGCCCACGTGGAGAAGCAGGAAGGGGTAGCGATCCGAGGGCTTGATGAGCCTCGGCAGTCTCTCCGTCACATCGCGAATCTTAGCCCCTGGCAAGCAGCAGACTTCTCGGTTTTCCCGGTCAGGGCGGCAGATAGATGACTCGGTCCCCCGGAGGAGAGAGTCCCCGACCACCACCACCCGCCTCCTTCTCTTGGGAGTGGTGGTCGTGGAACCCCCAACCTCAGGACATCGCATCTCATGCCTTCCAACCAGCGGAGTCTCCTTCTGCTTTCTCCCCCCAGACGTATCGTTTGGTCCACTCTTCGCAATGGTACCTGTGGAGAGAACATGAAAGCGGTTAGTTACCTGTGTCTGCGTTGCTGGAACCTGGACATTCCCCCTTCTTCTTCTGGAGGTCACATGTTGCATGTGTTTTCACTTTCTCTCTCTCTTTCTCTTTCTTCCTGCCCTCTGTCTCTGTCTCTTTTCTTGGGTCGGGGCCTCTGGTTCTGCTTCTCTATGAAGTCCAGTTGGTGTTTTCACCCTCTCACTTTCTCTCCTTATCTCTCTCTTTTTCGCTCTTTTAGTTCCATAGCCCTGCTGTGTGCAGCTTCCTCCCTGGCTGCCTCTTCCTCCATAGCCCCTTGGTGTGCAGACTTCTCTTCTTTGAGCCTCATTGCTGCCTGCCACGTTTGAAACTTGACGCAGTTTCCCTTCTCTGCTGCTTCCAGTTTTTCCAGCTCTAGTTTTGTAGCTCCAGCGTTGGTAGTCATTTTTTTGCTTTCTTGTGCTTAATTCCCTCATTGAAATTAAACAAACAGAAAATGACATAACGGTGACCTCCTCCTGACTGTCCTTAGCCACTGCACATTCTCACAGGACGAAGGATGGTCCAGATGGGGACGGTGTCAGAGACAATCTGCTACAGTGTGGTCCACTTTACATTCCAGGCTGAGATTCCTCCCGGACGCAGGAGGGCTCATGATGCCTCTTTGGGCTGTGCATTGGGGAGGACATCCATTCCCCATTTTGCGTAATTTCAGGACTCTGAGTCACTCTGATCTGGATACTGCATGCCACAGAATATCAGGGTTGGAAGGGACCTTAGGAGGTCATCACAGTGTCCCGCTGTCCCACCCACAGCCCCCCACATGCTGTGTGTTTCTGGACCTCCCCCAATAAAATTTGCAACACCACCTCTAAGCCAGAAACGTGCTTTTAATTTTACTGCCTTTTGTGTTTCTCATCCTCTCCAGAAACAGAGATGCGGGGGCTCAGAGAGAGCAGACCCCTCTCCTCCCTTGAAAAAAAAATGTTATCCTAATTGTTTTGAAGGTTTAAGCCTGTGAGTTTGAGATATCAGCAACTTTTCTGTCAGTTCTTCTTGGGTCCTAAGAAGCTCACCTGTCCTTAGAGGCCACAGGAGAGATCAACATGAAGTCACTGGAGAAACAGTGCTGATTTGAATCAGAGCATTTATTTAAGTCACTACATGTGGATTTAGGGGGAACTCCTGGATCTGTTGGGAATTTGGCCTTTGATCTCAAAGGGGACCAGATTCACCCTGAGTGTTTAACTTTTGGCTCCCGGCTGTGAAAATCACGGCTTTGGATCCTCCTGCAGAAACTGCGATTCTGTTAGGGTGCTGAAAGAGTCTGAAGGAAACTCCCAGTTCATGGGGTGCTCTGGACCGGGAATGAAAGTTGGGAATTTCAAAACACAGAAGCCCTGATTTTGCTTTCAGAGAGGCCAGTGTCAGTCTGGAGTGACCCAGTGAAGACAGAATGTGAGAGCAGAATATAGCCAGTGTGTGGCCCATTCTTGTTGTGAACTCTCTGGTTCACAGGTACCCACTGCAGAGGCTTTGGCTGCATTTCCTAACAGGGCAGTGACGTTGCTGAATTGGAAAGCTTGAGCGAACCAGAGGAAAAACCACACAGCACAAAAAAAAAAAAAAGGAAGTTACTGAGAGAGATAGAAGGAATCAGTAAGAGAAAAGGAACTAAATTTAAAACACAATATTTGTCTAAACTCTTTCCAATACATTTGTAGTTCCAATTTGACCAGATAAATCCCTTGGTGTTTCCAAGAGTACTAAAAACTCAGCACTAACCTTAATGCAGAAACAGGCAAGTCACCGCAATCCTGCTCAGCAGAGAAAGGAAATCTCCTTATGGCTACTGCAAGGCAGAGGCTTGAGAATCAGCGTATGACTGTCACATGGCTGACACTTCACATGCTGCACAGCGACCTTTATGATCCCCCTGAACACTCCCCATGAACTGTCAGGTTGGCCAGGACTCCTGTAGAATTCCCTGGGCTCTGTGAGCAGCGGGAAAAGCAGAAAATAGACCCTAGAGAACTTCAGCCTGAGAGCCCCCCCAGGAGTGAAGAAATGATTTGCCAATAACAGGGGCTCAGATTTACAAAGCAAAATGCAGTTTGCAAATGGTTCAGTGCAGCAAATGGTGATAGATTTCTTTCCTGTGTGTAGTGCACTGCCACCTGCACTCTGTGGGAACGCTGCCACAAGATTGGGGGCCAAAAACACATTTCAGTTGATGGTAGCATTGTACCACTGCACACCGCCCATGCAGCTGTAATAGCCATTCCATTCGCCTCTGAAAAATCAGTGCCACCCTGTCGCAGCCAAATTACATGATCCTGAATTAATGCAAGCTGAAATGTGTGTAAAAGGCTTTCTTCTCCCAGGATTCTGACCTCAATGGTAGTTGCCCGTGGCCCTTGGGAGGTGATAACTTGTTTTATGTCTGACAGCTACCAACTGTTTTAATGGTTAATCTACTCTCTGCATCAGGAAGGCATCACATTTCACCTCTTTGTTGACTTTACACAGATTGGTGCAGAAATGGGTTACGACATCTTGGGTCAGAGATAGTCCAACGGGACTTCTCCACTGACTACGTGATTCCTTCCTCTCTTCCCGTGCTAAAATGACCCTGCTTCAGTGAGAACATGGGTGAGAACATGATGGTACAGGAATCAAAGAACTGCTACTGTATGGGCTACTGTCCATAGGCCTGTATGGGCTACTGTCCCTACCCCCATACTTGCATCATAGGTGCCTTGCGGCGAAATTTGAGGTCCAGATGGTAAAAGACGGATGGGTTGTCACCCCTGGGGTGCAGTCTGGGAGCCATGAGAACTGCTGCACCCCTCTAACCACGGAACTGGGCTGGCACTGTTTCACACTGCTTTGCTGGTGATTCAGTCTCTCCAGGCCCTATGATCACCAACACTAGATCAGATGGTGCCACACAGTGAAACAGAGTTACCTGAGAGTTTAGCTAACCTCCTAAGTATAAACAGCAGACATCAGCCGATTTCTCGGTTTTGTTTCCAATTGTTGTTGAATGTTATTTACATAACTTCAGACATTTCACTGGTGGAAAGAACCACTGATCTTTGCACCTCAGCTGCTTTAATCTCCCACCATATCCTGGACCCGCTCTCTGAACTCTCCTTCCCCATCCCAGGCTGCCTTGCTTCCAACAGCATGATGGTTGCCAGTGTCTTCTCCATACACCTCAGTCACCTGTGGATTCCACAGCCTCCGAGCTGCCCCACGCTCCCCACAACTCTTCTTCTGCAGGGGGTGAGATGACTCCCATCAAACCTGCTCCCTTGGCAGGGAGGAGTGACACACTGGTCAGAAATCTACACACAGGTCGCAAACGCTAAGGAACCTATGCTGCTTCTCTTATTACACCGATACACAGTACATGGTTCTTCAAGGACTGCTGCTCAGGAAAAACTCACAGGCTGAGAATTATGCACATTATATAATGAGAGCGGGCAACTCTGGGACATGTGAGGGCCTAGATCAATACAGCTGCCACATGCAGGAACCACTGGTAGCTGACTGAAAGAGTGGGCCACTGTGAGACAGATGTTAAATCCAGGATGCTCTGGGATGATTTGCTAGCCAGCTCTGTTAGTTATGAATGGTGAGGGTTGTACATTCATCCTTAGTGCAAAGATTTTATGGGGTGTGTCAAGGTTCCTTCCCCACTCTGAACTCTAGGGTACAGATGTGGGGACCTCCATGAAAACCTCCTAAGCTTACTTTTAACAGCTTAGATTAAAACTTCCCCAAGGTACAAAATTATTTTACCCTTGGATTTCCACTGCCACCACCAAACTTTATCTGGGTTTACTGGGAAACGTAGTTTGGACACATCTTTCCCCCCAAAATCCTCCTAACCCTTGCACCCCACTTCCTGGGGAAGGTTTGGTAAAAATCCTCACCAATTTGCAGAGGTGACCACAGACCCAAACCCTTGGATCTTAGAACAATGAAAAAGCATTCAGTTTTCTTACAAGAAGACTTTTCATAGAAGTAAAGGAATCACCTCTGTAAAATCGGGATGGTAGATACCTTACAGGGTAATTAGATTCAAAACATAGACAATCCCTCTAGGTAAAACCTTAAGTTAAAAAAAGACACACAGACAGGAATAGTCATTCTATTCAGCACAACTCTTTTCTCAGCCATTTAAAGAAATCATTATCTAACACATACCTAGCTAGATTAGATTACTTACTAAAAGTTCTAAGACTCCATTCCTGATCTGTCCCCAGCAAAAGCAGCATAAGACAGACACAGACCCTTTGTTTTTCTCCCTCCTGCCAGCTTTTGAAAGTATCTTGTCTCCTCATTGATCATTTTGGTCAGGTGCCAGCGAGGTTACCTTTAGCTTCTTAACCCTTTACAGGTGAGAGGATTTTTCCTCTGTCCGGGAGGGATTTTAAAGGCGTTTACCCTTCCCTTTATATTTATGACAGGGTGAAGTTATTATTTTTCTCACCTAAACCTTTTTTCCATGCAGCGCCTTATGGGATCCCTCAGGTTCATGAAATACACACAGAGTGCACATTTTCCAAGGCAGAGCTGTCACCTGAGAATTATTGTTAAATTCAACATACTCATGAATAGAAAATTGTTCTAATGCTTAATTAACTCACACTATTTAAAATGTACACTTTATTTCCAATCAGAAATTCTTTAACTCCAATTTCCAGCAATTGGATTGTGTTACACCTCTCAGAGTAGCAGCCATGTTAGTCTGTCTCCGCAAAAAGAAAAGGAGGACTGTGGCATCTTAGAGACTAACAAATTTATTTGAGCATAAGCTTTCGTGAGCTACAGCTCCCTTCATCGCAAAAGCTTATCGCAAAAGCTTATGCTCAAATGAATTTGTTAGTCTCTATGGTGTCACAAGTCCTCCTTTTCTTTTTTCTGTTACAACTCAGTATGCTATCCTGAAAAGCCTATTATTCAATACTAGTTCCCAGTGTATGTCGTTTCCAACAGTTATCAAGTCACCCCTTAACCATCTTGATTAAACTAAACAGATGAAGATCTTTGAGTCTATCACAATAAGGCATGTTTTCTAATTTG
Source organism: Natator depressus (assembly GCF_965152275.1). Lineage (NCBI taxonomy): Eukaryota > Metazoa > Chordata > Testudines > Cheloniidae > Natator > Natator depressus. The sequence goes on from NC_134234.1 coordinate 5,759,842, forward strand.
TACTAATTCTTGTGACCCTTCTGTGAACACTCTTCAGTAGATAAACATCCAGTTTTAACTGGGGACACCACAACTAGACAGAGGATTCAAGAAGCAGCCACACCAGTGCCAAATACAAAAGTAAAATAACTTCTCTAACTCTCCTTGAGATTCCAATGGTTATCATCCAAGGACCACATTGGCTCTTTCGGCCACAAGGCCACACTGGAAATTCATGTTTAGCTAATTATTCCTTCTTACAGATTGCTCTGAATCAGTGACCTGTCTTCTTTATTATTTAGAATCCCCCAAATGTTTTGTCATCTGCAAATGTCATTGATATTCAGGCATAAGAAGGGTTAGCAGCTGAGTTGCTGACACGTTTCTTCCTACATTTGTCTGTTAACATCTGTAACTTATGCCTCAGACAAAGCTGGGTGCCTGCAAGAAAGTGTCTCACCAAAAGAAACGAGGAAAGTGTCAGGGTTCCCTCCCCACTCTGAATTCTTAGGTACAGTTGTGGGGACCAGCATGAAAGCCCCCCTAAGCTTATTTTAGGTTAAAACCTGGTATGCTGCCAATACCAAGCGATTTAACAAAGAATCAGGGAAGAGCCCACTTGGAGACGTCTTTCCCCAAAATATCCCCCCAAGCCCTTACACCCCCTTCCTGGGAGGCTTGAGAATAAACAAGATGAGGCTTGAGAATAAACAAGTGATTTTTAAGACCCAAAAAACCCAATCAGATTCTTAAAAAACAGAACTTTATTAGAAGAACAAAAACAGATAAGAGAACAACTCTGTAAGATCAGAAAGGAAAATAATCTCACAGACAGTCAGATTCAAAACATAGAGAATCCCTCTAGGCAAAACCTTAAGTTAAAAAAAGACACAAAAACAGGAATATAATTCCTCCAGCACAGCAAATTTCACAAGCCAAAACAAAGAAAACCTAATGCATTTTCTAGCTAGATTCCTTACTAACTTTGCAGGAGTTGGAGGGCTTGCATCCTTGATCTGTTCCCGGCAAAGGTATCACACAGACAGACCAAAGCCTTTTCCCCCTCTCCAGGTTTGAAAGTATCTTGTCCCCTCATTGGTCATTTTGGGTCAGGTGCCAGCCAGGTTACCTGAGCTTCTTAACCCTTTACAGGTAAAAGGACTTTGCCTCTGGCCAGGAGGGATTTTATAGCACTGTATGCAGAAAGGTGCTTATTCTTCCCTTTATATTTATGACAGGAGGTAACAGAGCTGCAGACCTGTAGCCCTAAACACCAATAGCTTGTGGCCTTCCTGCCCATTCTGTTGAGCACAAAGTCTCACTTAGCCGTGGCCTCAACTACCTCTTGTTGCAACGAGTTCCTCAGTTTAATTAGGCATTGAGTCAAGAGAGCACTCTTTTTTTATTGGTTTTGAATTTTCCATGTTTCACTTTAATTGAATGTCCTCTTGATCTTGTGTTAGGAGACATGGAGAACACATTCTCAATCTACTCTCTACCAGGCAGTATTTTATAGATTTTCACATCTCCCCTCTAATTTATCTCCTTTGTAAGGTAACAATCCCAGTCTTTTTCAACTTTCATTATGCTGCCCATTCACCTGGCTTGGTTAGCTCTCTCTGAGGACTTCTCTGGACTTGACTAGGACCTAAATAATCTTGTGCCACCTGCATATGTTGCCACATCACTGCTCAACACCCCCTTTCTAGATTGGTAATAAGTATTGCTATACAGTTTGTTATAAATTGTGTAAACCCCCCACCCCTCTCCCACCACCCACTTGCTATCCTTCACAGGCACCTTGATCATTTCTGACCCTGATCGACACATGAACCACCTCATGGCAGTTTTCAATCTCACACACTTTGACACTTCAGCATTCTTTCTAATGGGCATCCCTGACTTGGAAGCTGCTCACATCTGGATTTCCGTCCCTTTCTCTATTTTCTACTTTATGGGCCTGCTGGGAAATTTCACGCCTCTCTATTTTATAGGCAAGGAGCAGACTCTGCACAAGCCGATGTACCTGCTGCTCTCCATGCTGGCACTCACAGAAATCGGCACATCTACTTCCGTCGTGCCAAATGCAATGTGCATAGTTTGGTTCAATTTGAAAGGCATTACTGTGGGTGGCTGCCTCATGCAGATGTTCTTCATTCACGTGGCTTCTGGGACACATTCAGCCATCCTCATGACAATGGCCTTTGATCGCTGTGTCGCCATATGTAACCCTCTGAGATATGCCACAGCCATCACCAACGCATGAATAGCTAAGCTAGGGCTGGTGGGTTTGATAAGAGCTGTTCTCTTCCTTCTTCCCATGCCCCTGCTCCTGAGCAGGCTGCCATTCTGTGCCAGCCGCATTATCCCACATACGTGCTGTGACCACATGGCTGTGGTGAAGATGTCGTGTGGCGACATTACAGTCAACAGGATGTACGGTTTGGTAGTAGCATTTGTAATGACCATGTTAGACCTGACAGTTATTGCCCTGTCCTATGGTCTGTTCAGAGTATCCTCCAAGAAAGCCCACCAGAAATCTTTCAGCACTTGCACAGACCATATCGGTGTGATGAAGATGTCTTATCCTTCCTTCCTCTTCTCCACTGTGACATACCAGTTTGGTCAGGGAATTGCTCTCCATGTTCACATCATCTTGACCAACCTATATTACCTCCTCCTCCCCATGTTCAATCCTATCATTTATGGGGCCAAAACCTGCGAGCTTCGTGAGAAATTGCATAAGTACACTTGCAGAATATGATTACCCAGTGCCACTGATTTTAAGCCTTCCTGACAAGAGGGTGAATGTGTATCTTGTTAATCGAGGGTGCTCTGTTCTCCTTTGGCTGAGCTCAGCACTGTGGAAGTTCCAGTATGAGAAGCTCCTCGCACCTAACCTCTTATCACTGTATCACCAAGTATTGATCTCTCTGCTGCTAAGTTCCCTCTCTCTCTCGCCATCACCTGATCTCTTTCAGTGTAATCTATCAGCCCTCAGCCCCCAAAACCCTGTCACTTGTTCTTTCCATGACTTTCAAACCAACAGAAGATACGGTAGTTTTCTGAAGCAAGGTGGCTTTCCATTATACCCTGTTTGAACCGGTATCTTGTTCAGTTTGACAAACTGAAGCCATGCTTTCTGATAGCCAAAGACAATAAAGTAAGTACAGTGCTGAAATATACCTGATTTTTCTACGTCCAGTCCTTCTTGAAGCCTGGAGGATAAACTCAATGTTACGGTTGGAAAATGGTAATACAGGAAAGGTGCTGCAGGAATTGAGGGCATTCTACTCGAGCTTCTTGGTGAGAGTTTTGAAACTATGTGTTTCTCAGAACTGGAATATATTACTCTGAATTTGAGGGCAGTTTGTGAAACAGATGAAACAGAGATTGCCACTATATGTCCAGGTGATTGAATCACTTGCCTTCCTGAGTCTTTCACAACCTAGATTGGCTGATGTGTCATTTTTGCATCTATACAATTATACAAAATCTGTTGTGAAGAGTTTGCACCAATGAAAGAATGATTGCACTGGTTACTGCTGATATGTATGACCAGAAGCAGAAGCATCCTACTTCCAGTGAGGACACCGAGGAGGAAATGTTGCCTTTTAGGGACTAACAGTAACAAAATAATGCAACTCACAATATGCACATTGGCTAGCATTATTGAATGTATTTAGAAATAAATAATATAATAATGTTATTGTTGTTTTTATGCAACATAAGTTTTGGACTCCCTTGGGCAAGGCAATTTTTAACAACATAATTTGCTATTTTTTCTTTAAAACACCAGCCACCCATCAATCAGGATTCAATACAAGTACTGGGGGGTTGATTTTGAATGTGATTGTCATCTCATAGGTTTGTAGGTTATGTGGAAAAACTCCTTCTGGGGCTTGTAACTTTCTTTTCTTTTCTTTTCTAAATCAGATCTATGTGAGGTATCTAACAAAACGTTTCATTTGTTACTTGATGTATAGACCAATGCATTTATTATAAAAAACCCCTTTGTTTCAAGAAAGAGATTGGGCTAGTTTTAGGTTAGTTTTTAAGTGATTTGGGGCTATTAAAGCAGTAAAATCTGGCAAACCTGATGCAGTAACTCAAGCTGAGCTGGAGGGAGAGCAGCAGCAGCCATAAAAAAAAAGGTCCAGAGAAGGATCCCTGAAGGCAGAACTGGGCTGAGGCCACAGAAGCAGCACTCAGCCCTGTTGTATCCTTGGGAGCAGCAGTTGAGGAAGAAATCACTTGAGACACAGAGAGCTGTGAGCCATGAAAGCAGCCATTTATTTTCCACACCCTGAACTAACCAAACCAGCCCTAACTGGCTGGGCTATCCCCTAATCATCTAACTCAGTTGCCATAGCAACAACAAGCTGCTATTACCAGGAAAACCAAATACACAACATATTCCTCCCCCCTTTACAAGAACATCTCCTAAAGAAAACACTAAACTAGAGAAGGAGGGTAGACTGCCTCCATTCCCAGCTAAACCCCAGGGATTATTTTGCCCCATAACCATCGGTTCACCCTAGCTAAAGATCCAGCCATTGGAGTGTTGTCCCCTTGCTGATTTCAAAGCTTGTTTCATTATCTGCACAAATCTTTCAGCTAATCCACTGGTGGATGGATGATATGGTGCTGTAGTGATGTGGTGTATCCCATTTGCCTTCATAAAATTTTGAAAATCCTGAAAGATGAACTGCGGTCTGTTGTCACTCGCAAGTTGTTCTGGCAGACCAAAACGACTAAAGAGTCCCCGTAGTTTTTGGATAGTACTCTCTGCAGTAGTGGACTGCATTCTGGAGACTTCTGGCCATTTAGAATGGGCATCTACCACCACTCAGGACATGCTTCCTTCAAGGGGGCCAGCAAAGTCAACATGAATACATTGACATGGGTTTTCAGGCCAGTCCCTGGGTGTAGGGGCACCCACTGGGGGGCATTCCTGACACCCTGACATGACATACAAGCTCTTGCTTTCTCTTCAATAGCACTGTCCAATCCAGGCCACCAGAAATAGCTTCCTGCAATTTCCTTCATGCGCATTATTCCACAGTGACCAGAATGTAGCTGTTCTAACATCTGTGATCTCAGTGGTGGTGGGATAATGACATGTCTCCCCCACAATAAACAACCAGATTGGATCGATAACTCCGTCCTCCTGGACATGTAGGTAACAAGGTCCGGTGAGACCGGAGAGGTTCATCGAGATTTTCCATGCATCACCAGGTCCATAACTTGGGACAATACTGGGTCAACACGAGTTGCCTTCTTTATTGAGTAGCAGTGATGGGTGTATTCTCTATGTGTTCAAAGTAGAAGACTTCCTTTTGGGCAGTATCTTGATGTTTGACTGGCAAAGGCAACCTTGAGAGACCATCCGCATTGCCCAGCAGAGTGGATTTCTGATATTTGATTTCATACGTGTGCGCTGAAAGTAACAATGCCCAATGTTGCATACAACTAGCAGCTAATGGGGGAATGCCTGGGTAGGGTCCAAAAATTGACGTCAGAGGGCGATGGTCTGTAAGAAGAGTAAAGTTCCGCCCAAACAGGTCCTGATGAAACTTCTGAATTCCAAAAATGATTCCCAATGCCTCACATTCGATTTAGGCATAGTTAGTTTCTCCTTTGCTTAGAGTGCGTGAAGCAAAAGCAACAGGTCTCTCTTCTCCTGAAGGCATAATGTTTGACACGACTGCACCCACTCCATAAGGGGAGGCATCGCAGGCCAATTGTAGGGGTAAGGAGAGATCAAAGTGCGTTAGAACTTCAGAATTTAGCTATTCATTTTTAGCTTTGTTAAATGCAACATTACAGGCTTCAGTCCACTTCCAGGTCTCGTTCTGCCCAAGGAGTTCATGAAGTGGTTTTAGCAGTGTGGCTAACTGTGAGATGAACTTTCCATAATAGTTCAATAGTTATAGAAACAAGCGTAGCTGGCTAACATTTTGAGGTGGGGGAACCTCCACAATAGCCTTAACTTTTGCAGGGGCCTTATGAAGACCCTCAGCATCAATGATGTGTCCCAAATATTCAGCAGAGGGCTGGAAGAATTCACACTTGTCTCTGCGGAGTTGTAGGCCATACTCTTCCAGTCTTTGTAGGGTAGCCTCTACATTCTTTAAGTGATCCTCTTCATTCCTTCCAGTGACCGGGATGTCATCCAGATAGCACTGAACTCCTGGCAAGCCACACAAGATCTGGTCCATAGCCCTGTGGAACAGGGTGGGAGCTTTTTTGTTTGTTTGCCTTGACTTCTACTTCCTTTTGTGGCTGGGGCAGCACAGGGATCCCATTCTCGTTGCCACTTTGTTGTATTCTTGGAAGCAGCAGTTTAGGAAGAAATCACTTGAGACACAGAGAGCGGTGAGCCATGAAAGCAGCCATTTATTTTCCACACCCTGAACTAACCAAGCCAGCCCAAACTGGCTGGGCTATCCCCTAATAATCTAACTCAGTTGCCAGAGCAACAACAAGGAGCTATTAGCATGACAGCCAAACACACAACAAGCCAGAAGAATTGAAGGCAGCAGTGCTGAAGCAGAGCTGGGGAGCTGCAGCTGGAGCAGACCAGAACCAGGAGCTGGATCCGCACAAACCAGCTGCACCAACGGGGAGCCACGGCTGAGCTAGAGTAGGGAGCTGTGGGGATAGAGCCAGGATAGTGGATGCCGGCAACTAGTAACAAGGCAGCCGATCACAGTGAGCAGCTGGGGAGAGGAAGGTGGGGCCATGGACAGAGGGCCCCGCACAGGGAGCTGCCACCAGACAAGAGGGCCCTGAAGACTGGACTCAGGAGAGAGGACGTCAATCTGATGTAGGGCCAGATGCTGGGGAGAAGGGTCCTGCCACCTCGAGCCTGAGGGTATGTGGCCACTGCAAAAGCTAGTGCCTGACTTGGCAGTATCACCACAGTACAACTAGAAGCTGGCAGTGGGCCTGGGACGTGTGATTCAAAACCATCCTCTGAGGTGTCCATAACCTCTCTTTGCCAGAAGCTGGAAAGGAGAAACGGTGGATGGATTACTTGATGATTAGCTGTTCTGTTCATTCCCTCTGAAGCACCTGGCATTGGCCACTGTCAGAGGGCTAGATAGTTCTTATGTTTTTATAAAGAGCAAAATGTTTAGTGGTTCATTTGTCCGTGGTTTTCCTTTCTGCTCTGGAATCATGCCATGATAGAAAAATAGTTCCTGATCCTCTTCCTGTTGGGAATATTTAGGTTTTCCATGTGTAACTCTTCTTCCAGGTGGAGTCAGCAGCAACCAGGGAGGGTTCAATGTCTAGGAGTTCCTTTCTACTGATACAACACAGAACCGGCTCAAGCCCCCACCCAATTACCTTGGAAATGTACACACCACACCTGGGCACCTCTGAGAGGCAATACTTCCCCACTCTGAGTGTAGAAAACTAACTTTTAATAAAAGGAGGGAAGTAACTCGGCATTAATTTGGGTACCAGCCACAAACATTGTTCCTAAACAAAAACCTTCAGTAAAAGACATCCCCCCCCCCAAGCAAGTTGGGCAGCATATATTTACCCTCAGGTTCTTCAGTCCAGCAACCCAAAAGTCCCATTCGCGACCCTTCTCTGTACCCCACTCACAGATGCTATGCTTGCTCAGTGCAGACCAAGAGTTCAGAGGTGCATCTGCAGAGTTCACCTCCCTCCCACGCCCAGGTCACCTAAAGAGGAACCCTACTCGCCCCGCTGCTCAGGCACTTGCTCACTGCTCTTCTCTGCCAGCTGTGCTGCTGGCTGGTCACCAGCCGCTCCTGCCAGCCCCCTGCTTGTTGCTCCTGCCGGCCGCCTGCTCACCACTCTCGCCGTGCCTCTCCACAAACCCCCCTGCTGGTCGCTCATCATGCCTCTCCACTGCTGGGCTGCTGCCACTCATTTCACCTCCCTGCCTCACCAGCCACTCATTAACCACTTGAATTTCAATCACCTTCTGCTGCCACCTGCCTCTCTCATGTGACCTCTGCACATCAGTGTCTTAGCACTTTTCAACTCTTTGCAGGCAGGGAAGAAACACTGTCCCACCTCAAGTGATTTCAGCTTTCGGTGATTTCAGCTCTTAGCAGCCAGGGGAGAAACACAGTCGTACCACAACTGTTGTCAGCTCAGATTGAGCATTTTATGTAACAAAGAGGCTCCTAATGCCTCTTTCTTTAGCTCTTTATCTCTTTCTTTGAACAGTGGGAGAAACAGATTTAATCAGTCCAGGGAGGACCCATTGGAACTGTTTTCAGCTTCCTCATTGGCATGCCTGTCCCAACCCCTCGTACATTCACAGGGCTCTGATATTCAACCTTCTGACTTAACAAGGATTTTTCAATTGAGCATGACCCCTCCTTTGGAACAACTTAAGCGCAGTACTGATGTCCTGTATTCCTACAGTAATTACAACATTGGCAACTGTATTTCACTACCGCCGCATTCAGCACTAAGGTGATTTCTACGCAACACCAGCCAAAATTGATCACTCTGACACCGCTGTAGCTGCTGAATATGTAAGAAGAGCATGAGTAAACTGTATTCACACAAACATACTGTGACGGGGCAAGGCCAGATGGCTATAGGAAAGTAGTGGGAGACAGATATATTAGCCAAAGGTTAAACAAATCCCTGTTACCAGCAGAAGAAAATGGCAGCTGCTCCAGGTCTATTAAGACATCTGGGGCCAATTAAGAGCTTTCAAGAAGGCAGGGAGGACAGCTAGGTTGATTGGGACACCTGAAGTCAATCAGGGACTGGCTGAAACTAGTTAAAAGCCTCCCATTTAGTCATGTGGGGGCATGTACAGGAGCTGTAGGAGGAAGCCACACTGCTGGGGAAACTTAGCATTACAAACCATATCAGGCACAAGGAAGGAGACCCTGAGGTATGGATGAAGCAGATATTGAGGAAGTGGGGGCCACTTCCTACCACCTCCCTGTGAATGCCCCAAGGTCTCCGTCTGGGGTAAAGCAGCAGGAAGAGTGTCTGCTCACCCCAAGGCACCTTCTGGTGGTGGCATGTAACAAGGTCTTACTCCTTTCTTCTCTGGCAGCAACTGCCTCTTCCTGTGGTGTGGCCCAACCTCCGAGAGCCAGCTCAGGCCCAGGGCTCTCCCCTGCTGGGATAGTCCAAAGAGCAAATAAAGGGGATCAGTCAAGTCCAGCATTCATATGAGAGATTAGTGCTTCCCTCTCAGGCTGTCCCTGCAGCAGGCTCTCCCTTCGCTCATGGAAGGATCTTTGGGCAGTTGTTCAGGGGGAGATTCTGCCTTCCCTCAGCTTACCTCCCCTGCTGCTGCCTGTAGCAGGTCTGCGCTGCTTCCTGGTCTTCCGCAAAATGAGCTGCTCCCCTGCCTTTTTGCCCGTCTCAAGCACTTCTCTTCAGACGTGATTTCTCTTCCCCATTTTCATGATACTTTACTTTCAGAACGTTTGGCTTCTTTTAAGTGAATTTGAAATGAAGCTACAAGTTCGGTGGCTTTGAGAAGTAATCCTGCTGCTTTGGATAGCTCTGTGTTTTGTCTGTTTTGTATAGGTGTTTGTCTTTAGATTGTAGCACTTTTGAATCAGCATTTAACATTTCCAGAATTTTTCTTCGCAGCACAATGAGAAGAACAAAACGAAGATCAAACGTTAATGATGGAGGCTCATAAAATTCATTGGCATTTTTCCTCAGGAGAATTATTTTTGTGGGTGCCTCCATTGTGTCTAAATACTGAATATAAGAGGAAGGATTCAGAGTAGCAGCTGTGTTAGTCTGTATCTGCAAAATAAATGTGTTAGTCTCTAAGGTGCCACAAGTACTCCCGTTCTCTTTTTGAGAGGAAGGAGTGATTCATACTGGTTGTTGATCAGTTGTGTAGTCAATTGCTTGACCAAGCTTTCATTTCTTATCATTTGTTCAAGAGGCCAAATAAACCATGTCAGGTTTACTGCTCTAACCCCATAATAAAATACCACAGGAAAAAGCTTTTACATGGGTAAAGGTTCAGGTTCACCACTGCAGCGCCTCATCCTGGTCATTGGGAATTAGCTCCTTGAGCCGTCGGAAGTTATCGGCCTTACCACTGGCCCCCATGTCCCTCCCAGGACCCGGTGCCCCTTTCTCTGGGGGGCTGCCCCCTGACAGTACCCCCCCCACTCTCAGGTTCTGGGTCTCTCCAACCAGGGGAACCCCCAGCCTCTAACCCCACCTCGCCTCAGTTTGGGCTACTGCCAGTCCCCACTTAGACCCTTGTATCGGGGGCAGACTGCAGCGTACATGTCACTCATCACCAGCAAGGGGGTTTTGGACCTGCTGCCTCCGCCTACACATGGACTGCCCCTCTGCAACCCTGCACCTATATCACCGGCAGCCTGAGGCTTTCCAAGTCGAAGCTCCCAGCTCCTCTGGCCCTTCCCCAGCCCTGCTCCAATCTGGGAGTCCTGCTTGACACCTTGCAGCCAGGCCTTTCTCAATCTACAGGCAGAGGGAGACTGACTGGGCTCCTGGCTCACAACCTCTTATAGGGGCCAGCTGGGCCTGATGGAGCTGGCCAAAGCTGCAGCTGCTGCCTTCATCAGCCTAGGTTTTCCCCCACAGCCCCAACCCTCTCCCCGGGCCGGTCTCAGCCCTGTCAGGGCCGGAGTGGGGAACCACCCTGCTACCGGAGAGAGAGGTCAGTCTGTCAGGGCTGCCCGGCTAGCTGGGGCTCTCCCTCCTCCTCTCCAGCCACCCTGGGCTGTTGCTGCTGGCTGGAGCTCTCTCCTTCCCTGGAGGACTACTGCTGCTGCTGCCACTGCTGCCGAGTGAGGAGGGGGGCCTGCCGGCCTGCCCCCACCCCCCATCACCTCTGGAGGAAGAAGTCAAGACCCCACTCCTGCCACCTGTGAGGGGTCCTTCCTGCCTGGTCGCCAGGGTTGCTGGAGCTGCTGCTGCTGCGTTTGTCCTGGGGAGCTGCTGGTGCCTGGCGCCGGAAGAGGACTGACAGGACCGTCGGCTGCTGGGGGAGCACATGGAGACTCTGGGGACCACTGTGGAGGGGGCCACTGAGGACTGAATGATTCTCGAGCTGCGCTTTTGTGGTGGGGGATCTGACTGTGTTTGTGGGGCATAGGGGGTGTGGCATGGAGCCTGCCCCTGTGACATCTGTGTCCCTCCCCCGACCCCCATCACCACCGTTGCCCCCTCCACCACCCTCACCAGCCACATACCATCTACCTCAAGCTCCTGCCTCCAGGACTCAGTGGCTTGCCTGGCCTGCCATGCCCGTTTCTACCATTTGGGCCCCTTGGTTCCCTTGCTCCATCCCCAGCCTGGCTGCTCCCTTTCCTTTGCGCCCCCCCTTGCCCTGATTGGCCCTCCCTTTGTGTACCCATGCCCCCTCCCATGTGCTTGTGTGGCTCCCCTCCCGTTTTGGTTGATCACTGCACCCCCCTGATGTTATTGTGACCTTCCCTCCCCTAGAGCAGCTAGAGGAGCTGGACATCAATCCTAGGTTGGTGACTGACCCCCCAAGTCCTTGATAGCCCCCTTATCTGCCCCCCGATATTGGTGCCCTCCTCCCCTTCCTGTGTATGGGGACTGTTGCCGACTTACTGACATTCAGTGGGGGGTTTTTAGTGGCCAGCTCCCAGTACTAAAAAGGGAGAAGGGTCGATGGGGAATCAGGACCCTGAGACTGACAGCCCCCAGGAAGAATGGGGAGAGGCCAATGCTCCAGGTCAGCCTGAATGACAGGATGAGCAGGCTAATCAGGGAGTCAGGAAGCCAGGGAGGTCTTGTCCTCACTGTGAGCTGGATTTGCCTGGTCAGATGGAGTGGGGCTGACCTAAGGAGAAAGCAGGGGCCCCAGCTGAGCTGGGGAGCAGAGCTGAGCCAGATCCAGAGAGAGCAGACCTGTCCTGGGGCAGAGCTGCAGCAACCAGAGCCAGAGGGGCCAGAGAAGAAGCCCAGGGAGCTGGAGTCAGAGCATCAGCAGTGCAGAGACTGAGTGGTGGAGCTGGGGCTGGAGCAGTCCGGAGCTGGGTGCGATGAGCAGCTGCGGAGCCCGAGGGGGACCCTGGGCAGCAGGCCCAGCACAGGGAGAAGCCTCAGCCAAGAGGCTCTGCAGGCCAGACTTGGATCATAACCCTGACTGGGCAGGGGCAATACTGGGAAGAAGGGTCCTGCCACTTAGAGCCTGAGAGTGTGTGGCCACCACTAGAGCAAGTGTCCAACCTACAGCATCCCTGCAGCACAGCCAGTCCCTGAGCAGGTGGCCTGGCACTCACAAGGAAGAGACTGTGAACTGCCCTGATGTTCCAGAGACACTGACTGCGATGTTCCCTGCCACAGAGCGGGTTGATGTGTTTCCTTTAACCTTTCCCATTTTTCCTTATTCTTTTTAAAATTAATTGTTGATTAAAGAACTTGCATTTGCTTTAACTTGTATGTAATGGTCAGTGGGTCAGAGAAGTGCCCAGTGCAGAGAGAGTACCCTGGAGTGGGGACACCCTAGCCTCTGTCCTAGGTGAATGCAGCAGAGTTGGGGATCGAGCCACCCAGGAATCCTGGTCCCAGCCTTGTTGGGGTTATGAGGACTCTGGCAGACAGGAGCATGGAAGTGGAGTCCTCAAGAGCAGGGATCCTTGGGATGGACCCTGCCCCCCCCTGCACTCCCCATACCCCCTAAGACTGTACTTCAACCGCCGCTGCTGTGAGAGTACTGGCTCACACCTTCCTGAGCCGCTTCCGAGGGCTCCAATACGATGAGCAGCTCCTTTATATCGATCCAAGAAGTCTTCCGAGAGACATCTCCATGCTGCCGGTCTTCTACCGGGACCTCCTCTGGACCTGGAAACTGTTCTCTGTGACCAAATCCATGGTGACCACTGAGGGGGCAGATCTCCTCGCGGAGCCCCTGCTACACAACCCCCAGCTCCGTGTGCAGGTGGCAGAGTCACCCTCTTTGAGCCAGAGGTTGGTCCTGGCAGAAGTCACCAGAGTCGGAGACCTCCTGGATTATGACGGGGGAGACTGGCTGGATCCCGTGATGCTCGCTCAGCGTATACGGCTCTCCAGGACTTGTACTCCCCGGCACGTACTTCAGGAGGTGAGGGCCGCTTTGCCACCCACTGCTCGGGTTTACCTCGACCGGGTCCTGCATTTGGGCACGCCCTGTCCACCCACCACCACAGGCCCTCTGAACCTTTTCATCAGGCCTGTGCCCCATGGACCCAAACAGTCCCCCACCCCTTCTCCATGAGCCGGCTCCATGACTTGCAGCCAGTTCGTTTCCAGACCGCACCAAGGAAACACCTGTACACTCTCGTCCTCCACACCCTTTACTTCCTCACCCTCGTGTTTTGCACTGACACAAAGTGGTGGGACCTCCTGCCACCTCTAGCGAGTGAGGAGCTCCGGTGGGCCAGCCTATACTCCACCCTGGTCCCGAGGCGCACTGGGGATATCAGCTGGAGGCTCCTTCATTGGGCTGTGAGCACAGAAGTGTATTTGGAGCGGTTTACCTCTATCCTGGACACCTGTCCATTCTCCTGCGTGAGGGAGACTCTGGCACATGTTTACTTGGAGTGCGCCAGGTTGCAGCCCCTATTCCGGCTCCTCACAAATATCCTGTTACGTTTCTTGCTGCACTTTTCCCCTCACCTCCTACTCCATGCACTCCCTGTCTGTGGCCCCACAAAGTCACCGGGACCTCCTGGTCATCCTCCTCCTGGCCCTGTCTAAAATGGCCATCTATAAAACCAGGGAGAGGAGGTTGGCCAATGGAGACTCCTGTGACTGTGGGGCCTCTTTCCAATCCTCTATCCGTTCACATATCCCGGCAGAGTTCCTCTGGGTGGTGTCCACTGGCTCCCTTGACGCCTTTGAGGAGCAGTGGATGCTGTCTGGGGTTTTCTGCTTGGTGTCCCCATCAGGATCCCTTCTTTTGACCCTTTGACCACCCTCCTGTCCCTGTTATTTCATTAGTTGTCCCACGGAATCATTTGGTTTCCAGGTCCTGTAGATCCTCCCCTCAGGCTGCGGGGTGGGGATGGGGTTCTTATGCAGTGGGCGGGCTCCCGCCTGCCCACTTCCCAGAACCCAATAGGTACAATATGATACCAGTCTCTGGGAAGCAATCTTGTGCAGTGATGTTACATTCACCTTACGCAGAAAGCGTGCTCCCGAAAGTTACGCATTTCAGATTGTATCATTTCTATGAAGAATTCACAAGTTACACATCTCTTTACCCATCACTAAAACCCAACCCATCTGTTCGTCCTAGTTCCCTAATAATGTAAGTGGGGAAGTATTATGGGGAACTTTCCTGGCTTTTGCATTACCCCAGGGGAATTTGCTGAGGAAAGGCTATGAGTCAAAACTCACACTCCCTTTTCCCACAGGCCTGCCTGACATCAAGGACTCCCCTTCCATTCTCCTATGGTCACCTAGGATAGGGGCTAGAGTGTCCCCACTCCAGGGTACTCCCTTCACAGTGGATGATTCCTTGACCCCTGATCACTAAATTAAGTTCAATCCAAATATAATTTATTAAACAGCAAGTGTAAGAATAATAAACCAAAAAAAGGGAAAGGTTCACGGAAACAAGAAACCCTGCTCTGTGCGCATGGGGATATCACAAAGAGTCCTCTCTAGGATGCAAGGAAAGTTCATAGTCTCTTCCACTCCAAAATTGACTCCAAAAACAACTGCAAAAAGCAGTACATTATTTTTACTTAAAGGTGATGTTGTAGTTAAATACAGCAGTCCAGTTCTCAAAAACACACCATTTCCTAACTCTCAGCAGTAAGCTCTGCTACAATGTCCTCAATTCCTATAGCAGCTTTCCTGTATTTGGACTTTCCACCTGAAACATTTGCATTATCCTCCAGGATTTGTGATGGATTCAACATAGAAAAAACATGTACATTTTGCTCAGTGAATCACTGTCCATATGATAAAGAACTTCAGCATTGCCTTTTCTTTCTTTTTCTCTTTGGCTATCTGAAAGTGTAATTTTTGTTTGTAAAACTGGACAAGAACAATTACCACAGAGGGACTAATGGAAAACTACTTTGCATCAAATGCTACAGTGTCTTATGGTAGTCTTAGGGCAGGTCGACACTACATCTGGGATCGATGATCTGAGATCAATCCACCGGCGGTCGATTTAGCAGGTCTAGTGAAGACCCGCCAACTCGACAGCAGATCACTCTTCAGTTGACCCCCCAACAAGAAGAGTAACATAAGTCAATGGGAGATCTTTTCCATCGACAGCCCCGTCTCCGCCTCCCCACAATGTAGAACCCGCTGTAACTTGACCTAAGGTACATCGACTTCAGCTGCCTTATTCATGTAGCTGGAGTTGCATAGAGTAGGTTGACAAGATGAGTAGGTTGACACCGTGATAGTGGAGACATAGCTTTAGAGTCACAGAAAGGCTAAGTAACAGGGTGTGTGGGGAGGGAAGCTAATGGGTGACAATAAAGAGGTAAAGTGATGGTCAGAGAGAGGTAACTCAGCAGTGGAAAGAGCAGTGCTTAGTGATGGAGTGATAAGACATTGGTTGGGAGGAAATTCTCAGACTGTGAACTTCCATAATGCTTAGCTCAACCAAACTGGGACAGTGCACCCTTGATTAATGAAGAGATATGCTTTCCTCCTCTTGTCACACAGTTCAAGTCAGTGGCCCCAGGTAATCACCTTCGGCAGGTGTATTTGCCTACTTTGTCACGAAGCTCTTTGGTTTTGACCCCATAAATGATAGGATTGAGCATGGGAGGGATGAGGAGATAGAGGTCAGCCAAAACGATGTGAACATAGGGAGTGATGCCTTGACCGAAGTGGTTTGTGAGACTGGAGAAGAGTCCAGGCATATAATATGTCAGCATCACAGAGATGTGGGTTGTGCAAGTGTTGAGGGCTTTCTGGTGGGCTTTGTTAGAGGAGATTCTGAGGACAGCCCTGATGATCAGACTGTAGGACAGGGCAATGAGCGTCAGGTCAAACCCATTGATTACAAACATTAGCACCCAGCCGTATATCCTGGTGACTGTGAGGTCCCCACACACCACCTTCTCCACCGCTTGGTACTCACATTGCATGTGTGGGATAAGGCGGTTGTCACAGAATGTCTGCTGACTCAGGAGCAGGGGTAGGGGCAGAATGAAGAGAACAGCTCTTATCAAACCTACAAGCCCTAGCTTAGCTATTTGTGTATTGCTGAGGATGATGGAATACCTCAGAGGGTTACATATGGCAACGTAGCGATCAAAGGCCATTGTCACGAGGGTGGCTGAGTGCATAACAGAAACCGTGTGGAGGAAGAACATCTGGGTGAGGCAGCCAGCCACAGTAATGCCTTTCAAATTGAACCAAAATATGCCCAGTGCCTTTGGCACGACAAAGGTAGGTGTGGCAATGTCTGTAAGTGCCAGTATGCAGAGCAGCAGGTACATCGGCTTCTGCAGAGTCTGCTCCTTACCTACGACAGACAGAAGCGTGAAATTTCCCAACAGACTGATAATGTAGAATGTAAAGAAAGGGATGGAAATCCAGATGTGGGCAGCCTCCAGGCCAGGGATGCCCGTTAGGATGAAAGTTGAAGCATCAGAGTTGGTGAAGTTAAAAGCTGCCATGAGGCGGTTGATGCGTCGATATGACTCAGAAATGCTCAAGGTGCCTGTAAAGGGAGAAAAGCACAACAAGGGGGTTACATGCTTTTTAAACAAATAATGTGGTAAATATGTTATAGTTATGAACATTCTCGGAGTCTTCTTGAGTGAGGAGTGAAGAACCACCAACGATGTCACTGCCTGCTTTCTATAACTTTAGCATAAGGCGGGAACCCTTTGTTTCAAAACTTGGTTTCCAGACTAGTTTGTGGGAAAATTACAGACTCCCAAAGATGGAGTCCAGAGTTATGTGGCCTGGTCACATGGCCTTGTAGAGTCATAGCATCCATTACGTAGAGTCTGTCTGAAGCATTCCCAGGGAGGCTCACCAGGTGGGAGATATGTTTCTCTTAAGGCCTATTGTTTCCACCAATGTCACATTGCCCTGAATAGGCCCTTCCCAACCAGCTATCGAGACTGAAACCAAGTTTCCTAGTGGTTGTTACCCAGTTGTAACTACATTTGAAATGCAGAGAAGTAGTCAATATTCAGAGCTTCTAACAAAAATCATAAATGCATACAAAAAGGATAATCATATTCAGAAAGTCATAACTTTTCCAATGACATCTTACATAACCCATCTTGCAATGGGGTACATTGTCACAAAAATATCAATGGTTATTTCTACCAATGAAATGCCTGAAGTTACATAACAACAACAACTGGAAACAAAAATGAGTAAAGCTTGTGACACCCAGATTGTAGTTCTATGGCTTGCCAGGGCAAAGAGATCCTGAAAATCCCCAAACGCACTCTGTAGCAAGAAAGGTCCCTAAGCTGGCCTTGGACCAACAATCACAAAGAAAAAAATAATTTCAACAGCACTGCCCACCCGTCCACCTACATGCTGCTCTGCGACCCTCTGATGTTCCCCTCTGGTGTTATTTAGACTGGTGATCTCTTAGGTCACCCCAATCCTTGACTCTGGGAGCCAGCCTTCCTCTGCTCAGCTGTGAGAACCTCACTCCTGGGCTGTTCACACACAGTCTCTGGCATGTAAGCTGCTCCTTGGCTTGTGCAACCGAATTACACTAGACAATATCTCCAGTCCCAGACACAACCCAAGAAACCTCCCTCTTGCAGGGTCCAGCTATGCCTGCAGGACACTGCAAGCTTAAATGAGTTTGTCAATTATACAAAGAAATTGAGATGCACCAGGCTTTTTATCCCAAGGGGAGTCTCTGTCACACTTCAAACCAAACACACTGCTTCAGGTAGAATAAACAACAAATGTATTAACTACAAAGACAGATTTTAAGTGATATTAAGTGATAAGCAAAAAGTCAGAGTGGTTACCAAAAGAAAAGAAAACATAAGCACTCTGTCATAAATATAAAGGGAAGGGTAACCACCTTTCTGTATACAGAACTATAAAGTCTTTCCTAGTCAGAGGCAAAACCCCTTCACCTGTGAAGGGTTAAGTCACTAAGATAACCTCGCTGGCACCTGACCAAAATGATCAATGAGGAGACAAGATACTTTCAAAGCTGGAGTGGTGGGTGTGGGAACAAAGGGTCTGTCTGTCTCTGTTATGCTTTTGCCAGGAACAGAACAGGAATGGAGTATTAGAACTTGTTAGTAAGTAATTTAGCTCGAAATGCGTTAGATTTCCTTTTCTTTAAATGGCTGGTAAATAAGCTGTGCTGAATGGAATGTATATTCCTGTTTTTGTGTCTTTTTCTAACTTAAGGTTTTGCCTGGCGCGATTCTCTATGTTTTGAATCTGATTACCCTGTAAGATATTTACCATCCTGATTTTACATTGGTGATTCTTTTACTTTTTCTTTAATTAAAATTCTTCTTTTAAGATCCTGATTGCTTTTTCATTGTTCTTAAGATCCAAGCGTTTGGGTCTGTGTTCACCTATGCAAATTGGTGAGGATTTTTATCAAGCCTTCCCCAGGAAAGTGGCTGTAGGGCTTGGGGGGATATTTTGGGGAGTAGACATCTCCAGTGGGCTCTTTCCCTGTTGTTTGATTAACACGCTTGGTGGTGGCAGCATAGGGTTCAAGGACAAGGCAAAGTTTGTATGTTGAGGAAGCTTTTAACCTAAGCTGGTAAGAATAAGCTTAGGGGGTCTTTCATGCAGGTCCCCACATCTGTACCCTACAGTTCAGAGTGGGGAAGGAACGTTAACACGGTGGCAGAGCGGTGGGATCATTTTAAGATTTTTTTTTTTAGATGCTTTTGAGGTTTGTTTTTTTTCATCATTTTGAAGCAGAAGCACAGTAGGATTTTAAAAGGACATTTTTCCCCCTTTGGGCTGCTTGGAAACAGGTTTTAAGCTGAAAGCAATTAGAGTATTCCTGTCTCTGCCTGGGGGCCAGAGCAGCAAGCGTAACCAAGGGATTTGTCTTTTTTGAGCAGGAGTTTTCTCTACCTCAATGCAGGGTAGTTAACCTCCTGCAGGGAAATTCACTAGTTTTTCACAAACCTGAAGAGGTTTTTTGTTATTGTTTGTTTTTTTAAGCTAAGAGCAACTAGGTGTTTTTTCTGTCTATTTGCCTGGAGACAAAGGATTTTTTCTGTAGGCTGAGAATAGGCTTTTCTGTAGGCTGAGGGTGTTCTTGAGGAAATAGAAAGATGCATCCTAGATGGGAAGCCCAAAACTGTAATCGAGGTGGGGGAGATTGGAGCCAAATGGGTGGAGGTGGCAGAAATGAAAAAAAAAACTGTTCGTAGTTGGAGCGGATACCAGAAGGGACAACCTCAGACCGCACCCTACTACTGGGGGCAGCCCAAGGCCCCAACTACACACCAAGGAACACTCCAGACACCTTATTGTCCTGCCACAACATTCTTCCGCAACCCACCTCACCCCAGTGAACCATCAGCTGGACGATGTTTTAAATGTAACGAGCCGGGGCATGTAAAGGCCAACTGCCCCAAGAACCCCAACAGATTACAGTCCATTGCGCTGGAATCACACCAGAGGTCCTCAGGCCCAGATGCCTCCCAGATACCCTTGGAGCGGAGGGAAACTGTGAGTGTGGGCGGGAAGAAGTTCACCACGTGAAGGGACACTGGAGCGCAAGTGTCAGCTATCCATGCTTCCTTAGTGGACCCCAATGTAATTGACCCAGAGATCCAAGTAAGAGTTCAAACCTTCAAGTCCAACTCTTTCCATTTGCTGACAGCCAAGTTGCCTGTCCAGTACAAGGGCTGGTCAGGAACGTGGACTTTTGCAGTCTATGATGATTATCCCATCCCCATGCTGTTTGCAATCAAGTGTTGGGGACACTTCAGAGTTCAGAGTAGGGAAGGAACCTTGACACACGCAGTCTCAACTCTCAACTCTATTAGACTGGGCAACATCTGGATTAAGCATTTTTCTCACCCCACTGTATATTGCAGTCCTTAATATACAAGTTTGTTCTTTAAACCCTCAGTCCGTGTGGTTTGGGGGGCATAAGTCCAGGCATGTCTGGGGGCCATTGCTGAGTCTCTCCAATTAAGGTTACCCAATTCCCTTAGTGGGGCCTCATGCACGTGAGTCATTGCATTGGAGCTCCCTTGCTGGACAAGGGCTGTTGATGGGTTGTTTGACACCCTGCCCCGCTATTGGTCACTTTCCTTGCTGTTGCCTCTGGGGAGCTAATATCTGGCTGATTCCCCAACTTGCAGCATGTTTTAGTGACTGCCATACAACACCATTCTCATAACTCTATATACATTAATGATGCACATGTATGGAAAGAGACATGACTTTCAGCAGATAATAACCTTTCCCCTGAGACATTACAAGGCATGCTTCATATGTAAAATCACATTTATATGAAAATGAGTTCTATGGCGGTTACAGTACATTCCCCGATGATAGAGAATGTGTCACCTCACCCCTTAGTTTGCTGCAAGAGGTTAGTCACCGACTACCTCAATGGCAGTGTGTGTTATAGTTCTCTTGGTACCCAGCCATCAAGGCCATGAGGTGGCGTGCCTCAGTTTCCCTATTGGGACACTGCAAACCAGGTTTCTCTGCTGTGATCTGATTTAATTCTGTTTACAGTTATTATCTATGAACTAGACTTACCATAAGGTTGAACATCAGTCATAAAATTCTTATCCCAAAACTTTACATTAATACCAATTTTTTTTAAATCACAGATGGGTGTTTACAAGTATCTATATGCTACCACGCCCTCTGTTCAGATACTGTAATTTGAGGTTAGTTTGTTCATTACCCATGGTATCCTTTGACTCTCTCCCAAGAAATCAGTCAATGGCTTGTCTTTCCTTCCAGTGTTCCCTTATGTGTGGGCTCTGAATTTAATCGTGTTTCTGGAATTTTGGTGCCTCAAGGTCTGGCAAGATAGTTTTTCAGGGGGATCCTGCACATTGGCTGGCCCTTTGCCTCCTTTCCCTAGAGGATGGTGATCTGAGCTCTGTGGGCTAGGTGTGTTTACCCTTTGATCAGACGCACCGTTTTCCCAACGGCTTTCCCACAACTGCTTTCAGTGTCTCACCAGCCTGTGGGAAGACACCCCCTTCTCTGTCAGTTGGGCCATTTATATTCTCACAAACTACCACCTGGCAACTTCCTGGTCTCAATTCCTCCGTTATCACGGGCGTTGGAGCTACATCTAGATGTAAAGAGACATAGATAGTTTCTAAAAAAAGTATCAGAAATAGCGTCCTGAAATACTGAGACCTGGATTGTGGTACCCTCTGCCACCCCCTTCTCTGTCCCTGTGAAGTCAGCTGTCTGACTGTTCCCGTCCAGGATGTCAGTTACACAGTTCCCTCTCAAAACCTGGGTCACCAGCTGTCAGGGTTCCCTCCCCACTCTGAGCTCTGGGGTAGAGATGTGCAGCCCCGCATGAAACACACCCTAAGCTTATTTCTACCAGTATAGGTGAAAAATTCCCAAGGCACAAATCATTTCCTTGTCCTTGGACAGTATTGCTGCCAATACCAAGTGCTTTAGACACAAATCAAGGAAAAGGGCCACTTGGAGTCCTTCTTTCCCCAAAATATTCCCCGGAAACCCCTTCACCCCCTTTCCTGGGCGGCTTGAGAATAATATACTAACCAATTGGTTACAAAGTGAGCACAGAGCAAACTCCTGGCTTTTTAGGACCCTGACAATCAATCAGGTTCTTAAAAGAAGAACTTTATTATTATTTTGTTTAAAAAAGTAAAAGAATCACAGCTAGAAAATCAGGATGGAAGGTAACTTTACAGAGTATATTTAAAAAAAAAATAAAACACAGAGGATTCCCGTCTGGGCTCAGCTTCAAAGTTACATAAAACCAGGAATAAAACGCCCTCTTAGCATATGGAAAATTCACAAGCTAAAACAAAAGATAATCTAATGCATTTCCTTGTCTTGACTTACAATTTCTGTAATTTTAGATGTATCATTTCAGGTATCTTTTCTGGAGATGGTTTACCAGCTTGGTCTTTCTCTCTGTGTGTGTCCAGGGAGGGAACACACAAAGAGAGCACAAACAAAAATGCTTCCCCCCCCACCCCAGATTTGAAAGTAACTTCTTTCCTTATTGGTCCATTTGGCCAGGTGCCAACCAGGTTATTGCAGGTTCTTAACCCCTTACAGGTAAAGGGATTCTGTACCTCTGGACAGGAGGGATTTTATCTTACCATATACATCAAGGTTGTTACCCTTCCCTTTATATTTATGACACAGGCTGAGTACCTGGGTTCACAGATGCTGATGCAGCCTTCCTTCCAGTGTCCTCAGCATCATACCCCAAGTGACTAGTGGGGAGACATTCCTGTACCCCCACTATTCCTTCCCCACTTTCCTCCTCCGGTCCCCTCCTAAGACACATTTCTCTGTGCTCCCTTGGAAGCATTCTTTCTTTTGTTCAGCTGCAAAACTCTGCCAGCTAAAAACTGGGACAGTTTCCTTACTCACTGACAACACCTTCCCTGCCTCTTCGCCTGAGGGCATGTTGCCTAGTTTCAGCCCCTCCCATACTTGGAAGCACCCTGCTTCCCTGTCTTACAGAGTGACAGGAATCCTCACTCACCTCAGTGGTTTCTGAGATTCCCTGCCCCTTCTCTGGGCTCTCCTCTGGGACTCATTTCTCTATGCTCCTTAGAGTTTCTCTCTGGTTCAGCTGTGACCTGCTGGAAGCTAACAGCCTGGACAGATCTCTCCCTGGCATTTATTACACTCCTATCCCTTCCTGATGTGATGTTGCCTCCAGCTTGAGTGCTGGAGTTGGTCTCAACCACCCTCCCGCCTGGAAACATGTGGCTTCCACCTACTGAAGAAGAATCAAGGAGACTCTCTCCATTCTCTCAGCAGTTCCTGAGACCTTACCCTTTGCCTCAGGGGTCCCAGCATAAAACTCCCTCCTGCAACAGGCAAATACTTTAAGCTGAGCTACAAAGAAAGAACATGACCAAGGAGCAGGTCGACTAGGAGTTGTTCCTTTACTTCACAGTCAAAACTTTCCAAACCTTCCCACAACACATGGATTTTACTTAGTTGTATGAGGAATCTGCTTCCACCCACCCCCACAATCTCTGCCGTTTGGCAAGGTCACATACTGGCCTTTGGGACCACACTCTGCTTCATCAGAGAGATCCGGGCCCCTGTACCCCTCTGCCCCAAGTACTCCCTGCCATCCATTTGGGGAGCCTTGACCTGCTCCATATCTGGATCTGCAGAGGCCAATCTCACAAAACCAATATGATAGGTTTTGATTGCTTGGGGAGTTTCTCTGATGAGGACAGGAGAACTAACATCAACTATTGGTTGTCTGCTTCCTCCTAGCACAGGGCATTTATTCCTCAGGTGATCAGTGGAATTACACTGACAGCACCCTTTGAGCTCTTCTGCTTTTACAGGAAATTTGGGATGAGGGTTAGAGGAATGTTTTTGGATAAGAGAATGTTTAGACTCCCATCCCCCTACTGTCAGCTAAAAAAGCCATCTCATCCACTGACTCTATCTTCGTCCACACACTCCACAGTCTATCTTTCTCCCATAGACACTGGTTTACTTCAGCCTTACATATGCTGAGGAAATGCTCTTCAGCAACAAGTCCAAGCATTCCTTCAAAACTTGCCACATATTTACCCCTCACCCATTTTCCCAACAAATCTATGATCTTGTTTACATATTCCCCATTACTCGTCCCAATATCCCTCTTAAGATTCCTGAATTTAACTCTATATGTTTCAGGGGTAATCTGAAAACTTCGCAAAACAGTATCTTTAAATTTACAGTAGTCTCTAAAGCATCTTCGCTAGGCATTCCATTGAACACATTTGGAGCTTTGCCAGTGAATTTTGCAATGCATCCGATGAAGTGAGCTGTAGCTCACAAAAGCTTATGCTCAAATAAATTGGTTAGTCTTTAAGGTGCCACAAGTACTCCTTTTCTTTTTGCAATCAGGGTAGGAGCTCTCTTACCAGCAGGGATTTCATGTATCACACACAGCCTGTCGAAGGCAGTGAGATATTCAGCAATATCGTTCTCCTCACTGTCTGCAGGACATGAGCGTTCCCATTTGTGGATTTTTGGAGTGATGGGAGTCACTTGGCTCAGGGGCCTCTGGTTCTGCTTCTCTATCAAGTCCAGTTGGTGTTTTCACTCTCCCTCTTTCTTTCTTCCTGCCCTGTTTCTCTCTCTGTCTCTCTTTTGCTCTTTTTCTTCCATAGCCCTGCTGTGTGCAGCCTCCTCCCTGGCTGCTTCTTCCTCCATAGCCCTTTGGTGTGCAGCCTCCTCTTCTTTGAGCCTCATTTGAAACTCGCGGTGATTTCCCTTCTCTGCTGCTTCCAGTTTTGCCAGCTCTAGTTTTGTAGACTCCCTCACTGGTAGTCATTTTTCTGCTTTCTTTTGCTTATTTCCCTCACCCAAAATAAACAAACAGAAAATATCATAAGTGTGACCTCCTCCTGACTGTTCTTAGCCACTGCACTTAAGACTCACTTAAAATCACAAATATCAGTGCTTAAAGTGTGAACTTCACTTGGAGTAACAAGCTGCACGTATTTCAGGTTTCAGAGTAGCAGCCGTGTTTGTCTGTATCCGCAAAAAGAACAGGAGTACTTGTGGCACCTTAGAGACTAACACATTTATTTGAGCATAAACTTTTCTGGGCTACAGCCCACTTCAGCGGATGCACAGAATGGCACGTATAGTAAGAAGATACATATATATATACATACAGAGAACATGAGTCAACAGTGTGCCCTTGTTGCCAAGAAGGCCAAAGGAATTTGGGGATGTATAAGTAGGGCATTGCCAGCAGATAGAGGGACGTGATCATTCCTCTCTATTCGACATTGGTGAGGCCTCATCTGGAGCACTGTCTCCAGTTTTGGGCCCCACACTACAAGAAGGATGTGGAAAAATTGGAAAGAGTCCAGGAGGGCAAGAAAAATGATTAGGGGACTGGAAGACATGAGTTATGAGGAGAGGCTGAGGGAACTGGGATTGTTTAGTCTGTGGAAAAGAAGAAGGAGGGAAGATTTGATAGCTGCTTTCAACTACCTGAAAGGGGGTTCCAAAGAGGATGGATCTAGACTGATCTCAGTGGCAGCAGATGACAGAACGAGAAGTAATGGTCTCAAGTTGCAGTGGGGGAGGTTTAGGTTGGATATTAGGAAAACCTTTTTCACTTGGAGGGTGGTGAAACATTGGAATGCGTTACCTAGGGAGGTGGTGGAATCTCCTTCCCTAGATATTTTTAAAGTCAGGCTTGACAAAGCCCTGGCTGGGATGATTTAGTTGGGGATTGGTCCTGCTTTGAGCAGGGGGTTGGACTAGATGACCTCCTGAGGTCCCTTCCAACCCTGATATTCTAGGATTCTATGAAAAGCTGCACATACACCCTGTTCTCTGCGCCACTGTGACGTCCCCCTCGTTTTATCTGGACCGTGTTATCTGCTAGGTCACTTTCCTTTCTCTTGCCTCAGGGGAGCTAATATCTGGCTGATTCCCCCAATTATAGCATGTTTTAGTGACCACCATACAACACAATTCTCGTAACTTCATATGCATTAATGATCACCAATATGGATAAAGACATGACTTTCAGGAGATCATAACCTTTTCCCTGATACTTTACAAGGTATGCTCTATATGTAAGATCAGGATTATATGAAAATGAGGAAAATAGGGGTTACAGTAGGGTCCCCCAAGGTATAGACTGTCACAGCACCCACAAATGCTTAATGCTACTTTTCTGTCACTGTACATCCCCTGCCTGACTCCACAGCCCTCAGCAGTGCCCACTTCCCTCTGTACACCCCATGCCTGCCCCCACAGCCTCCAGCACTGCCAGCCTGCCTTTGTACACCCTGCTCCCTGCCCCACAAACCCTGGTGCTGGTCACCTGTCCATGTAGGTCCCCCACATAGGGATACCTCTCACCCAGGACCAAAACCAGGTGCCACACAACACAGTGACATCTCACAGAAATGAGACACAGCTTTGATATATTGCATCCAGTTAAAAACCTATATACAACTTCCTGAGGCTGCTTTTCCATGCTGGCGATTGTTGACATTGCCACGAAACTGTAGTGGGCTTTCTCACAGGACGAAGGATGGTCTGGATGGGGGACGGTGCCAGAGACAATCTGCTACAGTGTGGTCCACTTTACATTCCAGGCTGAGACACCTCCCGGACGCAGGAGGCCTCATGATGCCTCTTTGTGCTGTGCATTGGGGAGGACGTCCGTTCCCCATTTTGCATAATTTCAGTACTCTGAGTCACTCTGATCTGGATACTGCATGTCACAGAATATCAGGGTTGGAAGGGACCTCAGGAGGTCATCTAGTCCACAGTGTCCCGCTGTCTCACCCCCAGCCCCCCACACACTGTGTGTTTCTGGACCTCCCCCGGGGACATTTGTAACACCATCTCTAAGCCAGAAACATGCTTTTAATTTTACTGCCTTTTCTGCTTCACATCCTCTCCAGAAACAGAGATGCAGGGGCTCAGAGAGAGCAGGCCCCCTCCCCCCTTGACAAAAATGTTATCCTAATTGTTTTGAAGGTTTAAGCCTGTGAGTTTGAGATATCAGCAACTTTTCTGTCAGTTTTTCTTGGGTGCTAAGAAGCTCACCCATCCTTAGAGGCCACAGGAGAGCTCCACATGAAGTCACTGGAGACTCAGTGCAGATTTAATTCAGGTCATTTATTTAAGTCGCTACATGTGGATTACGGGGGAACTCCTGGATCCATTGGGAATTTGGCATTTGATCTCAAAGGGGACCAGATTCACCCCGAGTGTGTAACTTTTTGCTCCCGGCTGTAGAAATCGGGGCTTTGGGTCCTGCGGCAGAAAATGCGATTCTGTTAGGGTGCTGAAAGACTCTGAGGGGAAACCACCAATTCCTGGGGTGTTCTGAGACCGGGAATGAAAGTTGGGAATTTCAAAACACAGGGGCCCTGATTTTGCCCTCAGAGAGGTGAGTGTCAATCTGGAGTGACCCAGTGAAGACAGAATGTGAGAGCAGAATATAGCTAGTGTGTGGCCCATTCTTGTTGTGAACCCCCTGGTAACACAGATACCCACCGCAGAGCCTTTGGCTGCATTTCCTAACAGGGCAGTAATGATGCTGAACTGGAAAACTTGAGCGAACCAGAGGAAAAACCACACAGCACAAAAAAAGGAAGTTACTGAGACAGATAGAAGGACACAGTAAGAGACAAGGAACTGATCTTAAAAATAAATATTGTCTAAACTCTTTCCAATACATTTGTAGTTCCAATTTTAGCAGGTAAATCTTTTGGTGTTTCTGAGTATTAAACAATTCAAGTCACCCTGGTGGCCCTGGATCCCTTCCTGAGCCCTCAGCACTAACCTTAATGGAGAAACAGGCAAGTGACCGCAATCCCGCACAGCAGAGAAAGGAAATCTCCTTACGGCTACTGCAAGGCAGAGGCTTGAGAATCAGTGTGTGAATGTCACATGGCTGACACTTCACATGCTGCACAGCGACCTTTATGTTCCCTCTGAACACTCCCCGCGAACTGTCAGGTTTCCAGGACTCGCGTAGAATTCCCTGGACTTTGTGAGCAGCGGGAAAAACAGAAAATAGACCCTAGAGAACTTCAGCCTGAGAGCCCCCCGGGAGTGAAGAAATGATTTGCCAATAACAGGGACTCAGATTTACAGAGCAAAATGCAGTTTGTGCAGCAAATGATGATAGATTTCTTTCCTGTGTGTAGTGCAAGGCCACCTGCATTCTGTGGAAAAGCTGCCACAAGATTCGGGGCCAAAAACACATTTCAGTTGATGGTAGCGTTGTATCTCTGCACACCGCCCATGCAGTTGTAATAGCCATTCCATTTGCCTCTGAAAAATCACTGCCACCCTGCAGAGGCAAAATTACATGATCCTGAACTGATGCAAGCTGAAATGTGTGTAAAAGGGTTTCTTCTCCCAGGATTCTGACATCAATGGTATTTGCCAGTGGCCCTTGGGAGGTGTTAACTTGTTTTATGTCTGACAGCTACCAACTGTTTTAATGGTTAATCTACTCTCTGCATCAGGGAGGCATCATATTTCACTTCTTTGTTGACCTTTCACAGACTGGTGCAGAAACGGGTTATGATATCTTGGGTCAGAGATAGTCCAATGGGACTTCTCCACCGACTGTGGGATTCCTTCCACTCTTCCCGTGCTAAAATGACCCTGCTTCGGCAAGAACATGGGTGAGAACATGTTGGTACAGGAATCAAAGAACTGCTACATGTGGATCTCCTGTTTGGGCTACTGTCCCTACCCCCATATTGCGTCATAGGTGCCTTGCGGCCAAATTTGAGGTCCAGAGGGTATAAGACGGAGGGGTTGTCACCCCTGGGGTGCACTCTGGAAGCCATGAGAACTGCTGCACCCCTCTAATCACCCAAGTGGGCTGGCCCTGTTTCACACTGCTTTGCTGGTGATTCACTCTCTCCAGGCCCTATGATCACCAACACTAGAGCAGATGGTGCCACACAATGAAACAGAGCTACCTGAGAGTTTAGCTAACCTCCTAAGTATAAACAGCAGACACCAGCCGATTTCTCGGTTTTGTTTCCAATTGTTGTTGAATGTTATTTATATAACTTCAGACGTTTCACTGGTGGAAAGAACCACTGATCTTTGTACCTCAGCTGCTTCAATCTCCCACCATATCCTGGACCCGCTGACTGAGCTCTCCTTCCCCATCCCAGGCTGCCTTGCTTCCAACATCATGCTGGTTGCCAGTGTCTTCTCCATACACCTCAGTCATCTGTGGCTTCCACAACCTCTGAGCTGCCCCACACTCCCCACAGCTCTTCTTCTGCAGGGGGTGAGATGCATCCATCAAACCTGCTCCCTTGGCAGGGAGGAGTGACACACCGGTCATAAATCTCACACACAGGCCTCAAATGCCAAGGAACCTATGCTGCTTCTCTTGTTACACCAATACACAGTACATGGTGCTTCAAGGACTGCTGCTCAGGAACAACTCACAGGCTGAGAATTATGCACATTATATAATGAGAGCGGGCAACTCTGGGACATGTGAGGGCCTAGATCAATACAGCTGCCACATGCAGGGACCACTGGTAGGTGACTGAAACAGTGGGCCACTGTGAGACAGATGTTAAATCCAGGATGCTCTGGGATGATTTGCTAGCCAGCTCTGTTAGTTATGAATGGTGAGGCTTGTACATTCATCCTTAGTGCAAAGATTTTATTGGGTGTGTCAAGGTTCCTTTTCCACTCTGAACTCTAGGGTACAGATGTGGGGACCTGCATGAAAACCTCCTAAGCTTACTTTTAACAGCTTAGGTTAAAACTTCCCCAAGGTACAAAATTATTTTACCCTTGGATTTCCACTGCCACCACCAAACTTTATCTGGGTTTACTGGGAAAAGTGGTTTGGACACATCTTTCCCCCCAAAATCCTCCCAACCCTTGCACCCCACTTCCTGGGGAAGGTTTGGTAAAAATCCTCACCAATTTGCAGAGGTGACCACAGACCCAAACCCTAGGATCTTAGAACAATGAAAAAGCATTCAGTTTTCTTACAAGAAGACTTTTAATAGAAGTAAAGGAATCACCTCTGCAAAATCAGGACGGTAGATACCTTACAGGGTAATTAGATTCAAAACATAGAGAATCCCTCTAGGGAAAACCTTAAGTTACAAAAAAGACACACAGACAGGAATAGTCATTCTATTCAGCACAACTCTTTTCTCAGCCATTTAAAGAAATCGTAATCTAACACATATCTAGCTAGATTAATTACTAAAAGTTCTAAGACTCCATTCCTGTTCTATCCCTGGCAAAAGCATCATACAGACAGACACAGACCCTTTGTTTTTCTCCCTCCTCCCAGCTTTTGAAAGTATCTTGTCTCCTCATTGGTCATTTTGGTCCGGTGCCAGCGAGGTTACCTTTAGCTTCTTAACCCTTTACAGGTGAGAGGATTTTTCCTCTGTCCAGGAGGGATTTTAAAGTGGTTTACCCTTCCCTTTATATTTATGACAGGGTGAAGTTATTATTTTTCTCACCTAAAACTTTTTTCCATGCAGCTCCTTATGGGATCCCTCAGGTTCATGAGATACACACGGAGTACACATTTTCCAAGGCAGAGAAGTCACCTGATAATTATGGTTAAATTCAACATAACCATGAATAGAAAATTGTTCCAATGCTTAATTAACTCACACTATTTAAAATGTACACTTTATTTCCAATCAGAAATTCTTTAACTCCAATTTCCAGCCACAGGATCATGTTACACCTCTCAGAGTAGCAGCCATGTTAGTCTGTCTCCGCAAAAAGAAAAGGAGGACTTGTGGCACCTTAGAGACTAACAAATTGATTGGAGCATAAGCTTTCGTGAGCTACAGATCACTTCATCGCAAAAGCTTATCGCAAAAGCTTATGCTCCAGTGAATTTGTTAGTCTCTGAGGTGTCACAATCCTCCTTTTCTTTTTGCTGTTACACTTTCAGTATGCTAGCCTGAAAAGCCTATTATTCAATACCAGTTCCCAGTGTATGTCGTTTCCAACAGTTATCAAGTCACCCCTTAACCATCTTGATTAAACTAAACATATCAAGATCTTTGAGTCTATCACTATAAGGCATGTTTTCTAATTTGTATGAATTCCTGTGACACTTCTCTGCACACTCTTTGGTAGATAAACATCCAGTTTTAACTGGGGACACCACAACTAGACAGAGGATTCAAGAAGCAGCCACACCAGTGCCAAATACAAAGGTAAAATAACTTCTCTAACTCTCCTTGAGATTCCAGTGGTTACCATCCAAGGATCACATTGGCTCTTTCGGCCACAGGGTCACACTGGAAATTCATGTTTAGCTAATTAGTCCTTCTTACAGATTGCTCTGAATCAGTGACCTGTCTTCTTTATTATTTACAATCCCCCAAATTTTTTGACATCTGCAAATGTCATTGATATTCAGGCATGAGAAGGGTTAGCAGCTGAGTTGCTGACACATGTTCCTTCTTACATTCGTCTGTTAACATCTGTAACTTATGCCTCTGACAAAGCTGGGTGCCTGCAAGAAAGTGTCTCACCAAAAGAAACAAGGGAGGTGTCAGGGTTCCCTCCCCACTCTGAACTTTAGGTACAGTTGTGGGGACCAGCATGAAAGCCCCCCACGCTTATTCTCACCATTTTAGGTTAAAACCTGGTATGCTGCCAATACCAAGCGATTTAACAAAGAATCAGGGAAGAGCCCACTTGGAGACGTCTTTCCCCAAAATATCCCCCCAAGCCCTTACACCCCCTTTCCTGGGAGGCTTGAGAATAAACAAGATGAGCACAAACCAGCCTTGATTTTTAAGACCCATAAAACCCAATCGGATTCTTAAAAAATAGAACTTTATTAGAAGAATAAAAACAGATAAGAGAACAACTCTGTAAGATCAGAATGGAAAATAATCTCACAGACAGTCAGATTCAAAACATAGAGAATCCCTCTAGGCAAAACCTTATGTTACAAAAAGACACAAAAACAGGAATATACATTTCCTCCAGCACAGCGAATTTCACAAGCCAAAACAAAGAAAACCTAATGCATTTTCTAGCTAGATTACTTACTAACTTTACAGGAGTTGGAGGGCTTGCATCCTTGATCTGTTCCCGGCAAAGGTATCACACAGACAGACCAAAGCCTTTTCCCCCTCTCCAGGTTTGAAAGTATCTTGTCCCCTCATTGGTCATTTTGGGTCAGGTGCCAGCCAGGTTACCTGAGCTTCTTAACCCTTTACAGGTAAATGGACTTTGCCTCTGGCCAGGAGGGATTTTATAGCACTGTATGCAGAAAGGTGCTTATTCTTCCCTTTATATTTATGACAGGAGGTAACAGAGCTGCAGACCTGTAGCCCTAAACACCAATAGCCTTGTGGCCTTTCTGCCCATTCTGTTGAGCACAAAGTCTCACTTAGCCCATGGCCTCAACTACCTCTTGTTGCAATGAGTTCCTCAGTTCAATTAGGCATTGAGTCAAGAGAGCACTTTTTTTTATTGGTTTTGAATTTTCCATGTTTCACTTTAATTGAATGTCCTCTTGATCTTGTGTTAGGAGACATGGAGAACACATTCTCAATCTACTCTCTACGAGGCAGTATTTTAGAGATTTTCACATCTCCCCTCTGATTGATCTCCTTTGTAAGGTAACAATCCCAGTCTTTTTCATCTTCCATTATGTGCCCATTCACCTGGCTTGGTTAGCTCTCTCTGAGGACTTCTCTGGACTTGACTAGGACCTAAATAATCTTGTGCCACCTGCATATGTTGCCATCTCACTCCTCAACACCCCCTTTCTAGATTGGTAATAAATATTAAATATTTGCCATACAGATTGTTATAAATTGTGTAAACCTCTTACCCCTGTCCCAGCACCCAGTTGCTGTCCTTCACAGTCACCTTGATCATTTCTGACCCTGATCGACACATGAACCACCTCATGTCAGTTTTCAACCTCACACACTTTGACGCTTCAGCATTCTTTCTAATGGGCACCCCTGACTTGGAAGCTGCTCACGTCTGGATTTCCATTCCTTTCTCTATTTTCTACATTATGGGCCTGCTGGGAAATTTCATG
Source organism: Natator depressus (assembly GCF_965152275.1). NCBI lineage: Eukaryota > Metazoa > Chordata > Testudines > Cheloniidae > Natator > Natator depressus. The sequence goes on from NC_134234.1 coordinate 5,792,510, forward strand.
CTTCTCTATGTTATAGGTAAGGAGCAGACTCTGCACAAGCCAGTCTATCTGCTGCTCTCCATGCTGGTACTCACAGAAATCGGCACATATATTTCCATCATCCCAAAGGCAATGTGCATATTTTGGTTCAATTTGAAAGGTATTACTGTGGGTGGCTGCCTCAATCAGATGTTCTTCATTCACGTGGCTTCTGTGACACATTCAACCGTCCTCGTGACAATGGCCTTTGATCACTTTGTCGCCATATGTAACCCTCTGAGATATGCCACAGTCATCACCAGTGCACGAATAGCTAAGCTAGCGCGAGTGGGTTTGATAAGAGATGTTCTCTTCATTCTTCCCATGCCCCTGCTCCTGAGCAGGCAGCCATTCTGTGCCAACAACATTATCCCACATACGCGCTGTGACCACATGGCCATGGTGAAGATGTCATGTGGAGACATTACAGTCAACAGGATGTACGGTTTGGTAATAGCGTTGGTAATCGTCATGTTAGACCTGACACTTATTGCCCTGTCCTATGGTCTGTTCATCAGGGCTGTCCTCAGAGTATCCTCCAAGAAAGCCCACCAGAAATCTTTCAGCACTAGCACAGACCATATCGGTGTGAAGAAGATGTCTTATCCTTCCTTCCTCTTCTCCACTGTGACATACCGGTTTGGTCAGGGAATTGATCCCCATCTTCACATCATCTTGACCAACCTATATTACCTCCTCCTCCCCATGTTCAATCCTATCATTTATGGGGCCAAAACCTTCGAGCTTCGTGAGAAATTGCGTAAGTACACTTGCAGAATATGATTGCCCCGTGCCACTGATTTTAAGCCTTCGTGACAAGAGGGTGAAAGTGCATCTTGTTAATCAAGGGTGCTCTGTCCTCCTTTGGCTGAGCTCAGCACTGTGGAAGTTCAAGTCTGAGAAGCTCCTCACACCTAACCTCTTATCACTGTATCACCAAGTACTGATCTCTCCGCTGCTAAGTTCCCTCTCTCTCACCATCATCTGATCTCTTTCAGTGTCATCTATCAGCCCTCAACCCCCAACACCCTGTCACTTGTTCTTTCCATGACTTTCAAACCAACAGAAGATACGGTAGTTTTCTGAAGCAAGGTGGCTTTCCATTATACCCTGTTTGAACCGGTATCTTGTTCAGTTTGACAGACTGAAGCCATGCTTTCTGATAGCCAAAGACAATAAAGTAAGTACAGTGCTGAAATATACCTGATTTTTCTATGTCCAGTCCTTCTTGAAGCCTGGAGGACAAACTCAGTGTTATGGTTTGAAAATGTTAATACAGGTAAGCTGCTGCAGGAATTGAGGGCATTCTACTTGAACTTCTTGGTGAGAGTTGTGTTTCTGAGAACTGGACCATATTACTCTGAATCTGTGGGGAGTTTGTGAAAAAGATGAAACAGAGATTGCCACTATATGTCCAGGTGATTGAATCGCTTGCCTTCCTGAGTCTTTCACAACCTAGATTGACTGATATCTCATTTTTGCACATATACAATGATACAAAATCTGTTGTGAAGAGTTTGCACCAATGAAAGAATGATTGCACTGGTTACTGCTGATATGTATGACCAGAAGCAGAAGAATCCTACTTCCAGGGAAGACACCGAGGAGGAAATGTTGCTGTTTAGGGACTAACAGTAACAAAATAATGCAACTCACAATATGGACATTGACTAGCATCATTGAATGCAATTAGAAATAAATAATATAATAATAAAAAAAGGAGTATTTGTGGCACCTTAGAGACTAACCAATTTATTTGAGCATAAGCTTTCGTGAGCTACAGCTCACTTCATCACGAAAGCTTCTGCTCAAATAAATTGGTTAGTCTCGAAGGTGCCACAAGTACTCCTTTTCTTTTTGCGAATACAGACTAACACGGCTGTTACTCTGAAACCTAATATAATAATGTTATTGTTGTTTTTACACAACATAAGTTTCGGGCTCCCTTGGGGCAAGGCAATTTTTAACAACATAATTTGCTATTTTTTCTTTAAAACACCTGCCACCCATCAACCAGGATTCAAGGACCAGTATTGGGGGTTTGATTTTGAATTCGATTGTCATCTCATAGATTTGTAGGTTTTGTGGAAAAACTCCTTCTGGGGCTTGTAGCTTTCTTTTCTTTTCTTTTCTTTTCTTTTCTTTTCTTTTCTTTTCTTTTCTTTTCTAAATCAGATCTATGCTAGGTATCTAACAAAAGGTTTCTTTTGTTACTGGATGTATAGACCAATGCATTTATTGAAAAAACACCCTTTGTTTCAAGAAAGAGATTGGGCTAGTTTTAGGTTAGTTTTTAAGTGATTTGGGGTTATTAAAGCAGTAAAATCTGGCAAATCTGATTCAGCACCTCAAGCTGAGCTGGAGGCAGAGCAGTAGCAGCCATAAAAAGAAAGGTCCAGAGAAGGAGCCCTGAAGGCAGAACTGGGCTGAGGCCACAGAAGCAGCACTCAGCCCTGTTGTATCCTTGGGAGCAGCAGTTGAGGAAGAAATCACTTGAGACACAGAGAGCTGTGAGCCATGAAAGCAGCCATTTATTTTCCACACCCTGAACTAACCAAACCAGCCCAAACTGGCTGGGCTATCCCCTAATCATCTCACTCAGTTGCCATAGCAACAACAAGGTGCTATTACCATGACAACCAAATACACAAGATATTCCTCCCCCCTTATAAGAACATCCCCTAAATAAAACAAACACTAAACTAGAGAAGGAGGGTAGACTGCCTCCATTCCCGGCTAAACCCCAGGGATTATTTTGCCCCATAACCATGGGTTCACCCTAGCTAAAGATCCAGCCATTGGAGTGTTGTCCCCTTGCTGATTTCAAAGCTTGTTTCATTGTCTGCACAAATCTTTCAGCTAATCCACTGGTGGATGGATGATATGGTGCTGTAGTGATGTGGTGTATCCCATTTGCCTTCATAAAATTTTGAAACTCCTGAGAGATGAGTAGTATAAGGGCCCTACCATCAATCAAACCCTAACCCCGCCCCTTGACCCCTTAGTCCCGCCCCTTGACCCCTTAGCCCCACCCACCGGAAGTCCCACCCCATGGGTTATTACTTCTGGGGTCAAGGCTGCCACATGACCGGAAGCAAGGTGTGTCATGTGACACCCACCCCACCTCTTGACCCCTTTAACCCCACCTCTTGACCTCTGCCCCCACCGGAAGTCCTGCCCCATGGGGTATTACTTCCAGGGTCAAGGCTGCCACGTGACCGGAAGCAAGGTATGTCATGTGACCCCTGTAACAACTCCTCCCACTGCCTTCTACCAATCAGGATGGGTTTCGCCCCTGTAGGACTTCCCCCCAAGAGGAGCTTTGACCAATCAGGGAGAGTTCCGGAGCGGGGTGTCCTCTCCGGAAGTGGGTCTTGTGACCCCTCTAACAACTCCTCCCCCCCCCACCAATCAGGATGGGTTTCGCCCCTGTAGGACCTCCCAGAGAGGAGCTTTGACCAATCAGGGCGAGTTCCGGGGTGGGGGTGTCCTCTCTGGAAGTGGGTCTTGTGACCCCTCTAACAACTCCTCCCCCCACCCCGCTACCAATCAGGAGGGGTTTTGTTCCGATAGGATCAAGAGGAGTTTTGACCAATTAGGATGAGTTCCGGGGGCGGGGTGACCCGTCCGGAAATGATTTGTGTGACCCCTCTAACAACTCCTCCCACCAACCTCTACCAATCAGGCCAGCCCGAGAGCAGATTTGACCAAAATAGGGCAGGTTCTGGGATGGGGTGAACCGCCCAGAAGAGGGGCGTATGAACCCTCTGCCAATCAGAGCGCAGCACCATCACCCCATAAGGCCCAGCGTCGGGCAGAAGAGGCTGTCTTTTACCAAGAGCGCGTGTTTTAGAAATCGTGGAAACATGGACTCCTTCACCACCCCCGTGAGAACTTCGGACTTTGTTTTAGCCCCGAGGGCCTTCAACAAACTGCGGAGAAAGCGTTATATCAGCAACAGTTCCGAGGAGGAGGAGGGGGCGATTGAGGGGAGCCCTTTGGCCCAGCCATTGATGGATACCCCGGACCCTGAAACCCAGCCGCTTGTGGGGCCCCGCGATGAGCGTGATGGCCTCTTGTTGTCCACCCCCCGGGAGGAGGAAGGTGATCGCAGCTCGGGGAAGTCACTAGTGGACAAGATGAACGCTCAGGTAAATGAATGATTAAGAAGTGACGGTTGGGGTGGGGGTGTAACGGGGCTAGGAACCAGGGATTGTGTAAATCAAAAACCAAGCAGTGGGGTGCTTACGCTGTTTATTTTTTGAAAAAAATCTCTCAACAGCTCGATGATGCCTTTCTAGAGGACCCGGAGACTCTGGACAGCATTGCACCAAGCAGCGAAGATGAACCAGGCCCACCTTGTTTTTGTTCAATGCCGATACAAAATGTTGAAGAGGACTCCGAGGATGACGGCTATGAGGAGTTTAGGAGGAGGCTTATCATAGAATCATAGAATATCAGGGTTGGAAGGGACCTCAGGAGGTCATCTAGTCCAACCCCCTGCTCAAAGCAGGACCAATCCCCAATCAAATCATCCCAGCCAAGGCTTTGTCAAGCCTGACCTTAAAAACTTCCAAGGAAGGAGATTCTACCACCTCCCTAGGTAACACATTCCAGTGTTTCACCACCCTCCTAGTGAAAAAGATTTTCCCTAATATCCAACCTAAACCTCCCCCACTGCAACTTGAGACCATTACTCCTTTGGACTTGTATGGAGAAAGCGCTACATCAGCGAGAGTTCTGAGGAGGACCCTTTGGCCCAGCCGTTGATGGACACACCGGAAACCGACCCCGAAACCCGGCTGCTTGTGAGGCACCACGATGAGCATGATGGCCTCTTGTTGTCCACCCCCCGAGAGGTGGAAGGTGATCACGGCTTGGGGGAGTTACGGGCGGACAAGGTGAATGAAAAAGACGTGGCTCAGGTAAATGAATGTTTAAGAAGTGATGGTCGGGGTGGGGGTGTGTAATGGGGGTGGGGGGGTGGGAGGGCTAGGAACCAGGGATTGTGTAAATCAAAAACCAAGCAGTGGTGTGCTTACGCTGTTTCTTTTTTGAAAAAAAATCTCTCAACAGCTCGATGATGCCTTTCTCGAGGCCTTTGAGAACTTACACATCGGTAGCCCTGTGGGAGTAAATGTATCATGCATCAGCTGTTTTTGCTCATGTCTGAGACACAGATCTCAAGAGGAAAAAGACAAAATGGAAGAATGAACCAGTACAGACACCCTCATGTTAGGAGTCATGGCGTCCATTTTTACAGGCGGTTGTAAAATGTTGTGTTAAACCAGGCGATTAATAAAACTTATTTAAATATGTTAATATGAATGTTGTCCCCCACCCACACTTGTGTTAGTAAAAGATGGTACCAGTAACAGTCATGTCTCCACAGGCGGCTCTGTTAAAGAAAATATATTACACCCCCAGGGAAGTTGGGAGCTTTGGCGGGGTGAACCTTCTTTTTCAAGTGGCCAAAAAGCATAGTAAAACTTTAAATAGAAGACAAGTTACAGCTTGGCTTTCAGACAAGGATGCTTATACTTTACACAAACTGGCTCGAATACGTTTTAAAAGAAACAAGACCATTGTTTCAGATGTGGATGCGCAATGGCAGGCAGATTTGGTGGATATGCACCAGTTCTCCAAACAGAACAGCAATTTTAAGTACATCTTAACAGTGGTAGACATTCTATCCAAATATGCCTGGGCCTTAGGCCTAAGAGACAAGACGAGTGGTGAGGTATGCAAGGCCTTTAAAGCTATTTTTAGCGAAGGCCGTGTGCCTCAAAAATTACAAACCGATCGGGGGAAAGAATTTTTAAACAAACCCTTAAGCAGATTGTTAAAACAGCATGGCATTCACCATTTTGCTACTAATAATGAAGTCAAAGTAGGGGTTGTGGAGCTGTTTAACAGAACTTTAAAAACTAGGATGTGGAGATATTTTACAGCCCATAACACCTTTCGCTACATCGATGTGTTACCTGACTTTATAAAGAGTTACAACCAGAGCTTTCACAGAACTATACATACCAGACCCGCTGATGTTAACCCTTCAAATTCTCTGAAGGTATGGAAAATGGTTTATGGAGATGATTTTAAAATAAAACTGGTTGTTGCCCCTTTTTGAAAAGGCGACCACGTGAGACTATCTAAAACCAAAGGAGCTTTTGAAAAAGGTTATGAACAGACATTTACCGATGAGATATTCATAGTGGATGAAGCCTTAACCAGGGGTCAGAGACCTGTATACCGATTAAAAGACTACAAGGGTGAGACAGTTACTGGATCTTTTTACCCTGAAGAATTACAAAATTAAACCCCAAATGAGACAGGATTTACAGGGTTGAAAAAGTTCTAGCGGAGAAAGGAAAAGGGAGAAAAAAGCAACTACTGGTAAAATGGTTGGGGTGGCCTGATAAGTTTAACAGCTGGGTGAAAGCTTCTCAACTCTGTGACATTTAGAAGCAAACAACAAACAAACAAAAGTTATTCCTCCCCGCAAAGTCAGAGAAGATGAGCGACGGTGAGTTTTACATTACTTTGCCCAGCAACGCCAGCTCTGCAGTTTTTCCCCAAAACACCAGCTCGAACTTTACAATACGGCTAATTAAGCCCTTGGATCTCCGGGGTGCCTGGGAGGTGGGGTTAGTAGAAATACAATACCCGCACAGCTGGAACACTATCAATGAAGACACCCCTTTTGAAGTCACCTTTGGAGATATGGCATGGAGTTTCATCCTACGACGAGGTTATTACGCGTCCATATCCGAATTACTGGATCATATGAACAGTATCATAGCTCGTCACCCCGGACCGCCTGAGATGGTCATGAACTACAACCCTGTGGGTAGAAAAATTAGACTTAAATCCACCGCTTTTACTTATATGTTTTCTACCAGCGGGGAGCTAGCTAACATTCTGGGCTTGGGCCCCAAACACAGCGTCCAAAAATTCCCTTTCTCGGCAGACATTACAGGGGGGTTTAATTCCTTGTATCTGTACATGGATATCGTAGAACATCAGTTTGTGGGGGACTTTTCTGTTCCCCTGTTACGTTGTGTCCCCGTCCAAGGAAGGAACAACGAGTTTGTCACCATCACCTACGATAAACCTCATTACGTCCCTATCAGTAAACACCACATCAACACCATTACCATTGAAATAAAGACAGATCAGAACAAAAGCGTCTCATTTCGCTTTGGCAAGGTGATCATCAAGCTACACCTGCGCCCCCGGAGACAGCGAGTTTTCTAAAAAAGCAAAACAGTATTATGGCGATCCTAAAAAATTACGGCGACCCCAACGTCTACAGAAACTATTACAAAGCCCAGGTGGGATACGCCCTTCCCGGATATCATGGGGCCCCCGTGATGTATGGGGCAGGTGTGGGTTGAATATTCCGTAGCCTCTTTCGAAAAGCCGTACCGCTTTTGAGGAGGGGGCTAGAGATTATTAAACCCCACGTAAAAACTGCCACTCAAAACATAGCTAAAGACGTGGCAGGTCATGTCTCCCGCGCTGTTCTGGAGAAGGTGGGGAACACAGCTTCACAGGAAGGATCGGGGCTGATGTACATTAAAAGGAGGAAGAAGAGAAAGAGAAATGCATCATACCCGCGACGCGCAGGTCCCCCGAAACCCTTTAAAAGAAGGGCTTTGACCCGCAGGGTCGGCCATAAGCGAAAGTCCAAGAGGAAGCCTGGGTGAAAGAGGAAACACTCGCCGGCTGATACGAGAGATATATTTTAATCAACATGGCTTTCGTTCACTGCGGGTCTGAAGAATGCACCAAATCCGAACTAGACTTGTTCCAAATAGCCCCTACGCAGACCAGCATTGAGAAAAGCATCTACATCGAGGTGCCACCTCTGTCGGCCGTTACGGAGTCTGCCCCCATTGACTTCTTTATAGCAGGGAATGGCATAGATTATATGGATTTAAACAACACACTGCTGTACCTGTGTTGCAAGATTGTAAAAGGAGACGGAACTGAACTCAACGAGGATGCCGAGGTGGGCCTGGTGAATTACCCAGTGGCCTCTATTTTTAGTCAGCTAGATGTCACGCTCGGAGACCGTCTTGTAAGCCAAAGCAACAACTGTTACCCTTACAGGGCCTTTATAGAATCGGTGCTCAATTACAGCAACGACACCCTCGCTGCGCAATTTTCCGCTGGCCTCTTTTACAAAGACACTGCCGGACAACAGGAAGACACAGACTTGGATGGCGAGAATCTAGGGTTTGTGAGGCGTGCAAAGCTGACCGCTCAAAGCAGAACAGTAGAGCTTCTGGGTCATCTACACAGCGACCTGTTTTTTCAAGAAAAAATATTGTTGAACGGAGTGGATGTGAAAATTAAACTGATGCGCAGTAAAGATCCTTTCTGTTTAATGGGCAGCGGAACCGAAGGCTTTAAACTGCGCATTCTATCAGCATCCCTTTTTGTGAAGAAAGTACGTGTGGCCCCGAGCGTTCGTCTGGGGCACGCCGAGGCCCTGCTTACTGCTAATGCCAAATACCCCGTGGACCGTGTGGGAATGAAAGTGTTTAGCATCCCTGCAGGCAGCAGGGGCAGTAACCAGGAGAACCTGTTCTTGGGACAGTTGCCCAAAATGCTTGTCCTGGGGTTCGTGGATAACGATGCCTTTAGCGGAAGTTACGCTAAAAATCCCTTTCATTTTAAGCATTACGATATTAATTTTGTGGCCTTGTATGTGGATGGTGAGCAGATACCGACCAAGCCTCTGCAACCAGACTTCGAGGCAGGACGCTGCGTGAGAGAATACATGAATCTGGTACAGACAGCCGGTAAACACATGAAAAATCGTTCTCTGTTAATCGACTGTGAGGAGTTTGCACAGGGTTACACCATGTTTGCCTTTGACCTGTCCCCCGACCAGGAATGCGCCGATCACTATTCCCTGATTAAAACCGGGAACCTGAGAGCAGAAATTCATTTTGGGAAGGCTTTAACCATTACCGTCAATATGATCGTGTATGGGGTTTTTGACAACGTCATAGAGATAAATCAGAGGAGAAATGTTCTGTTTGACTACATGTGAACATGGACACCGTGCAGCTCTCACGTGTCTTATCAACGGACCCTTACACGAAAAAGAATTTCTTAGACGTGTTTCCCTGCGATTGGCTCCCTGGCGGCAAGCTGTCTCAGAGACCCCTAGGTTTGGTGGTCAACACGCATCCACATAGCCGACCGGGTGAATACTGGCTTGCCGTGTATCTGGTGGAGCGTAACCTTGGAGAGTTTTTTGACTCATACGGGCATCCCCCGAACAGTTTGTTCTTTCCTAAAAGCATTATGAAATTTTTAAACAAAAATGCCACAGACATTGTGTTTCACAACAGACAATTACAAGACCCCAGCTCCGTTGCCTACGGCTACCACTGCGTGTTTTTCTTACACCATCGTAGCAAGGGTTTATCTTTTGACCGGATTTTAAAATTGTATTCTAATGACTTAGTGCAAAACGACCGGATGGTGATGAATTTTGTAAAAAATAAATTTAAATACTTGGCCATGCCTAGCCTTGCTCAAAGCATGTTTCAACCAGCCCAGCATGCGTATCTTGTGTTATGAATTACACCTTGTAGGACACGCACACAAGTGCTGCGAATTACACCTGGTAGGACACGCACACAAGTGCTGCGAATTACACCTGGTAGGACACGCACACAAGTGCTACGAATTGCACCTGGTAGGACACGCACACAAGTGCTGCGAATTACACCTGATAGGACACGCACACCAATGCTGCAAATTATACCTGATAGGTCACGCACAGTTCGAATCTAGGCTGAGGCACAGAAATAAAGTCCACAACTGCAGAGTTCCCAAAAGACACTAAGTTTATTACGCTCGAGCGTGGTGCCCCCTGCTAGCCAGGAGGGGACCCTGACTGCAAATTATACAAAGGTTATATACTTTTTAGCAAAGCATGTTGCCCTCGTGCATCGGAAACCTTAGCCAATAAACAAACCCTTGTCTTATCTACCACCTATCCCTGCTTGGTGCATTCCTCGTGCTATACCAGTATGTTAATTACACAGCATGGTTCTAAAGCCATGCATCAGTAACTTTTATTATCAGGATGGGAGGCCTCACATCAAGGCCAAGAGACAGGGAGTTAGAGACTGACAAAAACCAGATACTGCAAATCAAGGCAGGCTGGAGACAAGGAGGAGGATTTTCACATGGATTCAGTATCTAAGGATTACTCCTCCTGGTGTATAATGTGCTGGCATTTAAACAATGGTGGGTCCCAAACCAAAATGGAGTCACATGTGCTAACTTTTCCTTAACACTTGCAACGATTTTCATAGTCATGTTACCCCAATAAAACACCCCAGGTGAGGGGTTTAAAGACAATCGATGTTTGGCATGGTTTTTTTTAAAAAAAAACAAAACACAATGACCCAATTCAGAAATGTTTTATTTAAAGCAAAACATTACCAGTTTTTTAAAAAAAAATAGAACGTGAAAAATATCACAAACTGAGCCATTTGGCTCTTTTAGCCAATTTTCATTTTTTAGATGGCAAAAAAGGGGTCACTGTTTCTTGGTCCACACCGGTGTCAGCGATTGAGGCCTTGAGGCGTTCCAAAAGATCTCTGTTGGTTGTGTTGCCCATGACGGTAGATGGTATGTTCAGTTCCACCATGGCATTCATAAACACATCCCATCCTTTAGGTACATGTCTGCTAGGAACAGAGCGCGTCTGGGTGATGGCCCTGACTAAGTCGAGCATGTTAGAACCATTAACCACAGAGCCTTTGTACACAAAAGACCCTTTATCGGTCCATGAAGAAATGTTTTTATCTTGGCCCAGCTTATTTAGCAATACTGATGCATTTTTCTTATAACGCTTATTCACGTTATCCAACACCTCCTGAGCAGCAGAGTCTGAGGTCTTTGGTGTTTCGGAGGGTTTGGCAGTCACACTCTGTTCCTGTTCTGGTAGAAACAGACTTATTTTTCCTTTGTCCACATCGCTCTGCTTCACATACGTTAGGTCCCTTTGAAGCACGGTGCTGTAAAGTTTAGCCTTTTCATATTCACCTAAGTCAGTTCTTTGAAGAACAGATTTCATTTCAGCATCCAGCAAGCGTGTTGCGGTCGTTCTGATATTTTCCTCTGCCGGAGGGGGAGCGCTTAATTGCTCCAACTGCCGGCTGGGCACCAGGTACATTTTTTCTGCATAATCCATTATCGATTAGTTAAAAGCCCCGTTATCAGAGGGATAGCAAAACTTAACAGGGGTCCTATAAACCCCCCAGACTGCTTCACCAGACGCTTCTTTCTTTTAAGTGAAACCCTTTTATTACACAAAGTTTTTATAAGCGTGTGTTTCTTTTTCAGCACACGCACTTGCTTTGGTGTTAAAGGTACGTTTCCTTTTAAGGTGTTGAGCGCTATTTCTGAGATGGCTGCTACTAGATCGTCAGAGGCCGAGCACAGTATAGCCCTCCTTTGCTGTGGGGACGATTTGCTAAGTAATTTTAAAAGGCCCAGGTTTCTTTTCAAGCAGCTAGACGTTTTCAGTCAGCAACCCCGGCTGCTAAAAAGGGGCCTGCCAATAATTCATCTCTTTTTATACCGGGCTGTTGTTCTTTTTAAAGTATAAACTGCCGGCCAGTCTGGAGGGAAAAGACCAGTTCTTAGCCTATAAGCTTCTGGTGTGGAAGCATTTAAATCCACCACCAGGTAGCCATAAGGCCTTTTGGTAGCATCCTCAAAAGCTTCTAGAAAGAACTGAGCTTTCCCGGGGTACATTTGCCGAGCAAGTGTAGCAATTTGTAATCTGTCCCTGGGGTTTTTGAACAGAACCATGTACTTTGTGTTTAGGTTAATAGTGCGACTCTTTTTTCCCTGGCAAAATACGTTCTGAACTATATACATAATGCTCAGGTTCCTGTGATGCACGTACTTGGTAAAGGCTTTCTCGATTTCATCGCTTTCACAAGCGGAGTTCATCAGATCGTCTATGATAATCATGTTCACTTTATTGGTAGGAAACAAACGGTCATCGTCAAAAGCATCAGGCAGACCCTCCACAAAATTGATAAAGGGGTATTTACAGAGCAGTTCTTTATACAGAGGTTGCCAACAACTGTAACACCACACAATATTCTCAGGCATAACAGACAATGTTTGTTTGGCATTATCCAATACATTTTTTATAAAGTAACTTTTCCCACAGTTGCTAGGCCCCACGAGAGTTGCAGAAAAGGGGTGTTTCCACCTCATATCCATTTTTCAAAAGCCGTAGGGCAGGGTTTTAAACCCTTCTCCTAGGACCCTCTTGTTGTAAACGACTTTCTGTGTTTTTTTAAGGGTTTTTGTCTCTATTTGCCACTGATTTTTGTTTCTTACAATAGAGGGTTGCTGCACCTCTATCTTTTTTGAGGGGTTTTCTCGCAGACCCGTGCAATAGTCCAGGACTAGATCTTTCAAACTGTCAAAATTGATCTTTTCACAGTTTGCTACGTTCAGAGTAATACCTTTGACCTTCATACAGGCCTTTCCTCCCGACAGTTTATACCCGTATGTTTTTGGGCCTGCCGACACAAACTCGGTGATGTGTTGATCTGGTGGGATCTCGCTCGTGAGGTCCCCTAAATAATCCCCCAGAGGGGGATTCCAGGCCCCCTCCCTTTTCACAAATATCACCGAGTCAGTGTCGTGGTACAGGCACCGCTCTTGCAATCCGTCTAGGAGGTTGTATAGTTCTAAGCGGGCATAAGCGGTGGTGAAACAGGCTATGAAAACATTGGTATTGCCAGAGACAGAATAACGGTCTTTTGCGTGCTTCCAAGATACGCACGCTGTTTCATCGTCGATAAACTCACAGGATGAAACCTCGTAGTTGGGGGAAAAGAGGTACTGAAAGAGTTCGTCGGGGTCTGTCACGATGCTGGTATTGGGTAGGTTGGTTCTTTGGCCGAATTTACCCCACAGAGAATTTAAAAACAGTTTAGCAATTTGGCGTTTAGAGGGGTTTAGCCTGATCTCGTGTCGGCGTAAAAGCACGCCTTCTTTCTGGTAGAAATCGTTAACATACTTATTTTGTTTGTCTTCGTCTGTGCACCAGCTGGGATACCCTGAAGCCTCTTGTTTCTGGCGGAGGTGTAATTTTATGTACTCCGAAAAGAGTTCATCAGATTTTTCATTAAAATGCCAGATTTCATAGATTTTAGCCACCACGTACACCTTCGCTATGGCTGCGTTCAATTCCACAGTGCACCAAGTCCCCAGGATGGCCCTCTCCTCGTCAGTGTGGGTGCACGTCTCCCGCTGCATGGTTTCCGCGCAGGTTCGGCATAGCAGGAACATAAGCTTGCCGCCCACTCTGACAGGTAACAATGGGAAAAAGAGCCTCTTGGGGGGTACACTTTAACTTTTGCAATTCCAAAATAATTTGCAAGGGGTCCAAATTTGTCATAAACTATATCGGGGTGCCCGATAGGGTAGTCTTTGGTTTTGTTTACAAAAGGGTACAAGCTGGTAAAATCATAATAGTGGATTTCTTCGCAGGGCTTAGGTTTATAATATAGACGGATGGCGTTCGTCCTCCCCCCAAAAAGAGCATCCCTAGGCATGAGAGGTTGGGGTAACTGGGCTCGGTTTAAAAAGCTCGCAAGTTCCCTGTCTGTTTCTTTCATCACCACCCACTCGTGCTCCCAAAGAGTCCTCACTACAAAACCAAGCCGTTTTAGATAGTCAGTCTTGAGCTGCGTCTTGTAATAAAGAAACCCAAAAGTTGTATCCATCATAGGGTTTTGCGCTTTTTCACAATGACAGGCGACACAGCCGTGAAAAAAACACCCATTAAACTCAAAGGCTGTGTGTACCCCGTCAATATTGGCATAACCGTCTAAAAAGTAGGGGCCTACCTGTAGTTCCCCACCCTGTAAAGCGTGCCGTATTTGTATATTTTCTTTTTGAGAGATATACAACAGCCACTGGATAGATGGGGTCGAATATCTCTTTTTCTGTCTGTGATAGTTGTCTGGAGGGAGAAGAGCTTCCATGTTAGGCTCCAAAAACATAAACCTGTACATAGCCATGCAGACGGATGCCAGCGTTATGTACCGGAACGGATCTATACACAGTTTTATCTCGGTGAATTTACCGGGTTCTCTTTCTACTAGATCGACCTTCTCAGTCATATTCATAATTTCTTTTCTGTATAGGATACAAGCCTGTCTCAAAATTTTTACATCCTGCTGGCAGTAATACACAAGCTCTTTCTGCAGGTCAAAAGTCTTAGAGCTGTGGTCTTGATACCTGTCAAGAAACTCTGCTTTTTCCCTGGGCATCATGCTTTCTACACCGTAGTGCTCCACACCGGGCATAGGCCCCACATAATTTTGATTTTCTAAAGTGTTAAAAAAATGTGGAAAATACTCTTTGCAACCTTCAAACCCCATCGCCTGTGGGAGCTTGCTAAGCTTCATGGGCAAGAAGTTTAAAGAGTCTATAAAACGAATGCCAAGGGCCTTAACTTCCACACACATTAGTTTACTGCCCTGAGTGATCAGTTCTATGCACATCTTTTCCTTCAGTAACTGTCTAACGCAGAAATACGCATCCTAACCTTTGGAATTGTGTGCTAGGAACGTGTAGTCCCGGAACTCTTTGCCAATAAAGATCTTAACAAACATAGAAAGACATTCGTCACCCTTAAATTCCCAGGATTTTTCCGGCTTTAGGGACATCGCAAAAATATAATTGGGAGTGTGCAACCCAGTCTCCTGCATGCATTCAAAATAATAAAAAATATACTTTTCTGATGATTCGGGCTTTCTAAGGCTGTCCATAAAACAGAGGTGAACGTCTACATCTCCAACGATCAAACCCTGACACTGCTTACAGCGCCTCCCTTTACACCTGTGCCGCTTATCCACGTACGCCTGACACTTATCGCACAAAGTTTTAGACAGGCATTCAACTTGGTTTTTTGATGCACAGTTGACATGTCTGTCTAAACACTCTTTGGACTGACAATACAGTTTACAGCTAGGACACCTCAGCTGCACACCCATGTTGTCAGAGCATGTTGCGCTCAAGCAGAGACGGCAACGATACCTGCAAGAATGGTCGTGACTGTACACCGTGTGGCAAAACTCACAGTAATTTTTTGCTCCGAACAACTTTTTCACATCCAGAACCCCATAGTAATGTTCATTGGGCAACGGGATGAAATAAGTGTTAGGGTACACGGGGCCCCCCGTTTTAAAAAAAACCCAGCCACCTTTCACCGCATACAGCACCACCTGTATGTTAACTCCTAAATGCTGTTCAAACTTTGCTACATCAGTGAGCATAACCTTTTTTTGATCTGACCACCCCAGTTTCTCGTGCAACTTTCTCGCCTCTGCTAACAATTCTGCATCCGTAGGTTTATGACCGGCCATGACGGCCAAGAGCCCTCCCGCAAAACATAGATTGGTACCGGTGTAAGTCAGGTCTACTAAACATTGTCTCTTTTTATGAATAATCTGACTACTAAGGATAGAATTTAAAACTCTTCGAGCGCCCCCACCCCTATTTTTTACAACTGTCACAACGAGGCGCAACGTCCCATCGAGATGCAATTCTCTATTGCTCTGAAGCAGCTTTGAGGTCTGGTTTAAGAAATCCTCAGCAGACAGCTCATCCCTAGTTCTTCTGACTGAAAACAAAGGGTTAGTTAAACGACGGCTCTCTAAACTTAACTGTACGTAATCATCAGGGCCTACCCTACCATTAACGTCATCAAGAACTAGCTGTATCCCTCTGTGTATGGCTTCAACAGCCTGTTGAGCTGAATTTATTTGCTCAAGATGGATAAAACGAAACTCCTCCAATACACCGACCCCCCAAATCTAGGTAATTCACGTTGCCAACTTCTCACTCTCTCCATATACACCTCTGCATTTTCAGGGTTACTTGGGGGTTCCTCTACGGAACCATCAGTGGCATCTTCTACATCCAATACTAATTGAGAGTCAGACTCTGAGACGCCTCCCTCAGGGTCATTGGGAGTTGATGGGACTCCGTCTAGAGAGCACTCTGGGGAATTTTCTAAACCAGAGTCTGATTTCGTCTCCCCATTTTCAGACATGCCAGTTTGAGAGCCTCTGGTAGGGGGCATCTCTTTTTGTTTTTTTTCCCCTCATTACCTCTTTAGCCCTTTTTAAAATTTCTACAGCGACCCTGGCCTGGAATTTTTTGGCAGCCATCTGTTTATCCCCCAAGCGCCGTCCGCCCTTTTGTTTACACACGAGCTGATGTGCACCCTTGAGGGTACCCCTTTCCACACCTAGTCATGCCTGATCAGAGCCACCCTTTCCAGCCCCCCTTTCTTTTAGGCCCCCTGAGGATTCAGCGTCCATCAGTTTTCTGAACAAAGCGTTGTATTTTTTCCAAATCTTTTTAGAATGCCGTAGTTTTAGACCCCCCGAGGATACAGCGTCCATCAGTTTTCTGAATGAAGCATCAAACTCTTCCCAAATACTAGAATATGGGGGATCTTTGTCAGTCCTTAGTTTTTTATTCACAACCCCTAGAGCGCCTGCTCTGGGTTTGTGAATGTGTGTGTTTCTGCACACATTCAGAGCCCCTAGAGTGCCTACTCCGGGTTTGTGAATGTGGACGTTTTCGCTCACAGTTTTCTCAGGGCTTGGTGCGGCGGTGGCCACTGAGGAACTGGAGTTGTGTTTGCATGGTTGCAATACCTTGGCATCGCAGGTGTTTTCAATCCTTGGTTTTTTATCCACAACCCCTAGAGCATCTGTTCCGGGTTTGTGAATGTGGGCGTTTTCGCTCACAGTTTTCTCAGGGCTTGGCGTGGTGGTGGCCACTGAGGAACTGGAGTTGTGTTTGAATGGATGTTTTTTACCAGAGTTTTTTGTTTTGTCCTTGGGTTTGACGTAAATGAGGTCTGGACTGGGCTGATGCTTCATCTGCACTCTTGTGCTGTTTTGCGTTGTTAAAGGTCTCAAAGCAGATTCCTGGTTCTTTGGTGGTTCTCGGGGAGGGGTCCTTGTAGCTCCCACTACAGCCTTGTCAGAAGGGCTGCATATGCCTGATTGAGGAGGGGGAAAAAAAAAAAGCATTTTACAAAAACGTAACTTTGCCAGCTTTCTCACCCACACCTATGTATGTACTTAAAATACAAAACCTCATAAATTAACCAGACTAATAAGCAAAATATATTTACCCGGCTTCATCCATCCATCTGTCACTGATACTTGTGATTTTTTCTTTTCAATTGTCTCTTTCCTTTTTCTTTTGAGCATTTTTACCCGCTCATGTTTTGACCGTGCTGTAAAGCAAACAACATTCTAATAAAACACATGAAACTGTCTAGTAAACTTTAAAATAAAATAAAAAAATATCCATTAGAGTGTTTTTTCTATTTAAAAAAGTCATAGCTTTAAAACAAAATAATCCATTTCAGGCTGTACAACAATCACAGGTTTTGAGTTTATTTCTACCACTTTGAAAACAACCCCCACAAATATTTTTTTTTTTAAATACATCTCATTTTGCAAAGTAAAAACCCTGTTAATTGGAAACACACCATCACCATCAGTTTGTAGACATATACTTTTTAAAAACCACCTATGTTTTACACACACACACACACACACACACACACACACACACACACACACACACACACAGAGTTTAAAACACTGTTTGCAACAAAATACTTTTCAATAAACCCACATGCTTTTAAAAAGATCCCTGGTTGTTCTGGCCCCCGCCCTGCCCCAGCCATGTGTGCTTGGGGTCTTTGGGGTAAGAAAAACAAGCCAAAATGTTAGTTAGTATTAGCTCCCAAATCCCTATTCAACCTATGTAATACCTGAAGTTATTAAGCACAACTACAGTTAAAAATGGTTTTTACCTTGGCCTGGTGATGAACTGCAACTTAAAGTTACTGGCTCCATGCTAAACAGATCACACTGCAATAAAGATATGCACATTATTTACTAAGATAGCATGGCCAAAAAAAGGCATTATATAATATATATATATTTTCAGAGTTAAAAAAAAACTCAGGGAACATACCTCCACTTGCAGCCCAGCAGCAATTCAAGAGAGTTTCTGTTGAAAGAGAAAGTCTCCAAGCTACCTGAGGTTTTTTTTTTTTTTTTTACACCATCCTAACTCTTTTGTTTCAAAATAGTTAGCAGGTTGATTGGATCACCCCTCCTTAGCATTCCCTTTTGTGATCGGGGGTGGGGAATAAGTTTTTCTGCACAATTGGGCTGCTTTTCTTTTTTTTTCTTTTTTAAGTTCAAATACTTTTTGTCCCCCCCCGCCCCCACCCTGTAGGGCCTTCTTACAGTAACCATTTCAAGTGAGGGGCCCTTTGCAGATATCAATGAATGTCTTGGGGCTTGTTTTTGTTTTTAAAAACATGTTCTTTCATGCTTAAAGTTTGGTGGGGCGGGGGGTGATTTCTAGAAAAAGTGCCCCGTGGCCTTCAACCAACTCCTGGGCCATATTTAAACTGGCCTATAGCGTTCCACCAACTCCAGGGGTTATATTTAAACTGCCCAATAGCATCTGCAAACTCCTGAGGTTTTATTTCATTTCATATTAATCAGAACTCACCATCCTCACCCACCCACCTCCCTTACTATGGGTGCACCCCCATCAAAATTAACCCTATGGCAACAAGGGTGAGTAATCACAGTCACCCTGGCTATTCAGTGAGGGGGGTGGTTAAACCCGTTCAGTTCAACAGAATAAGTCAACTCTATTGTACTCAACCACATGTCTGAACCATCCCTGTTTGTTTTATTGTAAACACATTTTTAGGGTATTTTTCCCCCTCCCACAACATACATTTCAGCTTTTTTTTTTTTTTTGCTGTAAATGGTTCTCTCTTACACAAAAGACACAAGAGCTAGGTTCTCACAAACAATTTTTTTTTATTTAAAAGACATACAGCTCCTTGAAAACAAACCAAGATGCTCCATTAAAAAAAGAAAGAAAGAAAAAAAGACTTTAAGCTCCCTTAAGGGCCAGAGACCTTTTAACAGAAATACAAATAGTCGCAAAGCCCTTTTCAATAGATTTTTTTTTTTAAATTTACAGCTACCAAGTTTTATATTGCATGTTTGGCACCTCACCATTTTCTAACTTAATCCTTTTATATTTCTTACAAATAGCCTTTTTCTTAAGCAGGGTTCTGTAACTTTTTGTGCGGACCAGACGGTCAATATAACGCTCTAAGCAGGCATCTTCCGGTTTGGTCATTTTCTTTAAAACATGGTCAGGGTCTCCACTGAATTGCACAGCATTTGTCAAGGTCAACCCTTGTGCTAAATGTTCTTGGGTTAGGCACAGACATTGCATAGCATAACCTATGGCAATCACAGTGTTTAATAAGCTTTCCAAACACAGCTCAGCACACAGGCCCCGGAGCTTGCAGTTTATATCCACTGAAGTCCAAGTCACACAGTCATGGTGCCGCTGGCCTGGTGCATCTATGACACAGCCCTCACAATCTTCAAAAACCTTTTCCCTAAGACAGTGATTAAGAACAGAATAAACAGCAACACGTACAATAGTCCGCATGACTTTGTTACGCTCACGACGTGGCACTGGCTCAGTCAGTTCCATGCCAAGTCGAAAGAATAGTAAATATGGCAGGCGACCAGCTTGGCTTAATGGTGAAATCCTAGCGGATCTTAAACATAAAAAAGAAGCTTACAAGAAGTGGAACATATGGACATATGACCAGGACATATGGACATATGTTGGACATATGACCAGGGAAGAGTATAAAAATATTGCTCGGGCATGTAGGAAAGATATCAGGAGGGCCAAATCGCACCTGGAGCTGCAGCTAGCAAGAGATGTCAAGAGTAACAAGAAGGGTTTCTTCAGGTATGTTGGCAACAAGAAGAAAGCCAAGGAAAGTGTGGGCCCCTTACTGAATGAGGGAGGCAACCTAGTGAGAGAGGATGTGGAAAAAGCTAATGTACTCAATGCTTTTTTTGCCTCTGTTTTCACTAACAAGGTCAGCTCCCAGACTGCTGCGCTGGGCATCACAGAATGGGGAAGAGATGGCCAGCCCTCTGTGGAGATAGAGGTGGTTAGGGACTATTTAGAAAAGCTGGACGTGCACAAGTCCATGGGGCCGGACGAGTTGCATCCGAGAGTGCTGAAGGAATTGGCGGCTGTGATTGCAGAGCCCTTGGCTATTATCTTTGAAAACTCCTGGCGAACGGGGGAAGTCCCGGATGACTGGAAAAAGGCTAATGTAGTGCCAATCTTTAAAAAAGGGAAGAAGGAGGATCCTGGGAACTACAGGCCAGTCAGCCTCACCTCAGTCACCGGAAAAATCATGGAGCAGGTCCTCAAGGAATCAATCCTGAAGCACTTACATGAGAGGAAAGTGATCAGGAACAGTCAGCATGGATTCACCAAGGGAAGGTCATGCTGACTAATCTAATCGCCTTCTATGATGAGATTACTGGTTCTGTGGATGAAGGGAAAGCAGTGGATGTATTGTTTCTTGACTTTAGCAAAGCTTTTGACACGGTCTCCCACAGTATTCTTGTCAGCAAGTTAAAGAAGTATGGGCTGGATGAATGCACTACAAGGTGGGTAGAAAGTTGGCTAGATTGTCGGGCTCAACGGGTAGTGATCAATGGCTCCATGTCTAGTTTGCAGCCGGTGTCAAGTGGAGTGCCCCAGGGGTTGGTCCTGGGGCCGGTTTTGTTCAATATCTTCATAAATGATCTGGAGGATGGTGTGGATTGCACTCTCAGCAAATTTGCGGATGATACGAAACTGGGAGGAGTGGTAGATACGCTGGAGGGCAGAGATAGGATACAGAGGGAACTACACAAATTGGAGGATTGGGCCAAAAGAAACCTGATGAGGTTCAATAAGGATAAGTACAGGGTCCTGATAACTAATTAGAGACTAACCAGTTTATTTGAGCATAAGCTTTTGTGAGCTACAGCTCACTTCATTGGATGCATTTAGTGGAAAATACAGTGAGGAAATTTATATACACACAGAACATGAAGGAAAAAAAAAACCTCTAAGGAGAGTGATCACTTAAGATGAGCTATTACCAGCAGGAGAGCAGGGTGGGGGGCGGGGGGAGGGGGGTGACAACTTTCTGTAGTGATAATCAAGGTGGGCCATTTCCAGCAGTTAACAAGAACATCTGAGGAACAGTGGGCGGGGGTGGGGGAAATAAACATGGGGAAATACTTTTACTTTGTGTAATGACCCATCCATTCCCAGTCTCTATTCAAGCCTAAGTTAATTGTATCCAGTTTGCAAATTAATTCTAATTCAGCAGTCTCTCATTGGAATCTGTTTTTGAAGGGTTTTTTTTTGTTGTAATATAGCAACTTTCACATCTGTAATCGCATGACCAGAGAGATTGAAGTGTTCTCTGTCTGGTTTATGAATGTTATAATTCTTGACATCTGATTTGTGTCCATTTATTCTTTTAGAGACTTTCCAGTTTGGCCAATGTACATGGCAGAGGGGCATTGCTGGCACATGATGGCATATATCACATTGGTGGATGTGCAGGTGAACGAGACTCTGATAGTGTGGACATCTACATATCTACCAATGTGATATGCCTGCACAGTCTCTAAAAAAGAATAAATGGACACAAATCCCCCTCCCCCTCCGCCCTGCTCTCCTGCTGGTAATAGCTCATCTTAAGTGATCACTCTCCTTACAGGTTTGGTTTTTTTCTCCTTCATGTTCTGTGTGTATATAAATTTCCTCACTGTATTTTCCACTAAATGCATCCAATGAAGTGAGCTGTAGCTCACAAAAGCTTATGCTCAAATAAATTGGTTAGTCTCTAAGGTGCCACAAATCCTCCTCTTCTTTTTGCGAGTACAGACTAACAGGGCTTCTACTCTGAAACCGGAAAGAAAATTAAGGATAAATGGGAAAGTTCAAGGAAACAAGAAACCCTGTGCTGACAAACATCCATCTCTGGGACCTAAGAAATGTTCTCTTTGTATTCATCACACATCCCAGGCCCCCTGCCAGCCTCTAGTTGTGCTGTGGTGATACTGCCAAGTCAGACACTGGCTTTTGCAGTGGCCACACACCCTCAGGCTCTAGGTGGCAGGACCCTTCTCCCCAGCATCTGGCCCTACATCAGACTGACGTCCTCTCTCCTGAGTCCAGTCTTCAAGGCCCTCCGGTCTGGTGACATCACCCTGTGCTAGGCCCTCTGTCCATGGCCCCAACTTGCTCTCCTGAGCCGCTCATTGTGATCGGCTACCTTGTTACTAGTTGCCAGCATCCACTGTCCTGGCTCTGTCCCTGCAGCTCCCTACTGTAGCTCAGCCGTGGCTCCCCGTTGGTGCAGCAGGTTTGTGCGGATCCAGCTCCCGGTTCTGGTCTGCTCCAGCTGCAGCTCCCCAGCTCTGCCTCAGCACTGCTGCCTTCCACTCTTCTGGCTTCTTGTGTGTTTGGTTGTCATGCTAATAGCACCTTGTTGTTGCTATGGCAACTGAGTTAGATTATTAGGGGATAGCCCAGCCAGTTTGAGCTGGTTTGGTTAGTTCAGTGTGTGGAAAATAAATGGCTGCTTTCACGGCTCACATCTCTCTGTGTCTCAAGTGATTTCTTCCTAAACTGCTGCCCCCAAGGATACAACAAAGTGGCGACGAGAATGGGATCCCTGTGCTGCCCCAGCCACAGAAGGAAGTAGAAGTCAAGGCAAACAAACAAACAAAAAAACCTACCAAAATCTTTCAGCTGTTGGAAGGGGGTGAGAACTGGCTTGTTTGCGCTGACTATGCTGGCTTGTTGGCACTGACAGTGCCGAAACTAAACTAAACTAAACTAAAACCATGGCTACACTTACAGGGCCACTGGAACCTTTTGAGGAGAATGTAGTGCAGTGCCCTGTGTAAACTGAGTGTTTTGAGCTTTTTGTTCTTGCAAATGACATTACAGCAGAGAAGAAGGTGCCATTATTCTTAAATGTTGTGGGAGCTAAAACCTACTCCCTGCTACGCAGCTTACTACACCCTGTTAAGCCTGAGACCAAATCTTACAGTGACATTGCGGAAATCTTGGGGTCCCATTTTTTCTCCAAACCACTGGTAATTCCTGAAGGATAGAGGTTCCACAAAAGAGGCCAAAAAGAAGAGGAAACAGTTGTACAATTTGTAGCAACTTTAAAAAGGCTAGCAGAACACTGTGAATTTAAGGAGATGTTAAATGATGCCCTGCGTGACAGGTTACTGTGTGGCCTGCAGAGTGAGGGTATACGGAAGAGCGTATTGACAGAGGCTCAGCTTCCCTTACCGAAGGCTGTGGTTATTGCCTTCTCCATGGAACTGGCTACAAAGGAGGCACAATCCATTGGTGCATCCCCTAGGGTGCATAAAGTGTCACAAGAACCTACCCACAAAACTGTGCAGAGTCAGGAATGTTGCCACTGTGGGTAGCCGGGTCACCAGGCATCACAACGCTGGTGTAAGGACCTGGTGTGTCAACACTGTGGCAAAAAGGGACACTTTGAGTGTGCCTGTAAACAAAAGAAAAAGAGGCCTGTGGTCTGGCAGACCAAAAAGGGGAACCCGTATACCCTAGAGCAGACCCAGGATGACAAAGGTGATACCTCATTGCAAGATGAAGAGCTACTCCATGTTTTGTCTTTGTCAGTGGGCTCACATGAATACTGGGTAACCCCGTTGTTGGATGGCAAACCTATATGCAAGGAACTGGACACTGGTGCAGCCGTCTCGCCGGTCTCTGAGACTGTGTATAAAGAAAAGCTACAGCATCTTCCGTTTAAGGCAACAAAAGCTGTTCTGAAGATGTATACAGGAGAAGCTGTGCCCAAGTTGGGCACTATTGATGTTAAGGTGGAGCTCAAAGGACAGGCTGCTAAATTGCCACTGTTTGTGGTGAGAGGTAATTACCCAGCCTTAATGGGTAGGTCCTGGCTTGGGAAGATTCAGATGAACTGGGCAGAAGTGCATCGAAGGACTAAAGAAGAAACCTGTCTGACCGCTATACTAAGGAAACATGCTGCTGTTTTTGGAGAGGATCTGGGAAGTATGAAGGGAATCACTGTCACACTGAACATGAAACCTGACAGTCAACCAAAATATCTGAAAGCCTGAACTGTTCCATATGCCATCAGGCCGAAAGCTGAAAAGGACTTGGAGCGCCTGGTCACCACTGGAGTCCTAATACCAGTTACCCATAGTCCATGGGCCACTCCTATCATTCCAATCGTGAAGAAAGATGGCTCCCTCCGGATTTGTGGTGATTTTAAGGTCACTGTCAACACAGTGTTGTGTGCAGAGCAATACCCGCTTCCCCGCATCGATGACCTCTTCGCAGGCCTGGCTGGGGGACAAAACTTCAGTAAGATTGATCTGAGTCAAGCGTATTTACAGATGCATATCAATGAAAAGTCCCAAGAGCTGTTGACTATTGTGACTCATAAGGGGCTTTATCGATACTGTCGCCTACCCTTAATATCAGCTCCCACCCTGTTCCACAAGGCTATGGACCAGACCTTGTGTGGCTTGCCAGGAGTTCGGTACTATCTGGATGACATCCTGGTCACTGGAAGGAATGAAGAGGATCACTTAAAGAATTTAGAGGCTACCCTACAAAGACTGGAAGAGTATGGCCTACGAGTCCGCAAAGACAAGTGTGAATTCTTCCAGCCCTCTACTGAATATTTGGGAAACATCATTGATCCTGCGGGTCTTAATAAGGCCCCTGCAAAAGTTAAGGCTATTGTGGAGGTTCCCCCACCTCAAAATGTTAGCCAGCTGTGCTCGTTTCTAAGACTATTGAACTATTATGGAAAGTTCATCTCACAGTTAGCCACACTGCTAAAACCACTTCACAAACTCCTTGGGCAGAACGAGACCTGGAAGTGGACTGAAGCCTGTAATGTTGCATTTAACAAAGCTAAAGATGCATTGCTAAATTCTGGATTTCTAACGCACTTTGGTTCATCCTTACCCCTACAATTGGCCTGCGATGCCTCCCCTTATGGAGTGGGTGCAGTCGTGTCACACATTATACCTTCGGGAGAAGAGAGACCGATTGCTTTTGCTTCACGCACTCTAAGAAAAAGGAAAAACTAACTATGCCCAAATCGAACGTGAGGCATTGGGAATCATTTTTGGAATTCAGAAGTTTCATCATTACCTCTTTGGGCGGAAGTTTACTCTTCTTACAGACCACTGCCCTCTGAAGTCAATTTTTGGACCCTACCCAGGCATTCCCCCATTAGCTGCTAGTCGTATGCAACATTGGGCATTGTTACTTTCAGAGCACACATATAAAATCAAATATTGGAAATCCACTCTGCTCGGCAGTGCGGATGGTCTCTCAAGGTTGCCTTTGACAGTCAAACATCAAGATACTGCCCAAAAGGGAGTCTTCTACTTTGAACACGTAGAGGATACACCCATCACTGCTACTCAGATAAAGAAGGCAACTCGCGTTGACCCAGTATTTTCCCAAGTTATGGACCTGGTCATGCATGGAAAATCTCGACGAACCTCTCCGGTCTAACTGGACCTTGTTACCTACTTGACCAGGAGGACGGAGTTATCTATCCAATCTGGTTGTTTATTGTGGGCGAGACGTGTCATTATCCCACCACCACTGAGATCACAGAAGTTAATGCAGTGATCAGTGGGTCAGAGAAGTGTCCGGTGTGAAGAGAGTACCCCAGAGTGGGGACACCCTAGCCCCTGTCCTAAGTGACCACAATGAGACTGGGGGTTCAGCCTTCCAGGAATCTTTGACTTAGCCATATCGCCATTACAAGGACTCTTCCACACAGGAGAGTGGAAGGGGAGTCCTTGAGGTCAGGCAGGCCTCTGGGAAAAGGGAGTGGGAGTAGGGACTTGCACTCTTTCACTAGCCAGTTCCCTTGGGGTGACGCAAAAGCCAGGAAAGATCCCAACAATAGTTCCCCACTTACATTAGGGAACTGTTAGAAAATGATCGGTTGGATTTTAGTGACGTATAAACAGATGTGTAATTGGTGAAATCTTTCAAGAATTGATAAAAGCCGGAATGTCTAACTTTGGGGAGAACATAAGAATGGCTGTACTGGGTCAGACCAAAGGTCCATCCAGCCCATTATCCTGTCTACTGACAGTGGCCAATGCCAGGTGCAACGGAGTGTGTGAACCTACCAGATAATGATCAAGTGATCTCTCTCCTGCCATCCATCTCCAGTCTGACAAACAAAGACTAGGGACACCATTCCTTACCCATCCTGGCTAATAGCCATTAATGGACTTAACATCCATCAATTTATCCAGTTCTCTTTTAAACCCTGTTACAGTCCTAGCCTTCACAACCTCCTCCGACAAGGAGTTCCACAGGTTGACTGTGTGCTGAGTGAAGAAGAACTTCCTTTTCTTGGTTTTAAACCTGTTGCCCATTCATTTCATTTGGTGGACCCTAGTTTTTATATTATGGGAACAAGTAAATAACTTTTCCTTATTCACTGTCTCCACACCACTCATGATTTTATATACCTCTATCATATCCCCCCTTAGTCTCATAGATATTAAGGTCAGAAGGGACCATTATGATCATCTAGTTTGAGCTCCTGCACAATGCAGGCCACAGAATCTCACCCACCCACTCCTGCAATAAACCTCTCACCAATGTCTGAGCTATTGAAGTCCTCAAATCATGGATTAAAGACTTCAAGTGCAGAGAATCCTCCAGCAAGTGACCTGTGCCCCATGTACAGAGGAAGGGCCTCTTCCAATCTGCCCTGGAGGAAAATTCCTTCCCGACCCCAAATATGGTGATCAGCTGAACCCAGAGCATGTGGGCAAGATTCACCAACCAGATACCCAGGAAAGAATTCTCTGTAGTAACTCAGATCCCACCCCATCTAACATCCCATCACAGGCCATTGGGCCTATTTACCAAAGATCAATTAATTGCCAAAATCATGTTATTGCAACATACCATCTCCTCCATAAACTTATCGAGCTTAATCTTGAAGCCAGATAGGTCTTTTGCCCCCACTGCTTCCCTTGGAAGGCTATTCCAGAACTTCACTCCTCTGATCGTTAGAAACCTTCGTCCAATTTCAAGTCTAAACTTCTCCTCTTTTCCAACCTGAAAAGTCCTAGCCTCTTTAATCTCTTCTCATATGGGAGCTGTTCCAAACCCCTAATCATTTTAGTTGCCCTTCTCTGAACCTTTTCTAATGCCAGTATATCCTTTTTGACATGAGGAGACCACATCTGTAGGCAGTATTGAAGATGCGGGCGCACCATGGATTTATATAAAGGCAATAAAATATTCTCCGTCTTATTCTCTCTCCCTTTTTTAATGATTCCTAACATCCTCTTAGCTGATGTTATGAAGATGGCTCAGTTTTGGGAATCTCTCTAATGTCCTCAGCCATGAAGACTGAAGCAAAGAATTCATTTAGTTTCTCCATAATGACTTTATCATCTTTAAGTGCTCCTTTTGTATCTCGATAGTCCAGGGGTCCCACTGGTTGTTTAAGAGGCTTCCTGCTTCTGATGTACTTAAAAACATTTTGTTCTTAACTTTTAAGTTTTTGGCTAGCTGTTCTGCAACTCCTTTTTGGCTTTTCTTATTACATTTTTACACTTAATTTGGCAGTGTTTACGGTCCTTTCTATATACCTCACTAGGATTTGACTTCCACTTTTTAAAAGATGCCTTTTCATATCTCACTGTTTGTTTTACATGGTTCTTAAGCTCTTTTTTAGTTCTTTTACTGTGTTTTTTCATTAGGGGTAATTTAATTGCGGAAGTCTTGTTTACTCCTTCACATTACACAAGAACCAGGGATGACTGAAGGAAATTAATAGGCTGCAGGCTAAGATATTCAGGGATTCAACCCCATGATCTGGGAATCCCTGGCATCTGATTGCCTATGCTTGGACTGGAGAACAGGAGATGGATCCCTCAAGAACAGCCTGTTCTGTTCTTTCAGTGTGAAGATTGGTATTGGTCACTGTCAGAAGACAGGATACTGGACTAGATGGACCATTGGTCTGACCATCATGGCTGTTTTTATGTTCTTATCTTAGTCTTCATTTTCTTCTCTGGGTGGTGCTCCTTGTAGTCGATGGGACCCACATGCCTCACTACATCAAACAGTCCCTGCCAATGAACCAATCATCTGAAGAGCAAGCTTGGTTGTAACCATAACACTCAATCACCCAGGTGGAACACTCACAGCTGGACCGCTTTGTTATCGGCCTTCTCTTGTACCTGTTGTGCATTTAGCAAAATTCTTCGAGCAAACACTCAAAGTCTCAAGGCAATTTCTTAATTGAAGAATTTATTGGTCTATGTTCATTACCTGAGGACTTCCCAGACAGCAGTTCAAAGCGCAAAAACTTGAAGCCTTGAGGCACCTCCCTGATTGGGTAAAGGAGGTTGGGGAGGAGTTGATCGTAATGTTTGGAATCTGAGGCTACAGAATTCATTAATGTCTCCAGGACAGTTCCTTGAAATTACTCTACCAACCCATCGGTTTGGAGATGGTAGATCAACATTCTTAATGTCTTTACCTTCAGTAGTCCTTGATCTTTAAGGATTTATTGGGGTATTACCACCCAGAAAAGAACTTTCAGAAGGTAATTCACTCATTTTGCTCATACCCAGGGTGATGGGACTATGCCGAGAGGGAAATAAACCTCTCCGGATGCCTTTGTCAAACCATGCCTGCGGTCTTTCTTTCTGAATAAGATCAAGGACTGCTGAATTAGTAGGTTGCCTTACCTGCCAATACTGATAATATTGGAGCTCCAAGGAGAGAAGCACTGAACAGTGTTACAGAGGCAACAACATTCCAGGTCTTAACAATTCCGGATGACACTCTGAGTCCAGGGATGAGCAATTCTACTGTCTGGGGCAAGTCAGTGATCGTTTTGCCTCCTGCACAAAGTATTGCCACTGTCTCAGTCACTAGGGTTCCACCACTTCCCCATCACCACAGAGAGTTGCTCATAGACATGGCTAAGGATAAGATTAAGTCTATAGAAGTCGCGGATTCCATGACTTTCGAAGACTCTGTGACATTTACCACTTCAGTCCCGGGGCAGCGGGTGGAGGCTCCTGAGCTCTCCGTTGCCATGTGTAGCCAAGGAACCAGCAGCTTTCAGCCACCTCGGGCGGCGGGGGTATGTGGCACTCCAAGTTGCTCTTGGCCGTGTGGGGACCCAGATCTCTAAGCTGCCACTGGCAGTGGGAGCCGTGGAGCTCTCTCACATGGGCTGCAGCAGGGGCTCCGGACCTCTGAGGTGCTGGGGCTGCAGTGGGGGCCACAGAGCTGTTATCTGCAGTGGCAGTAGGTGCTGGACCCTCACCCGTCCTGAAGTGTGGCTCAGGCTCTCATACTCCTGATCAGGCTTTAATCTTTGCCATTTCAGTCTCCCCCCACCCCCAGACCTTCGTGACCTGTTGGTGACTTTTACTAAAACTATCTGTGACAAAAAACCTTAGGCATGACTATTCAACTGGTCTGCCCCGCTTCCTGAAAAAAAAATTGTGTTGTGGACCAGGATATCCACTCCCCAGGTGAACGCATTCTGGATGCTGTAGAGGGCTGTGGTCATTGCAGGCCCATGGACCTGGCTTGAAGTGTCGTCCACAGCATCATATTTGTCCTCGCCTATTCCTACCAACTCTGCCAGTGCTAGTCATCCTCGCACCGGGCTGTCAGCCTCCATCTTCTCAGTTAGCTGTTTCCCCAATTTCTTTATGACTTCATCAAAGTGATTCCCGTCCCTCACCAATATGACCAGAAAGGCAGATATTGGAATAATTTCCCAAGTAAGTTTATTCAGGTTTTGCACAACTAAGTTTCCACACCAGATTTCCGTTATTAGTCCAAAGGGAGCATGGTGTTGATTACATCCAAAATACAATTATAAGCAAGTACAGACTTTGTGTTATATCCTAGCAACAATATAGTTATATGTTTAAGCAGGGTCTCAATAACAATGAGGACTCTGGTGGAACCTTATGGACTAACAGATTTATTTGGGCATAAGCTTTTGTGGGAAAAAACCTACTTCAATGAAAGCTTATGCTTAAAGCTTATAACTTAAAGCTTCAGACAGCTCTGTAAGATCAGAATGGAAGATAATCTTACAGGCAGTCCGATTCAAAACATAGAGAATCCCTCTAGGCAAAACCTTAAGTTACAAAAAGATACAAAAAACAGGAATACACATGTCCTCCAGCACAGCGAATTTCCAAGCCAAAACAGAGAAATCTGAACGCATTTTCTAGCTAGATTTCTTACTAACTGTACAGGAGTTGAAGGGCTTGCATCCTTGATGTGTTCCCAGCAACGGTATCACACAGACAGACAAAAGCTTCCCCCCCCCCTCCAGATTTGAAAGTACCTTGTACCTGGTTATTTTGGGTCAGGTGCCAGCGAGGTTACCTTAGCTTCTTAACCCTTTACTGGTGAAAGGATTTTCCCTCTACCAGGAGGTACAACTCGTAAGAACTGCATAGTCAAGGAAGGCTGGCTTTTTTACAGATTGTTTGTGAGCATACTCTTCCTCCATGCCAGGGGTAACTGGGGAACCATGGCACTCACAGAACTTCTGGTCTTCCTCCCAAACTGCATCCCACTTAGTGCTGGTTCACATACTCTCTGACAATTTGACAGTTCCCTGATGGACACTGCAGGCCTGAGGAGATATTGTCTCTTGTGTCTGCAGAACTTCTGCAGGTGTATTTGACTACTTTGTCACGAAGCTCTTTCGTTATGACCCCATAAATGATCGGGTTGAGCATGGGAGGGATGAGGAGATAGAGGTCAGCTAAGATGATATGAACATAGGGTGCAATGCCTTGACCAAAGTGGTGTGTAAGAATGGAGAAGAATGTAGGGGTATAATATGTCAGCATCACACAGATGTGGGCTGTGCAAGTGTTGAGGGCTTTCTGGTGGGCTTTCTGAGAGGAGATTCTGAGGACGGCCCTGATGATCAGACCATACGACATGGCAATGAGCGTCAGGTCAAACCCACTGATTACAAACATTAGCACAAAACCATATATCCTGCTGACTGTGAAGTCCCCACACACCATCTTCTCCAGAGCTATGTGCTCACATTGTGTGTGGGGGATAATGTGGTTGGCACAGAATGTCTGCTGACTCAGGAACAGGGGCAGGGGCAGAATGAAGAGAACAGCTCTTATCAAACCTGCAAGCCCTAGCTTAGCTATTTGTGCATTGCTGAGGATGGTGGCATATCTCAGAGGGTTACATATGGCAACGTAGCGATCGAAGGCCATTGTCACGAGGGTGGATGAGTGCATCACAGAAATTGTGTGGAGGAAGAACATCTGGGTGAGGCAGCCAGCCACAGTAATGCCTTTCAAATTGAACCAAAATATGCCCAGTGCCTTTGGCACAACAAAGGTAGGTGTGGCAATATCTGTAAGTGCCAGCATGCAGAGCAGCAGGTACATCGGCTTCTGCAGAGTCTGTTCCTTACTTACAACAGACAGAAGCATGACATTTCCCAACAGACTGATAATGTAGAATGTAAAGAAAGGGATGGAAATCCAGATGTGGGCAGCCTCCAGGCCAGGGATGCCCATTAGGATGAAAGTTGAAGCGTCAGAGTGGGTGAAGTTGAAAGGTGCCATGACGCGGTTGATGCATCGATACGACTCAGAAATGCTCAAGGTGCCTGTAAAGAGAGAAAAGCACAGCAAGGGGGTTACATGCTTTTTAAACAAATAATGTGGTAAATATGTTATAGTTATGAACATTCTTGGAGTCTTCTTGAGTGAGGAGTGAAGAACCACCGACGATGTCACTCCCTGCTTTCCATAGATTTAATATATGGAGGGAACCGTTTGTTTCAAAACTTGGTTTCCAGACTAGTTTGTGGGAAAATTACAGACTCCCCAAAATGGAGTCCAGAGTTATGTGGCCTGGTCACATGGCCTTTTAGAGTCATAGCATCCATTATGTATAGTCTGTCTGAAGCATTCTCAGGGAGGCTCACCAGGAGGGAGATAAGCTTCTCTAAACGCTTATTGTTTCCCCCAAAGTCTCATTGCCCTGAATAGGCCCTTCCCATCCAGCTCTCTAGACTGACACCAAGTTCCCTAGTGGGTGTTACTCACTTGTAACTACATTTGAAATACAGAGAAGTCGTCAATATTCAGAACTTCTGACAAAAATTATAAATGTATACAAATAGGATAACCATATTCAGAAAGTCATAACTTTTCCAATGACATGTTACATGACCCATCTTGCATAAACTGTATCATAATTATGCTATAATCATATCATAATATCACAGTGAACAACATGGGGTACATTGTTACAAAAAATCCAATAGCTACTTCTACCAGTGAAATGCCTGAAGTTACACAATAACAACAATTGGAAACAAAACTGAGTAAAACTCGTGACACCCAGATTGTAGTTCTGTGGCTTGCCAGGGCAAAGAGACCCTGAAACTCCCCAAATGCGCACTGTACCAAGAAAGGTCCCAAAGCTGGCCTTGGACCAACAATCACAAAGAAAAAAGTAATTTCAGCAGCACTGCCCACCTGTCCACCTACATGATGCTCTGCGACCCTATGACCTTCCCCTCTGGTGTTATCTAGCCTCGTGATCTGTTAGGGCACCCCAGTCCTTGACTCTGGTAGCCAGCCTTACCCTGCTCAGCTGTAAGAACCCCCACTCCTGGGCTATTCAGGCACAGTCTCTGGCATGTAAGCTATTCTTTGGGTTATGCAACCGAATGACACTAGCCAATATCTCCTTTCCCAGACACAACCTTACTCTTGCAGTGTGCAGGTGTGCCCGCAGGACACTGCTAGCTTATATGAGTTTGTCAGTTTAAGAAAGAAATGGAGATGCCCCAGGCTTGTTATCCCAAGGGGAGTCTCTTACACGCTTCAAACCAAACTCACTGCTTCAGGTAGAATAAACAACAAATGTATTAACTACAAAGATAGAATTTAAGTGATATTCAGTGATAGGCAAAAAGTCAGAGTGGTTACCAAAAGAAAAGAAAATGTAAGCACACAGTCTAAACTTTCAATCTTATTAGACAGGGCAACATCTAGATTAAGGATTTTTCTCACCCCACTGGATACTGCAGTCCTTAATATACAAGTTTGTTGCTTAAACCTTGGCCAATCTCCCCTGTTGGAGTCTTGCCTTCTTCTCAGTGTCTCAGTTGCTTCCAGTGAAGGTGGGGGCAGGAGAAGGGCTCAGTATGTGTTGTTAGGGGACCCAGAGGGATGGGGGGTGGCTGAGGAGCCCACCCTCCTTGGTATATGGGTAGTGGAAGAAGGTCCCTGCCCATGGGGACTGAATGCCTTCCAGGGAAAGGAGGCACTTCAGTCCCCTTGTGAGAGGTTTGAAGTAAGGGCAGCATTATGGGAAGCTGCCAGGAATCTTTCAAGTTTGGTGATGCTTCAGCAAGGGCAGCTGAAGGGTTGTAAATTAGTTAGGGGGAGTGAAAGATGATTTGGCACAACAGGGTTTACAGTCAAAAGCAGAGTTAACAGACCACCTTTAGAGACTGGACCTGGGACTTGGTCCTAGGGGAGTGGAGAGAAAGAAGGAGAAGAAAAAAAAGAGTTTCAAAGTGCAACCTGCCTTTCCACACACTTTTGTTTTTCTGAAGTTTTAATGGAGGGTACTTTGGATACCTATGTGAAATGTTTTTGGTGATTTTGGAGAAAGTATGAAGGAGGTCTGCTGTATTCCACTGGAATTTTTGGAGTAAAAGATCCATGGGCATCCACGGAGACAAATGTTTTACTGGCTCTTTGAAAAGTCTCAAGGTAAAGACAGCACAGGTTAAGGCAGCTGTGTGGCAATAGTTGTACTTGGTGGCTGAGTTCTTACAGACAAATTGCACTACCTTAAAGAACTAAATGTAGGAGTAAGTGATTTAAAGAAGTGAGTGAAAAGTTACAAATAGCTTTTGCAAAATTTGATAATACAGGGTTTGCAGGAAAGTATACATTTGGGAGTTGTGGAAATGGTGAAAGATAACAGTTATGGTGTTACAAGAGGGAAGTTTTTGTTTAATGATCAAACCCAGTTATATCACTGTAACTGTATGTGCAACTCTGTGCAGTCGCATTAGATGGAAACTTGGTAATTAAATTACCCAAGAGGGGGTCAGGTAGAGTTGCTACTCCCACCACTACGCTTCTGTCCCCAGAAGCCTTTACAGCTATTCTGAGGGAAAATAGGCCCTTTTCCCACAGAAATGGTCTATAAGGGACTGCTGCAGGCAGCAGGCAGAGAGAGAATCTGATCAAAATGATTTGACTTGGGTAATGTAATCAAAATCGCGAAAGGATGTAAGGGGTTTCTATTGGAACTTAACTTGGCTGCCCCTGGTTGTGTCTAGTTGTACAAGATGGAAGTGCAATCGAGGTAGAGTTGTGTAGGGGAGTGATCACAGTGCAGGGGATGTTGGGCAGAGGAGAATTTTGTGCGTGCGCACAGGTAGAAGAGAAGGAAAAGGGGAGGAATGATGGGAACACTGAGCCTTGGGTGGCTCTGGGGGATCAGATTGTTGCTTTGGTGGGTGTGCATGAAAACTCTGTGGGCATGGGAGGCAGTTACACCTTGTGTAAAATTAATATGGCTAATATAATGTTATGGAGGTTAAACTATATGGAAGGAATGTGCATTTTCCCAGGATGTACGCAGTATGTATTGGAGAAGGGGTAAAAGAAATGCGAACAAAACATGGTACTTAATTAGAATCCCATTAGGGCTCCAAAAGGGGCCACAATAGGTTGTGATTTCTTTTTCAGATCTCTGTGTGTTTTGGAGCAGGAGATGAAAGTGGAAAGAAAATCAGAACTCTAGTGGAAGTGGAATGTTTCCCTTTTAAGACAGTCTCTGAGTTGCTTACAGCTTTGGATCCAGAAGTAAGCTAGTAAGCCTCTGTGTAAATGCAAATTACCTAGCCGATTAGCACAAAGGAACTGCAAATAATGAATACATCTGGTCAGCAAACAAGTTACTAGAAGACTCAGATTATGGCCCTCCAGGAAAGGGAGGTGAAAAAACAAGTCAAACCTGAAAATCAGGGGGACAGGTTAACCTGAATGGGTGGGTGGGTGTGTGGGGGAAATGGGAACAGGGAATGGGGGTAAGGAAACCCGGAATCATGTTTTGCTAAAGGGGGAAATGGGAACAGGGAATGGGGATGGGGAAATTGGAATCATGTTTGGCTAAGGGCAGGAATGGGAACAGGGACACAGGTGTAAGACACTGTGGTGTCAGAGCTGGGAAGGGGGAAACTAAGGAAGGAAACTGGAATCATGCTTGCTGGAAGTTCACCCCAATAAACAGGGAATTGTTCACACCTTTGGACTTCGGGTATTGTTGCTCTCTGTTCATGCAAGAAGGACCAGGAAAGTAAGTGGGTGAAGGAATAAGCCCCCTAACATGTGTCCACTCTGTCTGTTTTATACCCTCAGTCCATGTGCTTGGGGGGCACAAGTCCAGGCATGTCTGGGGGGCATTGCTGAGTCTCTCCAAGCAAGGTTGAGCAATTCCCTTTGTGGGGCCTCGTGCACGTGAGTCATTGCATTGGAGCTCCCTTGCTGGACAAGGGCCCTTGATGGGTTGTTTGACACCCTGCCCCACTATTGGTCACTTTCCTTGTTGTTGCCTCTGGAGAGCTAATATCTGACTTATTCCCCAACTTACAGCATGTTTTAGTGACCGCCATACAACACCATTCTCCTAACTCCATGTACGTTAATGATGCACATGTATGGACAGAGACATGACTTTCAGCAGATCATAACCTTTCCCCTGAGACCTTACAAGGCATGCGTCATATGTAAAATCATGTTTATATGAAAATGAGGACTATGGCGGTTACACTACGCTCCCCGATGATAGAGAATGTCTCACCTCCCCCCTTAGTTTACTACAAGAGGGTTAGTCACCGACTAGCTCAAAGGCAGGGTGTGTTATAGTTCTCTTGGCACCCAGCCTTCAAGGCCCTGAGGTGGTGTCCCTCAGTTTCCCCATTCAGACACTGCAAACCAGGTTTCTCTGCTATGATCAGATTTAAATCTCTTTGCAGCTATTAACTATGAACTAGACTTACCATAAGGTTGAACATCAGTCATAAAATTCTTATCCCAAAACTTGACATTCATACCTTTTTTTTTATCATAGATGGGTGCTTACAAGTATCTTTATACTACCACGCCCTCTGTTCAGATATTGTAGTGTGAGATTAGTTTGTTCATTACCCATGGTGTCCTTTGACTCTCTCCCAAGTAATCAGTCTATGGCTCGTCTTTCCTTCCAGTGTTCCCGTCTGTGTGGGCTCTTACTTTAATCATGTTTCTGGAATTTTGGTGCCTCAGGGTCTGGCAAGATAGTTTTTTCAGGGGGATCCTGCACATTGGCTGGCCCTTGGCCCCCTTTCCCTAGAGAACAGTGATCCGAGCTCTATGGGCTAAGTGTGTTTACCCTTGGATAAGACGCACCTTGTTCCCAGCAGCTTTCCCATGACACTTTCTGTGTCTCACCAGCATGGGGGAAGACACGCCCTTCTCTGTCAGTTGGGCCATTTGTATTCTCACAAACTACCACCTGGCAAATTCCTGGTCTCAATTCCTCCATTATCACAGGTGTTGGAGCTGCATCTAGATGTAAAGAAACACAGGTATTTTCCAAAAGAACATATCAGAGATAGGTTTCAGAGTAACAGCTGTGTTAGTCTGTATTCGCAAAAAGAAAAGGAGTCCTTGTGGCACCTTAGAGACTAACCAATTTATTTGAGCATAAGCTTTCGTGAGCTACAGCTCACTTCATCGGATGCATCCAATGAAATGAGCTGTAGCTCACGAAAGCTTATGCTCAAATAAATTGGTTAGTCTCTAAGGTGCCACAAGTATCAGAGATAGCATCCTGAAAAACTGGGACCTGGATTAGGGTAACCTCTGCCACCCCTTTCTCTGTCCCTTAGAAGTCAGCTGTGGGACTGCTCCCCTCCAGGAAGCCAGTTACACAGTTCCCTCTCAAAACCTGGGTCACCGGCTGTCAGGGTTCCCTCCCTACTCTGAGCTCTGGGGTACAGATGTGGAGTCCCGCATGAAATACCCCTTAAGCGTATTTCTACCAGCATAAGTGAAAACTTCCCAAGGCACAAATTGTTCCCTTGTCCTTGGACAGTATTGCTGCCACCACCAAGTGATTTAAACAAAAATCCAGGAAAAAGGGCCACCTGGAGTCCTTGTTTCCCCAAAATATTCCCTGGAAACCCCTTCATCCCCTTTCCTGGGAGGCTTGAGAAAAATATATTAAGCGATTGGTTACAAAGTGAGCACAGAGCAAACCCCTGGCTTTTTAGGACCCTGAAAATCAATCTGGTTCTTAAAAGAAGAACTTTGTTATTATTTTTTTTTTAAAAAGTAAAAGAATCACACCTGGAAAATCAGGATGGAAGGTAACTTTACAGAGTAAATAAAAAAAATAAAACACAGATGATTCCCGTCTGCGCTCAGCTTCAAAGTTACAAAAAACAAGAATAAAACTCCCTCTTAGCAGATGGAAAATTCACAATCTAAAACAAAAGATAACAAAGGCATTTCCCTGCCTTTACTTACAATTTCTGTAATTGTAATGTATCATTTCAGGTATCTTTTCAGGAGATGATTTACCAGCTTGGTCTCTGTCTCTCTCTGTGCCCAGAGAGGAAACACACAAAGAGAGCACAGACAAAAACTCTTCCCCCAACCCCAGATTTGAAAGTATCTTCTTTCCTTATTGGTCCAGTTGGCCAGGTGCCAACCAGATTATCGAAAGTTCTTAACCCCTTACAGGTTAAGGGACTCTGTACCTCTGGACAGGAGGGATTTTATGTTACCGCATACATCAAGGTTGTTACGCTTCCCTTTATATTTATGACACAGGCTGAGTAGCTGAGTACCTGGGTTCACAGATGATGATACAGCCTTCCTTCTAGTGTCCTCGGCATTATGCCCCAAGTGACGAGTGGGGAGCCATTCCTCTACCCCCACTATTCCTTCCCCTAATTCCTCCTCTGGGTCCCCTCCTAAGACACATTTCTCTGTGCTCCGTAGGAAGTGATCTTTCTTTTGTTCAGCTGCAAAACTCTGCCAGTTAACAGCTGGGACAGTTTCCTTACTCACTGACAACATCTCCCATGCCTCTGTGACTGAAGGCATGTTGCCTAGTCTCAGCCCCGTCCCATACTTGGAAGCATCCTGCTTCCCTGTGTTACAGAGTGACAGGCATCCTCACTCACCTCAGTGGTTTCTGAGATTCCCTGCCCCTTCTCCAGGCTCCCTCTGGGACACATTTCTCTATGCCCCCTAGAGTTCGTCTCTGGTTCAGCTGTGACCTGCTGGAAGATAAGAACCTGGACAGTTCTCTCCCTGACAGGTATTACACCCCTATCCCTTCCTGATGTGATGTTACCTCCAGCTTGAGTGCAGGAGTTGGTCTCAACCACCCTCCTGCCTGGAAGCATGTGGCTTCCCGCTGCTGCAGAAGAATCAAAGAGACTCTCTCCCTTTCTCTCAGCAGTTTCTGAGACCTTAATCTTTCCCTCGGGTCCCAGGATAAAACTCCCTCCTGCGGCAGGCAAATACTTTAAGCTGAGCTGCACAGAAAAAACATGACCAAGGAGCAGGTCGATGAAGAGGTGTTCCATTACCCCACAGTCGAAACACTTTCCAGACCTTCCCACACCACAATGATTTTACCTAATGGTATGAGGAATCTGCTTTCGCCCACCCTCACAATCTTGGCCATTTGGCCAGGTTGCATACTGGCCTTTGAGGCCACACTCTGCTTCATCAGAGAGATCCGGGCCCCTATATCCCTCTGCTCCAAGTACTTCCTGCCATCCGTTTGGAGAGCGTTAACATGGTCCATGTCTGGTTCTGCAGAGGCTAATCTCACAAAACCAATATGATTATTTTTTTGTTGCTTGGGGAGTTTCTCTGGTGAGGACAGCAGAGCTAACATGAGCTATTGGTTGCCTGCTTCCTCCTAGCACAGGGCATTTATTCCTCAGGTGATCAGTGGAATTAAACTGATAGCACCTTTTGAGCTCTTCTGCTTTTACAGGAGATTTGGGATGGGGGGTTAGAGGAATGTTTTTGGGTCAGAAAATGTTTAGGCTCCCAACCCCGTACTGTCTTCCCAAGGGCAAAATGGGATCCTCCCTTCCCACCAGTTGTAAACCCCTCTTTCTGTGACCTGCCCTCAATAGACACCTGAGTCTAATCAAAATCATCACCTAAAAAAGCCATCTCAGCCCCAGACTTTACATCTTTGTCCCACAGACACTGCTTTACTTCAGCCATACATATGTTGCGGAAATGCTCTTGAGCGAAAAGTCCAAGCATTCCTTCAAAACTTGCCACCTCTTTACCTCTCACCCATTTTCCCAAAAAATCTTTCACGTTCTTTACATATTCCCCATTACTCATCCCAATACCCCTCCTAAGATTCCTAAATTTAACTCTATATGTTTCAGGGTTAATCTGAAAACTTCGCAAAACAGTATCTTTAAATTTACAGTAGTCTCTAAAGCATCTTCGTTAGGCATTCCATTGAATACATTTGGAGCTTTGCCAGTAAATTTTGCAATCAGGGTAGGAGCTCTCTTACCAGCAGGGATTTCATGTATCACACACAGCCTGTCGAAGGCAGTCAGATATTCAGCAATATCGTCCTCCTGACTGTCTACAGGACATGAGTGTTCCCATTTGTGGATTTTTGGAGTGATGGGAGTCACTTGGCTCAGGGGCCCCTGGTTCTGCTTCTTTATCAAGTCCAGTTGGTGTTTTCACTTTCTCTCTCTCTCTTTCTTCCTGCCCTCTCTCTCTCTCTCTTTCTTTTTCTTCCATAGCCCTTTGGTGTGCAACCTTTTCTTCTTTGAGCCTCATTGCTGCCTGCCATGTTTGAAACTTGCCGTAGTTTCCCTTCTCTGCTGCTTCCAGTTTTGCCAGCTCTAGTTTTGTAGCTCCAGCGTTGGTAGTCATTTTTCTGCTTTCTTGTGCTTAATTCCCTCATTGAAATTAAACAAACAGAAAATGACAAAACAGTGCCTCCTCCTGACTGTCCTTAGCCACTGCACGTTCTCACAGGACGAAGGATGGTCCAGACGGGGACGGTGTCAGAGAAAATCTGCTACAGTGTGATCTGTTATAGAGCTTATTCCTTCACTCTCCCACTTCCCTGCTCCTTCTCTCATGAACAGAGAGCAACAATACCCGAAGTCCGAAGGTGCAAACAATTAGTTGTTTATTGGGGTGAACTTCCAGCAAGCTTAAATACAAGTTCCTTTTTCCTTATTTTCAAATCCCAACTAACTTCCTGTTTCCCTCTCATTTATATAGTAATATTCTTAGCTATACCTTAACCAATCATTCTACTGAAATGTAACTAAACAATCCTAACATATTGTAACATGATTAGCTAACCAATTATATCCCACCACCTTAATTAGTTTACACCCAGCAAAATAAAATATACAGCAGACAGAAACAATCACAGAACCAGACAGAGACCATGCCAATAAACAATAGCAAAGTGGGAACTATAATGACAAAACAATACAGAAGTGAGGATTTCACAACTACATCTATAAAGACATAAGAGTTTCCCAGCTGTGTCTATTGATAAGTGAGTTCTTACCAGACAGAAAACTATCAACCTCAATTTCCTTTTACATCTTCTAGGCGCTTCCCTTTCTCTGGAGGTGATAGGCACTAGCAGGACAGGATTGTATCCTAACAGCCCAATAACACCTTCTTTCAATGTGACTATTTTGGAATGTGAGGATGTGACCAGTCGCTTCCCAGCTTATGGCTGCTTCTGCTGCTTAGCCAAAGGTCTTAGCCTAAGAACAGGGCCTCGGACTGTCTCAGTAGGAGAAGGAACTTACACTGGCAGACAGTGATTTTGATTCTTTCTTTTCTACCTCTAACTAGCCAAGTGATAAGAATACACCTAAATTCTTAAAGTACAGGCCTTTGCAGAGAGGCCTGAATATCTATATCCTAACATGATCCACTTTACATTCCAGGCTGAGACACCTCCCGGATGCAGGAGGCCTCATGACACCTCTTTGGGCTGTGCATTGGGGAGGACGTCCATTTCCCATTTTTCATAATTTCAGGACTCCAAGTCACTCTGATCTGGATACTGCATGTCCTGCTGTCCCATCCCCAGGCCCCCACACACTGTATGTTTCTGGACCTCCCCCGGGGACATTTGCAACACCACCTCTAAGCCAGAAACGTGCTTTTAATTTTACTGCCTTTTGTGTTTCTCATCCTCTCCAGAAACAGAGATGCGGGGGCTCAGAGAGAGCAGACCCCTCTGCCCCCTTGAAAAAAAATGTTATCCTAATTGTTTTGAAGGTTTAAGCCTGTGAGTTTGAGATATCAGCAACTTTTCTGTCAGTTCTTCTTGGGTCCTAAGAAGCTCACGCGTCCTTAGAGGCCACAGGAGAGCTCCACATGAAGTCACTGGAGACTCAGTGCCGATTTAATTCAGGGCATTTATTTAAGTCACTACATGTGGATTATGGAGGAACTCCTGGATCCGCTGGGAATTTGGCCTTTGATCTCAAAGGGGACCAGATTCACCCTGAGTGTTTAACTTTTGGCTCCCGGCAGTGAAAATCACAGCTTTGGGTCCTGCTGCAGAAAGTGCGATTCTGTTAGGGTGCTGAAAGAGTCAGAGGGGAAACCACCAATTCCTGGGGTGTTCTGAGACCGGGAATGAAAGTTGCGAATTTCAAAACACAGGGGCCCTGATTTTGCTCTCAGAGAGGCCAGTGTCAATCTGGAGTGACCTAGTGAAGGCAGAATGAGAGAGCAGAATATTGCCAGTGTGTGGCCCATTCTTTTTGTGAACACCCTGGTTCACAGATACCACCGCAGAGGCTTTGGCTGCATTTCCTAACAGGGCAGTTACGTTGATACATTGGAAAACTTGAGCGAACCAGAGGAAAAAACCACACAGCACAAAAAAAGGCAGTTACTGAGACAGATAGAAGGACACAGTAAGAGACAAGGAACTAAATTTAAAATGCAATATTTGTCTAAACTCTTTCCAATACATTTGTAGTTCCAATTTGACCAGGTAAATCCCATGGTGTTTCTGACAGTACTAAACAACTCAAGTCACCCTGCTGGTGAATTCCTGCCCAGTTGGTTCTTGACTTGAACCCTGGAACCCTTCCTGAGCCCTCAGCACTAACCTTAATGCAGAAACAGGCAAGTCACCGCAATCCCGCTCAGTGGAGAAAGGAAATCTCCTTACGGCTACTGCAAGGCAGAGGCTTGAGAAACAGTGTGTGAATGTCACATGGCTGACACTTCACATGCTGCACAGCGACCTTTATGATCCCCCTGAACACTCCCCGCGAACTGTCAGGTTGGCCAGGACTCCTGTAGAATTCCCTGGACTCTGTGAGCAGCGGGAAAAGCAGAAAATAGACCCTAGAGAACTTCAGCCTGAGAGCCCCCCCCAGGAGTGAAGAAATGATTTGCCAATAACAGGGGCTCAGATTTACAGAGCAAAATGCAGTTTGCAAGCGGTTCAGTGCAGCAAATGGTGATAGGTTTCTTTCCTGTGTGTAGTGCAAGGCCACCTGCACTCTGTGGGAACGCTGCCACAAGATTGGGGGCCAAAAACACATTTTACTTGATGGTAGCATTGTACCGCTGCCCATGCAGTTGTAATAGCCATTCCATTTGCCTCTGAAAAATCAGTGCCACCCTGCAGAGACCAAATTACATGATCCTGAACTGATGCAAGCTGAAATGTGTGTAAAAGGGTTTCTTCTCCCAGGATTCTGACATCAATGGTATTTGCCAGTGGCCCTTGGGAGGTGTTAACTTGTTTTATGTCTGACAGCTACCAACTGTTTTAATGGTTAATCTACTCTCTGCATCAGGGAGGCATCACATTTCACTTCTTTGTTGACCTTTCACAGATTAGTGCAGAAATGGGTTATGATATCCTGGGTCAGAGCTAGTCCAATGGGACTTCTCCACTGACTGCGTGATTCCTTCCTCTCTTCCCGTGCTAAAATGACCCTGCTTCAGTGAGAACATGGGTGAGAACATGTTGGTACAGGAATCAAAGAACTGCTACATGTGGATCTCCTGTATGGGCTACTGTCCCTACCCCCATACTTGCGTCATAGGTGCCTTGAGGCCAAATTTGAGGTCCAGAGGTATAAGACGGATGGGTTGTCACCCCTGGGGTGCAGTCTGGGAGCCATGAGAATTGCTGCACCCCTCTAATCACCCAACTGGGCTGGCCCTGTTTCACACTGCTTTGCTGGTGATTCAGCCTCTCCAGACCCTGTGAT
This sequence comes from Natator depressus, assembly GCF_965152275.1. Classification (NCBI taxonomy): domain Eukaryota; kingdom Metazoa; phylum Chordata; order Testudines; family Cheloniidae; genus Natator; species Natator depressus. Next base: position 5,835,954 of record NC_134234.1, read on the forward strand.
CACCGACACTAGAGCAGATGATGCCACACACTGAAACAGAGCTACCTGAGAGTTTAGCTAACCTCCTAAGTATAAACAGCAGACACCAGCCGATTTCTCGGTTTTGTTTCCAATTGTTGTTGAATGTTATTTACATAACTTCAGACATTTCACTGGTGGAAAGAACCACTGATCTTTGCACCTCAGTTGTTTCAATCTCCCACCATATCCTGGACCCGCTGTCTGAACTCTCCTTCCCCATCCCAGGCTGCCTTTCTTCCAACAGCATGCTGGTTGCCAGTGTCTTCTCCATACTGCCCAGTCATCTGTGGCTTCCACAACCTCCAAGTTGCCCCACGCTCCCCACAGCTCTTCCTCTGCAGAGTGTAAGGTCCCTGCGATCACACCTGCTCCCTTGGCTGGGAGGAGTAACACACTGGTCAGAAATCTCACACACAGGTGGCAAATGCCAAGGAACCTATGCTGCTTCTCTTGTTACACCAATACACAGTACATGGTGTTTCAAGGACTGCTGCTCAGGAACAACTCACAGGCTGAGAATTATGCACATTATATAATGAGAGCAGGCAATTCTGGGACATGTAAGGGCGTAGATCAATACAGCTGCCACATGCAGGAACCACTGGTAGCTGAATGAAAGAGTGGGCCACTGTGAGACAGATGTTAAACCCAGGATGCTCTGGGACGATTTGCTAGCCAGCTCTGTTAGTTATGAATGGTGAGGGTTGTACATTCATCCTTAGTGCAAAGATTTTATTGGGTGAAGTTATTATTTTTCTCACCTAAAACTTTTATCCATGCAGCGCCTTATGGAATCCCTCAACTTCATGAAATACACACCGAGTGTAACATTTCCAAGGCAGAGCAGTCACCTGATAATTATGGTTAACTTCAACATAGTCATGAATAGAAAATTGTTCCAATGATTAATTAACTCACACCATTTAAAATGTACACTTTATTTCCAATCAGAAATTCTTTAACTCCGATTTGCAGCCATTGGATCATGTTACACCTCTCAGAGTAGCAGCCATGTTAGTCTGTCTCCGCAAAAAGAAAAGGAGGACTTGTGGCACCTTAGAGACTAACAAATTGATTGGAGCATAAGCTTATCATGAAAGCTTATCGCAAAAGTTTATGATCAAATTAATTTGTTAGTCTCTAAGGTGTCACCAGTCCTCCTTTTCTTTTTGCTGTAACACCTCAGTATGCTAGCCTGAAAAGCCTATTATTCCATGCTAGTTCCCAGTGTATGTCGTTTCCGACAGTTATCAAGTCACCCCTTAACCATCTTGGTTAAACTGAACAGATGAAGATCTTTGAGTCTATCACTAGAAGGCATGTTTTCTAATTTGTACTAATTCTTGTGACCCTTCTCTGCACACTCTTCGGTAGATAAACATCCAGTTTTAACTGGGGACACCACAACTAGACAGAGGATTCAAGAAGCAGCCACACCAGTGCCAAATACAAAGGTAAAATAACTTCTCTAACTCTCCTTGAGATTCCAGTGGTTATCATCCAAGGACCACATTGGCTCTTTCGGCCACAGGGTCACACTGGAAATTCATGTTTAGCTAATTAGTCCTTCTTACCAACCAATACAGATTGCTCTGAATCAGTGAGCTGTCTTCTTTACTATTTACAATCCCCCCAATTTTTTGTCATCTGCAAACATCATTGATATTCAGGCATGAGAAAGTTTAGCAGCTGAGTTGCTAACACATGTTTCTTCTTACATTTGCCTGTTAACATCTGTAACTTATGCCTCAGACAAAGCTGGGTGCTTGCAAGAAAGTGTCTCACCAAAAGAAACAAGGGAGGTGTCAGGGTTCCCTCCCCACTTTGAACTGTGAGGTACAGATGTTGGGACCAGCATGAAAGCCCCTTTAGCTTATTCTTACCATTTTAGGTTAAAACCTGGTATGCTGCCAGTACCAAGCGATTTAACAAAGAATCAGGGAAGAGCCCACTTGGAGACGTCTTTCCCCAAAATATCCCCCCAAGCCCTTACACCCCCTTTCCTGGGAGGCTTGAGAATAAACAAGATGAGCACAAACCAGCCTTGATGTTTAAGACCCAAAAAACCAAATCAGATTCTTAAAAAACAGAATTTTGTTGGAAGAACAAAAACAGATAAGGGAATTACTCTGTAAGATCAGAATGGAAGATAATCTCACAGGCAGTCAGATTCAAACCATAGAGAATCCCTCTAGGCAAAACCTTAAGTTACAAAAAGACACAAAAACAGGAATATACATTTCCTCCAGCACAGCGAATTTCACAAGCCAAAACAAAGAAAACCTAATGCATTTTCTAGCTAGATTACTTACTAACTTTACAGGAGTTGGAGGACTTGCATCCTTGATCTGTTCCCAGCAAAGGTATTACACAGACAGACCAAAGCCTTTTCCCCTCTCCAGATTTGAAAGTATCTTGTCCCCTCATTGGTCATTTTGGGTCAGGTGCCAGCCAGGTTACCTGAGCTTCTTAACCCTTTACAGGTAAAAGGACTTTGCCTCTGGCCAGGAGGGATTTTATAGCACTGTATGCAGAAAGGTGGTTACCCTTCCCTTTATATTTATGACAGGAGGTAACAGATGTGCAGACCTGTAGCCCTAAACACCAATAGCCTTGTGGCCTTCCTGCCCATTCTGTTGAGCACAAAGTCATAACTTAGCCAGATTATATCTGTTTCTTTGGGGGAAACTTGGCTCCTTTCCAACATAGGAATGGCATTGTGGATCAGACCTATGGTTCATCTAGTCCAGTTTCCTCTCTCTGATACTGAAAGCCCCAGGTGCTGCAGAAGAAGGGGTAAGACACCAAGTAATAGGTGGATAGGGGGATGACTTATCCATCCTGAATGTGTCATCCTAATACCTAACAGCTGGAGATAGGCTTGTGCCCTAAAGCATGTTTGAGTGTAGGCTTTCCAAAATATGTCTTTAGCTGTAAATATTGTAACTGGCTAATTTCACTATCCAGGTAAATGTCCAAATCCTTCCTGATTCTCACTTAGCCCATGGCCTCAACTACCTCTTGCTGCAACGAGTTCCTCAGTTTAATTAGGCATTGAGTCAAGAGAGCACTCTTTTTTTATTAGTTTTGAATTTGCCATGTTTCACTTTCATTGAATGTCCTCTTGATCTTGTGTTTGGAGTCATGGAGAACACATTCTCAATCTACTCTCTACCAGGCAGTATTTTAGAGATTTTCACATCTCCCCTCTAATTGATCTCTTTTGTAAGGTAACAATCCCAGTCTTTTTACCCTTTCTCCATCTGAGAGCTTCCTCAGGCCCTTGAGCCTACTTATTGCCCTTGCCTGAACCCCTCTAGTTCTGCAATATCCACTGTGAGTACGGTTCTCAGTACTACACAGAGGAGTATAGAGGAGGGTGAAACATTGCCTGACTGATCTCATGGCATTGTATTTTCTGTATGGTTTCCCATCCCTCTCCTCCTGGATGCCAATGTTTTTCTTAGACTTTAAAGTTCATCTGCCATTATGCTGCCCATTCACTTGGCTTGGTTAGCTCTCTCTGAGGACTTCTCTGGACTTGACTAGGACCTAAATAATCTTGTGACATCTGCATATGTTGCCACATCACTGCTCAACACCCCCTTTCTAGATTGGTAGTAAGTATAAAACATTTGCCATAGAGTTTGTTATAAATTGTTTAAACCCCCCACCCCCCTCCCACTACCCACTTCCTGTCCTTCACAGGCACCTTGATCATTTCTGACCCTGATTGACACATGATGGCAGTTTTCAACCTCACACACTTTGACGCTTCAGCATTCTTTCTAATGGGCATCCCTTTAGAAAGAATTGACTAGCATCAATGAATGCAATTGACTAGCATCAATGAATGCAATTAGAAATAAATAATATAATAATAAAAAAGGAGTACTTGTGGCACCTTAGAGACTAAACAATTTATTTGAGCATAAGCTTTCGTGAGCTACAGCTCACTTCATCATGAAAGCTTATGTTCAAATAAATTGGTTAGTCTCTAAGGTGCCACAAGTACTCCTTTTCTTTTTGTGAATACAGACTAACACGGCTGTTACTCTGAAACCTAATATAATAATGTTATTGTTGTTTTTACACAACATAAGTTTCGGACTCCCTTGGGGCAAGGGAATTTTTAACAACATAATTTGCTATTTTTTCTTTGAAACACCTGCCACCTATCAACCAGGATTCAAGGACGAGTACTGGGGGTTTGATTTTGAATTTGATTGTCATCTCATAGATTTGTAGGTTTTGTGGAAAAACTCCTTCTGGGGCTTGTAGCTTTCTTTTCTTTTCTTTTCTAAATCAGATCTATGCTAGGTATCTAACAAAAGGTTTCTTTTGTTACTTGATGTATAGACCAATGCATTTATTATAAAAAAACCCTTTGTTTCAAGAAAGAGATTGGGCTACTTTAGGTTAGTTTTTAAGTGATTTGGGGCTATTAAAGCAGTAAAATGCGGCAAACCTGATGCAGTAACTCAAGCTGAGCTGGAGGCAGAGCAGCAGCAGCCATAAAAAGAAAGGTCCAGAGAAGGAGCCCTTAAGGCAGAACTGGGCTGAGGTCACAGACGCAGCACTCAGCCCTGTTGTATCCTTGGGAGCAGCAGTTGAGGAAGAAATCACTTGAGACACAGAGAGCTGCGAGCCGTGAAAGCAGCCATTTATTTTCCATACCCTGAACTAACCGAACCAGCCCAAACTGGCTGGGCTATCCCCATATCATCTAACTCAGTTGCCATAGCAACAACAAGCTGCTATTACCATGACAACCAAATACACAACATATTCCTCCCCCCTTTATAAAAACATCCCCTAAATAAAACAAACACTAAACTAGAGAAGGAGGGTAGACTGCCTCCATTCCCGGCTAAACCCCGGGGATTATTTTGCCCCATAACCGTGGGTTCACCCTAGCTAAAGATCCAGCCATTGGAGTGTTGTCCCCTTGCTGATTTCAAAGCTTGTTTCATTTTCTGCACAAATCTTTCAGCTAATCCATTGGTGGATGGATGATATGGTGCTGAAGTGATGTGGTGTATCCCATTTGCCTGCATAAAATTTTGAAACTCCTGAGAGATGAACTGCGGTCTGTTGTCACTCGCAAGTTGTTCTGGCAGACCAAAACAACTAAAGAGTCCCCGTAGTTTTTGGATAGTACTCTCTGCAGTAGTGGACTGCATTCTGGAGACTTCTGGCCATTTAGAATGGGCATCTACCAACACTAAGAACATGCTTCCTTCAAGGGGGCCAGCAAAGTCAACATGAATACGTTGCCACGGGTTTTTAGGTCAGTCCCATGGGTGTAGCCGCACCCACTGGGGTGCATTCCTGACACCCTGACATGACATACAAGCTCTTGCTTTCTCTTCCACTAGCACTGTCCAATCTCTTCCAATAGCACTGTCCAATCCAGGCCACCAGAAATAGCTTCCTGCAATTTCCTTCATTCGCACTACTCCACAGTGACCAGAATGTAGCTGTTCTAACATCTGTGATCTCAGTGGTGGTGGGATAATGACACGTCTCCCCCACAACAAACAACCAGATTGGATCGATAACTCCGTCCTCCTGGACATGTAGGTAGGAAGGTCCGGTGAGACCGGAGAGGTTCGTCGAGATTTTCCATGCATCACCAGGTCCATAATTTGGGACAATACTGGGTCAACGCGAGTTGCCTTCTTTATCTGAGTAGCAGTGATGGGTGTATTCTCTAGATGTTCAAAGTAGAAGACTTCCTTTTGGGCAGTATCTTGATGTTTGACTGGCAAAGGCAACCTTGAGAGACCATCCGCATTGCCCAGCAGAGTGGATTTCCGAAATTTGATTTCATACCTGTGCGCTGAAAGTAACAATGCACAACGTTGCATACGACTAGCAGCTACTGGGGGAATGCCTGGGTAGAGACCCTCAGCATCAATGATGTGTCCCAAATATTCAGCAGAGGGCTGGAAGAATTCACACTTGTCTTTGTGGACTCGTAGGCCATACTCTTCCACTCTTTGTAGGGTAACCTCTAAATTCTTTAAGTGATCCTCTTCATTCCTTCCAGTGACCAGGATGTCATCCAGATAGCACTGAACTCCTGGCAAGCCACACAAGATCTGGTCCAGAGCCCTGTGGAACAGGGTGGGAGCAGACATTAAGGGTAGGCGACAGTATCGATAAAGCCCCTTATGAGTCACAATAGTCAACAGCTCTTGGGGCTTTTCATCGATATGCATCTGTAAATACCCTTGACTCAGATCAATCTTACTGAAGTTTTGTCCCCCAGCCAGGCCTGCGAAGAGGTCATCGATGCGGGGAAGCAGGTATTGCTCTGCACACAACACTGTGTTGACAGTGAACTTAAAATCACCACAAATCCAGAGGGAGCCATCTTTCTTCACTATTGGAATGATAGGAGTGGCCCATGGACTATGGGTAACTGGTATTAGGACTCCAGTGGTGACCAGGCGCTCCAAGTCCTCTTCAACTTTCGGCCTGACGGCAACTGGAACAGTTCAGGCTTTCAGATATTTTGGTTGACTGTCAGGTTTCATGTTCAGTGTGACAGTGATTCCCTTCATACTTCCCAGATCCTCTCCAAAAACAGCAGCATGTTTCCTTAGTATAGCGGTCAGACCGGTTTCTTCTTTCGTCATTCGGTGCACTTCTGCCCAGTTCAGCTGAATCTTCCCAAGCCAGGACCTACCCATTAATCCTGGATAATTACCTCTCATCACAAACAGTGGCAATTCAGCAGCCTGTCCTTTGAGCTCCACCTTAACATCGATAGTGCCCAACATGGGCACAGCTTCTCCCGTATACGTCTTCAGAACATCTTTTGTTGCCTTAAACGGAAGATGCTGTATCTTTTCTTTATACACAGTCTCAGAGACTAGCGAGACGGCTGCACCGGTGTCCAGTTCCTTGCATATAGGTTTGCCATCCAACAACGGGATTACCCAGTATTCATGTGAGCCCACTGACAAAGACAAAACATGGAGTAGCTCTTCATCTTGCAATGAGGTATCACCTTGGTCATCCTCGGTCTGCTCTAGAGTATACGGGTTCCCCTTTTTGGTCTGCCAGACCACAGGCCTCTTTTTCTTTTGCTTACAGGCACACTCAAAGTGTCCCTTTTTGCCACAGTGTTGACACACCAGGTCCTTACACCAGAATTGTGATGCCTGGTGACCCGGCTACCCACAGTGGCAACATTCCTGACTCTGCACAGTTTTGTGGGTAGGTTCTTGTGACACTTTATGCACCCTAGGGGATGCACCAATGGATTGTGCCTCCTTTGTAGCCAGTTCCATGGAGAAGGCAACATCCACAGCCTTCCGTAAGGGAAACTGAGCCGCTGTCAATACGCTCTTCCGTATAGCTTCACTCTGCAGGCCACACAGTAACCTGTCACGCAGGGCATCATTTAACATCTCCTTAAATTCACAGTGTTTTGCTAGCCTTTTTAAAGTTGCTACAAATTGTACAACTGTTTCTTCTTCTTTTTGGCCTCTTTTGTGGAACCTCTATCCTTCAGCAATTACCAGTGGTTTGGAGGAAAAATGGGACGCCAGGATTTCCGCAATGTCACTGTAAGATTTGGTCTCAGGCTTAATAGGGTGTAGTAAGCTGTGTAGCAGGGAGTAGGTTTTAGCTCCCACAACATTTAAGAATAATGGCACCTTCTTCTCTGCTGTAATGTCATTTGCAAGAACAAAAAGCTCAAAATGCTCAGTATACACATGCCACTGCACTACAGTCTCCTCAAAAGGTTCCAGTGGCCCTGTAAGTGTAGCCATGGTTTTAATTTAGTTTAGTTTAGTTTAGTTTAGGCACAGTCAGTGCCAACAAGCCAGCACAGTCAGTGCAAACAAGCCAGTTCTCACCCCCTTCCAAGAGCTAAAATATTTTGGTAGGATTTTTTGTTTGTTTGTTTGCCTTGACTTCTACTTCCTTCTGTGGCTGGGGCAGCACAGGGATCCCATTCTCGTCGCCACTTTGTTGTATCCTTGGGGGCAGCAGTTTAGGAAGAAATCACTTGAGACACAGAGAGATGTGAGCCGTGAAAGCAGCCATTTATTTTCCACACACTGAACTAACCAAACCAGCCCAAACTGGCTGGGCTATCCCCTAATAATCTAACTCAGTTGCCATAGCAACAACAAGGAGCTATTAGCATGACAACGAAACACACAAGAAGCCAGAAGAGTGGAAGGCAGCAGTGCTGAGGCAGAGCTGGGGAGCTGCAGCTGGAGCAGACCAGAACCGGGAGCTGGATCCGCACAAACCAGATGCACCAACGGGGAGCCACGGCTGAGCTACAGTAGGGAGCTGCAGGGACAGAGCCAGGACAGTGGATGCCGGCAACTAGTAACAAGGTAGCCGATCACAATGAGCAGCTCGGGATTCCAAGTTGGGGCCATGGACAGAGGGCTTAGCACAGGGTGATGTCACCAGACCGGAGGGCCTTGAAGACTGGACTCAGGAGAGAAGACGTCAATCTGATGTAGGGCCAGATGCTGGGGAGAAGGGTCCTGCCACCTAGAGCCTGAGGGTGTGTGGCCACTGCAAAAGCTAGTGTCTGACTTGGCAGTATCACCACAGCACAACTAGAGGCTGGCAGGGGGCCTGGGATGTGTAATGAACACAAAGAGAACATTTCTTAGGTCCCAGAGATGGCTGTTTGTCAGCACGGGGTTCCTTGTTTCCTTGAAGTTTCCCATTTATCCTTAATTTTCTTTCCGGTTTCAGAGTAGCAGCCATTTTAGTCTGTACTCACAAAAAGAATAGGAGTACTTGTGGCAACTTAGAGACTAACCAATTTATTTGAGCATAAGCTTTTGTGAGCTACAGCTCACTTCATCGGATGCATTTAGTGGAAAATACAGTGAGGAAATTTATATACACACAGAATATGAAGGAAAAAACCCCCCAAACCTGTGAGGAGAGTGATCACTTAAGATAAGCTATTACCAGCAGGAGAGCAGGGCGGAGGGGGAGGGGGGATTTGTGTCCATTTATTCTTTTACGTAGGGACTGTGCAGGCATATCACATTGGTAGATGTGTAGATTTCCACACTATCAGAGGCTCACCTCTGCACATCTACCAATATGATATATTCCATCATGTGCCAGCAATGCCCCTCTGCCATGTACCTTGGCCAAACTGGACAGTCTCTAAAAGAATAAATGGACACAAATCAGATGTCAAGAATTATAACATTCATAAACCAGTCAGAGAACACTTCAATCTCTCTGGTCATGCTATTACAGACTTGAAAGTCTCTATATTACAACAAAAAAAACCATTCAAAAACAGACTCCAACAAGACACTGCTGAATTGGAATTAATTTGCAAACTGGACACAATTAACTTAGGCTTGAATAGAGACTGGGAATGGATGTGTCATTACACAAAGTAAAACTATTTCCCTATGTTTATTTCCTCCACCCCCGCCCACTGTTCTTCAGATGTTCTTGTTAACTGCTGGAAATGGCACACCTTGATTATCACTACAGAAAGTTGTCACCCCCCTCCCCCCCGCCCCCCACCCTGCTCTCCTGCTGGTAATAGCTCATCTTAAGTGATCACTCTCCTTAGAGATTTTTTTTTTCCTTCATGTTCTGTGTGTATATAAATTTTCTCACTGTATTTTCCACTAAATGCATCCGATGAAGTGAGCTGTAGCTCACAAAAGCTTATGCTCAAATAAACTGGTTAGTCTCTAAGGTGCCACAAGTACTCCTCTTCAATTTTCTTTCAGTCGCTGTTTAACACATTATAGTTGGTTTGAAGTTCATGCAGTGATCAGTGGGTCAGAGAAGTGTCCGGTGTGAAGAGAGTACCCCAGAGTGGGGACAGCCTAGCCCCTGTCCTAAGTGACCACGATGAGACTGGGTGTTCAGCCTTCCAGGAATCTTCGACTCAGCCATATCGCCATTACGAGGACTCTTCCACACAGGAGAGTGGAAGGGGAGTCCTTGAGGTCAGGCAGGCCTCTGGGAAAAGGGAGTGGGAGTAGGGACTTGGACTCTTTCACTAGCCAGTTCCCTTGGGGTGACGCAAAAGCCAGGAAAGATCCCAACAATAGTTCCCCACTTACATTAGGGAACTGTTAGAAAATGATCGGTTGGATTTTAGTGACGTATAAACAGATGTGTAATTGTTGAAATCTTTCAAGAATTGATAAAAGCCGGAAAGTCTAACTTTGGGGAGAACATAAGAATGGCTGTACTGGGTCAGACCAAAGGTCCATCCAGCCCAGTATCCTGTCTACTGACAGTGGCCAATGCCAGGTGCAACAAAGTGTGTGAACCTACCAGGTAATGATCAAGTGATCTCTCTTCTGCCATCCATCTCCAGTCTGACAAACAAAGACTAGGGACACCATTCCTTACCCATCCTGGCTAATAGCCATTAATGCACTTAACCTCCATGAATTTATCCAGTTCTCTTTTAAACCCTGTTACAGTCCTAGCCTTCACAACCTCCTCCGACAAGGAGTTCCACAGGTTGACTGTGTGCTGAGTGAAGAAAAACTTCCTTTTCTTGGTTTTAAACCTGTTGCCCATTCATTTCATTTGGTGGACCCTAGTTTTTATATTATGGGAACAAGTAAATAACTTTTCCTTATTCACTGTCTCCACACCACTCATGATTTTATATACCTCTATCATATCCCCCCTTAGTCTCATAGATATTAAGGTCAGAAGGGACCATTATGATCATCTAGTTTGAGCTCCTACACAATGCAGGCCATAGAATCTCACCCACCCACTCCTGCAATAAACCTCTCACCAATGTCTGAGCTACTGAAGTCCTCAAATCATGGATTAAAGACTTCAAGTGCAGAGAATCCTCCAGCAAGTGACCTGTGCCCCATGCTACAGAGGAAGGGCCTCTTCCATCTGCCCTGGAGGAAAATTCCTTCCCGACCCCAAATATGGTGATCAGCTGAACCCAGAGCATGTGGGCAAGATTCACCAACCAGATACCCAGGAAAGAATTCTCTGTAGTAACTCAGATCCCACCCCATCTAACATCCCATCACAGGCCATTGGGCCTATTTACCAAAGATCAATTAATTGCCAAAATCATGTTATTGCAACATACCATCTCCTCCATAAACTTATTGAGCTTAATCTTGAAGCCAGATAGGTCTTTTACCCCCACTGCTTCCCTTGGAAGGCTATTCCAGAACTTCACTCCTCTGATCGTTAGAAACCTTCGTCCAATTTCAAGTCTAAACTTCTCCTCTTTTCCAACCTGAAAAGTCCTAGCCTCTTTAATCTCTTCTCATATGGGAGCTGTTCCAAACCCCTAATCATTTTAGTTGCCCTTCTCTGAACCTTTTCTAATGCCAGTATATCCTTTTTGAGATGAGGAGACCACATCTGTAGGCAGTATTGAAGATGTGGGCGCACCATGGATTTATATAAAGGCAATAAAATATTCTCCGTCTTATTCTCTCTCCCTTTTTTAATGATTCCTAACATCCTCTTAGCTGATGTTATGAAGATGGCTCAGTTTTGGGAATCTCTCTAATGTCCTCAGCCATGAAGACTGAAGCAAAGAATTCATTTAGTTTCTCCATAATGACTTTATCATCTTTAAGTGCTCCTTTTGTATCTCGATAGTCCAGGGGTCCCACTGGTTGTTTAAGAGGCTTCCTGCTTCTGATGTACTTAAAAACATTTTGTTCTTAACTTTTAAGTTTTTGGCTAGCTGTTCTGCAACTCCTTTTTGGCTTTTCTTATTACATTTTTACACTTAATTTGGCAGTGTTTACGGTCCTTTCTATATACCTCACTAGGATTTGACTTCCACTTTTTAAAAGATGCCTTTTCATATCTCACTGTTTGTTTTACATGGTTCTTAAGCTCTTTTTTAGTTCTTTTACTGTGTTTTTTCATTAGGGGTAATTTAATTGCGGAAGTCTTGTTTACTCCTTCACATTACACAAGAACCAGGGATGACTGAAGGAAATTAATAGGCTGCAGGCTAAGATATTCAGGGATTCAACCCCATGATCTGGGAATCCCTGGCATCTGATTGCCTATGCTTGGACTGGAGAACAGGAGATGGATCCCTCAAGAACAGCCTGTTCTGTTCTTTCAGTGTGAAGATTGGTATTGGTCACTGTCAGAAGACAGGATACTGGACTAGATGGACCATTGGTCTGACCATCATGGCTGTTTTTATGTTCTTATCTTAGTCTTCATTTTCTTCTCTGGGTGGTGCTCCTTGTAGTCGATGGGACCCACATGCCTCACTACATCAAACAGTCCCTGCCAATGAACCAGTAATCTGAAGAGCAAGCTTGGTTGTAACCATAACACTCAATCACCCAGGTGGAACACTCACAGCTGGACCCCTTTGTTATCGGCCTTCTCTTGTACCTGTTGTGCATTTAGCAAAATTCTTCGAGCAAACACTCACAAAGTCCCAAGGCAATTTCTTAATTGAAGAATTTATTGGTCTATGTTCATTACCTGAGGACTTCCCAGACAGCAGTTCAAAGCGCGAAAACTTGAAGCCTTGAGGCACCTCCCTGATTGGGTAAAGGAGGTTGGGGAGGAGTTGATCGTAATGTTTGGAATCTGAGGCTACAGAATTCATTAATGTCTCCAGAACAGTTCCTTGAAATCACTCTACCAACCCATCGGTTTGGAGATGGTAGATCAACATTCTTAATGTCTTTACCTTCAGTAGTCCTTGATCTTTAAGGATTTATTGGGGTATTACCACCCAGAAAAGAACTTTCAGAAGGTAATTCACTCATTTTGCTCATACCCAGGGTGATGGGACTATGCCGAGAGGGAAATAAACCTCTCCGGATGCCTTTGTCATCGAACCATGCCTGCGGTCTTTCTTTCTGAATAAGATCAAGGACTGCTGAATTAGTAGGTTGCCTTACCTGCCAATACTGATAATATTGGAGCTCCAAGGAGAGAAGCACTGAACAGTGTTACAGAGGCAACAACATTCCAGGTCTTAACAATTCCGGATGACACTCTGAGTCCAGGGATGAGCAATTCTACTGTCTGGGGCAAGTCAGTGATCGTTTTGCCTCCTGCACAAAGTATTGCCACTGTCTCAGTCACTAGGGTTCCACCACTTCCCCATCACCACAGAGAGTTGCTCATAGACATGGCTAAGGATAAGATTAAGTCTATAGAAGTCGCGGATTCCATGACTTTCGAAGACTCTGTGACATTTACCACTTCAGTCCCGGGGCAGCGGGTGGAGGCTCCTGAGCTCTCCGTTGCCATGTGTAGCCAAGGAACCAGCAGCTTTCAGCCACCTCGGGCGGCGGGGGTATGTGGCACTCCAAGTTGCTCTTGGCCGTGTGGGGACCCAGATCTCTAAGCTGCCACTGGCAGTGGGAGCCGTGGAGCTCTCTCACATGGGCTGCAGCAGGGGCTCCGGACCTCTGAGGTGCTGGGGCTGCAGTGGGGGCCACAGAGCTGTTATCTGCAGTGGCAGTAGGTGCTGGACCCTCACCCGTCCTGAAGTGTGGCTCAGGCTCTCATACTCCTGATCAGGCTTTAATCTTTGCCATTTCAGTCTCCCCCCACCCCCAGACCTTCGTGACCTGTTGGTGACTTTTACTAAAACTATCTGTGACAAAAAACCTTAGGCATGACTATTCAACTGGTCTGCCCCGCTTCCTGAAAAAAAAATTGTGTTGTGGACCAGGATATCCACTCCCCAGGTGAACGCATTCTGGATGCTGTAGAGGGCTGTGGTCATTGCAGGCCCATGGACCTGGCTTGAAGTGTCGTCCACAGCATCATATTTGTCCTCGCCTATTCCTACCAACTCTGCCAGTGCTAGTCATCCTCGCACCGGGCTGTCAGCCTCCATCTTCTCAGTTAGCTGTTTCCCCAATTTCTTTATGACTTCATCAAAGTGATTCCCGTCCCTCACCAATATGACCAGAAAGGCAGATATTGGAATAATTTCCCAAGTAAGTTTATTCAGGTTTTGCACAACTAAGTTTCCACACCAGATTTCCGTTATTAGTCCAAAGGGAGCATGGTGTTGATTACATCCAAAATACAATTATAAGCAAGTACAGACTTTGTGTTATATCCTAGCAACAATATAGTTATATGTTTAAGCAGGGTCTCAATAACAATGAGGACTCTGGTGGAACCTTATGGACTAACAGATTTATTTGGGCATAAGCTTTTGTGGGAAAAAACCTACTTCAATGAAAGCTTATGCTTAAAGCTTATAACTTAAAGCTTCAGACAGCTCTGTAAGATCAGAATGGAAGATAATCTTACAGGCAGTCCGATTCAAAACATAGAGAATCCCTCTAGGCAAAACCTTAAGTTACAAAAAGATACAAAAAACAGGAATACACATGTCCTCCAGCACAGCGAATTTCCAAGCCAAAACAGAGAAATCTGAACGCATTTTCTAGCTAGATTTCTTACTAACTGTACAGGAGTTGAAGGGCTTGCATCCTTGATGTGTTCCCAGCAACGGTATCACACAGACAGACAAAAGCTTTCCCCCCCCTCCAGATTTGAAAGTACCTTGTACCTGGTCATTTTGGGTCAGGTGCCAGCGAGGTTACCTTAGCTTCTTAACCCTTTACTGGTGAAAGGATTTTCCCTCTGCCAGGAGGTACAACTCGTAAGAACTGCATAGTCAAGGCAGGCTGGCTTTTTTACAGATTGTTTGTGAGCATACTCTTCCTCCATGCCAGGGGTAACTGGGGAACCATGGCACTCACAGAACTTCTGGTCTTCCTCCCAAACTGCATCCCACTTAGTGCTGGTTCACATACTCTCTGACAATTTGACAGTTCCCTGATGGACACTGCAGGCCTGAGGAGATATTGTCTCTTGTGTCTGCAGAACTTCTGCAGGTGTATTTGACTACTTTGTCACGAAGCTCTTTGGTTTTGACCCCATAAATGATAGGGTTGAGCATGGGAGGGATGAGGAGATAGAGGTCAGCTAAGATGATATGAACATAGGGTGCAATGCCTTGACCAAAGCGGTGTGTAAGAATGGAGAAGAAGGTAGGGGTATAATATGTCAGCATCACACAGATGTGGGCTGTGCAAGTGTTGAGGGCTTTCTGGTGGGCTTTCTGAGAGGAGATTCTGAGGACGGCCCTGATGATCAGACCATACGACATGGCAATGAGCGTCAGGTCAAACCCACTGATTACAAACATTAGCACAAAACCATATATCCTGCTGACTGTGAAGTCCCCACACACCATCTTCTCCAGAGCTATGTGCTCACATTGTGTGTGGGGGATAATGTGGTTGGCACAGAACGTCTGCTGACTCAGGAGAAGGGGCAGGGGCAGAATGAAGAGAACAGCTCTTATCAAACCTGCAAGCCCTAGCTTAGCTATTTGTGCATTGCTGAGGATGGTGGCATATCTCAGAGGGTTACATATGGCAACGTAGCGATCGAAGGCCATTGTCACGAGGGTGGATGAGTGCATCACAGAAATCGTGTGGAGGAAGAACATCTGGGTGAGGCAGCCAGCCAGAGTAATGCCTTTCAAATTGAACCAAAATATGCCCAGTGCCTTTGGCACAACAAAGGTAGGTGTGGCAATATCTGTAAGTGCCAGCATGCAGAGCAGCAGGTACATCGGCTTCTGCAGAGTCTGTTCCTTACTTACAACAGACAGAAGCATGACATTTCCCAACAGACTGATAATGTAGAATGTAAAGAAAGGGATGGAAATCCAGATGTGGGCAGCCTCCAGGCCAGGGATGCCCATTAGGATGAAAGTTGAAGCGTCAGAGTGGGTGAAGTTGAAAGGTGCCATGACGCGGTTGATGCATCGATACGACTCAGAAATGCTCAAGGTGCCTGTAAAGAGAGAAAAGCACAGCAAGGGGGTTACATGCTTTTTAAACAAATAATGTGGTAAATATGTTATAGTTATGAACATTCTTGGAGTCTTCTTGAGTGAGGAGTGAAGAACCACCGACGATGTCACTCCCTGCTTTCCATAGATTTAATATATGGAGGGAACCGTTTGTTTCAAAACTTGGTTTCCAGACTAGTTTGTGGGAAAATTACAGACTCCCCAAAATGGAGTCCAGAGTTATGTGGCCTGGTCACATGGCCTTTTAGAGTCATAGCATCCATTATGTATAGTCTGTCTGAAGCATTCTCAGGGAGGCTCACCAGGAGGGAGATAAGCTTCTCTAAACGCTTATTGTTTCCCCCAAAGTCTCATTGCCCTGAATAGGCCCTTCCCAACCAGCTATCTAGACTGACACCAAGTTCCCTAGTGGGCATTACTCACTTGTAACTACATTTGAAATACAGAGAAGTCTTCAATATTCAGAACTTCTGACAAAAATTATAAATGTATACAAATAGGATAACCATATTCAGAAAGTCATAACTTTTCCAATGACATGTTACATGACCCATCTTGCATAAACTGTATCATAATTATGCTATAATCATATCATAATATCACAGTGAACAACATGGGGTACATTGTTACAAAAAATCCAATAGCTATTTCTACCAGTGAAATGCCTGAAGTTACACAATAACAACAATTGGAAACAAAACTGAGTAAAACTCGTGACACCCAGATTGTAGTTCTGTGGCTTGCCAGGGCAAAGAGACCCTGAAACTCCCCAAATGCGCACTGTACCAAGAAAGGTCCCAAAGCTGGCCTTGGACCAACAATCACAAAGAAAAAAGTAATTTCAGCAGCACTGCCCACCTGTCCACCTACATGATGCTCTGCGACCCTATGACCTTCCCCTCTGGTGTTATCTAGCCTCGTGATCTGTTAGGGCACTCCAGTCCTTGACTCTGGGAGCCAGCCTTACCCTGCTCAGCTGTAAGAACCCCCA
Organism: Natator depressus; assembly: GCF_965152275.1. Classification (NCBI taxonomy): domain Eukaryota; kingdom Metazoa; phylum Chordata; order Testudines; family Cheloniidae; genus Natator; species Natator depressus. The sequence continues at coordinate 5,852,825 of NC_134234.1, forward strand.
CTCCTGGGCTGTTCAGGCATAGTCTCTTGCATGTAAGCTATTCTTTGGATTATGCAACCGAATGACACTAGCCAATATCTCCTTTCCCAGACACAACCTTACTCTTGCAGTGTGCAGGTGTGCCCGCAGGACACTGCTAGCTTATATGAGTTTGTCAGTTTAAGAAAGAAATGGAGATGCCCCAGGCTTGTTATCCCAAGGGGAGTCTCTTACAGGCTTCAAACCAAACACACTGTTTCACGTAGAATAAACAACAAATGTATTAACTACAAAGATAGAATTTAAGTGATATTCAGTGATAGGCAAAAAGTCAGAGTGGTTACCAAAAGAAAAGAAAATGTAAGCACACAGTCTAAACTTTCAATCTTATTAGACAGGGCAACATCTAGATTAAGGATTTTTCTCACCCCACTGGATACTGCAGTCCTTAATATACAAGTTTGTTGCTTAAACCTTGGCCAATCTCCCCTGTTGGAGTCTTGCCTTCTTCTCAGTGTCTCAGTTGCTTCCAGTGAAGGTGGGGGCAGGAGAAGGGCTCAGTATGTGTTGTTAGGGGACCCAGAGGGATGGGGGGTGGCTGAGGAGCCCACCCTCCTTGGTATATGGGTAGTGGAAGAAGGTCCCTGCCCATGGGGACTGAATGCCTTCCAGGGAAAGGAGGCACTTCAGTCCCCTTGTGAGAGGTTTGAAGTAAGGGCAGCATTATGGGAAGCTGCCAGGAATCTTTCAAGTTTGGTGATGCTTCAGCAAGGGCAGCTGAAGGGTTGTAAATTAGTTAGGGGGAGTGAAAGATGATTTGGCACAACAGGGTTTACAGTCAAAAGCAGAGTTAACAGACCACCTTTAGAGACTGGACCTGGGACTTGGTCCTAGGGGAGTGGAGAGAAAGAAGGAGAAGAAAAAAAAGAGTTTCAAAGTGCAACCTGCCTTTCCACACACTTTTGTTTTTCTGAAGTTTTAATGGAGGGTACTTTGGATACCTATGTGAAATGTTTTTGGTGATTTTGGAGAAAGTATGAAGGAGGTCTGCTGTATTCCACTGGAATTTTTGGAGTAAAAGATCCATGGGCATCCATGGAGACAAATGTTTTACTGGCTCTTTGAACAGTCTCAAGGTAAAGACAGCACAGGTTAAGGCAGCTGTGTGGCAATAATTGTACTTGGTGGCTGAGTTCTTACAGACAAATTGCACTACCTTCAAGAACTAAATATAGGAGTAAGTGATTTAAAGAAGTGAGTGAAAAGTTACAAATAGCTTTTGCAAAATTTGATAATACAGGGTTTGCAGGAAAGTAAACATTTGGGAGTTGTGGAAATGGTAAAAGATAACAGTTATGGTGTTACAAGAGGGAAGTTTTTGTTTAATGATCAAACCCAGTTATATCACTGTAACTGTATGTGCAACTCTGTGCAGTCACATTGGATGGAAACTTGGTAATTAAATTACCCAAGGGGGGGTCAGGTAGAGTGGCTACTCCCACCACTACGCTTCTGTCCCCAGAAGCCTTTACAGCTATTCTGAGGGAAAATAGGCCCTTTTCCCACAGAAATGGTCTATAAGGGACTGCTGCAGGCAGCAGGCAGAGAGAGAATCTGATCAAAATTATTTGACTTGGGTAATGTAATCAAAATCGCGAAAGGATGTAAGGGGTTTCTATTGGAACTTAACTTGGCTGCCCCTGGTTGTGTCTAGTTGTACAAGATGGAAGTGCAATCGAGGTAGAGTTGTGTAGGGGAGTGATCACAGTGCAGGGGATGTTGGGCAGAGGAGAATTTTGTGTGTGCGCACAGGTAGAAGAGAAGGAAAAGGGGAGGAATGATGGGAACACTGAGCCTTGGGTGGCTCTGGGGGATCAGATTGTTGCTTTGGTGGGTGTGCATGAAAACTCTGTGGGCATGGGATGCAGTTACACCTTGTGTAAAATTAATATGGCTAATATAATGTTATGGAGGTTAAACTATATGGAAGGAATGTGCATTTTCCCAGGACATGTGCAATATATGTTGGAGAAGGGGTAAAAGAAATGCAAACAAAACATGGTACTTAATTAGAATCCCATTAGGGCTCCAAAAGGGGCCACAATAGGTTGTGCTTTCTTTTTCAGATCTCTGTGTGTTTTGGAGCAGGAGATGAAAGTGGAAAGAAATCAGAACTCTAGTGGAAGTGGAATGTTTCCCTTTTAAGACAGTCTGAGTTGCTTACAGCTTTGGATCCAGAAGCAAGCTAGTAAGCCTCTGTGTAAATGCAAATTACCTAGCCGATGAGGACAAAGGAACTGCAAATAATGAATACATCTGGTCAGCAAACAAGTTACTAGGAGACTCAGATTATGGCCCTCCAGGAAAGGGAGGTGAAAAAACAAGTCAAACCTGAAAATCAGGGGACAGGTTAACCTGAAGGGATGGGTGGGTGTGTGCGTGGTGGGGGAAATGGGAACAGGGAATGGGATTAAGGAAACCCGGAATCATGTTTTGCTAAAGGGGGAAATGGGAACAGGGAATGGGGATGGGGAAATTGGAATCATGTTTGGCTAAGGGCAGGAATGGGAACAGGGACACAGGTGTAAGACACTGTGGTGTCAGAGCTGGGAAGGGGGAAACTAAGGAAGGAAACTGGAATCATGCTTGCTGGAATTTCACCCCAATAAACAGGGAATTGTTCGCACCTTTGGACTTCGGGTATTGTTGCTCTCTGTTCATGCAAGAAGGACCAGGAAAGTAAGTGGGTGAAGGAATAAGCCCCCTAATATGTGTCCACTCTGTCTGTTTTATACTCTCAGTCCATGTGCTTGGGGGGCACAAGTCCAGGCATGTCTGGGGGGCATTGCTGAGTCTCTCCAAGCAAGGTTGAGCAATTCCCTTTGTGGGGCCTCGTGCACGTGAGTCATTGCATTGGAGCTCCCTTGCTGGACAAGGGCCCTTGATGGGTTGTTTGACACCCTGCCCCGCTATTGGTCACTTTCCTTGTTGTTGCCTCTGGAGAGCTAATATCTGACTTATTCCCCAACTTACAGCATGTTTTAGTGACCGCCATACAACACCATTCTCCTAACTCCATGTACATTAATGATACACATGTATGGACAGAGACATGACTTTCAGCAGATCATAACCTTTCCCCTGAGACCTTACAAGGCATGCGTCATATGTAAAATCATGTTTATATGAAAATGAGGACTATGGCGGTTACACTACGCTCCCCGATGATAGAGAATGTCTCACCTCCCCCCTTAGATTGCTACAAGAGGGTTAGTCACCTACTAGCTCAAAGGCAGGGTGTGTTATAGTTCTCTTGGCACCCAGCCTTCAAGGCCCTGAGGTGGTGTGCCTCAGTTTCCCCATTCAGACACTGCAAACCAGGTTTCTCTGCTGTGATCAGATTTAAATCTGTTTGCAGCTATTAACTATGAATTAGACTTACCATAAGCTTGAACATCAGTCATAAAATTCTTATCCCAAAACTTGACATTCATACCTTTTTTTTTTTATCATAGATGGGTGTTTACAAGTATCTTTACGCTACCATGCCCTCTGTTCAGATATTGTAGTGTGAGATTAGTTTGTTCATTACCCATGGAGTCCTTTGACTCTCTCCCAAGTAAGCAGTCAATGGCTTGACTTTCTCTCCAGTGTTCCCTTATGTGTGGGCTCTTAATTTACTCGTGTTTCTGGAATTTTGGTGCCTCAGGGTCTGGCAAGATCGTTTTTCAGGGGGATCCTGCACATTGGCTGGCCCTTTCCCCCTTTCCCTAGAGAACAGTGATCTGAGCTCTATGGGCTAGGTGTGTTTACCGTTTGATAAGACGCACCTTGTTCCCAGCAGCTTTCCCATGACACTTTCTGTGTCTCACCAGCATGGGGGAAGACACGCCCTTCTCTGTCAGTTGGGCCATTTGTATTCTCACAAACTACCACCTGGCAAATTCCTGGTCTCAATTCCTCCATTATCACAGGTGTTGGAGCTGCATCTAGATGTAAAGAAACACAGGTATTTTCCAAAAGAACATATCAGAGATAGGTTTCAGAGTAACAGCTGTGTTAGTCTGTATTGGCAAAAAGAAAAGGAGTCCTTGTGGCACCTTAGAGACTAACCAATTTATTTGAGCATAAGCTTTCGTGAGCTACAGCTGTAGCTCACGAAAGCTTATGCTCAAATAAATTGGTTAGTCTCTAAGGTGCCACAAGTATCAGAGATAGCGTCCTGAAAAACTGGGACCTGGATTAGGGTAACCTCTGCCACCCCTTTCTCTGTCCCTTAGAAGTCAGCTGTGGGACTGCTCCCCTCCAGGAAGCCAGTTACACAGTTCCCTCTCAAAACCTGGGTCACCGGCTGTCAGGGTTCCCTCCCTACTCTGAGCTCTGGGGTACAGATGTGGGGTCCCGCATGAAATACCCCCAAGCTTATTTCTACCAGCATAAGTGAAAACTTCCCAAGGCACAAATTGTTTCCTTGTCCTTGGACAGTATTGCTGCCACAACCAAGTGATTTAAACAAAAATCCAGGAAAAAGGGCCACTTGGAGTCCTTCTTCCAAAATATTGAATATATTCAATATATCAAAATATTCCCCAGAAACCCCTTCACCCCCTTTCCTGGGAGGCTTGAGAAAAATATATTAAGCGATTGGTTACAAAGTGAGCACAGAGCAAACCCCTGGCTTTTTAGGACCCTGAAAATCAATCTGGTTCTTAAAAGAAGAACTTTGTTATTATTTTTTTTTTAAAAAGTAAAAGAATCACACCTGGAAAATCAGGATGGAAGGTAACTTTACAGAGTAAATAAAAAAAATAAAACACAGATGATTCCCGTCTGCGCTCAGCTTCAAAGTTACAAAAAACAAGAATAAAACTCCCTCTTAGCAGATGGAAAATTCACAATCTAAAACAAAAGATAACAAAGGCATTTCCCTGCCTTTACTTACAATTTCTGTAATTGTAATGTATCATTTCAGGTATCTTTTCAGGAGATGATTTACCAGCTTGGTCTCTGTCTCTCTCTGTGCCCAGAGAGGAAACACACAAAGAGAGCACAGACAAAAACTCTTCCCCCCACCCCAGATTTGAAAGTATCTTCTTTCCTTATTGGTCCAGTTGGCCAGGTGTCAACCAGGTTATCGAAAGTTCTTAACCCCTTACAGGTAAAGGGACTCTGTACCTCTGGACAGGAGGGATTTTATGTTACCGCATACATCAAGGTTGTTACGCTTCCCTTTATATTTATGACACAGGCTGAGTACCTGCGTTCACAGATGCTGATGCAGCCTTCCTTCTAGTGTCCTCGGCATTACGCCCCAAGTGACGAGTGGGGAGACATTCCTCTACCCCCACTATTCCTTCCCCTAATTCCTCCTCTGGGCCCCCTCCTAAGACACATTTCTGTGTGCTCCATAGGAAGTGATCTTTCTTTTGTTCAGCTGCAAAACTCTGCCAGTTAACAGCTGGGACAGTTTCCTTACTCACTGACAACATCTCCCCTGCCTCTGTGCCTGAGGGCATGTTGCCTAGTCTCAGCCTCCTCCCATACTTGGAAGCACCCTGCTTCCCTGTCTTACCGAGTGACAGGAATCCTCACTCACCTCAGTGGTTTCTGAGATTCCCTGCCCCTTCTCTAGGCTCTCCTCTGGGACACATTTCTCTATGCTCTCTAGAGTTTGTCTCTGGTTCAGCTGTGACCTGCTGGAAGATAACAGCCTGGACAGTTCTCTCCCTGACAGGTATTACACCCCTATCCCTTCCTGTTGCGATGTTACCTCCAGCTTGAGTGCAGGAGTTGGTCTCAACCACCCTCCCGCCTGGAAGCATGTGGCTTCCCGCTGCTGCAGAAGAATCAAAGAGACTCTCTCCCATTCTCTCAGCAGTTCCTGAGACCTTAATCTTTCCCTCGGGTCCCAGGATAAAACTCCCTCCTGCGGCAGGCAAATACTTTAAGCTGAGCTGCACAGAAAGAACATGACCAAGGAGCAGGTCGACGAAGAGGTGTTCCATTACTCCACAGTCCAAACACTTTCCAGACCTTCCCACACCACAAGGATTTTACCTAGTGGTATGAGGAATCTGCTTTTGCCCACCCTCACAATCTCGGCCATTTGGCCAGGTCGCATACTGGCCTTTGAGGCCACACTCTGCTTCATCAGAGAGATCCGGGCCCCTGTATCCCTCTGCCCCAAGTACTTCCTGTCATCCGTTTGGAGAGCGTTAACATGCTCCATGTCTGGTTCTGCAGAGGCTAATCTCACAAAACCAATATGATTTTTTTTTTGTTGCTTGGGGAGTTTCTGTGGTGAGGACAGCAGAACTAACCTGAGCTATTGGTTGCCTGCTTCCTCCTAGCACAGGGCATTTATTCCTCAGGTGATCAGTGGAATTACACTGATCGCATCTTTTGAGCTCTTCTGCTTTTAGAGGAGATTTGGGATGGGGGTTAGAGGAATGTTTTTGGGTCAGAGAATGTTTAGGCTCCCAACCCCGTACTGTCTTCCCAAGGGCAAAATGGGATCCTCCCTTCCCACCAGTTGTAAACCCCTCTTTCTGTGACCTGCCCTCAATAGACACCTGAGTCTAATCAAAGCCATCAGCTAAAAAAGCCATCTCAGCCACAGACTTTACATCTTTGTCCCACAGACACTGCTTTACTTCAGCCGTATATGCGCTTCGGAAATGCTCTTGAGCGAAAAGTCCAAGCATTCCTTCAGAACTTGCCACCTCTTTACCCCTCACCCATTTTCCCCCAAAAATCTTTCACGTTCTTTACATATTCCCCATTACTCATACCAATATCCCTCTTAAGATTCCTAAATTTAACTCTATATGTTTCAGGGTTAATCTGAAAACTTCGCAAAACAGTATCTTTAAATTTACAGTAGTCTCTAAAGCATCTTCGTTAATCATTCCATTGAATACATTTGGACCTTTGCCAGTGAATTTTGCAATCAGGGTAGGAGCTCTCTTACCAGCAGGGATTTCATGTATCACACACAGCCTGTCGAAGGCAGTCAGATATTCAGCAATATCGTCCTCCTGACTGTCTACAGGACATGAGTGTTCCCATTTGTGGATTTTTGGAGTGATGGGAGTCACTTGGCTCAGGGGCCCCTGGTTCTGCTTCTTTATCAAGTCCAGTTGGTGTTTTCACTTGCTCTCTCTCTCTTTCTTCCTGCCCTCTCTCTCTCTCTCACTCTTTTTCTTCCATAGCCCTTTGGTGTGCAACCTTCTCTTCTTTGAGCCTCATTGCTGCCTGCCATGTTTGAAACTTGCCGTAGTTTCCCTTCTCTGCTGCTTCCAGTTTTGCCAGCTCTAGTTTTGTAGCTCCAGCGTTGGTAGTCATTTTTCTGCTTTCTTGTGCTTAATTCCCTCATTGAAATTAAACAAACAGAAAATGACAAAACAGTGCCTCCTCCTGACTGTCCTTAGCCACTGCACGTTCTCACAGGACAAAGGATGGTCCAGACGGGGACGGTGTCAGAGAAAATCTGCTACAGTATGATCTGTTAGAGAGCTTATTCCTTCACTCTCCCACTTCCCTGCTCCTTCTCGCATGAACAGAGCAACAATACCCGAAATCCGAAGGTGCAAACAATTAGTTGTTTATTGGGGTGAACTTCCAGCAAGCTTAAATACAAGTTCCTTTTTCCTTATTTTCAAATCCCAACTAACTTCCTGTTTGCCCCAAATTTATATAGTAATATTCTTAGCTATACCTTAACCAATCATTCTACTGAAATGTAACTAAACAATCCTAACATATTGTAACATGATTAGCTAACCAATTATATCCCACCACCTTAATTAGTTTACACCCAGCAAAATAAAATATACAGCAGACAGAAACAATCACAGAACCAGACAGAGACCATGCCAATAAACAATAGCAAAGTGGGAACTATAATGACAAAATACAGAAGTGAGGATTTCACAACTACATCTATAAAGACATAAGAGTTTCCCAGCTGTGTCTATTGATAAGTGATTTCTTACCAGACAGAAAACTATCAACCTCAATTTCCTTTTACATCTTCTAGGCACTTCCCTTTCTCTGGAGGTGATAGGCACTCTCAGGACAGGATTGTATCCTAACAGCCCAATAACACCTTCTTTCAATGTGACTATTTTGGAATGTGAGGATGTGACTGGTCGCTTCCCAGCTTATGGCTGCCTCTGCTGCTTAGCCAAAGGTCTTAGCCTAAAAACAGGGCCTCGGACTGTCTCAGTAGGAGAAGGACCTTACACTGGCTGACAGTGATTTTGATTCTTTTTCTACCTCTAACTAGCCAAGTGATAAGAATACACCTAAATTCTTAAAGTACAGGCCTTTGCAGAGAGGCCTGAATATCTATATCCTAACATGATCCACTTTACATTCCAGGCTGAGACACCTCCCGGATGCAGGAGGCCTCATGACACCTCTTTGGGCTGTGCATTGGGGAGGACGTCCATTCCCCATTTTCCATAATTTCAGGACTCCAAGTCACTCTGATCTGGATACTGCATGTCCTGCTGTCCCATCCCCAGGCCCCCACACACTGTATGTTTCTGGACCTCCCCCGGGGACATTTGCACCACCACCTCTAAGCCAGAAACGTGCTTAATTTTACTGACTTTTGTGTTTCTCATCCTCTCCAGAAACAGAGATGCGGGGGCTCAGAGAGAGCAGACCCTTCTCCCCCCTTGAAAAAAAATGTTATCCTAATTGTTTTGAAGGTTTAAGCCTGTGAGTTTGAGATATCAGCAACTTTCCTGTAAGTTCTTCTTGGGTCCTAAGAAGCTCACGCGTCCTTAGAGGCCACAGGAGAGCTCCACATGAAGTCACTGGAGACTCCGTGCCGATTTAATTCAGGGCATTTATTTAAGTCACTACATGTGGATTACGGAGGAACTCCTGGATCCGCTGGGAATTTGGCCTTTGATCTCAAAGGGGACCAGATTCACCCTGAGTGTTTAACTTTTGGCTCCTGGCAGTGAAAATCACGGCTTTGGGTCCTGCTGCAGAAAGTGCGATTCTGTTAGGGTGCTGAAAGAGTCTGAAGGGAAACCATCAATTCATGGGGTGTTCTGAGACTGGGAATGAAAGTTGGGAATTTCAAAACACAGGGGCCCTGATTTTGCTCTCAGAAAGGCCAGTGTCAATCTGGAGTGACCCAGTGAAGGCAGAATGAGAGAGCAGAATATTGCCAGTGTGTGGCCCATTCTTTTTGTGAACACCCTGGTTCACAGATACCCACTGCAGAGGCTTTGGCTGCATTTCCTAACAGGGCAGTTAGGTTGATGAATTGGAAAACTTGAGCGAACCAGAGGAAAAACCACACACCACAAAAAAAGGAAGTTACTGAGACAGAAGGACACAGTAAGAGACAAGGAACTAAATTTAAAACGCAATATTTGTCTAAACTCTTTCCAATACATTTGTAGTTCCAATTTGACCAGGTAAATCTCTTTGTGTTTCCAAGAGTACTAAACAATTTAAGTCACCCTGCTGGTGAATTCCCCCAGATGGTTCTTGATTTGAACCATGGAACCCTTCGTGAGCCCTCAGCACTAACCTTAATGCGGAAACAGGCAAGTCACCGCAATCCCGCTCAGTGGAGAAAGGAAATCTCCTTACGGCTACTGCAAGGCAGAGGCTTGAGAATCAGTGTGTGAATGTCACATGGCTGACACTTCACATGCTGCACAGCGACCTTTATGATCCCCCTGAACACTCCCCGTGAACTGTCAGGTTGGCCAGGACTCCAGTAGAATTCCCTGGACTCTGTGAGCAGCGGGAAAAGCAGAAAATAGACCCTAGAGATCTTCAGCCTGAGAGCCCCCCCGGGAGTGAAGAAATGATTTGCCAATAACAGGGGCTCAGATTCACAGAGCAAAATGCAGTTTGCAAACTGTTCAGTGCAGCAAATGATGATAGATTTCTTTCTTGTGTGTAGTGCAAGGCCACCTGCATTCTGTGGGAATGCTGCCACAAGATTGGGGCCAAAAACACATTTCACTTCATGGTAGCGTTGTACCTCTGCACACCGCCCATCCAGTTGTAATAGCCATTCCATTCGCCTCTGAAAAATCACTGCCACCCCGTCGCAGCCAAATTACATGATCCTGAATTGATGCAAGCTGAAATGTGTGTAAAAGGCTTTCTTCTCCCAGGATTCTGACATCAATGGTATTTGCCAGTGGCCCTTGGGAGGTGTTAACTTGTTTTATGTCTGACAGCTACCAACTGTTTTAATGGTTAATCTACTCTCTGCATCAGGGAGGCATCACATTTCACTTCTTTGTTGACCTTTCACAGATTGGTGCAGAAATGGGTTATGATATCCTGGGTCAGAGCTAGTCCAACAGGACTTCTCCACTGACTGCGTGATTCCTTCCTCTCTTCCCATCCTAAAATGACCCTGCTTCAGTGAGAACATGTTGGTACAGGAATCAAAGAACTGCTACCTGTGGATCTCCTGTATGGGCTACTGTCCCTACCCCCATACTTGTGTCATAGGTGCCTTGAGGCCAAATTTGAGGTCCAGAGGTATAAGACGGATGGGTTGTCTTCCATTCAGCCTCTCCAGGCCCTGTGATCACCAACACTAGAGCAGATGGTGCCGCACAATGAAACAGATACCTGAGAGTTTAGCTAACCTCCTAAGTATAAACAGCAGACACCAGCTGATTTCTCGGTTTTGTTTCCAATTGTTGTTGAATGTTATTTACATAACTTCAGACGTTTCACTGGTGGAAAGAACCACTGATCTTTGCACCTCAGCTGCTTCAATCTCCCACCATATCCTGGACCCGCTGTCTGAACTCTCCTTCCCCATCCCAGGCTGCCTTTCTTCCAACAGCATGCTGGGTGCCAGTGTCTTCTCCATACTACCCAGTCATCTGTGGCTTCCACAACCTCCAAGCTGCCCCACGCTCCCCACAGCTCTTCCTCTGCAGAGTGTAAGGTCCCTGCGATCACACCTGCTCCCTTGGCTGGGAGGAGTAACACACCGGTCAGAAATCTCACACACAGGCCGCAAACGCCAAGGAACCTATGCTGCTTCTCTTGTCACACCGATACACAGTACATGGTGTTTCAAGGACTGCTGCTCAGGAACAACTCACAGGCTGAGAATTATGCAGATTATATAATGAAAGCAGGCAACTCTGGGACATGTAAGGGCCTAGATCAATACAGCTGCCACATGCAGGAACCACTGGTAGCTGACTGAAAGAGTGGGCCACTGTGAGACAGATGTTAAACCCAGGATGCTCTGGGACGATTTGCTAGCCAGCTCTGTTAGTTATGAATGGTGAAGGTTGTACATTCATCCTTAGTGCAAAGATTTTATGGGGTGAAGTTATTATTTTTCTCACCTAAATCTTTTATCCATGCAGCGCCTTATGTGATTTCTCGGGTTCATGAAATACACACCGAGTGTAACATTTCCAAGGCAGAGCACTCACCTGATAATTATGGTTAAATTCAACATAGTCATGAATAGAAAATTGTTCCAATGTTTAATTAACTTACACCATTTAAAATGTACACTTTATTTCCAATCAGAAATTCTTTAACTCCGATTTGTAGCCGTTGGATCGTGTTACACCTCTCAGAGTAGCAGCCATGTTAGTCTGTCTCCGCAAAAAGAAAAGGAGGACTTGCGGCACCTTAGAGACTAACAGATTTATTGGAGCATAAGCTTTCATGAGCTACAGCTCACTTCATCTCAAAAGCTTATTGCAAAAGCTTACACTCAAAGGAATTTGTTAGTCTCTAAGGTGTCACAAGTCCTCCTTTTCTTTTTGCTGTTACACCTCAGTATGCTAGCCTGAAAAGCCTATTATTCAATACTGGTCCCAGTGTATGTCCTTTCCTACAGTTATCAAGTCACCCCTTAACCATCTTGATTAAACTAAAAAGATTCAGATCTTTGAGTCTATCACTATAAGGCATGTTTTCTAATTTGTACTAATTCTTGTGACCCTTCTCTGCACACTCTTCGGTAGATAAACATCCAGTTTTAACTGGGGACACCACAACTAGACAGAGGATTCAAGAAGCAGCCACACCAGTGCCAAATACAAAGGTAAAATAACTTCCCTATCTCTCCTTGAGATTCCAGTGGTTATCATCCAAGGACCACATTGGCTCTTTTGGCCACAGGGTCACACTGGAAATTCATGTTTAGCTAATTAGTCCTTCTTACCAACCAATACAGATTGCTCTGAATCAGTGACCTGTCTTCTTTATTATTTACAATCCCCCAAATGTTTTGTCATCTGCAAACGTCATTGAGATTCAGGCATGAGAAAGGTTAGCAGCTGAGTTGCTGACACATGTTTCTTCTTACATTTGACTATTAACATCTGTAACTTATGCCTCGGACAAAGCTGGGTGCCTGCAAGAAAGTGTCTCACCAAAAGAAACAAGGGAGGTGTCAGGGTTCCCTCCCCACTCTGAACTCTAAGGTACAGATGTTGGGACCAGCATGAAAGCCCCTTAAGCTTATTCTTACCATTTTAGGTTAAAACCTGGTATGCTGCCAATACCAAGCGATTTAACAAAGAATCAGGGAAGAGCCCACTTGGAGACGTCTTTCCCCAAAATATCCCCCCAAGCCCTTACACCCCCTTTCCTGGGAGGCTTGAGAAGAAACAAGATGAGCACAAACCAGCCTTGATGTTTAAGACCCAAAAAACCCAATCAGATTCTTAAAAAACAGAATTTTGTTAGAACAAAAACAGATAAGAGAATGACTCTCTAAGATCAGAATGGAAAATAATCTCACAGACAGTCAGATTCAAAACACAGAGAATCCCTTAGGCAAAACCTTAAGTTACAAAAAGACACAAAAGCAGGAATATACATTTCCTCCAGCACAGCGAATTTCACAAGCCAAAACAAAGAAAACCTAATGCATTTTCTAGCTAGCTTACTTACTAACTTTACAGGATTTGGAGGGCTTGCATCCTTGATCTGTTCCCTGCAAAGGTATCACACAGAGACACCAAAGCCTTTTCCCCTCTCCAGATTTGAAAGTATCTTGTCCCCTCATTGGTCATTTTGGGTCAGGTGCCAGCCAGGTTACCTGAGCTTCTTAACCCTTTACAGGTAAAAGGACTTTGCCTCTGGCCAGGAGGGATTTTATAGCACCGTATGCAGAAAGGTGGTTATCCTTCCCTTTATATTTATGACAGGAGGTAACAGAGGTGCAGACCTGTAGCCCTAAACACCAATAGCCTTGTGGCCTTTCTGCCCATTCTGTTGACCACAAAGTCATAACCTAGCCAGATTATATCTGTTTCTTTGGGGGAAACTTGGCTCCTTTCCAACATAGGAATGGCATTGTGGATGAGACCTATGGTTCATCTAGTCCAGTTTCCTCTCTCTGATACTGAAAGCCCCAGGTGCAGCAGAAGAAGGGGTAAGACACCAAGCAATAGGTGGATAGGGGGATGACTTATCCATCCTGAATGTGTCATCCTAATGCCTAACAGCTGGAGATAGGCTTGTGCCCTAAAGCATGTTTGAGTGTAGGCTTTCCAAAATATGTCTTTAGCTGTAAATATTGTAACTGGCTAATTTCACTATCCAGGTAAATGTCCAAATCCTTCCTGATTCTCACTTAGCCCATGGCCTCAACTACCTCTTGCTGCAACGAGTTCCTCAGTTTAATTAGGCATTGAGTCAAGAGAGCACTCTTTTTTTATTAGTTTTGAATTTGCCATGTTTCACTTTCATTGAATGTCCTCTTGATCTTGTGTTTGGAGTCATGGAGAACACATTCTCAATCTACTCTCTACCAGGCAGTATTTTAGAGATTTTCACATCTCCCCTCTAATTGATCTCTTTTGTAAGGTAACAATCCCAGTCTTTTTACCCTTTCTCCATCTGAGAGCTTCCTCAGGCCCTTGAGCCTACTTATTGCCCTTGCCTGAACCCCTCTAGTTCTGCAATATCCACTGTGAGTACGGTTCTCAGTACTACACAGAGGAGTCCAGAGGAGGGTGAAACATTGCCTGACTGATCTCATGGCATTGTATTTTCTGTATGGTTTCCCATCCCTCTCCTCCTGGATGCCAATGTTTTTCTTAGACTTTAAAGTTCATCTGCCATTATGCTGCCCATTCACTTGGCTTGGTTAGCTCTCTCTGAGGACTTCTCTGGACTTGACTAGGACCTAAATAATCTTGTGACATCTGCATATGTTGCCACATCACTGCTCAACACCCCCTTTCTAGATTGGTAGTAAGTATAAAACATTTGCCATAGAGTTTGTTATAAATTGTTTAAACCCCCCACCCCCCTCCCACTACCCACTTGCTGTCCTTCACAGGCACCTTGATCATTTCTGACCCTGATCGACACATGATGGCAGTTTTCAACCTCACACACTTTGACGCTTCAGCATTCTTTCTAATGGGCATCCCTGACTTGGAAGCTGCTCACGACTGGATTTCCGTCCCTTTCTCTATTTTCTACATTATGGGCCTGCTGGGAAATTTCACGCTTCTGTGTTGTAGGCAAGGAGCAGACTCTGCACAAGCCGATGTACCTGCTGCTCTCCATGCTGGCACTCACAGAAATCGGCACATCTACTTCCATCGTGCCAAAGGTAATGTGCATAGTTTGGTTCAATTTGAAAGGTATTACTTTGGGTGGCTGTCACATCCAGATGTTCTTCCTTATGTGCGTACTGTTATGCATTCAGCCGTCCTCATGACAATGGCCTTTGATCGCTGTGTCGCCATATGTAACCCTCTGAGATATGCCACAGTCATCACCAATGCACGAATAGCTAAGCTAAGGCTAGTAGGTTTGATAAGAGCTGTTCTTTTCCTTCTTCCCATGCCCCTGCTCCTGAGCAGGCAGCCATTCTGTGCCAACTGCATGATCCCACATACGTGCTGTGAACACATGGCCGTGGTGAAGATGTCGTGTGGCGACATTACAGTCAACAGGATATACGGTTTGCTAATAGCATTTGTAATGACCATGTTAGACCTGACACTTATTGCCCTGTCCTATGGTCTGTTCAGAGTATCCTCCAAGAAAGCCCACCAGAAATCTTTCAGCACTTGCACAGACCATATCGGTGTGAAGAAGATGTCTTATCCTTCCTTCCTCTTCTCCACTGTGACATACCGGTTTGGTCAGGGAATTGCTCCCCATCTTCACATTATCTTGACCAACCTATATTACCTCCTCCTCCCCATGTTTAATCCTATCATTTATGGGGCCAAAACCTTCGAGCTTCGTGAGAAATTGCATAAGTACACTTGCAGAATATGATTGCCCGGTGCCACTGATTTTAAGCCTTCTTGACAAGAGGGTGAAAGTATATCTTGTTCATCAAAGGTGCTCTGTCCTCATTTGGCTGAGCTCAGCACTGTGGAAGTTCAAGTGTGAAAAGCTCCTCACACCTAACCTCTTATCACTGTCTCACCAAGTACTGATCTCTCTGCTGCTAAGTTCCCTCTCTCTCACCATCACCTGATCTCTTTCAGTGTCATCTATTAGCCCTCAGCCCCAGAAACCCTGTCACTTGTTCTTTCCATGACTTTCAAACCAACAGGAGATATGGTAGTTTTCTGAAGCAAGGTGGCTTTCCATTATACCCTGTTTGAACCAGTATCTTGTTCAGTTTGACAAACTGAAGCCATGCTTTCTGATGGCCAGAGACAATAAAGTACGTACAGTGCTGAAATATACCTGATTTTTCTATGTCCAGTCCTTCTTGAAGCCTGGAGGATAACATTTTCCAACCGTAACATTGAGTTTAATACAGGAAAAGTGCTGCAGGAATTGAGGGCATTCTACTCGAGCTTCTTGGTGAGAGTTTTGAAACTATGTGTTTCTGAGAACTGGACCATATTACTCTGAATTTAAGGGGAGTTTGTGAAACAGAGATTGCACTATATGTCCAGGTGATTGAATCGCTTGCCTTCCTGAGTCTTTCACAACCTAGATTGACTGATCTCATTTTTGCACATATACAATGATACAAAATCTGTTGTGAAGAGTTTGCACCAATGAAAGAATGATTGCACTGGTTACTGCTGATATGTATGACCAGAAGCATCCTACTTCCAGGAAAACACTGAGGAGGAAATGTTGCCGTTTAGGGACTAACAGTAACAAAATAATGCAACTCACAATATGGACATTGATTAGCATCATTGCATTCAATTAGAAATAATTTAATAATAAAAAAGGAGTACTTGTGGCACCTTAGAGACTAACCAATTTATTTGAGCAGAAGCTTTCGTGAGCTACAGCTCACTTCATCATGAAAGCTTCTGCTCAAATAAATTGGTTAGTCTCGAAGGTGCCACAAGTACTCCTTTTCTTTTTGCGAATACAGACTAACACGGCTGTTACTCTGAAACCTAATATAATAATGTTATTGTTGTTTTTACACAACATAAGTTTTGGGCTCCCTTGGGGCAAGGCAATTAACATAATTTGCTATTTTTTCTTTAAAACACCTGCCACCTATCAACCAGGATTCAAGGACGAGTACTGGGGGTTTGATTTTGAATTTGATTGTCATCTCATAGATTTGTAGGTTATGTGGAAAAACTCCTTCTGGGGCTTGTAGCTTTCTTTTCTTTTCTAAATCAGATCTATGCTAGGTATCTAACGAAAGGTTTCTTTTGTTACTTGATGTATAGACCAATGCATTTGTTAAAAAAAAAAAACCCCTTTGTTTCAAGAAAGAGATTGGGCTACTTTTAGATTAGTTTAAGTGTTTTGGGGCTATTAAAGCAGTAAAATGCAGCAAACCTGATGCAGTACCTCAAGCTGAGCTGGAGGCAGAGCAGCAGCAGCCATAAAAAGAAAGGTCCAGAGAAGGATCCCTGAAGGCAGAACTGGGCTGTGGTCACAGAAGCAGCACTCAGCCCTGTTGTATCCTTGGGAGCAGCAGTTTAGGAAGAAATCACTTGAGACACAGAGAGCTGTGAGCCGTGAAAGCAGCCATTTTCCACACCCTGAACTAACCAAACCAGCCCAAACTGGCTGGGCTATCCCCTAATCGTCTAACTCAGTTGCCATAGCAACAACAAGCTGCTATTACCACAAACAACCAAATACACAACATATTCCTCCCCCCTTTATAAAAACATCCCCTAAATAAAACAAACACTAAACTAGAGAAGGAGGGTAGACTGCCTCCATTCCCAGCTAAACCCCAGGGATTATTTTGCCCCATAACCGTGGGTTCACCCTAGCTAAAGATCCAGCCATTGGAGTGTTGTCCCCTTGCTGATTTCAAAGCTTGTTTCATTGTCTGCACAAATCTTTCAGCTAATCCATTGGTGGATGGATGATATGGTGCTTTAGTGATGTGGTGTATCCCATTTGCCTGCATAAAATTTTGAAACTCCTGAGAGATGAACTGCGGTCTGTCACTCGCAAGTTGTTCTGGCAGAAGAAAACGACTAAAGAGTCCCCGCAGTTTTTGGATAGTACTCTCTGCAGTAGTGGACTGCATTCTGGAGACTTCTGGCCATTTAGAATGGGCATCTACCACCACTAAGAACATGCTTCCTTCAAGGGTGCCAGCAAAGTCAACATGAATACGTTGCCACGGGTTTTTAGGTCAGTCCCATGGGTGTAGGAGCACCCACTGGGGTGCATTCCTGACACGACATACAAGCTCTGGCTCTCTTCAATAGCACTGTCCAATCCAGGCCACCAGAAATAGCTTCGTGCAATTTCCTTCTTTTGCACTTTCCACAGTGACCAGAATGTAGCTGTTCTAACATCTGTGATCTCAGTGGTGGTGGGATAATGACACGTCTCCCCCACAACAAACAACCAGATTGGATCGATAACTCCGTCCTCCTGGACATGTAGGTAACAAGGTCTGGTGAGACCGGAGAGGTTCGTCGAGATTTTCCATGCATCACCAGGTCCATAACTTGGGACAATACTGGGTCAACGCGAGTTGCCTTCTTTATTGAGTAGCAGTGATGGTGTATTCTCTATGTGTTCAAAGTAGAAGACTTCCTTTTGGGCAGTATCTTGATGTTTGACTGGCAAAGGCAACCTTGAGAGACCATCCGCACTGCCGAGCAGAGTGGATTTCCAATATTTGATTTCATACGTGTGCGCTGAAAGTAAAAATGCCCAATGTTGCATACGACTAATGGGGGAATGCCTGGGTAGAGTCCAAAAATTGACGTCAGAGGGCGATGGTCTGTAAGAAGAGTAAAGTTCCGCCCAAACAGGTCCTGATGAAACTTCTGAATTCCAAAAATGATTCCCAATGCCTCACATTCGATTTGGGCATAGTTAGTTTCTCCTTTGCTTAGAGTGCGTGAAGCAAAAGCAATAGGTCTCTCTTCTCCCGAAGGTAGAATGTTTGACACGACTGCACCCACTCCATAAGGGGAGGCATTACAGGCCAATTGTAGGGGTAAGGATGGATCAAAGTGCGTTAGAACTTCAGAATTTAGCAGTACATTTTTAGCTTTGTTAAATGCAACATTACAGGCTTCAGTCCACTTCCAGGTCTCGTTCTGCCCAAAGAGTTCATGAAGTGGTTTTAGCAGTGTGGCTAACTGTGAGATGAACTTTCCATAATAGTTCAATAGTCTTAGAAACGAGCACAGCTGGCTAACATTTTGAGGTGGGGGAACCTCCACAATAGCCTTAGCTTTTGCAGGGGCCTTATGAAGACCCTCAGCATCAATGATGTGTCCCAAATATTCAGCAGAGGGCTGGAAGAATTCACACTTGTCTTTGCGGACTCGTAGGCCATACTCTTCCACTCTTTGTAGGGTAACCTCTAAATTCTTTAAGTGATCCTCTTCATTCCTTCCAGTGACCAGGATGTCAACCAGATAGCACTGAACTCCTGGCAAGCCGCACAAGATCTGGTCCAGAGCCCTGTGGAACAGCGTGGGAGCAGACATTAAGGGTAGGCGACAGTATAGATAAAGCCCCTTATGAGTCACAATAGTCAACAGCTCTTGGGGCTTTTCATCGATATGCATCTGTAAATACGCTTGACTCAGATCAATCTTACTGAAGTTTTGTCCCCCAGCCAGGCCCGCGAAGAGGTCATCAATGCTTGGAAGCGGGTATTGCTCTGCACACAGCACTGTGTTGACAGTGACCTTAAAATCACCACAAATCCAGAGGGAGCCATCTTTCTTCACTATTGGAATGATAGGAGTGACCCATGGACTATGGGTAACTGGTATTAGGACTCCATTGGTGACCAGGCACTCCGAGTCCGCTTCAACTTTTGGCCTGATGGCATATGGCACAGTTCAGGCTTTCAGATATTTTGGTTGACTGTCAGGTTTCATGTTCAGTGTGACAGTGATTCCCTTCATACTTCCCAGATCCTCTCCAAAAACAGCAGCATGTTTCCTTAGTATAGTGGTCAGACCGGTTTCTTCTTTAGTCCTTCGGTGCACTTCTGCCCAGTTCAGCTGAATCTTCCCAAGCCAGGACCTACCCATTAATCCTGGATAATTACCTCTCATCACAAACAGTGGCAATTCAGCAGCCTGTCCTTTGAGCTCCACCTTAACATCGATAGTGCCCAACATGGGCACAGCTTCTCCCGTATGTCTTCAGAACAGCTTTTGTTGCCTTAAACGGAAGATGCTGTAGCTTTTCTTTATACACAGTCTCAGAGACCAGTGAGACGGCTGCACCGGTGTCATAATCCTTGCGTATAGGTTTGCCATCCAACAACGGGGTTACCCAGTATTCATGTGAGCCCACTGCCAAAGACAAAACGTGGAGTGGCTCTTCTTCTTGCGATGAGGTGTCACCTTGGTCATCCTGGGTCTGCTCTAGGGTATACGGGTTCCCCTTTTAGGTCAGCCAGAGCACAGGCCCCTTTTTCTTTTGTTTACAGGGACACTCAATGTGTCCCTTTTTTCCCCCACAGTGTCGACACACCAGGTCCTTACACCAGCTTTGTGATGCCTTGTGACCCGGCTTACCACAGTGGCAATATTCCTGACTCTGCACACTTTTATGGGTAGGTTCTTGTGACATTTTATGCACCCTAGGGAATGCACCAATGGATTGCGCCTCCTTTGTAGCCAGTTCCATGGAGACGGCAGCATCCACAGCCTTCGGTAAGGGAAGCTGAGCCTCTGTCAATAGGCTCTTCCGTATAGCTTCACTGTGCAGGCCACACACTAATCTGACACGCAGGGCATCATTTAACATCTCCTTAAATTCACAGTGTTTTGCTAGCCTTTTTACAGTTGCGACAAATTGTACAACTGTTTCCTCTTCTTTTTGGCCTCTTTTGTGGAACCTCTATCCTTCAGCAATTACCAGTGGTTTGGAGGAAAAATGGGACCCCAGGATTTCCGCAATGTCACTGTAAGATTTGGTCTCAGGCTTAACAGGGTGTAGTAAGCTGCATAGCAGGGAGTAGGTTTTAGCTCCCACAACACTTAAGAACATTGGCACCTTCTTCTCTGCTGTAATGTCATTTGCAAGAACAAAAAGGTCAAAACGTTCAGTTTACACAGGGCACTGCACTACATTCTCCTCAAAAGGTTCCAGTGGCCCTGTAAGTGTAGCCACGGTTTTAGTTTCAGGTTTCACAGTCAGTGCCAACAAGCCAGCACAGTTAGTGCAAACAAACCAGTTCTCACCCCCTTCCAACAGCTAAAAGATTTTGGTAGGTTTTTTTGTTTGTTTGCCTTGACTTCTACTTCCTTCTGTGGCTGGGGCAGCACAGGGATCCCATTCTCCTTGCCACTTTGTTGTATCCTTGGGGGCAGCAGTTTAGGAAGAAATCACCTGAGACACAGAGAGCGGTGAGCCATGAAAGCAGCCATTTATTTTCCACACCCTGAACTAACCAAGCCAGCCCAAACTGGCTGGGCTATCCCCTAATAATCTAACTCAGTTGCCAGAGCAACAACGAGCTATTAGCATGACAGTCAAACACACAACAAGCCAGAAGAATTGAAGGCAGCAGTGCTGAAGCAGAGCTGGGGAGCTGCAGCTGGAGCAGACCAGAACCAGGAGCTGGATCCGCACAAACCAGCTGCACCAATGGGGAGCCACGGCTGAGCTAGAGTAGGGTGCTGTGGGGACAGAGCCAGGATAGTGGATGCCGGCAACTAGTAACAAGTTTTTTTGTGGTTTTTCCTCTGGTTCGCTCAAGTTTTCCAATTCAGCAATGTCACTGACCTGTTATGAAATGCAGCCAAAGCCTCTGCGGTGGGTATCTGTGAACCAGAGGGTTCACAGCAAGAATGGCTATATTCTGGCCACACACTGGCTATATTCTGCTCTCACATTCTGTCTTCACTGGGTCACTCCAGATTGACACTGGCCTCTGAGAGCAAAATCAGGGCCCCTGTGTTTTGAAATTCCCAACTTTCATTCCCGGTCTCAGAGCACCCCATGAACTTGGGGTTTCCTTCAGACTCTCTCAGCACCCTAACAGAATCGAACTTTCTGCAGCTGGACCCAAAGCCCCGATTTCTACAGCCGGGAGCCAAAAGTTAAACACTCAGGGTGAATCTGGTCCCCTTTGAGATCAAAGGCCAAATTCCCAACAGAGCCAGGAGTTCCCCCTAAATACACATGTAGTGGCTTAAATAAATGCCCTGATTTAAATCAGCACTGAGTCTCCAGTGACTTCATGTGGAGCACTCCTGTGGCCTCTAAGGACAGGTGAGCTTCTTAGGACCCAAGAAGAACTGACAGAAAAATTGCTGATATCTCAAACTCACAGGCTTAAACCTTCAAAACAATTAGGTTAACATTTTTTTCAAGGCGGGAGAGGGGTCTGCTCTCTCTGAGCCCCTGTATCTCTGTTTCTGGAGAGGATGAGAAACACAAAGGCAGTAAAATTAAAAGCATGTTTCCGGCTTAGAGGTGGTGTTGCTGCAAATGTCCCTGGGGGAGGTCCAGAAACACACAGTGTGTGGGGGCCTGGGGGTGGAACAGCAGGACATGCAGTAGCCAGATCAGAGTGACTCAGAGTCCTGAAATTATGCAAAATGGGGAACGGACATCCTCCCCAATGTACAACCCAAAGCGGCGTCATGAGGCCTCCTGCGTCTGGGAGGTGTCTCAGACTGGAATGTAAAGTGGACCACACTGTAGCAGATTGTCTCTGACACCGTCCCCATCTGGAGCATCCTTCGTCCTGTGAGACTGTGCAGTGGCTAAGGACAGTCAGGAGGAGGCCACCGTTATGTCATTTTCTGTTTGTTTAATTTCAATGAGGGAATTAAGCACAAGAAAGCAGAAAAATGACTACCAACGCTGGAGCTACAAAACTAGAGCTGGCAAAACTGGAAGCAGCAGAGAAGGGAAACTACGTCAAGTTTCAAACGTGGCAGGCAGCAATGAGGCTCAAAGAAGAAGAGGCTGCACAGCAAGGGTCTATGGAGGAAGAGGCAGCCAGGGAAGAGGCTGCACACAGCAGGGCTATGGAAGAAAGAGAGCGAAAAACAGAGAGAGAAAGAGAGTGAGAGGTTGAAAACACCAACTGGACTTCATAGAGAAGCAGAACCAGAGGCGCCTGACCCAAGTGACTCCCATCACTCCAAAAATCCACAAATGGGAACACTTGTGTCCTGCAGACAGTGAAGATGATGATATTGCTGAATATCTGACTGCCTTCGACATGCTGTGTTTGATACATGAGATCCCTGCTGGTAAGAGAGCTCCTACCCTGATTGCAAAATTCACTGGCAAAAGTCCAAATGTATTCAATGGAATGCCTATCGAAGATGCTTTAGAGACTACTGTAAATTTAAAGATACTGTTTTGCGAAGTTTTCAGATTACCCCTGAAATATATAGAGTTAAATTTAGGAATCTTAAGAGGGATATTGGGATGAGTAATGGAGAATATGTAAAGAACGTAAAAGATTGTTTGGGAAAATGGGTGAGGGGTAAAGAGGTGGCAAGTTTTGAAGGAATGCTTGGACTTTTTGCTCAAGAGCATTTCCGAAGCATATGTATGGCTGACGTAAAGCAGTGTCTGTGGGACAAAGATGTAAAGTCTGGGGCTGAGATGGCTTTTTTAGCTGATGGCTTTGAACAGACTCAGGTGTCTATTGAGGGCAGGCCACAGAAAGAGGGGTTTTCAACTGGTGGGAAGGGAGGATCCCATTTTGCCCTTGGGAAGAGAGTGGGGGGGAGCCTAAACATTCGTTTACCCAAAAACATTCCTCTAACCCTGTGACAGGTTTCAGTCGGTCCTCCGAGCCCCTAGGGGCGATAGAGAGCTATGATCCCACTGGCAGGCCTCAGTCACACCTTTCAGGCACTGGGGAATTAGCGGGGAAGGTGTGCCGGCCCGAGTCTGCAGCGCGCCCCTCAGGCAGGGGAGGGCCGGCCCGAGTCTGCAGCGCGCCCCTCAGGCAGGGGAGGGCCGGCCCGAGTCTGCAGCGCGCCCCTCAGGCAGGGGAGGGCCGGCCCGAGTCTGCAGCGCGCCCCTCAGGCAGGGGAGGGCCGGCCCGAGTCTGCAGCGCGCCCCTCAGGCAGGGGAGGGCCGGCCCGAGTCTGCAGCGCGCCCCTCAGGCAGGGGAGGGCCGGGGTAGGGGAACTCAGGCCCATCCGACTCCACTGCGTTCCAGCCACTGGGCGCGGTCAGTGGCAGGAGGCGAAGGTCCTGCCGCTGGCTCAGCAGGGCCGTCCGCGCCCGGTGACCAAACACACCCACCCCACAGTGCCATTCTGCCCCTGGGCTACTTCCTACCCGGTCTCTCCGGCGGGTCTCTCCGGTCCCTCCAGCTCATCCGGGTATTCCACTGCTGGCAGCTCCAGCTCCAGCTCCCCCCCTGTGTCGGACTCACGCCGGCCCGGGCTGCAGCCAGGCCCCTCCAGGTCCTCCGGGTATTCAGCGGCTGGCAGTCCTGGTTGCCACAGGCCTTCCTCCCGGTCCGGTTCCTCCTTGCCCAGGGCCTCACCTGGATCAGCAGCAGGATCGTGAGGGAGCAGCCTGCATCTGTCTCCCTCCCTGGTGCTCTCCTCACTGGGCCAAGGGCCCCGCCCTTTGTACTTCCTGTCCCACCCCTCCCCTTCCAGGGATTGGTGGAAGCTTGGCCTGGCCCCGCCCACTCAGGCTGAGAGGGTGGCTCTTTACCCTCTGGTTTGGAGGGGAGCCAACCTGGCTCCCTACAAACCCCCATCCCAAATCTCCTGTAAAAGCAGAATAGCTCAAAAGGTGCTATCAGTGTAATTCCACTGGTCACCTCAGGAATAAATGCCCTGTGCTAGGAGGAAGCAGGCAACCAATAGTTCATGTTAGTTCTGCTGTCCTCACCCCAGAAACTCCCCAAGCAACTGAAACCAATCATATTGGTTTTATGAGATTAGCCTATGCAGAAGCAGACATGGAGCATGTTAACGCTCTCCAAACGGATGGCAGGGAGTACTTGAGGCAGAGCGATACAGGAGCTCATATCTCTCTGGTTTAGCAGAGTGTGGTCCCAAAGGCCAGTGTGTTACCTGGCCACACGGCAAAGATTGTGAGGGTGGGTGAAAGCAGATTCCTTATACCACTCGGTAAAATCCTTGTGGTGTGGGAAGGTCTGGAAAGTGTTTGGACTGTGGAGTAATGGAACACCTCTTAGTCGACCTGCTCCATGCTCAGGTTTTTTCTGTGCAGCTCAGCTTAAAGTATTTGCCTGCCGCAGGAGGGAGTTTTATCCTGGGACCGCTGAAGGAAAGGGTAAGGTCTCAGGAACTGCTGAGAGAATGGGAGAGAGTCTCCTTGATTCTTCTGCAACAGGAGGAAGCCACATGCTTCCAGGCGGGAGGGTGGTTGAGACCAACTCCTGCACTCAAGCTGGAGGCAAGATCGCATCAGGAAGGGATAGGGGTGTCATACCTGCCAGGGGGAGAACTGTCCAGGCTGTTAGCTTCCAGCAGGTCACAGCTGAACCAGAGACAAACTCTAGGGAGCATAGAGAAATGTGTCCCAGAGGAGAGCCCAGAGAAGGGGCAGGGAATCTCAGAAACCACTGAGGTGAGTGAGGATGCCTGTCACTCTGTAAGACAGGGAAGCAGGGTGCTTCCAAGTATGAGAGGGGCTGAGACTAGGTAACATGCCCTCAGGCACAGAGGCAGGGGAGGTGTTCTCAGTGAGTAAGAAAACTGTCCCAGTTGTTAGCTGGCAGAGTTTTGCAGCTGAACAAAATAAAGAATGCTTCCGAGGGAGCACAGAGAAATGTGTCTTAGGAGGGGGCCCAGAGGAGGAAACTGGGGAAGGAATAGTGGGGGTACAGGAATGTCTCCTCACTAGTCACTTGGGGCATGATGTCGAGGACACTAGAAAGAAGGTTGCATCAGCATCTGTGAACCCAGGTACTCAGCCTGTGTCATAAATACAAAGGGAAGGGTAACAATGATGTGTGATGGTATGCGGTAACATAAAATCCCCCCTGTCTAGAGGTACAGAATCACTTCACCTGTAAGGGGTTAAGAACTTTCGATAACCTGGTTGGTACCTGGCCAACTGGACCAATAAGGAAAGAAGATACTTTCAAATCTGGCGTTGGGGGGAAGAGTTTTTGTTTGTGCTCTCTTTGTGTGTTCCCTCTCTGGACACAGAGAGAGCGAGAGACCAAGATGGTAAACCATCTCCTGAAAAGATACCTGAAATGATACATTACAATTACAGAAATTGTAAGTACAGGCAGGGAAATGCCTTTCTTATCTTTTGTTTCAGCTTGTGAATTTTCTATATGCTAAGAGGGAGTTTTATTCTTGTTTTTTGTACCTTTGAAGCTGAGCCCAGACGGGAATCCTTTGTGTTTTACTTTTTTATTTACTCTGTAAAGTTACCTTCCATCCTGATTTTCCAGGTGTGATTCTTTTACTTTAAAAAAAAAAATTCTTCTTTTAAGAACCTGATTGATTTTCAGGGTTCTAAAAAGCCAGGGGTTTGCTCTGTGCTCATTTTGTAACCAATCGCTTAATATATTTTTCTCAAGCCTCCCCAGGAAATGGGGTGAAGGGGTTTCCGGGGAATATTTTGGGGAAAGAAGGACTCCAAGTGGCCCTTTTTCCTGGATTTTTGTCTAAATCACTTGGTAGTGGCAGCAATACCATCCAAGGACAAGGAAATGATTTGTGCCTTTGGGGAATTTTTCACCTATGCTGGTAGATATACTCTTAGGGGGTGTTTCATGCGGGACCCCAAATCTCTACCCCAGAGCTCAGAGTGGGGAGGGAACCCTGACAGCCTGTGACCCAGGTTTTGAGAGGGAACTGTGTAACTGACATCCTGGAGGGGAACAGTCCCACCGCTGACTTCTCGGGGACAGAGGAAGGGGTGGCAGAGGGTACCCCAATCCAGGTCCCAGTTTTTCAGGATGCTATTTTTAATATTTTTTTTGGAAAGGATCTGTGTCTCTTTACATCTAGTTGCAACTCCAACGCCCGTGATAACGGAGGAATTGAGACCATGAAGCTGCCAGGTGGTAGTTTGTGAGAATACAAATGGCCCAACTGACAGAGAAGGGGGTGTCTTCCTCCATGCTGGTGAGTCGTGGGAAAGCTGCTGGGAAAAAGTTGCGTCTGATCAAAGGGTATACACACCCAGCCCAGGGAGCTCAGATCACCATCCTCTAGGGAAAGGGGGCAAGGTGCAGGATCCCCCTGAAAAACGATCTTGCCAGACCCTGAGGCACCAAAATTCCAGAAACACGATTAAATTAATAGCCCACACAGACGGGAACACTGGAGGGAAAGACAAGCCATTGACTGATTACATGGGAGAGAGTCAAAGGACACCATGGGTAATGAACAAACTAACCTCGCACTACAGTATCTGAACAGAGGGCGTGGTAGCGTAAAGATACTTGTAAACACCCATCTGTGATAAAAAAAAGGTATGAATGTAAAGTTTTGGGATAAGAATTTGATGACTGATGTTAAACCTTATGGTAAGTCTAGTTCATAGTTAATAGTTGCAATCAGATTTAAATCTGATTATAGCAGAGAAACCTGGTTTGCAGTGTCTGAATGGGGAAACTGAGGCACACCGCCTCATGGCCTTGAAGGTTGGGTGCCAAGAGAACTATAACACACCCTGCCTTTGAGCTAGTCGGTGGCTCACCCTCTTGTAGCAAACTAAGGGGGGAGGTGAGACATTCTCTATCACTGGGGAGCGTACTGTTACCGCCATAGTCCTCATTTTCATATAAACATGATTTTACATATAAAACATGCCTTGTAAGGTATTAGGGGAAAGGTTATGATCGTTGAAAGTCATGTCTCTATCCATACATGTGTATCATTAATGAATATGAGTACTTGTGGCACCTTAGAGACAAACAAATTTATTTGAGCACAAGCTTTCGTGAGCTACAGCTCACTTCATCGGATGCATCCAATGAAATGAGCTGTAGCTCACGAAAGCTTATGCTCAAATAAATTGGTTAGTCTCTAAGGTGCCACTAGTACTCCTTTTCTTTTTGCGAATACAGACTAACATGGCTGTTACTCTGAAACCTGTCATTAATGAATATGGAGTTATGATTATGGTGTTGTATGGTGGTTACTAAAACATGCTGTAAATTGGGGAATAAGCCAAATATTAGCTCTCCAGAGGCAACAGCAAGGAAAGTGACCAATCCCCAGACAGGGCGTCAAACAACCCATCAAGAGCCCTTGTCCAGCAAGGGAGCTCCAATGCAAGGACTCACGTGCACGAGGCCCCACAAAGGGAATTGCTCAACCTTGCTTGGAGAGACTCAGTTATGCCCCCCAGACATGTCTGGACTTGTGCCCCCCAAGCACATGGACTGAGGCTATAAAACAGACAGAGCGGACACATACTGGGCCCTTCTCCTGCCCCCACTGAGAAGAAGACAAGACTCCAACAGGGGAGATTGGCCCAGGTTTACAGAGGAAACTTGTACATTAAGGACTGCAATATCCAGTGGGGTGAGAAAAATCCTTAATCTAGATGTTGCCCAGTCTAATAGGATTGAGAGTTTAGACGGTGTGCTTACATTTTCTTTTCTTTTGGTAACCACTCTGACTTTTTGCCTATCACTGAATATCATTTAAATTCTGTCTTTGTACTTAATACATTTATTGTTTATTCTACCTGAAGCAGTGCTTTTGGTTTGAAGCGTGTAAGAGACTCCCCTTGGGATAACAAGCCTGGGGCATTTCCATTTCTTTCTTAAACTGACAAACTCATATAAGCTTGGAGTGCCCTGCGGGCACACCTGCACACTGCAAGAGTAAGGTTGTGTCTGGGAAAGGAGATATTGGCTAGTGTCATTAGGTTGCATAATCCAAAGAGCAGTTTACATGCCAAAGACTGTGCGAGAACAGCCCAGGAGTGGGGTTCTCACAGCTGAGCAGGGTAAGGCTGGCTACCAAAGTTAAGGACTGGTGTGACCTAACAGATCACCAGTCCAGATAACACCAGAGGGGAACATCACAGGGTCGCAAAGCAGCATGTAGGTGGACAGGTGGGCAGTGCTGCTGAAATTATTTTTTTCTTTGTGATTGTTGGTCCAAGGCCAGCTTTGGGACCTTTCTTGGTACAGAGTGCATTTGGGGAGTTTCAGGGTCTCTTTACCCTGGCAAGCCACATAACTACAATCTGGGTGTCACAACGTTTACTCGGTTTTGTTTCCATTTGTTGTTGTTCTGTAACTTCAGGCATTTCACTGGTAGAAATAACATTTGATATTTTTGTAACAATGTACCCCATGTTGTTCATTGTGATATTATGATATGATTATACGATTATAGCATAATTATGATACAGTTTATGCAAGATGGGTCATGTAAGATGTCTTTGGAAAAGTTATGACTTTCTGAATATGGTTATCCTATTTGTATGTATTGATGATTTTTGTCAGAAGTTCTGAATATTGACGACTTCTCTGTATTTCAAATATAGTTACAAGTGAGCAACGCCCACTAGGGAACTTGATGTCAGTCTAGAGAGCTGGTTGGGAAGGGCCTATTCAGGGCAATGAGACTTTGGGGGAAACAATAGGCCTTTAGAGAAACTTATCTCCCACCTGGTGAGCCTCCCTGAGAATGCTTCAGACAGATTATACGTAGTGGATGCTATGACTCTACAAGGCCATGTGACCAGGCCACATAACTCTGGACTCCATTTTGGGGAGTCTGTAATTTTCCCACAAACTAGTTTGGAAACCAAGTTTTGAAACAAACGGTTCCCTCCATATTCTAAATCTATGGAAAGCAGGGAGTGACATCGTCGGTGGTTCTTCACTCCTCACTCAAGAAGACTCCGAGAATGTTCATAACTATAACATATTTACCACATTATTTGTTACAAATAATAACCCCCTTGCTGTGCTTTTCTCCCTTTACAGGCACCTTCAACATTTCTGAGTCGTAGCGATGCATCAACTGCTTCATGGCACCTTTCAACTTCACCAACTCTGATGCTTCAACTTTCATCCTAACGGGCATCCCTGGCCTGGAGGCTGCCCACATCTGGATTTCCATCCCTTTCTTTACATTCTACATTATCAGCCTGTTGGGAAATGTCACGCTTCTGTCTGTTGTAGGTAAGGAGCAGACTCTGCAGAAGCCGATGTAGCTGCTGCTCTGCATACTGCCACTTACAGACATTGCCACACCTACCTTCTTTGAGCCAAAGGCACTGGGCATATTTTGGTTCAATTTGAAAGGCATTACTGTGGCTGGCTGCCTCACCCACATGTTCTTCCTCCATACGGTTTCTGTGATGCACTCTGCCATTCTTGTGGCAATGGCTTTCGATCGCTACGTTGCCATATGTAACCCTCTGAGATATGCGACCATCCTCAGCAAGGCACAAATAGCTAAGCTAGGGCTTGTAGGTTTGATAAGAGCTGTTCTCTTCATTCTGCCCCTGCCCCTGATCCTGAGTCAGCAGACATTCTGTGCCAACCGCATTATCCCCCACACACAATGCGAGCACATAGCTATGGTGAAGATGGTGTGTGGGGACATCACAATCACCAGGATATATGGTTTTGTGCTAATGTTTGTAATCAATGGGTTTGACCTGATGCTCATTGCCCTGTCCTATGGTCTGATCACCAGGGCCGTCCTCAGAATCTCCTCTCAGAAAGCCCACCAGAAAGCCCTCAACACTTGCACAGCCCACATCTGTGTGATGCTGATATATTATACCCCTACCTTCTTTTCCATTCTTACACACCACTTCGGTCAAGGCATCGCACCCTATGTTCATGTCATCTTAGCTGACCTCTATCTCCTCATCCCTCCCATGCTCAACCCGATCATTTATGGGGTCAAAACGAAAGAGCTTCGTGACAAAGTAGTCAAATACACCTGCAGAAGTTCTGCAGACACAAGAGACGATATCTTCTCAGGCCTGCAGTGTCCATCAGGGAACTGTCAAATTGTCAGAGAGTATGTGAACCAGCACTAAGTGGGATGCGGTTTGGGAGGAAGACCAGAAGTCCTTTGAGCACCATGGTTCCCCAGTTACCCCTGGCATGGAGGAAGAGTATGCTCACAAACAACCTGTAAAAAAAGCCAGCCTTCCTTGACTATGCAGATCTTAGGAGTTGTACCTCCTGGCAGAGGGAAAATCCTTTCACCAGTAAAGGGTTAAGAAGCTAAGGTAACCTGGCTGGCACCTGACCCAAAATGACCAGGTACAAGGTACTTTTAAATCTGGAGGTGGGGAAAAGCTTTTTTCTGTCTGTGTGATACGGTTGCTGGGAACAGATCAAGGATGAAAGCCCTTCAACTCCTGTACAGTTAGTAAAAAATCTAGCTAGAAAATGCTTTTGGATTTCTTTGTTTTGGCTTGGAAATTCACTGTGCTGGAGGACATGTGTATTCCTGTTTTTTTTGTATCTTTTTGTAACTTAAGGATTTGCCTAGAAGGATTCTCTATGTTTGGAATCGGACTGCCTGAATCGGTCCATGGGCCTGCAATGACCACAGCCCTCGACAGCATCCAGAATGCGTTCACCTGGGGAGTGGATATCTTGGCCCAAAAGACAATTTTTTTCAGGAAGAGGGGAAGACCAGTTGAATAGTCATGACTAAGGTTTTTTGTCACAGATAGTTTTAGTAAAAGTTACCAACAGGTCACAAGGGTCTGCGGGGGAGACTGAAATGGGGAAGATTAAAACCTTATCAGGAGTATGAGAGCCTGAGTCACACTTGAGGAGGGGTGAGGGTCCAGGACCTACTGCCACTGCAGATAACAGCTCTGTGGCCCCCACTGCAGCCCCAGCACCTCAGAGGTCCGGAGCCCCTGCTGCAGCCCCATGTGAGAGAGCTCCATGGCTCCCACTGCCAATGGAAGCTTAGAGATCTGGGTCCCCACACAGCCAAGAGCAACTTGGAGTGCCACATACCTCCA
Source organism: Natator depressus (assembly GCF_965152275.1). Taxonomy (NCBI): domain Eukaryota; kingdom Metazoa; phylum Chordata; order Testudines; family Cheloniidae; genus Natator; species Natator depressus. Next base: position 5,884,136 of record NC_134234.1, read on the forward strand.
CCGCCCGAGGTGGCTGAAAGCTGCTGGTTCCTTGGGCACACATGGCAACGGAGAGCTCAGGAGCCTCCACCCGCTGCCCCAGGGCTGAAGTGGTAAATGTCACAGAGGTCTCAGAAAGTCAAAGAATCCGTGACTTCTATAGACTTAATCTTATCCTTAGCCATCTCTATGAACAACTCTCTGTGGTGATGGGGAAGTGGTGGAACCCTAGTGACTGAGACAGTGGCAATACTTTGTGCAGGAGGCAAAACAATCACTGACTTGCCCCAGACAGTAGAATTGCTCATCCCTGGACTCAGAGTGTCATCCAGAATTGTTAAGACCTGGAATGTTGTTGCCTCTGTAACACTGTTCAGTGCTTCTCTCCTTGGAGCTCCAATATTATCAGCATTGGCAGGTGAGGCAACCTACTAATTCAGTAGACCTTGATGTTATTCAGAAAGAAAGACCGCAGGCATGGTTTGATGACAAAGGCACCCGGAGAGGTTTATTTCCCTCTCGGCATAGTTCCATCACCCTGGGTATGAGCAAAATGAGTGAATTACCTTATGAAAATCCTTTTCTGCGTGGTAATACCCCAATAAATCCTTAGAGATCAAGGACTACTGAAGGTAAAGACATTAAGAATGTTGATCTACCATCTCCAAACCGATGGGTTGGTAGAGTGATTTCAAGGAACTGTTCTGGAGACATTAATGAATTTTGTAGCCTCAGATTCCAAACATTGCGGTCAACTCTTCCCCTGCCTCCATTACCCAAACAGAGAGGTGCCTCAAGCCTTCAAGTCTTCTCCCTTTGAACTGTTTTCTGGGAAGTCCCCAGGTAATGAACAGAGTCCAATACATTCTTCAATTAAGAAATTGACTTGAGACTTTGTGTGTGTTTGCTAGAAGAATTTTGCTAAATGCACAGCAGGTACAAGAGAAGGCCGATAACAAAGGGGTCCAGCTGTGAGTGTTCTGACTGGGTGATTGAGTGTTACAGTTACCACCAAGCTTGCTCTTCAAATTACTGGTTCAATGGCTGGGACTGTTTGATAGTGAGGCATGTGGGCCCCAACAGGAAGTCTGTTAAACCACTGGTGGGACCCCAGGATAATCAAGATACAAAAGGAGCACTTCAAGATGATAAAGTCATAATGGACAAGGTCCCTCACCAAAGGCTTTTACGTAAATTAAGTTGCCATGGGATAAGAGGGAAAATCCTTTCATGGATTGAGAACTGGTTAAAAGACAGGGAACAAAGAGTAGGAATAATGATAAATTTTTAAAATGGAGAGGGGTAACCAGTGGTGTCAGTCCTAGGACCAATCCTATTCAACTTATTCATTAATGATCTGGACAAAGGGGATACTAAACTGCTCAAGATAGCTCAGACCAAAGCAGACTGTGAAGAATTTCAAAAAGATTTCACAAAACTAAGTGGCAACAAAATGGCAAATGAAATTTAATGTGGATAAATGTAAAATAATGCACATTGGGAAAAAGAACTCCAACTATACATTAAATATAATGGGGGCTAATTTAGCTACAACTGATCAGGAAAAAGATCTTGGCGTCATTGAGGATAGTTCTCTGAAGACGTCCACACAGTGTGCAGCGACAGTCAAAAAAGCAAACAGGACGTTAGGAATCATTTAAAAAGGGATAGAGAATAAGACGGTGTATATCTTATTGCCCTTATATAAATCCATGCTACCCCCACATCTTGAATACTGCATACAGATGTGGTTTCCTCATTGCAAAAAGGATATACTGGCATTAGAAATGTTCAGAGAACGGCAACTAAAATGATTAGGGGTTTGGAACAGCTCCCATATGAGGAGAGATGAAAGAGGCTAGGACTTTTCAGCTTGGAAAAGAGGAGACTAAGGGGGGATAGGATAAAATCCTATAAAATGATGAGAGGTGTGGAGAAAGTGAATAAGGAAAAGTTATTTATTTGTTCCCATAATATAAAAACTAGGGTCCACCAAATGAAATTAATGGGCAACAGGTTTAAAACCAAGAAAAGAAAGTTCTTCTTCACTCAACGCACAGTCAACCTGTGGAACTCCTTGCCTGATAGGGTTTAAAAGAGAACTGGATAAATTCATGGAGGTTAAGTCCATTCATGGCTATCAGCTAGGATGGGTAAGGAATAGTGTCCCTAGCCTCCTTTTGTTAGAGGGTGGAGATGGATGGCAGGAGAGAGATCACTTGATCATTACCTGTTAGGTTCACACACTCCATTGCACCTGGCCCTGGCCACTGTCGGTACACAGGATACTGGACTGGATGGACCTTTGGTCTGACCCAGTACGGCCATTCTTATGTTCTCCCCAAAGTTAGACATTGTGGCTTTTATCAATTCTTGAAAGATTTCACCAATTACACATCTGTTTATACATCCCTAAAATCCAACCGATCATTTTCTCACAGTTCCCTGATGTACGTGGGGAACTATTGTTGGGATCTTTCCTGGCTTTTGTATTACCCCAAGGGAATTGGCTAGTGAAAGAGTCTGAGTTCCCAAACCACTTCCTTTTCCCAGAGGCCTGCCTGACCTCAAGGACTCCCCTTCCACTCTCCTGTGTGGAAGAGTCCTCGTAATGGCGACATGGCTGAGTCGAAGATTCCTGGAAGGCTAACCCTCAGTCTCATCATGGTCACTTAGGACAGGGGCTATGGTGTCCCCACTCTGGGGTACTCTCTTCACACCGGACATTTCTCTGACCCACTGATCACTGCATTAACTTCAAACCAACTAGAATGTGTTAAGCAGCAACACACAGAGGTGGCAACATACACAGATGGCACTAGATTATTTAGGTCATAGTCAAGTCCAGAGAAGTGCTCAGAGGGAGCTAACCAAGCCAGGTGAATGGGCAGCAAAATGGCAGATGAACTTTAAAGTCCATAACTGCAGTGTGTATACTCATTGCAGGGAAAAGCTTGAAATCCTCAAACACCTAACAAGGTTCTAATCTCTCAGGACAGGGATTTGGGCATTATGGCATATAGCTTGCGGAAACCCTGCTCACAGTGCAGTCTTGGACAGAAATTAAGTAAAACACTGGGATCCAGGAGGAGAGGGATGGGAAACCATACAGAAAATACAATGCCATGAGATCAGTCAGGCAATGTTTCACCCTCCTCTGGACTCCCCTGTGTAGTACTAAGAATGGTACTCACAGTGGATATTGCAGAACTAGAGGGGTTCAGGCAAGGGCAATATGTAGGCTCAAGGGCCCAAGGAAACTCTCAGCTGGAGAAAGGGTAAAAAGACTGGGATTGTTACCTTACAAAGGAGATCAATTAGAGGGGAGTTGTGAAAATCTATAAAATACTGCCTGGTAGAGAGTAGATTGAGAATGTGTTCTCCATGTCTCGTAATACAAGATCAAGAGGACATTCAATTAAAGTGAAACATGGCAAATTCAAAACAAATGAAAAAGAGTGCTCTCTTGACTCAATGCCTAATTAAACTGAGGAACTTCTTACAACAAGAGGTAGTTGAGGTCGTGGACTAAGTGAGAATCAGAAAGGATTTGGACATTTACCTGGATAGTGAAAGTATCCAGTTACAATAGTTACAGCTAAAGACATATTTTGGAAAGCCTACACTCGAACATGTTTTAGGGTACAAGCCTATCTCCAGCTGTTAGGCATTAGGATGGCACATTCAGGACGGACAAGTCATCCCCCTATCCACCTCCTGCTTGGTGTCTTAGCCCTTCTTCTGCAGCACCTGGGGCTTTCACTATCAGAGAGAGGAAACTGGACTAGATGAACCATAGGTCTGATCCACAATGCCATCCCTATGTTGGAAAGGAGCCAAGTTTCCCCCTTAGAAACAGATACAATCTGGCGGGGTTATGACTTTGTACTCAACAGAATGGGCAGGAAGGCCACAAGGCTATTGGTGTTTAGGGCTACAGGTCTGCACCTCTGTTACTTCCCTTGTTTCCTTTGGTGAGACACTTTCTTGCAGGTACCCAGCTTTGTCTGAGGCATAAGTTACAGGTGTTAACAGACAAATGTAAGAAGAAACATGTGTCAGCAACTCAGCTGCTAGCCCTTCTGATGCCTGAATATCGATGATGTTGCACATAACAAAAAAAATGGGGGATTGCAAATAATGAAGAGGACAGGTCACTGACTGAGAGCAATCTGTATTGGTTGGTAAATAAGGTGGAAGAAAATAATTTTGTAGATTTGGAGGTATGAAGGGATAATTAGCCAGTGTGACCCTGTAGCCGAAAGAGCCAATGTGATCCTTGGATGATAACCACTGGAATCTCAAGGAGAGTTAGGGAATGTATTTTACCAATGTATTTGGCACTGGTGTGACTGCTTCTTGAATCCTCTGTCTAGTTGTGGTGTCCCCAGTTAAAGCTGGACATTGATACACCAAAGAGGGTTCGGAGAAGAGTCACAAGAATTAGTACAAATTAGAAAACCTGCCTTACAGTGATAGACTCAAAGATCTTCATCTGTTTAGTTTAATCAAAATGGTTAAGGGGTGACTTGAGAACTCTGCGAAACTACATACACTGGGAACAAGTATTTAATAATAGGCTTTTCAGGCTACAATGCAGAGGTGTAACACGATCCAATGTCTGGAAATTGGAGTTAAAGAATTTCTGATAGGAAATAAAGCATGCATTTTTTAAATGGTTTGAGTAATTAAGCATTGGAACAATTTACCAAGGGTCTTGGCAGAGTCTTTGTCACTGAGAATTTTTAAATCAAGGTTGGATGTTTCTCTAAAAGATCTGCCTTAGGAATAATTTTGGGGAAATTCTCAGGCCTGTGTTATACAGGCCAGATGATCACAGTGGTCCCTTCTGGCCTTGGAATCTAAGAACATGAACCCAGGAGTCAGCTGGAGGCATTTTTCCTGCAAGCTCCTGCCTGAACTCACCAACTTTTTTTTTCAATTCATGAGTATGTTGAATTTAACCCTATGGGGGGAAATTCTCATGTAACTGCTCTGCCTCGGAAATGTTGTACGAGGTGTGTATTCCATGAACCGGAGGGATCCCATAAGGCGCTGCATGGATGAAAGTTTTAGGTGAGAAAAATAATGACTTCACCCCATAAAATCTTTGCATTAAGGATGATTGTACAACACTCACCATTCATAACTAACAGAGCTGGCTCGCAAATCATCCCAGAGCATCCTGGGTTTAACATCTGTGTCACAGTGGCCCACCCTTTCAGTCAGCTACCAGTGGTTCCTGCATGTGGCAGCTGTATTGATCTAGGCCCTCACATGTCCCAGAGTTGCCCGCTCTCATTATATAATGTGCATAATTCTCAGCCTGTGAGTTGTTCCTGAGCAGCAGTCCTTGAAGCAACATGCGCGGTGTATCGATATAACAAGAGAAGCAGCATAGGTTCCTTGGCATTTGCCACCTGTGTGTGAGATTTCTGACCGGTGTGTCACTCCTCCCTGTCAAGGGAGCAGGTTTGATGGGAGTCATCTCACCCCCTGAAGAAGAAGAGTTGTGGGGAGCGTGGGGCAGCTTGGAGGTTGTGGAAGCCACAGATGACTGGGGAGTATGGAGAAGACACTGGCAACCATCATGCTGTTGGAAGCAAGGCAGCCTGGGATGGGGAAGGAGAGTTCAGACAGCGGGTCCAGGATATGGTGGGAGATTAAAGCAGCTGAGGTGCAAAGATCAGTAGTTCTTTCCACCAGTGAAATGTCTGAAGTTATGCAAATAACATTCAACAACAATTGGCAACAAAACCGACTAAAGGTTGTGAGACCAAGGCTTCAGGTCTGTGGCTTGCGAGGGAAAGTAACCATAAAAACCAACCAAACTCATTAGGGGCCAAGAAAGGGCCCAACGAATAAGCACAAAGAAACATTTAATTTCAGCAGCACTTGCCATCTTTTTGAGCACAGGCCGCTCCGCGCCCCCACAAACTCCAGCACTTCCCGACTGTTCCTTGACACCCTCTCCCTCCCCCACAATCCACAGCTCTGCCTGCCTGTCTGTGAACACCCCACTTGCCATCCCATAACCCTCACTGCATTCTGCCTGCCCTAACCCTCTACACAGCCCACTCCCTGCCCCATATCCCCCAGTGCTGGCCACTTGGCCCTGAAGATTCCCCACCCCCACAACCTCTAGCCCTGTCACACAGTGATACCCCTCACCTGGGACCAAAACGAGGTGCCCGACCGCACAATGAGAGCTCACAGAAATGCCTCCTCACACAAGGTTAAACTTAGTGTTTGCCTGCACAGGGGAAAAGGGGGAAATCAGACCTATCAGCCTTTCCGGGAATGAGGGGAACCCCAGCAGCAGCTCAGCCTGTGCAGAGGGACAGACCTGGCAGGAGGAAGTGAGGATTAAAAAGAGCTGGCGTGAGTATCTCTTTCTCAAAATGACACAAAATTTTAACATATTTCAGCCTCCTGGAAACCCAGACACCCCTTCCTGAGGCTGCTTTTCCCTGTTGGCAATTTCTGACATTGCCACGAGGCTGTAGTGAGGTTGTTCATGGGAGGAAGGATGGTCTGAATGGGGGATGGTATCAGAGACAGACTGTTAGGGGGCTTATTCCTTCACCCACTCACTTCCCTGGTCCTTCTCGCATGAACAGAGAGCAACAATACCCGAAGTCCAGAGGTGCAAACAATTCGATGTTTATTGGGGTGAACTTCCAGCAAGCATGATTCCAGTTTCCTTCCTTAGTGTCCTCCTTCCCAGCTCTGACACAACAGAGCCTTACACCTGTTTCCCTGTTCCCATTCCTGCCCTTAGCCAAACATGATTCCAATTTCCTCACTCCCATTCCCTGTTCCCATTTTCCCCTTTACCAAAACATGGTTCCAATTTCCTTACCCCCATTCCCTGTTCCCATCTCCCCCACCCACGCCCACACCCTTCCTCATTGACTACAGATTATATAGTAAAACTTGACTTCTGCTTAGCTATACCTTAACCAATCATTTTCCTGAAATTTAACTAACCAATCCTAACATATTGTAACATGATTATGTAACCAATTATATCCCACCACCTTAATTAGTTTACACCCAGCAAAATTAATTATACAGCAGACAGGAACAATCACAGAACCAGACAGAGATTATACGGACAAACAATAGCAAAGTGGGAACTATAATGACAAAACAATACAGAAGTGAGGATTTCACATCCCAGTATTGATAAGTGAGTTCTTGCCAGACAGGATGCTGTTTCCTTTTACATTTTCTAGGCACTTCCCTTTCTCTGGAGGTGATAGGCATTATCAGGACAGGATTGTATTCCTAACAGCCCCATAGCACCTTCTTTCAATGTGACTAGTTTGGAATGTGAGGATGTGACCGGTCGCTTCCTAGCTTATGGCTGCCTCTGCTGCTTAGCCAAAGGCCTTAGCCTAAGAACAGGGCCTCAGACTGTCACAGTAAGAGAAGGCCCTTACACCGGCAGACAGTGATTTTGATTCTCTTTTGTACCTCTAGAACTAGCCAAGTGATAAGAATACACCTGAATTCTTAGAGTATTGGCCTTTACAGACAGGCCTGAATATCTATATCCTAACACAGACTGCTACAGTGTGGTCCATGTTACGTTACTGTTTGAGACACCCCGCAGCCCCTACACCGCCTGGTTTCCTCTAAGCCAAAAAAGTGCTTTTCTTTTTACAGCCTTTTAGTGTTTCTTCTCCTTTCCAGAAGCTGAGAGGAAGGGGCTCAGAGAAAGACAAACTCCTCCCCCTTCTTAGTTTTTTTCCTCATGATTTTGACCCTCTAAGCCTGTGAGTTTGAGATTTCAGCAACTCTCCTGTCAGTTCTTCTTTGGTCTAAACGAGATCACCCATCCTTCGAGGCCAGAGGATGATGCCAGTTGAAGTCACTGGAGTCTCATGGTTGGTGTAAGTCAGGCCATTTATTTAAGTCCCTCCATGTAGAGTTAGGGTGAACTCCTAGCCATGTTGGGAGTTTTCCCATTGATCTCAATGGGGAAAAAATCACTCTTACTGTTTAACTTTCGTCTCTGAGCAGCGATAATCATGGCTTTAGGTCCTGCTACAGGGAGCGCTATACTGTCGGGGGTGATGAAAGAGTCTGAAGGAAACCCCCAGTTTATGTGGCGTTCTGAGACCAGGCATGAAAGACAGGGATTTCAAAACACAGGGGCTCTGATTTTCCTCTCCGGGAGGCCAGGGTCAATCTGGAATGACCCACTGAAGGCAAAATGTGAGAGAAGAATCTGACCAGTGTGTGACCCATTCTTGTTGTGAAATCTCTGGTAACACACATACCCCCTGCAGAGGCTCTGGCTGCACTTCTTAACAGGGCAGTAAAGTTGCTGAATTGAAAAACTTGAGTGAAGGAGAGGAAGAACCACACAGCCCAAAAAAGGAAGCTATTGAGACAGACAGAAGGACACAGTAAGAAACAACAAAAGGATCTTAAAAACAAATATTTGTCTAAACTATTTCCAACATAGTTGGAGTTCCAATTTTAGCCGGTAAATCCCTTGGTGTTTCTCATAATACTAAAGCGTTCAAGTTGTGGCGTTGGTGAATTCCTGCCCTGATGGTTCCTGATTTGAACCCAGGATCCCTTCCTGAGCCCTCAGCACTAACTTTAACGGAGAAAGAGGCAACTCACCACAATCCCGCTCAGCAGAGAGAGGAAATCTCCTTACTGTGGCAGGAAGGCAGAGCCCTGGGAATCAGTATAAATCTGACATGTCTTGCACTCAGGGGGCTGGACACCAATTTTTATTGCAGTCCCTGTACAGTCCCTGTGGACTCTCAGGTTGGCCAGGATTCACAGTCAATTTCCTTGGCTCTGTGAGCAGTGGGAAGAGCAAAAATAGACTCTGGAGAACTTCAGGTTGTGAGCCTTCCCTAGGAGTAAAGAAATGATTTGACGATACCAGGGGCTCCGATTATCAGCGCAAACTGAGTCTTTCAGCCTGTGCAGCCTAACAATTGACAATGGCTTTTTTTTTTCCTGTGTGTAATGCACTGCCATCTACACTATGTTTGGGAATGCTGCCACATGAGAAGGGACCAAAAACCATTGTTAATGGATGATTGCATTTGCAATATCCACTCTGTTACCCTCTGAAACATCACTGCTACACTGCGGAGCCCCAATGATGAGATCCTCAATTCATGGAAGCCAAAGGTTTGGAAAATGCTTTTTTCTCCCAGCATTCTGGTACCAAAGTTATTTGGTTTGGCCAGTATCCATTTGTGAGGTCAAAAGTGAATATGTATCTGGCAGCTCCCAATTGTTCTAATAGTTCATCTACTCCGTACATTAGGTAAGGATCAAATTTCAATACTGTGTTGATCCTTCAGAAATCAGTTCAGAAATGGGATCTGCTATCCTGCATCAGCATTAGTAGAATGGGACTTCTCCACTCGCTTTGTGATTCCTTCACCACACGAGGGCAAAAATGACCTGATATTCATCTCACACGGTATCCCACATGATACAAGGGAAAAGCCAGGGAGTTGCCTGATCTGTTGCCCTGGGGACATTTCAGTGTGGTGGTATTTTAGGTAGGTGTGCCCTGCTGGGGTATGAAGATGGTGGTAAAGGAATCAAACAACTGCTACATCTTGATCTTTCCTCAGGCTACAGTCCCTCCTCCATGCTTGCATCACAGGTGCCTGGGGGCCTAATTTGGGCACAAAAGAGTTTTGAGTGTGACATGCTCCCAGTTCAATCTTTGTGTCTTACGTATTTCCAGGAGTTTTCTTGTATGGGGAGTGAGGCCACTAGATGATGTTACACCCCCCCTTATATAGCTTTAATCCATGGTGGGAATCCTGTGTTCCAAAATCAGTTCCCGGTCCAACTTGTGGAAAAATACAGGTACCCAAAATGGAGTTCAGTGTCACTTGCTCTGGTCACACAACCTTGACTGCCCTGCTGACTCACAGCAGCCATTATCCGTCGTCTCTATGGAGTGTTCTCAGAAAGGCTCACTCGGTGGGGATAAACTTCTCATGAAGCCTATTGTTTCCCCTAATGTCCCAGACCCTGAAGAGGCCCTTTACCACCAGCTATCTAGACAGGAAGCATTTTGCCTCGTGGGAGTCACAAAGATGTAACTCATTTTCAAATACAGATACATCGTCAATATTCATAATTTCCCATACAAAAACGATACAGGCACACACACAGGACAATCCTTTTTAGGAAATCATAACTTTTCCTATTACAACTGCCAAGACATATTGTGTACAAAATGTATCATATATGCCAGAACTATATCAAAATCATACAAATATAAAGAATATGGGGTGCAGTGTCCCAGTGAGTTTATAAGGAGGATTCCCTCCTACGCTTTTAAAAGACTCAAATGATAGCCGTAAAGCACATTCGAAAATATAATCCTAACTCTACATATGAAATCTTGGGGACTAAATTAGCTATTACTCCTCAAGACAGAGATCTTGGGGTCATCGTAGATAGTTTTCTGAAAACGTCAGCAGTCAAAAAAGCTAACAGAATGTCAGGGACCATTAGGAAAGGGACAGAAAAAAAGGACAGAAAATATAATAATGCCACTACATAAATACAACACCATGAATACTGTGTGCAGTTCTGGTCGCCTCATCTGAAAAAAGACATATTGGAAAAGGAAAAGGTACAGAAAAAGGGAACAAAAATGATTCGGGGTCTAGAACAGCTTCCATCTGAGGAGAGACTGAAAAGATTAGGACGTTTCAGCTTGGAAATGAGACAACTAAGAGGGGGTATGATAGTGACATCTAAAACCATGAATGGTGTGGAGAAAGAGAATATGGAAGTCTTGTTTCCTCCTTCATGTCAGGAAAGAACCGGGGTCAACCAAGAAATAATAGGAAACAGGTTGAAAACAAAGAAAAGGAAGTAGTATACACAACACACAGACAACCTGTGGAACTCATTGGCAGGGGATTTTGTGAAGGCCAAATATATAACAGGGTTCAAAGAGAACTAGATAAATGTATGCATGCTATGTCCATCAATGGCTGTTAACCAAGATGTTCCAGGATGCACCCCCATGTTCTGGGTGTCCCTAGCCCCTGACTGCCAGATGATGGCAGTGGATGACAAGAAATGGATCCCTCGATAATAGCCCTGTTCCGTTCTTTCCCTCTGAAGCACATGATATTGGCCCCGATCAGAAGACAGGACCGGAGATATTGGGTAGAGTCATTCACTTGCAGAGAGCTGGGAGCAGCTTACATGCCAGAGGCTGTGTGTGACCAGCCCAGGAGTGGGGGTTCTTACAGCAGAGCAGGGTAAGGCTGGCTCCCAGAGTCAAGGATTGGAGAGGCCTAGCAGATCACCGGTCCAGATAACACCAGAGGGGAATATCACACTTACATTGTGCAGATCCCTATGCAGTGTAAGACAGTATAATTTTGGGGTTGTACTCCGGAGGTGGGCGGGGGGATATGAGCCTTGGGAGCTGAGAAATCGTCTGTAGTCTGCTGTTTATACTTAGGAGGTTAGCTAAACTCTCAGGTACCTCTGTTTCAGTGTGTGGCACCATCTGCTCTAGATACCTCTGAACAACATACTAATCCACAGAGGCCTCCCAACCAACATTACAAAAAGAAGGATTCGAGGTGGACTCCTCCTGAAGGTCGAAACAGCAGACTGGACTTCTACATAGAGTGCTTCCGCCGACGTGCACGGGCTGAAATTGTGGAAAAGCAGCATCACTTGCCCCATAACCTCAGCTGTGCGGAACACAATGCCATCCACAGCCTCAGAAACAACTCTGACATCATAATCAAAAAGGCTGACAAAGGAGGTGCTGTTGTCATCATGAATAGGTCGGAATATGAACAAGAGGCTGCTCGGCAGCTCTCCAACACCACTTTCTACAAGCCATTACCCTATGATCCCACTGAGAGTTACCAAAAGCAACTACAGCATTTGCTCAAGAAACTTCCTGAAAAAGCACAAGATCAAATCCGCACAGACACACCCCTGGGACCCCGACCTGGGATATTCTATCTACTACCCAAGATCCATAAACCTGGAAATCCTGGGCACCCCATCATCTCAGGCATTGGCACCCTGACAGCAGGATTGTCTGGCTATGTAGACTCCCTCCTCAGGCCCTACGCTACCAGCACTCCCAGCTACCTTCGAGATACCACTGACTTCCTGAGGAAACTACAATCCATCGGTGATCTTCCTGAAAACACCATCCTGGCCACAATGGATGTAGAAGCCCTCTACACCAACATTCCACACAAAGATGGACTACAAGCCGTCAAGAACACTATCCCCGATAATGTCATGGCTAACCTGGTGGCTGAACTTTGTGACTTTGTCCTTACCCATAATTATTTTACATTTGGGGACAATGTATACCTTCAGATCAGCGGCACTGTTATGGGTACCCGCCTGGCCCCACAGTATGCCAACATTTTTATGGCTGATTTAGAACAAGGCTTCCTCAGCTCTCGTCCCCTAACGCCCCTACTCTACTTGCGCTATATTGATGACATCTTCATCATCTGGACCCATGGAAAAGAAGCCCTTGAGGAATTCCACCATGATTTCAACAATTTCCATCCCACCATCAACCTCAGCCTGGTCCAGTCCACACAAGAGATCCACTTCCTGGACACTACAGTGCTAATAAACGATGGTCACATCAACACCACCCTATACCGGAAACCTACTGACCGCTATTCCTACCTACATGCCTCCAGCTTTCACCCTGACCACACCACACGATCCATCGTCTACAGCCAAGCTCTGCAATACAACCGCATTTGCTCCAACCCCTCAGACAGAGACAAATACCTACAAGATCTCTATCAAGCATTCTTACAACTACAATACCCACCTGCGGAAGTGAAGAAACCGACTGATAGAGCCAGAAGAGTTCCCAGAAGTCACCTACTACAGGACAGGCCTAACAAAGAAAATAACAGAACGCCACTAGCCGTCACCTTCAGCCCCCAACTAAAACCCCTCCAACGCATTATTAAGGATCTACAACCTATCCTGAAGGATGACCCAACACTCTCACAAATCTTGGGAGACAGGTCAGTCCTTGCCTACAGACAACCCCCCAATCTGAAGCGAATACTCACCAACAACCACATACCACACAACAGAACCACTAACCCAGGAACCTATCCTTGCAACAAAGCCCGTTGCCAACTGTGCCCACATATCTATTCAGGGGACACCATCACAGGGCCTAATAACATCAGCCACACTATCAGAGGCTCGTTCACCTGCACATCCACCAATGTGATATATGCCATCATGTGCCAGCAATGCCCCTCTGCCATGTACATTGGTCAAACTGGACAGTCTCTACGTAAAAGAATAAATGGACACAAATCAGATGTCAAGAATTATAACATTCATAAACCAGTCAGAGAACATTTCAATCTCTCTGGTCACGCAATCAGAGACATGAAGGTCGCTATCTTACAACAAAAAAACTTCAAATCCAGAGTCCAGAGAGAAACTGCTGAATTGGAATTCATTTGCAAATTGGATACTATTAATTTAGGCTTAAATAGAGACTGGGAGTGGCTAAGTCATTATGCAAGGTAGCCTATTTCCCCTTGTCCCCCCCGCCCCAGACGTTCTGGTTAAACTTGGATTTATGCTGGAAGTGGCCCACCTTGATTGTCATGCACATTGTGGGGAGAGTGGTCAGTTTGGATGAGCTATTGCCAGCAGGAGAGTGAGTTTGTGTGTGTGTGTGGGGGGGAGGGGTGAGAAAACCTGGATTTGTGCTGGAAATGGCCCACCTTGATTATCATGCACATTGTAGGGAGAGTGGTCACTTTGGATGAGCTATTACCAGCAGGAGAGTGAGTTTGTGTGTGTATGGGGGTGGGGGAGTGAGAAAACCTGGATTTGTGCTGGAAATGGCCCACCTTGATTATCATGCAGGTTGTAAGGAGAGTGGTCACTTTGGATAGGCTATTACCAGCAGGAGAGTGAGTTTGTGTGTGTGGTTTTTGGAGGGGGGTGAGGGGGTGAGAGAACCTGGATTTCTGCAGGAAATGGCCCACCTTGATTATCATACACATTGTGAAGAGAGTGGTCACTTTGGATGGGCCATTACCAGCAGGAGAGTGAGTTTGTCTGTGGGGGGGTGGAGGGTGAGAAAACCTGGATTTGTGCTGGAAATGGCCCAACTTGATGATCACTTTAGATAAGCTATTACCAGCAGGAGAGTGGGGTGGGAGGAGGTATTGTTTCATGGTGTCTGTGTATATAATGTCTTCTGCAATTTCCACAGTATGCATCCGATGAAGTGAGCGGTAGCTCACGAAAGCTCATGCTCAAATAAATTGGTTAGTCTCTAAGGTGCCACAAGTCCTCCTTTTCTATCTGCTCTAGTGTTGGTGATCACAGGGCTTGGAGAGGCTGAATCACCAGCAAAGCAGTGTGAAACAGGGCCAGCCCAGTTGGATGATTAGAGGGTTGCAGCTGTTCTCATGGCTTCCAGACTGCACCTCAGGGGTGACAACCCATCCGTCTTATACCCTATGGAGCCCAAATTTGGCTGCAAGGCACCTATGATTCATATGATGTATGGGGGTAGGGACAGTAGCCCAAACAGGAGATCCAGATGTAGCAGTTATTTGATTCCTGTACCACCATGTTCTCACCCAAGCAGAGCACACCTACCGACCTACCTCTGAGCACGGGGTTACACTAGATGACCTCCTGAGGCCCTAACCAACCGTGATATTCTATGAGTCTATGAAAATACATCACAGTCAAATAGCCCCAGGACAATAGATCAGGCAAATTCCATGCCTGTTCTCTCGTAAAACGTGGGATGTCATGTGAGATGAATTCCGGATGGTATGCAGCGGTACAATGCTTCCATCAACTGAAATGTGGTTTTGGCCCCGAATCTTGTGGCAGCGTTCCCACAGAGTGCAGGTGGCAGTGCAGTACACACAGGAAAGGAACCTATCACCATTTGCTGCACTGAACAGTTTGCAAACTGCATTTTGCTCTGTAAATCTGAGCCCCTGTTACTGGCAAATCATTTCTTCACTCCCAGGGGAGGTCTCCGCCTGAAGTTCTCTAGGGTCTATTTTCTGCTTTTCCTGCTGCTCACAAAGTCCAGGGAATTCTACGGGAGTCCTGGCCAACCTGACAGTTCGCGGGGAGTGTTCAGGGAGATCATAAAGGTCACTGTGCAGTATGTGAAGTGTCAGCCATGTGACATTCACACACTGATTCTCAAGCCTCTGCCTTGCAGTAACAGTAAGGAGATTTCCTTTCTCTGCTAAGCGGGATTGCGGTGACTTGCCTGTTTCTGCATTAAGGTTAGTGCTGAGGGCTCAGGAAGGGATCCAGGGTTCAAGTTTAGAACCATCTGGGCAGAAAGTCACCAGCAGGGTGACTTGAATTCTTTAGTACTCTCGGAAACACCAAGGGATTTACCTGGTCAAATTGGAACTACAAATGAATTGGAAAGCGTTTCAACAAATATTGTATTTTAAATTTAGTTCCTTTTCTCTTACTGTGTCCTTCTTTCTGGTTCAGTAACCTCCTTTTTTGTGCTGTGTGGTTTTCCCTCTGGTTTGCTCAAGTTTTCCAATTCAGCAACTTCACTGCCCTGTTAGGAAATGCAAACAAAGCCTCTGCGGTGGGTATTTGTGAACCAGAGCGTTCACAACAAGAATGGGCCACACACTGGCGATATTCTGCTCTCACATTCTGCCTTCACTGGGTCACTCCAGATTGACACTGGCCTCCTGAGAGCAAAATCAGGGCCCCTGTGTTTTGAAATTCCCAACTTTCATTCCCGGTCTCAGAGCACCCCTTGAACTGGGGGTTTCCTTCAGACTCTTTCAGAACCCTAACAGAATCGCACTTTCTGCAGCAGGACCCAAAGCCGCGATTTATACAGCCGGGAGCCAAAAGTTAAACACTCAGGGTGAATCTGGTCCCCGTTGAGATCAAAGGCCAAATTCCCAATGGATCCAGGAGTTCCCCCGTAATCCACACGTAGTGACTTAAATAAGTGCCCTGATTTAAATCGCCACTGAGTCTCCAGTGACTTCATGTGGAGCTCTCCTGTGGCCTCTAAGGATGGGTGAGCTTGTTAGGACTGAAGAAGAACTTACAGGAAAGTTGCTGATATCTCAAACTCACAGGCTTAAACCTTCAAAACAATTAGGATAACATTTTTGTCAAGGGGGGAGAGGGGTCTGCTCTCTCTGAGCCCCTGCATCTCTGTTTCTGGAGAGGATGAGAAACACAAAAGGCAGTAAAATTAAAAGCATGTTTCTGGCTTAGAGGTGGTGTTGAAAATGTCCCCGGGGGGGTGGTCCAGAAACACACAGTGTGTGGGGGGCTGGGGGTGGGACAGCGGGACACTGTGGACTAGATGACCTCCTGAGGTCCCTTCCAACCCTGATATTCTGTGATGTGCAGTATCCGGATCAGAGTGACTCAGAGTCCTGAAATTATGCAAAATGGGGAATGGACATCCTCCCGAATGCACAACCCAAAGAGGTGTCATGAGGCCTCCTGCATCCGGGAGGTGTCTCAGCCTGGAATGTAAAGTCTCTGACACCGTCCCCGTCTGGACCATTCTTCATCCTGTGAGAACGTGCAGTGGCTAAGGACAGTCAGGAGGAGGCACCATTATGTCATTTTCTGTTTGTTTAATTTTGATGAGGGAATTAAGCACAAGAAAGCAGAAAAATGACTACCAATGCTGGAGCTACAAAACTAGAGCTGGCAAAACTGGAAGCAACAGAGAAGGGAAACTACAGCAAGTTTCAAATGTGGCAGGCAGCAATGAGGCTCAAAGAAGAGGAGGCTGCACACCAAAGGGCTACGGAGGAAGAGGCAGCCAGGGTGGAGGCTGCACACAGCAGGGCTATGGAAGAAACAGAGCGAAAGAGAGAGAGAGAGAGAGAGAGAGAGAGAGAGAGAGCAGGAAGAAAGAGATAGAGAGAGAGAACAGCAACTGGACTTGATAGAGAAGCAGAACCAGAGGCCCCTGACCCCAATGACTCCCATCACTTCAAAAATCCACAAATGGGAACACTCGTGTCCAGCAGACAGTGAAGATGATAATATTGCTGAATATCTGACTGCCTTCGACAGGCTGTGTGTGATACATGAAATCCCTGATGGTAAGAGAGCTCCTACCCAGATTGCAAAATTAACTTGCAAAGCTCCAAATGTATTCAGTGTAATGCCTAATGAAGATGCTTTAGACTACTGTAAATTTAAAGATACAGTTTTGTGAAGTTTTCAGATTACCCCTGTAACATATAGAATTAAATTTAGGAATCTTAAAAGGGATTTTGGGATGAGTAATGGGGAATATGTAAAGAACGTAAAAGATTTTTTGGGAAAATGGGTGAGGGGTAAAGAGGTGGCAAAATTTGAAGGAATGCTTGATCTTGTTGCTCAAGCACATTTCCACAGCATATGTACGGCTGAAGTAAAGCAGGTTTCAGAGTAGCAGCCGTCTTAGTCTGTATTCACAAAAGAAAAGGAGTACTTGTGGCACCTTAGAGACTAACAAATTTATCTGAGCACAAGCTTTCATGAGCTACAGTTCACTTCATCGGATGCATTCAGTGTAAAGCAGTGTCTGTGGGACAAAGATGTAAAGTCTGTGGCTGAGATGGCTTTTTTAGCTGATGGCTTCGAACAGACTCAGGAGTCTATTGAGGGCAGGCCACAGAAAGAGGGGTTTACAACTGGTGGGAAAGGAGGATCCCATTTTGCCCCTGGGAAGACAATGTGGGGGGGAGCCTAAACATTCTCTGACCCAAAAACATTCCTCTATGCCCCATCCCAAATCTCCTGTAAAAGCAGAAGAGCTCAAAAGGTGCTATCAGTGTAATTCCACTGATCACTAGAGGAACAAATGCCCTGTGCTAGGAGGAAGCAGGCAACCAATAGTTCATGTTAGTTCTGCTGTCCTCACCCCAGAAACTCCCCAAGCAACTGAAACCAATCATATTGGTTTTATGAGATTAGCCTATGCAGAAGCAGACATGGAGCATGTTAACGCTCTCCAAACGGATGGCAGGGAGTACTTGAGGCAGAGGGATACAGGAGCTCATATCTCTCTGGTTTAGCAGAGTGTGGTCCCAAAGGCCAGTGTGTTACCTGGCCGCACGGCAGAGATTGTGAGGGTGGGCGAAAGCAGATTCCTGATACCACTCGGTAAAATCCTTGTGGTGTGGGAAGGTCTGGAAAGTGTTTGGACTGTGGAGTTATGGAACACCTCTTCGTCGACCTGCTCCTTGGTCATGTTTTTTCTGTGCAGCTCAGCTTAAAGTATTTGCCTGCCACAGGAGGGAGTTTTATCCTGGGACCCGAGGGAAAGATTAAGGTCTCAGAAACTGCTGAGAGAATGGGAGAGAGTCTCCTTGATTCTTCTGCAACAGGGGGAAGCCACATGCTTCCAGGCGGGAGGGTGGTTGAGACCAATTCCAGCACTCAAGCTGGAGGCAAGATCGCATCAGGAAGGGATAAGGGTGTCATACCTGCCAGGGAGAGAACTGTCCAGGTTGTTAGCTTCCAGCAGGTCACAGCTGAACCAGAGACAAACTCTAGGGAGCATAAAGAAATGTGTCCTAGAGGAGAGCCCAGAGAAGGGGCAGGGAATCTCAGAAACCACTGAGGTGAGTGAGGATTCCTGTCACTCGGTAAGACAGGGAAGCAGGGTGCTTCCAAGTATGAGAGGGGCTGAGACTAGGTAACATGCCCTCAGGCACAGAGGCAGGGGAGGTGTTGTCAGTGAGTAAGGAAACTGTCCCAGTTGTTAGCTGGCAGAGTTTTGCAGCTGAACAAAAGAAAGAATGCTTCCGAGGGAGCACAGAGAAATGTGTCTTAGGAGGGGGCCCAGAGGAGGAAACTGGGGAAGGAATAGTGGGGGTACAGGAATGTCTCCTCACTAGTCACTTGGGGCACGATGCCGAGGACACTAGAAGGAAGGCTGTATCAGCATCTGTGAACCCAGGTACTCAGCCTGTGTCATAAATATAAAGGGAAGGGTAACCACCTTGATGTATGCGGTAGCATAAAATCCCTCCTGTCCAGAGTTACAGAATCCCTTTACTTGTAAGGGTTAGAATCTCCAATAACCTGGTTAGCACCTGGCCAACAAGACCAATAAGGAAAGAAGATACTTTCCAATCTGGGGTGGGGGGGAAGAGTTTTTGTTTGTGCTCTCTTTGTGTGTTCCCTTTCTGGACAGAGAGAGAGAGAGATCAAACTAGTAAACCATCTCCTGAAAAGATACCTTTACTGATACATCTAAAATTACAGAACTTGTAAGTAAAGGCAGGGAAATGCCTTTGTTATCTTTTGTTTCAGCTTCTGAATTTTCCATATGCTAAGCAGGAGTTTTATTACTGTTTTTTTGTAACTTTGAAGCTGAGCCCAGATGGGACTCCTCTGTGTTTTATTTATTTTTTTTTTATTTACTTTGTAAAGTTACCTTCCATCCTGATTTTCCAGGTGTGATTCTTTTACTTTTTAAAGAGAAATAAGTTCTTCTTTTAAGAACCTGATTGATTTTCAGGGTTCTAAAAAGCCAGGGGTTTGCTCTGTGCTCACTTTGTAGCCAATTGGTTAGGGGATTCCGGGGAATATTTTGTGGAAAAAAGGACTCCAAGTGGCCTTTTTCCTGGATTTTTGTCTAAATCACTTGGTGGTGGCAGCAACACTGTCCAAGGACAAGGAAACGATTTGTGCCTTTGGGGAATTTTTCACCTATGCTGGTAGAAATACGCTTTGGGGGTGTTTCAAGCGGGACCCCACATCTGGACCCCAGAGCTCAGAGTGGGGAGGGAACCCTGACAGCTGGTGACCCAGGTTTTGAGAAGAAACTGTGTAACTGACATCCTGGAGGGGAGCAGTCCCACAGCTGACTTCTCAGGGACAGAGGAAGGGGTGGCAGAGGTTACCCTAATCCAGGTCCCAGTTTTTCAGGACGCTATTTCTGATAATTTTTTTGGAAAACTATCCGTGTCTCTTTACATCTAGATGCAGCTCCAATGCCTTTGATAATGGAGGAATTGATAGGAGGAAGTTGCCAGGTGGTGGTTTGTGAGAATACAAATGTCCCAACTGACAGAGAAGGGGGTGTCTTACCCCATGCTGAGGCACACCGCCTCATGGCCTTGATGGCTGGGTGCCAAGAGAACTATTACACACCCTGCCTTTGAGCTAGTCGGTGGCTAACCCTCTTGTAGCAAACTAAGAGGGGAGGTGAGAAATTCTCTATCATCGGGGAGCGTAGTGTAACCGCCATAGTCCTCATTTTCATATAAATATGATTTTACATATGAAGCATGCCTTGTATGGTCTCAGGGGAAAGGTTATGATCTACTGAAAGTCATGTCTCTTTCCATACATGTGTATCATTAATGTATATGGAGTTATGAGAATGGTGTTGTATGGTGGTCACTAAAACATGCTGTAAGTTGGGGAATCAGCCAGATATTAGCTCCCCAGAGGCTACAGCAAGGAAAGTGACCAATAGCGGGGCAGGGTGTCAAACAACCCATCAACAGCCATTGTCCAGCAAGGGAGCTCCAATGCAATGACTCATGTGCATAAGACTTGGAGACGTCTACCCCCCAAAAAATATCCCCCCAAGACCTACAGCCCCTTTCCTGAGGAAGGCTTGATAAAAATCCTCACCAACTTGCATAGATGAACACAGATGCAAACCCTTGGAGCTTAAGAACAATGAAAAAGCTCTCAGGATCTTAAAAGAAGAATTTTAATTAAAGAAAAAGTAAAAGAATCACCTCTGTAAAATCAGGATGGTAAATACCTTACAGGGTAATCAGATTCAAAACATAGAGAATCCCTCTAGGCAAAACCTTAAGTTAGAAAAAGACACAAAAACAGGAATATACATTCCATTGAGCACAGCTTACTTACCAGCCATTTAAACAAAAGGAAATCTAATGCATTTCTAGCTAGATTACTTACTAGCAAGTTCTAATACTCTATTCCTGTTCTGCTCCAGACAAAAGCATCACATAGACAGACAGACTCTTTTTTCCCCCAACCCTCACTCCAGCTTTGAAAGTATGTTGTCTCCTCATTGGTCATTTTGGTCAGGTGCCAGTGAGGTTATCTTAGTGTCTTAACCCTTTACAGGTGAAGGGGTTTTGCTTCTGGCCAAGAGGGATTTTACAGTTCTGTATACAGAAAGATGGTTACCCTTCCCTTTATATTTTGAAAGTGTGCTTACATTTTCTTTTGTTTTGGTAACCACTCTGACTTTTTGCCTATCACTTAATATCACTTAAAATCTATCTTTGTAGTTAATAAATTTGTTGTTTATTCTACCTGAAGCAGTGTGTTTGGTTTGAAGCATGTAAGAGACTCCCTTTGGGATAACAAGCCTGGGGCATCTCAATTTCTTTCTTAAAATGGCAAACTCATATTAACTTGCAGTGTCCTGCGGGCATACCTGGACACTGCAAGAGGGAGGTTTCTTGTGTTGTGTCTTGGACTGGAGATATTGGCTAGTGTCTTTTGGTTGCACAATCCAAGGAGCAGCTTACATGCCACAGAATGTGAGTGAAGAGCCCAGGAGTGGGGATTATCCCAGCTGAGCAGGGGAAGGCTGGCTCCCAGAGTCAAGGACTGGGGTGACCTAAGAGATCACCAGTCTAGATAACACCAGAGCGGAACGTCATAGGGTCGCAGACCATCATGTAGGTGGACAGGTGGGCAGTACTGTTGAAATTATTTTTTTCTTTGTGATTGTTGGTCCAAGGCCAACTTTGGGACCTTTCTTGGTACAGAGTGCGTTTGGGGAGTTTCAGGGTCTCTTTCCCTTGGCAAGCCACAGAACTACAATCTGGGTGTCACAAACTTTACTCAGTTTTGTTTCCAATTGTTGTTGTTATGTAACTTCAGGCATTTCACTTGTAGAAATAACCATTGATATTTTAGTGACAATGTACTCCGTTGCAAGATGGGTTATGTAAGATGTCATTGGAAAAGTTATGACTTTCTGAATATGATTATCCTTTTTGTATGAATTTATGATTTTTGTCAGAAGCTCTGAATATTGACTATTTCTCTGCATTTCAAATGTAGTTACAACTGGGTAACAACCACTAGGGAACTTGGTTTCAGCCTCGATAGCTGGTTGGGAACGGCCTGTTCAGGGCAATGAGACATTGGCAGAAACAATAGGCCTTAAGAGAAAGTTATCTCCCACCTGGTGAGCCTCCCTGAGAATGCTTCAGACAGACTATACATAATGGATGCTATGACTCTACAAGGCCATGTGACCAGGCCACATAACTCTGGACTCCATTTTGGGGAGTCTGTAATTTTCCCACAAACTAGTTTGGAAACCAAGTTTTGAAACAAACGGTTCCCTCCATATTCTAAATCTATGGAAAGCAGGGAGTGACATCGTCGGTTCTTCACTCCTCACTCAAGAAGACTCCGAGAATGTTCATAACTATAACATATTTACCATATCATTTGTTATAAAGCATGTAACCCCCTTGCTGTGCTTTTCTCCCTTTACAGGCACCTTGAGCATATCTGAGTCATATCAATGCATCAACCGCGTCATGGCACCTTTCAACTTCACCCACTCTGACGCTTCAATTTTCATCTTAACGGGCATCCCTGGCCTGGAAGCTGCCCACATCTGGATTTCCATCCCTTTCTTTACATTCTACATTGTCAGCCTGTTGGGAAAATTCACGCTTCTGTCTGTTCTAGGTAAGGAGCAGACTCTGCAGAAGCCGATGTACCTGCTGCTCTGCATACTGGCACTTACAGACATTGCCACACCTACCTTTGTTGTGCCAAAGGCACTGGGCATATTTTGGTTCGATTTGAAAGGCGTTACATTGGCTGGCTGCCTCACCCAGATGTTCTTCCTCCACACGGTTTCTGTTATGCACTCAGCCACCCTCATGACAATGGCCTTTGATCGCTACGTTGCCATATGTAACCCTCTGAGATATGCCACCATCCTCAGCAAGGCACAGATAGCTAAACTAGGGCTTGTAGGTTTGATAAGAGCTGTTGTCTTCATTCTGCCCCTGCCCCTGATCCTGAGTCAGCAGCCATTCTGTGCCAACCGCATTATCCCACACACACAATGCGAGTACCTAGCTGTGGTAAAGATGTTGTGTGGGGACATCACAGTCACCAGGATATATGGCTGGATGCTAATGTTTGTAATCAACGGGTTTGACCTGAAGCTCATTGCCCTGTCCTATGGTCTGATCATCAGGGCCGTCCTCAGAATCTCCTCTAACAAAGCCCACTAGTAAGCCCTCAGCACTTGCACAACCCACATCTGTGTGATGCTGACATATTATACGCCTGGACTCTTCTCCAGTCTCACACACCACTTCGGTCAAGGCATCTGTCAAGGTTCCTCCCCGACTCTGAACGCTAGGGTACAGATGTGGGGACCTGCATGAAAACCTCCTAAGCTTATCCTTACTGGCTTAGGTCAAAAACTTCCCCAAGGTACAAAATATTCCACCCTTTGTCCTTGGATTGGCCGCTACCACCACCAAACAAATATTGGTTACTGGGGAAGAGCTGTTTGGAAATGTCTTTCCCCCCAAATACTTCCCAAAACCTTGCACCCCACTTCCTGGACAAGGTTTGGTAAAAAGCCTCACCAATTTGCCTAGGTGACTACAGACCCAGACCCTTGGATCTTAAGAACAATGAACAATCCTCCCAACACTTGCACCCCCCCTTTCCTGGGAAATGTTGGATTTGCATAGGTCACCACAGACCCAAACCCTTGTATCTGAGAACAATGAAAAAGCATTCCGTTTTCTTACAAGAAGACTTTTAATAGAAATAGGAGTAAATAGAAGTAAAGAAATCCCCTCTGTAAAATCAGGATAGTAGATACCTTACAGGGTAATTAGATTCAAAACATAGAGAATCCCTCTAGGCAAAAACTTAAGTTACAAAAAAGATACACAGACAGAAATAGTTATTCTATTCAGCACAAGTCTTTTCTCAGCCATTTAAAGAAATCATAATCTAACACATACCTAGCTAGATTACTTACTAAAAGTTCTAAGACTCCATTCCTGGTCTATCTCCGGCAGAAACAGCATATAGACAGACCCACAGACCCTTTGTTTCTCTCCCTCCTCCCAGCTTTTGCAAGTATCTTGTCTCCTCATTGGTCATTTTGGTCAGGTGCCAGCGAGGTTACCTTTAGCTTCTTAACCCTTTACAGGTGAGAGGAATTTTCCTCTGGACAGGAGGGATTTTAAAGGGGTTTACCCTTTCCTTTATATTTATGACACCCCCCCCCAAATCTCAGCTAGGGTGAAACACTGGCTGGGATTTCTTCCTGGAGCTCTAGGAAAAACAGAGTTAATAAGACACATGCATCTCTAAATATACTACCAAGTACATAAACACTAACAATATTTTCCACATCTCAAGGACAATTTTAACGAGTTGATTCTGGGAAACTTTCACGGGAGAGTGCATCAGCCACTTTGTTAGAAGCTCCTGAGATGTGTTGGATGTCGAAATCAAAATCTTGGAGAGCTAAACTCCACCGAAGAAGTTTTTTGCTATATTCTTTGATGGTGTGAAGCCACTTCAGTGCAGCATGGTAGGTTTGCAGGTGGAAACGCCATCCCCAAACATATGGGCGTAGCTTTTCCAGAGCGTAGACAATGGAATAACATTCTTTTTCAGTGACTGACCAGTTGCTTTCCCTCTCAGACAGTTTTTTGCTGAGAAACACTACAGTGTGGAATTCTTGATCACATCCTTTCTGCATTAAAACTGCTCCCACACCACTCTCGGACGCATCTGTGGTTACTAGGAACGGTTTGTCCAAGTTTGGGGCCCTTAGTACAGGGTCAGACATGAGTGTCGCTTTAAGCTTGTTAAAGGCCTTCTGACACTTTTCAGTCCACTGAACGGCATTTGGCTGTTTCTGTTTGGTTAGGTCTGTCAGTGGGGCGGCGATTTGGCTGTATTGCGGTACAAATCGTCTGTAATAACCGGCCAAACCTAAGAAGGATTGAACCTGTTTCTTTGACTTTGGGACAGGCCACTTTTGGATAGCATCCACTTTGGCCTGTAGGGGGCTGATAGTTCCTTGACCCACCTGGTGTCCAAGGTAAGTCACTCTGTTTAGGCCTATTTGACACTTCTTAGCCTTAACAGTTAGTCCTGCCTCTCTTATGCGCTCAAGGACTTTCTGTAGATGTTCCAGGTGGTCTTCCCAGGAATCCGAAAAGTTGGCCACCTCGTCAAGGTAGGCGACTGCATATTCTCCTAATCCCACTAGGAGACCATCTACAAGTCTTTGGAAGGTGGCGGGTGCATTTCGCAGCCCGAAAGGGAGTACATTAAATTCATACAGCCCGAGATGTGTGGTGAAGGCTGACCTTTCCTTGGCAGATTCATCTAGCGGTACCTGTCAGTACCCCTTGGTTAAGTGCAAGGTAGAGATGAACTGGTCCCGTCCCAGTTTCTCTAATAATTCATCTGTGCATGGCATTAGATAGTTGTCTGGGCGAGTTACAGCATTTAGCTTACGGTAGTCCACGCAAAAATGTATTTCCCCATCTGGTTTGGGAACTAGAACCACTGGAGATGCCCATGCACTTCCAAAGGGGCGGATTACACCCATCTGTAACATATCCTGGATCTCCCGTTCTATAGCAGTTTTAGCTTGAGGAGACACCCGGTAAGGTTGGACTCTAATTGGGTGAGCATTACCTGTGTCAGTGGAGTGGCATGCCCGTTCAGTCAGTCCTGGGGGGGCTGAGAATGTTTGCGCATACCTAGTGCACAGCTTCTTGATCTGCTGTCGCTGCATACTCCCAAGGGTCATGGAGAGGTTCACCTCTTCCACACCACCAGCACATTTCCCTTCGTAGTAGACACCTTCGGGCCACTCAGCGTCGTCTCCTCCCTGGGCTGTAAACTGACAAACCTTTAATTCTCTGGAATAAAAGGGCTTTAGAGAATTAATATGGTACACCTTAGGCTTTCGGTTGGAGGTGAGGAATGCTATGAGATAATTAACAGCTCCCAGGCGCTCCTGGACCGTGAATGGCCCCTCCTACGATGCTTCCATTTTATGGGCCTGGAGCGCCTTTAAGACCATGACCTCGTCTCCTACTTTGAAGGAATGCTCTCTGGCATGTTTATCATACCAGGCTTTTTGCTCTTTTTGAGCATCCTGTAAGTTTTCTCTAGCAAGGGCTAAAGAGGTTCGGAGGGTGTTTTGTAGGTTGGTTACAAAGTCCAGAATGTTAGTTCCTGGAGAAGGTGTAAATCCCTCCCATTGCTGCTTCACCAACTGCAATGGCCCTTTAACCTCACGGCCATATACAAGTTCAAATGGGGAAAACCCTAAACTGGGATGTGGTACAGCTGTGTAGGCAAAGAGCAACTGCTGCAACACTAGGTCCCAATCATTGGAGTGCTCATTTAGGAATTTACGTATCATGGCCCCCAAAGTCCCATTAAACTTCTCCACCATGCCATTTGTTTGATGGTGGTAAGGAGTGGCAACCAAGTGATTTACCCCATGAGCTTCCCAAAGGTTTTCCATAGTTCCTGCCAGGAAATTAGTCCCTGCATCTGTGAGGATGTCGGAGGGCCAACCTACCCTGCCAAAATGTCTGCTAGTGCCTGGCACACACTTTTAGCCCTGGTGTTACTTAGAGCTACTGCTTCCAGCCATCGGGTGGCAAAATCCATGAAAGTCAGTATGTACTGCTTTCCTCTGGGTGTCTTTTTCGGAAAAGGACCCAGAATATCCACAGCTACTCGCTGAAATGGAACTTCAATGATGGGGAGTGGCTGGAGAGGGGCTTTGACCTGGTCTTGGGGTTTTCCCACTCTTTGGCACACCTCATAAGACCGGACATAGGTAGAAACATCCTTGCCCATTCCCTCCCAGTGGAATGACCCCCCCCCAAATGGTCTTTGGTCCTGTTCACCCCAGCATGGCCACTAGGGTGATCATGGGCTAAGCTCAAGACCTTGGCCCGGTATTTAGTTGGAACTACCAACTCTCTCTGAGGATGCCAGTCTTCCTGGTGTCCACCAGAAAGAGTTTTCTTGTATAAAAGTCCTCTTTCTACAACAAACCTGGATGGATTAGAAGAGCTGAGAGGCGGTGGGTTGCTCCATGCCGGCCTCCAAGCTCTCTGGAGGCTTTCATCTGCTTCCTGTTCAGTCTGGAACTGTTCCCTTGATGTTGGAGACATCAGTTCCTCATGGGATTGTGGACCTAGGCTTGGTCCCTCTGGAAGCGATGTAGGGGATGGGGCTGTTTCCGTTGACTGTGAACCGCTCTCCACTGGTGCACTATGTTGGGATTCAGGCTCCGGCTGAGCCTCTTGTGTAGGGTTATCGGCTGCTGCCAGTTCAAGTTCGGTGCGGCCCTCTGGTGTTGAGGTTGCAAGTACTGGATTCAATGCTGGCAATGGGTCTGGTGTTGGTTGTTCGGCTGGTTCTAGGTCTGGGATTGGTTCCGTCTGGGTCTCTGGGACTGGATCCACTACTGCTGTTGCAGACATTGGCCTGGGGTCCGGGTCCATCACCTCTGACCGGGTCCTGATAGAAGTTTCCGGAACAGAGCTAGGCCTCACGGCTTGTTTAGCCTGGCTGCGGGTGACCGTTCCCACCCTCTTGGCCTGCTTCACGTGATTGGCCAAGTCTTCCCCCAACAGCATGGGGATGGGATAATCATCATAGACTACAAAAGTCCACGTTTCTGACCAGCCCTTGTACTGGACAGGCAACTTGGCTGTAGGCAAATCGAAAGAGTTGGACTTGAAGGGTTGAATCGTCACTTGGATCTCTGGGTTGATTAAATTGGGGTCCACTAAGGAAGCATGGATAGCTGACACTTGTGCTCCGGTGTCCCTCCACACGGTGACCTTCTTCCCGCCCACACTCACAGTTTCCCTCCGCTCCAAGGGTATCTGGGAGGTATCTGGGCCTGCGGACCTCTGGTGTGATTCCGGTGCAATGAACTGTAATCTGTTGGGGTTCTTGGGGCAGTTGGCCTTTACATGCCCCAGCTCATTACATTTAAAACATCGTCCAGCTGACGGGTCACTGGGGCGAGGAGAGTTGCTGGAGAACGGGGTGGTGGGACGATAAGGTGTCTGGAGGGTTCTTTGGGAGGTAGGTGGGGCCTTGGGCGGCCCCCGGTAATAGGGTGTGGTCTGGGGTTGTCCCTTCTGGTCTCCGCTCCAACTGCGACCAGTTTTCTTCTTCTCTGCCACTTCCACCCATCTGGATCCAATCTCTCCTGCCTCGATTACAGTTTTGGGCTTCCCATCTAGGATGTATCTTTCTATTTCCTCAGGAACACCCTCTAAGAATTGTTCCATTTGCATTAGCAAGGGCAAATTTACTGGAGATTCAACACTTGCTCCTGATATCCAGGCATCCCAATGTTTCACAATGTGGTAGGCATGTTGGGTAAATGACACGTCTGGTTTCCACCTTAGGGCTCTGAACCTCCGACAAGATTGCTCGAGTGTTATCCCCATTCTGACTCTCGCCTTGGATTTAAACAGTTCATACTTGTTCATGTGTTCTTTAGGCGTTTCAGCTGCCACCTCAGCTAAGGGTCCACTGAGCTGCGGCCTCAGCTCTACCATGTATTGGTCAGTAGAGAGGTTGTACCCAAGGCAGGCCCTTTCGAAGTTTTCTAGGAAGGCCTCAGTATCATCACCTGCCTTGTAGGTGGGGAACTTTCTGGGATGGGAAGTGGTACCTGGAGAAGGATTGCTAGGGTTTGTTGGTATATTCTGCTGAGCCTTTACCTTCTCCATCTCCAGTTCATGCTTCCTCACTTTTTCCTTCTCCTCCTCCACATGCTTCCTCTGTTTTTCCTTCTCCTCCTCCACATGCTGCTTCTGTTTTTTCTTCTCCTCCTCCACATGCTTCCTTGCTTCCATTTCCCTCCTGTGGGCAGCATCCTGTACCTTCTTCTCCAGCAGCATGAGTTCTATCTGTCTTTCATGTTCTTCTGTTTATCCTCAGCCTGAAATCTGGCTAATTCCAGGTTTTGTTGCGCCGTGGATTCTGTCATCCTAACCTCTCTGTTTTTAACTAACTTTACAACCTAGGTTTAAAAATAAACAAACAAAACTTGGCTGTAAAATTTTGCTGTGCTGGAATAGGATACCTATTCTCTGATAGTGATTGTCAGCCTACAAAAAAAGAAAATTCTCTTTGTCTCTGCTCTGGCCCAGAATGAATGCAAAAAACCTCCAACTACTTGGAAACCTGCTTACCAGCAGCCCAAAAGAAAAAAAAATCATTTTCATACCTCTGCTCTTTGTAAAAAAAAAAATCAAAATCCTAAAAAAAAAACCCTGCCACTTTTGTCTCCAGGCAAATGGGTAGAACACTCCCCTATTTACTTTTAGGGGGGAAAAGCCTCTGGTTTTTGAAGACTGTGAATTTCCCTACAGGAGATTAATTACTCTGCCTCCAGGAAAAGAAAACCTGCAATTCACAAAGATAATCCCCTTTTGTCTCTGCTCTGGCCCCAAAGCAGAGAAAAAAGTAGCTGCTTTCAGCTGGACCTCCTTCCCAGCAGCCCCAAAGGAAAAAAAAATTCCTTTTTAAAATCTGTTTTTCTGGTTCAAAAAATCTCAAATTGATCTCAAAAGTATTTCAGGTTGTCCCACCACTCTGCCACCATGTCAAGGTTCCTTCCCCACTCTGAACTCTAGGGTACAGATGTGGGGACCTCCATGAAAACCTCCTAAGCTTACTTTTACCAGCTTAGGTTAAAACTTCCCCAAGGTACAAAATTATTTTACCCTTGGATTTCCACTGCCATCACCAAAATTTATCTGGGTTTACTGGGAAACGTGGTTTGGACACATCTTTCCCCCCAAAATCCTCCCAACCCTTGCACCCCACTTCCTGGGGAAGGTTTGGTAAAAATCCTCACCAATTTGCAGAGGTGACCACAGACCCAAACCCTTGGATCTTAGAACAATGAAAAAGCATTCAGTTTTCTTACAAGAAGACTTTTAATAGAAGTAAAGGAATCACCTCTGTCAAATCAGGATGGTAGATACCTTACAGGGTGATTAGATTCAAAACATTGAGAATCCCTCTAGGTAAAACCTTAAGTTACAAAAAAGACACACAGACAGGAATAGTCATTCTATTCAGTACAACTCTTTTCTCAGCCATTTAAAGAAATTATAATCTAACACATATCTAGCTAGATTACTTACTAAAAATTCTAAGACTCAATTCCTGTTTTATCCCCGGCAAAAGCAGCATACAGACAGATACAGACCCTTTGTTTTTCTCCCTCCTCCCAGCTTTTGAAAGTATATTGTCTCCTCATTGGTCATTTTGGTCATGTGCCAGCGAGGTTACCTTTAGTTTCTTAACCCTTTACAGGTGAGAGGATTTTTCCTCTGTCCAGGAGGAATTTTAAAGGGGTTTACCCTTCCCTTTATATTTATGACAGGGTGAAGTTATTATTTTTCTCACGTTAAACTTTTATCCATGCAGCGTCTTATGGAATCCCTAAACTTCATGAAATACACACCGAGTGTAACATTTCCAAGGCAGAGCAGTCACCTGATAATTATGGTTAACTTCAACATACTCATGAATAGAAAATTGTTCCAATGCTTAATTAACTCACACCATTTAAAATGTACACTTTATTTCCAATCAAAAATTCTTTAACTCCGATTTGTAGCCGTTGGATCGTGTTACACCTCTCAGAGTAGCAGCCATGTTAGTCTGTCTCCGCAAAAAGAAAAGGAGGACTTGCGGCACCTTAGAGACTAACAAATTGATTGAAGCATAAGCTTTTGTGAGCTATAGCTCACTTCATCCTAAAAGCTTATCACAAAAGCTTATGCTCCAGAGAATTTGTTAGTCTCTGAGGTGTCACAATCCTCCTTTTCTTTTTGCTGTTACACTTTCAGTATGCTAGCCTGAAAAGCCTATTATTCAATACTAGTTCCCAGTGTATGTCGTTTCCAACAGTTATCAAGTCACCCCTTAACCATCTTGATTAAACTAAACAGATGAAGATCTTTGAGTCTATCACAATAAGGCATGTTTTCTAATTTGTACTAATTCTTGTGACCCTCTGTGAACACTCTTCAGTAGATAAACATCCAGTTTTAACTGGGGACACCACAACCAGACAGAGGATTCAAGAAGCAGCCACAGCAGTGTCAAATACAAAGGTAAAATAACTTCCCTATCTCTCCTTGAGATTCCAGTGGTTATCATCCAAGGATCACATTGGCTCTTTCGGCCACAGGGTCACACTGGAAATTCATGTTTAGCTAATTAGTCCTTCTTACAGATTGCTCTAAATCAGTGCCCTGTCTTCTTTATTATTTACAATCCCCCAAATTTTTTGTCATCTGCAAATGTCATTGATATTCAGGCATGAGAAAGGTTAGCAGCTGAGTTGCTGACACATGTTCCTTCTTACATTCGTCTGTTAACATCTGTAACTTATGCCTCAGACAAAGCTGGGTGCCTGCAAGAAAGTGTCTCACCAAAAGAAACAAGGGAGGTGTCAGGGTTCCCTCCTGACTCTGAACTCTTAGGTACAGTTGTGGGGACCAGCATGAAAGCTCCCTAAGCTTATTCTTACCATTTTAGGTTAAAACCTGGTACACTGCCAATACCAAGCGATTTAACAAAGAATCAGGGAAGAGCCCACTTGGAGATGTCATTCCCCAAAATATCCCCCCAAGCCCTTACACCCCCTTTCCTGGGAGGCTTGAGAATACACAAGATGAGCACAAACCAGCCTTGATTTTTAAGACCCAAAAATCCCAATCAGATTCTTAAAAAACAGAACTTTATTAGAAGAACAAAAACAGATAAGAGAACAACTCTGTAAGATCAGAATGGAAAATAATCTCACAGACAGTCAGATTCAAAACAAAGAGGAATTTCACAAGCCAAAACAAGGAAACCTAATGCATTTTCTAGCAAGATTATTAACTAACTTTACCGGAGTTGGAGGGCTTGCATCCTTGATCTGTTCCCGGCAAAGGTATCACACAGACAGACTGAAGCTTTTTCCCCCTCTCCAGGTTTGAAAGTATCTTGTCCCCTCATTGGTCATTTTGGGTCAGGTGCCAGCCAGGTTACCTGAGCTTCTTAACCCTTTACAGGTAAAAGGACTTTGCCTCTGGCCAGGAGGGATTTTATAGCACTGTATGCAGAAAGGTGCTTATTCTTCCCTTTATATTTATGACAGGAGGTAACAGAGCTGCAGACCTGTAGCCCTAAACACCAATAGCTTGTGGCCTTCCTGCCCATTCTGTTGAGCACAAAGTCTCACTAAGCCCATGGCCTCAACTACCTCTTGTTGCAACGAGTTCCTCAGTTTAATTAGGCATTGAGTCAAGAGAGCACTCTTTTTTTATTGGTTTTGAATTTGCCATGTTTCACTTTAAT
Source organism: Natator depressus (assembly GCF_965152275.1). Classification (NCBI taxonomy): domain Eukaryota; kingdom Metazoa; phylum Chordata; order Testudines; family Cheloniidae; genus Natator; species Natator depressus. The sequence continues at coordinate 5,916,575 of NC_134234.1, forward strand.
TGAATGTCCTCTTGATCTTGTGTTAGGAGACATGGAGAACACATTCTCAATCTACTCTCTACCAGGCAGTATTTTATAGATTTTCACATCTCCCCTCTAATTTATCTCCTTTGTAAGGTAACAATCCCAGTTCTTTTCATCTTCCATTATGCTGCCCATTCACATGGCTTTGTTAGCTCTCTCTGAGGACTTCTCTGGACTTGACTAGGACCTAAATAATCTTGTGCCATCTGCATATGTTGCCACCTCACTCCTCAACACCCCCTTTCTTGATTGGTAATAAGTATTAAATATTTGCCATACAGTTTGTTATAAAATGCGTAACCCCACCACCCCTCTCCCACCACCCACTTGCTGTGCTTCACAGGCACCTTGATCATTTCTGACCCTGATTGACACATGAACCACCTCATGGCAGTTTTCAACCTCACACACTTTGACGCTTCAGCATTCTTTCTAATGGGCATCCCTGACTTGGAAGCTGCTCACATCTGGATTTCCGTCCTTTCTCTATTTTCTACATTATGGGCCTGCTGGGAAATTTCAGGCTTCTCTATGTTATAGGTAAGGAGCAGACTCTGCACAAGCCAATGTACCTGCTGCTCTCCATGCTTGCACTCACAGAAATCAGCACATCTACTTCCGTCGTGCCAAAGACAATGTGTATATTTTGGTTCAATTTGAAAGGTATTACTGTGGGTGGCTGCCTCACGCAGATGTTCTTCATTCACGTGGCTTCTGTGACACATTCAACGATCCTCATGACAATGGCCTTTGATCGCCGTGTCGCCATATGTAACCCTCTGAGATATGCCACAGTCATCACCAACGCATGAATAGCTAAGCTAGCGCTAGTGGGTTTGATAAGAGCTGTTCTCTTCCTTCTTCCCATGCCCCTGCTCCTGAGCAGGCAGCCATTCTGTGCCAACCGCATTATCCCACATACGTGCTGTGACCACATGGCCATGGTGAAGATGTCACGTGGCGACATTACAGTCAACAGGATGTATGGTTTGGTAATAGCATTCGTAATCATCATGTTAGACCTGACACTTATTGCCCTGTCCTATAGTCTGTTCATCAGGGCTGTCCTCAGTGTATCCTCCAAGAAAGCCCACCAGAAATCTTTCAGCACTTGCACAGACCATATTGGTGTGATGAAGATGTCTTATCCTTCCTTCCTCTTCTCCACTGTGACATACCGGTTTGGTCAGGGAATTGATCCCCATCTTCACATCATCTCGACCAACCTATATTACCTCCTCCTCCCCATGTTCAATCCTATCGTTTATGGGGCCAAAACCTTCGAGCTTCGTGAGAAATTGCATAAGTACACTTGCAGAATATGATTGCCCGGTGCCACTGATTTTAAGCCTTCGTGACAGGAGGGTGAAAGTATATCTTGTTAATCAAGGGTGCTCTGTCCTCCTTTGGCTGAGCTCAGCACTGTGGAAGTTCAAGTCTGAGAAGCTCCTCAAACCTAACCTCTTATCACTGTATCACCAGGTACTGATTTCTCCGCTGCTAAGTTCCCTCTCTCTCACCATCATCTGATCTCTTTCAGTGTCATCTATCAGCCCTCAGCCCCAGAAATCCTGTCACAGTTTCTTTCCATGGCTTTCCATTATACCCTGTTTGAACTGGTATCTTGTACAGTTTGACAAACTTGAAGCCATGCTTTCTGATAGCCAAAGACAATAAAGTAGGTAAAGTGCTGAAATATACCTGATTTTTCTCAGTCTAATCCTTCTTGAAGCCTGGAGGATAAACTCAATGTTACGGATGGAAAATTTAATACAGGAAAGCTGCTGCAGGAATTGAGGGCATTCTACTCGAGCTTCTTGGTGAGAGTTTTGAAACTATGTGTTTCTGAGAACTGGACCATATTACTCTGAATTTGAGGGGAGTTTGTGAAACAATTGAAACAGAGATTGCCACTATATGTCCAGGTGATTGCATCGCTTGCCTTCCTGAGTCTTTCACAACCTAGTTTGGCTGATGTCTCATTTTTGCACATATACAATGATACAAAATCTGTTGTGAAGAGTTTGCACCAATGAAAGAATGATTGCATTGGTTACTGCTGATATGTATGACCAGAAGCAGAAGCATCCTACTTCCAATGAGGACACCGAGGAGGAAATGTTGCCTTTTAGGGACTAACAGTAACAAAATAATGCAACTCACAATATGCACATTGGCTAGCATTATTGAATGTATTTCGAAATAAATAATATAATAATGTTATTGTTGTTTTTACGCAACATAAGTTTTGGGCTCCCTTGGGGCAAGGCCATTTTTAATAACATAATTTGCTATGTTTTCTTTAAAACACCTGCCACCCATCAATCAGGATTCAAGGACCAGTACTGGGGGTTTGATTTTGAATTTGATTGTCATCTCATAGATTTGTAGGTTACGTGGAAAAACTCCTTCTGGGGCTTGTAGCTTTCTTTTCTTTTCTTTTCTTTTCTTTTCTTTTCTTTTCTTTTCTTTTCTTTTCTTTTCTTTTCTAAATCAGATCTATGCGAGGTATCTAACAAAAGGTTTCATTTGTTACTTGATGTATAGACCAAAGCATTTATTAAAAAAACACCCCTTTGTTTCAAGAGAGAGATTGGGCTACTTTTAGGTTAGTTTTTAAGTGTTTTGGGGCTATTAAAGCAGTAAAATCTGGCAAACCTGATGCAGTAACTCAAGCTGAGCTGGAGGCAGAGCAGCAGCAGCCATAAAAAGAAAGGTCCAGAGAAGGAGCCCTGAAGGCAGAACTTGGCTGTGGTCACAGAAGCAGCACTCAGCCCTGTTGTATCCTTGGGAGCAGCAGTTGAGGAAGAAATCACTTGAGACACAGAGAGCTGCGAGCCGTGAAAGCAGCCATTTATTTTCCACACCCTGAACTAACCAAACCAGCCCAAACTGGCTGGGCTATCCCCTAATCATCTAACTCAGTTGCCATAGCAACAACAAGCTGCTATTACCACAACAACCAAATACACAACATATTCCTCCCCCCTTTATAAAAACATCCCCTAAATAAAACAAACACTAAACTAGAGAAGGAGGGTAGACTGCCTCCATTCCCGGCTAAACCCCAGGGATTATTTTGCCCCATAACCGTGGGTTCATCTTAGCTAAAGATCCAGCCATGTAAGTCTTGTCCCCTTGCTGATTTCAAAGCTTGTTTCATTGTCTGCACAAATCTTTCAGCTAATCCATTGGTGGATGGATGATATGGTGCTTTAGTGATGTGGTGTATCCCATTTGCCTTTATAAAATTTTGAAACTCCTGAGACGAACTGCTGTCCTTTGTCACTCGCAAGTTGTTCTGGCAGACCAAAATGACTAAAGAGTCCCCGTAGTTTTTGGATAGTACTCTCTGCAGTAGTGGACTGCATTCTGGAGACTTCTGGCCATTTAGAATGGGCATCGACCACCACCAAGAACATGCCATGGGTTTTCAGGCCAGTCCCATGGGTGTAGGGACACCCACTGGGGTGCATTCCTGACACCCTGACATAACATACAAGCTCTTGCTTTCTCTTCAATCCAGGCCACCAGAAATAGCTTCCTGCAATTTCATTCATGCGCACTTTCCACAGTGACCAGAATGTAGCTGTTCTAACATCTGTGATCTCAGTGGTGGTATGATAATAACACTTCTCCCCCACAACAGACAACCAGTTTGGATCGATAACTCCGTCCTCATGGACATGTAGGTAACAAGGTCGGGTGAGACCGGAGAGGTTCGTCGAGATTTTCCATGCATCACCAGGTCCATAACTTGGGACAATACTGGGTCAACGCGAGTTGCCTTCTTTATCTGAGTAGCAGTGATGGGTGTATTCTCTATGTGTTCAAAGTAGAAGACTTCCTTTTGGGGAGTATCTTGATATTTGACTGGCAAAGGCAACCTTGAGAGACCATCTGCATTGCTGAGCAGAGTGGATTTCCGATATTTGATTTCATATGTGTGCGCTGAAAGTAACAATGCCCGACGTTGCATACGGCTAGCAGCTAATGGGGAAATGCCTGGGTAGGGTCCAAAAACTGATGTCAGAAGGCGATGGACTGTAAGAAGAGTAAACTTCTGCCCAAACAGATCCTGATGAAACTTCTGAATTTCAAAAATGATTCCCAATGCCTCACGTTCGATTTGGGCATAGTTAGTTTGTGCTTTGCTTAGAGTGCATGAAGCAAAAGCAATAGGTATCTCTTCTCCCGAAGGCATAATGCGTCACATGACTGCACCCACTCCATAAGGGGAGGCATCGCGGGCCAATTGAAGGGGTAAGGATGGATCAAAGTGCATTAGAACTTAGAATTTAGCAATTCATCTTTAGCTTTGTTAAATGCAACATTACAGGCTTCAGTCCACTTCCAGGTCTTGTTCTGCCCAAGGAATTTGTGAAGTGGTTTTAGCAGTGTGGCTAACTGTGAGATGAACATTCTATAATAGTTCAATAGTCCTAGAAATGAGCACAGCTGGCTAACATTTTGAGGTGGGGGAGCCTCCACAATAGCCTTAGCTTTTGCAGGGGCCTTATGAAGACCTGCAGCATCAATGATGTGTTCCAAATATTCAACAGAGGGCTGGAAGAATTCACACTTGTCTTTGCGGACTCATCAGCCATACTCTTCCAATCTATGTAGGGTTTCAGAGTAGCAGCCGTGTTAGTCTGTTTTCGCAAAAAGAAAAGGAGTACTTGTGGCACCTTAGAGACTAGCCAATTTATTTGAGCATAAGCTTTCATGAGCTACAGCTCACTTCATTGGATGCATTAACTCCTGGCAAGCCACACAAGATCTGGTCCATAGCCCTGTGGAACAGGGCGGGAGAAGACATTAAGAGTAGGCGACAGTATCGATAAAGCCCCTTATGAGTCACAATAGTCAACAGCTCTTGGGACTTTTCGTCGATATGCATCTGTAAATACGCTTGACTCAGATCAATCTTACTGAACTTTTGTCCTCCAGCCAGCAACCAGGGCCGGGTTCAATATCTATGAGTTCCTTTCTATTGATACAACACAGAAACGGCTCAAGCCCCCACCCAATTACCCTGGAAATGTACACACCACACCTGGACACCTTTGAGAGGCAATACTTCCCCACTCTGAGTGTAGAAAACTAACTTTTAATAAAAGGAGGTAAGTAACTCGGCACTAATTTGGGTACCAGCCGCAAACATTGTTCCTAAACAAAAACCTTGAGTAAAAGACATCCCCCCGCAAGCAAGTTGGGCAGCATATATTTACCCTCAGGTTCTTCAGTCCAGCAACCCAAAAGTCCCATTCGCGACCCTTCTCTGTACCCCACTAACAGTTGCTATGCTTCCTCAGCGCAGACCCAGAGTTCAGAGGTGCATCTGCAGAGTTCACCTCCCTCCCACTCCCAGGTCAGGTAAAGAGGAACCCTACTCGCTCTGCTGCTCAGGCACTTGCTCACTGCTTTTCTCTGCCAGCTGTGCTGCTGGCTGGTCACCAGCCACTCCTGCCAGCCCCCTGCTTGCTGCTCCTGCCGGCCACCTGCTCACTACTCTCACCGTGCCTCTCCATAACCCCCCGTGCTGGTCGCTCATCATGCTTCTCCACTGCTGGGCTGCTGCCACTCATTTCACCTCCCTGCCTCACCAGCCACTCATTAACCAGTTGAATTTCAATCACCTTCTGCTGCCACCTACCTCTCTCATGTGACCTCTGCACATCAGTGTCTTAGCACTTTTCAACTCTTTGCAGGCAGGGAAGAAACACTGTCCCTTCTCAAGTGATTTCAGCTTTCGGTGATTTCAGCTCTTAGCAGCCAGGGGAGAAACACAGTCGTACCACAACTGCTGTTAGCTCAGATTGACAATTTCATGTAACAAAGAGGCTCCTAATGAAGCCTATTTAGCTCTTTCTTTGAACAGTGGGAGAAACAGATTTAATCCATCCAGGGAGGACCCAATGGAACTGTTTTCAGCTTCTTCATTGGAATGCCTGTCCCCACCCCTCGTACATTCACAGGGCTCTGATATTCAAGCTTCTGGCTTAACAAGGTTCTTTCAACTGAGCATGTCCCCTCCTTTGGAACAACTTAAGCACAGCACTGATGTCCTGTATTCCTGCAATAATTACAACATTGGCAACCATATTTCACTACCGCTGCGTTCAGCACTAAGGTGATTTCTACCCAACAACAGCCAAAGTTGATCACTCTGACACTGCTGTAGCTGCTGAATATGTAAGCAGAGCATGAGTAAACTGTATTCACACAAACATTCTGTGACGGGGCAAGGCCAGATGGCTATAGGAAAGTAGCGGGAGACAGATATATTAGCCAAAGGTTAACCAAATCCCTGTTACCAGCAGAAGAAAATGGCAGCTGCTCCAGGTCTATTAAGACATCTGGGGCCAATTAAGAGCTTTCAAGAAGGCAGGGAGGACAGCTAGGTTGATTGGGACACCTGAAGTCAATCAGGGACTGGCTGAAACTAGTTAAAAGCCTCCCAGTTAGTCATGTGGGGGCACGTATCAGGAGCTGTAGGAGGAAGGCACGCTGCTGGGGAAACTGAGCATTACAAACCATATCAGGCACAAGGAAGGAGACCCTGAGATATGGATGAAGAAGATATTGAGGAAGTGGGGGCCACTTCCTACCACCTCCCTGTGAATGTCCCAAGGTCTCCGTCTGGGGTAAAGCAGCAGGAAGAGTGTCTGCTCACCCCAAGGCACCTTTTGGTGGTGGCATGTAACAAGGTCTTACTCCTTTCTTCTCTGGCAGCAACTGCCTCTTCCTGTGGTGTGGCCCAACCTCCGAGAGCCAGCTCAGTCCCAGGGCTCTCCCCTGCTGGGATAGTCCAAAGAGCAAATAAGGGGATCAGTCAAGTCCAGCATTCATATGAGAGATTAGTGCTTCCCTCTCAGGCTGTCCCTGCAGCAGGCTCTCCCTTCCCTCATGGAAGGATCTTTGGGCAGTTGTTCAGGGGGAGATTCTGCCTTCCCTCAGATCCTCTCCCCTGCTGCTGCCTGTAGCAGGTCTGCTCTGCTTCCTGGTCTTCCGCAAAATGAGCTGCTCCCCTGCCTTTTTGCCCGTCTCAAGCACTTCTCTTCAGACTTGATCTCTCTTCCCCATTTTCCTGATACTTTACTTTCAGAACGTTTGGCTTCTTTTAAGTGAATTTGAAATGAAGCTACAAGTTCGGTGGCTTTGAGAAGTAATCCTGCTGCTTTGGATAGCTCTGTGTTTTGTCTGTTTTGTATAGGTGTTTGTCTTTAGATTGTAGCACTTTTGAATCAGCATTTAACATTTCCAGAATCTTTCTTTGGAGCACAATGAGAAGAACAAAATGAAGATTGAACGTTAATGATGGAGGCTCATAAAATTCATTGGCATTTTTGCTCAGGAGAATTATTTTTCAGGGTGGCTCCATTGTGTCTAAATGCTGAATGTGAGAGGAAGGATTCATAGTAGCAGCTGTGTTAGTCTGTATCCGCAAAATAAATGTGTTAGTCTCTAAGGTGCCACAAATACTCCCGTTCTCTTTTTGAGAGGAAGGAGTGTTTCATACTGGTTGTTGATCAATTGTGTAGACAATTGCTAGACCACGCTTTCATTTCTTATCATTTGTTCAAGAGGCCAAATAAATCATGTCAGGTTTACTGCTCTAACCCCGTAATAAAATACTACAGGAAAAAGCTTTTATATGTGTAAAGGTTCAGGTTCACCACTGCGGTGCCTCATCCTGGTCATTGAGAATTAGCTCCTCGAGCCGTCGGAAGCTATCTGCCTTACCACTGGCCCCCGTGTCCCTCCCAGGACCCGGTGCCCCTTTCTCTGGGGTGCTGACCCCGGGGCAATACCCCCCCACTCTCAGGTTCTGTGTTTCTCCAACCAGGGGAACCCCCAGCCTCTAACCCCACCTCGCCTCAGTCTGGGCTACTGCAAGTCCCCACTTAGCCCCTTGTATCGGGGGAGACTGCAGCGTACATGCCACTCATCACCAGCAAGCGGGTTTTGGACCTGCTGCCTCCGCCTACACATGGGCTGCCCCTCTGCAACCCTGCAGCTATTTCACCGGCAGCCTTAGGCTTTCCAAGTCGAAGCTCCCAGCTCCTCTGGCCCTTCCCCAGCCCTGCTCCAATCTGGGAGTCCTGGTTGGCACCTTGCAGCCAGGCCCTTCTCCCTCTACAGGCAGAGGGAGACTGACTGGGTTCCTGGCTCACAACCTCTTATAGGGGCCAGCTGGGCCTGATGGAGCTGGCCACAGCTGCGGCTGCTGCCTTCATCAGCCTTGGTTTTCCCCCACAGCCCCAGCCCTCTCCCCGGGCCGGCCTCAGCCCTGTCAGGGCCAGAGTGGGGAACCACCCCGCTACCGGAGAGAGAGGTCAGTCTGTTAAGGCTGCCCGGCTAGCTGGGGCTCTCCCTCCTCCTCTCCGGCCACCCTGGGCTGTTGCTGCTGGCTGGAGCTCTCTCCTTCCCTGGAGGACTACAGCTGCTGCTGCCACTGCTGCCGAGTGAGGAGGGGGGCCTGCCGGCCTGCTCCCACCCCCCATCACCTCTGGAGGAAGAAGTCAGGACCCCACTCCTGCCACCTGTGAGGGGTCCTTCCTGCCTGGCCACGAGGGTTGCTGGAGCTGCTGCTGCTGCGTTTGTCCTGGGGAGCTGCTGGTGCCTGGTGCTGGAAGAGGACTGAGAGGACTGTCGGCTGCTGGGGGAGTGCACGGAGACTCTGGGGACCACTGTGGAGGGGGCCACTGAGGACTGAGTGATTCTCGAGCTGCGCTTTTGTGGTGGGGGACCTGACTGTGTTTGTGGGGTATAGGGGGTGTGGCATGGAGCCTGCCCCTGTGACATCTGTGTCCCTCCCTCGACCCCCACCACCACCGTTGCCCCCTCCACCACCCTCACCAGCCACATACCACCTACCTCAAGCTCCTGCCTCCAGGACTCAGCGGCTTGCCTGGCCTGCCATGCCCATTTCCACCATTTGGGCCCCTTGGTTCCCTTGCCCCACCCCCAGCGTGGCTGCTCCCTTTCCTTTGCGGCCCCCCCTTGCCCTGATTGACCCTCCCTTTGTGTACCCATGCCCCCTCCCATGTGCTTGTGGGGTCCCCCTCCCGTTTTGGTTGATCACTGGACCCCCCTGATGTTATTGTGACTTTCCCTCCCCTCGAGCAGCTAGAGGAGCTGGACATCCATCCTAGGTTGGTGACTGACCCCCCTAAGTCCTTGATAGCCCCCCTATCTGCCCCCCCATATTGGTGCCCTCCTCTCCTGCCTGTGTAAGGGGACTGTTGCCCCCTTACTAACATTCAGTGGGGGTGTTTTAGTGGCCAGCTCCCAGTACTAAAAAGGGGGAAGGGTCGATGGGGAATCAGGACCCTGAGACTGACAGCGCCCAGGAAGAATGGGGAGAGGCCAGTGCTCCAGGTCAGCCTGAATGACAGGGCGAGCAGGCTAATCAGGGAGTCAGGAAGCCAGGGAGGTCCTGTTCTCACTGTGAGCTGGATTTGCCTGGGTCAGACGGAGTGGGGCCGACCTAAGGAGAAAGCAGGGGCCCCAGCTGAGCTGGGCAGAGCTGGGCCAGATCCAGAGAGAGCAGACCTGTCCTGGGAGCAGAGCTGCAGCAACCAGAGCCAGAGGGGCCAGAGAAGCAGCCCAGGGGGCTGGAGGCAGAGCAGCAGCCGTGCAGAGACCGAGTGATGGAGCTGGAGCTGGAGCAGTCCGGAGCTGGGTGCGGTGAGCAGCTGGGGAGAGCGAGGGGGACCCTGGGCAGCGGGCCCAGCATAGGGAGACGCCTCAGCCAAGTGGCTCCTCAGGCCACACTTGGATCGTAACCCCGACTGGGAAGGGGCAATACTGGGAAGAAGGGTCCTACCACTGAGAGCCTGAGAGCGTGTGGCCACCACCAGAGCAAGTGTCCAACCCACAGCATCCCTGCAGCACAGCCAACGCCTGAACAGGAGGCCTGGCACTCACAAGGAACAGACTGTGAACTGCCCTGATGTTCCAGAGACGCTGATTGCGAAGTTCCCTGCCACAGAGCGGGGTGATGTCACCCCTTTCACCTTTCCCATTTTTCCTCATTCTTTTTAAAATTAATTGTTGATTAAATAACTTGCATTTGCTTTAACTTGTAAGTAATGGTCAGTGGGTCAGAGAAGTGCCCAGTGCAGAGAGAGTTCCCTGGAGTGGGGACACCCTAGCCTCTGTCCTAGGTGAACGCAGCAGAGTCGGGGGTCGAGCCCCCCAGGAATCCTGGGCCCAGCCTTGTTGGGGTTATGAGGACTCTGCCAGACAGGAGCGTGGAAGGGGAGTCCTCAAGGGCAGGGATCCTTGGGGTGGACCCTGCCCCCCCACCTGCCCTCCCCATGCCCCCTTGGCCTGTACTTCAACCGCCGCTGCCGAACCACCAGCTATCGTCCCCACTGGGGCACCAGCAGCAGTGGGAGATGGGCTGTCCTGCACTGCTGCCACGTGTCTCGCCCGCTCTGATTCTGGGGTAGCTCACCCAGCTGGCGGGAAGGGCTGGGGCAAAAAGAAAGGAAAGAGCCCCGCTAAAAAGACTAGGCCCTCCATGGCAGGGGCTTCCCACACTGCTGCAGCCCCACCATCATCCGTGGCATCCCTCCCTGCTGCTCCCTCCACCAGCATCACAGGCATCCCCCCTCCAGCCCCCAGAGTGTATGCCCAGATGGCGGCGGCCCCCCCGCCAACTCCTACGCCATCTCTCCCAGGCACCGCCGCTGTTACGTCCCTAGCAGCCGGGGCCCCTTCCCCACCCTAACCAGGAAGCATGGCGTCCGTTGCCTCCTAGTGCCTGACTCACTCCACATGGATATCTACGTGCGGGCATTGGCAAGGGGGGTGGGGCCCACGGCCATTGTGGTGGCCTCCAAAATGTACGGCAAGGTTGTCTTCTTCCTTGCCTTGGAGGCCGCAGCCCATAGGTGGTGGAGAAGGGACTGGCAGTAGGGGGTGTGTTCGTCCCCCTGGAGCTACTGGAGGACCTGGGTGCCCGTGTAGTTCTGACCTTCATTCCTCCTTTCCACCACAATGTGGAGTGCGGGTCCGCTGCTCTATCGCGGCGTTTACCTTTCTGCCACGCATCGGTCTCCGCCAGAGAACTGGCACGGTTTACAGGGCAGGGTGATGGAGCGGCTCCGGAGATGGACAAGACTACTCAGGTGCCTCTCCCTTCGAGGGAGGGTGCTGGTACTCAATCAACTAGTCCTGTCCATGCTCTGGTACCGGCTCAACACCCTGGTCCCGGCCCCAGGCTTCCTGGCAGACCTCCAGACGGCGATTCTGGAGTTCTTTTGGCCTGGACTGCACTGGGTCTCTGCAGGGGTTCTCCATCTGCCCCTGGAGGAGGGAAGGCAGAGTCTGAAGTGCCTACGCACTCAGGTCCATGTCTTCCGCATCCAGGCCCTGCAGAGGCTCCTTTATGGTGCAGGTAGTCCGGCGTGGAGAGTACTGGCTCACACCTTCCTGAGCCGCTTCCGAGGGCTCCAATACAATGAGCAGCTCCTTTATATCGATCCGAGAGGTCTTCCGCGAGACCTCTCCATGCTGCCAGTCTTCTACCAGGACCTCCTCTGGACCTGAAAACTGTTCTCTGTGACCAAGTCCATGGTGGCCACTGAGGGGGCAGATCTCCTCGCGGAGCCCCTGTTAGGATATAGATATTCAGGCCTGTCTGTAAAGGCCTATACTCTAAGAATTTAGGTGTATTCTTATCACTTGGCTAGTTATAGAGGTACAAAAGAGAATCAAAATCACTGTCTGCCGGTGTAAGGGCCTTTTCTTACTGTGACAGTCTGAGGCCCTGTGCTTAGGCTAAGGCCTTTGGCTAAGCAGCAGAGGCAGCCATAAGCTAGGAAGCAACCAGTCACATCCTCACATTCCAAACTAGTCACATTGAAAGAAGGTGCTATTGGGTTGTTAGGAATACAATTCTGTCCTGATAATGCTTATCACCTCCAGAGGAAGGGAAGTGCCTAGAAAATGTAAAAGGAAACAGCATCCTGTCTGGCAAGAACTCACTTATCAATACTGGGATGTGATTCTGTATTGTTTTGTCATTATAGTTCCCACTTTGCTATTGTTTGTCTGTATAATCGCTGTCTGGTTCTGTGATTGTTCCTGTCTGCTGTATAATTAATTTTGCTGGGTGTAGACTAATTAAGGTGGAGGGATATAATTTGTTACATAATCATGTTACAATATGTTAGGATTGGTTAGTTAAATTTCAGAAAAATGATTGGTTAAGGTATAGTTAAGCAGAACTCAAGTTTTACTATATAGTCTGCAGTCAATCAGGAAGTAGAGGGGTGGGCGTGGGTGGGAGGGGATGGGTGTGTGGGTGGGGGAGATGGGAACAGGGAATGGGGGTAAGGAAATTGGAATCATGTTTTGCTAAAGGGGGAAATGGGAACAGGGAATGGGAGTAAGGAACTTGGAATAATGTTTGGCTAAGGGCAGGAATGGGAACAGGGACACAGGTGTAAGGCTCTGTGTTGTCAGAGCTGGGAAGGAGGATACTAAGGAAGGAAACTGGAATCATGCTTGCTGAAAGTTCATCCCAATAAACATCGAATTGTTTGCACCTTTGCACTTCGGGTATTTTTGCTCTCTGTTCATGCGAGAAGGACCAGGGAAGTAAGTGGGTGAAGGAATAAGCCCCCTAACAGCCCCTGCTACACAACCCCCAGCTCCGTGTGCAGGTGGCAGAGTCCCCCTCTTTGCGCCAGAGGTTGGTCCTGGCAGAAGTCACCAGAGTCGGAGACCTCCTGGATTACGACCGGGGAGACTGGCTGCATCCCTTGATGCTTGATCAGTGTATACGGCTCTCCAGCACGTGTACTCCCCAGCACGTACTTCAGGAGGTGAGGGCCGCTTGCCACCCACTATTCGGGTTTACCTCGACCGGGTCCTGCATTTGGGCACGCCCTGTCCACCCACCACCACAGGCCCTCCAGACCTTTTCATCAGGCCCGTGCCCCATGGACCCAAACAGTCCCCCGCCCCTTCTCCATGAGCCGGCTCCATGACTTGCAGCCAGTTCGTTTCCAGACCGCACCAAGGAAACACCTGTACATGCTCGTCCTCCACACCCTTTACTTCCTCACCCTCGCCTTCCGCCCCGACACAAAGTGGTGGGACCTCCTGCCACCTCTAGAGAGTGAGGAGCCCTGGAGGGCCAGCCTATACTCCACCCTGGTCCTGAGGCCCACTGGGGATATCAGCTGGAGGCTCCTTCATGGGGCCGTGAGCACGGGCGTGTATTTGGAGCGGTTTACCTCTATCCCGGACACCTGCCCCTTCTCCTGCGTGAGGGAGACTCTGGCACATGTTTACCTGAAGTGTGCCAGGTTGCAGCCCCTATTCCGGCTCCTCACAAATATCCTGTTATGTTTCTGGCTGCACTTTTCCCCTCACCTCCTACTCCATGCACTCCCTGTCTGTGGCCCCACAAAGTCACCGGGACCTCCTGGTCATCCTCCTCCTGGCCCTGTCTAAAATGGCCATCTATAAAACCAGGGAGAGGAGGTTGGCCGATAGAGACTCCTGTGACTGTGGGGCCTCTTTCCAATCCTCTATCCATTCACATATCCGGGCAGAGTTCCTCTGGGCGGTGTCCACTGGCTCCCTTAACGCATTTGAGGAGCAGTGGGTGCTGTCTGGGGTTCTCTGATCGGTGTCCCCGTCAGGATCTCTTCTTTTGACCCTTTGACCACACTCCTGTCCCTGTTATTTCATTAGTTGTCCCACGGAATCATTTGGTTTCCAGGTCCAGTAGATCCTCCCCTCAGGCTACGGGGTGGGGGAGGGGTTCTTATGCAGTGGGCGGGCTCCCACCTGCCCACTTCCCAGAACCCAATAGGTACAATATGATACCAGTCTCTGGGAAGCAATCTTGTGCAGTGATGTTACGTTCACCTTTCGCAGAAAGCATGCTCCCCAAAGTTACGCATTTCAGATTGTATCATTTCTATGAAGAATTCACAAGTTACACATCTCTTTACCCATCACTAAAATCCAACCCATCTGTTCGTCCTAGTTCCCTAATAATGTAAGTGGGGAAGTATTATGGGGAACTTTCCTGGCTTTTGCATTACCCCAGGGGAATTTGCTGAGGAAAGGCTATGAGTCAAAACTCACACTCCCTTTTCCCACAGGCCTGCCTGACATCAAGGACTCCCCTTCCATTCTCCTATGGTCACTTAGGATAGGAGCTAGTGTGTCCCCACTCCAGGGTACTCCCTTCACAGTGGATGATTCCTTGACCCCCTGATCACTAAATTAAGTTCAATCCAAATATAATTTATTAAACAGCAAGTGTAAGAATAATAAACCAAACAAAAGGGAAAGGTTCACGGAAACAAGAAACCCTGCTCTGTGCGCATGGGGATATATCAAAGAGTCCTCTCTAGGATGCAAGGAAAGTTCATAGTCTCTTCCACTCCAAAATTGACTCCAAAAACAACTGCAAAAAGCAGAAAGAAAAGGAGTGCTTGTGGCACCTTTGAGACTAACCAATTTATTTGAGCATAAGCTTTTGTGAGCTACAGCTCACTTCATCGGATGCATGCTTTGTGTGTATATAAAAAGATCTTCTACACTTTCCACTTCGGCAGGTGTATTTGCCTACTTTGTCACGAAGCTCTTTGGTTTTGACCCCATAAATGATAGGATTGAGCATGGGAGGGATGAGGAGATAGAGGTCAGCCAAAATGATGTGAACATAGGGAGGGATGCCTTGACCGAAGTGGTGTGTGAGATTGGAGAAGAGTCCAGGCGTATAATATGTCAGCATCACACAGATGTGCGTTGTGCAAGTGTTGAGGGCTTTCTGGTGGGCTTTGTTAGAGGAGATTCTGAGGACAGCCCTGATGATCAGACCATAGGACAGAGCAATGAGCGTCAGGTCAAACCCATTGATTACAAACATTAGCACCCATCCGTATATCCTGGTGACTGTGAGGTCCCCACACACCACCTTCTCCACAGCTAGGTACTCGCATTGTGTGTGGGGGATAATGCGGTTGGCACAGAATGGCTGCTGACTCAGAAGCAGGGGTAGGGGCAGAATGAAGAGAACAGCTCTTATCAAACCTACAAGCCCTAGCTTAGCTATTTGTGTATTGCTGAGGATGGTAGCATATCTCAGAGGGTTACATATGGCAACATAGCGATCAAAGGCCATTGTCATGAGGGTGGCTGAGTGCATAACAGAAACCGTGTGGAGAAAGAACATCTGGGTGAGGCAGCCAGCCACAGTAATGCCTTTCAAATCGAACCAAAATATGCCCAGTGCCTTTGGCTCAAAGAAGGTAGGTGTGGCAATGTCTGTAAGTGCCAGTATGCAGAGCAGCAGGTACATCGGCTTCTGCAGAGTCTGCTCCTTACCTACAACAGACAGAAGCGTGACATTTGCCAACAAGCTGATAATGTAGAATGTAAAGAAAGGGATGGAAATCCAGATGTGGGCAGCCTCCAGGCCAGGGATGCCCGTTAGGATGAAAGTTGAAGCATCAGAGTTGGTGAAGTTAAAAGCTGCCCTGAGGCGGTTGATGCATCGATATGACTCAGAAATGCTCAAGGTGCCTGTAAAGGGAGAAAAGCACAGCAAGGGGGTTACATGCTTTTTAAACAAATAATGTGGTAAATATGTTATAGTTATGAACATTCTTAGAGTCTTCTTGAGTGAGGAGTGAAGAACCACCAACGATGTCACTCCCTCCTTTCTATAGCTTTAGCATAAGGCGGGAACCCTTTGTTTCAAACTTGGTTTCCAGACTAGTTTGTGGGAAAATTACAGACTCCCCAAGATGGAGTCCAGAGTTATGTGGCCTGGTCACATGGCCTTGTAGAGTCATAGCATCCATTACGTAGAGTCTGTCTGAAGCATTCCCAGGGAGGCTCACCAGGTGGGAGATATGTTTCTCTTAAGGCCTATTGTTTCCGCCAATGGCACATTGCCCTGAATAGGCCCTTCCCAACCAGCTATCGAGACTGAAACCAAGTTCCCTAGTGGTTGTTACCCAGTTGTAACTACATTTGAAATGCAGAGAAGTAGTCAATATTCTTAGCTTCTGACAAAAATCATAAATGCATACAAAAAGGATAATCATATTCAGAAAGTCATAACTTTTCCAATGACATCTTACATAACCCATCTTGCAATGGGGTATATTGTCACAAAAATATCAATGGTTATTTCTACCAATGAAATGCCTGAAGTTACATAACAACAACAACTGGAAACAAAAATGAGTAAAGCTTGTGACACCCAGATTGTAGTTCTATGGCTTGCCAGGGCAAAGAGACCCTGAAAATCCCCAAACGCACTCTGTAGCAAGAAAGGTCCCAAAGCTGGCCTTGGACCAACAATCACAAAGAAAAAAATAATTTCAACAGCACTGCCCACCCGTCCACCTACATGCTGCTCTGCGACCCTCTGATGTTCCCCTCTGGTGTTATTTAGACTGGTGATGTCTTAGGTCACCCCAATCCTTGACTCTGGGAGCCAGCCTTCCTCTGCTCAGCTGTGAGAACCTCACTCCTGGGCTGTTCACACACAGTCTCTGGCATGTAAGCTGCTCCTCGGCTTTTGCAACCGAATTACACTAGACAATATCTCCAGTCCCAGACACAACCCAAGAAACCTCCCTCTTGCAGGGTCCAGCTATGCCCGCAGGACACTGCAAGCTTAAATGAGTTTGTCAATTATACAAAGAAATTGAGATGCACCAGGCTTTTTATCCCAAGGGGAGTCTCTGTCACGCTTCAAACCAAACACACTGCTTCAGGTAGAATAAACAACAAATGTATTAACTACAAAGACAGATTTTAAGTGATATTAAGTGATAGGCAAAAAGTCAGAGTGGTTACCAAAAGAAAAGAAAACGTAAGCACACTGTCATATGTGGCGGTTCAATGACAAGACAGAACACAGCTTTTAGCAAGCAAGCAGGCTGGTCTCTGCTAACGGGCTTCTCCCTGTCAGCTTTCCACCTTCCCCTTTATTCTCTCTCTCTCCCCGCGCATTACATTCTCCAACAGATAAAAGGAATACACTGGCTTTGTTTAACATTCTTATTTACCAATTTCTATCTACTGCATTCCTTGCTCTCGGGCCTTGAGCCCAGTCCTGAGAGGCTTCCCACGATACATATCATCTTGGCGAGATTCCAAGGTTGATGCCCTTGGATGGAGCAGTGTGTGCACTACTCCTACACAACACTCCGGGTGTGCCCTGAATGTTGCCAAGCGCATAAACCTTTATGAATCCTACAGTCATAAATATAAAGGGAAGGGTAACCACCTTTCTGTATACAGAACTATAAAATCTTTCCTGGTCAGAGGCAAAACCCCTTCACCTGTAAAGGGTTAAGAAGCTAAGATAACCTCGCTAGCACCTGACCAAAATGATCAATGAGGAGACAAGATACTTTCAAAGCTAGAGTGGTGGGTGCGGGAACAAAGGGTCTGTCTGTCTGTCTCTGTGATGCTTTTGCCAGGAACAGAACAGGAATGGAGTATTAGAACTTGTTAGTAAGTAATCTAGCTCGAAATGCGTTAGATTTCCTTTTCTTTAAATGGCTGATAAATAAGCTGTGCTGAATGGAATGTATATTCCTGTTTTTGTGTCTTTTTGTAACTTAAGGTTTTGCCTGGCGCGATTCTCTATGTTTTGAATCTGATTATCCTGTAAGATATTTACCATCCTGATTTTACATTGGTGATTCTTTTACTTTTTCTTTAATTAAAATTCTTCTTTTAAGATCCTGATTGCTTTTTCATTGTTCTTAAGATCCAAGCGTTTGGGTCTGTGTTCACCTATGCAAATTGGTGAGGATTTTTATCAAGCCTTCCCCAGGAAAGTGGCTGTAGGGCTTGGGGGGATATTTTGGGGAGTAGACATCTCCAGTGGGCTCTTTCCCTGTTGTTTGATTAACACGCTTGGTGGTGGCAGCATAGGGTTCAAGGACAAGGCAAAGTTTGTATGTTGAGGAAGCTTTTAACCTAAGCTGGTAAGAATAAGCTTAGGGGGTCTTTCATGCAGGTCCCCACATCTGTATCCTAGAGTTCAGAGTGGGGAAGGAACGTTGACATGGTGGCAGAGTGGTGGGATCATTTTAAGATTTTATTTGTTTGAGATGCTTTTGAGATTTTTTTTTCATCATTTTGAAGCAGAAGCACAGTAGGATTTTAAAAGGACATTTTTTTCTCCTTTGGGCTGCTTGGAAACAGGTTTTAAGCTGAAAGCAATTAGAGTATTCCTGTCTCTGCCTGGGGGCCAGAGCAGCAAGCGTAACCAAGAGATTTGTCTTTTTTGAGCAGAATTTTCTCTACCTCAATGCAGGGTAGTTAACCTTGTGCAGGGAAATTCACAAGTTTTTCACAAACCTGAAGAGGTTTTTTGTTGTTGTTTGTTTTTTTAAGCTAAGAGCAACTAGGTGTTTTTTCTGTCTATTTGCCTGGAGACAAAGGATTTTTTCTGTAGGCTGAGAATAGGCTTTTCTGTAGGCTGAGGGTGTTCTTGAGGAAATAGAAAGATGCATCCTAGATGGGAAGCCCAAAACTGTAATCGAGGCGGGGGAGATTGGAGCCAAATGGGTGGAGGTGGCAGAAATGAAAAAAAAAACTGTTCGTAGTTGGAGCGGATACCAGAAGGGACAACCTCAGACCGCACCCTACTACTGGGGGCAGCCCAAGGCCCCAACTACACACCAAGGAACACTCCAGACACCTTATTTTCCTGCCACAACATTCTCCCGAAACCCACCTCACCACAGTGACCCATCAGCTGGACGATGTTTTAAATGTAACGAGCCGGGGCATGTAAAGGCCAACTGCCCCAAGAACCCCAACAGATTACAGTCCATTGTACCGGAATCACACCAGAGGTCCTCAGGCCCAGATGCCTCCCAGATACACTTGGAGCGGAGGGAAACTGTGAGTGTGGGCGGGAAGAAGGTCACCGTGTGGAGGGACACCGGAGCACAAGTGTCAGCTATCCATGCTTCCTTAGTGGACCCCAATGTAATCGACCCAGAGATCCAAGTAACAGCTCAAACCTTCAAGTCCAACTCTTTCCATTTGCCAACAGCCAAGTTGCCTGTCCAGTACAAGGGCTGGTCAGGAACGTGGACTTTTGCAGTCTATGATGATTATCCCATCCCCATGCTGTTTCCAATCAAGTGAAGCTAGCCAAGAGGGTGGGAATGGTCACCCTCAGGTAGGCTAAGCTGTCACGCCTAGCTCTCTTCTGGAAACTTCTACCAGGACCCGGTCAGAGGTGATGGAACCGGAGCCCAGGCCACCATCTGCAACAGCAGCAGTGGATCCAGTCCCAGAGACCCAGACAAAGCCAGTCTCAGAACCGGAACCGGCGGAACAACCAGCACCAGACCCATTACCAGCACTGAATCCAGTACTTGCAACCCCAATACCAGAGGGCCCGACTAAGACTGTACTGGCAGCAGCAGATAACCCTACACAAGAGGCTCAGCCGGAGCCTGAACTCCAACATAGTGCACCAGCAGAGTGTGGTTCACAGTCAACAGAAACAGCCCCATCATGTGCATTGCTTCCAGAGGGACCAAGCCCAGATCCACAATCCAATGAGGAACTGATGTCTCCAACCTCAAGGGAACAGTTTCAGACTGAACAAGAAGCAGATGAAAGCCTCCAGAGAGCTTGGACGATGGCACGGAGAGACCCACCACCTCTCAGCTCTTCTAATTGATCCAGGTTTGTTGTAGAAAGAGGACTTTTCCTCAAGGAAACTCTTTCTGGTGGACACCAGGAAGACTGGTATCCTCAGAGAGAGTTGGTAGTTCCAACTAAGTACCGGGTCAAGCTCTTGAGCTTAGCCCACGATCATCCTAGTGGCCATGCTGGGGTGAACAGGACCAAAGACCGTTTGGGGATGTCATTCCACTGGGAGGGAATGGGGAAGGATGTTTCTACCTATGTCCGGTCTTGTGAGGTATGCCAAAGAGTGGGAAAACTCCAAGACTAGGTCAAAGCCGCTCTCCAGCCACTCCCCATCATTGAGGTTCCATTTCAGCGAGTAGCTGTGGATATTCTGGGTCCTTTTCCGGAAAAGACACCCAGAGGAAAGCAGTACATCCTGACTTTCATGGATTTTGCCACCCAATGGCCAGAAGCAGTAGCTCTAAGCAACACCAGGGCTAAAAGTGTGTGCCAGGCACTAACAGACATTCTTGCCAGGGTAGGTTGGCCCTCCAACATCCTCACAGATGCAGGAACTAATTTTCTGTTAGGAACTATGGAAAGCCTTTGGGAAGCTCATGGGGTAAATCACTTGGTTGCCACTCCTTACCACCATCAAACAAATGGCATGGTGGAGAAGTTGAATGGGACTTTGGGGGCCATGATACGAAAATTCATAAATGAACACTCCAGTGATTGGGACCTACTGTGGCAGCCCTTGCTCATTGCCTACAGAGCTGTACCACATCCCAGTTTAGGGTTTTCACCATTTGAACTTGTATTTGGCTACGAGGTTAAGGGGCCGTTACAGTTGGTGAAGCAGCAATGGGAGGGATTTACACCTTCTCCAGGAACTAACATTCTGGACTTTGTAACCAACCTACAAAACACCCTCCGAACCTCTTTAGCCCTTGCTAAAGAAAACTTACAGGATGCTCAAAAAGAGCAAAAAGCCTGGTATGATAAACATGCCAAAGAGCGGTCCTTCAATGTAGGGACCAGGTCATGGTCTTAAATGTGCTCCAGGCCCATAAAATGGAAACATCATGGAAAGGGCCATTCACGGTCGAAGAGCGCCTGGGAGCTGTTAATTATCTCCTAGCATTCCCCACCTCCAACCGAAAGCCTAAAGTGTACCATATTAATCCTCTAAAGCCCTTTTATTCCAGAGAATTAAAGATTTCTCAGTTTACAGCCCAGGGAGGAGATGATGCTGAGTGGCCTGAAGGGGTCTATTATGAAGGGAGAAGTGCTGGTGACGTGGAAGAGGTAAACCTCTCCATGACCCTTGGGTGTATGCAGCGACAGCAGATCAAGGAGCTGTGCACTAGCTACGCTCCGATGTTCTCAGCCACCCCAGTACTGACCGAACAGGCATACCACTCCATTGACTTAAGTAATGCTCACTCAATGAAAGTCCAACCCTACCGGGTGTCTCCTCAAGCTAAAACTGCTATAGAATGGGAGATCCAGGATATGCTACAGGTGGGGGTAATCTGCCCCTCTGGCAGTGCATGGGCATCTCCAGTGGTTCTAGTACCCAAACCAGATGGGGAGATACGTTTTTGCATGGACTACCATAAGCTAAATGCTGTAACTCGCCCAGACATCTATCCAATGCCACGCACAGATGAAGTATTGGAGAAACTGGAATGGGCCCAGTTCATCTCTACCTTGGACTTAACCAACGGGTACTGGCAGGTACCGCTCGATGAATCTGCCAAGGAAAGGTCAGCCTTCACCACACATCTCGGGCTGTAGGAATTTAATGTGCTCCCTTTTGGGCTGCAGAATGCACCCGCCACCTTCCAAAGACTTGTAGATGGTCTCCTAGCAGGATTGGGAGATTATGCAGTCGCCTACCTTGACGATGTGGCCATATTTTCAGATTCCTGGGCAGAACATCTGGAACATCTACAAAAAGTCTTCGAGTGCAAAAGGGAGTCGGGACTAACTGTTAAGGCTAAGAAGTGTCAAATAGGCTGAAACAGAGTGACACCAAGGTACCATCAACCCCCTACAGGCCAAAGTGGATGATATCCAAAAGTGGCCTGTCCCAAAGTCAAAGAAACAGGTCCAATCCTTCTTCGGCTTGGCCGGATATTACAGGCAATTTGTACAGCAATACAGCCAAATCGCCGTGCCACTGACAGACCTAACCAAAAAGAAAGAGCCAAATGCCGTTCAGTGGACCGAAGAGTGCCGGAAGGCCTTTCACCAGGTTAAAGCGACATTCATGTCTGACCCTCTGCTAAGGGCCCCAGACTTTCACAAACCGTTCCTAGTAACAACAGATGTGTCTGAGGGTGGTGTGGGAGTAGTCTTAATGCAGGAAGGACTGGATCAAGAATTCCATCCTGTAGTGTTTCTCAGCAAGAAGCTGTCTGAGCGGAAAGCAACTGGTCAGTCAGTGAAAAAGAATGTTACGCCATTGTCCACGCTCTGGAAAAGCTACGCCCATATGTTTGGGGAGGGTGTTTCCATCTGCCAACCGACCATGCTGTGCTACAGTGGCTTCATACCACCACGGGAAATAACAAAAAACTTATTCGGTGGAGTTTAGCTCTTCAAGATTTTGATTTCAACATCCAAGACATCTCAGGAGCTTCTAACAAAGTGGCTGATGCACTCTCCCGTGAAAGTTTCCCAGAATCAACTGGTTAAAATCGTCCTTGAGATGTGGAAAATATTGCTAGTCTTTATATACTCGGTAGTATATTTAGAGGTGCATGTGTCTTATTAATTCTGTTTTCTCCTAGAGCTCCATGAAGAAATCATAGCCAGTATTTCACCCTACCTGTGATTTGGGGAGTGTGTCATAAATATAAAGGGAAGGGTACCCACCTTTTTGTATGCAGAACTGTAAAATCCCTCCTGGCCAGAGGCAAAACTCCTTCACCTGTAAAGGGTTAAGAAGCTAAGATAACCTCGCTGGCACCTGACCAAAATGACGAATGAGGAGACAAGATACTTTCAAATCTGGAGCGGGGAGAAACAAAGGCTCTCTCTGTTTGTGTGATTCTTTTGCTGGGAACAGAAGAGGAATGGAGTCTTAAAACTTAGTAAGTAATCTAGCTAGATATGTGTTAGATTCTGTTTGTTTACATGGCTGAGAAAATAAGCTGTGCTGAATGGAATGGATATTCCTGTTTTTGTGTCTTTTTGTAACTTAAGGTTTTGCCTGGCGGGATTCTCTATGTTTTGAATCTGATTACCCTGTAAGGTATTTACCATCCTGATTTTACAGAGATGGTTCTTTTACTTTTTCTTTAATTAAAATTCTTCTTTTAAGATCCTGATTGCTTTTTCATTGTTCTTAAGATCCAAGGGCTTGGGTGCGTTCACCTATGCAAGCTGGTGCGGATTTTTATCAAGCCTTCCCCAGGAAAAGGGGTGTAGGGCTTGAGGGGATATTTTGGAGGGTAGACATCTCCAAGTGGTCTCTTTCCCTGTTCTTTGTTTAACACGCTTGCTGGTGGCAGCATAGAGTTCAAGGACAAGGCAAAGTTTGTATGTTGAGGAAGCTTTTAACCTAAGCTGGTAAGAATAAGCTTAGGGGGTCTTTCATGCAGGTCCCCACATCTATACCCTGGAGTTCAGAGTGGGGAAGGAACCTTGACACACGCAGTCTCAACTCTCAACTCTATTAGACTGGGCAACATCTGGATTAAGCATTTTTCTCACCCCACTGTATATTGCAGTCCTTAATATACAAGTTTGTTCTTTAAACCCTCAGTCCATGTGGTTTGGGGGGCACAAGTCCAGGCATGTCTGGGGGGCATTGCTGAGTCTCTCCAATTAAGTTTGCCCAATTCCCTTAGTGGGGCCTCATGCACGTGAGTCATTGCATTGGAGCTCCCTTGCTGGACAAGGGCCCTTGATGGGTTGTTTGACACCCTGCCCCTCTATTGGTCACTTTCCTTGCTGTTGCCTCTGGGGAGCTAATATCTGGCTGATTCCCCAACTTGCAGCATGTTTTAGTGACCGCCATACAACACCATTCTCATAACTCTATATACATTAATTATGCACATGTATGGACAGAGACATGACTTTCAGCAGATCATAACCTTTCCCCTGAGACATTACAAGGCATGCTTCATGTGTAAAATGACGTTTATATGAAAATGAGGTCTATGGAGTTTACAGTATGCTCCCCGATGATAGAGAATGTGTCACCTCACCCCTTAGTTTGCTGCAAGAGGTTAGTCACCGACTACCTCAATGGCAGTGTGTGTTATAGTTCTCTTGGTACCCAGCCATCAAGGCCATGAGGTGGCGTGCCTCAGTTTCCCTATTGGGACACTGCAAACCAGGTTTCTCTGCTGTGATCTGATTTAATTCTGTTTACAGTTATTATCTATGAACTAGACTTACTATAAGGTTGAACATCAGTCATAAAATTCTTATCCCAAAACTTTACATTAATACCAATTTTTTTAAAATCACAGATGGGTGTTTACAAGTATCTTTACGCTACCACGCCCTCTGTTCAGATACTGTAGTTTGAGGTTAGTTTGTTCATTACCCATGGAGTCCTTTGACTCTCTCCCAAGTAAGCAGTCAATGGCTTGTCTTTCCTTCCAGTGTTCCCTTATGTGTGGGCTCTGAATTTAATCGTGTTTCTGGAATTTTGGTGCCTCAGGGTCTGGCCAGATAGTTTTTCAGGGGGATCCTGCACATTGTCTGGCCCTTTGCCCCCTTTCCCTAGAGGACGGTGATCTGAGCTCTGCGGGCTAGGTGTGTTTACCCTTTGATCAGATGCACCGTTTTCCCACCAGCTTTCCCACAACTGCTTTCAGTGTCTCACCAGCCTGTGGGAAGACACCCCCTTCTCTGTCAGTTGGGCCATTTGTATTCTCACAAACTACCACCTGGCAACTTCCTGGTCTCAATTCCTCCGTTATCACAGGCACTGGAGCTGCATCTAGATGTAAAGAGACACAGATACTTTCCAAAAAAAGTATCAGAAATAGCTTCCTGAAAAACTGAGACCTGGATTGTGGTACCCTCTGCCACCCCCTTCTCTGTCCCTATGAAGTCAGCTGTCTGACTGTTCCCGTCCAGGACGTCAGTTACACAGTTCCCTCTCAAAACCTGGGTCACCAGCTGTCAGGGTTCCCTCCCCACTCTGAGCTCTGGGGCAGAGATGTGGGGCCCTGCATGAAACACTCCCTAAGCTTATTTCTACCAGCATAGGTGAAAAATTCCCAAGGCACAAATCATTTCCTTGTCCTTGGACAGTATTGCTGCCACTACCAAGTGATTTAGTCACAAATCGAGGAAAAAGGGCCACTTGGAGTCCTTCTTTCCCCAAAATATTCCCCGGAAACCCCTTCACCCCCTTTCCTGGGAGGCTTGAGAATACTGTACTAACCAATTGGTTAGAAAGTGAGCACAGAGCAAACCCCTGGCTTTTTAGGACCCTGAAAATCAATCAGGTTCTTAAAAGAAGAACTTTATTATTATTTTGTTTAAAAAAGTAAAAGAATCACAGCTAGAGAATCAGGATGGAAGGTAACTTTACAGAGTATATTAAAAAAAAAAAATAAAACACAGAGGATTCCCGTCTGGGCTCAGCTTGAAAGTTACAAAAAACCAGGAATAAAACACCCTCTTAGCATATGGAAAATTCACAAGCTAAAACAAAAGATAATCTAATGCATTTCCTTGTTTTGACTTACAATTTCTGTAATTTTAGATGTATCATTTCAGGTATCTTTTCAGGAGATGGTTTACCAGCTTGGTCTTTCTCTCTGTGTGTGTCCAGAGAGGGAACACACAAAGAGAGCACAAATAAAAATGCTTCCCCCCCACCCCAGATTTGAAAGTAACTTCTTTCCTTATTGGTCCATTTGGCCAAGTGCCAACCAGGTTATTGCAGGTTCTTAACCCCTTACAGGTAAAGGGATTCTGTACCTCTGGACAGGAGGGATTTTATCTTACCATATACATCAAGGTTGTTACCCTTCCCTTTATATTTATGACACAGGCTGAGTACCTGGGTTCACAGATGCTGATGCAGCCTTC
The DNA here is from genome assembly GCF_965152275.1 of Natator depressus. Classification (NCBI taxonomy): domain Eukaryota; kingdom Metazoa; phylum Chordata; order Testudines; family Cheloniidae; genus Natator; species Natator depressus. The sequence continues at coordinate 5,942,330 of NC_134234.1, forward strand.
CTTCCAGTGTCCTCAGCATCATACCCCAAGTGACTAGTGGGGAGACATTCCTGTACCCCCACTATTCCGTCCCCAGTTTCCTCCTCTGGGTCTCTTCCTAAGACACATTTCTGTGTGCTCCATAGGAGGTGTTCTTTCTTTTGTTCAGCTGCAAAACTCTGCCAGCTAACAACTGGGACAGTTTCCTTACTCACTGACAACACCTCCCCTGCTTCTGTGCCTGAGGGCATGTTGCCTAGTTTCAGCCCCTCCCATACTTGGAAGCACCCTGCTTCCCTGTGTTACAGAGTGACAGGCATCCTCACTCACCTCAGTGGTTTCTGAGATTCCCTGCCCCTTCTCTGGGCTCTCCTCTGGGACTCATTTCTCTATGCTCCCGAGAGTTTGTCTCTGGTTCAGCTGTGACCTGCTGGAAGCTAACAACCTGGACAGATCGCTCCCTGGCATTTATTACACCCCTATCCCTTCCTGATTGATGTTGCCTCCAGCTTGAGTGCTGGAGTTGGTCTCAACCACCCTCCCACCTGGAAACATGTGGCTTCCACCTACTGAAGAAGAATCAAGGAGACTCTCTCCCATTCTCTCAGCAGTTCCTGAGACCTTACCCTTTGCCTCAGGGGTCCCAGCATAAAACTCCCTCCTGCGACAGGCAAATACTTTAAGCTGAGCTACACAGAAAGAACATGACCAAGGAGCAGGTCAGCGAAGAGGTGTTCCATTACTCCACAGTCCAAACACTTTCCAGACCTTCCCACAACACATGGATTTTATTTAGTTGTATGAGGAATCTGCTTCCACCCACCCCCACAATCTCTGCCGTTTGGCCACGTCGCATACTGGCCTTTGGGACCACACTCTGCTTCATCAGAGAGATCCGGGCCCCTGTACCCCTCTGCCCCAAGTACTCCCTGCCATCCATTTGGGGAGCCTTGACCTGCTCCATATCTGGCTCTGCAGAGGCCAATCTCACAAAACCAATATGATAGGTTTTGATTCCTTGGGGAGTTTCTCTGATGAGGACAGGAGAACTAACATCAACTATTGGTTGTCTGCTTCCTCTTAGCACAGGGCATTTATTCCTCAGGTGATCAGTGGAATTACACTGACAGCACCCTTTGAGCTCTTCTGCTTTTACAGGAAATTTGGGATGAGGGTTAGAGGAATGTTTTTGGATAAGAGAATGTTTAGACTCCCATCCCCCTACTGTCAGCTAAAAAAGCTATCTCATCCACTGACTCTATCTTCGTCCACACACTCCACAGTCTATCTTTCTGCCATAGACACTGCTTTACTTATGCTGAGGAAATGCTCTTCAGCAACAAGTCCAAGCATTCCTTCAAAACTTGCCACATATTTACCCCTCACCCATTTTCCCAACAAATCTATGATCTTGTTTACATATTCCCCATTACTCGTCCCAATATCCCTCTTAAGATTCCTGAATTTAACTCTATATGTTTTAGGGGTAATCTGAAAACTTCGCAAAAAAGTATCTTTAAATTTACAGTAGTCTCTAAAGCATCTTCGCTAGGCATTCCATTGAACACATTTGGAGCTTTGCCAGTGAATTTTGCAATGGATCCGATGAAGTGAGCTGTAGCTCACAAAAGCTTATGCTCAAATAAATTGGTTAGTTTTTAAGGTGCCACAAGTACTCCTTTTCTTTTTGCAATCAGGGTAGGAGCTCTCTTACCATCAGGGATTTCATGTATCACACACAGCCTGTCGAAGGCAGTGAGATATTCAGCAATATCGTTCTCCTCACTGTCTGCAGGACATGCGTGTTCCCAGTTGTGGATTTTTGGAGTGATGGGAGTCACTTGGCTCAGGGGCCTCTGGTTCTGCTTCTCTATCAAGTCCAGTTGGTGTTTTCACTCTCTCTCTTTCTTTCTTCCTGCCCTGTTTCTCTCTCTGTCTCTCTTTTGCTCTTTTTCTTCCATAGCCCTGCTGTGTGCAGCCTCCTCCCTGGCTGCTTCTTCCTCCATAGCCCTTTGGTGTGCAGCCTCCTCTTCTTTGAGCCTCATTTGAAACTCGCGGTGATTTCCCTTCTCTGCTGCTTCCAGTTTTGCCAGCTCTAGTTTTGTAGACTCCCTCACTGGTAGTCATTTTTCTGCTTTCTTGTGCTTATTTCCCTCACCCAAAATAAACAAACAGAAAATATCGTAAGTGTGACCGCCTCCTGACTGTTCTTAGCCACTGCACTTAAGACTCACTTAAAATCACAAATATCAGTGCTTAAAGTGTGAACTTCACTTGGAGTAACAAGCTGCATGTATTTCAGGTTTCAGAGTAGCAGCCGTATTTGTCTGTATCCGCAAAAAGAACAGGAGTACTTGTGGCACCTTAGAGACTAACACATTTATTTGAGCATAAACTTTTCTGGGCTACAGCCCACTTCAGTGGATGCACAGAATGGCACGTATAGTAGGAAGATACATATATATATATACATACAGAGAACGTGAGTCAACAGTGTGCCCTTGTTGCCAAGAAGGCCAAAGGAATTTTGGGATGTATAAGTGGGGGCATTGCCAGAGATCGAGGGACGTGATCATTCCTCTCTATTCGACATTGGGGAGGCCTCATCTGGAGTACTGTCTCCAGTTTTGGGCCCCACACTACAAGAAGGATGTGGAAAAATTAGAAAGAGTCCAGGAGGGCAAGAAAAATGATTAGGGGACTGGAAGACATGAGTTATGAGGAGAGGCTGAGGGAACTGGGATTGTTTAGTCTGTGGAAAAGAAGAAGGAGGGGAGATTTGATAGCTGCTTTCAACTACCTGAAAGGGGGTTCCAAAGAGGATGGATCTAGACTGATCTCAGTGGCAGCAGATGACAGAACGAGGAGTAATGGTCTCAAGTTGCAGTGGGGGAGGTTTAGGTTGGATATTAGGAAAACCTTTTTCACTAGGAGGGTGGTGAAACACTGGAATGCGTTACCTAGGGAGGTGGTGGAATCTCCTTCCTTAGATATTTTTAAGGTCAGGCTTGACAAAGCCCTGGCTGGGCTGATGTAGTTGGGGCTTGGTCCTGCTTTGAGCAGGGGGTTGGACTAGATGACCTCCTGAGGTCCCTTCCAACCCTGATATTCTAGGATTCTATGAAAAGCTGCACATACACCCTTTTCTCTGCGCTACTGTGACGTTCCCCTCGTGTTATCTGGACCGTGTTATCTGCTAGGTCACTTTCCTTTCTCTTGCCTCAGGGGAGCTAATATCTGGCTGATTCCCCCAATTATAGCATGTTTTAGTGACCACCGTACAACACAATTCTCGTAACTTCATATGCATTAATGATCACCAATATGGATAGAGACATGACTTTCAGGAGATCATAACCTTTTCCCTGATACTTTACAAGGTATGCTCTATATGTAAGATCAGGATTATATGAAAATGAGGAAAATGGGGGTTACAGTAGGCTCCCCCAAGGTATAGACTGTCACAGCACCCACAAATCCTTAATGCTACTTGTCTGTCACTGTACATCCCCTGCCTGACTCCACAGCCCTCAGCAGTGCCCACTTCTCTCCGTACACCCCATGCCTGCTCCCACAGCCTCCAGCACTGCCAGCCTGCCTGTGTACACCCTGCTCCCTGCCCCACAACCCCTGGTGCTGGTCACCTGTCCATGTAGGTCCCCCACATAGGGATACCTCTCACCCAGGACCAAAACCGGGTGCCAAACAACACTGTGACATCTCACAGAAATGGGACAAAGCTTTGATGTATTGCATCCAGTTACAAACCTATATACAACTTCCTGAGGCTGCTTTTCCATGCTGGCGATTGCTGACATTGCCATGAAACTGTAGTGGGCTTTCGCACAGGACGAAGGATGGTCTGGATGGGGGACGGTGCAGAGACAATCTGCTACAGTGTGGTCCACTTTACATTCCAGGCTGAGACACCTCCCGGACGCAGGAGGCCTCATGACGCCTCTTTGGGCTGTGCATTACGGAGGACGTCCGTTCCCCATTTTGCATAATTTCAGTACTCTGAGTCACTCTGATCTGGATACTGCATGTCACAGAATATCAGGGTTGGAAGGGACCTCAGGAGGTTATCTAGTCCACAGTGTCCCGCTGTCCCACCCGCAGCCCCCCACACACTGTGTGTTTCTGGACCTCCCCCGGGAACATTTGTAACACCATCTCTAAGCCAGAAACATGCTTTTAATTTTACTGACTTTTCTGCTTCACATCCTCTCCAGAAACAGAGATGCAGGGGCTCAGAGAGAGCAGACCCCTCTCCCCCCTTGACAAAAATGTTATCCTAATTGTTTTGAAGGTTTAAGCCTGTGAGATTGAGATATCAGCAACTTTCCTGTCAGTTCTTCTTGGGTCCTAAGAAGCTCATGAGTCCTTAGAGGCCACAGGAGATCTCCACATGAAGTCACTGGAGACTCAGTGGCGATTTAATTCAGAGCATTTACTTAAGTCGCTACATGTGGATTATGGGGGAACTCCTGGATCCATTGGGAATTTGGCCTTTGATCTCAAAGGGGACCAGATTCACTCTGAGTGTTTAACTTTTGGCTCCCGGCTGTAGAAATCGGGGCTTTGGGTCCTGCTGCAGAAAGTGCGATTCTGTTAGGGTGCTGAAAGAGTCTGAAGGAAACCCCCAATTCATGGAGTGTTCTGAGACCGGGAATGAAAGTTGGGAATTTCAAAAAACCGGGGCACTGATTTTGCTCTCAGAGAGGCCAGTGTCAATCTGGAGTGACCCAGTGAAGACAGAATGTGAGAGCAGAATATAGCCAGTGTGTGGCCCATTCTTTTTGTGAACCCCCTGGTAACACAGATACCCACCTCAGAGCCTTTGGCTGCATTTCCTAACAGGGCAGTGATGTTGCTGAATTGGAAAACTTGAGGGAACCAGAGGAAAAACCACACAGCACAAAAAAAAGGAAGTTCCTGAGACAGATAGAAGGACACAGTAAGAGACAAGGAAGTGATCTTAAAAACAAATATTGTCTAAACTCTTTCCAATACATTTGTAGTTCCAATTTTACCAGGTAAATCTCTTGATGTTTCTGAGTATTAAACAATTCAAGTCACCCTGGTGGCCCTGGATCACTTCCTGAGCCCTCAGCACTAACCTTAATGCAGAAACAGGCAAGTGACTGCAATCCCGCTCAACAGAGAAAAGACATCTCCTTACGGGTACTGCAAGGCAGAGGCTTGAGAATCAGTGTGTGAATGTCACATGGCTGACACTTCACATGCTGCACAGCGACCTTTATGATCCCCCTGAACACTCCCCGTGAACTGTCAAGTTGGCCAGGACTCCCGTAGAATTCCCTGGACTCTGTGAGCAGCGGGAAAAGCAGAAAATAGACCCTAGAGATCTTCAGCCTGAGAGCCCCCCCGGGAGTGAAGAAATGATTTGCCAATAACAGGGGCTCAGATTCACAGAGCAAAATGCAGTTTGCAAACTGTTCAGTGCAGCAAATGATGATAGATTTCTTTCTTGTGTGTAGTGCAAGGCCACCTGCATTCTGTGGGAATGCTGCCACAAGATTGGGGCCAAAAACACATTTCACTTCATGGTAGCGTTGTACCTCTGCACACCGCCCATCCAGTTGTAATAGCCATTCCATTCGCCTCTGAAAAATCACTGCCACCCCGTCGCAGCCAAATTACATGATCCTGAATTGATGCAAGCTGAAATGTGTGTAAAAGGCTTTCTTCTCCCAGGATTCTGACATCAATGGTATTTGCCAGTGGCCCTTGGGAGGTGTTAACTTGTTTTATGTCTGACAGCTACCAACTGTTTTAATGGTTAATCTACTCTCTGCATCAGGGAGGCATCACATTTCACTTCTTTGTTGACCTTTCACAGATTGGTGCAGAAATGGGTTATGATATCCTGGGTCAGAGCTAGTCCAACAGGACTTCTCCACTGACTGCGTGATCCCTTCCTCTCTTCCCATCCTAAAATGACCCTGCTTCAGTGAGAACATGTTGGTACAGGAATCAAAGAACTGCTACATGTGGATCTCCTGTATGGGCTACTGTCCCTACCCCCATACTTGTGTCATAGGTGCCTTGAGGCCAAATTTGAGGTCCAGAGGTATAAGACGGATGGGTTGTCTTCCATTCATCCTCTCCAGGCCCTGTGATCACCAACACTAGAGCAGATGGTGCCACACAATGAAACAGAGATACCTGAGAGTTTAGCTAACCTCCTAAGTATAAACAGCAGACACCAGCTGATTTCTCGGTTTTGTTTCCAATTGTTGTTGAATGTTATTTACATAACTTCAGACGTTTCACTGGTGGAAAGAACCACTGATCTTTGCACCTCAGCTGCTTTAATCTCCCACCATATCCTGGACCCGCTCTCTGAACTCTCCTTCCCCATCCCAGGCTGCCTTGCTTCCAACAGCATGATGGTTGCCAGTGTCTTCTCCATACACCTCAGTCACCTGTGGATTCCACAACCTCCGAGCTGCCCCACGCTCCCCACAACTCTTCTTCTGCAGGGGGTGAGATGACTCCCATCAAACCTGCTCCCTTGGCAGGGAGGAGTGACACACTGGTCAGAAATCTCACACACAGGTGGCAAATGCCAAGGAACCTATGCTGCTTCTCTTGTTACACCGATACACAGTACATGGTGTTTCAAGGACTGCTGCTCAGAAACAACTCACAGGCTGAGAATTATGCACATTATATAATGAGAGCGGGCAACTCTGGGACATGTGAGGGCCTAGATGAATACAGCTGCCACATGCAGGAACCACTGGTAGCTGACAGAAACAGTGGGCCACTGTGAGACAGATGTTAAACCCAGGATGCTCTGGGACGATTTGCTAGCCAGCTCTGTTAGTTATGAATGGTGAGGGTTGTACATTCTTCCTTAGTGCAAAGATTTTATGGGGTGAAGTTATTATTTTTCTCACCTAAATCTTTTTTCAATACAACGCCTTATGTGATTTCTCGGGTTCATGAAATACACACCGAGTGTAACATTTCCAAGGCAGAGCACTCACCTGATAATTATGGTTAAATTCAACATAGTCATGAATAGAAAATTGTTCCAATGTTTAATTAACTTACACCATTTAAAATGTACACTTTATTTCCAATCAGAAATTCTTTAACTCCGATTTGTAGCCGTTGGATCGTGTTACACCTCTCAGAGTAGCAGCCATGTTAGTCTGTCTCCGCAAAAAGAAAAGGAGGACTTGCGGCACCTTAGAGACTAACAGATTTATTGGAGCATAAGCTTTCATGAGCTACAGCTCACTTCATCTCAAAAGCTTATTGCAAAAGCTTACACTCAAAGGAATTTGTTAGTCTCTAAGGTGTCACAAGTCCTCCTTTTCTTTTTGCTGTTACACCTCAGTATGCTAGCCTGAAAAGCCTATTATTCAATACTGGTCCCAGTGTATGTCCTTTCCTACAGTTATCAAGTCACCCCTTAACCATCTTGATTAAACTAAAAAGATTCAGATCTTTGAGTCTATCACTATAAGGCATGTTTTCTAATTTGTACTAATTCTTGTGACCCTTCTCTGCACACTCTTCGGTAGATAAACATCCAGTTTTAACTGGGGACACCACAACTAGACAGAGGATTCAAGAAGCAGCCACACCAGTGCCAAATACAAAGGTAAAATAACTACTCTAACTCTCCTTGAGATTCCAGTGGTTATCATCCAAGGATCACATTGGCTCTTTCGGCCACAGGGTCACACTGGAAATTCATGTTTAGCTGATTATTCCTTCTTACCAAAAAATACAGATTGCTCTGAATCAGTGACCTGTCTTCTTTATTATTTACAATCCCCCAAATTTTTCGTCATCTGCAAACGTCATTGAGATTCAGGCATGAGAACGGTTAGCAGCTGGGTTGCTGACACATGTTTCTTCTTACATTTGTCTGTTAGCATCTGTAACTTATGCCTCAGACAACCTGGGTGCCTGCAAGAAAGTGACTCACCAAAAGAAACAAGGGAGGTGTCAGGCTTCCCTCCCCTCTCTGTACTCTAAGGTACAGATGTGGGGACCATCATGAAAGCCCCCTTAGCTTATTCTTACCATTTTAGGTTAAAACCTGGTACGCTGCCAATACCAAGCGATTTAACCAAGAATCAGGGAAGAGCCCACTTGGAGACGTCTTTCCCCAAAATATCCCCCCAAGCCCTTACACCCCCTTTCCTGGGAGGCTTGAGAAGAAACAAGATGAGCACAAACCAGCCTTGATGTTTAAGACCCAAAAAACCCAATCGGATTCTTAAAAAACAGAATTTTATTAGAAGAACAAATACAGATAAGAGAACAACTCTGTAAGATCAGAATGGAAAATAATCTCACAGACACTCAGATTCAAAACATAGAGGAATTTTACAAGCCAAAACCTTATGTTACAAAAAGACACAAAAGCAGGAATATACATTTCCTCCAGCACAGCGAATTTCACAAGCCAAAACAAAGAAAACCTAATGCATTTTCTAGCTAGCTTACTTACTAACTTTACAGGATTTGGAGGGCTTGCATCCTTGATCTGTTCCCAGCAAAGGTATCACACAGACAGACCAAAGCCTTTTCTCCCTCTTCAGTTTTGAAAGTATCTTGTCCCCTCATTGGTCATTTTGGGTCAGGTGCCAGCCAGGTTACCTGAGCTTCTTAACCCTTTACAGGTAAAAGGACTTTGCCTCTGGCCAGGAGGGATTTTATAGCACTGTATGCAGAATGGTGCTTATTCTTCCCTTTATATTTATGACAGGAGGTAACAGAGCTGCAGACCTGTAGCCCTAAACACCAATAGCCTTGTGGCCTTCCTGCCCATTCTGTTGAGCACAAAGTCTCACTAAGCCCATGGCCTCAACTATCTCTTGTTGCAACGAGTTCCTCAGTTTAATTAGGCATTGAGTCAAGAGAGCACTCTTTTTTTATTGGTTTTGAATTTGCCATGTTTCACTTTAATTGAATGTCCTCTTGATCTTGTGTTAGGAGACATGGAGAACACATTCTCAATCTTCTCTCTATCAGGCAGTATTTTATAGATTTTCACATCTCCCCTCTGATTGATCTCCTTTGTAAGGTAACAATCCCAGTCTTTTTCATCTTCCATTATTCTGCCCATTCACCTGGCTTGGTTAGCTCTCTCTGAGGACTTCTCTGGACTTGACTAGGACCTAAATAATCTTGTGCCATCTGCATATGTTGCCACCTCACTCCTCAACACCCCCTTTCTAGATTGGTAATAAGTATAAAACATTTGCCATACAGTTTGTTATAAATTGTGTAAACCCCCCACCCCCCTCCCATCACCCACTTCCTGTCCCTCACAGGCACCTTGATCATTTCTGACCTTGATAGACACATGAAACACCTCATGGCAGTTTTCAACCTCACACACTTTGACGCTTCAGCATTCTTTCTAATGGGCATCCCTGACTTGGAAGCTGCTCACGTCTGGATTTCCATCCCTTTCTCTATTTTCTACATTATGGGCCTGCTGGGCAATTTCACGCTTCTCTATGTTATAGGCAAGGAGCAGACTCTGCACAAGCCGATGTACCTGCTGCTCTCCATGCTGGCACTCACAGAAATCGGCACATCTACTTCCGTCGTGCCAAAGACAATGTGTATATTTTGGTTCAATTTGAAAGGTATTACTGTGGGTGGCTGCCTCACCCAGATGTTCTTCATTCACGTGGCTTCTGTGACACATTCAGCCGTCCTCGTGACAATGGCCTTTGATCGCTGTGTCGCCATATGTAACCCTCTGAGATATGCCACAGTCATCACCAACGCACGAATAGCTAAGCTAGGGCTGGTAGGTTTGATAAGAGCTGTTCCCTTCATTCTTCCCATGCCCCTGCTGTTATGAATTACACCTGAGATGACACGCACAGAACTGCTGCGAATTATACGTGGTAGGACACGCACACAAATGCTACGAATTACACCTGGTAGGACACGCACACAACTGCTGCGAATTATACCTGATAGGTCACACACAGTTCAAATCTAGGCTGAGGCACATAAACAAAGTCCACAACTGCAGAGTTTCCAAAAGACACTAAGTTTATTACGCTCGAGCGTGCTGCCCCTCTGCTAGCCAGGAGGGGAAACTGAATACAGATTATACAAAGGTTATATACTTTTAAGCAAAGCATGTTGCCCTCGTGCATCGGAAACCTTGGCCAATAAACAAACCCTTTTCTTATCTACCACCTATCCCTGCTTGGTGCATTCCTCGTGCTATACCAGTATGTTAATTACACAGCATTGTCCTAAAGCCATGCATAAGTAACTTTTATTATCAGGATGGGAGGCCTCACATCAAAGGCCAAGAGATAGGGAGTTTGAGAATGACAAAAAACAGATCCTGGGAGTCAAGGCAGGCTGGAGACAAGAAGGAGGATTTTCACGGGGATTCAGTATCTAAGGATCACTCCTCCTGGTGTATGCTGTGCTTGCTTTTAGACCATGGTGGGCCCCAAACCAAAATGGAGTCACATGTGCTATCTTTTCCTTAACACTGCTCCTGAGGAGGCAGCAATTCTGTGCCAACCACATTATCCCACATACGTGCTGTGACCACATGCCTGTGGTGAAGATATCATGTGGTGACATTACAGTCAACAAAATGTACGGTTTGGTAATAGCATTTGTAATCATCATGTTAGACCTGACACTTTTTGCCCTGTCCTATGGTCTGTTTATCAGGGCTGTCCTCAGAGTATCCTCCAAGAAAGCCCACCAGAAATATTTCAGCACTTGCACAGACCACATCAGTGTGATGAAGATGTCATATCCTTCCTTCCTCTTCTCCACTGTGACATACCGGTTTGGTCAGGGAATTGATCCCCATCTTCATATCATCTTGACCAACCTATATTACCTCCTCCTCCCCATGTTCAATCTTATCATTTATGGGGCCAAAACCTTCGAGGTTCGTGAGAAATTGCGTAAGTACACTTGCAGAATATGATTGCCTGGTGCCACTGATTTTAAGCCTTCATGGCAAGAGGGTGAAAGTATATCTTGTTAATCAAGGGTGCTCTGTCCTACTTTGTCTGAGCTCAGCACTGTGGAAGTTCAAGTCTGAAAAGCTCCTCACACCTAACCTCTTATCACTGTCTCACCAAGTACTGATCTCTCTGCTGCTAAGTTCCCTCTCTCTCACCATCACCTGATCTCTTTCAGTGTCATCTATTAGCCCTCAGCCCCAGAAACCCTGTCACTTGATCTTTCCATGACTTTCAAACCAACAGAAGATACTGTAGTTTTCTGAAGCAAGGTGGCTTTCCATTATACCCTGTTTGAACCGGTATCTTGTTCAGTTTGACAAACTGAAGCCATGCTTTCTGATAGCCAAAGACAATAAAGTAAGTACAGTGCTGAAATATACCTGATTTTTTCTATGTCCAGTTCTTCTTGAAGCCTGGAGGATAAACTTAATGTTACGGTTGGAAAATGTTAATACAGGAAAGGTGCTGTAGGAATTGAGGGCATTCTACTCGAGCTTCTTGGTGAGAGTTTTGAAACTATGTGTTTCTCAGAACTGGAATATATTACTCTGAATTTGAGGGGAGTTTGTGAAACAGATGAAACAGAGATTGCCACTATATGTCCAGGTGATTGAATCGCTTGCCTTCCTGAGTCTTTCACAACCTAGATTGACTGATATCTCATTTTTGCACAGATACAATGATAAAAAATCTGTTGTGAAGAGTTTGCACCAATGAAAGAATGATTGCACTGGTTACTGCTGATATGTATGACCAGAAGCAGAAGCATCCTACTTCCAGGGAAGACACCGAGGAGGAAATGTTGCCGTTTAGGGACTAACAGTAACAAAATAATGCAACTCACAATATGGACATTGACTAGCATCATTGAATGCAATTAGAAATAAATAATATAATAATAAAAAAGGAGTACTTGTGGCACCTTAGAGACTAACCAATTTATTTGAGCGTAAGCTTTCGTGAGCTACAGCTCACTTCATCACGAAAGCTTCTGCTCAAATAAATTGGTTAGTCTCGAAGGTGTCACAAGTACTCCTTTTCTTTTGCGAATACAGACTAACACGGCTGTTACTCTGAAACCTAATATAATAATGTTATTGTTGTTTTTACACAACATAAGTTTCAGGCTCCCTTGGGGCAAGGCAATTTTTAACAACATAATTTGCTATTTTTTCTTTAAACACCTTCCACCTATCAACCAGAATTCAAGGACCAGTACTGGGGGTTTGATTTTGAATTTGATTGTCATCTCACAGATTTGTAGGTTATATGACAAAACTCCTTCTGGTGCTTGTAGCTTTCTTTTCTTTTCTTTTCTTTTCTTTTCTTTTCTTTTCTTTTCTAAATCAGATCTATGCAAGGTATCTAACAAAAGGTTTCTTTTGTTACTTGATGTATAGAGCAGTGCATTTATTAAAAAAACACCCCTTTGTTTCAAGAAAGAGATTGGGTTAGTTTTTAGGTTAGTTTTTAGGTTAGATTTAGGTTAGTTTTTAAGTGATTTGGGGCTATTAAAGCAGTAAAATCTGGCAAACCTGATGCAGTACCTCAAGCTGAGCTGGAGGCAGAGCAGCAGCAGCCATAAAAAGAAAGGTCCAGAGAAGGAGCCCTTAAGGCAGAACTGGGCTGAGGTCACAGACGCAGCACTCAGCCCTGTTGTATCCTTGGGGGCAGCAGTTTAGGAAGAAATCACTTGAGACACAGAGAGCTGTGAGCCGTGAAAGCAGCCATTTATTTTCCACACCCTGAACTAACCAAACCAGCCCAAACTGGCTGGGCTATCCCCATACCATCTAACTCAGTTGCCATAGCAACAACAAGGTGCTATTACCACGACAACCAAATACACAACATATTCCTACCCCCTTTATAAGAACATCTCCTAAATAAAACAAACACTAACCTAGAGAAGGAGGGTAGACTGCCTCCATTCCCGGCTAAACCCCAGGGATTATTTTGCCCCATAACCGTGGGTTCATCTTAGCTAAAGATCCAGCCATGTAAGTCTTGTCCCCTTGCTGATTTCAAAGCTTGTTTCATTGTCTGCACAAATCTTTCAGCTAATCCATTGGTGGATGGATGATATGGTGCTTTAGTGATGTGGTGTATCCCATTTGCCTTTATAAAATTTTGAAACTCCTGAGACGAACTGCTGTCCTTTGTCACTCGCAAGTTGTTCTGGCAGACCAAAATGACTAAAGAGTCCCCGTAGTTTTTGGATAGTACTCTCTGCAGTAGTGGACTGCATTCTAGAGACTTCTGGCCATTTAGAATGGGCATCTACCACCACTCAGGACATGCTTCCTTCAAGGGGGCCAGCAAAGTCAACATGAATACATTGACATGGATTTTCAGGCCTGTTCCTGGGTGTAGGGGCACCCACTGGGGGGCATTCCTGACACCCTGACATGACATACAAGCTCTTGCTTTCTCTTCAATAGCACTGTCCAATCCAGGCCACCAGAAATAGCTTTCTGCAATTTCCTTCATGTGCACTATTCCACAGTGACCAGAATGTAGCTGTTCTAACATCTGTGATCTCAGTGGTGGTGGGATAATGGCACGTCTCCCCCACAACAAACAACCAGATTGGATCGATAACTCCGTCCTCCTGGACGTGTAGGTAACAAGGTCCAGTGAGACCGGAGAGGTTCGTCGACATTTTCCACGCATCACCAGGTCCATAACTTGGAACAATACTGGGTCAACGCGAGTTGCATTCTTTATGTGAGAAGTAGTGATGGGTGTATTGTCTACGAGTTCAAAGTAGAAGACTTCCTTTTGGGCAGTATCTTGATGTTTGACTGGCAAAGGCAACCTTGAGAGACCATCTGCATTGCCGGGCAGAGTGGATTTCCGATATTTGATTTCTTATGTGTGCGCTGAAAGTAACAATGCCCAACGTTGCATACGGCTAGCAGCTAATGGGGGAATGCCTGGGTAGGGTCCAAAAATTGACTTCAGAGGACGATCGTCTGTAAGAAGAGTAAACTTCCGCCCAAACAGGTACTGATGAAACTTCTGAATTCCAGGAATGATTCTCAATGCCTCACATTCGATTTGGTCATAGTTAGTTTCTCCTTTGCTTAGAGTGCGTGAAGCAAAAGCAATCAGTCTCTCTGCTCCCGAAGTTATAATGTGTGACACGACTGCACCCACTCCACAAGGGGAGGCATCGCAGGCCAATTATAGGGGTAAGGATGGACCAAAGTGCGTTAGAAATCCAGAATTTAGCAATGCATCTTTAGCTTTGTTAAATGCAACATTACAGGCTTCAGTCCACTTCCAGGACTTGTTCTGCCCAAGGAGTTCGTGAAGTGGTTTTAGCAGTGTGGCTAACTGTGAGATGAACTTTCCATAATAGTTCAATAGTCTTAGAAACGAGCACAGCTGGCTAACATTTTGAGGTGGGGAAGCCTCCACAATAGCCTTAACTTTTGCAGGGGCCTTATGAAGACCCGCAGCATCAATGATGTGTCCCAAATATTCAGCAGAGGGCTGGAAGAATTCACACTTGTCTTTGTGGACTCGTAGACCATACTCTTCCACTCTTTGTAGGGTAGCCTCTAAATTCTTTAAGTGATCCTCTTCATTCCTTCCAGTGACCAGGATGTCATCCAGATAGCACTGAACTCCTGGCAAGCCACACAAGATCTGGTCCAGAGCCCTGTGGAACAGGGTGGGAGCAGACGTTAAGGGTAGGCGACAGTATCGATAAAGCCCCCTTATGAGTCATAATAGTCAACAGCTCTTGGGACTTTTCATTGATATGCATCTGTAAATATGCTTGACTCAGATCAATCTTACTGAAGTTTTGTCCCCCAGCCAGGCCCGCGAAGAGGTCATCGATGCGGGGAAGCGGGTATTGCTCTGCACACAACACTGTGTTGACAGTGACCTTAAAATCACCACAAATCCGGGGGGAGCCATCTTTCTTCATGATTGGAATGATAGGAGTGACCCATGGACTATGGGTAACTGGTATTAGGACTCCATTGGTGACCAGGCACTCCAAGTCCGCTTCAACTTTTGGCCTGATGGCATATGGCACAGTTCAGGCTTTCAGATATTTTGGTTGACTGTCAGGTTTCATGTTCAGTGTGACAGTGTCATACTTCCCAGATCCTCTCCAAAAACAGCAGCATGTTTCCTTAGTATAGCGGTCGGACCGGTTTCTTCTTTAGTCATTCGGTGCACTTCTGCCCAGTTCAGCTGAATCTTCCCAAGCCAGGACCTACCCATTAATCCTGGGTAATTACCTCTCATCACAAACAGTGGCAATTCAGCAGCCTGTCCTTTGAGCTCCACCTTAACATTAATAGTGCCCAACATGGGCACAGCTTCTCCCGTATACGTCTTCAGAACAGCTTTTGTTGCCTTAAACGGAAGATGCTGTAGCTTTTCTTTATACACAGTCTCAGAGACCAGTGAGACGGCTGCACCGGTGTCATAATCCTTGCGTATAGGTTTGCCATCCAACAACGGGGTTACCCAGTATTCATGTGAGCCCACTGCCAAAGACAAAACGTGGAGTGGCTCTTCTTCTTGCAATGAGGTGTCACCTTGGTCATCCTGGGTCTGCTCTAGGGTATACGGGTTCCCCTTTTTGGTCTGCCAGACCACAGGCCCCTTTTTCTTTTGTTTACAGGCACACTCAAAGTGTCCCTTTTTGCCACAGTGTCGACACACCAGGTCCTTACACCAGCTTTGTGATGCCTTGTGACCCGGCTTACCACAGTGGCAACATTCCTGACTCTGCACAGTTTTGTGGGTAGGTTCTTATGACACTTTATGCACCGTAGTGGATGCACCGATGGATTGCGCCTCCTTTGTAGCCAGTTCCATGGAGACGGCAATATCCACAGCCTTCGGTAAGGGAAGCTGAGCCTCTGTCAATAGGCTCTTCCATATAGCTTCACTCTGCAAGCCACACAGTAACCTGTCACGCAGGGCGTCATTTAACATCTCCTTAAATTCACAGTGTTCTGCTAGCCTTTTTAAAGTTGCTACAAATTGTACAACTGTTTCCTCTTCTTTTTGGCCTCTTTTGTGGAACCTCTATCCTTCAGCAATTACCAGTGGTTTGGAGGAAAAATGGGACCCCAAGATTTCCGCAATGTCAGTGTAAGATTTGGTCTCAGGCTTAACAGGGTGTAGTAAGCTGCGTAGCAGGGAGTAGGTTTTAGCTCCCACAACACTTAAGAACATTGGCACCTTCTTCTCTGCTGTAATGTCATTTGCAAGAACAAAAAGATCAAAATGCTCAGTTTACACAGGGCACTGCACTACATTCTCCTCAAAAGGTTCCAGTGGCCCTGTAAGTGTAGCCATGGTTTTAGTTTAGTTTAGTTTAGGCACAGTCAGTGCAAACAAGCCAGTTCTCACCCCCTTCCAACAGCTGGAAGATTTTGGTAGGTTTTTTTGTTTGTTTGTTTGTTTGTTTGTTTGCCTTGACTTCTACTTCCTTCTGTGGCTGGGGCAGCACAGGGATCCCATTCTTGTCGCCACTTTGTTGTATCCTTGGGGGCAGCAGTTTAGGAAGAAATCACTTGAGACACAGAGAGATGTGAGCCATGAAAGCAGCCACGTATTTTTCACACACTGAACTAACCAAACCAGCCCAAACTGGCTGGGCTATCCCCTAATAAGCTAACTCAGTTGCCATAGCAAACAACAAGGAGCTATTAGCATGACAACCAAACACACAATAAGCCAGAAGAGTGGAAGGCAGCAGTGCTGAGGCAGAGCTGGGGAGCTGCAGCTGGAGCAGACCAGAACCAGGAGCTGGATCCGCACAAACCTGCTGCACCAACGAGGAGCCACGGCTGAGCTACAGTAGGGAGCTGCAGGGACAGAGCCAGGACAGTGGATGCCGGCAACTAGTAACAAGGTAGCCGATCACAATGAGCGGCTCAGGAGAGCAAGTTGGGGCCATGGACAGAGGGCCTAGCACAGGGAGATGTCACCAGACCGGAGGGCCTTGAAGACTGGACTCAGGAGAGAGGACGTCAATCTGATGTAGGGCCAGATGCTGGGGAGAAGGGTCCTGCCACCTAGAGCCTGAGGGTGTGTGGCCACTGCAAAAGCCACTGTCTGACTTGGCAGTATCACCACAGCACAACTAGAGGCTGGCAGGGGGCCTGGGATGTGTGATGAACACAAAGAGAACATTTCTTAGGTCCCAGGGATAGCTGTTTGTCAGCACGGGGTTCCTTGTTTCCTTGAACTTTCCCATTTATTCTTAATTTTCTTTCCGGTTTCAGAGTAGTAGCCATTTTAGTCTGTACTCGCAAAAAGAATAGGAGGATTTGTGGCACCTTAGAGACTAACCAATTTATTTGACCATAAGCTTTTGTGAGCTACAGCTCACTTCATTGGATGCATTTAGTGGAAAATACAGTGAGGAAATTTATATACACACAGAACATGAAGAAAAAAAAAAACCCAAACCTGTAAGGAGAGTGATCACTTAAGATGAGCTATTACCAGCAGGAGAGCAGGGCGGAGGGGGAGGGGGATTTGTGTCCATTTATTCTTTTACGTAGGGACTGTGCAGGCATATCACATTGGTAGATGTGTAGATGTCCACACTATCAGAGGCTCGTTCACCTGCACATCCACCAATGTGATATATGCCATCATGTGCCAGCAATACCCCTCTGCCATGTACATTGGCCAAACTGGAAAGTCTCTAAAAGAATAAATGGACACAAATCAGATGTCAAGAATTATAACATTCATAAACCAGTCAGAGAACACTTCAATCTCTCTGGTCATGCGATTACAGACGTGAAAGTTGCTATATTACAACAAAAAAAACCCTTCAAAACAGACTCCAATGAGAGACTGCTGAATTGGAATTAATTTGCAAACTGGATACAATTAACTTAGGCTTGAATAGAGACTCAGAATGGATGGGTCATTACACAAAGTAAAACTATTTCCCAAATGTTTATTTCCCCCACCCCCGCCCACTGTTCCTCAGATGTTCTTGTTAACTGCTGGAAATGGCCCACCTTGATTATCACTACAGAAAGTTTTCACCCCCCTCCCCCCACCCTGCTCTCCTGCTGGTAATAGCTCATCTTAAGTGATCACTCTCCTTAGAGGTTTTTTTTTTTCCTTCATGTTCTGTGTGTATATAAATTTCCTCACTGTATTTTCCACTAAATGCATCCAATGAAGTGAGCTGTAGCTAACAAAAGCTTATGCTCAAATAAACTGGTTAGTCTCTAAGGTGCCACAAGTACTCCTCTTCAATTTTCTTTCAGTCGCTGTTTAACACATTATAGTTGGTTTGAAGTTAATGCAGTGATCAGTGGGTCAGAGAAGTGTCCGGTGTGAAGAGAGTACCCCAGAGTGGGGACACCCTAGCCCCTGTCCTAAGTGACCACAATGAGACTGGGGGTTCAGCCTTCCAGGAATCTTTGACTTAGCCATATCGCCATTACAAGGACTCTTCCACACAGGAGAGTGGAAGGGGAGTCCTTGAGGTCAGGCAGGCCTCTGGGAAAAGGGAGTGGGAGTAGGGACTTGCACTCTTTCACTAGCCAGTTCCCTTGGGGTGACGCAAAAGCCAGGAAAGATCCCAACAATAGTTCCCCACTTACATTAGGGAACTGTTAGAAAATGATCAGTTGGATTTTAGTGACATATAAACAGATGTGTAATTCGTGAAATCTTTCAAGAATTGATAAAAGCCGGAATGTCTAACTTTGGGGAGAACATAAGAACATAAGAATGGCCGTACTGAGTCAGACCAAAGGTCCATCCAGCCCAGTATCCTGTCTACTGACAGTGGCCAATGCCAGGTGCAACGGAGTGTGTGAACCTAACAGGTAATGATCAAGTGATCTCTCTTCTGCCATCCATCTCCAGTCTGACAAACAAAGACTAGGGACACCATTCCTTACCCATCCTGGCTAATAGCCATTAATGGACTTAACCTCCATCAATTTATCCAGTTCTCTTTTAAACCCTGTTACAGTCCTAGCCTTCACAACCTCCTCCGACAAGGAGTTCCACAGGTTGACTGTGTGCTGAGTGAAGAAAAACTTCCTTTTCTTGGTTTTAAACCTGTTGCCCATTCATTTCATTTGGTGGACCCTAGTTTTTATATTATGGGAACAAGTAAATAACTTTTCCTTATTCACTGTCTCCACACCACTCATGATTTTATATACCTCTATCATATCCCCCCTTAGTCTCATAGATTCATAGATATTAAGGTCAGAAGGGACCATTATGATCATCTAGTTTGACCTCCTGCACAATGCAGGCCACAGAATCTCACCCACCCACTCCTGCAATAAACCTCTCACCTATGTCTGAGCTATTGAAGTCCTCAAATCATGGATTAAAGACTTCAAGTGCAGAGAATCCTCCAGCAAGTGACCCGTGCCCCATGCTACAGAGGAAGGCGAAAAACCCCCAGGGCCTCTTCCAATCTGCCCTGGAGGAAAATTCCTTCCCGACCCTAAATATGGTGATCAGCTGAACCCAGAGCATGTGGGCAAGATTCACCAACCAGATACCCAGGAAAGAATTCTCTGTAGTAACTCAGATCCCACCCCATCTAACATCCCATCACAGGCCATTGGGCCTATTTACCAAAGATCAATTAATTGCCAAAATCATGTTATTGCAACATACCATCTCCTCCATAAACTTATCGAGCTTAATCTTGAAGCCAGATAGGTCTTTTGCCCCCACTGCTTCCCTTGGAAGGCTATTCCAGAACTTCACTCCTCTGATCGTTAGAAACCTTCGTCCAATTTCAAGTCTAAACTTCTCCTCTTTTCCAACCTGAAAAGTCCTAGCCTCTTTAATCTCTTCTCATATGGGAGCTGTTCCAAACCCCTAATCACTTTAGTTGCCCTTCTCTGAACCTTTTCTAATGCTAGTATATCCTTTTTGAGATGAGGAGACCACATCTGTAGGCAGTATTGAAGATGTGGGCGCACCATGGATTTATATAAAGGCAATAAAATATTCTCCGTCTTATTCTCTCTCCCTTTTTTAATGATTCCTAACATCCTCTTAGCTGATGTTATGAAGATGGCTCAGTTTTGGGAATCTCTCTAACGTCCTCAGCCATGAAGACTGAAGCAAAGAATTCATTTAGTTTCTCCATAATGACTTTATCATCTTTAAGTGCTCCTTTTGTATCTCAATTGTCCAGGGGTCCCACTGGTTGTTTAAGAGGCTTCCTGTTTCTGATGTACTTAAAAACATTTTGTACTTAACTTTTAAGTTTTTGGCTAGCTGTTCTGCAACTCCTTTTTGGCTTTTCTTATTACATTTTTACACTTAATTTGGCAGTGTTTACGGTCCTTTCTATATACCTCACTAGGATTTGACTTCCACTTTTTAAAAGGTGCCTTTTCATATCTCACTGTTTGTTTTACATGGTTCTTAAGCTCTTTTTTAGTTCTTTTACTGTGTTTTTTCATTGGGGTAATTTAATTGCGGAAGTCTTGTTTACTCCTTCACATTACACAGGAACCAGGGATGACTGAAGGAAATTAATAGGCTGCAGGCTAAGATATTCAGGGATTCAACCCCATGATCTGGGAATCCCTGGCATCTGATTGCCTATGCTTGGACTGGAGAACAGGAGATGGATCCCTCAAGAACAGCCTGTTCTGTTCTTTCAGTGTGAAGACTGGTATTGGTCACTGTCAGAAGACAGGATACTGGACTAGATGGACCATTGGTCTGACCAGCATGGCTGTTTTTATGTTCTTATCTTAGTCTTCATTTTCTTCTCTGGGTGGTGCTCCTTGTAGTTGATGGGACCCACATGCCTCACTACATCAAACAGTCCCTGCCAATGAACCAATCATCTGAAGAGCAAGCTTGGTTGTAACCATAACACTCAATCACCCAGGCGGAACACTCACAGCTGGACCCCTTTGTTATCAGCCTTCTCTTGTACCTGCTGTGCATTTAGCAAAATTCTTCGAGCAAACACTCAAAGTCTCAAGGCAATTTCTTAATTGAAGAATTTATTGGTCTATGTTCATTACCTGAGGACTTCTGAGACAGCAGTTCAAAGGGCGAAAACTTGAAGCCTTGAGGCACCTCCCTGATTGGGTAAAGGAGGTTGGGGAGGAGTTGATCGTAATGTTTGGAATCTGAGGTTACAGAATTCGTTAATGTCTCCAGAACAGTTCCTTGAAATCACTCTTCCAACCCATCGGTTTGGAGATGGTAGATCAACATTCTTAATGTCTTTACCCTCAGTAGTCCTTGATCTTTAAGGATTTATTGGGGTATTACCACCCAGAAAAGGACTTTCATAAGGTAATTCACTCATTTTGCTCATACCCAGGGTGATGGGATTATGCCGAGAGGGAAATAAACCTCTCCGGGTGCCTTTGTCAAACCATGCCTGTGGTCTTTCTTTCTGAATAAGATCAAGGACTGCTGAATTAGTAGGTTGCCTCACCTGCCAATGCTGATAATATTGGAGCTCCAAGGAGAGAAGCACTGAACAGTGTTACAGAGGCAACAACATTCCAGGTCTTAACAATTCCGGATGACACTCTGAGTCCAGGGATGAGCAATTCTACTGTCTGGGGCAAGTCAGTGATCGTTTTGCCTCCTGCACAAAGTATTGCCCCTGTCTCAGTCACTAGGGTTCCACCACTTCCCCATCACCACAGAGAGTTGTTCATAGAGATGGCTAAGGATAAGATTAAGTCTATAGAAGTCACGGATTCCATGACTTTCGAAGACTCTGTGACATTTACCACTTCAGCCCTGGGGCAGCGGGTGGAGGCTCCTGAGCTCTCCGTTGCCATGTGTAGCCAAGGAACCAGCAGCTTTCAGCCACCTCGGGCAGCGGGGGTATGTGGCACTCCAAGTTGCTCTTGGCTGTGTGGGGACCCAGATCTCTAAGCTTCCACTGGCAGTGGGAGCCGTGGAGTTCTCTCACATGGGCTGCAGCAGGGGCTCCCGACCTCTGAGGTGCTGGGGCTGCAGTGGGGGCCACAGTACTGTTATCTGCAGTGGCAGTAGGTGCTGGACCCTCACCCGTCCTGAAGTGTGGCTCAGGCTCTCATACTCCTGATCAGGCTTTAACCTTTCCCATTTCAGTCTCCCCCCACCCCCAGACCCTCGTGACCTGTTGGTGACTTTTACTAAAACTATCTGTGACAAAAAACCTTAGGCATGACAATTCAACTGGTCTGCCCATCTTCCTGAAAATAATTGTGTTGTGGACCAGGATATCCACTCCCCGGGTGAATGCATTCTGGATGCTGTCGAGGGCTGTGGTCATTGCAGGCCCATGGACCTGGCTTGAAGTGTCCTCCACAGCAACATATTTGTCCTCCCCTATTCCTACCAACTCTGTCAGTGCTAGTCATCCTCCCACCGGGCTGTCAGCCTCCATCTTCTCAGTTAGCTGTTTCCCCAATTTCTTTATTACTTCATCAAAGTGATTCCTGTCCCTCACCAATATGACCAGAAAGGCAGATATTGGAATAATTTCCCAAGTAAGTTTATTAAGGTTTTGCACAACTAAGTTTCCACACCAGATTTCCGTTATTAGTCCAAAGGGAGCGTGGTGTTGATTACATCCAAAATACAATTATAAGCAAGTACAGACTTTGTGTTATATCCTAGCAACAATATAGTTATATGTTTAAGCAGGGTCTCAATAACAATGAGGACTCTGGTGGAACCTTATGGACTAACAGATTTATTTGGGCATAAGCTTTTGTGGGAAAAAACCTACTTCAATGAAAGCTTATGCTTAAAGCTTATAACTTAAAGCTTCAGACAGCTCTGTAAGAAAGATAATCTTACAGGCAGTCCGATTCAAAACATAGAGAATCCCTCTAGGCAAAACCTTAAGTTACAAAAAGATAGAAAAAACAGGAATACACATGTCCTCCAGCACAGCGAATTTCCAAGCCAAAACAAAGAAATCCGAACGCATTTTCTAGCTAGATTTCTTACTAACTGTACAGGAGCTGAAGGGCTTACATCCTTGATGTGTTCCCAGCAACGGTATCACACAGACAGAAAAAAGCTTCCCCCCCCCCTCCAGATTTGAAAATACCTTGTCCCTCATTGGTCATTTTGGGTCAGGTGCCAGCCAGGTTACCTTAGCTTCTTAACCCTTTACTGGTGAAAGGATTTTCCCTCTGCCAGGAGGTACAACTCGTAAGAACTGCATAGTCAAGGAAGGCTGGCTTTTTTACAGGTTGTTTGAGCATACTCTTCCTCCATGCCAGGGGTAACTGGGGAACCATGGCGCTCACAGAACATCTGGTCTTCCTCCCAAACTGCATCCCACTTAGTGCTGGTTCACATACTCTCTGACAATTTGACAGTTCCCTGGTGGACACTGCAGGCCTGAGGAGATATCGTCTCTTGTGTCTGCAGAACTTCTGCAGGTGTATTTGACTACTTTGTCACGAAGCTCTTTGGTTTTGACCCCATAAATGATAGGGTTGAGCATGGGAGGGATGAGGAGATAGAGGTCAGCTAAGATGATATGAACATAGGGTGCAATGCCTTGACCAAAGTGGTGTGTAAGAATGGAGAAGAAGGTAGGGGTATAATATGTCAGCATCGCACAGATGTGGGCTGTGCAAGTGTTGAGGGCTTTCTGGTGGGCTTTCTGGGAGGAGATTCTGAGGACGGCCCTGATGATCAGACCATACGACATGGCAATGAGAGTCAGGTCAAACCCATTGATTACAAACATTAGCACAAAACCATATATCTTGCTGACTGTGAAGTCCCCACACACCATCTTCTCCAGAGCTATGTGCTCGCATTGTGTGTGGGGGATAATGCGGTTGGCACAGAATGTCTGCTGACTCAGGAGAAGGGGCAGGGGCAGAATGAAGAGAACAGCTCTTATCAAACCTGCAAGCCCTAGCTTAGCTATTTGTGCATTGCTGAGGATGGTGGCATATCTCAGAGGGTTACATATGGCAACGTAGCGATCAAAGGCCATTGTCACGAGGGTGGATGAGTGCATCACAGAAATCGTGTGGAGGAAGAACATCTGGGTGAGGCAGCCAGCCACAGTAATGCCTTTCAAATTGAACCAAAATATGCCCAGTGCATTTGGCACAACAAAGGTAGGTGTGGCAATGTCTGTAAGTGCCAGCATGCAGAGCAGCAGGTACATCGGCTTCTGCAGAGTCTGCTCCTTACCTACAACAGACAGAAGCGTGACATTTCCCAACAGACTGATAATGTAGAATGTAAAGAACGGGATGGAAATCCAGATGTGGGCAGCCTCCAGGCCAGGGATGCCCGTTAGGATGAAAGTTGAAGCGTCAGAGTGGGTGAAGTTGAAAGGTGCCATGACGCGGTTGATTCATCGATACGACTCAAATGCTCAAGGTGCCTGTAAAGGGAGAAAAGCACAGCAAGGGGGTTATTATTTGTAACAAATAATGTGGTAAATATGTTATAGTTATGAACATTCTCGGAGTCTTCTTGAGTGAGGAGTGAAGAACCGAAGATGTCACTCCCTGCTTTCCATAGATTTAGAATATGGAGGGAACCGTTTGTTTCAAAACTTGGTTTCCAAACTAGTTTGTGGGAAAATTACAGACTCCCCAAAATGGAGTCCAGAGTTATGTGGCCTGGTCACATGGCCTTGTAGAGTCATAGCATCCACTACGTATAATCTGTCTGAAGCATTCTCAGGGAGGCTCACCAGGTGGGAGACAACTTTCTCTGAAGGCCTTTTGTTTCTGCCAATGTCTCATTGCCCTGAATAGGCTGCTCCCAACCAGCTATCTAGACAGACACCAAGTTCCCTAGTGGGCGTTACTCACTTGTAACTACATTTGAAACACAGAGAAGTCGTCAATATTCAGAACTTCTGACAAAAATCATCAATACATACAAATAGGATAACCATATTCAGAAAGTCATAACTTTTCCAAAGACATCTTACATGTCCCATCTTGCATAAACTGTATCATAATTATGCTATAATCGTATAATCATATCATAATATCACAGTGAACAACATGGGGTACATTGTTACAAAAATATCAAATGTTATTTCTGCCAGTGAAATGCCTGAAGTTACACAACAACAACAACTGGAAACAAAACTGAGTAAAACTCGTGACACCCAGATTGTAGTTCTGTGGCTTGCAAGGGCAAAGAAACCCTGAAACTCCCCAAATGCGCACTGTACCAAGAAGGTCCCAAAGCTGGCCTTGGACCAACAATCACAAAGAAAAAAGTAATTTCAGCAGCACTGCCCACCTGTCCACCTACATGATGCTCTGAGACCCTATGACCTTCCCCTCTGGTGTTATCTAGCCTCGTGATCTGTTAGGGCACCCCAGTCCTTGACTCTGGGAGCCAGCCTTAACCTGCTCAGCTGTAAGAACCCCCACTCCTGGGCTGTTCAGGCATAGTCTCTGGCATGTAAGCTGTTCTTTGGATTATGCAACCGAATGACACTAGCCAATATCTCCTTTCCCAGACACAACCTTACTCTTGCAGTGTGCAGGTGTGCCCGCAGGACA
Organism: Natator depressus; assembly: GCF_965152275.1. Classification (NCBI taxonomy): domain Eukaryota; kingdom Metazoa; phylum Chordata; order Testudines; family Cheloniidae; genus Natator; species Natator depressus. The sequence continues at coordinate 5,967,840 of NC_134234.1, forward strand.
CTGCTAGCTTATATGAGTTTGTCAGTTTAAGAAAGAAATGGAGATGCCCCAGGCTTGTTATCCCAAGGGGAGTCTCTTACACGCTTCAAACCAAACACACTGCTTCAGGTAGAACAACCAACAAATGTATTAACTACAAAGATAGAATTTAAGTGATATTCAGTGATAGGCAAAAAGTCAGAGTGGTTACCAAAAGAAAATGTAAGCACACAGTCTAAACTTTCAATCCTATTAGACTGGGCAACATCTAGATTAAGGATTTTTCTCACCCCACTGGATACTGCAGTCCTTAATATACAAGTTAGTTGCTTAAACCTTGGCCAATCTCCCCTGTTGGAGTCTTGCCTTCTTCTCAGTGTCCCAGTTGCTTCCAGTGAAGGTGGGGGCAGGAGAAGGGCTCAGTATGTGTTGTTAGGGGACCCAGAGGGATGGGGGGTGGCTGAGGAGCCCACCCTCCTTGGTATATGGGTAGTGGAAGAAGGTCCCTGCCCATGGGGACTGAATGCCTTCCAGGGAAAGGAGGCACTTCAGTCCCCTTGTGAGAGGTTTGAAGTAAGGGCAGCATTATGGGAAGCTGCCAGGAATCTTTCAAGTTTGCTGCTGCTGCAGCAAGGGCAGCTGAAGGGTTGTAAATTAGTTAGGGGGAGTGAAAGATGATTTGGCACAACAGGGTTTAAAGTCAAAAGCAGAGTTAACAGATCACCTTTAGAGACTGGACCTGGGACTTGGTCCTGGGGAAGTGGAGAGAAAGAAGGGGAAGAAAAAAAGAGTTTCAAAGTGCAACCTGCCTTTCCACACACTTTTGTTTTTCTGAAGTTTTAATGGAGGGTACTTCAGATACCTATGTGAGATGTTTTTGGTGATTTTGGACAAAGTATGAAGGAGGTCTGCTGTATTCCACTGGAATTTTTGGAGTAAGAGATCCATGGGCATCCATAGAGACAAATGTTTTACTGGCTCTTTGAACAGTCTCAAGGTAAAGACAACACAGGTTAAGGCAGCTGTGTGGCAATAATTGTACTTGGTGGCTAAGTTCTTACAGACAAATTGCACTACCTTAAAGAACTAAATGTAGGAGTAAGTGATTTAAAGAAGTGAGTGAAAAGTTACAAATAGCTTTTGCAAAATTTGATCATACAGGGTTTGCAGGAAAGTAAACATTTGGGAGTTGTGGAAATGGTGAAAGGTAACTGTTGTGGTGTTACAAGAGGGAAATTTTTGTTTAATGATCAAACCCAGTTATATCACTGTAACTGTATGTGCAACTCTGTGCAGTCGCATTGGATGGAAGCTTGGTAATTAAATTACCCAAGGGGGGGTCAGGTAGAGTGGCTACTCCCACCACTACGCTTCTGTCCCCAGAAGCCTTTACAGCTATTCTGAGGGAAAATAGGCCCTTTTCCCACAGAAATGGTCTATAAGGGACTGCTGCAGGCAGCAGGCAGAGAGAGAATCTGATCAAAATTATTTGACTTGGGTAATGTAATCAAAATCGCGAAAGGATGTAAGGGGTTTCTATTGGAACTTAACTTGGCTGCCCCTGGTTGTGTCTAGTTGTACAAGATGGAAGTGCAATCGAGGTAGAGTTGTGTAGGGGAGTGATCACAGTGCAGGGGATGTTGGGCAGAGGAGAATTTTGTGTGCGCGCACAGGTAGAAGAGAAGGAAAAGGGGAGGAATGATGGGAACACTGAGCCTTGGGTGGCTCTGGGGGATCAGATTGTTGCTTTGGTGGGTGTGCATGAAAACTCTGTGGGCATGGGATGCAGTTACACCTTGTGTAAAATTAATATGGCTAATATAATGTTATGGAGGTTAAACTATATGGAAGGAATGTGCATTTTCCCAGGACATGTGCAATATATGTTGGAGAAGGGGTAAAAGAAATGCAAACAAAACATGGTACTTAATTAGAATCCCATTAGGGCTCCAAAAGGGGCCACAATAGGTTGTGCTTTCTTTTTCAGATCTCTGTGTGTTTTGGAGCAGGAGATGAAAGTGGAAAGAAATCAGAACTCTAGTGGAAGTGGAATGTTTCCCTTTTAAGACAGTCTGAGTTGCTTACAGCTTTGGATCCAGAAGCAAGCTAGTAAGCCTCTGTGTAAATGCAAATTACCTAGCCGATGAGGACAAAGGAACTGCAAATAATGAATACATCTGGTCAGCAAACAAGTTACTAGGAGACTCAGATTATGGCCCTCCAGGAAAGGGAGGTGAAAAAACAAGTCAAACCTGAAAATCAGGGGACAGGTTAACCTGAAGGGATGGGTGGGTGTGTGGGTGGTGGGGGAAATGGGAACAGGAAATGGGAGTAAGGAAACCCGGAATCATGTTTTGCTAAAGGGGGAAATGGGAACAGGGAATGGGGATGGGGAAATTGGAATCATGTTTGGCTAAGGGCAGGAATGGGAACAGGGACACAGGTGTAAGACACTGTGGTGTCAGAGCTGGGAAGGGGGAAACTAAGGAAGGAAACTGGAATCATGCTTGCTGGAATTTCACCCCAATAAACAGGGAATTGTTCGCACCTTGGACTTCGGGTATTGTTGCTCTCTGTTCATGCAAGAAGGACCAGGAAAGTAAGTGGGTGAAGGAATAAGCCCCCTAATATGTGTCCACTCTGTCTGTTTTATACTCTCAGTCCATGTGCTTGGGGGGCACAAGTCCAGGCATGTCTGGGGGGCATTGCTGAGTCTCTCCAAGCAAGGTTGAGCAATTCCCTTTGTGGGGCCTCGTGCACGTGAGTCATTGCATTGGAGCTCCCTTGCTGGACAAGGGCCCTTGATGGGTTGTTTGACACCCTGCCCCGCTATTGGTCACTTTCCTTGTTGTTGCCTCTGGAGAGCTAATATCTGACTTATTCCCCAACTTACAGCATGTTTTAGTGACCGCCATACAACACCATTCTCCTAACTCCATGTACATTAATGATACACATGTATGGACAGAGACATGACTTTCAGCAGATCATAACCTTTCCCCTGAGACCTTACAAGGCATGCGTCATATGTAAAATCATGTTTATATGAAAATGAGGACTATGGCGGTTACACTACGCTCCCCGATGATAGAGAATGTCTCACCTCCCCCCTTAGATTGCTACAAGAGGGTTAGTCACCTACTAGCTCAAAGGCAGGGTGTGTTATAGTTCTCTTGGCACCCAGCCTTCAAGGCCCTGAGGTGGTGTGCCTCAGTTTCCCCATTCAGACACTGCAAACCAGGTTTCTCTGCTGTGATCAGATTTAAATCTGTTTGCAGCTATTAACTATGAATTAGACTTACCATAAGCTTGAACATCAGTCATAAAATTCTTATCCCAAAACTTGACATTCATACCTTTTTTTTTTTTATCATAGATGGGTGTTTACAAGTATCTTTACGCTACCATGCCCTCTGTTCAGATATTGTAGTGTGAGATTAGTTTGTTCATTACCCATGGAGTCCTTTGACTCTCTCCCAAGTAAGCAGTCAATGGCTTGACTTTCTCTCCAGTGTTCCCTTATGTGTGGGCTCTTAATTTACTCGTGTTTCTGGAATTTTGGTGCCTCAGGGTCTGGCAAGATCGTTTTTCAGGGGGATCCTGCACATTGGCTGGCCCTTTCCCCCTTTCCCTAGAGAACAGTGATCTGAGCTCTATGGGCTAGGTGTGTTTACCGTTTGATAAGACGCACCTTGTTCCCAGCAGCTTTCCCATGACACTTTCTGTGTCTCACCAGCATGGGGGAAGACACGCCCTTCTCTGTCAGTTGGGCCATTTGTATTCTCACAAACTACCACCTGGCAAATTCCTGGTCTCAATTCCTCCATTATCACAGGTGTTGGAGCTGCATCTAGATGTAAAGAAACACAGGTATTTTCCAAAAGAACATATCAGAGATAGGTTTCAGAGTAACAGCTGTGTTAGTCTGTATTCGCAAAAAGAAAAGGAGTCCTTGTGGCACCTTAGAGACTAACCAATTTATTTGAGCATAAGCTTTCGTGAGCTACAGCTGTAGCTCACGAAAGCTTATGCTCAAATAAATTGGTTAGTCTCTAAGGTGCCACAAGTATCAGAGATAGCGTCCTGAAAAACTGGGACCTGGATTAGGGTAACCTCTGCCACCCCTTTCTCTGTCCCTTAGAAGTCAGCTGTGGGACTGCTCCCCTCCAGGAAGCCAGTTACACAGTTCCCTCTCAAAACCTGGGTCACCGGCTGTCAGGGTTCCCTCCCTACTCTGAGCTCTGGGGTACAGATGTGGGGTCCCGCATGAAATACCCCCAAGCTTATTTCTACCAGCATAAGTGAAAACTTCCCAAGGCACAAATTGTTTCCTTGTCCTTGGACAGTATTGCTGCCACAACCAAGTGATTTAAACAAAAATCCAGGAAAAAGGGCCACTTGGAGTCCTTCTTCCAAAATATTGAATATATTCAATATATCAAAATATTCCCCAGAAACCCCTTCACCCCCTTTCCTGGGAGGCTTGAGAAAAATATATTAAGCGATTGGTTACAAAGTGAGCACAGAGCAAACCCCTGGCTTTTTAGGACCCTGAAAATCAATCTGGTTCTTAAAAGAAGAACTTTGTTATTATTTTTTTTAAAAAAAGTAAAAGAATCACACCTGGAAAATCAGGATGGAAGGTAACTTTACAGAGTAAATAAAAAAAATAAAACACAGATGATTCCCGTCTGCGCTCAGCTTCAAAGTTACAAAAAACAAGAATAAAACTCCCTCTTAGCAGATGGAAAATTCACAATCTAAAACAAAAGATAACAAAGGCATTTCCCTGCCTTTACTTACAATTTCTGTAATTGTAATGTATCATTTCAGGTATCTTTTCAGGAGATGATTTACCAGCTTGGTCTCTGTCTCTCTCTGTGCCCAGAGAGGAAACACACAAAGAGAGCACAGACAAAAACTCTTCCCCCCACCCCAGATTTGAAAGTATCTTCTTTCCTTATTGGTCCAGTTGGCCAGGTGTCAACCAGGTTATCGAAAGTTCTTAACCCCTTACAGGTAAAGGGACTCTGTACCTCTGGACAGGAGGGATTTTATGTTACCGCATACATCAAGGTTGTTACGCTTCCCTTTATATTTATGACACAGGCTGAGTACCTGCGTTCACAGATGCTGATGCAGCCTTCCTTCTAGTGTCCTCGGCATTACGCCCCAAGTGACGAGTGGGGAGACATTCCTCTACCCCCACTATTCCTTCCCCTAATTCCTCCTCTGGGCCCCCTCCTAAGACACATTTCTGTGTGCTCCATAGGAAGTGATCTTTCTTTTGTTCAGCTGCAAAACTCTGCCAGTTAACAGCTGGGACAGTTTCCTTACTCACTGACAACATCTCCCCTGCCTCTGTGCCTGAGGGCATGTTGCCTAGTCTCAGCCTCCTCCCATACTTGGAAGCACCCTGCTTCCCTGTCTTACCGAGTGACAGGAATCCTCACTCACCTCAGTGGTTTCTGAGATTCCCTGCCCCTTCTCTAGGCTCTCCTCTGGGACACATTTCTCTATGCTCTCTAGAGTTTGTCTCTGGTTCAGCTGTGACCTGCTGGAAGATAACAGCCTGGACAGTTCTCTCCCTGACAGGTATTACACCCCTATCCCTTCCTGTTGCGATGTTACCTCCAGCTTGAGTGCAGGAGTTGGTCTCAACCACCCTCCCGCCTGGAAGCATGTGGCTTCCCGCTGCTGCAGAAGAATCAAAGAGACTCTCTCCCATTCTCTCAGCAGTTCCTGAGACCTTAATCTTTCCCTCGGGTCCCAGAATAAAACTCCCTCCTGCGGCAGGCAAATACTTTAAGCTGAGCTGCACAGAAAGAACATGACCAAGGAGCAGGTCGACGAAGAGGTGTTCCATTACTCCACAGTCCAAACACTTTCCAGACCTTCCCACACCACAAGGATTTTACCTAGTGGTATGAGGAATCTGCTTTTGCCCACCCTCACAATCTCGGCCATTTGGCCAGGTCGCATACTGGCCTTTGAGGCCACACTCTGCTTCATCAGAGAGATCCGGGCCCCTGTATCCCTCTGCCCCAAGTACTTCCTGTCATCCGTTTGGAGAGCGTTAACATGCTCCATGTCTGGTTCTGCAGAGGCTAATCTCACAAAACCAATATGATTTTTTTTTTGTTGCTTGGGGAGTTTCTGTGGTGAGGACAGCAGAACTAACCTGAGCTATTGGTTGCCTGCTTCCTCCTAGCACAGGGCATTTATTCCTCAGGTGATCAGTGGAATTACACTGATCGCATCTTTTGAGCTCTTCTGCTTTTAGAGGAGATTTGGGATGGGGGTTAGAGGAATGTTTTTGGGTCAGAGAATGTTTAGGCTCCCAACCCCGTACTGTCTTCCCAAGGGCAAAATGGGATCCTCCCTTCCCACCAGTTGTAAACCCCTCTTTCTGTGACCTGCCCTCAATAGACACCTGAGTCTAATCAAAGCCATCAGCTAAAAAAGCCATCTCAGCCACAGACTTTACATCTTTGTCCCACAGACACTGCTTTACTTCAGCCGTATATGCGCTTCGGAAATGCTCTTGAGCGAAAAGTCCAAGCATTCCTTCAGAACTTGCCACCTCTTTACCCCTCACCCATTTTCCCCCAAAAATCTTTCACGTTCTTTACATATTCCCCATTACTCATACCAATATCCCTCTTAAGATTCCTAAATTTAACTCTATATGTTTCAGGGTTAATCTGAAAACTTCGCAAAACAGTATCTTTAAATTTACAGTAGTCTCTAAAGCATCTTCGTTAATCATTCCATTGAATACATTTGGACCTTTGCCAGTGAATTTTGCAATCAGGGTAGGAGCTCTCTTACCAGCAGGGATTTCATGTATCACACACAGCCTGTCGAAGGCAGTCAGATATTCAGCAATATCGTCCTCCTGACTGTCTACAGGACATGAGTGTTCCCATTTGTGGATTTTTGGAGTGATGGGAGTCACTTGGCTCAGGGGCCCCTGGTTCTGCTTCTTTATCAAGTCCAGTTGGTGTTTTCACTTGCTCTCTCTCTCTTTCTTCCTGCCCTCTCTCTCTCTCTCACTCTTTTTCTTCCATAGCCCTTTGGTGTGCAACCTTCTCTTCTTTGAGCCTCATTGCTGCCTGCCATGTTTGAAACTTGCCGTAGTTTCCCTTCTCTGCTGCTTCCAGTTTTGCCAGCTCTAGTTTTGTAGCTCCAGCGTTGGTAGTCATTTTTCTGCTTTCTTGTGCTTAATTCCCTCATTGAAATTAAACAAACAGAAAATGACAAAACAGTGCCTCCTCCTGACTGTCCTTAGCCACTGCACGTTCTCACAGGACAAAGGATGGTCCAGACGGGGACGGTGTCAGAGAAAATCTGCTACAGTATGATCTGTTAGAGAGCTTATTCCTTCACTCTCCCACTTCCCTGCTCCTTCTCGCATGAACAGAGCAACAATACCCGAAATCCGAAGGTGCAAACAATTAGTTGTTTATTGGGGTGAACTTCCAGCAAGCTTAAATACAAGTTCCTTTTTCCTTATTTTCAAATCCCAACTAACTTCCTGTTTGCCCCAAATTTATATAGTAATATTCTTAGCTATACCTTAACCAATCATTCTACTGAAATGTAACTAAACAATCCTAACATATTGTAACATGATTAGCTAACCAATTATATCCCACCACCTTAATTAGTTTACACCCAGCAAAATAAAATATACAGCAGACAGAAACAATCACAGAACCAGACAGAGACCATGCCAATAAACAATAGCAAAGTGGGAACTATAATGACAAAATACAGAAGTGAGGATTTCACAACTACATCTATAAAGACATAAGAGTTTCCCAGCTGTGTCTATTGATAAGTGAGTTCTTACCAGACAGAAAACTATCAACCTCAATTTCCTTTTACATCTTCTAGGCACTTCCCTTTCTCTGGAGGTGATAGGCACTCTCAGGACAGGATTGTATCCTAACAGCCCAATAACACCTTCTTTCAATGTGACTATTTTGGAATGTGAGGATGTGACTGGTCGCTTCCCAGCTTATGGCTGCCTCTGCTGCTTAGCCAAAGGTCTTAGCCTAAAAACAGGGCCTCGGACTGTCTCAGTAGGAGAAGGACCTTACACTGGCTGACAGTGATTTTGATTCTTTTTCTACCTCTAACTAGCCAAGTGATAAGAATACACCTAAATTCTTAAAGTACAGGCCTTTGCAGAGAGGCCTGAATATCTATATCCTAACATGATCCACTTTACATTCCAGGCTGAGACACCTCCCGGATGCAGGAGGCCTCATGACACCTCTTTGGGCTGTGCATTGGGGAGGACGTCCATTCCCCATTTTCCATAATTTCAGGACTCCAAGTCACTCTGATCTGGATACTGCATGTCCTGCTGTCCCATCCCCAGGCCCCCACACACTGTATGTTTCTGGACCTCCCCCGGGGACATTTGCACCACCACCTCTAAGCCAGAAACGTGCTTAATTTTACTGACTTTTGTGTTTCTCATCCTCTCCAGAAACAGAGATGCGGGGGCTCAGAGAGAGCAGACCCTTCTCCCCCCTTGAAAAAAAATGTTATCCTAATTGTTTTGAAGGTTTAAGCCTGTGAGTTTGAGATATCAGCAACTTTCCTGTAAGTTCTTCTTGGGTCCTAAGAAGCTCACGCGTCCTTAGAGGCCACAGGAGAGCTCCACATGAAGTCACTGGAGACTCCGTGCCGATTTAATTCAGGGCATTTATTTAAGTCACTACATGTGGATTACGGAGGAACTCCTGGATCCGCTGGGAATTTGGCCTTTGATCTCAAAGGGGACCAGATTCACCCTGAGTGTTTAACTTTTGGCTCCTGGCAGTGAAAATCACGGCTTTGGGTCCTGCTGCAGAAAGTGCGATTCTGTTAGGGTGCTGAAAGAGTCTGAAGGGAAACCATCAATTCATGGGGTGTTCTGAGACTGGGAATGAAAGTTGGGAATTTCAAAACACAGGGGCCCTGATTTTGCTCTCAGAAAGGCCAGTGTCAATCTGGAGTGACCCAGTGAAGGCAGAATGAGAGAGCAGAATATTGCCAGTGTGTGGCCCATTCTTTTTGTGAACACCCTGGTTCACAGATACCCACTGCAGAGGCTTTGGCTGCATTTCCTAACAGGGCAGTTAGGTTGATGAATTGGAAAACTTGAGCGAACCAGAGGAAAAACCACACACCACAAAAAAAGGAAGTTACTGAGACAGAAGGACACAGTAAGAGACAAGGAACTAAATTTAAAACGCAATATTTGTCTAAACTCTTTCCAATACATTTGTAGTTCCAATTTGACCAGGTAAATCTCTTTGTGTTTCCAAGAGTACTAACCAATTTAAGTCACCCTGCTGGTGAATTCCCCCAGATGGTTCTTGATTTGAACCATGGAACCCTTCGTGAGCCCTCAGCACTAACCTTAATGCGGAAACAGGCAAGTCACCGCAATCCCGCTCAGTGGAGAAAGGAAATCTCCTTACGGCTACTGCAAGGCAGAGGCTTGAGAATCAGTGTGTGAATGTCACATGGCTGACACTTCACATGCTGCACAGCGACCTTTATGATCCCCCTGAACACTCCCCGTGAACTGTCAGGTTGGCCAGGACTCCAGTAGAATTCCCTGGACTCTGTGAGCAGCGGGAAAAGCAGAAAATAGACCCTAGAGATCTTCAGCCTGAGAGCCCCCCCGGGAGTGAAGAAATGATTTGCCAATAACAGGGGCTCAGATTCACAGAGCAAAATGCAGTTTGCAAACTGTTCAGTGCAGCAAATGATGATAGATTTCTTTCTTGTGTGTAGTGCAAGGCCACCTGCATTCTGTGGGAATGCTGCCACAAGATTGGGGCCAAAAACACATTTCACTTCATGGTAGCGTTGTACCTCTGCACACCGCCCATCCAGTTGTAATAGCCATTCCATTCGCCTCTGAAAAATCACTGCCACCCCGTCGCAGCCAAATTACATGATCCTGAATTGATGCAAGCTGAAATGTGTGTAAAAGGCTTTCTTCTCCCAGGATTCTGACATCAATGGTATTTGCCAGTGGCCCTTGGGAGGTGTTAACTTGTTTTATGTCTGACAGCTACCAACTGTTTTAATGGTTAATCTACTCTCTGCATCAGGGAGGCATCACATTTCACTTCTTTGTTGACCTTTCACAGATTGGTGCAGAAATGGGTTATGATATCCTGGGTCAGAGCTAGTCCAACAGGACTTCTCCACTGACTGCGTGATCCCTTCCTCTCTTCCCATCCTAAAATGACCCTGCTTCAGTGAGAACATGTTGGTACAGGAATCAAAGAACTGCTACATGTGGATCTCCTGTATGGGCTACTGTCCCTACCCCCATACTTGTGTCATAGGTGCCTTGAGGCCAAATTTGAGGTCCAGAGGTATAAGACGGATGGGTTGTCTTCCATTCATCCTCTCCAGGCCCTGTGATCACCAACACTAGAGCAGATGGTGCCACACAATGAAACAGAGATACCTGAGAGTTTAGCTAACCTCCTAAGTATAAACAGCAGACACCAGCTGATTTCTCGGTTTTGTTTCCAATTGTTGTTGAATGTTATTTACATAACTTCAGACGTTTCACTGGTGGAAAGAACCACTGATCTTTGCACCTCAGCTGCTTTAATCTCCCACCATATCCTGGACCCGCTCTCTGAACTCTCCTTCCCCATCCCAGGCTGCCTTGCTTCCAACAGCATGATGGTTGCCAGTGTCTTCTCCATACACCTCAGTCACCTGTGGATTCCACAACCTCCGAGCTGCCCCACGCTCCCCACAACTCTTCTTCTGCAGGGGGTGAGATGACTCCCATCAAACCTGCTCCCTTGGCAGGGAGGAGTGACACACTGGTCAGAAATCTCACACACAGGTGGCAAATGCCAAGGAACCTATGCTGCTTCTCTTGTTACACCGATACACAGTACATGGTGTTTCAAGGACTGCTGCTCAGAAACAACTCACAGGCTGAGAATTATGCACATTATATAATGAGAGCGGGCAACTCTGGGACATGTGAGGGCCTAGATGAATACAGCTGCCACATGCAGGAACCACTGGTAGCTGACAGAAACAGTGGGCCACTGTGAGACAGATGTTAAACCCAGGATGCTCTGGGACGATTTGCTAGCCAGCTCTGTTAGTTATGAATGGTGAGGGTTGTACATTCTTCCTTAGTGCAAAGATTTTATGGGGTGAAGTTATTATTTTTCTCACCTAAATCTTTTTTCAATACAACGCCTTATGTGATTTCTCGGGTTCATGAAATACACACCGAGTGTAACATTTCCAAGGCAGAGCACTCACCTGATAATTATGGTTAAATTCAACATAGTCATGAATAGAAAATTGTTCCAATGTTTAATTAACTTACACCATTTAAAATGTACACTTTATTTCCAATCAGAAATTCTTTAACTCCGATTTGTAGCCGTTGGATCGTGTTACACCTCTCAGAGTAGCAGCCATGTTAGTCTGTCTCCGCAAAAAGAAAAGGAGGACTTGCGGCACCTTAGAGACTAACAGATTTATTGGAGCATAAGCTTTCATGAGCTACAGCTCACTTCATCTCAAAAGCTTATTGCAAAAGCTTACACTCAAAGGAATTTGTTAGTCTCTAAGGTGTCACAAGTCCTCCTTTTCTTTTTGCTGTTACACCTCAGTATGCTAGCCTGAAAAGCCTATTATTCAATACTGGTCCCAGTGTATGTCCTTTCCTACAGTTATCAAGTCACCCCTTAACCATCTTGATTAAACTAAAAAGATTCAGATCTTTGAGTCTATCACTATAAGGCATGTTTTCTAATTTGTACTAATTCTTGTGACCCTTCTCTGCACACTCTTCGGTAGATAAACATCCAGTTTTAACTGGGGACACCACAACTAGACAGAGGATTCAAGAAGCAGCCACACCAGTGCCAAATACAAAGGTAAAATAACTTCCCTATCTCTCCTTGAGATTCCAGTGGTTATCATCCAAGGACCACATTGGCTCTTTTGGCCACAGGGTCACACTGGAAATTCATGTTTAGCTAATTAGTCCTTCTTACCAACCAATACAGATTGCTCTGAATCAGTGACCTGTCTTCTTTATTATTTACAATCCCCCAAATGTTTTGTCATCTGCAAACGTCATTGAGATTCAGGCATGAGAAAGGTTAGCAGCTGAGTTGCTGACACATGTTTCTTCTTACATTTGACTATTAACATCTGTAACTTATGCCTCGGACAAAGCTGGGTGCCTGCAAGAAAGTGTCTCACCAAAAGAAACAAGGGAGGTGTCAGGGTTCCCTCCCCACTCTGAACTCTAAGGTACAGATGTTGGGACCAGCATGAAAGCCCCTTAAGCTTATTCTTACCATTTTAGGTTAAAACCTGGTATGCTGCCAATACCAAGCGATTTAACAAAGAATCAGGGAAGAGCCCACTTGGAGACGTCTTTCCCCAAAATATCCCCCCAAGCCCTTACACCCCCTTTCCTGGGAGGCTTGAGAAGAAACAAGATGAGCACAAACCAGCCTTGATGTTTAAGACCCAAAAAACCCAATCAGATTCTTAAAAAACAGAATTTTGTTAGAACAAAAACAGATAAGAGAATGACTCTCTAAGATCAGAATGGAAAATAATCTCACAGACAGTCAGATTCAAAACACAGAGAATCCCTTAGGCAAAACCTTAAGTTACAAAAAGACACAAAAGCAGGAATATACATTTCCTCCAGCACAGCGAATTTCACAAGCCAAAACAAAGAAAACCTAATGCATTTTCTAGCTAGCTTACTTACTAACTTTACAGGATTTGGAGGGCTTGCATCCTTGATCTGTTCCCTGCAAAGGTATCACACAGAGACACCAAAGCCTTTTCCCCTCTCCAGATTTGAAAGTATCTTGTCCCCTCATTGGTCATTTTGGGTCAGGTGCCAGCCAGGTTACCTGAGCTTCTTAACCCTTTACAGGTAAAAGGACTTTGCCTCTGGCCAGGAGGGATTTTATAGCACCGTATGCAGAAAGGTGGTTATCCTTCCCTTTATATTTATGACAGGAGGTAACAGAGGTGCAGACCTGTAGCCCTAAACACCAATAGCCTTGTGGCCTTTCTGCCCATTCTGTTGACCACAAAGTCATAACCTAGCCAGATTATATCTGTTTCTTTGGGGGAAACTTGGCTCCTTTCCAACATAGGAATGGCATTGTGGATGAGACCTATGGTTCATCTAGTCCAGTTTCCTCTCTCTGATACTGAAAGCCCCAGGTGCAGCAGAAGAAGGGGTAAGACACCAAGCAATAGGTGGATAGGGGGATGACTTATCCATCCTGAATGTGTCATCCTAATGCCTAACAGCTGGAGATAGGCTTGTGCCCTAAAGCATGTTTGAGTGTAGGCTTTCCAAAATATGTCTTTAGCTGTAAATATTGTAACTGGCTAATTTCACTATCCAGGTAAATGTCCAAATCCTTCCTGATTCTCACTTAGCCCATGGCCTCAACTACCTCTTGCTGCAACGAGTTCCTCAGTTTAATTAGGCATTGAGTCAAGAGAGCACTCTTTTTTTATTAGTTTTGAATTTGCCATGTTTCACTTTCATTGAATGTCCTCTTGATCTTGTGTTTGGAGTCATGGAGAACACATTCTCAATCTACTCTCTACCAGGCAGTATTTTAGAGATTTTCACATCTCCCCTCTAATTGATCTCTTTTGTAAGGTAACAATCCCAGTCTTTTTACCCTTTCTCCATCTGAGAGCTTCCTCAGGCCCTTGAGCCTACTTATTGCCCTTGCCTGAACCCCTCTAGTTCTGCAATATCCACTGTGAGTACGGTTCTCAGTACTACACAGAGGAGTCCAGAGGAGGGTGAAACATTGCCTGACTGATCTCATGGCATTGTATTTTCTGTATGGTTTCCCATCCCTCTCCTCCTGGATGCCAATGTTTTTCTTAGACTTTAAAGTTCATCTGCCATTATGCTGCCCATTCACTTGGCTTGGTTAGCTCTCTCTGAGGACTTCTCTGGACTTGACTAGGACCTAAATAATCTTGTGACATCTGCATATGTTGCCACATCACTGCTCAACACCCCCTTTCTAGATTGGTAGTAAGTATAAAACATTTGCCATAGAGTTTGTTATAAATTGTTTAAACCCCCCACCCCCCTCCCACTACCCACTTGCTGTCCTTCACAGGCACCTTGATCATTTCTGACCCTGATCGACACATGATGGCAGTTTTCAACCTCACACACTTTGACGCTTCAGCATTCTTTCTAATGGGCATCCCTGACTTGGAAGCTGCTCACGACTGGATTTCCGTCCCTTTCTCTATTTTCTACATTATGGGCCTGCTGGGAAATTTCACGCTTCTGTGTTGTAGGCAAGGAGCAGACTCTGCACAAGCCGATGTACCTGCTGCTCTCCATGCTGGCACTCACAGAAATCGGCACATCTACTTCCATCGTGCCAAAGGTAATGTGCATAGTTTGGTTCAATTTGAAAGGTATTACTTTGGGTGGCTGTCACATCCAGATGTTCTTCCTTATGTGCGTACTGTTATGCATTCAGCCGTCCTCATGACAATGGCCTTTGATCGCTGTGTCGCCATATGTAACCCTCTGAGATATGCCACAGTCATCACCAATGCACGAATAGCTAAGCTAAGGCTAGTAGGTTTGATAAGAGCTGTTCTTTTCCTTCTTCCCATGCCCCTGCTCCTGAGCAGGCAGCCATTCTGTGCCAACTGCATGATCCCACATACGTGCTGTGAACACATGGCCGTGGTGAAGATGTCGTGTGGCGACATTACAGTCAACAGGATATACGGTTTGCTAATAGCATTTGTAATGACCATGTTAGACCTGACACTTATTGCCCTGTCCTATGGTCTGTTCAGAGTATCCTCCAAGAAAGCCCACCAGAAATCTTTCAGCACTTGCACAGACCATATCGGTGTGAAGAAGATGTCTTATCCTTCCTTCCTCTTCTCCACTGTGACATACCGGTTTGGTCAGGGAATTGCTCCCCATCTTCACATTATCTTGACCAACCTATATTACCTCCTCCTCCCCATGTTTAATCCTATCATTTATGGGGCCAAAACCTTCGAGCTTCGTGAGAAATTGCATAAGTACACTTGCAGAATATGATTGCCCGGTGCCACTGATTTTAAGCCTTCTTGACAAGAGGGTGAAAGTATATCTTGTTCATCAAAGGTGCTCTGTCCTCATTTGGCTGAGCTCAGCACTGTGGAAGTTCAAGTGTGAAAAGCTCCTCACACCTAACCTCTTATCACTGTCTCACCAAGTACTGATCTCTCTGCTGCTAAGTTCCCTCTCTCTCACCATCACCTGATCTCTTTCAGTGTCATCTATTAGCCCTCAGCCCCAGAAACCCTGTCACTTGTTCTTTCCATGACTTTCAAACCAACAGGAGATATGGTAGTTTTCTGAAGCAAGGTGGCTTTCCATTATACCCTGTTTGAACCAGTATCTTGTTCAGTTTGACAAACTGAAGCCATGCTTTCTGATGGCCAGAGACAATAAAGTACGTACAGTGCTGAAATATACCTGATTTTTCTATGTCCAGTCCTTCTTGAAGCCTGGAGGATAACATTTTCCAACCGTAACATTGAGTTTAATACAGGAAAAGTGCTGCAGGAATTGAGGGCATTCTACTCGAGCTTCTTGGTGAGAGTTTTGAAACTATGTGTTTCTGAGAACTGGACCATATTACTCTGAATTTAAGGGGAGTTTGTGAAACAGAGATTGCACTATATGTCCAGGTGATTGAATCGCTTGCCTTCCTGAGTCTTTCACAACCTAGATTGACTGATCTCATTTTTGCACATATACAATGATACAAAATCTGTTGTGAAGAGTTTGCACCAATGAAAGAATGATTGCACTGGTTACTGCTGATATGTATGACCAGAAGCATCCTACTTCCAGGAAAACACTGAGGAGGAAATGTTGCCGTTTAGGGACTAACAGTAACAAAATAATGCAACTCACAATATGGACATTGATTAGCATCATTGCATTCAATTAGAAATAATTTAATAATAAAAAAGGAGTACTTGTGGCACCTTAGAGACTAACCAATTTATTTGAGCAGAAGCTTTCGTGAGCTACAGCTCACTTCATCATGAAAGCTTCTGCTCAAATAAATTGGTTAGTCTCGAAGGTGCCACAAGTACTCCTTTTCTTTTTGCGAATACAGACTAACACGGCTGTTACTCTGAAACCTAATATAATAATGTTATTGTTGTTTTTACACAACATAAGTTTTGGGCTCCCTTGGGGCAAGGCAATTAACATAATTTGCTATTTTTTCTTTAAAACACCTGCCACCTATCAACCAGGATTCAAGGACGAGTACTGGGGGTTTGATTTTGAATTTGATTGTCATCTCATAGATTTGTAGGTTATGTGGAAAAACTCCTTCTGGGGCTTGTAGCTTTCTTTTCTTTTCTAAATCAGATCTATGCTAGGTATCTAACGAAAGGTTTCTTTTGTTACTTGATGTATAGACCAATGCATTTGTTAAAAAAAAAAAAACCCCTTTGTTTCAAGAAAGAGATTGGGCTACTTTTAGATTAGTTTAAGTGTTTTGGGGCTATTAAAGCAGTAAAATGCAGCAAACCTGATGCAGTACCTCAAGCTGAGCTGGAGGCAGAGCAGCAGCAGCCATAAAAAGAAAGGTCCAGAGAAGGATCCCTGAAGGCAGAACTGGGCTGTGGTCACAGAAGCAGCACTCAGCCCTGTTGTATCCTTGGGAGCAGCAGTTTAGGAAGAAATCACTTGAGACACAGAGAGCTGTGAGCCGTGAAAGCAGCCATTTTCCACACCCTGAACTAACCAAACCAGCCCAAACTGGCTGGGCTATCCCCTAATCGTCTAACTCAGTTGCCATAGCAACAACAAGCTGCTATTACCACAAACAACCAAATACACAACATATTCCTCCCCCCTTTATAAAAACATCCCCTAAATAAAACAAACACTAAACTAGAGAAGGAGGGTAGACTGCCTCCATTCCCAGCTAAACCCCAGGGATTATTTTGCCCCATAACCGTGGGTTCACCCTAGCTAAAGATCCAGCCATTGGAGTGTTGTCCCCTTGCTGATTTCAAAGCTTGTTTCATTGTCTGCACAAATCTTTCAGCTAATCCATTGGTGGATGGATGATATGGTGCTTTAGTGATGTGGTGTATCCCATTTGCCTGCATAAAATTTTGAAACTCCTGAGAGATGAACTGCGGTCTGTCACTCGCAAGTTGTTCTGGCAGAAGAAAACGACTAAAGAGTCCCCGCAGTTTTTGGATAGTACTCTCTGCAGTAGTGGACTGCATTCTGGAGACTTCTGGCCATTTAGAATGGGCATCTACCACCACTAAGAACATGCTTCCTTCAAGGGTGCCAGCAAAGTCAACATGAATACGTTGCCACGCGTTTTTAGGTCAGTCCCATGGGTGTAGGAGCACCCACTGGGGTGCATTCCTGACACGACATACAAGCTCTGGCTCTCTTCAATAGCACTGTCCAATCCAGGCCACCAGAAATAGCTTCGTGCAATTTCCTTCTTTTCCACTTTCCACAGTGACCAGAATGTAGCTGTTCTAACATCTGTGATCTCAGTGGTGGTGGGATAATGACACGTCTCCCCCACAACAAACAACCAGATTGGATCGATAACTCCGTCCTCCTGGACATGTAGGTAACAAGGTCTGGTGAGACCGGAGAGGTTCGTCGAGATTTTCCATGCATCACCAGGTCCATAACTTGGGACAATACTGGGTCAACGCGAGTTGCCTTCTTTATTGAGTAGCAGTGATGGTGTATTCTCTATGTGTTCAAAGTAGAAGACTTCCTTTTGGGCAGTATCTTGATGTTTGACTGGCAAAGGCAACCTTGAGAGACCATCCGCACTGCCGAGCAGAGTGGATTTCCAATATTTGATTTCATACGTGTGTGCTGAAAGTAAAAATGCCCAATGTTGCATACGACTAATGGGGGAATGCCTGGGTAGAGTCCAAAAATTGACGTCAGAGGGCGATGGTCTGTAAGAAGAGTAAAGTTCCGCCCAAACAGGTCCTGATGAAACTTCTGAATTCCAAAAATGATTCCCAATGCCTCACATTCGATTTGGGCATAGTTAGTTTCTCCTTTGCTTAGAGTGCGTGAAGCAAAAGCAATAGGTCTCTCTTCTCCCGAAGGTAGAATGTTTGACACGACTGCACCCACTCCATAAGGGGAGGCATTACAGGCCAATTGTAGGGGTAAGGATGGATCAAAGTGCGTTAGAACTTCAGAATTTAGCAGTACATTTTTAGCTTTGTTAAATGCAACATTACAGGCTTCAGTCCACTTCCAGGTCTCGTTCTGCCCAAAGAGTTCATGAAGTGGTTTTAGCAGTGTGGCTAACTGTGAGATGAACTTTCCATAATAGTTCAATAGTCTTAGAAACGAGCACAGCTGGCTAACATTTTGAGGTGGGGGAACCTCCACAATAGCCTTAGCTTTTGCAGGGGCCTTATGAAGACCCTCAGCATCAATGATGTGTCCCAAATATTCAGCAGAGGGCTGGAAGAATTCACACTTGTCTTTGCGGACTCGTAGGCCATACTCTTCCACTCTTTGTAGGGTAACCTCTAAATTCTTTAAGTGATCCTCTTCATTCCTTCCAGTGACCAGGATGTCAACCAGATAGCACTGAACTCCTGGCAAGCCGCACAAGATCTGGTCCAGAGCCCTGTGGAACAGCGTGGGAGCAGACATTAAGGGTAGGCGACAGTATAGATAAAGCCCCTTATGAGTCACAATAGTCAACAGCTCTTGGGGCTTTTCATCGATATGCATCTGTAAATACGCTTGACTCAGATCAATCTTACTGAAGTTTTGTCCCCCAGCCAGGCCCGCGAAGAGGTCATCAATGCTTGGAAGCGGGTATTGCTCTGCACACAGCACTGTGTTGACAGTGACCTTAAAATCACCACAAATCCAGAGGGAGCCATCTTTCTTCACTATTGGAATGATAGGAGTGACCCATGGACTATGGGTAACTGGTATTAGGACTCCATTGGTGACCAGGCACTCCGAGTCCGCTTCAACTTTTGGCCTGATGGCATATGGCACAGTTCAGGCTTTCAGATATTTTGGTTGACTGTCAGGTTTCATGTTCAGTGTGACAGTGATTCCCTTCATACTTCCCAGATCCTCTCCAAAAACAGCAGCATGTTTCCTTAGTATAGTGGTCAGACCGGTTTCTTCTTTAGTCCTTCGGTGCACTTCTGCCCAGTTCAGCTGAATCTTCCCAAGCCAGGACCTACCCATTAATCCTGGATAATTACCTCTCATCACAAACAGTGGCAATTCAGCAGCCTGTCCTTTGAGCTCCACCTTAACATCGATAGTGCCCAACATGGGCACAGCTTCTCCCGTATGTCTTCAGAACAGCTTTTGTTGCCTTAAACGGAAGATGCTGTAGCTTTTCTTTATACACAGTCTCAGAGACCAGTGAGACGGCTGCACCGGTGTCATAATCCTTGCGTATAGGTTTGCCATCCAACAACGGGGTTACCCAGTATTCATGTGAGCCCACTGCCAAAGACAAAACGTGGAGTGGCTCTTCTTCTTGCGATGAGGTGTCACCTTGGTCATCCTGGGTCTGCTCTAGGGTATACGGGTTCCCCTTTTAGGTCAGCCAGAGCACAGGCCCCTTTTTCTTTTGTTTACAGGGACACTCAATGTGTCCCTTTTTTCCCCACAGTGTCGACACACCAGGTCCTTACACCAGCTTTGTGATGCCTTGTGACCCGGCTTACCACAGTGGCAATATTCCTGACTCTGCACACTTTTATGGGTAGGTTCTTGTGACATTTTATGCACCCTAGGGAATGCACCAATGGATTGCGCCTCCTTTGTAGCCAGTTTCATGTAGACGGCAGCATCCACAGCCTTCGGTAAGGGAAGCTGAGCCTCTGTCAATAGGCTCTTCCGTATAGCTTCACTGTGCAGGCCACACACTAATCTGACACGCAGGGCATCATTTAACATCTCCTTAAATTCACAGTGTTTTGCTAGCCTTTTTACAGTTGCGACAAATTGTACAACTGTTTCCTCTTCTTTTTGGCCTCTTTTGTGGAACCTCTATCCTTCAGCAATTACCAGTGGTTTGGAGGAAAAATGGGACCCCAGGATTTCCGCAATGTCACTGTAAGATTTGGTCTCAGGCTTAACAGGGTGTAGTAAGCTGCATAGCAGGGAGTAGGTTTTAGCTCCCACAACACTTAAGAACATTGGCACCTTCTTCTCTGCTGTAATGTCATTTGCAAGAACAAAAAGGTCAAAACGTTCAGTTTACACAGGGCACTGCACTACATTCTCCTCAAAAGGTTCCAGTGGCCCTGTAAGTGTAGCCACGGTTTTAGTTTCAGGTTTCACAGTCAGTGCCAACAAGCCAGCACAGTTAGTGCAAACAAACCAGTTCTCACCCCCTTCCAACAGCTAAAAGATTTTGGTAGGTTTTTTTGTTTGTTTGCCTTGACTTCTACTTCCTTCTGTGGCTGGGGCAGCACAGGGATCCCATTCTCCTTGCCACTTTGTTGTATCCTTGGGGGCAGCAGTTTAGGAAGAAATCACCTGAGACACAGAGAGCGGTGAGCCATGAAAGCAGCCATTTATTTTCCACACCCTGAACTAACCAAGCCAGCCCAAACTGGCTGGGCTATCCCCTAATAATCTAACTCAGTTGCCAGAGCAACAAGGAGCTATTAGCATGACAGTCAAACACACAACAAGCCAGAAGAATTGAAGGCAGCAGTGCTGAAGCAGAGCTGGGGAGCTGCAGCTGGAGCAGACCAGAACCAGGAGCTGGATCCGCACAAACCAGCTGCACCAATGGGGAGCCACGGCTGAGCTAGAGTAGGGTGCTGTGGGGACAGAGCCAGGATAGTGGATGCCGGCAACTAGTAACAAGTTTTTTTGTGGTTTTTCCTCTGGTTCGCTCAAGTTTTCCAATTCAGCAATGTCACTGACCTGTTATGAAATGCAGCCAAAGCCTCTGCGGTGGGTATCTGTGAACCAGAGGGTTCACAGCAAGAATGGCTATATTCTGGCCACACACTGGCTATATTCTGCTCTCACATTCTGTCTTCACTGGGTCACTCCAGATTGACACTGGCCTCTGAGAGCAAAATCAGGGCCCCTGTGTTTTGAAATTCCCAACTTTCATTCCCGGTCTCAGAGCACCCCATGAACTTGGGGTTTCCTTCAGACTCTCTCAGCACCCTAACAGAATCGAACTTTCTGCAGCTGGACCCAAAGCCCCGATTTCTACAGCCGGGAGCCAAAAGTTAAACACTCAGGGTGAATCTGGTCCCCTTTGAGATCAAAGGCCAAATTCCCAACAGAGCCAGGAGTTCCCCCTAAATACACATGTAGTGGCTTAAATAAATGCCCTGATTTAAATCAGCACTGAGTCTCCAGTGACTTCATGTGGAGCACTCCTGTGGCCTCTAAGGACAGGTGAGCTTCTTAGGACCCAAGAAGAACTGACAGAAAAATTGCTGATATCTCAAACTCACAGGCTTAAACCTTCAAAACAATTAGGTTAACATTTTTTTCAAGGCGGGAGAGGGGTCTGCTCTCTCTGAGCCCCTGTATCTCTGTTTCTGGAGAGGATGAGAAACACAAAGGCAGTAAAATTAAAAGCATGTTTCCGGCTTAGAGGTGGTGTTGCTGCAAATGTCCCTGGGGGAGGTCCAGAAACACACAGTGTGTGGGGGCCTGGGGGTGGAACAGCAGGACATGCAGTAGCCAGATCAGAGTGACTCAGAGTCCTGAAATTATGCAAAATGGGGAACGGACATCCTCCCCAATGTACAACCCAAAGCGGCGTCATGAGGCCTCCTGCGTCTGGGAGGTGTCTCAGACTGGAATGTAAAGTGGACCACACTGTAGCAGATTGTCTCTGACACCGTCCCCATCTGGAGCATCCTTCGTCCTGTGAGACTGTGCAGTGGCTAAGGACAGTCAGGAGGAGGCCACCGTTATGTCATTTTCTGTTTGTTTAATTTCAATGAGGGAATTAAGCACAAGAAAGCAGAAAAATGACTACCAACGCTGGAGCTACAAAACTAGAGCTGGCAAAACTGGAAGCAGCAGAGAAGGGAAACTACGTCAAGTTTCAAACGTGGCAGGCAGCAATGAGGCTCAAAGAAGAAGAGGCTGCACAGCAAGGGTCTATGGAGGAAGAGGCAGCCAGGGAAGAGGCTGCACACAGCAGGGCTATGGAAGAAAGAGAGCGAAAAACAGAGAGAGAAAGAGAGTGAGAGGTTGAAAACACCAACTGGACTTCATAGAGAAGCAGAACCAGAGGCGCCTGACCCAAGTGACTCCCATCACTCCAAAAATCCACAAATGGGAACACTTGTGTCCTGCAGACAGTGAAGATGATGATATTGCTGAATATCTGACTGCCTTCGACATGCTGTGTTTGATACATGAGATCCCTGCTGGTAAGAGAGCTCCTACCCTGATTGCAAAATTCACTGGCAAAAGTCCAAATGTATTCAATGGAATGCCTATCGAAGATGCTTTAGAGACTACTGTAAATTTAAAGATACTGTTTTGCGAAGTTTTCAGATTACCCCTGAAATATATAGAGTTAAATTTAGGAATCTTAAGAGGGATATTGGGATGAGTAATGGAGAATATGTAAAGAACGTAAAAGATTGTTTGGGAAAATGGGTGAGGGGTAAAGAGGTGGCAAGTTTTGAAGGAATGCTTGGACTTTTTGCTCAAGAGCATTTCCGAAGCATATGTATGGCTGACGTAAAGCAGTGTCTGTGGGACAAAGATGTAAAGTCTGGGGCTGAGATGGCTTTTTTAGCTGATGGCTTTGAACAGACTCAGGTGTCTATTGAGGGCAGGCCACAGAAAGAGGGGTTTTCAACTGGTGGGAAGGGAGGATCCCATTTTGCCCTTGGGAAGAGAGTGGGGGGGAGCCTAAACATTCGTTTACCCAAAAACATTCCTCTAACCCTGTGACAGGTTTCAGTCGGTCCTCCGAGCCCCTAGGGGCGATAGAGAGCTATGATCCCACTGGCAGGCCTCAGTCACACCTTTCAGGCACTGGGGAATTAGCGGGGAAGGTGTGCCGGCCCGAGTCTGCAGCGCGCCCCTCAGGCAGGGGAGGGCCGGCCCGAGTCTGCAGCGCGCCCCTCAGGCAGGGGAGGGCCGGCCCGAGTCTGCAGCGCGCCCCTCAGGCAGGGGAGGGCCGGCCCGAGTCTGCAGCGCGCCCCTCAGGCAGGGGAGGGCCGGCCCGAGTCTGCAGCGCGCCCCTCAGGCAGGGGAGGGCCGGCCCGAGTCTGCAGCGCGCCCCTCAGGCAGGGGAGGGCCGGCCCGAGTCTGCAGCGCGCCCCTCAGGCAGGGGAGGGCCGGCCCGAGTCTGCAGCGCGCCCCTCAGGCAGGGGAGGGCCGGGGTAGGGGAACTCAGGCCCATCCGACTCCACTGCGTTCCAGCCACTGGGCGCGGTCAGTGGCAGGAGGCGAAGGTCCTGCCGCTGGCTCAGCAGGGCCGTCCGCGCCCGGTGACCAAACACACCCACCCCACAGTGCCATTCTGCCCCTGGGCTACTTCCTACCCGGTCTCTCCGGCGGGTCTCTCCGGTCCCTCCAGCTCATCCGGGTATTCCACTGCTGGCAGCTCCAGCTCCAGCTCCCCCCCTGTGTCGGACTCACGCCGGCCCGGGCTGCAGCCAGGCCCCTCCAGGTCCTCCGGGTATTCAGCGGCTGGCAGTCCTGGTTGCCACAGGCCTTCCTCCCGGTCCGGTTCCTCCTTGCCCAGGGCCTCACCTGGATCAGCAGCAGGATCGTGAGGGAGCAGCCTGCATCTGTCTCCCTCCCTGGTGCTCTCCTCACTGGGCCAAGGGCCCCGCCCTTTGTACTTCCTGTCCCACCCCTCCCCTTCCAGGGATTGGTGGAAGCTTGGCCTGGCCCCGCCCACTCAGGCTGAGAGGGTGGCTCTTTACCCTCTGGTTTGGAGGGGAGCCAACCTGGCTCCCTACAAACCCCCATCCCAAATCTCCTGTAAAAGCAGAATAGCTCAAAAGGTGCTATCAGTGTAATTCCACTGGTCACCTCAGGAATAAATGCCCTGTGCTAGGAGGAAGCAGGCAACCAATAGTTCATGTTAGTTCTGCTGTCCTCACCCCAGAAACTCCCCAAGCAACTGAAACCAATCATATTGGTTTTATGAGATTAGCCTATGCAGAAGCAGACATGGAGCATGTTAACGCTCTCCAAACGGATGGCAGGGAGTACTTGAGGCAGAGCGATACAGGAGCTCATATCTCTCTGGTTTAGCAGAGTGTGGTCCCAAAGGCCAGTGTGTTACCTGGCCACACGGCAAAGATTGTGAGGGTGGGTGAAAGCAGATTCCTTATACCACTCGGTAAAATCCTTGTGGTGTGGGAAGGTCTGGAAAGTGTTTGGACTGTGGAGTAATGGAACACCTCTTAGTCGACCTGCTCCATGCTCAGGTTTTTTCTGTGCAGCTCAGCTTAAAGTATTTGCCTGCCGCAGGAGGGAGTTTTATCCTGGGACCGCTGAAGGAAAGGGTAAGGTCTCAGGAACTGCTGAGAGAATGGGAGAGAGTCTCCTTGATTCTTCTGCAACAGGAGGAAGCCACATGCTTCCAGGCGGGAGGGTGGTTGAGACCAACTCCTGCACTCAAGCTGGAGGCAAGATCGCATCAGGAAGGGATAGGGGTGTCATACCTGCCAGGGGGAGAACTGTCCAGGCTGTTAGCTTCCAGCAGGTCACAGCTGAACCAGAGACAAACTCTAGGGAGCATAGAGAAATGTGTCCCAGAGGAGAGCCCAGAGAAGGGGCAGGGAATCTCAGAAACCACTGAGGTGAGTGAGGATGCCTGTCACTCTGTAAGACAGGGAAGCAGGGTGCTTCCAAGTATGAGAGGGGCTGAGACTAGGTAACATGCCCTCAGGCACAGAGGCAGGGGAGGTGTTCTCAGTGAGTAAGAAAACTGTCCCAGTTGTTAGCTGGCAGAGTTTTGCAGCTGAACAAAATAAAGAATGCTTCCGAGGGAGCACAGAGAAATGTGTCTTAGGAGGGGGCCCAGAGGAGGAAACTGGGGAAGGAATAGTGGGGGTACAGGAATGTCTCCTCACTAGTCACTTGGGGCATGATGTCGAGGACACTAGAAAGAAGGTTGCATCAGCATCTGTGAACCCAGGTACTCAGCCTGTGTCATAAATACAAAGGGAAGGGTAACAATGATGTGTGATGGTATGCGGTAACATAAAATCCCCCCTGTCTAGAGGTACAGAATCACTTCACCTGTAAGGGGTTAAGAACTTTCGATAACCTGGTTGGTACCTGGCCAACTGGACCAATAAGGAAAGAAGATACTTTCAAATCTGGCGTTGGGGGGAAGAGTTTTTGTTTGTGCTCTCTTTGTGTGTTCCCTCTCTGGACACAGAGAGAGCGAGAGACCAAGATGGTAAACCATCTCCTGAAAAGATACCTGAAATGATACATTACAATTACAGAAATTGTAAGTACAGGCAGGGAAATGCCTTTCTTATCTTTTGTTTCAGCTTGTGAATTTTCTATATGCTAAGAGGGAGTTTTATTCTTGTTTTTTGTACCTTTGAAGCTGAGCCCAGACGGGAATCCTTTGTGTTTTACTTTTTTATTTACTCTGTAAAGTTACCTTCCATCCTGATTTTCCAGGTGTGATTCTTTTACTTTAAAAAAAAAAATTCTTCTTTTAAGAACCTGATTGATTTTCAGGGTTCTAAAAAGCCAGGGGTTTGCTCTGTGCTCATTTTGTAACCAATCGCTTAATATATTTTTCTCAAGCCTCCCCAGGAAATGGGGTGAAGGGGTTTCCGGGGAATATTTTGGGGAAAGAAGGACTCCAAGTGGCCCTTTTTCCTGGATTTTTGTCTAAATCACTTGGTAGTGGCAGCAATACCATCCAAGGACAAGGAAATGATTTGTGCCTTTGGGGAATTTTTCACCTATGCTGGTAGATATACTCTTAGGGGGTGTTTCATGCGGGACCCCAAATCTCTACCCCAGAGCTCAGAGTGGGGAGGGAACCCTGACAGCCTGTGACCCAGGTTTTGAGAGGGAACTGTGTAACTGACATCCTGGAGGGGAACAGTCCCACCGCTGACTTCTCGGGGACAGAGGAAGGGGTGGCAGAGGGTACCCCAATCCAGGTCCCAGTTTTTCAGGATGCTATTTTTAATATTTTTTTTGGAAAGGATCTGTGTCTCTTTACATCTAGTTGCAACTCCAACGCCCGTGATAACGGAGGAATTGAGACCATGAAGCTGCCAGGTGGTAGTTTGTGAGAATACAAATGGCCCAACTGACAGAGAAGGGGGTGTCTTCCTCCATGCTGGTGAGTCGTGGGAAAGCTGCTGGGAAAAAGTTGCGTCTGATCAAAGGGTATACACACCCAGCCCAGGGAGCTCAGATCACCATCCTCTAGGGAAAGGGGGCAAGGTGCAGGATCCCCCTGAAAAACGATCTTGCCAGACCCTGAGGCACCAAAATTCCAGAAACACGATTAAATTAATAGCCCACACAGACGGGAACACTGGAGGGAAAGACAAGCCATTGACTGATTACATGGGAGAGAGTCAAAGGACACCATGGGTAATGAACAAACTAACCTCGCACTACAGTATCTGAACAGAGGGCGTGGTAGCGTAAAGATACTTGTAAACACCCATCTGTGATAAAAAAAAGGTATGAATGTAAAGTTTTGGGATAAGAATTTGATGACTGATGTTAAACCTTATGGTAAGTCTAGTTCATAGTTAATAGTTGCAATCAGATTTAAATCTGATTATAGCAGAGAAACCTGGTTTGCAGTGTCTGAATGGGGAAACTGAGGCACACCGCCTCATGGCCTTGAAGGTTGGGTGCCAAGAGAACTATAACACACCCTGCCTTTGAGCTAGTCGGTGGCTCACCCTCTTGTAGCAAACTAAGGGGGGAGGTGAGACATTCTCTATCACTGGGGAGCGTACTGTTACCGCCATAGTCCTCATTTTCATATAAACATGATTTTACATATAAAACATGCCTTGTAAGGTATTAGGGGAAAGGTTATGATCGTTGAAAGTCATGTCTCTATCCATACATGTGTATCATTAATGAATATGAGTACTTGTGGCACCTTAGAGACAAACAAATTTATTTGAGCACAAGCTTTCGTGAGCTACAGCTCACTTCATCGGATGCATCCAATGAAATGAGCTGTAGCTCACGAAAGCTTATGCTCAAATAAATTGGTTAGTCTCTAAGGTGCCACTAGTACTCCTTTTCTTTTTGCGAATACAGACTAACATGGCTGTTACTCTGAAACCTGTCATTAATGAATATGGAGTTATGATTATGGTGTTGTATGGTGGTTACTAAAACATGCTGTAAATTGGGGAATAAGCCAAATATTAGCTCTCCAGAGGCAACAGCAAGGAAAGTGACCAATCCCCAGACAGGGCGTCAAACAACCCATCAAGAGCCCTTGTCCAGCAAGGGAGCTCCAATGCAAGGACTCACGTGCACGAGGCCCCACAAAGGGAATTGCTCAACCTTGCTTGGAGAGACTCAGTTATGCCCCCCAGACATGTCTGGACTTGTGCCCCCCAAGCACATGGACTGAGGCTATAAAAC
The DNA here is from genome assembly GCF_965152275.1 of Natator depressus. Lineage (NCBI taxonomy): Eukaryota > Metazoa > Chordata > Testudines > Cheloniidae > Natator > Natator depressus. The sequence continues at coordinate 5,995,528 of NC_134234.1, forward strand.
AGACAGAGCGGACACATACTGGGCCCTTCTCCTGCCCCCACTGAGAAGAAGACAAGACTCCAACAGGGGAGATTGGCCCAGGTTTACAGAGGAAACTTGTACATTAAGGACTGCAATATCCAGTGGGGTGAGAAAAATCCTTAATCTAGATGTTGCCCAGTCTAATAGGATTGAGAGTTTAGACGGTGTGCTTACATTTTCTTTTCTTTTGGTAACCACTCTGACTTTTTGCCTATCACTGAATATCATTTAAATTCTGTCTTTGTACTTAATACATTTATTGTTTATTCTACCTGAAGCAGTGCTTTTGGTTTGAAGCGTGTAAGAGACTCCCCTTGGGATAACAAGCCTGGGGCATTTCCATTTCTTTCTTAAACTGACAAACTCATATAAGCTTGGAGTGCCCTGCGGGCACACCTGCACACTGCAAGAGTAAGGTTGTGTCTGGGAAAGGAGATATTGGCTAGTGTCATTAGGTTGCATAATCCAAAGAGCAGTTTACATGCCAAAGACTGTGCGAGAACAGCCCAGGAGTGGGGTTCTCACAGCTGAGCAGGGTAAGGCTGGCTACCAAAGTTAAGGACTGGTGTGACCTAACAGATCACCAGTCCAGATAACACCAGAGGGGAACATCACAGGGTCGCAAAGCAGCATGTAGGTGGACAGGTGGGCAGTGCTGCTGAAATTATTTTTTTCTTTGTGATTGTTGGTCCAAGGCCAGCTTTGGGACCTTTCTTGGTACAGAGTGCATTTGGGGAGTTTCAGGGTCTCTTTACCCTGGCAAGCCACATAACTACAATCTGGGTGTCACAACGTTTACTCGGTTTTGTTTCCATTTGTTGTTGTTCTGTAACTTCAGGCATTTCACTGGTAGAAATAACATTTGATATTTTTGTAACAATGTACCCCATGTTGTTCATTGTGATATTATGATATGATTATACGATTATAGCATAATTATGATACAGTTTATGCAAGATGGGTCATGTAAGATGTCTTTGGAAAAGTTATGACTTTCTGAATATGGTTATCCTATTTGTATGTATTGATGATTTTTGTCAGAAGTTCTGAATATTGACGACTTCTCTGTATTTCAAATATAGTTACAAGTGAGCAACGCCCACTAGGGAACTTGATGTCAGTCTAGAGAGCTGGTTGGGAAGGGCCTATTCAGGGCAATGAGACTTTGGGGGAAACAATAGGCCTTTAGAGAAACTTATCTCCCACCTGGTGAGCCTCCCTGAGAATGCTTCAGACAGATTATACGTAGTGGATGCTATGACTCTACAAGGCCATGTGACCAGGCCACATAACTCTGGACTCCATTTTGGGGAGTCTGTAATTTTCCCACAAACTAGTTTGGAAACCAAGTTTTGAAACAAACGGTTCCCTCCATATTCTAAATCTATGGAAAGCAGGGAGTGACATCGTCGGTGGTTCTTCACTCCTCACTCAAGAAGACTCCGAGAATGTTCATAACTATAACATATTTACCACATTATTTGTTACAAATAATAACCCCCTTGCTGTGCTTTTCTCCCTTTACAGGCACCTTCAACATTTCTGAGTCGTAGCGATGCATCAACTGCTTCATGGCACCTTTCAACTTCACCAACTCTGATGCTTCAACTTTCATCCTAACGGGCATCCCTGGCCTGGAGGCTGCCCACATCTGGATTTCCATCCCTTTCTTTACATTCTACATTATCAGCCTGTTGGGAAATGTCACGCTTCTGTCTGTTGTAGGTAAGGAGCAGACTCTGCAGAAGCCGATGTAGCTGCTGCTCTGCATACTGCCACTTACAGACATTGCCACACCTACCTTCTTTGAGCCAAAGGCACTGGGCATATTTTGGTTCAATTTGAAAGGCATTACTGTGGCTGGCTGCCTCACCCACATGTTCTTCCTCCATACGGTTTCTGTGATGCACTCTGCCATTCTTGTGGCAATGGCTTTCGATCGCTACGTTGCCATATGTAACCCTCTGAGATATGCCACCATCCTCAGCAAGGCACAAATAGCTAAGCTAGGGCTTGTAGGTTTGATAAGAGCTGTTCTCTTCATTCTGCCCCTGCCCCTGATCCTGAGTCAGCAGACATTCTGTGCCAACCGCATTATCCCCCACACACAATGCGAGCACATAGCTATGGTGAAGATGGTGTGTGGGGACATCACAATCACCAGGATATATGGTTTTGTGCTAATGTTTGTAATCAATGGGTTTGACCTGATGCTCATTGCCCTGTCCTATGGTCTGATCACCAGGGCCGTCCTCAGAATCTCCTCTCAGAAAGCCCACCAGAAAGCCCTCAACACTTGCACAGCCCACATCTGTGTGATGCTGATATATTATACCCCTACCTTCTTTTCCATTCTTACACACCACTTCGGTCAAGGCATCGCACCCTATGTTCATGTCATCTTAGCTGACCTCTATCTCCTCATCCCTCCCATGCTCAACCCGATCATTTATGGGGTCAAAACGAAAGAGCTTCGTGACAAAGTAGTCAAATACACCTGCAGAAGTTCTGCAGACACAAGAGACGATATCTTCTCAGGCCTGCAGTGTCCATCAGGGAACTGTCAAATTGTCAGAGAGCATGTGAACCAGCACTAAGTGGGATGCGGTTTGGGAGGAAGACCAGAAGTCCTGTGAGCACCATGGTTCCCCAGTTACCCCTGGCATGGAGGAAGAGTATGCTCACAAACAACCTGTAAAAAAAGCCAGCCTTCCTTGACTATGCAGATCTTAGGAGTTGTACCTCCTGGCAGAGGGAAAATCCTTTCACCAGTAAAGGGTTAAGAAGCTAAGGTAACCTGGCTGGCACCTGACCCAAAATGACCAGGTACAAGGTACTTTTAAATCTGGAGGTGGGGAAAAGCTTTTTTCTGTCTGTGTGATACGGTTGCTGGGAACAGATCAAGGATGAAAGCCCTTCAACTCCTGTACAGTTAGTAAAAAATCTAGCTAGAAAATGCTTTTGGATTTCTTTGTTTTGGCTTGGAAATTCACTGTGCTGGAGGACATGTGTATTCCTGTTTTTTTGTATCTTTTTGTAACTTAAGGATTTGCCTAGAAGGATTCTCTATGTTTGGAATCGGACTGCCTGAATCGGTCCATGGGCCTGCAATGACCACAGCCCTCGACAGCATCCAGAATGCGTTCACCTGGGGAGTGGATATCTTGGCCCAAAAGACAATTTTTTTCAGGAAGAGGGGAAGACCAGTTGAATAGTCATGACTAAGGTTTTTTGTCACAGATAGTTTTAGTAAAAGTTACCAACAGGTCACAAGGGTCTGCAGGGGAGACTGAAATGGGGAAGATTAAAACCTTATCAGGAGTATGAGAGCCTGAGCCACACTTGAGGAGGGGTGAGGGTCCAGGACCTACTGCCACTGCAGATAACAGCTCTGTGGCCCCCACTGCAGCCCCAGCACCTCAGAGGTCCGGAGCCCCTGCTGCAGCCCCATGTGAGAGAGCTCCATGGCTCCCACTGCCAATGGAAGCTTAGAGATCTGGGTCCCCACACAGCCAAGAGCAACTTGGAGTGCCACATACCTCCACCGCCCGAGGTGGCTGAAAGCTGCTGGTTCCTTGGCCACACATGGCAACTGAGAGCTCAGGAGCCTCCACCCGCTGCCCCAGGGCTGAAGTGGTAAATGTCACAGAGGTCTCAGAAAGTCAAAGAATCCGTGACTTCTATAGACTTAATCTTATCCTTAGCCATCTCTATGAACAACTCTCTGTGGTGATGGGGAAGTGGTGGAACCCTAGTGACTGAGACAGTGGCAATACTTTGTGCAGGAGGCAAAACAATCACTGACTTGCCCCAGACAGTAGAATTGCTCATCCCTGGACTCAGAGTGTCATCCAGAATTGTTAAGACCTGGAATGTTGTTGCCTCTGTAACACTGTTCAGTGCTTCTCTCCTTGGAGCTCCAATATTATCAGCATTGGCAGGTGAGGCAACCTACTAATTCAGTAGACCTTGATGTTATTCAGAAAGAAAGACCGCAGGCATGGTTTGATGACAAAGGCACCCGGAGAGGTTTATTTCCCTCTCGGCATAGTTCCATCACCCTGGGTATGAGCAAAATGAGTGAATTACCTTATGAAAATCCTTTTCTGCGTGGTAATACCCCAATAAATCCTTAGAGATCAAGGACTACTGAAGGTAAAGACATTAAGAATGTTGATCTACCATCTCCAAACCGATGGGTTGGTAGAGTGATTTCAAGGAACTGTTCTGGAGACATTAATGAATTTTGTAGCCTCAGATTCCAAACATTGCGGTCAACTCTTCCCCTGCCTCCATTACCCAAACAGAGAGGTGACTCAAGCCTTCAAGTCTTCTCCCTTTGAACTGTTTTCTGGGAAGTCCCCAGGTAATGAACAGAGTCCAATACATTCTTCAATTAAGAAATTGACTTGAGACTTTGTGTGTGTTTGCTAGAAGAATTTTGCTAAATGCACAGCAGGTACAAGAGAAGGCCGATAACAAAGGGGTCCAGCTGTGAGTGTTCTGACTGGGTGATTGAGTGTTACAGTTACCACCAAGCTTGCTCTTCAAATTACTGGTTCAATGGCTGGGACTGTTTGATAGTGAGGCATGTGGGCCCCAACAGGAAGTCTGTTAAACCACTGGTGGGACCCCAGGATAATCAAGATACAAAAGGAGCACTTCAAGATGATAAAGTCATAATGGACAAGGTCCCTCACCAAAGGCTTTTACGTAAATTAAGTTGCCATGGGATAAGAGGGAAAATCCTTTCATGGATTGAGAACTGGTTAAAAGACAGGGAACAAAGAGTAGGAATAATGATAAATTTTTAAAATGGAGAGGGGTAACCAGTGGTGTCAGTCCTAGGACCAATCCTATTCAACTTATTCATTAATGATCTGGACAAAGGGGATACTAAACTGCTCAAGATAGCTCAGACCAAAGCAGACTGTGAAGAATTTCAAAAAGATTTCACAAAACTAAGTGGCAACAAAATGGCAAATGAAATTTAATGTGGATAAATGTAAAATAATGCACATTGGGAAAAAGAACTCCAACTATACATTAAATATAATGGGGGCTAATTTAGCTACAACTGATCAGGAAAAAGATCTTGGCGTCATTGAGGATAGTTCTCTGAAGACGTCCACACAGTGTGCAGCGACAGTCAAAAAAGCAAACAGGACGTTAGGAATCATTTAAAAAGGGATAGAGAATAAGACGGTGTATATCTTATTGCCCTTATATAAATCCATGCTACCCCCACATCTTGAATACTGCGTACAGATGTGGTTTCCTCATTGCAAAAAGGATATACTGGCATTAGAAATGTTCAGAGAACGGCAACTAAAATGATTAGGGGTTTGGAACAGCTCCCATATGAGGAGAGATGAAAGAGGCTAGGACTTTTCAGCTTGGAAAAGAGGAGACTAAGGGGGGATAGGATAAAATCCTATAAAATGATGAGAGGTGTGGAGAAAGTGAATAAGGAAAAGTTATTTATTTGTTCCCATAATATAAAAACTAGGGTCCACCAAATGAAATTAATGGGCAACAGGTTTAAAACCAAGAAAAGAAAGTTCTTCTTCACTCAACGCACAGTCAACCTGTGGAACTCCTTGCCTGATAGGGTTTAAAAGAGAACTGGATAAATTCATGGAGGTTAAGTCCATTCATGGCTATCAGCTAGGATGGGTAAGGAATAGTGTCCCTAGCCTCCTTTTGTTAGAGGGTGGAGATGGATGGCAGGAGAGAGATCACTTGATCATTACCTGTTAGGTTCACACACTCCATTGCACCTGGCCCTGGCCACTGTCGGTACACAGGATACTGGACTGGATGGACCTTTGGTCTGACCCAGTACGGCCATTCTTATGTTCTCCCCAAAGTTAGACATTGTGGCTTTTATCAATTCTTGAAAGATTTCACCAATTACACATCTGTTTATACATCCCTAAAATCCAACCGATCATTTTCTCACAGTTCCCTGATGTACGTGGGGAACTATTGTTGGGATCTTTCCTGGCTTTTGTATTACCCCAAGGGAATTGGCTAGTGAAAGAGTCTGAGTTCCCAAACCACTTCCTTTTCCCAGAGGCCTGCCTGACCTCAAGGACTCCCCTTCCACTCTCCTGTGTGGAAGAGTCCTCGTAATGGCGACATGGCTGAGTCGAAGATTCCTGGAAGGCTAACCCTCAGTCTCATCATGGTCACTTAGGACAGGGGCTATGGTGTCCCCACTCTGGGGTACTCTCTTCACACCGGACATTTCTCTGACCCACTGATCACTGCATTAACTTCAAACCAACTAGAATGTGTTAAGCAGCAACACACAGAGGTGGCAACATACACAGATGGCACTAGATTATTTAGGTCATAGTCAAGTCCAGAGAAGTGCTCAGAGGGAGCTAACCAAGCCAGGTGAATGGGCAGCAAAATGGCAGATGAACTTTAAAGTCCATAACTGCAGTGTGTATACTCATTGCAGGGAAAAGCTTGAAATCCTCAAACACCTAACAAGGTTCTAATCTCTCAGGACAGGGATTTGGGCATTATGGCATATAGCTTGCGGAAACCCTGCTCACAGTGCAGTCTTGGACAGAAATTAAGTAAAACACTGGGATCCAGGAGGAGAGGGATGGGAAACCATACAGAAAATACAATGCCATGAGATCAGTCAGGCAATGTTTCACCCTCCTCTGGACTCCCCTGTGTAGTACTAAGAATGGTACTCACAGTGGATATTGCAGAACTAGAGGGGTTCAGGCAAGGGCAATATGTAGGCTCAAGGGCCCAAGGAAACTCTCAGCTGGAGAAAGGGTAAAAAGACTGGGATTGTTACCTTACAAAGGAGATCAATTAGAGGGGAGTTGTGAAAATCTATAAAATACTGCCTGGTAGAGAGTAGATTGAGAATGTGTTCTCCATGTCTCGTAATACAAGATCAAGAGGACATTCAATTAAAGTGAAACATGGCAAATTCAAAACAAATGAAAAAGAGTGCTCTCTTGACTCAATGCCTAATTAAACTGAGGAACTTCTTACAACAAGAGGTAGTTGAGGTCGTGGACTAAGTGAGAATCAGAAAGGATTTGGACATTTACCTGGATAGTGAAAGTATCCAGTTACAATAGTTACAGCTAAAGACATATTTTGGAAAGCCTACACTCGAACATGTTTTAGGGTACAAGCCTATCTCCAGCTGTTAGGCATTAGGATGGCACATTCAGGACGGACAAGTCATCCCCCTATCCACCTCCTGCTTGGTGTCTTAGCCCTTCTTCTGCAGCACCTGGGGCTTTCACTATCAGAGAGAGGAAACTGGACTAGATGAACCATAGGTCTGATCCACAATGCCATCCCTATGTTGGAAAGGAGCCAAGTTTCCCCCTTAGAAACAGATACAATCTGGCGGGGTTATGACTTTGTACTCAACAGAATGGGCAGAAAGGCCACAAGGCTATTGGTGTTTAGGGCTACAGGTCTGCACCTCTGTTACTTCCCTTGTTTCCTTTGGTGAGACACTTTCTTGCAGGTACCCAGCTTTGTCTGAGGCATAAGTTACAGGTGTTAACAGACAAATGTAAGAAGAAACATGTGTCAGCAACTCAGCTGCTAGCCCTTCTGATGCCTGAATATCGATGATGTTGCACATAACAAAAAAAATGGGGGATTGCAAATAATGAAGAGGACAGGTCACTGACTGAGAGCAATCTGTATTGGTTGGTAAATAAGGTGGAAGAAAATAATTTTGTAGATTTGGAGGTATGAAGGGATAATTAGCCAGTGTGACCCTGTAGCCGAAAGAGCCAATGTGATCCTTGGATGATAACCACTGGAATCTCAAGGAGAGTTAGGGAATGTATTTTACCAATGTATTTGGCACTGGTGTGACTGCTTCTTGAATCCTCTGTCTAGTTGTGGTGTCCCCAGTTAAAGCTGGACATTGATACACCAAAGAGGGTTCGGAGAAGAGTCACAAGAATTAGTACAAATTAGAAAACCTGCCTTACAGTGATAGACTCAAAGATCTTCATCTGTTTAGTTTAATCAAAATGGTTAAGGGGTGACTTGAGAACTCTGCGAAACTACATACACTGGGAACAAGTATTTAATAATAGGCTTTTCAGGCTACAATGCAGAGGTGTAACACGATCCAATGTCTGGAAATTGGAGTTAAAGAATTTCTGATAGGAAATAAAGCATGCATTTTTTAAATGGTTTGAGTAATTAAGCATTGGAACAATTTACCAAGGGTCTTGGCAGAGTCTTTGTCACTGAGAATTTTTAAATCAAGGTTGGATGTTTCTCTAAAAGATCTGCCTTAGGAATAATTTTGGGGAAATTCTCAGGCCTGTGTTATACAGGCCAGATGATCACAGTGGTCCCTTCTGGCCTTGGAATCTAAGAACATGAACCCAGGAGTCAGCTGGAGGCATTTTTCCTGCAAGCTCCTGCCTGAACTTACCAAAGGTTTTTTTCTATTCATGAGTATGTTGAATTTAACCCTATGGGGGGAAATTCTCATGTGACTGCTCTGCCTTGGAAATGTTGTACGAGGTGTGTATTCCATGAACCGGAGGGATCCCATAAGGCGCTGCATGGATGAAAGTTTTAGGTGAGAAAAATAATAACTTCACCCCATAAAATCTTTGCATTAAGGATGATTGTACAACACTCACCATTCATAACTAACAGAGCTGGCTCGCAAATCATCCCAGAGCATCCTGGGTTTAACATCTGTGTCACAGAGCCCCACCCTTTCAGTCAGCTACCAGTGGTTCCTGCATGTGGCAGCTGTATTGATCTAGGCCCTCACATGTCCCAGAGTTGCCCGCTCTCATTATATAATGTGCATAATTCTCAGCCTGTGAGTTTTTCCTGAGCAGCAGTCCTTGAAGCACCATGTGCGGTGTATCGATGTAAAAAGAGAAGCAGCATAGGTTCCTTGGCATTTGCCACCTGTGTGTGAGATTTCTGACCGGTGTGTCACTCCTCCCTGCCAAGGGAGCAGGTTTGATGGGAGTCATCTCACCCCCTGCAGAAGAAGAGTTGTGGGGAGCGTGGGGCAGCTCGGAGGTTGTGGAAGCCACAGATGACTGGGGAGTATGGAGAAGACACTGGCAACCAGCATGATGTTGGAAGAAAGGCATGATGTTGGAAGAAAGGCAGCCTGGGATGGGGAAGGAGAGTTCAGACAGCGGGTCCAGGATATGGTGGGAGATTAAAGCAGCTGAGGTGCAAAGATCAGTGGTTGTTTCCACCAGTGAAATGTCTGAAGTTATGTAAATAACATTCAACAACAATTGGCAACAAAACCGAGTAAAGGTTGTGAGACCAAGGCTTCAGTTCTGTGGCTTTCCAGGGAAAAGTGACCATAAAAACCAACCAAACTCATTAGGGGCCAAGAAAGGCCTCAACGAATAATCACAAAGAAAAATTTAATTTCAGCAGCGCCTTCCACCTGTTTGAGCACAGGCCGCTCCGCGCCCCCACAAACTCCAGCACTTCCAGACTGTTCCTTTACACCCTCTCCCTCCCCCACAATCCACAGCTCTGCCCGCCCCCCGCTTGCCGTCCCATAACCCTCACTGCATTCTGCCTGCCCTAACCCTCTACACAGCCCACTCCCTGCCCCATATCCCCCAGTGCTGGCCACTTGGCCCTGAAGATTCCCCACCCCCACAACCTCTAGCCCTGTCACACAGTGATACCCCTCACCTGGGACCAAAACGAGGTGCCCGACCGCACAATGAGAGCTCACAGAAATGCCTCCTCACACAAGGTTAAACTTAGTGTTTGCCTGCACAGGGGAAAAGGGGGAAATCAGACTCATTATCCTTTCCGGGAATGAGGGGAACCCCAGCAGCAGCTCAGCCTGTGCAGAGGGACAGACCCGGCAGGAGGAAGTGAGGATTAAAAAGAGCTGGGGTGAGTATCTCTTTCTCAAAATGACACAAAATTTTAACATATTTCAGCCTCCTGGAACCCCAGACACCCCTTCCTGAGGCTGCTTTTCCCTGTTGGCAATTTCTGACATTGCCACGAGGCTGTAGTGAGGTTGTTCATTGGAGGAGGGATGGTCTGGATGAGGGATGGTATCAGAGACAGACTGCTACAGTGTGGTCCATGTTACGTTACTGTTTGAGCCACCCCCCAGCCCCAGGAGCCCTCGTTACAGCTCTTTCGTACGTACATTAGGCAGGATGTGCATTGCTGTTTCAGCTGGTTTCAGGACACTGCACAACTGTAATCGGGATACTGCACTTCCCGCCCTCCTGCCACCATGTACACACACACACAATATGGCCTGGATCTCCCCCGGTGAGATTTCCTACACCGCCTGGTTTCCTCTAAGCCAGAAATGTGCTTTTCTTTTTACAGCCTTTTAGTGTTTCTTCTCCTCTCCAAAAGCTGAGAGGAAGGGGCTCAGAGAAAGAGAAACTCCTCCCCCTTCTTAGTTTTTTCCTCATGATTTTGACCCTCTAAGCCTGTGAGTTTGAGATTTCAGCAACTCTCTTGTCAGTTCTTCTTGGTCTAAACGAGATCACCCATCCTTCGAGGCCAGAGGATGATACCAGTTGAAGTCACTGGAGTCTCATGGTTGGTGTAACTCAGGCCATTTATTTAAGTCCCTCCGTGTAGAGTTAGGGTGAACTCCTAGCCATGTTGGGAGTTTTCCCATTGATCTCAACGGGGAAAAAATCACTCTTACTGTTTAACTTTCGTCTCTGAGCGGCGATAATCACGGCTTTAGGTCCTGCTACAGGGAGCGCTATACTGTCGGGGGTGATGAAAGAGTCTGAAGGAAACCCCCAGTTTATGTGGCGTTCTGAGACTGGGCATGAAAGACAGGGATTTCAAAACACAGGGGCTCTGATTTTTCTCTCCGGGAGGCCAGGGTCAATCTGGAATGACCCACTGAAGGCAAAATATGAGAGCAGAATCTGACCAGTGTGTGACCCATTCTTGTTGTGAAATCTCTGGTAACACACATACCCCCTGCAGAGGCTCTGGCTGCACTTCTTAACAGGGCAGTAAAGTTGCTGAACTGAAAAACTTGAGTGAAGGAGAGGAAGAACCACACAGCCCAAAAAAGGAATCTATTGAGACAGACAGAAGGACACAGTAAGAAACAACAAACGGATCTTAAAAACAAATATTTGTCTAAACTATTTCCAACATGGTTGGAGTTCCAATTTTAGCTGGTAAATCCCTTGGTGTTTCTCATAATACTAAAGCGTTCAAGTTGTGGCTTTGGTGAATTCCTGCCCTGATGGTTCCTGATTTGAACCCAGGATCCCTTCCTGAGCCCTCAGCACTAACTTTAACGGAGAAAGAGGCAACTCACCACAATCCCGCTCAGGAGAGAGAGGAAATCTCCTTACTGCGGCAGGAAGACAGAGCCCTGAGAATCAGTGTATAAATCTGACATGTCTTGCACTCAGGGGGCTGGACACCAATTTTTATTGCAGTCCCTGTACAGTCCCTGTACAGTCCCTGTGGACTCTCAGGTTGGCCAGGATTCACAGTCAATTCTCTTGTCTCTGTGAGCAGTGGGAAGAGCAGAAAATAGACTCTGGAGAACTTCAGGTTGCGAGCCTCCCCCAGGAGTAAAGAAATGATTTGCCAATACCAGGGGCTCCGATTATCAGCGCAAACTGAGTCTTTCAGCCTGTGCAGCCTAACAATTGACAATGGCTTTTTTTTCCTGTGTGTAATGCACTGCCATCTACACTATGTTTGGGAATGCTGCCACATGAGAAGGGACCAAAAACCATTGTTAATGGATGATTGCATTTGCAATATGCACTCTGTTACATTCTGAAACGTCACTGTTACACTGCGGAGGCCCAGTGATGAGATCCTCAATTCATGGAAGCCAAAGGTTTGGAAAATGCTTTTTTCTCCCAGCATTCTGGTACCAAAGTTATTTGGTTTGGCCAGTATCCATTTGTGAGGTCAAAAGTGAATATGTATCTGGCAGCTCCCAATTGTTCTAATAGTTCATCTACTCCGTACATTAGGTAAGGATCAAATTTCAGTACTGTGTTGATCCTTCAGAAATCAGTTCAGAAATGGGATCTGCTATCCTGCATCAGCATTAGTAGAATGGGACTTCTCCACTCGCTTTGTGATTCCTTCACCACACGAGGGCAAAAATGACCTGATATTCATCTCACACAGTATCCCACATGATACAAGGGAAAAGCCAGGGAGTTTGCCTGATCTGTTGCCCTGGGGACATTTCAGTGTGGTGGTATTTTAGGTAGGTGTGCCCTGCTGGGTTATGAAGATGGTGGTAAAGGAATCAAACAATTGCTACATCTTTATCTTTCTTCAGGCTGCAGTCCCTCCTCCATGCTTGCATCACAGGTGCCTGGGGGCCTAATTTGGGCACAAAAGAGTTTTGAGTGTGACATGCTCCCAGTTCAATCTTTGTGTCTTACGTATTTCCAGGAGTTTTCTTGTATGGGGAGTGAGGCCACTAGATGATGTTACACCCCCCCTTATATAGCTTTAATCCATGGTGGGAATCCTGTGTTCCAAAATCAGTTCCCGGTCCAGCTTGTGGAAAAATACAGGTACCCAAAATGGAGTTCAGTGTCACTTGCTCTGGTCACACAACCTTGACTGCCCTGCTGACTCACAGCAGCCATTATCCGTCGTCTCTATGGAGTGTTCTCAGAAAGGCTCACTCGGTGGGGATAAACTTCTCATGAAGCCTATTGTTTCCCCTAATGTCCCAGACCCTGAAGAGGCCCTTTACCACCAGCTATCTAGACAGGAAGCATTTTGCCTCGTGGGAGTCACAAAGATGTAACTCATTTTCAAATACAGATACATCGTCAATATTCATAATTTCCCATACAAAAACGATACAGGCACACACACAGGACAATCCTTTTTAGGAAATCATAACTTTTCCTATTACAACTGCCAAGACATATTGTGTACAAAATGTATCATATATGCCAGAACTATATCAAAATCATACAAATATAAAGAATATGGGGTGCAGTGTCCCAGTGAGTTTATAAGGAGGATTCCCTCCTACGCTTTTAAAAGACTCAAATGATAGCCGTAAAGCACATTCGAAAATATAATCCTAACTCTACATATGAAATCTTGGGGACTAAATTAGCTATTACTCCTCAAGAAAGAGATCTTGGGGTCATCGTAGATAGTTTTCTGAAAACATCAGCAGTCAAAAAAGCTAACAGAATGTCAGGGACCATTAGGAAAGGGACAGGAAAAAAGACAGAAAATATAATAATGCCACTACATAAATACAACACCATGAATACTGTGTGCAGTTCTGGTCGCCTCATCTGAAAAAAGACATATTGGAAAAGGAAAAGGTGCAGAAAAAGGGAACAAAAATGATTCGGGGTCTAGAACAGCTTCCATCTGAGGAGAGACTGAAAAGATTAGGACATTTCAGCTTGGAATTGAGACAACTAAGAAGGGGTATGATAGTGACATTTAAAACCATGAATGGTGTGGAGAAAGAGAATATGGAAGTCTTGTTTCCTCCTTCATGTCAGGAAAGAACCGGGGTCAACCAAGAAATAATAGGAAACAGGTTGAAAACAAAGAAAAGGAAGTAGTATACACAACACACAGACAACCTGTGGAACTCATTGGCAGAGGATTTTGTGAAGGCCAAATATATAACAGGGTTCAAAGAGAACTAGATAAATGTATGCAGGCTATGTCCATCCATGGCTGTTAACCAAGATGTTCCAGGATGCACCCCCATGTTCTGGGTGTCCCTAGCCCCTGATTGCCAGATGATGGCAGTGGATGACAAGAAATGGATCCCTCGATAATAGCCCTGTTCCGTTCTTTCCCTCTGAAGCACATGATGTTGGCCCCGATCAGAAGAGAGGACCGGAGATATTGGGTAGAGTCATTCACTTGCAGAGAGCTGGGAGCAGCTTACAAGCCATAGGCTGTGCGTGAACAGCCCAGGAGTGGGGGTTCTCACAGCAGAGCAGGGTAAGGCTGGCTCCCAGGGTCAAGGATTGGAGAGGCCTAGCAGATCACCGGTCCAGATAACACCAGAGGGGAATATCACACTTACATTGTGCAAATCCCTATGCAGTGTAAGACAGTATAATTTTGGGGTTATACTCCGGAGGTGGGCGGAGGGATATGAGCCTTGGGAGCTGAGAAATCGGCTGGGATCTGCTGTTTATACTAAGGAGGTTAGCTAAACTCTCAGGTACCTCTTTTTCAGTGTGTGGCACCATCTGCTCTAGTGTTGGTGATCACAGGGCCAGGAGAGGCTGAATATCCAGCAAAGCAGTGTGAAACAGGGCCAGCCCAGTTGGATGATTAGAGGGTTGCAGCTGTTCTCATGGCTTCCAGACTGCACCTCAGGGGTGACAACCCATCCGTCTTATACCCTATGGAGCCCAAATTTGGCTGCAAGACACCTATGATGCATATGATGTATGGGGGTAGGGACAGTAGCCCAAACAGGAGATCCAGATGTAGCAGTTATTTGATTCCTGTACCACCATGTTCTCACCCAAGCAGGGCACACCTACCGACCTACCTCTGAGCACGGGGTTACACTAGATGACCTCCTGAGGTCCTAACCAACCCTGATATTCTATGAGTCTATGAAAATACATCACACTCAAATAGCCCCAGGGTAATAGATCAGGCAGATCTCGTAAAAAGTGGGATATCATGTGAGATGAAGTCCGGGTCCTTTTAGCACAGGAAGAGAGGAAGGAATAACACAGTCAATGGAGAAGTCCCGTTCGGTTAGCTCTGACCCAGGATATCATAACCCATTTCTGCACCAATCTGTGAAAGGTCAACACAGAATTGAAATGTGATGCCTCCCTGATGCAGGGAGTAGATTAACCATTAAAACAGTTGGCAGCTGTCAGACATAAAACAAGTTAACACCTCCCAAGGGCCACTGGCAAATATTATTGATGTCAGAATCCTGGGAGAAGAAAGCCTTTTACACGCATTTCAGCTTGCATCAGTTCAGGATCATGTAATTTGGCCGTGACAGGGTGGCACTGATTTTTCAAAGGCGAATGGAATGACTATTACACCTCCATGGGCAGTGTGCAGCGGTACAATGCTACCATCAACTGAAATGTGTTTTTGGCCCCGAATCTTGTGGCAGCGTTCCCACAGAGTGCAGGTGGCCTTGCACTACACACAGGAAAGAAACCTATCACCATTTGCTGCACTGAACGGTTTGCAAACTGCATTTTGCTCTGTAAATCTGAGCCCCTGTTATTGGCAAATCATTTCTTCACTCCCGGGGGGGCTCTCAGGCTGAAGTTCTCTAGGGTCTATTTTCTGCTTTTCCCGCTGCTCACAGAGTTCAGGGAATTCTACGGGAGTCCTGGCCAACCTGACAGTTCTTGGGGAGTGTTCAGGGGGATCATAAAGGTGGCTGTGCAGCATGTGAAGTGTCAGCCATGTGACATTCACACACTGATTCTCAAGCCTCTGCCTTGCAGTAGCCGTAAGGAGATTTCCCTTCTCTGCTGAGCGGGATTGCGGTGACTTGCCTGTTTCTGCATTAAGGTTAGTGCTGAGGGCTCAGGAAGGGTTCCAGGGTTCAAGTCAAGAACCAACTGGGCAGGAATTCACCAGCAGGGTGACTTGAGTTGTTTAGTACCGTCAGAAACACCATGGGATTTACCTGGAAATTTGGAACTACAAATGTATTTGAAAGAGTTTAGACAAATATTTGTTTTTAAGTTTAGTTCCTTTTCTCTTACTGTGTCCTTCTATCTATCTCAGTAACTTCCTTTTTTTGTGCTGTGTGGTTTTTCCTCTGGTTCGCTCAAGTTTTGCAGTTCAGCTACATCACTACCCTGTTAGGAAGTGCAGCGAAAGCCTCTGCAGTGAGTATCTGTGCAACCAGATGTTTCACAACAAGAATTGGCCACACACTGGCTATGTTCTGCTCTCACATTCTGTCTTCACTGGGTCACTCCAGATTGACACTGGCCTCTCTGAGAGCAAAATCAGGGCCTCTGTGTTTTGAAATTCCCAACTTTCATTCCCGGTCTCAGAACCCCCCATGAACTGGGGGTTTTCCCCTCAGACTCTTTCAGCACCCTAACAGAATCGCACTTTCTGCAGCAGGACCCAAAGCCGCGATTTTCACTGCCGGGAGCCAAAAGTTAAACACTCAGGGTGAATCTGGTCCCCTTTGAGATCAAAGGCCAAATTCCCAACAGATCCAGGAGTTCCCCCATAATCCATATGTCGTGACTTAAATAAATGCCCTGATTTAAATCGCCACTGAGTCTCCAGTGACTTCATGTGGAGTTCTCCTGTGGCCTCTAAGGACGGGTGAGCTTCTTAGGACCCAAGAAGAACTGACAGAAAAGTTGCTGATATCTCAAACTCACAGGCTTAAACCTTCAAAACAATTAGGATAATATTTTTTTCAAGGGGGGAGAGGGGTCTGCTCTCTCTGAGCCCCCGCATCTCTGTTTCTGGAGAGGATGAGAAACACAAAAGGCAGTAAAATTAAAAGCACGTTTCTGGCTTAGAGGTGGAGTTGCAAATGTCCCTGGGGGAGGTCCAGAAATGCACAGTGTGTGGGGCGGTGGGGGTGGGACAGCGGGACATGCAGTATCCAGATCAGAGTGACTTGGAGTCCTGAAATTATGGAAAATGGGGAATGGACGTCCTCCCCAATGCACAGCCCAAAGAGATGTCATGAGGCCTCCTGCGTCCGGGAGGTGTCTCAGCCTGGAATGTAAAGTGGACCACACTGTAGCAGATTGTCTCTGACACCGTCCCCGTCTGGACCATCCTTCATCCTGTGAGAACGTGCAGTAGCTAAGGACAGTCAGGAGGAGGTCACCGTTATGTCATTTTCTGTTTGTTTAATTTTCATGAGGAAATTAAGCACAAGAAAGCAGAAAAATGACTACCAACGCTGGAGCTACAAAACTAGAGCTGGCAAAACTGGAAGCAGCAGAGAAGGGAAACTATGGCAAGTTTCAAATGTGGCAGGCAGCAATGAGGCTCAAAGAAGAGGAGGCTGCACACCAAAGGGCTATGGAGGAAGAGGCAGCCAGGGAGGAGGCTGCACACCACAGGAGTATGGAAGAAAAAGAGTGAAAAAGAGAGAGAGAGAGAGAGAGTGAGAGAGAGAGACAGAGGGCAGGAAGTAAGAGAAAGAGAGAGAGAGAGAGAAAGTGAAAACACCAACTGGACTTGATAGAGAAGCAGAACCAGAGGCCCCTGACCCCGGTGACTCCTATCACTCCAAAAATCCACAAATGAGAACACTCGTGTCCTGCAGACAGTGAAGACGATGATATTGCTGAATATCTGACTGCCTTTGACAGGCTGTGTGTGATACATGAAATCCCTGATGGTAAGAGAGCTCCTACCCTGATTGCAAAATTAACTTGCAAAGCTCCAAATGTATTCAGTGTAATGCCTAATGAAGATGCTTTAGACTACTGTAAATTTAAAGATACAGTTTTGTGAAGTTTTCAGATTACCCCTCTAACATATAGAGTTAAAATTAGGAATCTTAGGAGGGATATTGGGATGAGTAATGGGGAATATGTAAAGAACGTAAAAGATTTTTTGGGAAAATGGGTGAGGGGTAAAGAGGTGGCAAAATTTGAAGGAATGCTTGATGTTGTTGCTCAAGAAAATTTCCACAGCATATGTACGGCTGAAGTAAAGCAGGTTTCAGAGTAGCAGCCGTCTTAGTCTGTATTCACAAAAGAAAAGGAGGACTTGTGGCACATTAGAGACTAACAAATTTATCTGAGCATAAGCTTTCATGAGCTACAGTTCACTTCATCGGATGCATTCAGTGTAAAGCAGTGTCTGTGGGACAAAGATGTAAAGTCTGTGGCTGAGATGGCTTTTTTAGCTGATGGCTTCGAACAGACTAGGTGTCTATTGAGGGCAGGCCACAGAAAGAGGGGTTTACTACTGGTGGGAAGGGGGGGAAGACAGTGGGGGCGGTGGGAGCCTAAACATTCTCTGACCCAAAAACATTCCTCTTGCCCCCATCACAAATCTCCTGTAAAGGCAGAAGATCTCAAAAGGTGCTATCAGTGTAATTGCAGTCATCACCTGAGGAATAAATGCCCTGTGCTAGGAGGAAGCAGGCAACCAATAGCTCAAGTTAGTTCTCCTGTCCTCACCACAGAAACTCCTGAAGCAACAAAAAAACGATCATATTGCTTTTGTGAGCTTAGCCTCTGCAGAACCAGACATGGAGGATGTTAATGCTCTCCAAACAGATGGCAGGGAGTACTTGGGGCAGAGGGATACAGGGGCCCAGATTTCTCTGATGAAGCAGAGTGTGGTCCCAAAGGCCAGTATGCTACCTGGCCAAATGGCCGAGATTGTGAGGGTGGGCGAAAGCAGATTCCTCATACCACTAGGTAAAATCCTTGTGGTGTGGGAAGGTCTGGAAAGAGTTTGGACTGTGGAGTAATGGAACACCTCTTAGTCGACCTGCTCCTTGGTCATGTTTTTTTTTTTTTTGTGTAGCTCAGCTTAAAGCATTTGCCTGCCGCAGAAGGGAGTTCTATGCTGGGACCCCTGAGGGAAAGGGTAAGGTCTCAGGAACTGCTGAGAGAATGGGAGAGAGTCTCCTTGATTCTTCTGCAGCAGGGGGAAGCCACATGCTTCCAGGCGGGAGGGTGGTTGAGACCAACTCCTGCACTCAAGCTGGAAACAACATCACATCAGGAAGGGATAGGGGTGTAATATCTGTTAGGGAGAGAACTGTGTTAGGATATAGATATTCAGGCCTGTCTGTAAAGGCCTATACTCTAAGAATTTAGGTGTATTCTTATCACTTGGCTAGTTATAGAGGTACAAAAGAGAATAAAAATCACTGTCTGCCGGTGTAAGGGCCTTTTCTTACTGTGACAGTCTGAGGCCCTGTGCTTAGGCTAAGGCCTTTGGCTAAGCAGCAGAGGCAGCCATAAGCTAGGAAGCGAACGGTCACATCCTCACATTCCAAACTAGTCACATTGAAATAAGGTGCTATTGGGCTGTTAGGAATACAATCCTGTCCTGAATACAATCCTGTCCTGATAATGCCTATCACCTCCAGAGAAAGGGAAGTGCCTAGAAAATGTAAAAGGAAACAGCATCCTGTCTGGCAAGAACTCACTTATCAATACTGGGATGTGAAATCCTCACTTCTGTATTGTTTTGTCATTACAGTTCCCACTTTGCTATTGTTTGTCTGTATAATCTCTGTCTGGTTCTGTGATTGTTCCTGTCTGCTGTATAATTAATTTTGCTGGGTGTAAACTAATTAAGGTGGTGGGATATAATTGGTTACATAATCATGTTACAATATGTTAGGATTGGTTAGTTAAATTTCAGGAAAATGATTGGTTAAGGTATAGCTAAGCAGAACTGAGGTTCTACTATATAATCTGTAGTCAATGAGGAAGTGAGGGGGCCTTGGTGGGAGGGGGTGGGTGTGTGTGAGGGAGAGATGGGAACAGGGTATGGGGGTGGAGAAATTGGAACCATGTTTTGCTAAAGGGGGAAATGGGAACAGGGAATGAGGGTAAGGAAATTGGAACCATGTTTTGCTAAAGGGGGAAATGGGAACAGGGAATGAGGGTAAGGAAATTGGAACCATGTTTTGCTAAAGGGGGAAATGGGAACAGGGAATGGGAGTAAGGAAACTGGAATCCTGTTTGGTTAAAGGGAGAAATGGGAACAGGGACACAGGTGTAAGGCTCTGTGGTGTCAGAGCTGGGAAGGAGGATACTAAGGAAGGAAACTGGAATCATGCTTGCTGGAAGTTCACCCCAATAAACATCAAATTGTTTGCACCTTTGGACTTCGGGTATTGTTGCTCTCTGTTCATGCGAGAAGAACCAGGGAAGTAAGTGGGTGAAGGAATAAGCTCCCTAACAAACTGTTCAGGTTGTTAGCTTCCAGCAGGTCACAGCTGAACCAGAGACAAACTCTCGGGAGCATAGAGAAATGTGTCCCAGAGGAGACCCTAGAGAAGGGGCAGGGAATCTCAGAAACCACTGAGGTCAGTGAGGATTCCTGTCACTCTGTAAGACAGGGAAGCAGGGTGCTTCCAAGTAGGGGAGGGGACTGAGACTAGGCAACATGCCCTCAGGTGCAGAGGCAAGGGAGATGTTGTCAGTGAGTAAAGAAACTGTCCCAGTTGTTAGCTGGCAGAGTTTTGCAGCTGAACAAAAGAAAGAACCCTTCCTATGGAGCACACAGAAATGTGTCTTAGTAGGGGGGCCAGAGGAGGAATTAGGGGAAGGAATAGTGGGGGTACAGGAATGTCTCCTCACTAGTCACTTGGGGCATGATGCCGAGGACACTAGAAGGAAGGCTGTATCAGCATCTGTGAACCCAGGTACACAGACTGTGTCATAAATATAAAGGGAAGGGTAACAACCTTGATGTATGTGGTAACATAAAATCCCTCCTGTCCAGAGGTACAGAATCCCTTTACCTGTAAGGGGTTAAGAACCTCCAATAACCTGGTTGGCACCTGGCCAACAAGACCAAAAAGGAAAGAAGATACTTTCAAATCTGAGGTGGGGGGGGAAGAGTTTTTGTTTGTGCTCTCTCTGTGTGTTCCCTCTCTGGACAGAGAGAGAGAGAGATCAAACTAGTAAACAATCTCCTGAAAAGATACCTGAAATGATATATCTAAAATTACAGAAATTGTAAGTAAAGGCAAGGAAATGCCTTTGTTATCTTTTGTTTTAGCTTGTGAATTTTCCATATGCTAAAAGGGAGTTTTATTCTTGTTTTTCGTAACTTTGAAGCTGAGCCCAGACGGGAATCCTCTGTGTTTTACTTTTTTATTTACTCTGTAAAGTTACCTTCCATCCTGATTTTCCAGGTGTGATTTTTTTTTGCTTTTTTAAAAGAAAAAAGTTCTTCTTTTACGGACCTGACTGATTTTCAGGATCCTAAAAAGCCAGGGGTTTCGTCTGTGCTCACTTTGTAACCAATTGGTTAGTATATTATTCTGAAG
Organism: Natator depressus; assembly: GCF_965152275.1. Taxonomy (NCBI): domain Eukaryota; kingdom Metazoa; phylum Chordata; order Testudines; family Cheloniidae; genus Natator; species Natator depressus. The sequence continues at coordinate 6,016,541 of NC_134234.1, forward strand.
CCTCCCCAGGAAAAGGGATGAAGGGGATTCCGGGGAATATTTTGGGGAAACAAGGACTCCAAGTGGCCCTTTTTCCTGGATTTTTGTTTAAATCACTTGGTGGTGGCAGCAATACTGTCCAAGGACAAGGGAACAATTTGTGCCTTGGGAAGTTTTCACTTATGCTGGTAGAAATACGCTTAAGGGGTATTTCATGTGGGACTCCACATCTCTACCCCAGAGCTCAGAGTAGGGAGGGAACCCTGACAGCTGGTGACCCAGGTTTTGAGAGGGAACTGTGTAACTGGCTTCCTGGAGGGGAGCAGTCCCACAGCTGACTTCTCAGGGACAGAGGAAGGGGTGGCGGAGGGTACCCCAATCCAGGTCCCAGTTTTTCAGGATGCTATTTTTGATACTCTTTTTGGAAAGTATCTGTGTCTCTTTACATCTAGATGCAGCTCCAACGTCTGTGATAATGGAGGAATTGAGACCAGGAAGTTGCCAGGTGGTAGTTTGTGAGAATACAAATGGCCCAACTGACAGAGAAGGGGGTGTCTTCTCCCGTGCTGGTGAGACACAGAAAGCAGTCGTGGGAAAGCTGCAGGGAACAAGGTGCATCTGATCAAAGGATAAACACACCTAGCCCACAGAGCTCAGATCACCGTCCTCTAAGAAAAGGGGGGCAAAGGGCCAGCCAATGTGCAGGGTCCCCCTGAAAAAACTATCTTGCTAGACCCTGAGGCACCAAAATTTCAGAAAGATTATTAAATTCAGAGCCCACAGAGATGGGAACACTGGAGGGAAAGACAAGCCATTGACTGATTACATGGGAGAGAGTCAAAGGACACCATGGGTAATGAACAAAGTAACCTCACACTACAGTATCTGAACAGAGGGCGTGGTAGCATAAAGATACTTGTAAACACCCATCTGTGATAAAAAAAAATGTATGAACGTAAAGTTTTGGGATAAGAATTTCATGACTGATATTAAACCTTATGATAAGTCTAGTTCATAGTTAATAGCTGTAAACAGATTTAAATCTGATCATAGCAGAGAAACCTGGTTTGCAGTGTCTGAATGGGGAAACTGAGGCACACCACCTCAGGGCCTTGAAGGCTGGGTGCCAAGAGAACTATAACACACCATGCCTTTGAGCTAGTTGGTGGCTAACCCTCTTGTAGCAAACTAAGGGGGGAGGTGAGACATTCTCTATCATCGGGGAGCATACTGTAACCACCATAAACCTCATTTTCATATCAACATGATTTTACTTATGAAGCATGCCTTGTAAGGTCTCAGGGGAAAGGTTATGATCTGCTGAAAGTCATGTCTCTGTCCATACATGTGTATCATTAATGTATATGGAGTTATGAGAATGGTGTTGTATGGTTGTCACTAAAACATGCTGTAAGTTGGGGAATCAGCCAGATATTAGCTCCCAAGAGGCAACAGCAAGGAAAGTGACCAATAGCGGGGCGGGGTGTCAAACAACCCATCAACAGCCATTGTCCAGCAAGGGAGCTCCAATGCAATGATTCCCGTGTATGAGACTTGGAGATGTCAACCCCCCAAAATATCCCCCCAAGTCCTACACCCCCTTTCCTGGGGAAGGCTTGATAAAAATCCTCACCAACTTGCATAGATGAACAGAGACGCAAACCCTTGGATCTTAAGAACAATGAAAAAGCTCTCAGGATCTTAAAAGAAGAATTTTAATTAAAGAAAAAGTAAAAGAATCACCTCTGTAAAATCAGGATGGTAAATACCATACAGGGTAATCAGATTCAAAACATAGAGAATCCCTCTAGGCAAAATCTTAAGTTACAAAAAGACACAAAAACAGGAATATACATTCCATTCAGCACAGCTTACTTACCAGCCATTTAAACAAAAGGAAATCTAATGCATTTCTAGCTAGATTACTTACTAACAAGTTCTAATACTCTATTCCTGTTCTGCTCCAGACAAAAGCATCACATAGACAGACAGAATCTTTGTTCCCCCAACCCTCACTCCAGCTTTGAAAGTATCTTCTCTCCTCATTGGTCATTTTGGTCAGGTGCCAGTGAAGGTTATCTTAGTTTCTTAACCCTTTACAGGTGAAGGGCTTTTGCCTCTGGCCAGGAGGGATTTCATAGTTCTGTATACAGAAAGGTGGTTACCCTTCCCTTTATATTTTGACAGTGTGCTTACATTTTCTTTTGTTTTGGTAACCACTCTGACTTTTTGCCTATCACTTAATATCTCTTAAAATCTATCTTTTTAGTTAATACATTTGTTGTTTATTCTACTTGAAGCAGTGTGTTTGGTTTGAAGCGTGACAGAGCCTCCCCTTGGGATAACAAGTCTGGGGCATCTCAATTTCTTTCTTAAACTGACAAACTCATATTAACTTGCAGTGTCCTGCGGGCATACCTGGACACTGCAAGAGGGAGGTTTCTTGTGTTGTGTCTTTTACTGGAGATATTGGCTAGTGTCTTTCGGTTGCACAATCCAAGGAGCAGCTTACATGCCAGAGACTGTGCCTGAACAGCCCAGGAGTGGGGGTTCTTACAGCTGAGCAGGGGAAGGCTGACTCCCAGACTCAAGGACTGGGGTGACCTAACAGATCACGAGGCTAGATAACACCAGAGGGGAAGGTCATAGGGTCGCAGAGCATCATGTAGGTGGACAGGTGGACAGTGCTGCTGAAATTATTTTTTTCTTTGTGATTGTTGGTCCAAGGCCAACTTTGGGACCTTTCTTGGTACAGAGTGCGTTTCAGGAGTTTCAGGGTCTCTTTGCCCTGGCAAGCCACGTAACTACAATCTGGATGTCACAAACTTTACTCAGTTTTGTTTCCAATTGTTGTTGTTATGTAACTTCAGGCATTTCACTGGTAGAAATAACCATTGATATTTTTGTGACAATGTACCCCATTGCAAGATGGGTTATGTAAGATGTCATTGGAAAAGTTATGACTTTCTGAATATGATTATCCTTTTTGTATGCATTTATGATTTTTGTCAGAAGTTCTGAATATTTACTACTTCTCTGCATTTCAAATGTAATTACAACTGGGTAACGCCCACTAGGGAACTTGGTTTCAGTCTAGATCGCTGGTTGGGAGCAGCCTATTCAGGGCAATGAGACATTGGCAGAAACAATAGGCCTTCAGAGAAAGTTGTCTCCCACCTGGTGAGCCTCCCTGAGAATGCTTCAGACAGCCTATACATAATGGATGCTATGAATCTAGAAGGCCATGTGACCAGGCCACATAACTCTGGACTCCATCTTGGGGAGTCTGTAATTTTCCCACAAACTAGTCTGGAAACCAAGTTTTGAAACAAAAGGTTCCCGCCATATGCTAAAGCTATAGAAAGCAGGGAGTGACATCGTTGGTGGTTCTTCATTCCTCACTCAAGAAGACTCCGAGAATGTTCATAACTATAACTTATTTACCACATTATTTGTTACAAATAATAACCCCCTTGCTGTGCTTTTCTCCCTTTACAGGCACCTTCAACATTTCTGAGTCGTATAGATGTATCAACCGCCACATGGCAGCTTTCAACTTCACCAACTCTGATGCTTCAACTTTCATCCTAACGGGCATCCCTGGACTGGAGGCTGCCCACATCTGGATTTCCATCCCTTTCTTTACATTCTACATTCTCAGCCTGTTGGGAAATTTCACGCTTCTGTCTGTTGTAGGTAAGGAGCAGACTCTGCAGAAGCCGATGTACCTGCTGCTCTGCATACTGGCACTTACAGACATTGCCACACCTACCTTTGTCGTGCCAAAGGCACTGGGCATATTTTGGTTCAATTTGAAAGGCATTACTCTGGCTGGTTGCCTCACCCAGATGTTCTTCCTCCACACGGTTTCTGTTATGCACTCAGCCACCCTCGTGACAATGGCCTTTGATCGCTACGTTGCCATATGTAACCCTCTGAGATATGCCACCATCCTCAGTAATGCACAAATAGCTAAGCTAGGTCTTGCAGGTTTGATAAGAGCTGTTCTCTTCATTCTGCCCCTACCCCTGTTCTTGAATCAGCAGACATTCTGTGCCAACCGCATTATCCTGCACACGCAATGCGAGTACATAGCTGTGGTGAAGATGGTTTGTGGGGACATCACAGTCATCAGGATATACAGCTTGGTGCTAATGTTTGTAATCAATGGGTTTGACCTGACGCTCATTGCCCTGTCCTACAGTCTGATCATCAGGGCCGTCCTCAAAATCTCCTCCCAGAAAGCCCACCAGAAAGCCCTCAACACTTGCACAGCCCACATCTGTGTGATGCTGATATATTATACCCCTACCTTTTTCTCCATTCTTACACACCACTTTGGTCAAGGCATCGCACCCTATGTTCATCTCATCTTAGCTGACCTCTATCTCCTCATCCCTCCCATGCTCAACCCTATCATTTATGGGGTCAAAACCAAAGAGCTTCGTGACAAAGTATTCAAATACACCTGCCGAAGGTGATTACCTGGGGCCACTGACTTGAAACCTGTGTGACAAGAGGAGGAAAGCATATCTCCTCATTAATCAAGGGTGCACTGTCCCAGTTTGGTTGAGCTAAGAATTGTGGAAGTTCACAGTCTGAGAATTTCCTCCCAACCAACGTCTCATCACTCCATCACCAAGCACTGCTCTTTCCACTGCTGAGTTACCTCTCTCTGACCATCACTTGACCTCTTTATCGTCACCCATCAGCCTCCCTCCCCACACACCCTGTTACGTCGCCTTTCCGTGACTCTAAGCTATGTCTACACTACCGCGGTGTCAACCTACTCTCATCGTGCCTACCTACTCTATGCAACTCCAGCTACATGAATAAGGCAGCTGAAGTCGATGTACCTTAGGTCAAGTTACAGCGGGTTCTACATTGTGGCAAGGCAGAGAGGGGGCTGTCGATGGAGAAGATCTCCCATTGACTTATGTTACTCTTCTTCTTGGGGGTCAACTGCAGAGTGATCTGCTGTCGAGTTAGCGGGTCTTCACTAGACATCCTAAATCGACCGCCAGTGAATTGATCTCAGAGCATCGATCCCAGATGTAGTGTAGACCTGCCCTAAGACTACCATAAGACACTGTATCATTTTGATGCAAAGTAGTTTTCCATTAGTCCCTCTGTGGTAATTGTTCTTGTCCATTTTTACAAACAAAAGTTACACTTTCAGATAGCCAAAGAGAAAAAGAAAGAAAAGGCAATGCTGAAGTTCTTTATCATATGGACATTGATTCGCTGAGCAAAATGTACCTGATTTTTCTATGTTGAATCCATCACAAATCCTGGAGGATAATGCTAATGTTTCAGTGGGAAAGTCCAAATACAGGAAAGCTGCTATAGGAATTGAGGGCATTGTAGCAGAGCTTACTGGTGAGAGTTACGAAATGGTGTGTTTTTGACAACTGGACTGCTGTATTTAACTACGACATCACCTTTAAGTAAAAATAATGTACTGCTTTTTGCAGTTGTTTTTGGAGTCAATTTTGGAGTGGAAGAGACTATGAACTTTCCTTGCATCCTAGAGAGGGCTCTTTGTGATATCGCCATGCGCACAGAGCAGGGTTTCTTGTTTCCGTGAACCTTTCCCTTTTTTGGTTTATTATTCTTACACTTGCTGTTTAATGAATTATATTTGGATTGAACTTAATTTAGTGATCAGGGGGTCAAGGAATCATCCAATGTGAAGGGAGTACCCTGGAGTGGGGACACTCTAGCTCCTATCCTAAGTGACCATGATGAAACTTTGGGTTCAGCCTCTCAGGAATCCTGGGCAGAGCCATGTCACCATTATGAGGATTCTGCCACATAGGAGAATGGAAGGGGAGTTCTTGATGTCAGGCAAGCCTGTGGGAAAAGGGTGTGTGAGTTTTGACTCATAGCCTTTCCTCAGTGAATTCCCCTGGGGTAATGCAAAAGCCAGGAAAGTTCCCCACAGTACTTCCCCACTTACATTAGGGAACTAGGACAAACAGATGGGTTGGATTTTAGTGATGGGTAAAGAGATGTGTAACTTCTGAATTCTTCATAGAAATGATACAATCTGAAATGCGTAACTTTGGCGAGCACACTTTCTGCGTAAGGTGAATGTAACATCACTGCACAAGATTGCTTCCCAGAGACTGGTATCATATTGTACCTATTGGGTTCTGGGAAGTGGGCAGGCGGGAGCCCGCCCACTGCATAAGGACCCCACCCCCACCCCGCAGCCTGAGGGAAGGATCTACAGGACCTGGAAACCAAATGATTCCATGGGACAACTAATGAAATAACAGGGACAGGAGTGTGGTCAAAGGGTCAAAAGAAGAGATCCTGACGGGGACACCGATCAGAGAACCCCAGACAGCACCCACTGCTCCTCAAATGCGTTAAGGGAGCCAGTGGACACCGCCCAGAGGAACTCTGCCCGGATATGTGAACGGATAGAGGATTGGAAAGAGGCCCCACAGTCACAAGAGTCTCCATCGGCCAACCTCCTCTCCCTTGTTTTATAGATGGCCATTTTAGACAGGGCCAGGAGGAGGCTGACCAGGAGGTCCCGGTGACTTCGTGGGGCCACAGATAGGGAGTGCATGGAGTAGGAGGTGAGGGGAAAAGTGCAGCCAGAAACGTAACAGGATATTTGTGAGGAGCCGGAATAGGGGCTGCAACCTGGTGCACTCCAAGTAAACGTGTGCCAGAGTCTCCGTCACGCCACAGAAGGGGCAGGTGTCTGGGATAGAGGTAAACGGCTCCAAATATACGCCCATGCTCACGGCCCCATGAAGGAGCCTCCAGCTGATATCCCTGGTGGGCCTCGGGACCAGGGTGGTGTATAGGCTGACCCACCGGGGCTCGTCACTCTCTAGAGGTGGCAGGAGGTACCACCACTTTGTGTCGGGGCGGAAGACGAGGGTGAGGAAGTAAAGGGTGTGGAGGACGAGCTTGTACAGGTGTTTCCTTGGTGCGGTCTGGAAACAAACCGGTTGCAAGTCATAGAGGCGGCTCATGGAGAAGGGGTCGGGGACCGTTTGGGTCCATAGGGCAGGGGCCTGATGAAAAGGTCCAGAGGGCCTGGGGTGGCGGGTGAACAGGGCGTGCCCTCATGCAGGACCTGGTCAAGGTAAACCCGAGCAGTGGGCGGCAAAGCGGTCCTCACCTCCTGAAGTACGTGCCAGGGAGTACAAGACCTGGAGAGCCGTATACGTTGAGCGAGCGTCAGGGGATCCAGCCAGTCTCCCCGGTCATAATCCAGGAGGTCTCCAACTCTGGTGACTTCTGCCAGGACCAACCTCTGGTGCAAAGAGGGGGACTCTGCAACCTGCACACGGAGCTGGGGGTTGTGTAGCAGGGGCTCAGAGAGGAGATCTGCCCCCTCAGTGTCCACCATGGATTTGGTCACAGATAACAGTTTCCAGGTCCAGAGAAGGTCCTGGTAGAAGACCGGCAGCATGGAGAGGTCTCGCGGAAGACCTCTCAGATCGATATAAAGGAGCTGCTCGTTGTATTGGAGCCCTCGGAAGTGGCTCAAGAAGGTGTGAGCCAGTAATCTCCACGCCAGACTACCTGCACCGTAAAGGAGCCTCTGCAGGGCCTGGATGCGGAAGACATGGACCTGAGTGCGTAGGCACTTCAGACTCTGCCTTCCCTCCTCCAGGGGCAGATAGAGGACCTCTGCTGATACCCAGTGCAGTCCTGGCCAAAAGAACTCCAAAATCACCATCTGGAGGTTGGCCAGGAAGCCTGGGGCCTAGTCCAGGGTGTTGAGCCGGTACCAGAGCATGGTCAGGACTAGTTAACTGAGTACCAGCACCCTCCCTCAAAGGGAGAGGCACCTGAGTAGTCCTGTCCATCTCCGGAGCCGCTCCATCACCCTGCCCTGTAAACCATGCCAGTTCTCTGGCGGAGACCAATGTGTGGCAGAAAGGTAAACACCGAGATAGAGCAGTGGAACCGCACTCCACCCAGTGGCCTGAAGCGTGGGTGGGAGTGATCTCGCCTGCCACCCATCCCTGACCACCAGGCCAGAGCTCTTGACCCAGTTGACCCGGGTGGAGGAGGCTGCCGAGTAGATGGCCTGGCAAGCCTCCACCTGCACCAAGTCACCCGGGCCCTGGACCACGAGGAGCACATCATCAGCATATGCCAACAGGACCAGCCGCAGCTCCAGCTCTCGAAGCACCAACCCCATCAACCTCCTGCGGAGGAGACAGAGGAAGGGCTCCATCGCCAGATCGTACAGCTGGCCCGAGAGGGGACACCCCTGCCATACTCCCTGCCCAAATCTGATCAGCTCTGTCAGAGTCCAGTTAAGCCTGACCAGACACTCTGAGGAAGCGTACACCACCTGGAGAAAACCCACAAACTGGGGTCCAAAGCCTAACACTAGCAGAGTGCCCAGGAGATACCCATGGTCTACCCCGTCGAATGCCTTCCCCTGGAAATACCCCTTGGACCCGAGCGGGACAAGTGGTGGTCTGAGAAGGAGGAGGGGCGGATCCAGTTGCCGGGCAGCCAGGGGCGCCGGCGATGACAGGGCCGTTGCCCTGCTGGGGCTCGGGGGTCCCAGGCGCTCCTCCATGCCGGGCCAAGGGGCAGTCCCTCCAGACGTGCCCCATCGCCTGGCAGAGGTAGCACCAGGCCTCCCCCGTGGAATAATGCACCCAGTAATGGGCCCCCTGGTAGGGGACCAGGAAAGACCCCTCAAGCACCTCTCCGCCATGCACCGCCGGTGGCAGTTGAAGCTGCCCCTGCCGGCGGAAGGAGAGGATGTGACGGAGGGCGGGTCTTTGCAGCCCAGTGGCAGAGGGCTGATGACAGAGATCGGTTTCCCCAGGGTAGAGAGGGCGGGCAGCAGGGCAGCACTGCAGCGGAAAGGAGGAACGAAGGTCAGAACTACACGGGCACCCAGGTCCTCCAGTGGCTCCAGGGGGACGAACACGTCTCCTACTGCCAGGCTCTTCTCCACCACCTATGTCCTGCGGCCTCTGAGGCAAGGAAGAAGATGACCTTGACATACATTTTGGAGGCTGCCACAATGGCCGTGGGCCCTACCCCCCTTGCCAACGCCCGCACATAGGTATCCATGTGGGGTGAGGCAGGCACTAGGAGGCAACCGACGCCGTGCTTCCTGGTCAAGGTGGGGAAGGGGCCCCGGCTGCTAGGGATGGTAACAGCGGCAGTGTCTGGGAGAGATGACGTAGTAGTTGGCGGGGGGGCCGCCGCCATCTGGGCATACACTCTGGTGGCTGGAGGAGGGGCGCCTGTGGTGCTAGTGGAGGGAGCAGTGGGGAGGGATGCCACGGATGATGGTGGGGTTGCAGCAGTGTGGGCAGCCTCTGCCATGGAGGGCCTAGACTTTTTAGCGGGGCTCTTTCCTTTCTTTTTGCCCAGACCCTTCCCACCAGCTGGGCAAGCTCCCCCAGAATCGGAGGGGGCGAGAGACATGACAGCAGCGCAGGTCAATCCATTGCCTGCTGCTGCCGGCGCCCCAGCGGGGGCGATAACCGGTGGTTCGGCAGCAGTGGCTGAAGTACAGGCTTGGGGGGGCATGGGGAGGGCAGGTGCGGGGGCAGGGTTTACGCCAAGGATCCCACCCATTGTGTCTCCCACCATGATGAGCTGTGAGGGAGGGGAAGGAGGGGAAAAACCCCAGAGAAAGGGGTGAGAGGGGAGGCAGGTGAACCCCTCCTCCCCACTAGGCTGTGGGTGTAAGCGGGGGAATAGTCCCGCTATTGTGGGGAACTTTCCTGGCTTCTGCACTACCCTGGTGAAGTGGGCTAGCAAAAGGATGTGAGTCCTCACTCCCACTTCCTTTACCCAGTGGCCTCCCTGCCCTTGAGCACTCCCCTTCCACGCTCCTGTCTGGCAGAGTCCTCATAACCCCAAAAAGGCTGGGCCCAGGATTCCTGGGGGGCTCGACACCAACCCTGCTGTGGTCACCTAGGACAGAGGCTAGGGTGTTCCCACTCCAGGGTACTCTCTCTGCACTGAGCACTTCTCTGACCCACTGACCATTACATACAAGTTAAAGCAAATGCAAGTTATTTAATCAACAATTAATTTTAAAAAGATTAAGGGAAAATGGGAAAGGTTAAAGGAAACACATCACCGCGCTCTGTGGCAGGGAACATCACAAACAGTGTCTCTGGAACGTCGGGGCAGTTCACAGTCTGTTCCTTGTGAGTCCCAGGCCTCCTGCTCAGGCCCTGGCTGTGCTGTAGGGATGCTGTGGGTTGGACACTTGCTCTGGTGGTGGCCACACGCTCTCAGGCTCTAAGTGGCAGGACCCTTCTTCCCAGTATCGCCCCTGCCCAGTCGGGGTTACGATCCAAGCCTGGCCCGCAGAGCCTCTTGGCTGAGGTGTCTCCCTGTGCTGGGCCCGCTGCCCAGGGTCCCCCTCGCTCTCCCCAGCTGCTCACCGCACCCAGCTCCGGACGGCTCCAGCCCCAGCTCCACCACTCGGTCTCTGCACTGCTGATGCTGCTCTGCCTCCAGCTCCCTGGGCTGCTTCTCTGGCCCCTCTGGCTTTGGGGCTGCAGCTCTGCTCCCAGGACAGGCTCTGCTCTCTCTGGATCTGGCCCAGCTCTGCTCCCCAGCTCAGCTCGGGCCCCTGCTTTCTCCTTAGGTCGGCCCCACTCCGTCTGACCCAGGCAAATCCAGCTCACAGTGAGGACAGGACCTCCCTGGCTTCCTGACTCCCTGATTAGCCTGCTCGCCCTGTCATTCAGGCTGACCTGGAGCATTGGCCTCTCCCCATTCTTCCTGGGGGCTGTCAGTCTCAGGGTCCTGATTCCCCATCGACCCTTCCCCCTTTTTAGTACTGGGAGCTGGCCACTAAAACACCCCCACTGAATGTTAGTAAGGGGGCAACAGTCCCCTTACACAGGCAGGAGAGGAGGGCACCAAATTGGGGGGGCAGATAGGGGAGCTATCAATGACTTGGGGGGGTCAGTCTCCAACCTAGGATTGATGTCCAGCTCCTCTAGCTGCTCTAGGGGAGGGAAGGTCACAATAACATCAGGGGGGTGCAGTGATCAACCAAAACTGGGGTGGGGGCACCCAAGCACATGGGAGGGGGCATGGGTACACAAAGGGAGGGTCAATCAGGGCAAGGGGGGGCCGCAAAGGAAAGGGAGCAGCCACACTGGGGGTGGGGCAAGGGAACCAAGGGGCCCAAATCGTGGAAACGGGCATGGCAGGCCAGGCAAGCTACTGAGTCCTGGAGGCAGGAGCTTGAGGCAGATGGTATGTGGCTGGTGGGGGCGATGGAGGGGGCAATGGTGATGGTGGGGGTCGAGGGAGGGACACAGATGGGCTGGGGGCACGCTCCATGCCACACTCCCTATGTCCCCACAAACACAGTCAGGTCCCCCACCACAAAAGCACAGCTCGATAATCACTCAGTCCTCAGTGGCCCCCTCCACAGTGGTCCCCAGAGTCTCCGTGCGCTCCCCCAGCAGCCGACGGTCCTCTCAGTCCTCTTCTGGCGCCAGGCGCCAGCAGCTCCCCAGGACAAACACAGCAGCAGCAGCTCCAGCAACCCTGGCAGCCAGGCAGGAAGGACCCCACACAGGTGGCAGGAGTGGGGTCCTGGCTTCTTCCTCCACAGGTGATGGGGGGTGGGAGCAGGCCGGCAGGCCCCCCTCCTCAATCGGCAGCAGTGGCAGCAGCAGCAGTAGTCCTCCAGGGAAGGAGAGAGCTCCAGCCAGCAGCTACAGCCCAGGGTGGCCGGAGAGGAGGAGGGAGAGCCCCAGCTAGCTGGGCAGCCCTAACAGATTGACCTCTCCCTCCGGTAGCGGGGTGGTTCCCCTCTCCGGCCCTGACAGGGCTGAGGCCGTCCCGGGGAGAGGGCTGGGGCTGTGGGGGAAAGCCCAGGCTGATGAAGGTAGCAGCTGCAGCTGTGGCCAGCTCCATCAGGCGCAGATGGCCCCTATAAGAGGCTGTGAGCCAGGAGCCCAATCAGTCTCCCTCTGCCTGTAGAGGGAGAAGGGCCTGGCTGCAAGGTGCCAAGCAGGACACCCAGAGGAGCTGGGAGCTCCAGCTTGGAAAGCCTCAGGCTGCAGGCCAAATAGGTGCAGGGTTACAGAGGGGCAGCCCATGGGTAGGCAGAGGCAGCAGGTCCAAAACCCACTTGCTGGCTAAGTGGGGACTGGCAGTAGCCCAGACTGAGGCGAGGTGGGGTTAGAGGCTGGGGGTTCCCCTGGTTGGGGAGCACCCCAGAGAAAGGGGCACTGGGTCCCGGGAGGAACACAAGGGCCGGTGGTAAGGCAGATCACTGGCCTGCAGAGGGCACTCCGATGGCTGGAGGAGCTAATTCCCAATGACCAGGAGGAGGTGCCACAGTGGTGAATCTGAACCTTTACACATATAAAAGCTTTTTCCTGTGGTATTTTATTATGGGGTTAGAGCAGTAAACCTGACATGATTTATTTGGCCTCTTGAACAAATGATAAGAAATGAAAGCTTGGTCAAGCAATTGACTACACAACTGATCAACAACCAGTATGAATCACTCCTTCCTCTCAACAAGAGAACGGGAGTACTTGTGGCACCTTAGAGACTAACACATTTATTTTGCGGATACAGACTAATACAGCTGCTACTCTGAATCCTTCCTCTCACATTCAGTATTTAGACACAATGGAGGCACCCACAAAAATAATTCTCCTGAGCAAAAATGCCAATGAATTTTATGAGCCTCCATCATTAACGTAATTAATGGAAAAATCTTAGTTTTATTCTTCTCATTGTGCTCCGAAGAAAGATTCTGGAAATGTTAAATGCTGATTCAAAGCTGCTACAATCTAAAGACAAACACCGATACAAAACAGACAAAACACAGAGCTATCCAAAGCAGCAGGATTACTTCTCAAACCACCGAACTTGTAGCTTCATTTCAAATTCACTTAAAAGAAGCCAAACGTTCTGAAAGTAAAGTATCAGGAAAATGGGGAAGAGAAATCAAGTCTGAAGAGAAGTGCTTGAGACAGGCAAAAAGGCAAGGGAGCAGCTCATTTTGCGGAAGACCAGGGAGCAGCGCAGACCTGCTACAGGCAGCAGCAGGGGAGAGGATCTGAGGGAAGGCAGAATCTCCCCCTGAACAACTGCCCAAAGATCCTTCCATGAGGGAAGGGAGAGCCTGCTGCAGGGACAGCCTGAGAGGGAAGCACTAATCTCTCATATGAATGCTGGACTTGACTGATCCCCTTTATTTGCTCTTCGGACTATCCCAGCAGGGGAGAGCCCTGGGACTGAGCTGGCCCTCAGAGATTGGGCCACACCACAGGAAGAGGCAGTTGCTGCCGAAGAAGAAAGGAGTAAGACCTTGTTGCATGCCACCACCAGAAGGTGCCTTGGGGTGAGCAGACACCCTTCCTGCTGCTTTACCCCAGATGGAGACCTTGGGACATTCACAGGGAGGCAACCTAGTGACAGAGGATGTGGAAAAAGCTAATGTACTCAATGCTTTTTTTGCCTCTGTCTTCACGAACAAGGTCAGCTCCCAGACTACTGCACTGGGCAGCACAGCATGGGGAGGAGGTGACCAGCCCTCTGTGAAGAAAGAATTGGTTTGGGACTATTTAGAAAAGCTGGACGAGCACAAGTCCATGGGGTTGGATGCGCTGCATCCGAGAGTGCTAAAGGAGTTGGCAGATGTGATTGCAGAGCCATTGGCCATTATCTTTGAAAACTCATGGCGAACTGGGGAAGTCCCAGATGACTGGAAAAAGGCTAATGTAGTGCCCATCTTTAAAAAAAGGGAAGAAGGAGGATCTGGGGAACTAGAGGCCAGTGAGCCTCACCTCAGTCCCTGCAAAAATCTTGGAGCAGGTCCTCAAGGAATCAATTCTGAAGCACTTAGAGGATTGGAAAGTGATCAGGAACAGTCAGCATGGATTCACCAAGGGCAAGTCATGCCTGACTAATCTAATTGCCTTCTATGATGAGATAACTGGCTCTGTGGATGAGGGGAAAGTGGTGGATGTGTTGTTCCTTGACTTTAGCAAAGCTTTTGACACGGTCTCCCACAGTATTCTTGTGAGCAAGTTAAAGATGTATGGGCTGGATGAATGGACCATAAGGTGGATAGAAAGCTGGCTAGATTGTCGGGCTCAATGGGTAGTGATCAATGGCTCCATGTCTAGTTGGCAGCCGGTATCAAGTGGAGTGCCCCAAGGGTCGGTCCTGGGGCCGGTTTTGTTCAATATCTTCATAAATGATCTGGAGGATGGCGTGGATTGCACCCTCAGCAAGTTTGCAGATGACACTAAACTGGGAGGAGAGGTAGATACGCTGGAGGGTAGGGATAGGATACAGAGGGACCTAAACAAATTAGAGGATTGGTCCAAAAGAAATCTGATGAGGTTCAACAAGGACAAGTGCAGAGTCCTGCACTTAGGACTGAAGAATCCCATGCAGCGCTACAGACTAGGAACCGAATGGCTAGTTCTACAGAAAAGGACCTAGGGGTTACAGTGGATGAGAAGCTGGATATGAGTCAACAGTGTGCCTTTGTTGCCAAGAAGGCCAATGGCATTTTGGGATGTATACGTAGGGGCATTGCCAGTGTTACAAATTATACCCAATTGGTCACGCACACAAACTGCTGCGAATTATACTTCACAGGTCACGCACAGGAACTGCTACGAATTATACCCGATAGGTCACGTACAGTTCAAGTCTAGGCTGAGGCACACGAACAAAGTCCACAACTGCAGAGTTCCCAAAAATACTAAGTTTATTACGCTCGAGCATGGTGCCCCCCTGCTAATCAGGAGGGGACCCCAAATGCAGGTTATACAGAAATTATATACCTTTTAGCAAAGCATGTTGCCCTCGTGCATCGGAAACCTTAGCCAATAGACAAACCCTTCCCTTATCTACCACCTATCCCTGCTATGTGCATCCCCCGTGCTAAACCATTACTTCAACTACACAACATGGTCCTAAATCAATGCACCAGTAGCCTTTCTTATCAGGATGGGAGGCTCAATCAAGGCCAGGAGGCAGGGAGTCAGGAACAGACAAAGAACAGAAACCGGGAGTCGAGACAGGCTGGAAACAAGGGGGTGGGGGGGTTTCACAGGAATGCAGTATCTAAGGAACACTCCTCCTGGTGCATGATGTGTTTGCTTTTAGACAATGGTGGGCCCCAAACCAAAATGAAGTCACATGTGCACATATGCTAACTTTTCCTTAACACCAGCAGATCGAGGGACGTGATCGTTCCCCTCTATTTGACATTGGTGAGGCCTCATCTGGAGTACTGTCTCCAGTTTTGGGCCCCACACTACAAGAGGGAGGTGGAAAAATTGGAAAGAGTCTAGCGGAGGGCAACAAAAATGATTAGGGGACTGGAACACATGACTTATGAGGAGAGGATGAGGGAACTGGGATTGTTTACTCTTCTGAAGAGAAGAATGAGGGGGGATTTGATAGCTGCTTTCAACTCCCTGAAAGGGGGTTCCAGAGAGGATGGCTCTAGACTGTTCTCAGTGATAGCTGATGACAGAACAAGGAGTAATGGTCTCAAGTTGCAGTGGGGGAGGTTTAGGTTGGATATTAGGAAACACTTTTTCACTAGGAGGGTGGTGAAACACTGGAATGGGTTCCCTAGGGAGGTGGTGGAATCTTCTTCCTTAGATATTTCTAAGGTCAGGCTTGAGAAAGCCCTGGCTGGAATGATTTAGTTGTTGATTGGTCCTGCTTTGAGCAGGGGGTTGGACTAGATGACCTCCTGAGGTCCCTTCCAACCCTGATATTCTATGATTCTATGAGGTGGTAAGAAGTGGCCCAGGTATGCAGCAGATATAACAGGCTAGGGGAGGTTAAACCTCCCTTGGCTGTGCAGCCCCCAACCCGCCGCCTCTGAGAGAGGAGACACCTAGGACGTGGTCTGCGCTCCACCCCTATTCCCGCTCCCACTTTTTCCCCGTAGCCTCACCCACACTCCACCTCCTCTTTTCCCTGCTCTGCCCCTCTGCCGAGGCCCCCTTTGCTTATCGCTGAATCGTTCCTCTCCTCCCCCGAGAGTCCCCGGCAGCCCACCATTGACCAAGCCTCTCCCCTTCTCCACCGCCCCGTGGGGACCTCCATTCCCCATGGTGTTGACTCTAGTCTGGACTCCCTCCTCTCCTTCACCCCCTCCTCCATGGCCCCACTACCCACAGCTTGCTGAGTGCCTCCTGTCCTCCATCCGCCTCTCCCATTCCCTCCCACATGTGGTTCTCTGAGTCCTTCCTCTCCTCCACTCTCCTTTCCCCATGGCCCTTTGCTCACTGCCCGCTGAGTCACTCCTCTCCTGCAGACCAACCTCTGCTCCCACAAGGCCCCTACCACCTGCCATTTTCCAGTGAAAAACAGAACCACATTTCAAAGTGGGCCCTGGCCTCCTGGCACACAGTTTCCCTTAGCTGAGTTGTTCCAGCATCAGCAGTCATAACAGCAGGAGGAGTCACACAGCTGGGCCAGGTATAGGAGCCATACATCAACCAAAGACCAGGGGCATGCAAATGCCATAGGTGATTAAGTGGTGCAAAGTCCAAAGAAGGAGAGAAAGTGAATTAGGGAAACTAGAATCAGCAAAGTTGTGTCACGGTCTTTCTCATTTATGTCGAAATATTACAAAATATTTTCGTTTTAAGAGTACAGTGAGCAGGCAGATACAGTTTTCTGCTGTCTTTGTGGACAGTTTTCCAGTTTTTTGCAAGACCCTGCATTCACCAAAAATGGAGTAAGAGACAGGAAAAATATAGGAAAAAAACTTCAGAAACATATACAATCTGCCGTACACACGCAGCGTTCTGAAAGGTGGCATTTTTTTAAAACAGTGAAAAGAAGAAGGCTCCATAGTGCCACAATTGTCAAATTCTCACAAGCTTGCATTACATGAAAACAGAGACTATGCTGCTAGAATCACGAATGGTTTACCTGGCTGAACAAGGAATAGCTCTGTGGGGGCAGGAGGAGAGAGAAGAATCAGCAAACCATGCAAACTTTCTGGAATTATACCATTTGTTTTACAGTACGATGAAACATTTGCAAAGAAAACCAACAAAAAACCAACAAAAAAACCCTTTGTGATTCTTTCAATCTCACAAGACACTCGCCTGAAGAAGTGTTTTTTTACTCACAAAAGCTTATGCCCAAATAATTCTGTTAGTCTTTAAGGTGCCACTGGACTCCTTGTTGTTCAACTCAAAACGAGCTTTTATGCATGGCTACTGAGATTATGAAAAGCACAATCATTCAGAAAGTTCAGGAATTGGAGTTTTGTACTGTTCTCATTGATGCAGCACTCAGTTTTAAACACGAAGAAATGACAATGTGTATGAGACAGAAAACCTGGAAATAAAGGAACGATTTCCAGCATTTGTTGATTGCTCTGAGCGAGTGGATGCTGGCACCATCTATCGCAACATTGAGCAGTTCTTACAAGCATCGAGGACTGCAAACTTGCCGGTCGCAGCAGAGTGTTCTGAAGGGGTGGCTGTCGTGGCAGGTCATGTTTCAGAGTAGCAGCCGTGTTAGTCTGTATTCGCAAAAAGAACAGGAGCACTTGTGGCACCTTAGAGACTAACCAATTTATTTGAGCAGAAGCTTTCGTGAGCTACAGCTACTCCGATGAAGTGAGCTGTAGCTCACAAAAGCTTATGCTCAAATAAATTGGTTAGTCTCTAAGGTGCCACAAGTCCTCCTTTTCTTGTGGCAGGTCATGTAAGTGGAGTACAGCAAAAAATGGTGCCAGATCACCCCACTGCTATATATACTCACTGCAGAGTTCATAAATTGAATTTGGTTTTAGTTGAAGCCTGCAAAGTAAACTGGAAAGCAACAGGATGTTTTTTACACTCTAGAGGGCTTGTTTACCATCTTACCACAGCCTGGCATACACCATGCTTACTGAGAGGACCAGAAAACACTTGGAGTGAAATGGAATTGTCTAATTTATGTGACCCAAGATGGGCATGCAGATGGAAAAAGGCATCTGTTGTAAAAAACACCACGAGAACGCTCCTCAGCAGTTTGTTGTCAGAACCACCCTACCGAAGATTTATTGAAGCGCTCAGTTTGGTGAAGAATGGGCAGAAAATTGATTTTTGTGTGTGCTTGATGGTTTTTTACTGTATTCTTATTATGATTCACATAGCAGGCAAAGTTCTGCAGAGACAAGAGAAGATACTTTCTCAGGCCTGCACTGAACGTCAGGGAACTGTCAAAGCGTTAGAGAGTATGCGAACCAGCACTAAGTGGGATGTTGTTTGGGAGGAAGACCAGAAGTCCTGTGAGCCTCATGGTGTTACCCCTGGCGCAGAGGAAGAGTATGCTAACAAACAACATTTGAAAAAGGTCTGCCTTCCTTTACGATTCTGTTCTTACAAGTACACTCGGACAACGAGAATATCAGCCAGGTAAAAATGAGAGTGATAAAGGAAAATGGGGCAGATAGCTGTATTTTCCTCTTTTGGAAACGCTGTTAGGTGAATGTAATCTCAGGTTTTCATCCCAGTCAATGGAAATAGATAAAAGTGTAGATGGAGGGCTAACATGTGATCAGGAGGGCATTGATGGACTTCTCAGTAAATATGCAAGTGCCTTTCAATCAATTTGACACTTGTATACAGTACAATCCTGTGTTAAACGTATCCTACTAAAAACAAAGGGAAAGCAGCATTTATCTTCTGCATAGTAAAGTTGCCAATCTGTATTAAGTCAATGTTCAGTTGTAAACTTTTTAAAGAACAACCATAATATTTTGTTCAATGTTCAATGTTATGAACATTTCAGAGTTCCGAACAACTTTCATTCCCAAAGTGTACATAATTCTGAGGTTCTGCTGTATATCAAATGCTGCAGAGCTGCTCGTTTATATTCATTTTGCTACAGCAATAGAATTAAAAGAGGAATTTCTGTTTTGCCGTCCACTACCAACACAAGTAACTCGTGAAGAGCTTTTTAAACTATTAAATAATTTTCTCCAAGACACAAGCTTTGATTGGGGATGTTGTTTTGGAATTTGCAGTGATGGAGAACAGTCTATGATCAGATGTGTGACGGTGCCCTGCCTAAGGCTTTATGGAAATATGCTTATGAATATATATATATATATGACATAATTGGAATATGTTCTATGCTACATATGCCATGAAACATATCTATGTAAAGATTATGATCTACTGAATCTATTAATCCTATTTGTATGCATGTCTCATTTTTGTATTCGAATTTATGAATATTGGTGATGTACTGGCTTGATTTCTAAATAATCTTAATAGAGCATTTGGTCAGTTCCTAGAGAAAGGAATTTGCAAAGTTAAGTGCCCAATTAAGAAGCACTTAAGGAACAATGCATCTTGGAAGGCTCCAATCCACATAAGAAGTCTTCCTAGAGACATTCAAGATGCTGCATGGGCAACGGCTGCTGCCTGTAAAAAACTGAGAGTCATGCATGGACATGTGACTGGCCCAGGTGATTCCAGAACTCCATCTTGGAGCTGGACTTTGCATAGGAGAGAGGAGGGGGTCTCCACCCACAAGAGAAAGTTTAGTTAAGCCCGTGGCTTCAGCTGGCTAAAGAGATAGCCTCTCCACCCCCAAGGATACCTGAAAGAAACTGGAACAAAGGACAGTAACTACAGGGGCTGTGAGTGCTTGCTGGACCCAGACTAGAAGGAGGCTAGTCAGTAAAAGAGAGCTTTCTGGAACTGGTGAGATTTTTGTCTGTATTCAGTTTGATTAGACATAGACTTGCATGTTTTATTTTATTTTGCTTGGTAATTCACTTTATTCTGTCTGTTACTACTTGGAACCACTTAAATCCTACTTTCTGTATTTAATAAAATCACTTTTTACTTATTAATTAACCCAGAGTATGTATTAATACTGGGCGGGGGGAACAGCTGTGCATATCTCTCTATCAGTGTTTTAGAGGGTGAACAATTTATGAGTTTATCCTGTATAAGCTTAATCCAGGGTAAAAAAGATTTATTTGGGGTTTGGACCTCACTGAGAGTTGGGCATCTGAGGGTCAAAGACAGGCACACTTCTGTAAGCTGCTTTCAGTTAAGCATACAGCTGTTAGGGAACATGGTTCAGACCTGGGTCTGGGTTTGCAGCAGGCTAGCTGGTCTCGCTCCAACCAGGCAGGACACTGAAGTCCTAAGCTGACTGGGCAGGAAAGCAGAAGTAGTCTTGGCACATCAGGTGGCAGCCCCCAGGGGGTTTCTGTAATCCAACCCATCACAGGATGGCATAGCAGGCTTGTCACAGGGTTACAAGAAGTGGCTCCCTCAGCAACCTGGAATAAATGTATGATCCACAAACAGGCATTGGCTGCTAAGAAGGTGGCAGAGGAGCTCAGCAATATACTTTCCAGTGCAGCGAATATAAACTTTATAAGCCTATTGCAGAGAAACTAAATGAATTCTTTGTATTGGTCTTTGCTGCAAAGGATGTGAGGGAGAGTCCCAAACCTGAGCCATTCTTTTTAGGGGAGAAATGCAAAGAAATGTCCCACATTGAGGTGTCCTTAGAAGAGCTTTTGGAACAAATGGATAAATTAAACAACTATAAGTCGACCAGGACGAGATGGTACACTGGGACCACTACTGTTCAACATATTCCTAAATGATCTGGATAAAGGGGTAAAGAGTGAGTTGACAAAGTTTGCAAATGATACAAATTACTTAAGACAGTTAAGTTCAAAGCGGATTACGAAGAGTTACAAAGTGAAAAGAAAAGGAGGACTTGTGGCACCTTAGAGACTAACCAATTTATTTGAGCATAAGCTTTCGTGAGCTACAGCTCACTTCATCCAATGAAGTGAGCTGTAGCTCACGAAAGCTCATGCTCAAATAAATTGGTTAGTCTCTAAGGTGCCACAAGTCCTCCTTTTCTTTTTGCGAATACAGACTAACATGGCTGCTACTCTGAAACCAGTTACAAAGTGATTGCACAAAAATGGGAGACTGGGCAACAAAATTGCAGATGAAATTCAATGTTGAGAAATGCAAAGTAATGCAGTTTGGAAAACATAATGTCAACTATATATGTAAAACGATGGGGTCTAAATGAGCTCTTACGACTCAAGAAAGAGATCTTGGAATCATTGTAGACAGTTCTGCGAAAGCGTCCACTCAATGTGGAGTAGCTCTCAAAAAAGCTCACGGAACGTTGGGTGTTATTAGCAAAAAGAAAAGAAGAGTTCAGGTTCTCCACCCACTGCCCCAGATCGTCCCTATGGGGCACACCGAGCTGAAATCTCCCGAAGGCACTTAGCTCCGGCCCCAATTATTGTAGTCTGTCAGTCTGTAACACATTTATCAGTACAACACCCTGTGTGGTAGGGCACTGCTGTTAACACCACTTGGTTGAAGACACCATTATGATCCTTTAGTCTGACCCCCTGCATAGCACAGGCCAGAGACCTGCCCTGAAATAACTCCTAGAGCAGAGCTGTTAGGACAGTATCCTGCCTTCATCAAACAATCGTCAGTGATGGAGAATCTACCACAGCCCTTGGTAAATTGTTCCCCTCATTGTTTAAAAAAAAACAACAACCTGAGTTCCAATCTGAATGTGCCTAGCTTCATCTTCTAGCCATTGGATCCTGCTATGACTTTCTCTGCTAGATTGAAGGGCCCATTGTTAAATGTTTGTTCCTCAGGCAGGCACTTACAGACGGTGATAAGTCACCCCTGAACCTTCTCTTCAGGGGTGCCATTTAGGGGAGAAGAAGCCCTCCCCACCCCCCCCCGAGTTTCGTACAGGAGGTATGGGAGCTCCCAGGTGGAGGTCCCAGATGGAGGTTTTAACTACAGCACAGCATTCACGTAAAATGTAAATTCTGCAGAGGAGATGTGCCCCTCAGGCAGGGAGCTGTGTTCACTTTAAGCTGCGATGTCAGGCAGCCACCCTAGAGTCATTCATGTGCCAAGCACTTGATTAGCAGAGCCACGCAAATCTGGCAGTGTGTGTTCAGGTGCCCCTCCCCACCACTGCTTTGCAGCCATGTTGCTCCTGCAGCTGCTCTGGGGACCCTCCTGCTGGCTGTGCAGAGCGTGGGGGGGGGAGAGGGTGCTCATGTCAGGGTTTCCCCCTGCCCCGTCCCTGTTCCCCATCTCCACAGAGCAGGGGAGAGGGGAGATGGGGCTCAGGACTTGAGCAGGAGAGAGCTGCTGTGATCCCAGGTCTGAACCAGCCTTCCAGATGCATGAATGAGTGCCTTAAAGAGACAGCGCAGGTCTCTCACAGACTTCCCCAGCAGCCAACTCTTTCTCTCTCTCTCTCTCTCTCTCTCTCTCTCACACACACACACACACACACAGTCTCTCCCCTTCCCCCACCATGCCATATCTCCACAGAACAGTGGAGGGAAGACAGAGCACAGAAGCAGGATAGCTTTCAGTGAGTGACGTAAAGAGACAGCGCATGGCATCTCTCAGAAACTTCCCCAGCAGCCAGCGCACACAGTGTCTGTCCACACACACCCTCACGTCCCAACATATACTTGTATTATTGTTGTTGTTACTTCTTGGTACTTCCTGCAATGCACATATAGTCTCTGGTTTCAGAGTAGCAGCCATGTTAGTCTGTATTCGCAAAAAGAAAAAGGAGGACTTGTTGGCACCTTAGAGACTAACCAATTTATTTGAGCATAAGCTTTTGTGAGCTACAGCTCACTTCATCGGATGCATTATTGGGTATTATGGGTAATATTAGGAAACGGATAGATGTTAAGACCAAAAATATCATATTGCCTCTATATAAATCCATGGTATGCCTACATCTTGAGTACTGCATACAGATCTGATTGTCCCATCTCAAAAAAGATATACTAGAACTGGAAAAGGTACAGAGAAGGGCAACAGAACTGATCAGAAGTAATGAACAGCTTCTGTATAAGGAGAGATTAATAAGTCGGAATTTTCAGCTTGGAAAAGAGATGACTAAGGGGGGAATAGTAAGATGAGGCCCTGAAACATAAACCCTTGTATCAGGAGCCCGGTATGAGGCCGGAACTAAGGTAATGGTCAAGACCTTGCTAACATAAAGAAAAGTTATGCTGTGAGCCAGAGGCAGGCCGTGCTCACAGAAGTTGGCAAGAAGAAGGCTGCTAAAAACACATAAACACATATAAGCACTTATAAGATGAACGTGTGCTAGGATGGCACCAGAATATCCTGGTATGAACGCATTCCAAGAGATAACAAGGAACAGGCAGACCCATCCTAAAGACAGGGTCAAAAGTACAATATGATGAATAGACTTGTTTGTTTGAACCAACCTGTACCAGGAGAGAGGCAGCACCCTAATGCATAGAGGGGCTGTACCTCAAAGTGTCAGACTTCCTGAGGAAACTACAATCCATCGGTGATCTTCCTGAAAACACCATCCTGGCCACTATGGATGTAGAAGCCCTCTATGCCAACATTCCACACAAAGATGAACTACAAGCCATCAGGAACAGTATCCCCGATAATGTCACGGCAAACCTGGTGGCTGAACTTTGTGACTTTGTCCTCAACCATAATGATTTCACATTTGGGGACAATGTATACCTTCAAATCAGCGGCACTGCTATGGGTACCCGCATGGCCCCACAGCATGCCAACATTTTTATGGCTGACTTAGAACAACGCTTCCTCAGCTCTCGTCCCCTATTCTACTTGCGCTACATTGATGACATCTTCATCATCTGGACCCATGGAAAAGAAGCCCTTGAGGAATTCCACCATGATTTCAACAATTTCCATCCCACCATCAACCTCAGCCTGGACCAGTCCACACAAGAGATCCACTTCCTGGACACTATGGTGCTAATAAGTGTTAAGGAAAAGTTAGCATATGTGCATATGTGACTCCATTTTGGTTTGGGGCCCACCATTGTCTAAAAGCAAACACATCATGCACCAGGAGGAGTGTTTCTTAGATACTGCATTCCTGTGAAACCCCCCCACCCCCTTGTTTCCAGCCTGTCTCGACTCCTGATTTCTGTTCTTTGTCTGTTCCTAACTCCCTGCCTCCTGGCCTTAATGTGAGCCTCCCATCCTGATAAAAAAAGCTACTGGTGCATTGCTTTAGGACCATGTTGTGTAGTTAAAGTAATGGTTTAGCACGAGGAATGCACTTAGCAGGGATAGGTGGTAGGTAAGGGAAGGGTTTGTCTATTGGCTAAGGTTTCCAATGCACGAGGGCAACATGCTTTGCTAAAAAGTATATAATCTCTGTATAACCTGCATTAGGGGTCCCTCCCTGATTAGCAGGGGGGCACCACGCTCGAGTGTAATAAACTTAGTATTTTTGGGAACTCTGCAGTTGTGGACTTTGTTCATTTGCCTCAGCCTAGACTCAAACTGTATGTGACCTACTGGGTATAATTCGTAGCAGTTCCTGTGCATGACCTATCGGGTATAATTCCCAGCAGTTCTTATAGGATACGGACCCTGGACTTCAGGAAAGCAGACTTCGACTCCCTCAGGGAACGGATGGGTAGGATCCCCTGGGGGACTATCATGAAGGGGAAGGGAGTCCAGGAGAGCTGGCTGTATTTCAAGGAATCCCTGTTGAGGTTACAGGGACAAACCATCCCGATGAGTCGAAAGAATAGTAAACATGGCAAGCGACCAGCTTGGCTTAATGGTGAAATCCTAGCGGATCTTAAACATAAAAAAGAAGCTTACAAGAAGTGGAAGGTTGGACATATGACCAGGGAAGAGTATAAAAATATTGCTCGGGCATGTAGGAAAGATATAAGGAGGGCCAAATCGCACCTGGAGCTGCAGCTAGCAAGAGATGTCAAGAGTAACAAGAAGGGTTTCTTCAGGTATGTTGGCAACAAGAAGAAAGCCAAGGAAAGTGTGGGCCCCTTACTGAATGAGGGAGGCAACCTAGTGACAGAGGATGTGGAAAAAGCTAATGTACTCAATGCTTTTTTTGCCTCTGTTTTCACTAACAAGGTCAGCTCCCAGACTGCTGCGCTGGGCATCACAGAATGGGGAAGAGATGGCCAGCCCTCTGTGGAGATAGAGGTGGTTAGGGACTATTTAGAAAAGCTGGACGTGCACAAGTCCATGGGGCCGGACGAGTTACATCCGAGAGTGCTGAAGGAATTGGCGGCTGTGATTGCAGAGCCCTTGGCCATTATCTTTGAAAACTCGTGGCGAACGGGGGAAGTCCCGGATGACTGGAAAAAGGCTAATGTAGTGCCAATCTTTAAAAAAGGGAAGAAGGAGGATCCTGGGAACTACAGGCCAGTCAGCCTCACCTCAGTCCCTGGAAAAATCATGGAGCAGGTCCTCAAAGAATCAATCCTGAAGCACTTACATGAGAGGAAAGTGATCAGGAACAGTCAGCATGGATTCACCAAGGGAAGGTCATGCCTGACTAATCTAATCGCCTTTTATGATGAGATTACTGGTTCTGTGGATGAAGGGAAAGCAGTGGATGTATTGTTTCTTGACTTTAGCAAAGCTTTTGACACGGTCTCCCACAGTATTCTTGTCAGCAAGTTAAAGAAGTATGGGCTGGATGAATGCACTATAAGGTGGGTAGAAAGCTGGCTAGATTGTCGGGCTCAACGGGTAGTGATAAATGGCTCCATGTCTAGTTGGCAGCCGGTGTCAAGTGGAGTGCCCCAGGGGTCGGTCCTGGGGCCGGTTTTGTTCAATATCTTCATAAATGATCTGGAGGATGGTGTGGATTGCACTCTCAGCAAATTTGCAGATGATACTAAACTGGGAGGAGTGGTAGATACGCTGGAGGGGAGGGATAGGATACAGAAGGACCTAGACAAATTGGAGGATTGGGCCAAAAGAAATCTGATGAGGTTCAATAAGGATAAGTGCAGGGTCCTGCACTTAGGATGGAAGAATCCAATGCACCGCTACAGACTAGGGACCGAATGGCTAGGCAGCAGTTCTGCGGAAAAGGACCTAGGGGTGACAGTGGACGAGAAGCTGGATATGAGTCAACAGTGTGCCCTTGTTGCCAAGAAGGCCAATGGCATTTTGGGATGTATAAGTAGGGGCATAGCCAGCAGATCGAGGGACGTGATCGTTCCCCTCTATTCGACACTGGTGAGACCTCATCTGGAGTACTGTGTCCAGTTTTGGGCCCCACACTACAAGAAGGATGTGGATAAATTGGAGAGAGTCCAGCGAAGGGCAACAAAAATGATTAGGGGTCTAGAGCACATGACTTATGAGGAGAGGCTGAGGGAGCTGGGATTGTTTAGTCTGCAGAAGAGAAGAATGAGGGGGGATTTGATAGCTGCTTTCAACTACCTGAAAGGGGGTTCCAAAGAGGATGGCTCTAGACTGTTCTCAATGGTAGCAGATGACAGAACGAGGAGTAATGGTCTCAAGTTGCAATGGGGGAGGTTTAGATTGGATATTAGGAAAAACTTTTTCACTAAGAGGGTGGTGAAACACTGGAATGCGTTACCTAGGGAGGTGGTAGAATCTCCTTCCTTAGAGGTTTTTAAGGTCAGGCTTGACAAAGCCCTGGCTGGGATGATTTAACTGGGAATTGGTCCTGCTTCGAGCAGGGGGTTGGACTTGATGACCTTCTGGGGTCCCTTCCAACCCTGATATTCTATGATTCTATGATTGTGCGTGACCTATCAGGTATAATTCGTAACAGTTTGTGTGTGTGACCTGTGAAGTATAATTTGCAGCAGTTTGTGTGTGTGACCTGTCAGGTATAATTCGCAGCAGTTTGTGTGCGTGACAAATTAGGTATAATTCATAACATAAGCGATGGTCACATAAACACAACCCTATACCGGAAACCTACTAACCGCTTGTCAAGGTTCCTTCCCCACTCTGAACTCTGGTGTCCAAGGTACGTCACTCTGTTTAGGCCTATCTGACACTTCTTAGCCTGAACAGTTAGTCCTGCCTCCTTTATGCGCTCAAAGACTTTTTCTAGATTCTCTAGGTGTTCTGCCCAGGAATCCAAAAATATGGCCACATCGTCAAGGTAGGTGACTGCATATTCTCCCAGTCCCACTAGGAGACCATCTACAAGTTTTTGGAAGGTGGCGGGTGCATTCCGCAGCCCGAAAGGGAGCACATTAAATTCATACAGCCCGACATGTGTGATGAAGGCTGACCTTTCCTTGGCGGATTCATTTAGCGGTACCTGCCAGTACCCCTTGGTTAAGTCCAAGGTAGAGATGAACTGGGCCCATCCCAGTTTCTCCAATAGTTCATCTGTGCGTGGCATTGGATAGTTGTCTGGGCAAGTTACAGCATTTAGCTTATGGTAGTCCACGCAAAAACGTATCTCCCCATCTGGTTTGGGAACTAGAACCACTGGAGATGCCCATGCACTGCCAGAGGGGTGGATTACACCCATGTGTAGCATATCTTGGATCTCCTGTTCTATAGCGGTTTTAGCTTGAGGAGACACCCGGTAAGGTTGGGCTCTAATTGGGTGAGCATTATCTGTGTCAATGGAGTGGTATGCCCATTCGGTCAATCCTGGGGTGGCTGAGGACTTTGGCATGTAGCTAGTGCACAGCTCCTTGATCTGCTGTCGCTGCACACGCCCAAGGGTCATGGAGAGGTTCACCTCTTCCATGCCACCATCACTTTTCCCTTCGTAAGTAGACACCTTCAGGCCACTCAGCATCATCTCCTCCTGGGTTGTAAACTGACAAACCTTTAATTCTCTGGAATAAAATGGCTTTAGAGAATTAATATGGTACACCTTAGGCTTTTGGTTTGAGGTGGGGAATACTATGAGATAATTAACAGCTCCCAGGAGCTCTTGGACCGTGAATGGCCCTTCCCACGGTCCTTCCATTTTATGGGCCTGGAGCGCCTTTAAGACCATGACCTGCTCCCCTACTTTGAAGGAACACTCTCTGGCATGTTGA
Organism: Natator depressus; assembly: GCF_965152275.1. Taxonomy (NCBI): domain Eukaryota; kingdom Metazoa; phylum Chordata; order Testudines; family Cheloniidae; genus Natator; species Natator depressus. Next base: position 6,044,388 of record NC_134234.1, read on the forward strand.
TCATACCAGGCGTTTTGCTCTTTTTGAGCATCCTTTAGGTTTTCTTTAGCAAGGGCTACAGAGGTTCAGAGGGAGTTTTGTAGGTTGGTTACAAATTCGAGAATGTTCGTTCCTGGAGAAGGCGTAAACCCCTCCCATTGCTGCTTCACCAACTGTAATGGCCCCTTAATCTGAAGGCCATATACAAGTTCAAATGGTGAAAACCCTAAACTGAGATGAGGTACAGCTCTGTAGGAAAAGTGCAACTGCTACAACACTAGGTCCCAATCATTGGAGTGTTTATTTATGAATTTTTTTATCATGGCCCCTGAAGTTCCGTTAAACTTCTCCACCAGGCCATTTGTTTGATGGTGGTAAGGTGTGGCAACCAAGTGATTCACCCCATGAGCTTCTCAAAGGCTTTCCATGGTTCCTGCCAGGAAATTAGTTTCTGCATCTGTAAGGATGTCAGAGGGCCAACCAACCCTGGCAAAAATGTCTGTTAGTTCCTGGCACACACTTTTACCCCTAGTGTTGCTTAGAGCTACTGCTTCCGGCCATCGGGTGGCAAAATCCATGAAAGTCAGTATGTACTGCTTTCCTCTGGGGGTCTTTTTCAGAAAAGGATCCAGAATATCCACAGCCACATGCTGAAATGGAACCTCAATGACGGGGAGTGGCTGGAGAGGGGCTTTGACCTGGTCTTGGGGTTTTCCCATTTTTTGGTACATCTCACAAGACCGGTCATAGGTAGAAACATCCTTGCCCATTCCCTCCCAATGGAATGACTTTCCCAAACGGTCTTTGGTTCTGTTCACCCCAGCACGGCCACTAGGATGATTGTGGGCTATGCTTAAGAGCTTTACCCGGTATTTAGTTGGAACTACCAACTGTCTCTGAGGATGCCAGTCTTCCTGGTGTCCACCAGAAAGAGTTTCCTTGTATATCAGTCCTCTTTCTACAACAAACCTGGATCGATTAAAAGAGCTGAGAGGCGGTGGGTTGCTCCGTGCTGCCATCCAAACTCTCTGGAGGCTTTCATCTGCTTCCTGTTTGGTGTGGAACTGTTCCCTTGATGCTGGAGACATCAGTTCCTCATTGGATTGTGGATCTGGGTTTGTTCCCTCTGGAAGCAATGCGGGTGATGGGGCTGTTTCTGTTGACTGTGAACCACTTTTCACTGGTGCACTATTTTGGTTCAGGCTCCAGCTGAGCCTCTTGTGTAGGGCTATCTGCTGCTGCCAGTGAAGGTTCGGTAGGGCCCTCTGGTGTTGGGGTTGCAAGTACTGGATTCAGTGCTGGCAATGGTTCTGTTGCTGGTTTTTCCGCCGGGTCCAGTTCTGGGACTGGCTCTGTCTGGGTCTCTGGGACTGGACTCACTACTGCTGTTGCAGATGTTGGCATGGGGTCCAGTTCCATCACCTATGACTGGGTCCTGGTAAAAGTCTCCGGAACAGAACTAGGTGTGACAGCTTGCTTAGCCTGGCTGTGGGTGACCATTCCCACACTCTCAGCTAGCTTCACATGATTGGCCAAGTCTTCCCCCAACAGCTTGGGGATGGGATAATCACCATAGACTGCAAAAGTCCACGTTCCTGACCAGCCCTTGTACTGGACCAGCAACTTGGCTGTAGGAAGTCAAAAGAGTTTGACTCGTAGGGTTGAATCATCACTTGGACCTCTGTGTCGATTAAATTTGGGTCCACTAAGGAAGCGTGGCTAGCCGACGCTTGTGCTCCGGTGTCCCTCCATGCTGTAACCTTCTTCCTGTCCATACTCACACTTTCCCTCCGCTCTGAGGGTATCTGGGAGGCATCTGGGCCTGAGGACCTTTGGTGGGACCCCGGTGCAATGAACTGTAATCTGTTGGGGCAGTTGGCCTTTAAATGTCCAGGCTCATTACATTTAAAATGTCTTCCAGCTGACGGGTCACTGGGGTGAGGTGGGTTGCTGGAGAACAGTGTGGCAGGATGATAAGGTGTCTGGAGTGTTCCTTGGGGTGTAGTTGGGATCTTGGGCTTCCCCTGGTAGTAGGGTGTGGTCTGAGGGTGCCCCTTCTGGTATTCAGGCAAACTGCGACCAGGGTTGTTTCTCTCTTCTCCCTCTACCTGTTTTGTTCCAGTTTGCCCCGCCTCTCTGGCAATCTGGGACTGCTCGTACTGATCAGCATAAGAAGCAAGACTTCCTGCTGAGTCCATTTTCTTATCCCATAAACATTGTTCAATATCATCCTTGGACATATTCAGGAATTGCTCCTGTAACATCAAATCCTGCATTCCTCCAAAGGTAGTTACATCCCGTTCTTTGAGCCATTTATCAAACAGATCTGTCATCTGGTTTACATTAGCCACATTACTTAGTCCAGGCCCTCTCTTAAGGGTTCAAAATTTTACTCTGTAAGTTCCAGGTGTAACTTGAAATTGTTTTAAAACCAAATCCTTGGTAGGAATAGGGGAGATGATGCTGTGGAGGACACTTCTGGCCAGGTCAATGGGCCTGCAATAAACGCAGCCCTCAGCAGCAACCAGAATGCATTCACCCAGGGTGTGGCTATCCTGGACTGCAACAATTCAGGAATGAGGGGCAGACCCAGTGATCCAACCTGCCTAAGGTAAAGTTTCTGTCATGGTTATTTTTAGTAAAATCACAGACAGGTTGTGAGCAATAAACAATAATTCACTGAAGCCTGTGACCTGTCTGTGACTTTTACTAAAAGTAATGGGGTGGGGCATAGACTGACAGAGGCATGATTACAGCCTGATTGGGAGGATGAGAGCCCAAGCACCACTGCATGAGAGAGGAGGGTCCAGCACCTGCTGCCGCCTCGGCTAACAGCTAACAGCTCCCACCACAACCCCAGAAGCCCAGAGCTCTGGAGCCCCTGCTGCAGTGTGTAATGCTCTGTACCTCGGGAAAACACCCAGCACCAGTAGCATACCGTGGGGGAGGGAGTGGGGCAGTGTCCACTCGCCCAGTGAACAGAATTTTTTGGCTCCTTTTTAATTTTTACTCGCCCGGTGGCATTCTGGGTCTTCGGCATTGGGTCCTTCACTCGCTCCAGTCTTTGGCAGCATTTCGGCAGCAGGGGGTCCTTCAGTGCTGCTGAAGACTGGAGCAAGTGAAGGACCTGACTCCACAGTGCCGCCAAAGACCTGGAGCGCCACCAGGTGTGTACAAGCGGGTGGTGGCCTTTTTTTATCTCCGCTCCCCCTGTTTTCTCCACCTGGCTATGCTACTGCCCAGCAACCCCATGTTTATCCTTGTAAAATGATTGTGTGGTATCCAATGCAAAGATTGTCATGTCGGGTGTCTTTGGAAGACTCATGATGCACTGAGCATTGTTGTTACAGTAATATTGTAGTAAGGTTATAGGTTATAATTTTATTTATATTGTTATGAGGCTGAAAATGTATCCTCATGGCTTAAAATATGACCAGGCAAAAAATCTCCAAGAGCTGAGAGGCAGGTCACACCTCATCAGGGCATGCATGGGACAAAACCAGCCCAGCCTCAGAGAAACAAAGGACGCTGGCCTAGGGAGCAACAAAATAATCTGTTGGACTCTCCAGGGAGTTACACCCCTTCCTTTAGAATCAGTTTGGAACTGTGATGAGGTAATGCTCACCGGAATCTGAAGGGGGGGGGTGGCAAAACCAAGATGGAAGAAAGAACATGATAAAAGGGAGAGACATTTGCCATGCTCTTCCTCTCTCTTTCACCTACACCTACAGACACCACACCAAGTGACTGAGGCGCTGATCAAAGGGGAGAGCCTGGCTGCAGAGCAACCAGCCAGGCTGTGGTGAGAAGCATCTAAGTTTGTAAGGGCATTGAAAGTCTTAAGATCAGCTTAGATTGCATTTTTCTTTTATTTCATTTGACCAAATCTTATTTGTTATGCTTTGACTTATAACACTTAAAATTTATCTTTGTAGTTAATAAAGCTGTTTGTTTATTCTACCTGAAGCAGTGTGTTTGTTTTGAAGAGTGTCAGAGACTCCCCTTGGGAAAACAAGCCTGGTACATATCAATTTGGTCCTGCTCTGAGCAGGGGGTTGGACTAGATGATCTCCTGAGGTCCCTTCCAACCCTGATATTCTATGCTTCTATGAATTTCTTTGTTAAATTGAAGAACTTGTATAAGCTTGCAGCGTCCAGTGTGCATAACTGGACACTGCAAGATGGGGGTTCCTATGGTTGTGTCTGGGACCGGAGATATTGGCTAGTGTTATTCGGTTGCACAATCCAAGGAGCAGCTTACATGTTAGAGGCTGTGCGTGAACAGCCCAGGAGTGGGGTTTCTCACAGCAGAGCAGGGTAAGGCTGGCTCCCAGAGTTAAGGATTGGAGTGACCTAGCAGATCATCGGTCCAGATAATACCAGAGGGGAAAGTCACAGTGGTGAAGCGAGCAAGGGTGTATGTACGGCTTGTTACTTCAAGTGAAGTTCACACTCTAAGCACTGATATTTGTGATTTAAGTAAGTCTTAAGTGCAGTGGATAAGAACCCTAGGGGGGAGGTCACAGTTTTGTTATTTTCTGTTTGTTTATTTTGGGTGAGGGAAATAAGCACAAGAAAGCAAAAAAATGACTACCAGTGAGGCAGCTACAAAACTAGAGCTGGCCGGACTGGAAGTGGAAGAGAAGGAAAAGGACTGCGAGTTTCAAATGTGTCAGGCAGAAATGAGTATCAAAGAGGCAGCTGCGGCCAGGGAAACTGTGGAGGGAGAGGCAGCCAGAGAGAAAGCCAGGGCAGCTTGACTGGAAGGACTGAAGGGAACAACACCTGTGCTCCCACCTCCCTCTCCCTTACTCCCAGAGCCCTGTAGTCACTTCTGATCTGCTGAGGGTCACACCTCGCAGTATCATTAGTGCCCACAGGGATGATTGGCATGGGGTAGTAGTCAGAAGGCCAGATGATCCTTGACAATCCGTCCATAACATCTGGGATATGGGCCCCTGGCAGGCAGTATATTCCTGGGATGCCGTGTCAGGACAACAGAGGGGTGTCTCTGTTCCTCTCAGAAGAGAGTCTCCAACCACCACTACTCTATGTTTTCTTCTGGTAGTGGTGGCTATGATCCTCTTCAACCTTTGGAGGTGATTCCTCATCACTCATTCCCAGGGCAGCATAACGGTTCTCCATCACCATGGTGGGTGGGTTGGGAGTGGAACACTGCCTGCTGCAAGAAGTAACCAGTAGCCAGTGTCCTCCCTTTACCAGAGCTTTATCCTCCTCCCCCGGTGGCATGACAGCAGTCCTCTCTAGCTGGATAGCGTCCTCAGTGTACCTACCATAACAAATGCATTTATGAAATTATTCTCCCAGGTGGTAATACCGCGAGAAATCCTTACTGATCAAGGACCTAACTTTACAACTAATGAAAGAACTGTGCAATCCATTGAGGGCAAAGACATTCAGGACGTGGCTCTACCATCCCCAAACTGATGGGATGGTAGAAAGATTTCACAGAACTTTGATGGCAATGTTAAAGAAGTTTGTAGCCTCGGATCCCAAACATTGGGACCAACTCTTCCCCTTCCACCTTTCTGCTATCAGGGATGTGCAGCAAGCCTCCAAGTTTTCTTTCTCCCTGTTAACTGCTGTCTGGGAAGTAACCTTGAGGCTTTCCAGATGTGCTTGGAGAAACACTGGAGAGCAAAGACCCCAGGCAATGAACGAAGTCCAATACATTCTTTATTAAGAAATCATCTCAAGACTTTGCAGACATTTTCTAGAAGAATTTTGCTAAATGCACAACAGGTAAAAGAGAAGGCCTATAACAAAGAGGTCCAGGTGTGAGTGTTCAAAATGAGTAACTGAATGTTATTATTACTACCAAGCTTTCAGTTCAAATTACAGATTCAATGGCAGGGACTGTTTGAGGTAGTGAGGCATGAGGGCCCCATCGACTAGGAGGAGCAGTACCCAGAGAAGGAAAAGGAGACTCAGATAACAATGATCCATCTAGTCCTGTATCTTGTCTTCTGACAGTGCCCAGATGCTTCAGAGGGAAAGAACAGAACAGGCAATTATCAAGGGATCCATCTCCTGTCATCTAGTCCCAGCATCTGGTAGTCAGAGGCTAGGACACCCAGAGCATAAGGCTGCATCCCTACCCATCCCGGCTAATAGCCATTGATGGACCTATCCTCCATTAACTTACCTAATTCTTTTTTGAACCTTGTTACAGTCTTGGCCTTCACAAAATCCTCTGGCAAAGAGTTCCACGGGTTCAGAGATTCATAGATATTTAGGTCAGAAGGGACAATTATGATCATCTAGTCTGACCTCCTGCACAACGCAGGCCACAGAATTTCACCCACCACTCCTGCAAAAATCCTCTCACCTATGTCTGAGCTATTGAAGTCCTCAAATCGTGGTTTAAAGACTGTGTTAGTTCTTGTGTTATAGGAAGGAGTAAATAACGCTTATTTATTTCCTTTTGCCATGCCTGTCATGATTTTATAAATCTGTATCTTATATTATAGATCCATATCATATCCCCCAGCCATAAGAACGGCCATACTGGGTCAGACCAAAAGTCCATCTAGTCCAGTATCCTGTCTTCCAACAGTGGTTAATGCCACGTGCTTCAGAGGAAATGAACAGAACAGGTAATCATCAAGTGGTCTGTCCCCTGCCACCCATCCTCTGGCAAACAGAGGATACGGACACTGTCCTTACCCTTCCTGAATAACAGCCATTGACAGACCTGTCCTCCAGGAACTCGTTGGATCTATCAGGTGGAACTTTTTGCCAGAGGAGGTTGTGAAGGCCAAGATTATAATTGGTGCCAACTGCCTTTATGCTTTTAACAACCCGAGTCCCACTCAGTATGGATGGACATTGGGCACCTAATTCACATCTCTGCCTCTGAACCTCTCCCTCCACCCTCCCTAATGTAATTATAGCCCGTGCAGTTAATCTAGCAGTCCACAGTCTTCAGGGCTGCCCTCTGTTTGAGAGCAGCTACCAGATGGGTTTGAAACAAAGATGTTCAACAAGGAAAAGCATTTACATTGTATGTCATGTTCACAGGGATTCAGCTCAGGGCTTGTCAGCTGGGAGAATGAGGAGGAGATGCTCAGATTCTATGACTATGGGCAGCAGCATGGAAATGCTGATAGTTAAATGAATACATCTAAACCTTGGCTTTTCCTTTTCTTTTCAGGGTTTAAGTAGTGCAAGACCACTCTATCAATTCTGTGAGACTCAGTTTGCCATGACAAGCTCAGCCCCTGTTATCGTAGAATCATTTCACTCCCGGGGGAGGCTCTCAGGCTGAAATTCTCCAATTTCTACTTTCTGCTCTTCCCACTACTCATGATGCCCAGGGAATTATCCAGGAGTCCAGGCCAACCTGAGAGTCTGCAGGGACAGTACAGGGGAATCATAAAGGTCGCTGTGCAGCACACCGAATGTCAGACATGTGAGATTCAGACACTGACCCTCAGGGCTCTGCCTTCCTGTCGCAGTAAGGAGCTTTCCTCTCTCTGCTGAACGGGATTTTGGTGAGTTGCCTGTTTGTGCATTAAAGTCAGTGCTAAGGGCTCAGGAAGGGTTCCAGGGTTCATGTCAAGAATCATCTGGGCAGGATTCACCAGCACACAGACTTGAATTGTTTAATATTTTCAGAAACACCAAAGGATTTACCTGGTAAAATTAGAACTACAAATGTATTGTAAAAAGTTTAGAGAAATATTTGTTTTTAAGTTCAGTTCCTTGTCTCTTACTGTGTCCTTCTATGTGTTTCAGTAGCTTCCTTTTTTGGGGCAGTGTGGTTTTTCCTCTAGTTCGCTCACGTTTTCCAATTCAGCAACTTCACTGCCCCTTTTGGAAGTACAGCCAAAGCTTCTACAGTGGGTATCTGTGTTATCAGAGGGTTCACAACAAGAATGGGTCGCACACTGGCCAGATTCTGCTCTCACATTCTGCCTTCAAAGAATCACTCCAGACTGACACTGGCCTCCCTGAGAGCAAAATCAGGTCACACATGTTTTGAAGTCCCCCTCTTTGAAATGCCCGGTCTCAGAATGTCACATAATCTGGGGATTTCCTTCAGAATCTTTCAGCATGGTACCAGAATATCTCTCTCTGAAGCACGACCCTAAGCCATGATTTTTGCATCTCGGAGCCAAAAGTTAAACGCTAAGGGAGAATCTGGTCCCATTGAGATCAATGGCAAAACTCCCAACATGGATAGGAGTTCACCCTAAATCCACGTGAAGGGACCTAAGTAAATAGCCTGATTTACACAAGCCATGAGCCTGCAGTGACTTCAAAATGAGTCATTCCGTGGCCTCTAAGGACAGCTGAGCTTGTTTGGACCAAAGAAGAACTGACAGGAGAGTTGCTGAAATCTTCTTTGCCCCTGCATCTCTAGTTCTTGAGCGGATGAGAAGTACCAGAAGGCAGTAAAAAGAAAAGCATGTTTCTGGCTTAGAGGAAACCGGGAGGTGTTGGAAATCTCACCGGGGGAGGTCCAGGAATGCACAGTGTGTGTGTGTGTATGTGTGTGTGGGGGGGGGGGAAATGTGCAGTATCCAGATCACAGTGGTGCGACATCCTTAAACTGGGTGAAATAGGGAATGGACATCCTGCCTAATGCACAGACAAAGGAGGCATAATGAGGCCTCCTGGGACAGGAGAATTTCTCAGACTGCAACAGAATGTGGACCACACTATAGCAGATTGTCTCTGACACAATTCCCAATCTGGACCATTCCTCCTCCCGTGTGCAAGCCCACTACAGCCTCGTGGTAATGTCAGCAATTGCCAACACAGGAAACATACATGGACAAGTGGCCAGAATTGGGGGTTCTGGGGGAAGGGAGCAGGATGTGTACTGGCAGGTGGGCAGCACTGAAGGTTATGATGGCGGGAAGCAGTTTGCACATAGACAGGCAGGCAGTGGTGGGGGTTCTGGCTGCATGGAGGGAGGTGTACACAGGGAATCGGGTAGTGCTGAGGGCAGTGGGGACAGGCAGGGGGTGTACAGTGACCAGGAGACAGAGCTGGGGATCATGGGGGTGGGGAGCAGCATGTTCACAGACAGGCAGTCAGCACTGAAATTAATTTTTTCTTTGTGACTGTTGGTCCCAGGCCAGTGTTGGGACCTTACTTGGCCCCTAGTGTGTTTGGGGACATCTCAAGGTCTCTTTGCCCAGGCAAGCCACAGAACTGCAGCCTGGGTATCCCAACCTTCACTCAGTTTTGTTTCCAACTGTTGTTGTTGTTGTTATGTAACTTCAGGCCTTTCAGCGGTGGAAAGAACCATTGACACTGCACCCCACATTCTTCACAATGATGTTATTTCAATATAATTATAGCATAATTTTGGTCCATTTAATTCAAGATGGGTCATGTAAGATGTCATACGAAAAGTTAAGATTTTCTGAATATGATTATCCTGTTTGCATGCATGTTTCATTTTTGTGTCTGAAGTTATAAATATTGACTACATATCTGTGTTTGAAATGCAGTTACACCTGGCTAATGCCCACTTGGCAAGAGGCTTTCAGTCTAAAGAGCTGGTTGGGAAGGGCCTATTGAGGGCAAGGAGCTAGTAGGGAAAACAACTGGCCTTAAGAAAAACTCCTCTCGGGATTCCTGAGAACGCTCCACACAGCCTTTAAATAATGGATGCTCTGACTCTACAAGGGCATATGACCAGGCCACATAAATTTGGACTCCACCTTGGGGAATCTGTATTTACCCACAAACTGGTCTAGGAACCAAGTTTTGAAACAAAGGGTTCCTGCCATATGCTAAAGCTATATAAGGCTGAGAGTGACATCATCGGTGATTCTTCACTCCCCACACAGGAGGATACGTGGAAACATCTGAGGAACAAAGAGTGAATTGGGGGAAGTGCTGGACCCAGGCTAGAGGGATTTCTAGGCTGTGTATGGAAACCTCACAAATGCAAGCTGCAAAGCAAATGCAGTTTGTGCCTTGAGAATCTCCTAGATGGCTCGTATCATCAATCAGGGTGAGAAACCATTAATTCATAATCAATCTAACTAATGTGTTCAACTCTTTTTGCTGTCCCGATTCCAAAAGCATACTGGTCACCCGTGTCTTCTCCAGAGTTTCCAGTCATTCCTTGCTCCAACAACCTCTGAACTACTCCACACTTACCACAACTTTTACTCTGCAGGGGATGAGGTGCCTCTCATCACTCCTACTCCCTTGGCTTGATGGTAATCAGTGACTTGTCTCATTGGTGATGTCATAAATATAAAGGGAAGGGTAACAACCTTCCTGTATACAGTACTATAAAATCCCTCCTGGCCAGAGGCACAATATCCTTTTACCTGTAACGGGTTAAGAAGCTCAGGTAACCTGGCTGGCACCTGACCAAAGGACCAATAAGGGGACAAGATACTTTCAAATCTGGGGAAGTAGGGGGAAGGTTTTTGTCTGTCTGTTCTGTGTGCTTGCTGGAGAGAGATCAAGAAAGCAAGCAATCCAACTCCATTAGAATTAGTAAGTACTAGCAAGAAAATGTGTTAGTTTACTTTTGTTTTGGCTTGTGATTCTCTCTGTGCTGAGAGGAAGGTGTATTCCTGGTTTTCTTTTTGTAACTTTAAAGTTTTTGCCCAGAGGGAAATCCTCTGTGTTTTAAATCTGATTGTCCTGTGAGATTAGCTTCCCTTCTAATTTTACAGAGATGCTTCTTCTACCTTTTTCCTTTCTAATAAAGTTTGGTTTCTTTTAAGAGCCTGACTGATTTCTCTATTGTCCTAAGACCCAGGGGTCTGGCTCTGTGATTACTTTGTAACCAATTGGTAAGGATATTATCCTTAAGCCTCTCCAGGAAAGGGGATGTAAGGGCTTGGTGGGATATTTTGGGGGAATAGGAACTCCAAGTGGTCCTTTCCCTGATTCTTTGTTAAATAATTTGGTGGTGGCAGCGTACCCTCCAACGGCAAAAAGTTTGTGCCTTCGGGAAGTTTTACCCTAAGCTTAGAGTAAAATAAGCTTAGGGGGTCTTTCATGGGGGTCCCCATACCTGTACCCTAGAGTTCAGAGTGGGGAGGAAACCCTGACAGGTGAGAAATCTCAGGAGTAGAAAATGCAAAGGCAGGCACCTGTGTGGCTTTTCTTGTTATACCCATAAACTCTGCCTGGTAAGTGAAGGATTGGTACACAGGGACAATTCGGAAGCTGAGACGTATGCACATTATATAATGAGAGCGGGCAACTCTGGGACATATGAGGGCCTAGATAAATAAAGCTGCCACATGCAGGTATCACTGGCAGCTGATTGAAACAGTGGGCTACTGACACACAGACATTAAACCCAGGATGCTCTGGGACTATTTGCTAGCCAGCTCTGTTAGCCATTAATGGCAAGGGTTGTACTAGAGTTCATGGGCTGAAGTAATTTTTTTCTCCCCTAAAATGTTCATCCATATAGTGCGTCGTGGGATCCCTCAGCCTCGTTAAAGACACACCCAGTAAAACATTTTCAAGGCACTATAGTCACATGAGAACTTCTCCCACTAGGGTTAAATTAAACATGGTCATGAATAGAAAAAAATGCCATCGGTAAACTCAGGCACAAGCTTGCAGGCAAAATGCATCCAGGTGACCCCTGGGGCCATGTTCATAGATTTCAAGGGACCATTGTGATCATCTGGTCTGACTTCCTGTCGAGTACAAGCCAGAGAATTTCCCCAATATTGTTCCTAGAGCAGCTATTTTAGAGAAACATCCAACCCTTAATAAAAAAATTCTCTGTAATGGAGAATCTGCCAAGACCCTTGGTATATTGTTTCAATGCTTACTCTCACCATTTAAGCAATGTACGCCTTATTTCCAGTCATAATTTCTTTAACTTCAATTTACACTCAATTTGTATCATGCTATGCTAGGCTGAAAAGCCTATTCTGAAATAGGTGCTTGCCGTGTAGGTACTTATAGACTGCTATCAAGTCACCCCTTTACCATCTTTGTTAAACTAAAGAGATTGGAGTATACTACTATAAGGGAAGTTTTCTATTCTTTTACTAATTCTTGTGACTCTTCTCTGTCCCTCTTCACCATATCAGCATCCATCTTTTATTGTGGACATCAGAACTGGACAAAGGGTCCAGCAGCAGTCGCACCAGTGGCAAATATAGAGGTAAAATAACTTTTCTACATCTCTTTGAGATTCTCCTCATTGTCATCCCAGGATCTCATTGGCTCTTTTGGCCACAGGGTCACAGAGGGAGCTCATGTTTAGCTAATTAGCCCTTCACGCCGCCAAATCTTGTCCAGAGTCATTACACTTCCTATGAGATGAGAATCCCCCATCGTGTAAGCATTGCCTGCATTCTTTGTTCCTAGATGTAGATATCTACATAGCTATATTAGGACACATATTGTTTCCTTTGACCCAGTTTACCAACCAATCCAGATTGCTCTGAACAGTGATCTGACCACTTCATTATTTACAATCCTCCAATTTTTGTGTAATTTGTAAAGGTCATCAATGTTCAGGCATGAGAAGGGTTAGCAGCTGAGTTGCTGACACGTGTCAGTTAACACCTATAACTTATGTCTCAGACAAAGCTGGGTGTCTGCACGAAAGTGTCTCACCAAAAGAAACAAGGGAAGTAACAGAAGTGCAGGCCTGTAGCCCTAAATACCAAGACCCTTTTGACCTTCTTGCCCATTCTGTTGAGCACAAAGTCATAGCCCAGCAGGATAATGTCTGTTTCCATGGGGGAACTTGGCTCCTTTCTAACATAGGAGTTGCATTGTGGATCAGACCTATGGTCCATCCAGGCCAGTGTCCTCTGTCTGACAGAGATAGCCCCAAGTGCTTCAGAAGAAGATATTAGAAACTCAACAGTAGATGCATGGCGGGTGGGCGGTGAAGGTGTCATCTAATGCCTGACAGTTAGAGATTAGCTTGTGCCCTGAAACACTTTGGCATCTAGGCTTTCCAAAATATGTATTTAGCTGTAACTACTGTAACTGGATAGCCTCACTATCCAGGTAAATGTCCAAACCCTTCCTTATTCTTACTTAACTCACGGCCTCAACTACCCATTGTGGCAATGAGTTCTTCAGTCTAATTAGGCACTGAGTGAAGAAAGCATTCTATTTTAATCGGTTTGAATTTGCCAAGTTTCATTTTAATTCAAAGTCTTCTTGTGTTATGAGAAAGGCAGATCACATTCTCAATCTATACTACTCTATACCAGTCAGTATTGTATAGGTAACAATCCCAATCTTTTCAACCTCTCTCTGTATGAGAGTTTCCCCAGGCCCATTCTCATTCTCATTGCCCTTGTCTGAACCCCTCTAATTCTGCAATATCCTTTGTGAGAAGGGTGCGGTGCCCAGTACTACACAGAGGATTCCAGAGGATGGTGAAACATTGATCTCATGGCATTGTATTTTCTGCATAATTTCCCATCCCACTTCCCTTGGATCCCAACGTTTTGCTTAGTCTCTGTCCATGATTGAACTGTGAACAGGGTTTCCCAGAGCTGTGTACCATGACACCCAGGTCTCTGTCCTGAGTTCATACAGTTAAATTAGAAACTTCCCAGGTGTTTGAAGACTTCAACTATTTCCCTCCAATGGGCATACAAGTTGCTGTTTTTGACATTGAAATTCATCTGCCATCATGCTGCCCATTCACCTGGCTTCATTAGCTCCCTCTGGGGACTTCTTTGGACTTTACTATGACCCCCCATTCTAGATGTTTAATAACTATAAAATATTTCCATACTATTTGCTCAGTGTCCTTCTCTCCCTTCACAGGAACCTAGACCATTTCTTAGCCCAACTGATGCATCCACCACCTCATGGCAGCTCTCAACTTCACCCCCTCTGACCCTTCAACGTTCATGTTAACGGGAATCCCTGGCTTGGAAGCTGCTCATGTCTGGATTTCCATTCCTTTTTCTATGTTCTACATTATTGGCCTGTTGGGAAATTTCATGGTTCTGTTTGTTGTATGGAAAGAGCAGACCCTGCACAAGCCGATGTTCCTGTTGCTCTGCATGCTGGCGCTCACGGACATCGGCACATCTACATCCATCGTGCCAAAGGCACTGTGTATATTTTGGTTCAATTTGAAAGGCATTACCGAGGGTGGCTGCCTCACCCAGATGTTCTTACTTCATGTGGTTTCTGCTATGCACTCAGCCGTCCTTGTGACAATGGCCTTCGATCGCTACGTTGCCATATGTAACCCTCTCAGATATGCCACCATCCTCACCAATGCACGAATAGCTAAGCTAGGGCTTGTGGGTTTCATAAGATCTTTTCTCTTCATTCTTCCACTGCCCTTGCTCCTGAGCAGGCTGCCATTCTGTGCCAATCGCATTATCCCCCACACTTACTGTGACCACATGGCTGTGGTGAAGATGTCATGTGGGGACACCACAGTCAACAGGATATACGGCTTGGTGGTTGCCTTTGTAGTCATCGGGTTAGACCTGATGCTCGTTGCCCTGTCCTATGGTCTGATTATCAGGACTGTCCTCAGAATATCCTCCAAGAAATCCTACCAGAAAGCCCTGAACACATGCACAGCCCACATCTTTGTGATGCTGATTTCTTGTACTCTCTCCCTCTTCTCCATTCTGACACACCGGTTTGGTCAAGGCATCACTCCCCATCTTCGCATCATCTTGGCCAACCTCTACTTCCTCATTCCCCCCATGCTCAACCCTATCATTTATGGGGTCAAAACCAAAGAGCTTCGTGACAAAATGGGCAAATACACCTGCAGAAGATGATCGCTGGGGGCACGGACTTTAAACCTGTATGACAAGATGGAGAAATGACATCTCCTTGTTAATCATGGGTGCTCTGTCCCAGTTTGGTTGAGCTTAGCATTGTGGAAGTTCACAGTCCGAGAAGTTCCTCACACCTAACATCTTATTACTGTATGAGATGGCATCCCAGAGACTGGTATCATATTAAACATTTTTCCTGTACTATTTTATTATGGGGTGAGAGCAGTAAACCTGACGTTTTTTATTTGGCCTCTTGAACATATTTCATTACAAATGAAAGCTTGGTCAAGGAAGCTTCCTCTCAGTTTCAGTATTTAAACACAATGAAGGCACCCACCGAAATGATTCGCCTGTGCAAAAATACTGACGAATTTACAACCCTTCAGCATTAAAGAAATTAATGGGAAATTTTAGTTGTTTTTTTTTTCCATTGTGCTTCAAAGAAAGATTTTGTAAATGGTAAATGCTGTTTCAAAACTGCTACGGTCAGAAGACACAGACCTGTACAATGCAGCAGTACTACTTCCCATAGACACTGAACTTGTAGCTAATTTAAAATTGAGTTCAAAGAAACCAAACATTCAGCAAGTAAATGATCAGAAAATGGGTCAGACAAATCAAATCTGAAGAGAAGTGTTTGAGAAAGGCAAAAACGCAGGGGAGCAGCTTGTTTTGTGGCAGACCAGGTAGGAGAGCAGAGCTGCTACTGACATCTGTAGGGGAGATTAGCTGAGAGAGATAGAATCACCCCCTGAACAACTGCCCAAGGTTCCCTCCATGAGGGAAGGGAGGGCCTGCTGAAGGGACATCCTGAGAGGGAAGCATTTGTCATAAATATAAAGGGAAGGGTAAACCCCTTTAAAATCCCTCCTGGTTAGAGGAAAAATCTTCTCACCTGTAAAGGGTTAAGAAGCTAAAGGTAACCTCGCTGGCACCTGACCAAAATGACCAATGAGGAGACAAGATACTTTCAAAAGCTGGGGGGAGGGAGAAAAACAAAGGGTCTGTGTGTGTCTGTATGCTGCTTTTGCCGGGGACAGAACAGGAATGGAGTCTTAGAACTTAGTAAATAATCTAGCTAGGTATGTGTTAGATTATGATTTCTTTAAATGGCTGAGAAAATAGCTGTGCTGAATAGAATGAATATTCCTGTCTGTGTGTCTTTTTTGTAACTTAAAGTTTTGCCTAGAGGGATTATCTATGTTTGAATCTAATTACCCTGCAAGGTATCTACCATCCTGATTTTACAGAGGTGATTTCATTTTACTTCTATTAAAAGTCTTCTTGTAAGGAAACTGAATGCTTTTTCATTGTTCTAAGATCCAAGGGTTTGGGTCTGTGGTCACCTATGCAAATTGGTGAGGATTTTTACCAAACCTTCCCCAGGAAGTGGGGTGCAAGGGTTGGGAGGATTTTGGGGGGAAAGATGTTTCCAAACTATGTTTTTTCAGGAACCCAGATAAAGTTTGGTGGTGGCAGTGGAAGTCCAAGGGTAAAATAGTTTGTACCTTGGGGAAGTTTTAACCTAAGCTGGTAAAAGTAAGCTTAGGAGGTTTTCATGCAGGTCCCCACATCTGTACCCTAGAGTTCAGAGTGGGGAAGGAACCTTGACAGCATTCATCTTTAAACTAGGATTTAAACTAGGTTTGCCGGGGGATGGACAACTAAGCCCAGAGCTGAGTGGATAAGTGGGAGGAAACACAAGGAGGAGTGTACAACAGGGGAGGCCTCCTGAATCATACTGAGAAAGTAGGGCAATCGGCCAGTTACCTAGGTGCTTGTACATCAACACAAGAAGTCTGGGAAGATTGGAAGTCCTGGCAGAACTGAAGTTTCTGACATAACAGAGACTTGGTCGGGTAGCTCACATGACTGGAGCACTGTCATAGATGTGTATAAACTGTTCAGGAAGGACAGGCAGGGGAGAAAAGGTGGAGGAGTTGCACTGTATGTAAGGGAGCAGTATGATTGCTCAGAGCTCCAGTATGAAACAGGAGAAAAGCCTGTTGAGAGTCTTTGGGTTACGTTTAGAAGCGAGAGCAACAAGGGTGATGTCTTGGTGGGCATGTTCTATACACCACAGGACCAGGAGGATGAGGTAGATGAGGCTTTCTTCGTACACTTAACTAAAGTTTCCAGAATACATGCCCTGGTTCTAATGGGGGACTTCAATTACTCTGACATCTGCTGACAGAGCAATATAGCAGTGCACGGACAATCCACGAAGTTTTTGGAGAATGTTGGGGACAAATTCCTGGTGGAGGAGGAACCAACTAGGGCCCATTCTCCTCTTGACTTGCTGCTCACAAACAGGGAAGAATTGGTAGGGGAAGTAGAAGTGGGAGGCAACCTGGGCAGCAGTGACCATGAGATGATCGAGTTCAGGATCCTCACAAAAGGAAGAAAGGAGAGTAGGAAAATTGGACCCTGGACTTCAGAAAAGCAGACTTTGACACCCTTAGGGAACTGATGGATCACATGGCAGGCTAATATGAGGGGAAAGGAGTCCAGGAAACCTGGCTGTATTTTAAAGAAGCCATACTGAGAGGGAAGGACAAAACCATTCCAAAGTGCAGAAAGAATAGCAAATATGGCAGGTGGCCAGCTTGGCTTAACAGTGAGATCTTCAGTGAGATTAAACTCAAAAAGGAAGTTTATAAGAAGTGGAAATTTGGACAGATGACTAGGGAGGAGTATAAAAATCTTGTGAGAGAATGCTGGAGTGTAATCAGGAAAGCCAAGCCACAATTTGAGTTACAGCTAGCAAGGGACATGAAGGGTAACAAGAAGGGTTTCTACAAGTATTTTAGCAACAAGAAGGAGGTCAGGGAAAGTGTGGGATGCTTCCTGAATGCGGGGAGGCAAAACAGTGACAGATGATGTGGAAAAAGCTGAAGTACTCAATGCTTTTTTTGCCTCAGTCTTCACAGACAAAGTCAGCTACCATACTGCTGTTCTGGACAGCACAGTATTGGGAGGAGGTGGGCAGACCTCAGTGGTGAAAAAGCAGGTTAAGGACTATTTAGAAAAGCTGGACATGCACAAGTCTATGGGTCCAGACCTAATGCATCTGAGGGTGCTGAGGAAATTGGCTGATGTGATTACAGAGCCATTGGCCATTATCTTTGAAAATTCATGGCAATCAGGGAAGGTCAAGAACAATTGGAAAAAGCAAATATAGTGCCCATCTTTAAAAAAGAGAAGAAGGAGAATTCGGGAAACTACAGACCTTTCAGTCTCACCTCAGTCCCTGGAAAAATCATGAAGCAGGCCCTCAAATAATCCATTTTGAAGCACTTGAAGAAGAGGAAGGTGATCAGGAACAGTCAACATGGATTCACCAAGGGCAAGTCATGCCTAACCAACCTGATTGCCTTCTATGATGAGATAACTGGCTTTGTGGATATGAGGAAAGTGGTGGACATGATATATCTTGACTTTAGCAAAGCTTTTGATACGGTCTGCCACAGTATTGTTGCCAGCAAGTTAAAAAAGTATGGCTTGGAAGAATGGAAAATAAGGTAGATAGAAAGCTGGCTAGATCATCGGGCTCAACAGATAATGATCATAGAATCATGGAAGATTAGGGTTGGAAGAGACCTCAGGAGGTCGTCTAGTCCAACCTCCTGCTCAAAGCAGGACCAACATCCACTAAATCATCCAAGCCAGGGCTTTGCCAAACTGGGCCTTAAAAATCTCTAAGGAAGGAGATTCCACCACCTCCCTAGGTAACCCATTCCAGTGCTTCACCACCCTTGTAGAGAAAAAGTGTTTCCTAATATCAACCTAAACCTCCCCTACTGCAATTTGAGACCATTACTCCTTGTTTGGTCATCTACCACCACTGAGAACAGCCAAGCTCCATCTTCTTTGGAACCCCCCTTCAGGTAGCTGAAGGCCAGACCTTGAACCTTCTCTTCCAATGTGGAGACCAGCTTGCACTTTGTACAGACAAAGTCGCTTCTGTCCTGTGGAAGGAAGACAAACATGGTACATCCAGTGCAGGTCACAACAGCTGAATGCTCCCCATCCATATTACCTTCCTTCTCCGAGCTTCCTCAGGAGTTGTAGAAACTACTCAGAGAAGCCGGCAAGATGTAAGCCTCATTGGGCTTTCTTCCCAGGCAAACTCCCTCTGTTAGCCTCTCTGCTGTTCGCCGCTCAGCTGGTTCGCAGCTGACTGGCTTTTTATAACAGTAAGGCCCACTCAAGGCTTACCTGGAACAAAGCACTCCCAATTCACACTTTTCAAACAAACCACCAATCAAGCACATGGTCAAATTGTTAAACTGTCCCCACAATAGACACTCAGGTACTCGCCAACACAGCCTCCCTAATGCAGCCCTTAGCGTACCTCCTCTCAGACAGATCCCAGGCAAACTCCCTCTGTTAGCCTCTCTGCTGTTCGCCGTTCGAACCATCTGAACAGAAATTCTCCAGCACGGTGACTTGAACCGTGTTGTATTGTCAGAATCACCAAGGGATTTACCTGATAAAATTGGAACTACCAATGTATTGGAAATAATTTACACAAATATTTGTTTTTTAAGATCAGTTCCTTGTGTCTTACTGTGTCCTTCTATCTGTCTCAGTAGCTTCCTTTTTTTGTGGTTTTTTCCTCTAGTTCGTTCAAGCTTTCCAATTCAGCAATTTCACTGCACTGTTAGGGAGTAGAGCCAGAGCCTATGCAGTAGGTATCTGTGTTACCCGAGGGTTCACAACAAGAATGGACCACACATTGGCCAGAATCTGCTGTCACATTCTGCCTTCACAGGGTCACTCCAGATTGAAAGTGGCTTCCCTGAGAGCAAAATCAGGGCCCATGCATTTTCAAATCCCCACCTTTCATGACAGATCTGAGAATGCCACATAAACTGAGGGTTTCCTTCAGACTCTCTCAGCACAGTAGCAGAAAGGCACTCTCTGTAGCAGGACCCGATGCTGTAATTATCACAGCTCAGAGCCGAAAGTTAAACACTAAGGGTGAAATCTTGATCCCCATTGGGATCACCTTAAATCCACATGTAGAAACTTAAATAAACTGTCTGAGTTGCATGGACCATGAGCCTCCAGTGACTTCAACTGGAGTCATCCCATGGTCTCTAAGGATGGGTGAGCTCGTTTGTACTATAGGAGAGCTGACAGGAGAGGAAAGTTTCTGAAATCTCAAACTCACAGGCTTAAAGTCTCAAAACAATTAGGATAACATTTTATTTAAGGGAGAGAGAGGGGTCTGCTCTCTCCATGCCCCTGCATATCCAGTTCTGGAGAAGACGAGAAGCACCAAAAGGCAGTAAAAATAAAAACATGTTTCTGGCTTAGAGGAAACCAGGAGGGGTTGGAAATCATACCAAGGGAGGTCCAGGAATGTACTGTGTGTGTATGTGGGGGTGCTGTGTCCACATCACAGTGGTGAATGGGCAAAATACGGACTGGACACCCTGCCTAATGCACAGACCGAAGAGGCATAACAAGGCCTCAGGAGACAGGGGGGTGTCTCAGACTGTAACATAACATGGACCATGCTGTAGCAGATTGTCTGTGACAGCATCCCCCATCCAGACCATCCCTCCTCTCATGAGCAATCCCACTACAGACTCGTGGGAACATGAGCAATTGCCAGCATGGAAAAACAGCTCAGGAGAATGTTTCTGTGTTTCTAATGGGCTGCAATATGTTAAAGCTTTGTGCCATTTTGAGGAAGAGTTACTCATGCTGGCTCCTTTTATTCTCTACGTCTTCTCTCCCTCCTGCCAGGTCTGTCTCTCTCTCTTTCCCTGCACAGGCTAAGCTGCTGCTGGGGGCCCCGGAAAGGCAGTTCAGGCTGATCTCACCCTTTTCCCTGGTGCAGGCAGACACTGAGATTAACCTCGTATGAGGAGATATTTCTGTGAGCTGTTGCTGTGGGGTCTGGCACCTTGTTTTGATCCTGAATGAGGGGTATCACTGTGTGGCAGGGGTGGGAGCTGTGCAATCCGGGAACATACATGGACAGGTGAGCAGTGCGAGAGGTTGAGGGAGCACACAAGATGTGTACTTGGACAATCAGGGAGCAATGGAGATTGTGGAGGCAGGCAGGTGGTGTACACAAAGAAGGAGGCAGTAATGGGATTTGTTGGGGTAGGCAGAGGGGTTTACACAGAAAAATGGGCAGTGCAGAGGGTTGGGGGACAGGCCCGGGGCTGTACACAGAGAAGCAGGCAGCGCTGGAGGTTGTGGGGGCAGGGAGTGGGGTGGAAATGGACAGGCAGGAAGAGCTACTGAAATTCAGTTTTTCTTTGTGATTATTGGCATTTCACCAATGGAAAGAACCATTGATCTTTGCTCCTCAGGTGGTCCTATCTCCCATCATATTGTGACCCCCTGTTGATACTCTCCTTCCCCATCCCAGGCTATCCCGATTCCAGCAGCACCCTGGTCGCCAGTGTCTTCTCCAGGCTCCACAGTCATCCCTGGCTCACACAATCTCCAAGCTGCCCCACGCTCCCCACAGCTCTTCCTCTGCAGGGAGTGAGGTGTCTCCTGTCACACCTGCTCCCTTGGCTGGGGGTTGAGGGGGAGATCAGTGAGTGTGTCTCTCCAGTGAGAAATCTCACACAGAGAGTGGCAAATGCCAAGGTACCTGTGCTATCGCTCTTGGTGCATCTATACAGAATGCTTGCTGCTTTGGGGACTGCTACACAGGAACAACTCACAAGCTGAGAAGTCTGAACATTGTATAATGAAAGTGGATCACTCTGGGACATGTGAGGACCTAGATAAATACAGCTGCCATGTGCAGGATACACTGGCAGCTGCCTGAAACAATGGGCCACCGGGACAGAGATGTTAAACTCAGGATGCTCTGGGAACAGTTTCTAGCCAGCTCTGTAAGTCATTTATGGTGAGGGTTGTACATACATTCTGCTGTACGGAGATTTTATGGGGTCAAATCATTATTTTTCTCACCTAAAATGTTCATCCATGTAGTGCCTCATGGGATCCCTCATGCTTGTGAAATATACACCTAGTGTAACATTACCAAGACGCCACAGTCACATGAAAATTTCTCCCCTTAGGGTAAATTCAACACGGTCATGAACAGAAAAAAATGCCTTCTGTAAGCTCAGGCATGAGCTTGCAGGCAAAATGCCTCCAGCTGACTCCTGAGGACATGTATAACACAGGCCTGAGAATTTCCCCAAAATTATTCCTAGAGCAGATCTTTTAGAGAAACATCCAACCTTGATTTAAAAATTTTCAGTGATGAAGAATCCACCAAGACCCTTCGTAAATTGTTCCAGTGGTTAATTACTCTCACCGATAAAAAATGTATACCTTATTGTGACAGATTTATGTTACCAATTTGCTTGGGTGATTAGGCTGAGGCCAAAGGATCTTTAGGGGAGGAGATGAAGGAGCAGACCAAGTGACTAAATTTAAAGCTTTATTAACCAAATAACAGTGGTGAATTCTGGGTGTGCCCCACGTCACTCAGAGGGAGGAAGAAAGTGCCCTAACCCACTTTCATACTTACACATGCACAACCCAAGGCTGGCCAAGCCTGGGTGTAATGGAAGAAGAAGAGGGAAAGGGTAGAGGAGAGTTCTGCCCTGTGCACAGGTTGTCTAGGGTTCGCTGTAAATTTCCGACTTGCTTCAGCTTTTGGGAGGGATTTAAGCCCTGGGTTCTTCCAGGGGCATTTTTGTCCAGGGACCTTTGTCCCCCGTGCTCTCAGTACCAGTCTGAACCAGCCTTCCATGACTCCCTTAGTTTCCCCAAAACACACTGGTTTCAGGGTCGCAAGACTGTTGTTTTTTAACTTACTAACCTTTGCAATTTTACTAGTTTTGCAACCCCTTCATTTCTGTCTGGCTTAGTTTTCCTCTCTCTCGGCTGGCCGGGGTTGAGATACAGGCTTCTGGCTGTTTGGCAGCAGAGAGCTTGTTTGTGTGCATTGGCCTTGGGCTGCAGTTTTGTTCCTTATTTTTGGGCCTAGCTGGATCATTGTGTTAACCCATTCCTTTCTCCCTTCCTCCCCATTTGGTGGTGGCAGTGTACCCTCCAAGGGCAAAGAAATTGTGTTTTGGAGAAGTTTTAACCTAAGCTGGTAGAAATATGCTGAGGGGTTCTTTCATGCGGGTCCCCACATCTATACCCTAGAGTTCAGAGTCGGGAGGGAACCCTGACACCCTATTTTACCTGTTTCACAAACTCCAACATGGAATCTCAACACCTACTTTTGCCATCTTTGACAACGGGAACAGGTAGTGTGTATTTTGAAAGTTCCAGCTGAAAAGCGACTCCAAAATCAACGGTGAAAATTGGTAAGTTATTTGACTCAAAGTTGATGCCATAGTTTAACACAGCAGTCCAGTTCTCAAAAACACAGAGTTCCATAACTCTCTCCAACACGCTCTAGTAGAATCTCCTCAATTCCTGCAACAGTTTTCCCATATTAGCACTTTCAAACAGAAACATTTGGTGTATTCTCCAGGCTTCCTGAAGGATTGGAAGTAGAAAAATCAGCTAAATTTGGATCACTGCAAATATGATAAAGAAGTTCAGCATTGTAATTTCTTTCTTTGTCTTTGGCTATCTGAAAGTGTAGCTTCAGTTCATCAAACAGATCAAGAATCTTGTTCATACAGCGTTTAATGGAAAGCCACCCTGTGTCGGAAATCTGCAGTATCTTCTGGTGGTCTGAAAGTCACAGAAAGGCCTAGTAACAGGGTGTGTGGGGGTGGGGGCTGACAGATAATGCTGAAAGAGGTAAGGTGATGGTCAGAGAGAGGGAACTCAGCAGTGGAGAGAGCAGTCCTTGGGGATGGAGTGATAAGACAATAGGTGTGAAGAACTTCTCAGACTGTGAACTTCCATATTGCTGAGCTCATCCAAATTGGGACGGAGCACCCTTGATTAACAAGGAGACATCTTTCCCTCTCTTGTCAGACTGGTTTAAAGTCAATGGCCCCAGGTAATTACATTCTGCAGATGTATTTGCCTACTTTTTCACGAAGCTCTTTGGTTTTAACCCCATAAATGATAGGGTTGAGCATGGGGGGGATGAGGATATAGAAGTTGCCCAAGATGATGTGAATGTGGGGAGCAATGGCCTGACCAAATCGATGGGTCACATTGGAGAAGAGGAAGGGAGTATAAGACATCAGCATCACACAGACGTGGGCTGTGCAGGTGTTGAGAGCTTTCTGGTGGGCTTCCTTAGAGGAGATTCTCAGGACAGCCCTCATGATCAGACTGTAGGACAGGGCAATGAGGGTCAGATCTAACCCAATGACTAGAAACGCCATCGCCAAGCCGTACATATTGTTGACTGTGATGTCCCCACACGATATCTTTGCCACAGCTATAGATTCGCAGTACATGTGGGGGATAATGCGGTTGGCACAGAATGGCAGCCTGCTCAGGAGCAGTGGCAGGGGCATCATGAAGAGAACAGCTCTTGTCAAACCCACTAGCCCTAGCTTAGCTATTCGTGTGTTGGTGAGGATGGTGGCGTATCTCAGAGGGTTACATATGGCAACATAGCGATCGATGGCCATTGTCACAAGGACGGCTGAGTGCATAACAGAAGCTGCATGAAGGAAGAACATCTGAATGAGGCAGCCACCCACAGTAATTCCTTTTAAATTGACCCAAAATATACTCAGTGCCTTCGGCACAACAGAGGTAGACATGCTGATGTCTGTGAGCGCCAGCATGCAGAACAGCAGGAACATCGGCTTGTGCAGGGTCTGCTCTTTGCCTACAACAAACAGAACCATGAAATTTCCCAACAGGCTGATAATGTAGAACATAGAGAAAGGGATGGAAATCCATACATGGGCAGCTTCCAGGCCAGGGATGCCTGTTAGGATGAATGTTGAAGCATCAGAGGGGGTGAGATTGAAAACTGCCATGAGGTAGTTGATGCATTGATCTGGCTCAGAAATGCTCAAGGTGCCTGTGAAGGGAGAGAGGCACATTGAGGGGGGTTAAACACTTTATAACACATAGTACAGTAAATATATTCTAGTTATCACCAATCTAGAAAGGGGGGTGAGCAGTGAGGTGGCAATATTTACAGATGGCACCCAATTATTCAGGTCATAGCCAATTACAGAAAGTCCTCAGAAGGAGATAACCAATCCAGGTGAATTGGCACAGTAACTACACATTAATTTCTACATCAATAACTGCAATGTGTCTGCCCATTGGAGGAAAAACCTTGAACTACTCAAATACCTTACAAGATTCTAATTTAACTGTATGAACTCAGTAAAGGGACCTGGGCATCATAACACATAGCTCTGTGAAACCCTACTCACCATGCAAGCATGGCCAGATATTAGGCAAAAACCTTGGGATCCAGGAGAAGTGGAATGGGGAATCATACAGAAAACTTAGTCAGACAATGTTTCACCCTCCTTTAGATTTCTCTGTGCAATACTGAGCACCCTTCTCAAACCTGACATTGCAGAACTAGAGTGGTTCAGGGAAGGGCAGTGAGAATGATCAAGGGCCGGGGGCTCATATGGACTGGGACTGGCATTGTTACCTTAGAAAGGAAATGAATAAGAGGGGAAATGAGGAAAGTGTATAAATAACTGACTGGTGGAGAGTAGATCTAGAATGTGTTCTCCCTCTCATAACACATGAACAAGAAGACATTCAATTAAGCTGAATTGTGGCAAATTCAAAACAGATAAGAAAAGAGTGCTTTCTTCACTCAATCCCTAATTAGACTGAGGAACTCATTGCCACAAGAGGTAGTTGAGGCCATGAGCTAAGCAAGCATAAGGAAGGGTTTGGAGGGATAGCTCAGCGGTTTGACCAGTGGCCTGCTAAATCCAGGGTTGTGAGTTCAATGCTTGAGGGGGCCATTTAGGGATATGGGGCAAAAATTGGGGATTGGTCCTGCTTTGAGCAGGGGTTTGGACTAGATGACCTCCTGAGGTCCCTTCCAACCCTGATATTCTATGATTTACATGGATAGTGAAACTATGCAGTTACAATAGTTACAGCTAAATAACCATTTTGGAAAGCCCATATGCCGATGTGTTTCAGGAGAAAAGCCAGTCTCTAGCTGTCACGTATTAGGGTGACATCCTCATCATGGTCAAGTCACCCCCATCCATCTACTGCTGGGTTTCTTACACCTTCTTCTGTAGCTCCTGATGTTGTCACTGTCAGAGAGAGAGGACACTGGACTTCATGGGTTTGATTCATGATGCAATTCGTATGTTGGAAAGGAGCCAAGTTCCCCTGATGGAAACAGACATTATCATGCTGGGCTATGACTTTATGCTTAACAGAATGGGGATGAAGGGCACATGAGCCTTGATATTTAGGGCTACAAGCCTGCATCCCCTGTTGCTTTTTGTGAGACATTTTCTTACTGGCATCCAGCTTTGTCTGAGACATAAGTTACAGGTGTTAACTGACAAGTGTAAGCAGAGACACGTGTGAGCAACTCAGGTGTTTACCCTTCTCATGACTGAATATTTATGAAGTTTACAGGTGATACTAAAATTGGGGGATTGTAAATAATAATAATGAAGAGGGAAGGTCACTTATTCAGAGCAATCTAGATTGCTTTGACCGGGTTTACTAAACAAACAGAATGTGTTCTAATATAGCTATGTAGATATCTACATCTAAGAACAAAGAATGTAGGTGATGCTTACATGATGGGGGACTATCGTGGGAAACGCAATAATACTGAACGAGAATTGGGGGCATGAAGGGATAATTAGCTAAACATGAGTTCCCAGTGTGACCCTGTGGCCAAACAGCCAATGTGATCCTGGGATGATAACCAGAGGAATGTCAAGGAAAGGTAGAGAAGTTATTTTACCATTCTATTTGGCACTGGTGCGACTGCTGATGGAATCCTATGTACAGTTTTGGAGTCTGGGATTAAAGATGGATGTTGATACACTGAAGAGGGTTCAGAGAAGAGTCACAAGAATTAGTAAAAGATTAGAAAACTTACCTTGTTGTGATAGACTCTAGGAGTCAATATATGTAGTTGAACAAAGATAGTTAATGGGTGCCTTGATAACAGTCTGTAAGTACCTACACTGATACAGAGGTGTAACAGGATCCAATGGCTGCAAGATGAAGTTAAAGAAATTCTGAAAGGAAATACGGAGTATATTTTTAAAATGGTGAGAGTAAGTATTGGACCAATTTATGAAGGTTCATGGGGGATTCTCCATCACTGAGGATTTTTAAATCAAGGTTGGATGTTTCTCTAAAAGATCTGCTCTAGGAACAATTTTGGTGTAATTCTCTGTGCTGTACCAGAAGTCAAACTAGATGATCACAATGAGTCAGCTGGAGGCATTTTCCTTGCAATCTCATGCCTGAGCTTACTGAAGGCTTTTTTTCTATTCATAACCGTGGTGAATTTAACACTCTGGATAGAAATTCTCATGCATTTTTGGAGCCTTGAAAATGTTACACTAGGCTGAGGGATCCCATGAGACACTTCATGGATGGAGATTTTGGAGGAAAAAAATGATTTGACCCCATAAAATCATACAACCCTTCCCATTCATGACTAACAGAGCTGGCTAGCAAATCGTCCCAGAGCATCCTGGGTTTAACATCTGTGTCACAGTGGCCCACTGTTTCAGTCAACTACCAGTGGTTCCTGCATGTGGCAGCTGTATTGATCTAGGCCCTCACATGTCCCAGGGTTGCCCGCTCTCATTATATAATGTGCATATTTCTCAGTTTGTGAGTTGTTCCTGTGCAGCAGTTCCTGAGGCCACACATATTGTGTATGGGTGTAGCAAGAACAGCAGTACAAGTGCCCTGGCATTTACCAGTCAGGTGTGTGAGATTTCTCATCGGTGAGACACAGTCTCTGATTACCCCCAGCCAATGGAGCAGGTGTGATGGGAGGCACCTCGCCCCCTGGAGAGGAAGAGCTGTGGCGAGCTTGGGGAGGCTCAGAGGTGGTGAGAGCGAGGGATGGCTGGGGAGCATGGAGATGACACTGGCGACCAGGGTGCTCTTGGAATCGGGCAGCCTGGGATGCGGAAGGAGAGTACAGACAGGAGGTCAGAGATTGAAGGAGCTGAAGAGCAAATATCAGTGGGTTTTTTTTTCCCACCAGTGAAATGCCTGAAGTTACGTAATTAACATTCAAGAACAACAGTTGCAAACACCCAGGCTGCAGTTCTGTGGCTTGCCACGGGAAAGAGATCTGAGACCTGCCCAAGCACACTCAAGGCAAGGGATGGTCCCTTGGACCAACAATTACAAAGAAAAAAAATCACTTTCACCAGTGTTACCCACTACCCCCAGCACTACTCACCTGTGCCTTTCTAATCCCT
The DNA here is from genome assembly GCF_965152275.1 of Natator depressus. Classification (NCBI taxonomy): domain Eukaryota; kingdom Metazoa; phylum Chordata; order Testudines; family Cheloniidae; genus Natator; species Natator depressus. The sequence goes on from NC_134234.1 coordinate 6,072,442, forward strand.
GATGGCCCTGACAACCCTTAGTGTTGCCTGTTTCTCTGTGTACACCCCTTGCCTGCCCCCCACAACTTCCAGTGCTGCCTTCCTGTGTACATCCCACTCCCTACCCCACAATCCCCACTGCTGCCCGCCTGTCCACGTACCCTGCCTGCCTGCCCCACAACTCCCAGCACTGCCCGTCTCTCCATGTAGCCCCCCCCCCCCAACTTCCAGCCCTGCCACACAGTGATACCCCTCGCCCAGGTCCAAAACCAGGTGCCAGACCCCAGAAAGGCTTTTCAGGCTGGTTCCCCCCTTTTCCCCTTTGCAGGCAGACACTGAGTCTAACCTAGTCTGAGGAAGTATTTCTGTGAGCTGTCACTGTGGGTGAAGGAAACCCCAGCAGCAACAACAGCTCAGCCTGTGCAGGAAAGGAGAGAGGGACAGACCGGGTGGGAGGGAGAGAGGACATGGAGACTAAAAAGGAGCCAGTGTGAGTAACTCTTCCTTAAAATGACACAAAGCTTTAATGTACTGCAGCCCATAGAAACCCGGACATACCTTCCTGAGGCTGCTTTTCCATGTTGGCAGCTGCTGACGTTACAACAAGGCTGTGGTTGCTCACAGGAGGATGAATGGTCTGGCTAGGAGGTGGTGTCAGAGACAATCTACTACAGTGTGATCCACATTTTGTTACTGTCTGAGACACCCCCTTTCCCCAGGAGGCCTCATTACGCCTCTTTGGTCTGTGCATTAGGCATTCTGTCCATTCCCTATTTCACCCAGTTTCAGGACTCCGTGCTACTGTGATCTGGATGCTACATTGTCCCTGCGCCCCCCCTGTTCCCTGCACACACACACTGTGCATTCCTGGGACTGCTCCAATGAGATTTGCAACACTGCCTGGTTTCCTCTAAGCCAGAGACATGTTTTTTATTTTTATAGCCTTTTGGTGCTTCTTGTTCTCTCCAGACCCAGAGATCCAGGGGCATGGAGAGAGCAGACCCCTCTCCCTCCCTGAAAAAAATCCTTATCCTACCTGTTTTAAAACTTTAAGCCTGTGAGTTTGAGATTTCAGCAACTCTCCTCTCCTCTCAGTTCTTCCTTGGTCCAAAGGAGCTCACTCATCCTTAGAGGCCACAGGACAAGTCCAGTTGAAGTCACTGGAGGCTCATTGTCTGTGTAAATGAGGCCATTTACTTAAGTCCTTACATGTGGATTTAGTGTGATCTCAATGGGGCCAATGTTGCACCCTTAGTATTTAACTTTTGGCTCCCAGCTGTGAATATCACGGCTTTGGGTCCTGCTACAGAGAGTGCTATTCTGTTAGGGTGCTGAAAGACTTGGAAGGAAATCTCTAATTTATGTGGCATTCTGAGACTGGGCATGAAAGATGGGGATTTCAAAACACGTGGGCCCTGATTTTGCTCTCAGGGAGGCCAGTGTCAATCTGGAGTGACCCACTGAAGGCAGAATGTGAGGGCAGAATCTGGCCAGTGTGACACCCATTCTTGTTGTGAACCCTCTGGTAACACAGATACCCACTGCAGAGGCTTTGGCTGCACTACCTAACAGCGAAGTGAAGTTACTGAATTGGGAAACTTGAGCACACCAGACGAAAAATCACACCACCCAAAAAATGGAAGCTACTGAGACAGATAGAAGGACAAAGTGAGAGACAAGGAACTGATCTTAAAAACAAATATTTATCTAAACTGTTTCCAATACATTTATAGTTCCAATTTTACCAGGTTAATCCCTGGGTGTTTCTGACAGTACTAAAATGCTGTCCCGGTGAATTCCTGCCCAGATGGTTTTTGACATGCACCCTGGAATTCTTCCTGAGACCTTAGCACGAACTTTCATGCAGAATCAGGTGACTCACCAAAATCCCACTCAGCAAAGACAGGGAGTCTCCTTAAAGCGACAGGAAGGCAGAGCACTGAGAATCAGTGTATGAATCTCACATGTCTGGCATTCGCCATGCTGGACAGCAACCTTTATGATTCCCCTGTACAGTCACTGCAGACTCTCAGGCTAGCATGGCCCCCGGACAATTCCCTCAGCTCCATGAGCAGCAGAAAAAGTAGAAAATACATCCTGGAGAACTTCAGCTTGAGAGCCTCCCCCAGGAGTGACGAAATAATTTGCAGATAGCAGGGGCTCAGATTGTCATTGGCAAGCTGAGTCTTGCAGACCGTTCAGCCGTGCAGTGAACTATGGCTTTCTTTTCTGTGTGTAATGTACTGCCATCTGCACAAGATACGCTACCAAAAATTATTTTCAATTGATCGGAGCAGCACAGTGCTCCCTACAGCCCATGCAGTTGTAATATCCAGTCCATTAGCCTCTGAAAAGTCACTGCCACGCTGTGGAGGCCAAATGACGTGATCTTGAATTGATGAAGGCTGAAGGGCGTGGAAAAGGCTTTCTTCTCCTAGGAGTCTGGCATCAAAGGTATTTGCCAGTATCCCTTTGTGAGGTCCAAATTGGATATATATTTGGCAGCTCCCACCAGTATTAATAGTTCATCTACTATCTGCATTGGGTAATCATAACATTTTAATACAGTGTTCATCTTTCAGAAATCGATGCAGAAACAGATTGTGTTATACTGCATCAGAATTAGTACAGTGGGACTTCTCCACTCCCTTTGTGATTCTTTCACCACTCCCAGGGCCGGAGTTCATCTCACATGGTATCCCACATTTTATGAGGAAACAGCCATGAAGTTTGCCTGATCTGTTGCCCTGGGGCCATTTCAATATGGTGGTATTTTAGGTAGGTGTGCCCTATTGGGTTGAGAACATGGTGGTAAGAGAAGCAAACAACTACTACATCTGGATCTTCTGTTTGGGCTACAGTCCCTCCCCCGTGCTTGTGTCATAGGTGCCTGGGAACGTAATTTGGGCTCCAAAGGATATGAGTGTGACAGGTTGTCACACCCAGGGTGCAGTCTGGGAGCCAAGGGAACTGCTGTACCCGTCCAACCACCCAGCTGGGCTGGCCCTTTTTTCACACTTCTTCGCTGGTGATTGTATCTCTACAGGCCCTGTTATCACCCAACATGACAGCAGACGGTGCCACACACCCAACTGAGTTACCAGAGGGCTTTCCTAAACCACTCAAGTACAAACAACATACATCAACCAATTTCCCAGTTCCAAAGGCTCACCTCCACTCCCCCGACTGGAGTATAAACCCAAATGTATACTGTCTTTCAATGCACAGGGATCTGTAGAATGTAAGCTCCTTAGTACTGTTCACCCTCCCCTCGATGTGGGAAGGACATGCAACAAGTCTGTGTTAACCAGGCTGGGATTTTCCCCAGATACTTCACTCAAAGGCACACTGGTTTAGATAATGAAAAAAAGAAGTTTAACTGGAAAAAGATAGATGTTAAGCGATTATAAGTGATATCAAAAAGATCAACGCAGATTACCTAGCAAATAAAAAAAAACTACAGGATACAAAAATTGGATACGAGAGAGATTAGATATGAATTAGGATTTTCTCACCCTGGCTCATCATACAAACAGTCCACCATGTTTCCCTACAAAGGCTGTAAATGCTTTTAGCCTGGGACCAGCACTTCCCCCAGTTCAGTCTTTGTTCTGGAGTGGTAAGGAAAACGTCTGACAAGGGAAACCTTAAAAATTTCATCTTTATAAGAACATAAGAATGGCCATCCTGGATCAGACCAATGGTCCATCTAGCCCAGTATCCTGTCTTGTGACAGTGGCCAATGCCAGGTGCTTCATTGGGAATGAACGGAACAAGTAATCAGCAAGTGATCCGTCCACTGTCTCCCTTTCCTAGCTTCTGGCAAATAGAGGCTAGGAACACTTCAGAGCATGGTTTTGCATCCATGCCTGTCCTGGCTAATAGTTCCATGAATTTATCTAATTCTTTTTTGAATCCTGTTATATTTTTAGCCTTCAGAACATCCTCTGTCAAGGAGTTCCACACAGTCACTGTGCATTGTGTGAAGAAACACCTCCTTTTGTTCATTTTAAAGCTGCTGCCTATTAATTTCGTTTGGTTCTTGTATTATGAGAAAAAGTAATTAACATTTTCTTATTTTCCTTCTCCACACCAGTCATGATTTTATAGACCTCTATCGTATTCCTCCTTAGTTGTCTCTTTTTCCAAACTAAAAAGTCCCAGTCTTATTCATCTCTCCTCGTATGGAAGCTGTTCCCTACCCCTAATCATTTCTGTTGCCCTTCTCTGTAACTTTTCCAATTCCAATATATCTTTGTTGAAATGGGGCAACCAGATACAGATGCAGTATTGAAGATGTGGACATACCATGGATTTACATGGAGGCAAGATGATATTTTCTGTCTTATTATTTTCCTTTTCCTCGTGATATCGGGATGTTCTGGTACCACTTAATAGTGGGATTTGTTTGCATGAGTACTCGGTAGTTAGCACCTCTTAGGAATGTGTATTTCTGCAATATAAGCCCTGTTCTTGCCAAATTCTGTGAGGAGGTAGAAGGTGGAATAATCAAAATGAGCCCCAGAAAGGAGTAGATGTGATTCAGAATATCACTTGGAGGTATTTGAAATTAAGGGCAGTAGATATGGATAAGTGGGATGGGAGACACACTGATGAATTGATCAAAGAAATGCAAAGGATGGAAGAAGAAATGTTTAAGGAGCAGTGTAATGCTCCCTCACTCTCCCGCTCAGAGGGAGGCCACTCAGGCTGGTACTGTCTGGCCAGGACCAAAGTCTGCAGGACAGCCAAGAGCCCACAACAGTGCTGGGTGATCAACAGTCACTGTCAGGCTTTAGCCTGGGTTTGGGTGGCTCAAGCTGTCAGCTCTTAAACAGAGTCTATAACTGAGCTGGGGCCTGGGATTGAGGAGTCTCAGGCAGCCATCAACAAACAGTCTATCAGGGCTGGCTTTAGCCTGGGCAGGTCTCCGGCAGCCAGAAAAGCAGCAGTCTGTAAGGGAGCTGGTAAGGGAGGCTCCTCTTCAGAGCTGGAGCTTCTCTGCACAGTGTAGGGAGTCAGCCACCTCTCAGTGGAGTGGCAGGGGGACACAGGACCACCCTACTCCACCACGTCCCGGCCCATGGCCCTGGCAGGGGCACGGTTGGCTGCCCCTACGTCGGCGGGGATCCAGCCGCAAAATGCCTACTGAGCCACACCTGGCTCTGCAGCCGTCTGCTCTGTGGCTGCCCCTGGGCCACTTCCTGCCTCCCCGGGGTTCGGTACCTGTGGCCTCCAGACCTCCTCCGGCTCCTCGGGGTACACGGCGGCAGGCACTCCAGGCCAGTCCTCTTTGGCATCTGGGGATCGGGAACAGCCAGGTGAAGATTCCTCTTGGGGACACAGCAGAACAGGTAGAGCGTCCTTCTCCACAAGCTCTCCCCGAACTGTGTTGCAGGGCTGGCCTTTTATACTTCTGGCCACGCCCTGGTACTTCTGGCAAGGGGGCAGGGTGATCTAGGCTCCGCCCTCCAAGGGGAGTGTAATGGTCCCTCACTCTCGCACTCGGAGGGAGGCCACTCAGCCTCACTAGAAGCAGAAAAAGGTTGCAGCTATGCAAGCTGAGGATTCAGAGAAACCTGCTCTATAGGGAAGCCCTGATGACAAGTTGCTCCCACTGGATATGGGTCCTCAGGAGTGGGAGATGATAACTAGATTAAGATGGGATTCAAATGGGAGGCCTAGGACAACTGTCATTGTGGGAGATAATGGACCCAAAGATGGATAGTGGGGCTGGTGTAAATATTGTAAATAGAAGTTGTGATTTGAGTCGATATGTATCATCGAACCATAGAATCATAGAATATCAGGGTTGGAAGGGACCTCAGGAGGTCATCTAGTCCAACCCTCTGCTCAAAGCAGGACCAATCCCCAATTTTTGCCCCAGATCCCTAAATGGCCCCCTCAAGGATTGAACTCACAACCCTGGGTTTAGCAGGCCTATGCCTATATGTGTCAGAGATTATTACAGCAGTCTTCTTTACTGGGGAAGGAGTGACAGGCAAAATGTATCATTCAAAAGAAATAGCTATACCCAGAGAGAGAGGGGGGATTTTTGTTGTAAAGAACAAATGCTTCAGATAGATCAGATGGCTGAGCCACTAATATCGGGGACTCCTATTTTGAAAAGGAATTGGTTAGTTTTGGGTTTAACTAATGGAGTTCTCTGGCATGTGCCTAGCTGGATGGAAAGTGTCCTGACAGCAGGGTACATGCCAAGAATAAGTGCCACAGAAGCAGTGGAGGAGATTATACTGGATCAACAGGATGTGTGAATAAAGGAATGTCCCAATGTATGGAGTAAGAATAAAGCAGGATATAGTAAAATCAAAGCATGTGTTAAAATTGTGGAGGATGAAGTGCCATCCCAGAGACAATATAAATATCCTGTGCAAGCAGAGGCAGGAATCTGGCCTGTATTAAAATCATCGGAAGGTTGGAGATTGACAGTGGATTTTAGACAAATTAATAAAGCGACCCCCCTATGGCACCAATAGTAGCAGATCTACCTCAAGTAATGGCAGGAATACAGGGGGCCCCTAAATGGTTCTCTGTCAGAGATTTGGCAAATAATTTTTTCGCCATCCCATTGCGTCCCGATTCTTGGGCCCACTTTGCTTTTACTTTTAAGGGACAACAGTACGTGCTTAAAAGAATTCCCCAGGACCTACAGTGTGCTACGACTATTGGGCACCAACATGTGGTGCAAATGCTGGATCAATTATCCAAAGAGGATCAGGAGAATGTCACCTCATACATAGATGACAGATTAGTGGGGGGTGGGGGAATGACTCTGAAGAGGAGGTGACTGAGCGGACTAGAAAAGGGTTGAGACTCATCCAGGAAACGGGTTCAAGGCTAATGAAGAGAAAGCCCAACTAGTGCAGAGGAGAGTGAATTATTTGGGGTGGCCCTAGGGGAAAAAGGAATTCAGGTAGCTCAACAAAAGGTGAAATTGTTAATGCAGCATTTACCAAGGCCAGAGGATTCCCATGTGTTGAGGGTCATGTTAGGAGGGTTTAACTATTGAAGGAAACACATCTGGAATTTTGCCTCTATAACTGGACCCTTGTGGTGTTTACTAAAAAAGAAAATAGAATGGGAGTGGGGGTCTGAACAAGAAAAAGCTTTCTGTCATTTAAAGCAAGCCTTGATGCCCAGCTTTAAAATTCCCAGAAATAAACGAGCCACTTATGATTCAGTTGGCAGTGCCCCAATGAAGTCTAGCAGCGATAGTGATGCAGGACGTTAACAGAAAGTTAATCCTGGTAGCATATGGTTCTAGAAGATTAACCCCTCTGGAGCAGCATTTTGGGATCTGTGAAAGAGAATGTTTAGCTGCTGTGTGGGCCATTGAAGCTTTTGCTTTAACTACTGGCACAGTCTCTATTATAATACACACATCTCACTCTCCCCTATAGTATATTTTATCAGGGAAACTGCAGAGGAAAGGAGGCCCAATGGACCTTGATGTTAACTAGCAGAGATGTTACTTATCAGAATAACAAACAAGCAGTGATGTTACCATATACCCTGCTGATGGAAGGAGAGGAACATGAATACCCACGTCCAGAAAATGAACTGAAGTTAATTGAAGAAGCACCCCTGGAAGATGAAGAGTTAAGCCTTGGAGAAAAAGAGGTTTGGTTTAAAGATGGTAGTTCATACCATGAGAAATCTAAGAAATATATGGGATATGCGGCTGCAGAAACTGATGGGGAAACTATTTCTGATTCTGTGAGTACGACCTCAGCTCAGGGAACAGAGGTCAGAGCTCTTAGTGATCTGCTTAAACAGAAAAATAAGGTTGCAGACTGTCTTTATGTCTATATGGATTCAGACTTTATGGTACACGGACTGTTATACCAGATTGGGATTTGGGAAAAAAAATAATTGGGAAACAGCTGAGGAAAAAAATTTGGTCCAAAAGAAGGATTGGAAATCTATCCATGATTGGTTGAAAAAATACCCAGGAAAATTAAGAGTAAGACATATTAAAGGTTATCAAAAGTGAGAAGGGAATGAAAAATGTTGGAATGATAAAGCAGATGCTTTTGCTAAATTAGCAGCAAAGGAACCTTGGAGAGCTATAGTAGTTACTAGGGCTCAGGCCATAAAACAGGAGGTTAAACCTGAGGAAAGATGAGGGAACTGGAATATTACAAGGTGGCTATGCGGTAAATAAGAAAACAGGAGAGGTAAAGTGGGTACCTGACAAACTTCAAAGAGAAGAGATTATTAACCTCTGTCACTCTATGGCCCACCAAAGAATAGAGAATACTCCCTTTAAAGGAAAACAAATTGGAATATGGCATAACATGCAAGAGGATATAGAAAACTTGGTTAACAACTGCATAAGGTGTGCAGCAGAGGGGAATAGACCACCAAATTTGGGACCCTTCTTGCACCAAAGAATTGTGAGGCAATAAAGTAGAATACAGGTTGATTATATTGATAAATTGCCTAAGATCCAAAGGGGGAATCAGTATTTATTACTGATAGGGGATTACTTTTCTGGATGGGTGGAGGCAATTCCCATCAGAAGTCATACTATAGGGAACACTGCCCAAAAGTTGTGCAAAGTAGTGTTTAGTAGTTATGGAACTCCAAATATAATTGATTCAGATAATGGGTCACATTTTGTAGAAGGAGTAATTAAACGGTTATTAAAAAGTTTAGGAATAAAGCAACAACTACATATCACCTATCATAGAATTATAGAATCATAGAATCATAGAACTGGAAGGGACCTCGAGAGGTCATCTAGTCCAGTCCCCTGCACTCAAGGCAGGACTAAGACAGGTGTTTGTCCAACATGCTCTTAAAAAACCCCAATGATGGACATTCCACAACCTCCCTAGGCAATGTATTACAGTGCTTAACCACTCTGACAGTTAGGAAGTTTTTCCTAATGTCCAACCTAAAAAACCCTTGCTGCAATTTAAGTCCATTGCTTCTTAGAATCATAGAATATTCGAGTTGGAAGAGACCTCAGGAGGTCATCTAGTCCAATCCCCTGCTCAAAGAAGGACCAACACCAACTAAATCATCCCAGCCATGGTTTTGTTAATCCGGGCCTTAAAAACCCCTAAGGAAGGAGATTCCACCACCTCCCTAGGTAACCCATTCCAGAGCTTCATCACCCTCCTAGTGAACTAGTGTTTCCTAATATCCAACCTAGACCTCCCTCACTGCAACTTGCGATCATTACTCCTTGTTCTGTCATCTGCCACCAGTGAGAACAGCCCAGCTCCATCCTCATTGGAACCCCCCTTCAGGTACTTGAAGGCTGCTATCAAATCCCCCCTCACTCGTCTCTTCTGCAGACTAGATAACCCCAGTTCCTCAGCCTCTCCTCGTAAGTCACGTGCCCCAGCCCCATAATCATTTTTGTTGCCCTCCGCTGGACTCTATCCAATTTGTCCACATCCCTTCCGTAGTGGGGGGACCAAAACTGGATGCAATACTCCAGGTGTGGCCTCACCAGTGCTGAGTAGAGGGGAATAATCACTTCCCTCAATCTGCTGGCAATGCTCCTACTAATGCTGCCCAATATGCCATTAGCCTTCTTGGCTACAAGGGCAAACTGCTGACTCATATCCAGCTTCTCGTCCACTGTATTCCCCAGGTCCTTTTCTGCAGAACTGCTGCTTAGCCATTCAATCCCTAGTCTGTAGCGGTGCATCGGATTCTTCCTTCCTAAGTGCAGGACTCTGCACTTGTCCTTGTTGAACCTCATCAGATTTCTTTTGGCACAATCCTCCAATTTGTCTTGTCTTATCCTCAGAGGTTAAGGAGAACAACTTTTGTCTCTCCTCCTTGTAACAACCTTTTATGTATTTGAAAACTGTAATAATTTTCCCTCTCAGTCTTCTCTTCTCCAGACTAAAAAACCTCAGTTTTTTCAATCTTCCCTCATAGGTCATGTTTTCTAGTCCTTTAATAATTTTTGCTGCTCTTCTCTGGACTTTCTCCAATTTATTCACATCTTTCTTGAAATGTGATGCCCAGAACTGGACACAATACTCCAGTTGAGGCCGAATCAGCGCGGAGTAGAGCAGAAGAATTACTTCTCATTTCTTGCTTACAATGCTCCTGCTAATACATCCCAGAATGATGTTTGCTTTTTTTGCAACAGCGTTACACTGTTGACTCATATTTAACTTGTGCTCCACTATGAGCCCCAGATCCCTTTCCACAGTGCTCCTTCCTAGGCAGTCATTTCCTATTTTGTATGTGTGCAACTGATTGTTCCTTCCTAAGTGGATTACTTTGCTTTTGTCCTTATTGAATTTCATCCTATTTACTTCAGACTATTTCTCCAGTTTGTCCAGATCATTTTGAATTTTAATCCTATCCTCCAAAGCATTTGCAACACCTCCCAGCTTGGTATCATCCGCAAACTTTATAAGTGTACTCTCTATGCCATTATCTAAATCATTGATGAAGATATTGAACAGAACTGGACCCAGAACTGATCCCTGCAGGATCCCACTAATTATGCCGTTCCAGCATGACTGTGAACCACTGATAACTACTCTCTGGGAACGATTTTCCAACCAGTTATGCACCCACCTTATAGTAGCTCCATCTAGGTTATATTTCCGTAGTTTGTTTATGAGAGGGTCACGCGAGACAGTATCAAAAGTCTTACTTAATTAAAGATATACCGCATCTACTGCTTCCCCCTTCCCACCTCCCCCCAAGGCTTGTTACCCTGTCAAAGAAAGCTACCAGGTTGGTTTGACAGGATTTGTTCTTGACAAATCGATGCTGACTGTTATTTATCACTTTATTATCTTCCAGGTGTTTGCAAATGGATTGCTTAATTATTTGCTCCATTATCTTTCTGGGTACAGAAGTTAAGCTGACTGGTCTGTAAGTCTCCGGTTTGTCCTTATTTCCCTTGTTATAGATGGGCACTATATTTGCTCTTTTCCAATCTTCTGGACTCTCTCCTGTTTTCCATGACTTGTCAAAGATAATCGCTAATGATTTAGTTCTCTTCTAAGTCAGCTCCATGAGTATTCTAGGATGCATTTCATCAGGCCTTAGTGCCTTGAAGACATCTAATTTGTCTAAGTAATTTTAACTTGTTCTTTCCCTATTTTAGCCTCTGGTCCTACCTTATTTTCACTGGCATTCACTAGTTTAGATGTCCAATCATCACCAGCCTTCTTGGTGAAAACCAAAACAAAGAATTACTATGCTTGCTCAGTAAATGTACCCCAGCAAAGCACAATTCTTTCTCAAAGCTTTTTAGGATGCTTCCAAAAGACCTTACGGCTACCTGAAAGTGGATTTAAATGCTTGCACACCAGAAGCTTATAGACTAAAAACTGGTATTTTCCCTCCAGACTGGCTGGTGGTTTATACTTTGAAAAGAACAACAGAAGGGTATAAAAAAAGATGAATTCTCGGCAGGCCCTTTTTAACAACTGGGATTGCTGACTGAAAACATGTCTAGCTGTGTGAAGAGAAACCTGGGCCTTTTAAAATTACTTAGAAAATCGTCCCTTCAGGAAATGAAAGATATACTGTGTTTGGCCTCTGATGATTTAATAGAGGCCATCTCAGAAATAGCACTCAATACCTATGAGAAAGAATCAAGTGTGCATGTTGAAAAAGGTTCATTGCCCTCAAGGAAGAGTCCTAGCTCAGTGGTTACATTTACATTAACACATGAGCGCCTAGTGGCAAGGAGTGGCTCAGTCAGGGGAACGAGCCTCTGCTGTCTCCTTGGTCACACAAAGGGTTAAGGTGAGCTACCCTAACATTTATAGCCTGAGATAAACAACTGGGATAAACAACTTACGTACCACCTTCTGTGTTTCAGGACATCTATTTGTTTCCTCCCCTTGTTCCTGATATCTTGGACAAAACATCCCTATTCATTATTTTGTCAAACCATCTTATCTTGTATTAGATTGGGGAGGATCTCTACTAGCTGGAATATATTTAGGCAAATATCTAGGGCCTCGTAAACTAGCAACAACTTTCCCAAGTGCTTTAATATATGGCCTGATTTTGGTTCACAGCCTCTGGTTCAGGCCTCAGGCCTTGCACCAGGTCCTGTGCGCTGATGGTGCTGAATTGGTGTGGCCATACTGAATGAATGGTGAGGACATGACTTGACATGACTGTGATGCTCCGTACCTTAGGGGGACACCCTAAACCCCCCTGTTCATCGTTATAAAATGATTGTGTGATTGTGTGATATCCAATGCAGAGTTTGTCATGTTGGGTGTCTTTGGAAGGCTCATGATGCACTGAGCATGGTTGTTATAGTGATGTTGTAGTCATTGTTACAGTAACGTTATAGTCAGGTTGTAGGTTACAAGATCATATATATAGTTATGAAGCTGAAAATGCATCCTCATGGCTTAAAGCAAGCCCATACAAAAACTCTCCTAGAACAGAGAGACACTTCACACCTCATCAGGACATGGATGGGAGAAACCCAGCCCAGCCTCACAGGAACAATGGACACTGGCTCAGGCAGGCAGGAACAAAAAGAATCTGTTAGACCTGGAGGGAGTCACCCCCTTCCTTTGGGCAGTTCGGGACTGTGATGAGGTAACACTCACCTGACTCTGAAGCGGGGAGGGAAGACAAAGCCAGGAGGAAAGAAAGGACATGATAAAAGGGAGAGACATTTTGCCATGCTCTCTCTCTCTTCCACCTACATTTACAGACACCACCACCACCACCAAACAATTGAAACACTGATCAAAGGGGAGAGCCTGACTGAAAAGCCAGCCTGTGGTGAGAAGCATCTCAGTATTTAGGAAAAAGAAAAGGAGTTCTTGTGGCACCTTAGAGACTAACCAATTTATTTGAGCATGAGCTTTCGTGAGCTACAGCTCACTTCATCGGATGCATCATGCTCAAATAAATTGGTTAGTCTCTAAGGTACCACAAGTACTCCTTTTCTTTTTGCGAATACAGACTAACACGGCTGTTACTCTGAAACCTGTCAGTATTTAGGGACATTGAAAGTGTTGAGTTTGTGCGTTTGGTTTGCAGTGTGTCAGAGACTCCCCTTGGGAGAACAAGCCTGGTACATATCAATTTCTTTGTTAAATTGATGAACATATATAAGCTTGCAGTGTCTCGTGAGCATAACTGGTCACTGCAAGATGGAGTTGTTCCTAGAGTTGGTTCTGGGACCGGAGATATTGGCTAGTGTCATTCGCTTGCAAGTAGGTGGGAGCAGCTTACAAGCCATAGGCTGTGCGTGAACAGCCCAGGAGTGGGGGTTCTTCCACAGAGCAGGGTAAGGCTGGCTCCCAGAGTCAAGGATTGGAGTGGCCAAGCAGATCACAGGTCCAGATAACACCAGAGGGGAACGTCACAATGACTGAACAGCGAAAGACGATTCTGGGAGTAGAATCCTTCTGTTAGCATCAGCCAGATGCCAGAGGTGAAACTGACTGGCTCCATGGTGCGTGTATGATCAGTACTGATCTTTGAGGCAGCAAATATGTCCACTTGAAAGCAAACAGCATGTGTAAAACATCTTAAGTGGAGCATGGGCTAACAAGTGCATCTCGACCCTGTTGAAGGACATCACGCTGGGGGCTGAAGTGAATGATTGATAAGGGGTGAATGTGGGGTAATGTTCAGATGGCACCAGTCTGAAGTCTCCTCCTAAAATATTAATTAGGCAAAAATTAGTAACCACATACCCACTGGGGATGCTTTTAAGACACGTGACAAAGTTTAGACAAATATTTATTTTTAAGATCACCTCCTTATCTCTTACTAAAAAGAAAAGGAGTACTAGTGGCACCTTAGAGACTAACCGATGTATTTGAGCATAAGCTTTCGTGAGCTACAGCTCACTTCATTGGATGCATACTGTGGAAAATACAGTGAGGAGATTTATATACACACAGAACATGAAAAAATGGGTGTTATCATACACACTGTATGGAGAGTGATCACTTAAGATGAGCTATTACCAGCAGGAGAGCGGGGGGGAGAAAACCTTTTATAGTGATAATCAAGGTGGGCTATTTCCAGCAGTTAACAGGAAAGGTGGGTAGAAAGTTGGCTAGATTGTCGGGCTCAACGGGTAGTGATCAATGGCTCCATGTCTAGTTGGCAGCCGGTGTCAAGTGGAGTGCCCCAGGGGTCGGTCCTGGGGCCGGTTTTGTTCAATATCTTCATAAATGATCTGGAGGATGGCGTGGATTGCACTCTCAGCAAATTTGCGGATGACACTAAACTGGGAGGAGTGGTAGATACGCTGGAGGGCAGGGATAGGATACAGAGGGACCTAGACAAATTGGAGGATGGGCCAAAAGAAACCTGATGAGGTTCAATAAGGATAAGTGCAGGGTCCTGCACTTAGGACGGAAGAACCCAATGCACAGCTACAGACTAGGGACCGAATGGCTAGGCAGCAGTTCTGAGGAGAAGGACCTAGGGGTGACAGTGGACGAGAAGCTGGATATGAGTCAACAGTGTGCCCTTGTTGCCAAGAAGGCCAATGGCATTTTCGGATGTATAAGTAGGCGCATAGCGAGCAGATCGAGGGATGTGATCGTTCCCCTCTATTCGACATTGGTGAGGCCTCATCTGGAGTACTGTGTCCAGTTTTGGGCCCCACACTACAAGAAGGATGTGGATAAATTGGAGAGAGTCCAGTGAAGGGCAACAAAAATGATTAGGGGTCTGGAACACATGACTTATGAGGAGAGGCTGAGGGAACTGGGATTGTTTAGTCTGCAGAAGAGGAGAATGAGGGGGGATTTGATAGCTGCTTTCAACTACCTGAGAGGTGGTTCCAGAGAGGATGGTTCTAGACTATTCTCAGTGGTAGAAGAGGACAGGACAAGGAGTAATGGTCTCAAGTTGCAGTGGGGGAGGTTTAGGTTGGATATTAGGAAAAACTTTTTCACTAGGAGGGTGGTGAAACACTGGAATGCGTTACCTTGGGAGGTGGTAGAATCTCCTTCCTTGGAAGTTTTTAAGGTCAGGCTTGACAAAGCCCTGGCTGGGATGATTTGATTGGGGATTGGTCCTGCTTTGAGCAGGGGGTTGGACTAGATGACCTCCTGAGGTCCCTTCCAACCCTGATATTCTTTGATTCTATGATTCTATGAATGTCCGAGGAGCAGTGGAGGGTGGGGGAAATAAACATGGGGAAATAGTTTTACTTTGTGTAATGACCCATCCACTCCCAGTCTCTATTCAAGCCGAAGTTAATTTGCAAATTAATTCCAATTCAGCAGTCTCTCGTTGGAGTCTGTTTTTGAACTCTTTTTGTTGTAATATTGCGACCTTTAGGTCTGTAATCGAGTGACCAGAGAGATTGAAGTGTTCTCCGACTGGTTTATGAATGTTATAATTCTTGACATCTGATTTGTGTCCATTTATTCTTTTACATAGAGACTGTCCAGTTTGACCAATGTACATGGCAGAGGGGCATTGCTGGCACATGATGGCATATATCACATTGGTAGATGTGCAGGTGAACGAGACTCTGATAGTGTGGCTGATGTGATTAGGCCCTATGATGGTGTCCCCTGAATAGATAAGTGGGCACAGTTGACAGTGGGCTTTGTTGCAAGGATAGGTTCCTAAGTTAGTGGTTCTGTTGTGTGGTGTGTGGTTGCTGGTGAGTATTTGCTTCAGGTTGGGGGGCTGTCTGTAAGCAAGGACTGGCCTGTCTCCCAAGATTTGTGAGAGTGATGGGTCATCCTTCAGGATAGGGTGTAAATCCTTGATGATGCGTTGGAGAGGTTTTAGTTGGGGGCTGAAGGTGACGGCTAGTGGCGTTCTGTTATTTTCTTTGTTGGGCCTGTCCTGTAGTAGGTGACTTCTGGGTACTCTTCTGGCTCTGTCAATTTGTTTCTTCACTTCCGCAGGTGGGTATTGTAGTTGTAAGAACGCTTGATAGAGATCTTGTAGGTATTTGTCTCTGTCTGAGGGGTTGGAGCAAATGCGGTTGTATCGTAGAGCTTGGCTGTAGACGATGGATAGTGTGGTGTGGTCTGGGTGAAAGCTGGAGGCATGTAGGTAGGAATAGCGGTTTGTAGGTTTCCGGTATAGGGTGGTGTTTATGTGACCATCGCTTATTAGCACCGTAGTGTCCAGGAAGTGGATCTCTTGTGTGGACTGGTCCAGGCTGAGGTTGATGGTGGGATGGAAATTGTTGAAATCATGGTGGAATTCCTCAAGGGCTTCTTTTCCATGGGTCCAGATGATGAAGATGTCATCAGTGTAGCACAAGTAGAGTAGGGGCATTAGGGGACGAGAGCTGAGGAAGCGTTGTTTTCTCCCCCCCGCTCTCCTGCTGGTAATAGCTCATCTTAAGGGATCGCTCTCCTTACAGTGTGTACGATAACACCCATTTTTTCATGTTCTGTGTGTATATAAATCTCCTCCCTGTATTTTCCACTGAATGCATCCGATGAAGTGAGCTGTAGCTCACGAAAGCTTATGCTCAAATAAATTGGTTAGTCTCTAAGGTGCCACTAGTCCTCCTTTTCTTTTTGCGAATACAGACTAACACGGCTGCTACTCTGAAACTTATCTCTTACTGTGTCCTTATATCTGTCTCAGTAGCTTCCGTTGTTGGGAGGTGTGGTTTTTCCTCTGGTTTGCTGAAATGTTCCAATTCAGCAACTTCACTGCCCTGTTAAGAAGTGCAGCCAAAGCCTTTGCAGT
This sequence comes from Natator depressus, assembly GCF_965152275.1. NCBI lineage: Eukaryota > Metazoa > Chordata > Testudines > Cheloniidae > Natator > Natator depressus. Next base: position 6,089,098 of record NC_134234.1, read on the forward strand.
GGGTATCTCTTCTTACCAGAGGGTTCCCAACAAGAATGTGTTGCCCACTGTCCAGATACTGCTCTCACATTCTGCCTTCAGTGGGTCACTCCAGATTGACACTGGCCTCCCTGAGAGCAAAATGAGACCCCCCATGTTTTGAAATCCCCATCCTTCATGCCTGGTATCAGAATGCCACATAAACAAGGGGATTCCTAGTTTCAGCACCCTAACAGAACAGTGCTCTCTGTAGCAGGACCTGAAACCATGATTTTCACAGCAGGAAGCCGAAAATAAAACACTGAGGGTGAAATCTTGGTCCCATTGAGAACAATGGCAAAACTCTGAACACGGCCAGGAGTTCACCCTAAATCCACATGGAGGGATTTAAACAAATGGCCTGATTTCCACTGGACAGGAGCCTCCAGTGACTTCAACTGGACTCGTCCTGTGGCCTCTAAGAATGGGTTAGGTCATTTGGACCAAAGAAGAACTGACAGGAGAGTTGCTGAAATCTCAAATTCACAGACTTTGAGGTTCAAAACAATTAGGATAACAATATGTTTGCGGGGCGTGGGGAGAGAGGTCTGCTCTCTCTGTACCCCTGCATTTCTGGTTCTGGAGAGCATAAGAAGCACAAAAAGGCAGCTAAAATAAAAGCACGTTTCTTTCTTAGAGGAAAGCAGGTGGTGTTTCAAATCTCACTGCGGGAGGCTCAGGAATGCATAGTGTGTCTCTGTGTACCTGGGGAGGAGGAACATGCAGTATCTGGATCACAGTGGCATGAAGTCCTGAAACTGGGTGAAATATGGAATGGACATCCTGCCTAATGCACAGACCAAAGAGGTGTAATGAGACCTCATGGGGAAGGGGTTTGCCTCAGACTGTACTGGAATGTTGGTCATAATGTAGCAAATTGTCTCTGACACATCCCCCATCCAGATCATCCCTCCTCCCTTGAGCAATCCCACTACAGCCTCCTGGCAATGTCAGCCATTGCCAACATGGAAAAGCAGCCTCAGGAAGGTATGTCCAGGTTTCTAACAGGCTGCAATACGTTAAAGCTTGCTTAGTTGTGAGGAAGAGTTACTCACGCTGGCTCTTTTTAGTCTCCACGTCCTGGCTCCCTCCCGCTGGTTCTGTCCGTCTCTCCTTCCCTGCACAGGCTGAGCTCCTGCTGGGGTTCCCTTCACCCCCAGAAAGGCAGTTCAGGCTGATCTCCCCCTTTTTCCTGGAGCAAGAAGACACTGAGTTTAACCTAGTCTGAGGAAGTATTTCTGTGAAATGTCGCTGTGGGGTCTGGCACCGGGTTCTGGTCCTGGGTGAGGGGTATCACTGTGTGGCAGGGCTGGACGTTCTGTACGTGGGGTGCCTACATGGACAGGCAGCCAGTACTGGGCGTTCTGGAGGCAGGGAGTGGGGTGTGCATTGACAGGCGGGCAGCATTGAGGATTGTGGAGGAGGCAGGCGGTGTACACCGATAAGCTGGCAGTGCTGGGGCTTCTGGGGGCAGGCAGGGGGTGTACATGGACTGGTGGATAGGCTCTGGGTGTTGTGGGGGCAGGGATTAGCATGCACACAGACAGGCAGGCAGTGCTGGGGGTTGTGGAGGCAGGGAGTGGGGTGTACACAGAGAAGCAGGCAGTGCTGGAGGTTGTGGGGGTAGGGAAGGAGGTGTACACCGAGAAGCAGGGAGAACTGAGGGTTGTGGGATAAACAGGGGGTGTACAGGGACAGTCGATCAGGGCTGGAGGTTGTGGGGGCAGGGAGCAGGGTGCACACCAGGGGTGGGCAAACTACGATCCGCGGGCCAGATCCAACCAATGGGATTGCCACACCCGTCGTGCCACGTGCCCCACACCGCTTCTAGAGACAGCCGGCACCACGTCCTTGTGGCCCCTGGGTCAGGGGGTCAGAGGGCTCCAAGCGCTGCCCTCACCTGCAGGCACCGCCCCCCGCAGCTCCCATTGGCAAGGAACAGGGAACCCTGGCCCCAATCTGTGCTGCTGCCACCCTGGAGCTGCTCCAGGTAAGTGGTGCCAGGCCAGAGCTGACACCCCAAACCCCTCCTACACCCCACAACCTAACTCTCTGTCCTGAGCTGCCTGCTGCACCCTGCAGCCCTCCTGCACCCAAACCCCCTGCCCTGAGCCCCCATCTCCCTGCCCTGAGCTCCCTCCTGCACTCTGCACCCCCTACTTCACCCCAAACCCCTGCCCTGAGCCCCCTCCCATACCCCACACTCCTGCCCACACCCCTGCCCCACCTGTACATTCACGGCCATGCAAGAAATTTCCCAACGCAGATGAGGCCCTCCGGCCAAAACTTTTGCCCACCCCAGTGTACATGGACAGGAAAGCAGGGCTGGAGGTTGAAGAGCAAACAAGAGGGCATACATGGAGAGGTTCGAAGCGCTGCTGAAATTATATTTTTCTTAGTGATTGTTGATCCACGGCCAGTGCTGGGACCTTTCCTGACTCCCTGTCTGTATGGGCTGGACACCATAGCTACATTACAACACACTTTGTTTGCTTTCACCTAGTTTACCAAGCACTCGAGATTGCGCTAAATCGGTGACCCATCTTCTTCATAATTTACGATCCCCAATTTTTGTGTCATCTGAAAAATTTATCAAAATTCAGGAGTGAGAAGGGTTAGCAGCTGAGTTGCTGACACCTTTCTATGCTTACACCTGTCAGTTAACACCTGTAAATTATGTCTCAGACAGAGCTTGGTGCCTGCAAGAAAATGTCTCACCAAAATTAACATGGGAAGCAACAGAGGTGCTGGCCTGTAGACATAAATACCAAGACCTTTGTGCCCCTATTGCCCATTCTGTTGAACACAAATTCATATCCCACCATGATAATGTCTGTTTTCATGGGGGAAACTTGTCTCCTTTCCAACACAGGAATAGCATCGTGGATCACCTATGGTCCATCTAGTCCAGTGTCTTCTTTCTGACAGTGACAGCCCCAGGTGCTGCAGAAGAAGGTGTAAGAAACCGAGCAGGGGTGGATGGGGTGGGAGATGACCTGACTGGCATGAGGGTGTCACCCTAACGCCCAACAGCTAGAGATGGGCTTGTGCCCTGAAAGACATGGGTGTATAAGCTTTCCAAAATGTTTATTTACCTATAAGTTTTGTAACTGGATCATCTCATTATCCATGTAAATGTCCAAATCATTCCTGATCCTTACTTAGCTCATGGCCTCAACTACCTCCTGTGGCAATGAGTTCCTCAGTCTAATTAGACACTGAGTGAAGAAAGCATTCTTTTTTTATCTGTTTTGAATTTGTCACAATTCAGTTGCATTGAATGTCCTCTTGATGTTGTGTTATGAGACACGGAGAACACATTTTCCACGTACTGTCTACCAGTTGGTAATAGACTTTTCTCATATCCCCTCTTATTCATCTCCCACTACATATGATAGTTTGGCCAGGCCCTTGATCATTCTTGCTGCCCTTCCCTGAACTGCTCTGGTTCTGCACTATTCTGTTTGAGAAAGATGCTCAGTAGTGCACAGAGAAGTCTAGGGAAGGATGAGACATTGATTGACTGATCTCATGGCATTGAATGATTCCCCATCCCACTCTTCCTGGAACCCAAGGTTTTGCTTAGTTTCTGTCTGTGCTTGCACTGTGAGCAGGGTTTCACAGAGCTGTGCACAATGACGCCCAGGTTCCTGTCCTGAGTTCATACAGTTAAATTAGAACCTTATTAGCTGTTTGAGGAGACAAGCTTTCCACTCCAATGGACAGACAGGTTGATGTTATTGACATCCAAGTTCATCTGTAAATGTTGCCACCTCATTGCTCATCCCCCTTTCTAGATTGGTAATAACTATAAAATATTTACTATTCTATTTGTTAAGAAGTGTTTAACCCCACCACACACACACCTCACGCTGTGCTTCCCTCTCTGCACAGGCACCCTGAGCATTTCTGAGCCAGATTGATTCATCGACCACCTCATGGCAGCTTTCAATTTCACCCTCTCTGACCCTTCAACAGTCATCCTAATGGGCATCCCTGGCCTGGAAGCTGCTTACATCTGGATATCCATCCCTTTCTCTATGTTCTACATTATCAGCCTGTTGGGAAATTTCATGGTTCTGTTTGTTGTATGCAAAGAGCAGACGCTGCACAAGCCGATGTACCTGCTGCTTTGCATGCTGGCACTCACAGACATCAGCACGTCTACCTCCGTCATGCCAAAGGCACTGTGTATATTTTGGTTCAATTTGAAAGGGATTATGGTGCATGGTTGCCTCACCCAGATGTTCTTCCTTCACGCGGTTTCTGCTATGCACTCAGCCATCCTCGTGACAATGGCCTTTGATCACTATCTTGCCATATGTAACCCTCTGAGATACGCCACCATCCTCACCAACATACGAATAGCTAAGCTAGGGCTCATGTGTTTGATAAGAGCTGTTCTCTTCGTTCTGCCCCTGCTCCTGAGCAGGCTTCCATTCTGTGCCAACCACATCATCCCCCACACGTACTGTGAACCTATAGCTGTGGCAAAGATATCATGTGGGGACATCACAGTCTATAGGATCCATGGCTTGGTGATAGCACTTATAGTCATCGGGTTAGACTTGATGCTCATTGCCCTGTCCTACAGTCTGATCATGAGGGCTGTCCTCAGAATCTCCTCCAAGAAAGCTCACCAGAAAGCCCTCAACACCTGCACAGCCCACATCTGTGTGATGCTATTGTCTTATACTCCCTTCCTCTTCTCCAACCTGACACACCGATTCGGTCAGGGAATTGCTCTCCACATTCAGATCATCATGGCCAACCTCTATTTCCTCATCCCCCCCATGCTCAACCCTATCATTTATGCGGTGAAAACCAAAGAGCTTCGTGACAAAGTGGGCAAATACACCTGCAGAATGTGATTGCCGGGGGCCACTGATTTTAAACCTGTGTGACGAGAGGAGGAAAGGACATCTCTTCTTTAATCAAGGGCGCTCTGTCCCAGTTTGGCTGAGCTCAGCATTGTGGAAGTTCAGAGTCTGAGAAGTTTCTCACACCTAATGTCTTATCACTCCATCACCAAGCACTGCTCTCTCCATTGCTGAGGTCCCTCTCTCTGACCATCACCATCCATTAGTGCCTGTGTGAACAGGATTCTTGATCAGATCCCCTTTTGCCCCTCCTGACTGGTTTTTTGGCCTTGCCTTGCGATTGGGGTTGAGGCAATCTTAAAGTGTGCGTTCCAGTAACGTTTTAACTGCTCTTATCTGTTCCCATCTTATCACCCCCACTGGCTAAGCAACATACACAATGTCTTTGATTTTTGGATACACATGCATTCTTCCTAACATGTGTGAACAAAGGACAAACATGCAAGCCTAACCCAAAAATACTACCTCAGGTGGAAATACAGGCCTGGGTCCTACATTGGCACTCGCGCGTCTAAGAATCATATGTACAGTGATCTGGTGAACAAAATTAGCCTGATTTTCAGGAAGTCTGGAGGACAAAACCAAATATTTTAATTGGAAAGTGATAATACAGGAAAGCTGCTGCAGGAATTAAAGACATTTTACAAGAGCTTGTGTTTTCGAGAATGGGACTGTTCTGTTAAACTATGACATCACCTTTGAGTCAGATTACTTACCAATTTGTGCAGTCAATTTTCATCTGGAACCCTCAAAATACACACTAACCAGTCACATTGTCAAAGACGTCAAAAGTAGGTGTCAAGATTTCATGTTGGAGTTTGTGAAACACATGAAACTGAGATTGCCAGGTGATTGAATCTCTTTCAGTACAAAGTCCTGCTACTACACTTAGCCCTGCATGACCTAGATTTGCTGATATCCCATTTTTACCATGTTTTGTGGAGACCTTGCACTGTTGGAGGAGCAGGGAAGAGTTTTGCTCATGATTCAGTGGCCTTATACACAGGATAACCAAGTTGAGCAGTCTTGGGTTGAAGTTCTTGAATGCACGGATGCCGCTGAGAACAAAGACCTCAGTGAACTTGGTTTGTTGACTCTTTTGTTGCTGTCGCTACCTTTTAGCGATGCTGAAGTTGAAAGACTGTCTTCTCAGATGAACTTGATAAAAACAAAACTGTGCCACAAGATAAACTTTTAGAAAATATTCTTCCTGTTAGGGCATATATAAAACAATACCAAATCTGTCATGAGTAATTTGCACCAAGAAAAGTAATGATTACACAGGTCATTGAGGATTTGTATGACCAGCAGCAGAAGCATTTTACTTCCAATGAAGATTGTGAGGAGGAAATGTTGCCTTTTAGAGATTAACAGTAGCCAACTAATTCAATGCAGAATATAGACATTGACCACCATAATTGGATTCAATTTGAAATCAATAATATTATACTGTTCTTGTTGTTTTTGCACTACATACATTTTGGGATCATTTGTGGCTATTTTAAACCCTGTCATTCACTGTTTTTTGTTTGAAACATCTTTTCAAACCTCAATCAGGATACAATTACCAGTATTGGGGGTTTGATTTTGATTGTGGTCTCATAGCTTTGTTGCTAATGTGGACGAATTCCTGCTGGGGCTTGTAGGGTTGTTTTTTTTTTTTAAAGCAAATCTATACTAGGTATCTAATCAAAGCTTTCATTTGTTACTTGATATATAAACCAACGTGTTAATTAAAAAAAATACCTTTGTTTCAATAAATAGATTGGGCTACTTTTGGGTTAGTTTTTAAGTGACCTTCCGCTATTAATGCTGTCAAAATTTGGCAGCCACCCCATGCCAGAGAAGCAGGCCAGAAGAGTCCAAGCTGGGCTAAAGCCAGAGCACAATTGCTGAGGCAGAGCTGAGGAGCTGAAGCAGACCAGAGCCAGGAACTGGGGCAGCACAGACCAGCTGCATCTATGGGGAGTCAGCGCTGAGCTAGAGCAGGGAGCTACGGAGACAGAGCTAGGATAGTGGATGCCAAATATGCCCCAAGTAACACAGCAGCTGAGCGCAATGAGCCGCTGGGCACAGCGAGGTGGGACATTGGGCAGAGGGCCCAGCACAGGGAAAGGTTTCTAGACAGGAGGGCTTTGAAGGCTGGAGTCAAAAGCGGGGAGGTGAACCCGATGGGAGGGCAGATGCTGGGAAGAAGGGTCCTGCCACCTAGCGCCTGAGGGAGTGTGGCCACTGCCAGAACAGGTGTCTTACCTGTGGTATCACCGCAGCACAGCCAAGGCCTGGGAGAGAGGCCTGTGATGTATGAGAAACAGAGCGTGACCTATTCTTACATCCCAGAGACAGCTGTTTGTGGAGTCTCCTATTTGTTTCTTATTTTTCGTACAGTTGCAGTTTTATCCATTCTGTGTGGTTTGAACGTAACTAAGTGATCAGAGTGTCAGGGAAGCCACTGGTGCAGATAAAGTGCCCCAGAGTGGGGACACCCTAGCCTCTCTCCTAAGTGATCACGATGAGACTGGGGATCAAACCCAGGGCCAGCCTTTGACATGGGCAGTCTGGGTGATGGTCCAGGGTGATGTACTGATGGAGGTACTCTTTGATACCTCCCACATGACCTGACCTGCCAACTGAAAACCAGCTGTACTTATGGAGCCACCCACCGATGAGCAACAGCCAGGGCCTGTCAAGAGCCGATGCTTACCTGAAAGTCAGTGTCCAGTATTGGTCACCAGTATTTCTACCATTGCTAGAACATATTGAATATGTTAGAGACATTTCAGCATGGCAGCACAAGAACACCCCAACCGAGCATCAGTCTTCTCTACAGAGGATGTGAGGGAGATTGCCAAACCTGAGACATTCTCTTTAGGTAACAAATCTCAGGAACTTTCCCAGACTGAGTTGTCATTAGAAGAGGGTTTGAAACAGATGAATAAATTAAACACTAACAAGACACCAGGACCAGTTAGTACACTGGGATCACAATTGTTCAACAAATTTGTAAACAATCTGGAAAAAGGCGTAAAAAGTGAGTTGGCAAAGTTTCCAGATGATACTAAACTACTCGAGATAGTTAAGTGAAAAGCAGACTACGAAGAGTTACAAAGGGATCCACAGAACTGGGTGACAGGGCAACAAAATGGCAGATTACATTCAATGTTGAGAAATCCAAAGTAGTGCACACTGGAAAACATAATCTCAACTATACCTGTAAAATGATGGGGTCTAAATTAGCTGTTTCAACTCAAAGAAGAGATCTTGGAATCACTGTGGATAATTCTCTGAAAACATCCACTCAATGCCCAGCAACAGTCTAAAAAGCTAACCGAATGTTGGGAATCATTAGGAAAAGGGTAGATCATAAGACAGAATATATCATATTGCCTCTGTATAAATCCATGGTATGCCCACATCTTGAATACCGCTTGTGGATCTGATCACCTCAACTCTAATAAGATACATTGGAATAGGGAAGGGCAATGAGGTGTTGTGTGTAGTGCTTCCTTTTCTTTGTTTTAAACCTGCTGTCTATTAATTTCCTTGAATGATTCCTGGTTTACCCAATCCTTCAGTAAGCCTTGTTTACACCACAGCAGCTCTGGCTGACTCTCCCTGTATGCGCATGCTTGAGTAAAGCTGGCTTCAGGTTTGTTCTGAACCAAACACAACGCTTGGTGATTTTTCCAAGACAATCTTGGTGCTGTGACTCGGATAGATGGTGACCCCCGAGAGCTGGAGATCTGCGAACTGTTCCCCACCAGACCCCGGGCCCATCCAAAAAGCTAAGAGACCTTTTGAAATCTCTATATTGGGTTTCTAGTGGAGGACTGCCCGTAGGCTCTGGGCTTGGGTCAGTTGTATGCTCCATCCGTACTTTTGCTGCCAGACATGCCTGGTGCCCTTGGGGTGGGTTAAAGTCCCATCCAGGTTTGGTTTCCCCAGGAAGAGCCACTGAGGGTGGCTGGGCAGGTCATGGATAGACCTGGGCAGGTCGTGGATAGATCTGGTTCTGTGTACCAGTGTGAACTGAGTAAGGTCGGAAGACCAGTGTGAGTGTGAGTCACAGGAAGACCCACAGAGAGCCCTGTGAAGCTGTGGGCTCATGACTGGCAAGGGGCTTGTCTAGGTCTAGGAGTGTGTGATCCCATCCCTTCCGTCCTCAGACGGTCTGTTTCCGTACCCTCTTTCCTCCCCTGTCTCTGGTTCCCGCCTAAAGGCGGTTTGACAAGCCACTGACTGGTCTGATCACCTTGCCCCAAGCGACAGAGTATGTGGTGCCAGCCAACGCTCTTGGCTAAAGGGGGGCTGTAAGCAGGGGTGAAAGTAACTTAAAGGACTTACCGGTATTCCGGAGTCCTGATGAGGGGGAGGGGCCTCAACCGGAAGAGGCGGGGCCTTTAAATCCCCAGGCACTTTAAATCAGGATTTAAAGGGCCTGGGGCTAGGGCTGTGGGAGCAGCAGCTGGGAGCCCTGGGCCCTTTAAATCACCCCCTGAGCTCCCAGCTGCAGAGGCAACTGAGAGCCCTGGGGTTCGGGGGTGATTTAAAGGGGGCTATTTAAAGGGCCTGGGGCCACCGCTACCCAACTTTTTGTGGGCCTGGTGCCAAACATATTTGAGGGCCTCCCTGGGGAAAGAAGAGGCCGGGGAAAGAGCACAGCAGGGTATGGTGGTGGTGGGGGGGAAGGATTGGTCCCCAGCTGGAGTGGGGCAAGATGATTACAGTGAGGCATGGGGGGAGAATTAGTCCCTGCTGAGTGGAGCAAGGCAGGGGCTGGGGGGCAAAAACACAGTGGGGTGGGAGCTAGGGTCGGTCCTTGGAACAAGGGAGGGGCTGGGGGTAAGCTGCAAGGGCAGCAGGGCTGGGGAGGGGGTAAACAGGATTGCACACACACACCCCTGCCCACATAGAGTGGGTACCTACCTTCTCCCTGGTTCTAGCCCATTCTCTTTGTCTCTCTCTCCACCAAGCTGAGGGTGGGGGTGCACCTAGAACAGGGCTGGGGATGCAGGGTCTGGGCGGGAGTTAGGGTGCAGGAGCAGGCTGGGGGTTGGGGTGCAGGGTCTGTCCAGGAGCTAGAATGAGGAAGGGGGCTCGGGTTGGGGCAGGAGGTTGTGGTGTGGAGCGCTTACCTGGGGCAGCTCCCATTCGGTGCGAGGGGTGCCGGTGGGTATGTGGGGTGGGGGAGGGTGCAGGAGCTTCCGTTTGGTGCTCAGGGTGGGGGTGGGGATGTGGAGGGGTGCAGGAGTCAGGGCATGGGGAGTGGGAGGGTGCAGGAGTCAGGGCAGAGGGCTGGGGGTGTGGGCTGGGGTCGCTCCCAGCTCCCTGCCCTGAGCAGCTCACGGCAGGGGGCTGGAGGGGGTATGCCCAGATTCCACCCCCTTCCCCAAGCCCCCGCCCCCGCCTCTTCTCAGCAGCAGGGAGAGAGAGTGGGGGGCGGGAACGCAGCACACTGGGGGAAGAGGCGGGGGAGGAGGCAGGGGGGAGCTGGGCTGCAGTGGAGCCTGCCCTGCAGCAGCAGGACAGGGCTCCGGGAGAAGGCAGCACCAAGCTGCTGCCCCCATAGGAGAGAGCAGGGGGTGGAGAAGAGTGGCCAGGGCCCCTTCCGAGCGTGGGCCCTTTAAATAGCCGCTGGAGCCCCACCACAGCTCCCCCAGGGCTCCGGCAGCGGGCTCTGGTGGAAATTTAATGGGTTCGCGGCTCCAGCCGCTGCTGGGAACCCCAGGCCCTTTAACTTGCCGCCTGGGGAAGCCGGTCCGCCCCCGGTATGGAGCACTGGCTCTTGCTGGTACGCCGTACCGGGGCATAGCGGCTTACTTGCACCTCTGGCTGTAAGACAGTCATGGAGGCCCTAAACAGAACCTTCCCTGTGTGAGTGAGATGAGAGAATTGAGTTAAGTACTGGGGGCTGGACGATCCAAGGGGATTCCCCTCTCGCCAGGTGCAGTACTGGTGGCTGGAGGATCCAAGAGGATTCCCCTCTTGCCAGGTACAGATGGGGGTCAGTGAGTCAAAAAGGATCATCGTCCAGCAAAAGGCACACACTAGTTCACTTGCAAGTTTCTGGAAAAATTGGAATTGGTATACAAGGGATAGGAATAATTTAAAGTTGTGGTTTCCCTTAGAGGGAAAATTTCGACTTTGACAAGATTGTGCACCTCAGAAGTGCGCTTCTGGCCAATGTCAGTGTGAGGCATATTTCTATTGTCATAAATAAAAAAAAATGGCATCGTGAATCTCAAATAAAGGGTCTCAAGGACTCCCAGGAGAAACTTACAACACAATTAAAAGAGATAAAAATAAAACTGGCAAAGAATTTAAATCCGACTAAGCTGGCAAGAAATATTAAGCAACAGAAGCCCCTTACGTGCACCCCTCAGACAGTGTCTCCCCATACTGAGGAAATGTTCCCCTTGTGCCAATTCCCGGGTAATGGTGCTTCAGGTCATGAGACCTCGGGGTCTGCACATGCACCTTGGTCTCCTATGGAATTGTATAATTTACTTAAAAAATTTCCAAAAAAATAAGAAAGGACCCTGTTAAATTCAAAAAGGAATTGCAAATTGTTATAAACTGTTATAACCCTACATGGGTGGATTTAAATCAGCTTCTATGAGGGGTCATGCCTAGGGAAACACTGAGTTGCCTTTGTGAAAAAGCTCAGTGGCCCAAGCAAAATCCAGGCCATAACCAAAAAAAGTTAAATAAAATCAGGAAGAAGCTGTTAAATAAAATTCTCACAGTCAGCCCAAAGACAGCTGACTAAAGCAAAAATTTGCACCTGTAAACAAAATAAAAATAAGAATTTGAATAAAACCCAAATACTCTCACCACCACATTAAAACTATGTTAATGACCTTCCAGCTCCAGAACATACAGGGACCCCGTAACAGCCGCCCATTGCAGGGGGAGAAGGGGAAGGCCAAACCAAGGTCCCCACCGTCCACCTCCCCTAGGAACCCAGTAATGGCACATGTTACTATTTCAAGCAAATGGGCCATTGTATACAGTACATGTCCCTTCCACCCTGGTTGATCCAAAAAGGTAGGGGCGGGCAATACTCTTATTCCCCACCCCATCTCTTCACCTCTGTCCATTTCTATCCATCCTTTGTTTAACCATCATGTTTTCCTCCTAAGCCCTTGTTCACCTGCTAACCTTTTGGGAAAAGACTTGCTGTGTAAATTAAATTGTATAATCTGCTGTACCCCAAATGTTGTGTATCTGGACATGCCTGATCCCGCTCAAAATGAGATCCTGGCAGTTTACAGGAGAAGACCGACCCCAGACCTTCCTCGTTGCAACAGGAACTGCTGACTAAGATCTCGCCCTCCTTGTGAGCCAATCATGCCAACCAGGTTGGGTGCATTGGGTCTGCCCAACCGGTTAAGATTCACCTAAACCCAGCAAGACCCCTTCCCGAGGTGCAGCAGTACCCTCTATCAAAACAGGCCAAGGGAAAATCCAACCTGTTCTTACCTCCTGCATTCAGCAAGGAGTCATTATTCCTACGGTCAGTGAGTGTAACTGCCCCATTTTACCATGCTGTTAATGCTATCTTTCCCGTTGTCCCTAGCCCTGCTACTATCCTTTCCTGCAAAGCACCAGTGCTGAGGGGTTACCACCACCTCAAATAAGGAAAAGGTTGTATTAAGTCCAGACATAAAGGATTAAGGTTATTGTTAAATAAGATACATCTTATATCTGTCTGACAGATCTGACCTTGAAGTTTTTAAGGTCAGGCTTGACAAAGCCCTGGCTGGGTTGATTTAATTGGGGATTGGTACTGCTTTGAGGAGGGGGTTGGATGAGATGACGTCCTGAGGTCCCTTCCAACTCTGGTATTCTATGATCTAAATATAAGGAATAAATGTGTGTGTATGTAAATAGGTCTGTATAAATAAATAAAAGGGGGGTTAGTCAAAAAGCCACCCTCCTTGCTAAATTGGTAGTGAAACAATGCCTGTGCCCATGGAAAGAAATAATGCAACGGGGGCGGGGGGGGGGGGGGGAGGATCGAGCCCAGACAAGCAGGCAACCACAGTTTGAGAAAGTTAAAAGAAAAAAAGGGAGAGGTTAACTCTGTAGTTACTGGAGGAAATTAAGCAGTGAAACTTTGTACAAATGTTAAAAAAGAAGGTGTTATGAAAAGAAAATTCTTGGTTTCTTTGCAGCTTTTCCTTTGAAGAAAGGGCACATTTCTCTGGAAAAATTTCTGTAAATAATCCAGGCAAAAGGTTATTTAAGTGAAATCATTTAACTATAAACAAGTTAGTTAAATTTGCTAAAAAAAAACCCGACTCCTGATGTGTACAATCTTTGTTTTATAAGTTTAAGATGAATTGGTGTTGTTTTAAAAATTGTAAAACCAAAAAATACTTTTGCCAGACAAAAGAAACTAGTGTTGTTTAATTTTGGTATTTAGCATTTAATCCTTAAAGTGACTTAATGCTTTACAAGATTTAAAATGTTTTTAAATAAAGACCAAAGTTGTGGCTGCAGCAGGTCAGTCAAAGCCAGGAAAATGGGAAAAGACTTTAAATCTGTTTTGGTAACAAATAGCAGATAGAAGCTGTAGTCAGTGCCCCGCACTAAGTCTTAAGGTGGCTCTGTGTAATCAATGGTCGCTTTGCCAAAGGGGAGCCAAAATGGGTTGTGTTTTTCCCTTTTCAAATCAATGTGTATTTAAAAGCAGAAGTTAAGAGTTAGAAGTTAATTGTGTCTTTTTGAGACAAAGTCCCTAAGCGGCTAATAACGTTGAATCCAAAAGCAAGTCAAGAATGTCTGTGTTAATGCAAATCACCTAAATAATAAAAATAGAAGCCATTGAAACCTAACCTGCCTATAAAACAAATACAGAAAAATATGGTGAAGGGCTAAAATCCGTATGCTGTTTATGTTACAACCTGATATATAGACGGTGTCAGCTCTTTTTATAGACCCAAAATCCAGAGTTTGGTCAAGAAGACAGTGACCTAGCAAATAGTGAACAATATTAGCTAAGAAGCAGAACAAACAAAGGACAGCCTTGCTTTTTGCTAAAATGAGCTTGGTCAGCAAGAAGCCAGGTAGAAATTATAATTGGGGGCTTTATCTCAAAGTTGAGAACAAACCATGGGAATGAAAGGGGCCCTGTTTCTTCTGTAGAAGAGGTGTCTTCCTACACACCAGCCTTGAGTTTACGGAAGAGGTTCAAACATATCAGTATATGAGATATGATAAACTCCCTCCTAGACATTGCCAGTGCCTGCCTTAGAAACACAAATGAATAATTAAAAGACAACCTTTTTTGCTATATACTTTTCATTTGTCCCTTTGTTTTAACTCCTAGGTGTGTACCTATCGGACAGTCAGGGAAGCTACTTCATTATCTATGGATCCCAAATCAGAATTCAACATCTATATATATATTTTATACTAACACACTTTATATATCGTTTAATGGAGAACACCTGTGTACTAATTAAGTGTCATGTGTTAACCTGAAACCATGGGCGGAGACATTATGTAACCTTTTGACCATTGGCTACTGTGCTTATCTCGTCTTGCTGCTAGACCTATCCAGGGGTTTGGGACTGCCTACCCCGTCATTTCCCTCTGCCCATGAAAAATCCATATAATCCATTGTAATCAATTGTTTGGTAGTGTCTCTGAGCCTAATAAATGAGGTGACACTCCGTCACTGCTGTACGTAATAAACCCACGTGCTTGATTCTACATGGTGTCCATATTTGTTCCTTCATATGGGGAGTAATTCCTCAGTTTTGCCTGCAATCAGCAAGGATATTTGTAAAAAAAATGTATATTTTAAGCAATACTGCCAGCAGTGTGTAATCTGCCAGCAACATAGTGCTGGTAAAGCAAGGACTAAATGTTGTAATTATAAGTGTGTTAGTTTTAGTTAATGTATTTTCCAACTGGGTTAAGGCCTTTCCCTGTAAAAAGGCAGATGCCAAAAGCGTTGTAAAACTTTGTTTAAGGATTTTGTACCACGATTTGGCATACCGGTGAGTAGCAACAGTGATAGTGGATCTAATGTTATTGAACAAATTATAACAAGTTATGTGCAGCTTTACAGATCCAACACAATCTCCACCACCTGGAGTCTGCAGTCTGCCGGGACGGTAAAACGTCAAAATGGGATTTTGAAAAATAAACTGGCCAAAATCTGTGCTAAAACACATTTAAAGTGTCCAAATGCCCTCCCATTAGCATTAATGAATGTAAGGGCCACTCCCAATCGAAAGACTGGACTCAGCCCTCATGAAATTCTAACAGGGCACCCCATGCGACTACTGGCTGCACCCCCACTGGCCCTGGCTCAGATGGACATTCATTTAATGGATGACACAGTGCTTAATTATTGTCAGTGTTAGGATACAGATATTCAGGACTGTCTGTAAAGGCCTATACTCTAAGAATGTAGGTATATTCTTATCATTTAGCTAGTCATAGAGGTATAAAAGAAAGAATCAAAATCACTGTCTGCCGGTGTAAGGGCCTTCTCTTACTATGACAGTCTGAGGCCCTGTGCTTAGGCTAAGGCCTTTGGCTAAGCAGCAGAGGCAGCCATAAGCTGGGAAGTGACCAATCACATCCTCACATTGCAAACTAGTCACATTGAAATAAGGCAATCTGGGGCTGTTAGAAAGGTGATCTGGCCTATCACCTCCAGAGAAAGGAAAGTGCTGAGAAAATGTAAAAGAAAACTTAGTTTGATAGCATCCTGTCTGGCAAGAACTCACTTATCCATAGCTGGGATGTGAAATCCTCATTTCTTTGTTGTTCTATCACTGAAGTCCCCATTTCCCTATTGTTTGTATAATCTCTGTCTGGTTCTGTGATTGTTTCTGTCTGCTGTATAATTATTTTTTTCTGGGTGTAAACTAATTAAGGTGGTGGGATATAACTGGTTGGCTAATCATGTTACAATATGTTAGGATTGGTTAGTTAAATTTCAGTAAAATGATTGGTTAAGGTATAGCTAAGCAGAACTCAAGTTTTACTATATAGTCTGCAGTCAATCAGGAAGTAAGGGGGGAAATGGGAACAGGGAATGGGGGTGGGGAAATTGGAATCATGTTTTGCTAAGGGGGGGAACGGGAACAGGGACACAGGTAAGGCTTGGTGGTGTCAGAGCTGGGAAGAGGAACACTAAGGAAGGAAACTGGAATCATGCTTGCTGGAAATTCACCCCAATAAACATCGAACTGTTTGCACCTTTGGACTTCGGGTATTGTAGCTCTCTGTTCATGCGAGAAGGACCAGGGAAGTAAATGGCTGAAGGAATAAGCCCCCTAACAGTCAGGCACTAACAAAATGTGTTAGGTCTTTTTATATAGAGCAGCCCCGCCACTCGCTGAAACCAGGAGACTGGATCTATATAGAGGTCCATCAGCAAGAAACCGTCCTGGCCCCATGCTGAAAGACCCTTATCAAGTCCTGTTAATTATCAACACCACAGTGAAGTGCCAAAAATTGACTACCTGCCCATGTTTCTCACTGTAATGGCTCTCCAACTGATGATCGATCTATCTTTCCTTCTGGCGTTGTTGCTCCTTCTGGACAGCAGGAGTGAAGGACAAGGTGAAAAGCCTGTAACTTCTCCCTTATCCACTGACAGAACTACTGTGCATTTGAACTTTGCTAGAAGAGCCAAACCATTACAGGGTGATGTGCTCGTAACCTCTCCCCTGCATAATGCTAAACCACTGCTATTCCAAGAAAGAAGAAGGAACACTCGCTCTGCTGAAACCACCAAAGTCCAGGGATTCCTAACTACAAAAGACATTAAAAATTGGCCCTGGTGAAAAAGACAAAGTATTGTTAATTGGCAGGGAGAGAATTGTGGAGACCGCGCTTGGAAATGTGGAGTTGAGTGGTGGGGTGGGTTTTTTTCCGGGGGCTGGGCTCTGTGCTTACCTACAAGTACCATCAAAATGCACTGCCCTCCCTAATTGGCTTCCGGAGGATGAATACCAAAAACACCTTGCTGCCACAGACATTATTCCCACCATTCCCTCCACCTCTGTCACCACCCCTAAAATTTACCTAAATACAAATAATACTGTATAGTCTAATGAAACCCAATGGCCCAGGCCTTCACATCTTAGTAATTTACTAAAATTTTGTTTAAAAAAATTATTTTTTTAAAGTTCAAAATAGTTCATAAAAGCAAATAATAAAGTAAAAAACAAATGGGTTGGTAAAAATAGAAATATATGGTATCACTGCAACTGAGCCCCAAAAGTCAAAAATTAAAATTAAATGGGCCCATAGCGGGACAGATATAATGACCATTCCCAAAGTTTTTAGCATGATAGATAAAAAAGGCCCTTATTGTTATTTGGTCACCCAACTGGTAAATAATCAAACAAATACCCAAAAGGTTTGTTCTGCTGCTGAAAAAATTACCTGTACTGAAAATGTCCCAATAATTAATAATTTAAACTGCACCATATTGCAGTACACCCCGTCCTATGATATTAATGTTAAGGCCTCTCAAGAGTATATAAGGGTGTTCAGCCATCAAAATTGTATAATACTTCATCAAAGAAAGATGGCTTGAAGTTTCAATGGACTGTAATTAATGCTACACTAGGAACTGTAAAATTTACACTACCCTTATCTAGTTTTCAGATTACCTCCATATATCCTAATTGTTCAAAGGGAGCTGCCATTTGGTTGGCACAGCAATGGACCTGGGTTTCTGCTAGAAAAAAAGGGACTTGGCTGGACACCTACGGGATGGTGCAAATAGCATGGCTGCAATCTACAATATCCATAAAGGTCAGCAACATGAGGAAAAATTGGGACAGTTGAAAAAAGCCACGGGCCTTCTTGCTGGAGCACAGCTAGCCCAGGTTCAGGCTAGTGTTGGTGAATTGTATGTTATCTCCGCCCTTAGTTCAATGACCCAAAAGCTGTTAACAGAGATGGTACTGGGTATCACCAACTCTGGAAAGGCATTGCAGTGGGATCAGGCTTGTTCAGAGGTTCAGGATTTTCTAAATGACCAGGTCACGGCCATTCAGAGGGATCTTGAACATCAGGCTTGGCCTACTGCCCTTACAAATACCTCAGGAGTGCCATCTAATCTGTGGCCATGGAGACATACTTGGAGATTTTCTGAGTGGAAATGCAAACTTTCACAGTGCTCCTTCCAAGCATACGGGCCGGTCGGAGGGGTATGGGCTCCCACCTACTGAATCCTGCCGGGTCCGTGGGGAGAATGCATGTGGGATTGGATAATTCACCAAGACATTTGGAAACTTGAACTACCTGGTATGCCCAACCAATTTGTAGTCAGTGCTCCTGAAATAACGCCCGGCATTTGGGGAAGGACTGGAAGCAAATGGACACTCTGGTCATTAGAACCCCCTCAACTTCAGTATGTACATAAACTAAAACCAGGAGAGGTTGTCACGGTTCACAACAACATTTGTTGGGAGGGTATGGGACATGGGACTACCCTGACAGGACATCTACTTTTCCAAGCTAATAATAGCTGTGTGCACGTTAAGACCACTAGCTTAAATGACATACACTTTTATCTCACCACAGCCGCAGGCAATCATATCATTTACTGGCCTGCGGATAAAACTCTACAATTAGCCCTTAGGTTCCAGATACCCTTTAACTGGACTGCTTTAGTACCTGACCGATTCCAAAACTTGCTTTCAATCCTACCAAAGGTTCAGAAAATTTCCAAATTACAGGGGCAAATTTAAATGCTCCAAAATATATATCAAGCTGAAAAAATGCCTTTTATACTGCCTATAGAATGTCTACTTTGTGTAACCAGGCTAATGTGTTGTGTTTTGTGACTAAAGCTATACACCAATCCCAACCACATCATACTATTACCATGGGAATGTTGTTGCTTTTACTGCTGTCTAGCATAGGGTTATGTTATTGTTGCTGTAATAGATGTATTTATCATTGCCTGTCCAGCCCTGGACCTGCCAAGCTCGGCGCAAGGAAGCAGGTGGCTCTAATGATTGTAAATGAAACATATAAAACAGTTCGGGCAAAATAAACCAAAAGAAAAAAAAGAAGAAACTTAACAAGCTCATGGCTATAGAAGTTTAGGCCCAATTAGTGGTGTCAAAAAAGGCACCAGAAGTAGGGAATGTGGAGGACCCAAGTAGGCCTAAGCTTCTCAAGTAGGCCTAAAATTTTGGTCAAGCTAACTGTGTATATGAAGCATAAGAAGAAAGCGTGGAAAATTCCATTAAGGGGCAATTGCAAAACAGCACAGCTTAAGAAATGTAACCATAACCACTAGAAGTTAAAAAAAACAAAAAACATTAACTGCAAAGAAAACACCTGTCAATAGCAGAAAAAGCTTGTTTTTGCAAAACTTCAAGTCAGGCAAAGCTACTGTTAAAGCTTGCACTATATGCCAAATAAGGAAAATGCTGTTGAAGGAAGTGGGTTTGACAAATTGTGGTTTTCAGCAATATAAGCTCCTGTATTTTCTGTATTTGGCAGAGCAGCTCTGGCTGACTCTCCCTGTATGCCCATGCTTGAATAAAGGGACCTCAGGTTTGTTCTGATCCAAACACAATGCATGGTTAATTTTTCCATGACAACACCTACTTTTGACATCTTTGAGAACTGGAATGCTTACTGTGTATTTTGAAAGTTCCCACTAAAAGTGACTTAAAAATTGACTGCATACAGTGGTAAGTTATTGCACTCCAAAGTGTTGTCATAGTTTATCACAGCAGTCTGGTACCCGGGTATTTCAGAACCCGCGACAGGGGCACCTTAATTATTTCACTTCAGGTGGTGTCAGGAATAAATCAATTGGAACACAGCAATTCTGTCTGATCAAGGAATAAATCCAAGTAAGCATGCTCTTGTCTAACACTGCAATTTATTAGATTTAAGCACACACAGACATAAGCAGTAGGTCTAGAACATCCCAGATATTTACCTAACAGCTGGAACGGTATAGAGTAATTAAGAGAGGGTTCGCAGTGGCCAGTTGCTCTCCCACCAGGGATAAAGAGTGTCTGGAAAAATATCTCTCAAGATGGCTTCGGAGGACTGCTCCAAATTACACTGTATTAGCTAATTTTGTATAATTTCTACAAAACACATAGGTCATAGTGACCCCTACTGGATCACCAGTTTTCCTAACTTTCAATAAACTTGTAATATCCGAGGCATCTAGACTCAAGGTTATCATCCATTTATATTCTTTCATTCGCACGTATTTATTTGTTTGTCCACTCCTCTCATTATGATTACCAGAAACTGCCAGCTAGATTTTGACCTTGCATCTAAAAGCCTGCTTTCCAATTAACCCTTAATTATGTGGTGTTTTATTTTATTAATTCATAGTGACTGAATGTACATCATATAGTTGCAATTGGCTTGATCACATTCTAGGATAAACACCCTTCAAATCCAGTGTAACACAGTCCAGTTCTCAAAAACACACAGTTTCATGACTCTCACCAATAAGCTCTAGTACAATGTCCTTAATTCCTGCTGCAACTTTCCCATATTAAAACTTTCCAACTGAATTACCTGGTTTATCTTCCAGATTTTCTGAAGGATTGCAAGTAGAAAAAATAAGTAAATTTTGCTCTCCAAATCACTGTACATATGATAAAGAAGTTCAGCATTGTAGTTGTTTTCTTTGTCTTTGTCTCTCAGAAAGTGTAGCTTTGTTTCATTAAACTGATCAAGAACCCTGTACACGCAGGGTCTAATGGAAAGCCACCTTGCTTCAGAAAGCTGATAAATATTCTGGTGGTCTGGAAACCACAGAAAGGCCAGCGTGTGTGGAGATGGGGGCTGATAGGTGACACTGAAAGGGATCAGGTGATGGTCAGGGAGGGGGAACTCAGCAATGGAGAGAGCAATTCTTGGTGATGGAATGATAAGATGATTGGTGTGAAGTTCTCAGGCTGTGAACTTCCACAATACAGAGCTCACCCAAACTGGGACAGAGCACCCTTGATTAATGAGGAGATATTCTTTTCCTCTCTTGTCATGCAGGTTTAAAGTCAGTGGCCTCCAGGCAACCATATTCTGCATGTGTATTTGCCCACTTTGTCACGAAGCTCTTCGGTTTTCACCGCATAAATGATAGGGTTGAGCATGGGGGGGAGGAGGAAATAGAGGTTGGCCAAGATGATGTGAATATGGGGAGCGATACTCTGACCGAACCGGTGTGTCAGAGTGGAGAAGAGTAAGGGAGGATAAGACATCAGAATCACACAGATGTGGGCTGTGCAGGTGTTGAGTGCTTTTTGGTTGACTTTCTTAGAGGAGATTCTGAGGACAGCCCTCATGATCAGACTGTAGGACAGGGCAATGAGGGTCAGGTCTAACCCAATGACTAGAAATGCCATCACCAAGCCATACATATTGTTGACTGTGATGTCCCCACACGATATCTTCACCACAGCCATGTGGTCACAGTATGTGTGGGGGATAATGCGGTTCACACAGAATGGCAGCCTGCTCAGGAGCATGGGCAGGGGCAGGATGAAGAAAACAGCTCTCATCAAACCCATGAGCCCTAGCTTAGCTATTCGTGTGTTGGTGAGGATGGTGGCATATCTCAGAGGGTTACATATGGCAATGTAACGATCGAAGGCCATTGTCACGAGGACGGCTGAGTGCATCATAGAAACTCCGTGAAGGAAGAATGTCTGGGTGAGGCAGCCATTCACAGTAATATCTTTCAAATTAAACCAAAATATACACAGTACCTTTGGCACAACAGAGGTAGACGTGCCAATGTCTGTGAGCGCCAGCATGCAGAGTAGCAGGTACATTGGCTTGTGCAGGGTCTGCTCTTTTCCTACAACAAACAAAACCATGAAATTTCCCAACAGGCCAACAATGTAGAATGTAGAGAAAGGGATGGAAATCCAGGCGTGGGCGGCTTCCAAGCCAGGGATGCCTGTTAGGATGGATGTTGAAGGGTCAGAGGGGGTGAGGTTGAAAACTGCCATGAGGTAGTCGATTCTTTGATCGGGCTCAGAAATGCTCTATGTGCCTTTGAAGGGAGAGAAGCAGAGCAAGTCGGTTACACGCTTTATAACAAATATTGTGGTAAATGTTTTATAGTTATTAAAAATCTAGGAAAGGAGGTGAGATGGCAATATTTACAGATGGCACCACATTATTTAGTTCAAAGTCAAGTCCAGAGAAATCTTCAGAGGGAGCCCATGTCAATAACTGCAACGTGTCTGCCCCCTGGAGGGAAAAGCTTGAAATCCTCATAGACCTTAAAGTTTCCAATTTAACTTTATGAACTCAGGACAGTGACCTGGGCGTCATGGTACACAGCTCTGTGAAACCCTGCTCAAAGTTCAATCATGGACAGAAATAAACCAAATCATTGGGATCCAGGAGGAGTGGATTGGGAAATCATACAGAAAATACAATGCCATGAGATCAGTCAGTCAATATTTCTCCCTCCTCTGGATTCCTCTGTGTAGTACTGGGCACACAGGATATTGCAGAACTAGAAGGAGCTCCGGGAAGGGCAACGAGAATGATCAAGGGCCCAGGGAAACTCTCATATGGAACAGGTTGAAAAGACTGGAACTGTTACCTTAGAAAGGAGATAAATTAGAGGGGACATGAGAAATGTCTATAAATTTTTGACTGGTAGTGAGTAGATAGGAAATGTGTTCTCCCTGTCTCCTACCTCAAGATCAAGAGGACATTCAATTAAACTGAAAGGTGGAGAATTCAAAATAGATTAAAAAAGAGTGCTTTCTTCATTTGATGCCTTATTAGACTGAGGAACTCATTGCCTCAAGAGGTAGCTGAGGCCATGATGTAATCAAGAATCAGAAAGGGTTTGGACATTTACATAGACAGTAAGACTATCCAGTCACAGTAGTCACACACAAAAAGTTTTGGAAAGCCTACACGCTGAAGTGTTTCAGGGCACAAGTCAATCTCTAGCTGTTAAAAATTAGGGTGACACCCTCATGGTGTTAATTTCATCCCCCCATCAACCCACTGCTTGTTTTTTTACACCTTCTATGGCAGCACCTGGGGCTGTCACTGTCAGAGAGAGGACACGGGACTAGATGGACCATAGGTCTGATCCACGATGCAATTCCTGTGTTGGGCTATGACTTTGTGCTCAACAGAATAGGCACTAGGGGCAAAATGGGTCTTGGTATTTAGGGCTACAGGCCTGCACCTCTGTTACTGTCTTGCAGGCACCCAGCTTTGTCTAACAGATAAGTTGCAGGTGTTAACTGACAAGTGTAAGCAGAGACAGGTATCAGCAATTCAGCTGCTCACCCTTCTCATGCCTGAATATTGATGAAGTTTTCAAATGACACAACGATTGGGGGATTGTAAATAATGAAAAGGACAGGTCACTTATTCAGAGCAATCTGGATTGTTTGATAAACTGGGATGAAGCAAACAAGATGTATTCTAATATGGCCATGTAGATATCTATATATAGGAACAAAGATTGTGGGTGATGTTTACAGGATGTGGGACTATTGTGGGAAGTTTAATGTATCTGAACAAGATATGGGGGTGTGCAGGGATAATTAGCTAAACATGATCTCCCAGTGTGACCCTGGATGATAGCCAGAGGAATCTCAAGGAGAGGTAGAGAAGTTATTTTACCTTTCTATTTGGCACTGGTGTGACTGCTGCTGGAATCCTGTCTCCAGTTCTGATGTCCACGATTAAAGATGGATGTTGATACACTGAAGATGGTTCAGAGAAAAATCACAAGAATTATTAAAAGATTAGAAAACCTGCCTTATAGTGATAGACTTAAAGATCTCAGTCTATTTAGTTTAATAAAGATAGGTAAGGGGTGACTTGAAAACAGTCTGTAAGTACCTACATGGGGAACCGATACTTAATAATAGTCCTTTCAGCCTAGCACACAGAGGTGTAACAGGATACAATGAAGTTAAAGAAATTCTGACTGGAAATAAGGTTTACATTTTATAACAATAATAATTAACTACTGGAAAAATTTACCAAGGGTCTTGGCAGATCCTTCATCACTGAGAATTTTTAAATCATTGTTGGATGTTTCTCTAATGGATCTTGTGTCGAAATATTTTGGGGGAAATTCTTAGGCCTGTGTTATTCAGACCAGATGATCACTACAGACCCTTCTGGCCTTGGAATCTATGAACATGTCCCGGGGAGTCCTCATTTTGCCTCCAAGCTTGTACATGCGTTTACTGGAGGCACTTTTTCTATTCATGACAATGTTGAATTTAGCCTCACAGGGAGAAATTCTCAAGTGACTGCGTCTCCTTGGAAATGTTACACTAGATATATATTTCGTGAGGCTGAAGGATTCCGTGAGACACTGCATGGATGAACATTTTAGGTGAGAAAAATAATGACTTCAGCCCTGAAATCTCCGCATTGAGGAATGAATGTACAACTCTCACCATTAATGACAAACAGATCTGGCTAGCAAATGGTCCCAGAGAATCCTCTGTTTAATGTCTGTGTCCCAGTGGCTCTCTGTTTCAGTCAGCTTCAGTGGTTCCTGCATGTGACAGCTGTATTGATCTAGGCCCTCACATGTCCCACAGTTGCCCACTCTCATTATATAATGTGCAAACTTAGCTTGCAAGTTGTTCCTGTGTAGCTGTCCTTGAAGCACCATGTGGTGTGTATGGGTATAACCAGAGAAGCCTCACAGGTGCCTGCCTTGGCATTTGCCCTAGTGAGATTTCTCACCAGTGAGACACAGTCTCTAATTACCCCCAAACCAAGCATGCCAGTGTGATGGGAGGCACCTCACCCCCTGCAGTGAAAGAGTTTTTGGAAGCGTGGGGTGGCTCAGACATTGCAGGATCCACGGATGACTGGAGAGCACGGAGAAGACACTGGCAAGCAGGACGCTGTTGGAATTGGGCAGCCTGGAAGGGGAAGGAGAGTACGGACAGGGACTCATAGAATGATGGGAGATTGAAGCAGCTGAGGAGCAAAGTGTGACAGGTCTCCCCCGGGTTGCCAGCTGGAACTGGAGTTACACTGAGCCTTCAGACTCACCAGCGTGGGCTCCCTCTCTCAGTGTGCTGCTGGGACAAGCTGCAGACCCACTCGTCATTATACACCTCCACCAGCATTCACACATGCAGGCTGTCTGATCAGCCATTGCATGAACCAACCATAGAGAGGCTACAGTCAAAATAACCACCAGCTCCCTCACTTAGGACCTCAGAGCTGTAGCATCCTGCCCTGGTCCAAACTCTGGCCAGTATGAATTTATTTCCCGTTTCGCCCCTCCCTCCATGTGCCATCTTACATGACCCCTCTCACATAAAATGTACCATAATTATGCTGTCATCATATCATAATAATACCAGTGTGAAGAATATGCGGTGCAGTGTCACACCTTATACTATTGAAATGCCTGAAGTTACACAACAACAACAACAAGTGGAAACAAAAACTGAGTACAAATTGTGACACAAGGGCTGCAGTTCTGTGGCTTCCCAAGGCAAAGAGACCTTGAGACACCCCCCCAAACACAGTCAGGGCCAGGAAACAATCAAAAGAAAAAATTAATTTCAGCAGTGTTGCTCACCTATTCCTGTACACCCCGTGCCTGCCCCCATAACCATCAGCACTGCCCGCTTCTCTGTGTACACCTCACTCCCTCCTACCCCCACAACCCAAAGCACTGTCCATCTGCCTGTATACATCCCACACATGCCTCACACTCCCCAGTGCTGGCCACTTGTCCATGCAGGTCCCCCACCACCTCAACTTCCAGCCCTGCCCCGCAGTGATACCTCTCACCCAGGACCAAAACCAGGTTCCTGCCTGCAAAGGGGAAGCGAGGAGATCAGCCTGAACTGCCTTTCTGGGGGCAAATGAAACCCCAGCATCAGCTCTGCCTGTGCAGGGAAGGAGAGAGAAACAGACTCCGGGTGAGGGAGAGAGGATGTGGAGACTAAAAGGAGCCAATGTCAGTAACTCTTGCACAAAACGACACAAATCTTTAACGTATTGCAGCCCGTTAGAAACCTGGACAAAACTTCCTGAAGCTGCTTTTCCATTTTGGCAATTGCTCATGTTGCCATGAGAGTGCAGTGGGATTGCTCATGGGAGGAGGGATGGTCCTGATGAGGGATGGTATTAGAAACCATCTGCTCCATTGTGGTCCAGGTTATGTTACAGTCTGAGACACCCCCCTGCCCAAGGAGGCCTCATTACACCTCTTTGGTCTGTGCATTAGTCAGGATGTTCATTCCCTATTTCACTCAATTTCCAGACTCTGTGCCACTGTGATCTGGATACTGCATGTCCCGCTGTTCCCCTCACCGCCACAGACACACACACTGTGCATTCCTGGACCTCCCACAGTGAGATTTCAAACACCGCCTGGTTTCCTCTAAGCCAGAAGCATGCTTCTATTTTTACTGCCTTTTGGTGCTTCTCGTCTTCTCCAGACCCACTGATGCAGGGGCACGGAGAGAGCAGAGCCCTCCTTCCCCTTGCAAAAAAATTGTTATCCTATTTGTTCTGAAGCTTTAAGCCTGTGAGCCTGAGATTTCTGTAACTCTCCTGTCAGTTCTTCTTTGCTCCAAACGAGCTCACCCATCCTTAGGGGCCACAAGACGACTCCAGTTGAAGTCACTGGAGGCTCGCGGTCGGAGTAAATCAGGCCATATATTTAAGCCCCTACATGTGGATTTAGGGTGAAATCCTGTCCTTGTTGGGAGTTTTGCCATTGATCTCAATGGGACCAAGATTTCACCCTTAGTGTTTAACTTTCTGCTCCAAACTGCGAAAATCATGGCTTTGGGTCCTGCTACTGAGAGCACTATTTTGTAGGACACTGAAAGCATCTGAAGGAAACCCCCATTTTATGTGGTTTTCTGAGACCGGGCATGAAAGATGGGGATTCCAAAACACAGGGGCCCTGATTTTCCCTCAGGGAGGCCAGTGTTAATATGGAGTAACCCGCTGAAAGCAGAGTGCAAGACACTCACAAGTTTGCGGAGTTTAGCCAGGAGATGTTAGTATATAGACTTCTTTGTCAGCCTGAGATCGAATTTTGGGTTTGACTTTTTGATACTCTCATATCTTATGTAACCCTTCTGCCCATCAGAGTTGGCAGCAACAAGGGCCGGGTTCAGTATCTAGGGGTTCTATTCCAATAACATAGGTTTCAGAGTAACAGCCGTGTTAGTCTGTATTCGCAAAAAGAAAAGGAGTACTTGTGGCACCTTAGAGACTAACCAATTTATTTGAGCATGAGCTTTCGTGAGCTACAGCTCACTTCATCGGATGCATACTGTGGAAACTGCGGAAGACATTATATACACAGAGACCATGAAACAATACCTCCTCCCACCCCACTCTCCTGCTGGTAATAGCTTATCTAAAGTGATCATCAAGTTGGGCCATTTCCAGCACAAATCCAGGTTTTCTCACCCTCCGCCCCCCCCCCACACAAACTCACTCTCCTGCTGGTAATAGCCCATCCAAAGTGACCACTCTCCCTACAATGTGCATGATAATCAAGGTGGGCCATTTCCAGCATAAATCCAAGTTTAATCACAACGTCTGGGGGGGGGTAGGAAAAAACAAGGGGAAATAGGCTACCTTGCATAATGACTTAGCCACTCCCAGTCTCTATTTAAGCCTAAATTAATAGTATCCAATTTGCAAATGAATTCCAATTCAGCAGTTTCTCGCTGGAGTCTGGATTTGAAGTTTTTTTGTTGTAAGATAGCGACCTTCATGTCTGTGATTGCGTGACCAGAGAGATTGAAGTGTTCTCCGACTGGTTTATGAATGTTATAATTCTTGACATCTGATTTGTGTCCATTTATTCTTTTACGTAGAGACTGAATAATCTGAGGTGATTCGGCCTTCCCTCAGCTCACCTCCCCTGGAGCTGCCAGTAACAGGTCTGCTCTCCTCCCTGGTCTGCCACAAAATGAGCTGCTCTCCTGCCTTTTTGCCTTCCTCAAGCACTTCTCTTCAGACTTGATTTTTCTTCCCCATTTTTCTGATAATTTATTTGCTGAACGTTTGGCTTCTTTGAACTCAATTTGAAATGAAGCTACAGTTTCAGTGGCTTTGGGAAGTAATCCTGCTGCTTCGTATAGGTCTGTGTCTTCGGATTGTAGTAGTTTTGAAACAGCATTTACCATTTCCAGAATCATTCTTTGGAGCACAATGAAAAAAACAAAACTAAAATTTTCCATTAATTTATTTAATGCTGAAGGCTCGTAAACTTCAATGGCATTTTTGCTCAGGAGAATTATTTCCATGGGTGCCTTCATTGGGTCTGAATACTGAATCTGAGAGGAAGGAGTGATTCCTACTGATTGTTGATCAATTGTGTAGTCAATTGTTTGACCAAGCTTTCATTTGTAATGAAATATGTTCAAGAGGCCAAATAAACAATGTCCGGTTACTGCTCGAACCCCATAATAAAATAGTACAGGGAAAGGGTTTTATCTGATACCAGTCTCTGGGAAGCCGTCTCTTGCAATGGTGTTACATCCGCCTTACACAGAATGTGCGCTCCCCAAAGTTACACCTTTCAACTTTTATCATTTATGTGAAGATTTCACAACTTACACATCTCTTTACAGGTCATTAAAATCGAACCCATCAGTTTGTCACAGCTCCCTAATGTAAATGGGGAACTATTGTGGGGAACTTTCCTGTCTTCTGTATTACCCAAGGGGAATTGGCAAACCAAGGAGTCTGAGTCCCTCTCTCCAACTCCCTTTACCCAGAGGCCTGCCTGGCCTCAAGGACTCCCCTTCCACTTTCCTGTGTGGCACTGTCCTGTGTCGGCAACATGACTGGGCCCAGGATTCCTGGGAGGCTGAACCCCGAGTCTCATTGTGGTCACTTGGGACAGGGGCTAGGGTGTCCCCACTCCTGGGTACTCTCTTCGCAATGGACGCTACCCTGACCCACTGATCACTACATTAAGTTCAAACCAAATATAATTTATTAAACATGAACTGTAAGAAAAATAATGAAAAAATGGGAAAGATTGAAGGAAACAAGGAACATCGCTCAGTGGGCATGGGGACACTACAAACAGCTGTCTCTGGGGCCTAAGGAGAGTTTGCAGCCTGTTCCTCTCACTTCCCAGCCCCCCCTGCCCAGGCCCCGGTTTTGCGGCAGTGATACTGCAGATCAGACACTTGCTCTGGCAGAGGACAAATGCCCTCAGGCTTTAGGTGGCAGGACCCTTCTCCCAAGCATCTGCCCTCTCACCATATTCATGTCCCTTTCTGAGTACAGCCTTCAAGGTAAATGACATATCAGCCTATCTAGGGACTTAGTACTACAAGCGATTCAATCACCTGGACATTTCGTGGCAATCTCTGTTTCATCTGTTTCACAAACTCCAACATGAAATCTTGAAACCTACTTTTGATATCTTGGACAATGGGACTGGTCAGTGTGTGTTTTAGAGTAGCAGCCGTGTTAGTCTGTATTCGCAAAAAGAAAAGGAGTCCTTGTGGCACCTTAGAGACTAAGGTGCCACAAGTACTCCTTTTCTTTTAGTGTGTGTTTTGAACGTTCCAACTAAAAGTAACTCAAAAATTGATTGTGCAAAATCATAAGTTATCTGACTCCAAGGCGATATTGTAGTTTAACACAGCAGTCTCCTACCCAGGGTTTTCAGAACCCCAGTATGGGCAACTTAACTATTTTACTCCAGGCGGTGTCAGGAATAAATCAATGGGAACAAAGCAATTCTGTCTGATCAAGGATTATATGCAAGTAAGCTTCTTCTTGTCTAACACTGCAGTTTATTAGATTTAAGCACACGCAGACATAAGGAATAAGTCTTGAACATCCCAGATATTTACCTAACATCTGGAACAGTATTGAGTAATTAACAGCATGTTTGCAGTGGCCAGTTGTTCACTAGCCGGGGAGAAAGTGTGTCAGGAAAAAGGTCTCTCAAGATGGCTTCAGAGGACTGCTCCAAAGTACACTTTATTAGCTAATCTTTTATAACTTCTACAAAACACATAGGTCATAGTGACCCCTACTCAACCATCACTTTTCCTAACTTTCAATAAACTTCCAATATCAGAGGCTTCTTGACTCAAGGCTTTCATCCACTTATCTGATTTCATTCTCACTTATTTATTTGTCTGTCCACTCCTCCCATTCTGATGAGCAGAAACTGCCAGCTAGATTTTGACCTTGCATCTAAAAGCCTGCTTTCCAATTAACCCTAAACTATATAATGTTCTATTTTATTAATTCATAATGGCTGAATGCACATCATATGGTTGCAATTGGCTTGATCACTTTCTGAGATACGCACCTCTCAAATACAGGGTAACACAGTCCAGTTCTCAAAAACACAGTTTCACAACTCTCACCGAAAAGCTCTAGTAGAATGTCCTCAATTCCTGTAGCAGTTTTCCTATATTTGCACTTTCCAACAAAAAAACATTTGGTTTACCCTCCAGGCTTCCTGAAATATTGGATGAAGGAAAATGAGGCAAATTTTGCTCACCAGATCACTGTACATATGATAAAGAAGTTCAGCATTGTAGTTGCTTTCTTTGTCTTTGGCTGTCAGAAAGCATAGCTTCAGTTCATCAAACTGATCAAGAAAGCTGTTCACAAAGGGTCTAATGGAAAGCCACCTGGCTTCAGCAAGCTGAAGTATCTTCTGGTGGTCTGGAAGTCTTGGAAAGGCCGAGTGACAGGGTGTGCAGAGTTGGGGACTGATGGGTGATGCTGAAAGAGATCAGGTGATGGTAAGAGAGAGAGAACTCAGAACCGGAGAGAGAAGTGCGTGGTAATGGAGTGATATTAGGTTTCAGGAGCTTCTCAGACTGTGAACTTCCACAATGCTGAGCTCAGTCAAACTGGGACAGAGCGCCCTTGATTGACGAGAAAGTATCCTTTCCCCCTTTTGTCACTCAGATTTAAGTCAGTGGCCACCAGGCGAGCACATTCTGCAGGTGTATTTGCCCACTTTCTCAAGAAGCTCTTTGTTTTTGACCCCATAAATGATAGGGTTCAGCATGGTTGGGAGGAGGAAATAGAGGTTGGCCAAGATGATGTGAACATGGGGAACGATGCCTTGACCAAACCGGTGTGTCAGAGTGGAGAAGAAGAACGAAGGATAAGACATCAGCATCACACATATGTGGGCTGTGCAGGTGTTGAGGGCTTTCTGGTGGGCTTTCTTGGATGGGATTCTGAGGACAGCCCTGATGATCAGACTGTAGGAGAGGGCAATGAGTGTCAGGTCTAACACGTTGACTACAAATGGTATCACCAAGCCATACATCCTGTTCACTGTGATGTCCCCACATGACATCTTTGCCACAGCCATGTGGTCGCAGTACGTATGGGGGATAATGTGGTTGGCACAGAATGGGAGCCTGCTCAGGAGCAGGGGTAGGGGCAGAACGAAGAGAACAGCTCTTATCAAACCCACGAGCCCTAGCTTAGCTATTCGTGTGTTAGTGAGGATGGTGGCATATCTCAGAGGGTTACATATGGCAACATAGCGATCAAAGGCCATTGTCACAAGGATGGCTGAGTGCATCACAGTACCCGCATGAAAGAAGAACATCTGGGTCAGACACCCACTCAGAGTAATAACTTTCAAATTCAACCAAAATATACACAGTGCCTTCAGCACAACGGAGGTAGACGTGCCAATTTCTGTGAGTGCCAGCAGGCAGAGCAGCAGGTACATCGGCTTGTGCAGAGTCTGCTCTTTGCTCACAACAAACAGAACCATGAAATTTCCCAAGAGGCCGATAACGTAGAACGTAGAGAAAGGGATGGAAATCCAGACATGGGCAGCTTCCAGGCCAGGGATGCCCATTAGGATGAATGTTGAAGGGTCAGAGGGGGTCAGGTTGAAAACTCCCATCAGGTGGTCAATGCGGTGATAGGGCTCAGAAATGCTCAAGGTGCCTGTGAAAGGAGAGAAGCACAGTGAGGGGGGGTTACAGGCTTTATAACAAATAGTACGGTAAATATTTTATAGTTATTACCAATCTAGAAATGGGGGTGAGCAGTGAGATGGCAACACTGGCATATGGCACCAGATTATTTAGGTCATAGGTAAGTCCAGAGAAGTCCTCAGAAGGAAATAACCAAGGCAGGTGAATGGGCAACATGACGGCAGATGACCTTTCATGTCAAAAACTGCAATGTGAATGCCCATTGGAGGGAAAAATTGAACTCCTCAAACACCTTACAAGATTCTAATTTAACTGTTTGAACTCAGGACAGGGATCTGGGCATCATGATACATAGCTCAGAGAAACCCTGCTCAAAGTGCAAGCATGGACAGAAACTAAGCAAAACATTGGGATGCAGGAGGATTGGGATGGGGAATCATTCAGAAAATACAATGCCCTGAGATTAGTCAGCACTGATGTAGCACTGGGTACCCTTCTAAAAACAGGATATTGCACAACTACAGGGGTTCAGGCAAGGGCAACAGGAAGGATCAAGGACACCCTCGTACAGAGAGAGGTTGAAAAGACTGGGATTGTTAACTTGCAAAGGAGATAAACAAGAGGGGACATGAGAAAAATCTATAAAATAGTGACTGGTAAAGAATAGATCGAGAATGTGTGCTCCCCATCTCATAGCACAGGATCAAATCGACATTCAATTAAACTGAAACCTGGCAAATTTAAAACAGATAAAAAAAGAATGCTTTCTTCACTCAGTGCCTAATTAGACTGAGGAACTCATTGCCAGAAGATGTAGTTGAGGCCATGAGCTACGTAAGAATCAATAAGGGTTTGGACATTTATATGGATAGTGCAACTATCCAGTTACACAGCTCACGTGTTTCAGGTCACAAGTCAATCTCTAGCTGTTAGGCATTAGAGTGACACGCTCAGGATGGTTAGGTCATCCCCCCCATCCACCCACTGCTGGGTTTCTTACACCTTCTTCTACAACACCTGGGGCTGTCATTGTCAGAGAGAGGACACTGGACTAAACAGACCACAGCTCTGATCCAATTCCTATGTTGGAAAGGATACAAGTTTTCCCCATAGAAACGGACATAATCATGTTGGGCTATGGCTTTGTGCTCAACAAAATGGGCACTAGTGGCACAAGGGCCTTGGTATTTAGGGCTACAGGCCTGCACCTCTGTTACTTCCCTTGTTTCTTTTGGGGAGACACTTTCTTGGAGGCACCCAGCTTTGTCTGAGACATAAGTTACAGGTGATAACTGACGTGTAAGCAGAGATGTATCAGCAACTCAGCGGCTAACTGTTCTCATGCCTGAATATCGAAGAAATTTGCAGATGACACAAACATTGGTGGATTGTAAATAATGAAGAGGACACGTCACTGATTCAGAGCCATCAGGATTCACTGGTAAACTGGGGTGAAGCAAACAATATGTGTCTAAGATAGCTAGGTAGATATCTACATATAGGAATAAAGAATATAGGTGATGCTAACATGATGGTGAACTATTGTGGGATTCTGAAGAAGATTTGGGAGCATTATGGGATAACTCGCTAAACATGAGGTCCCAGTGTGACCATGTGTCCAAAAGAGCCAATGTGATCCTTGGATGATAACCATGGGAATGTCAAGGAGAGGTAGAGAAGTTATTTTACCTCTTTATTTGGCATTGGTGCGACTACTGCTGGAATCCCATGTCCAGTTCTAGTGTCCATGATTTAAAATGGATATTGATACACTGCAGAGGGTTCAGAGAAGAATCACAGGAATTAGTAAAAGATTAGAAAGCCTGCCCTATAGTGATAGACTCAAAGATCCCAATCTATTTAGTTTAACAAAGATGGTTAAGGGGTGACTTGAGAACAGTCGATAAGTACCTACAAGGGGAACAAATATTTAATAATAGTCTTTTTCGGCCTCGCATACAGAGGTGTAACAGGATCCAATGGCTGGAAGTTGAAGTTAAAGAAATTCTTACTAAAAATAAGGCATATATTTTTAATGAGAGTAACTATTGGAACAAATTTACCAAGGGTCTTGGCGGATTCCTCATCACTGATAATTTTTAAATCAAGATGGATGTTTCTTAAAAGATCTGCTGTAGGAATAATTTTGGGGAAAAACTCAGGCCTCTGTTATACAGACTGGATGATCACAATGGTCCCTTCTGACGTTGAAATCTACAAACATGTCTCCATGAGTCAAATGGAGGTATTTTGCCTGAGCTTACTGAAGGCATTTTTTCTATTCATGACCATGTTGAAATTAGCCCTATGGGAAGAAATACTCATGTGACTGCAGCACCTTGGAAATGTTACACTAGGTGTGTATTTCATGAGGTTGAGGATCCCGTGAGGCACTGAATGGATGAAAGCTTTAGGTGAGAAAAATAATGAGTTTACCCCATAAAATCTCCACACTGAGGATTAATGTACAACTGTCAACTTTCCCTCCCGACTCTGAACTCTGGGGTAAAGATCTGGGGACCCTCATGAAAGACCCCCTAAGCTTATATTCCAGCAGCTTAGGTTAAAAACTTCCCCAAGGCTCAAATTCTTTCCTTGTCCTTGGACGGTATTGCTGCCACCACCAAGTGATTTAAACAGACATTCAAGGAGAGGCCACTTGGAACCCTATCTCCACCAAAATATCCCCCCAAACCCATTCACCCCCTTTCCTGGAGAGGCTTGAGAATAATATACTAACCAATTAGTTACAAAGTGAGCACAGACCAGACCCTTTGTCTTAAGGGCCCTGAAAATCAATCAGGTTCTTAAAAGAAGAATTTTATTTTATTTTTTAAAGTAAAAGAATGACACCTGTAAAATCAGGATGGAAGGTAACTTTACAGGGCAAATAGAAAGATTTAAAACACAGAGGATTCCCCTCTAGGCT
Source organism: Natator depressus (assembly GCF_965152275.1). Classification (NCBI taxonomy): domain Eukaryota; kingdom Metazoa; phylum Chordata; order Testudines; family Cheloniidae; genus Natator; species Natator depressus. The sequence goes on from NC_134234.1 coordinate 6,123,843, forward strand.
TGTAGGCAGACAGCCAGCCCCCCCCCCCCTCAGACCAGCATTGCTGGGAACACAAGGGAGCCAAAACAACAGGGCACTTAACATAAATTCCAGCACAGCCTTTGAAGCTGTGAGAAGCACAGGTGTGCTGCTACAATGTGCCTCTGGGAACATATACAACGATTAGGCTCACAGCAGACAGAGAAGCTGTGACAGACATGGCTCTTAGCCCCTACTAAATAGCGTGATGCACACACCCCAACATCCTAGGTGGGAAAATATTTACCCTAATAAAAGGAATGTCCAGTAGTCGAAACTTATTGTTTCTCTCCCTTGCAAGTGTAAACTACTCTTGCGAGAGCTGGCGTCGCCCAGACAGACCAGCCCCAATTTGGCATAAGAAAGGAGAAAGAGAATAAAGGAGTACAGAGGTATAAGTATGGGACCTACAGCACCATGATTTTTGTGTGCTTTTCACTATCTATCTGCTGGTCAGATAAGTGACAGCCTCCCAAGGCTTCTGCAGCTAAGAGGGTCCCTAAGCCTTGTCCCTTATTCATCTTTCCGCGGAATTGAGTGACCGATCCTGGCTTGGCACCGCTGGAATCGAGAGATGCAAGGAGGGTAAGAAGCACCCACACCTGATCTCCTACCTTTAGTGTACACATATTTTGAAATAGAGCTCTATACTTTGTTTTCTTTCTTTGGGATTGTGGCTTCAGTTTTGTAACTTGTTTGTGTGTGTAACATCTCTACATTTAAATAAGTAGGCACTAGCAATTTTGTAACCACATGATTAGAATCTAGTTTAATAAATTTTGGTAACCATTTGTGCATAAGCCTGACTTGTTTCTCTGGTTTACTGTAAAGCAGCCAACACAATTAAAGAACCTCAGCCGTTTTGGCTATAAAGCCTGGCCATTAGGTGAGAGTACTAAGAGCCTAGCGTTGAGTTGTGCCATCTCCACGGGGCAAACTCTTGGGGCACCTGTCAGTCAATCCTGACTGCCCACTGCGAAGGAGCTCTGAGCTCTAGCAATTAAAGTCACGGGTGTGGAGAGGCTCTTAGTGCTGCCATTGGGGCACCTGTCAGTCAGTGTTGACTGCCCACTGCGAAGGAGCTCTGAGCTCTAGCAGTTAAAGTCACAGGTGTTTAGGACCTTGGGGCATCCGTCAGCCTAGCCCGGGCTGCCCGCCGCGAAGGGACAGTGCGTCCTAGCGGTTAAAGTCACGGATGGTATAAAACGGGCATAGCTTGCACCTCACCAAACATCCTTGGCCATCGCCTAACAAGGCTTAGCTTCAAAGTTACAAAAAACAGGAATAAAACTCCCTCTTAGCATAGGAAAAATTCACAAGCTAAAACAAAAGATAATCTGATGCATTTCCTTGCTATTAATTAAAATTTCTGTAACTTTAGATGTATCATTTCAGTAGGAGATATTTTTTTCCTACCCTGGTCTCTGTCCGAGAGAGAACAACAAAGAGAGTACAAACAAAAACCTCCCCCTACAGATTTGAAAGTATCTTCTTTCCTTATTGGTCTTTTTGGTCAGGTGTCAACCAGGTTATTTGAGCTTCTGAACCCCTTACAGGTAAAGGAGGGATTTTAGGCTGCCCTTAGCTGTATGTTTATGACAATGAGCCTCACCATTAATGACTAACAGAGCTGACTAGCGAATAATCCCAGAGCATCCCAAGTTTAAAGTCTGGGTCACAGTAGACCTCTCGAAATGCACTCGGGGCCAGGAAAGGACCCAGCACTGTCCTAGGACCAAGAATCACAAAGAAAATTTTACTTTCAGCAGCACTGCCTGCCTGTCTGTGTACACCCTTCTCCGTGCCACCACAATCCCCAGCACTGTCCGCCTGTCCCTGTACACCCCTGCCTGCCCCAAAAACCCGCAGCACTGTCCAATTCTCTGTGTACACCCTGCCCCACAACCCACAGTGCTGGCCAATTCTCCATGTACATCGCCCACACCCAGAACATCCAGGCTTGTCACAAAGTGATACCCTTCACCCAGGACCAAAACCTGGTGCTAGACCCCACAGTGACAGCTCACAGAAATATCTCCTCAGACTAGGTTAAACTCAGTGTCTGTCTGCCCTAGGGAAAAGGGGGAGATCAGCCTGAACTGTCTTTCTGGTGGTGAAGGGAACACCAGCTCAGCCTGTGCCGGGAAGGAGAGAGGGACAGACCCAGTGGGAGGGAGAGAGGACAAGGAGACTAAAAGGAGCTAGTGTGAGTAACTCTTCCTCAAAATGATACAAACCTTTAAAGTATTGCAGCCCATTGGAAACCCAGACATTCCTCAAGCTGCTTTTCTGTGTTGGCAATGGCTGACATTGCTACGAGGCTGTAGCGGGATTACTCATGGGAGGAGGGATGGTCCAGTTGGGGTCAGAGACAACCTGTTACAGTGTGGTCCATGTTACATTTCAGTCTGAGACACCTCCTCCACGTCAGGATGCCTCGTCACGCCTCTTTGATCTGTGCATTAGGCAGGATGTACATTCCCTATTTCACCTGGCTTCAGGACTCTGCGCCACTGTGATCTGGATACTGCATGTCCCCGCCTCCCCCCCACCACACACACACACTGTGTGTTCCTGGACCTCCCCCAGGGAGATTTCCAACACCACATGGTTTCCTCTAAACCAGAAATATGCTTTTATTTTTACTGCCTTTTGGTGCTTCTCATCCTCTCCAGATCCAGAGATGCTGGGGCACAGAGAGAGCAGACCCCTCTCCCCGCACAAAAAAATTATCCTGATTGTTCTGAAAATCTTAGCCTGTGAGTCTGAGATTTCAGTATCTCTCCTGTAAGTTCTTCTTTCGTCTAAATGAGCTCACCCATCCCTATAGGTCATGGGATGACTCCAGTTGAAGGCGCATAGCCGGTGTAAATGAGCCCATTTTGTTATGTCCCTACATGTGGATTTAGTGAGAACTCCTGGCTGTGTTGGAAGTTTTGCCATTGAACTCAATGGGACCAAAATGTCACCCTTAGTGTTTAAATTTCAGCTCCCAGTTGTGAAAATCATGGCTTTGGGTGCTGCTACAGAGAGCGCTGTTCTGTTATGGTGCTGAAAGAGTGTGAAGGAAACCCCCACTATCAACCTCAGCCTGGACCAATCCACACAAGCAATCCACTTCCTGGACACTACAGTGCTAATAAGCGATGGTCACATAAACACCACCCTATACCGGAAACCTGCTGACTGTTTTCCTACCTACATATCTCCAGCTTCCATCAAGGACACACCACACGATCCATTGCCTACAGCCAAGCTGTAAGATACAACCCCATTTGCCCCAATCCCTCAGACAGAGACAAATACTTACAAAATCTCTATCAAGCATTCTTAAAACTACAATACCCACCTGCCAAAGTGAAGAAACAGATTGACAGAGCCAGAAGGGTACCCAGAAGTCACCTGCTACAGGACAGGCCCAACAAAGAAAGTAAAAGAACGCCACTAGCCGTCACCTTCATCCCCCAACTAAAACCTCTCCAACGCATCATCAAGGATCTACAACCTATTCTGAAGGACGACCCATCACTCTCACAGATCTTGGGAGACAGACCAGTCCTTGCCTACAGACAGCCCCCCAACCTGAAGCAAATACTCACCAGCAACCACACACCACACAACAAAAACACTAACCCAGGAACCTATCTTTGCAACAAAACCCTTTGCCAACTCTGTCCACATATCTATTCAGGGGACACCATCATAGGGCCTAATCACATCAGCCATGCCATCAGAGGCTCATTCATCTGCACATCTACCTATGTGATATATACCATCATGTGCCAGTAATGCCTTTCTGCCATGTACATTGGCCAAACTGGACAGTCTCTACGTAAAAGAATAAATGGACACAAATCAGACATCAGGAATCATAACATTCAAAAACCCATAGGAGAACACTTCAGTCTTTCTGGTCACTCAGTAACAGACTTAGAAGTGGCAATTGTGCAAAAAAAAACCCTTCAAAAACAGACTCCAATGAGAAACTGCTGAACTGGAATTAATTTGCAAACTGGATACCATTAAATTAGGCTTGAATAGAGACTGGGAGTGGATGGGTCATTACATAAACTGAAACTATTTCCCCATGCTAATTTTCCCCCTACTGTTACTCACACCTTCTTGTCAGCTGTTTGAAATAGGCCATCCTGATTATCACTACAAAAGTTTTTTTTTTCTCCTGACAATAGCACCTTAATTAATTAGCCATTTAAAGTTGGTATGGCAACCATCTCCACCTTTTCATGTTCTATCTATCTATCTATCTATTCCTACTGTATGTTCCACTCTATGCATCTGATGAAGTGGGTTCTAGCCCACAAAAGCTTATGCCCAAATAAATTTGTCAGTCTCTAAGGTGCCACAAGTACTCCTAGTTCTTATTCCTAATTTATGTGGTGTTCTGAGACCGGGATTTCAAAACATAGTGGCCCTGATTTTGCTCTCAGGGAGGGCAGTGTTAATCTGGAGTGAGCCACTGAAGGCAGAATGTGAGAGCAGAATCTGGCCAGTGTGGGGCCCATTCTGGTTGTGAACCCTCTGGTACCACAGATACCCACTGCAGAGGCAGTGAAGTTCCTGAATTGGAAAATTTGAGCAAACCAGAGGAAAAACCACACAGCCTCCCTCCCTCCCCCCCGCAAAAGGAAGCTACTGAGACAGATAGAAGGACACAATAAGAGACAAGGAACAGACCTTAAAAACAAATATTTGTCTAAACTGTTTCCAATACATTTGTAGTTCCAATTTTACCAGGTAAATCCCTTAGAGTTTCTCACAATATTAAAGAGTTCAAGTCGCCACGCTAATGAATTCCTGCTCAAATGGTTCTTGACATGAACACTGGAACTCTTCCTGAGCCCTCAGCACTAACTTTAATGCAGAAACAGGCAACTCACCAAAATCCTGCTCAGCAGAGAGAGGAAATCTCCTTACGGTGACAGGAAGGCAGAGCCCTGAGAATCAGCGTCTGAATCTCACATGTCTGAGTGTCAGTGTGCTGAACAGCTACCTTTATGATTCCCCTGAACACTCCCCATGAATTGTCAGGTTGGCCAGGACTCCCGTAGAATTCCCTGGACTCTGTGAGCAGTGGGAAAAGCAGAAAATAGACCCTAGAGAACTTCAGCTTGAGAACCTCTCCAGGAGTGAAGAAATGATTAGCTGATAACAGGGATTCAGATTGTCAGGGCAAACTGAGTATTCCAAACTGTTCAGCGTGTTGACAGATGTTTGGCTGTGTGCGTTTGTTCTTTCTGCCGGCTGTACTGACTCTGGCCAGATAGCCCACGCAGCAGGCTCCAATTGAACTGCCCAGTAAATCCACAGACTCAGTTTTCAGCGAAGGTACTTGGTCAGGTTTATGGCCAGAGGCAAGGTGCTAATGCCGCAGCTCAATGGTTAGAGGTACACATGTATGCCCGTGGCAATGGACTGCCTCAGTGAATGGCGAGACTTTCTATTCTCCCCTCTGCCAAAGACATTGCCTATGATATAGATCTTTATACACAGATACAAACAAGTTATGTATTACTCCTGATGTATCAGGGTGCCACCTTCTGATGTATTGGGGTGCCACGCATTGACACATCCAGGGGCCGTCCATTACCTTGTAAAAGTTGGTTCCATCAAAACATCTCTATCCATTATGCTGTCATCCTGACCTTATCTCTTAAGATGGGTCAGCATGTTCCTGTTATTTTTGGGGAATGTTTTTGGTATTGAGGTGTTCTGTTACCAACTTTCTGGAATGTGTTTGCATTAGGGCTGTCAAGGAATTTTAAAATAATAATTGTGATTAATCATGTTATTAATTGTGCTGTTAAACAACAATAGAATACCATTTATTTTAAATATTTTTGATGTTTACTACATTTTCAAATATATTAATTTCAATTACAATACAGAATACAAAATGTACAGTGCTCACTTTATATTTATTTTTATTACAAATATTTGCACTGTAAAAACAAAAAAAATGTATTTTTCAATTCATCTTATACAAGTACTGTAGTGCAATCTCTTTATCATGAAAGTTGAAGTTACAAATGCAGAATTATATTAAAAAATGCACTCAAAAACAAAACAATGTAAAACTTTAGAGCCTACAAGTCCATTCAGTCCTACTTCTTGGTCAGCCAATCACTCAGACATGAAAGGTTGGTTACAATTTGCAGGAGATAATGCTGCCTGCTTCTTGTTTACAATGTCACCTGACAATGAAGACAGGCGTTCACATAGCATTGTTGTAGATGTCACTGCAAGATATTTATATGCCAGATGTGCTAAAGATTCATATGTCCCTTCATGCTTCAACCACCATTCCAGAGGACATGCTTCCATGCTGATCATGGGTTCTGCTTGATAATGATCCAAAGCAGTGCAGACTGATTCATGTTCATTTTCATCACCTGAGTCAGATGCCACCAGCAGAAGGTTCATTTTCGTTTTTGGTAGTTGGGGTTCTGTAGTTGGGGACACTGGGGCATGGCCACTAGGTAACTCGAGGGGATGGAAGACCACGAGTGTCGATAAAGCCCCCTCGCACTAGGCCCAAGTGTCCTTGGCCCCCCCGCCTGAAGGCACTTGCATCAGTTATGCTGAGGATCTGCAACAATATGTTGCAGAGTCAGACTGCCTGAAACTAAACAAGGCCAAACAGGGCAGATATGGAAGAACAATGCTAAATAAAGCAGCTTTATGTATGGTTTAACAGCTGGTACAGAAAACAAGGGAACTAGCTGGTAACTGGATTGGCTGGCTATATGGATACTTAGGGCAGCTTGCTATTGGATAAGTATGCTGAAGAAAGGATGTATAAAAGCCTGTGTAACTTCCTGCTTTGTGTGCAGGATTTGAGATTCTATTCTCCCTGTACCTTCTTTGAAGCTTCAAATAAACTTTTCTGTTTCTCCACCCTGTTGTGATTACTGGGTGAAGCACACCGGGTAGCACACCGCCCCCGCCCCACTGTTGCTCGCCTCTGGCACTGGGTGCCAGCAACAGTTCTGTAGTTTCCACATCAGAGTGTTGCTCTTTTAAGACTTCAAAAAGCTTTCTTCACACATCATCCCTCTCAGATTTTGGACGGCACTTCAGATTCTTAAACCTTGGGTCAAGTGCTGTAGCAATTTTTGGAAATCTCACATCGGTACCTTCTTTGTGTTTTGTCAAATCTGCTGTGAAAGTGTCCTTAGAACAAATATGTGATGGGTCATCATCCGAGACTGCTATAACATGAAATATATGTAGAACGTGGGTAAAACAGAGCAGAAGACATACAATTCTCCACCCAAGAGTTCAGTCACAAATTTAATTGATGGATTATTTTTTTAACAAGCATCATCAGCATGGACGCATGTCCTCTGGATTGGTGGCAGAAGCATGAAGGGGCATATGAATGTTCAGCATGTCTGGCATGTAAATACCTTGCAAAGCTGGCAACAAAAGTGCCATGTGAATGCCTGTTTTCACTTTCAGGTGACATTGTAAATAAGAAGCAGGCAGCACTATCTCCCGTCAATGTAAACAAACTTGTTTGTCTTAGCAATTGGCAGAATAAGAAGTAGGATGGAGTGGACTTGTAGGCTCTAAAATTTTACACTGTTTTGTTTTTGAGTGCAGTTATGTAACCAAAAAGATCCGCATTTGTAAATTACACTTTCATGATAAAGAAATTGTATTTCAGTACTTTTATGAGGTGAATTGAAAAATACAGTTTCTTTTGTTTATCATTTTTACAGTTTGCACTTCCATACTTGTATCAGGTGAACTGAAATTGTTTATAATTTTTCAACTCATATATTTGTAATCAAAAATAATAATATAAAATCAGCACTGTGCACTTTGTATTCTGTGTTGTAATAGAAATCAATATTGAAAAAGTAGAAAAACATCCAAAATTATTTAATAATTTTCAATTGGTATTCTATTGTTACAAGTGTGATTAATCACAATTAATTTTTTTAATCACAATTAAATTTTTGAGTTAATCACTTGAGTTAACTGCGATTAATTGACAGCCCTAGTTTGCATATATGTTCTTGTGCCTAGCACTACATAGGAATGTGTGTTTCTGCAATATCAGCCCTGTACTTGCCAGATTCTCTAAGCCGGGCCTGCGCCTTGCTCACAACTTAACTTTGTTTTATAGCTGCGAAGTTTTGACCACTTTAGCCCAGGCCTCAGGACTCACACCAGGCCTCTGCTACAAGGACTTATGTTTCAGGGCCTCTTCCTGCTACACAGCCTAGCTATTGATGATGGCCTGCTTTTCTTTGTGTAATGGACTGCTATTTGCACTATGTGTGGGAAATGATGCCATAAGGCATGGGACCGAAAACCATTTTCAATTGATCGTAGCAGCATAGCGCTGCATTCTACCCATGCAGTTGTAATATTCCGTCCATTAGCCTCTGACAGGACCTGCTCTAGGCACCAGCAAAGCAAGCACATGCTTGGGGCGGCACATTTCCAGGGGCAGCCAAAAATTTTTTTGCTTGGGGCAGCAAAAAACCTAGAGGCAGCCCTGCCTGCAGGGCCCGGCCCCGCCGCTCAGACAGGAAGCGCCTGGGAGCCCTGGCCCCAGACTGGCAGGGGGATTCTCCAATTGGGCTGCGGGAGCCCCCGCCACCGGCCAGTGCCTCCTCCGACGTGCCGGGCGGAAGGCTCTGGCAGCCCAGCTGGGGCTGCACCATGGCGAGGGGCGCAGCGCGCCGGGGCTCGGCGGAGGGTCTCTGTGCCCCGTGAGAGCCAGCGGAGTGGAGAGCCGGCCGGCCACCATGCAGCTCCCAGCCCGGTAACAGCAGGGAAGGTAAGAGAGAGCGGGGAGCCCAGACACCACCAGGAAGGGCGCAGAGCGGGGCCCCAGTGGGGGGCCACAAGGGACTGTGCGCTGCTGGACCCCTCCCCCAGGCCTGTTTGCGGTGGGGCCTGGAGCAGGGTGTGGGGCTCCCCCCACTGCCCTCCCAGGGACAACCGGCCCCAGCACGTACCCCCAAACCCCAGCGCAGTCTGTGCGCCTCGGTCCGGTGGTCCCCTGGTGGCGCTGGACAGATGGACGTGCCCATTGGGAAAGTACTATTGCAAAAAATTTAGATATCACTGAATTATTAAAAGACGACGCAAGTATAAAAACCAGAAAAATTCAGTTCATATAAATTCTTTTAATTTATGAGAAACTGATTGCACCGGAAGACACTGACATTTTTCATTACAGTGTCCAGTTGAACCCACATTGTTTGTAATTGTGATTTTGTTAAAATTAAATGAGTACACTAGTAGGAAATTGTTTTATTTCACTAACTACAAATTCTCTGTTTTCATTTTTTTTAATTTAAACAGTCAAAAACAAAACAAAACAAAAAAAACTGCAAAGTGCAAACATATGTAAAAGCCCCCCCCCCCCCCCAAAAAAAAAAAAAAGCGTGGAGGAGTGGCCAAAATTTGCTTGCGGCAGCAAAAATCCTAGAGCCAGCCTTGGCCTCTGAGAAGTCACTGCCATCCCTGTGGAGGCCAAATGATGTGACCCTAAATTAATACAGGCCAAAGGGCGTGGAAAAGGCTTTTTTCTCCCAGGATTCTGGCATCAATACTATTTGCCAGTGTCCCTTTGTGAGGTCTAAAGTGCATATAAATCTGGCAACTCCCAGCTGTTCTAGTAATTCATCTACTCTTTGCATTGGGTAAGCATCAAATTTCAATACTGTTTTGGTCTCTCAGAAATGGCAGGAGAAATGGGTTGTGCTATCCTGCATCAGAGCTAGTACCACGGGACTTCTTCACTCACTATGTGATTCCTTCATCACTCCCAGGACCAAAATTACCTGCAGTTCATCTCACAAGGTATCCCACATTTTACGAGGGAACAGCCACAGAGTTTCCCTGCTCTGTCGCCCTGGGGACATTTCAGTGTGGTGGTATTTTAGGTAGGTGTGCCCTGCTGGGGTATGAACATGGTGGTAAAGGAATCAAATAACGGCTACATCTGGATCGTTTGTTTGGGCTACTGTCCCTCCCTCATGCTTGTGTCACAGGTGCCTGGGGCCCTAGTTTGGGCTCTGCAGGGTATGAGTGTGATGGGCTGTCACCTCCGGACTGCAGTCTGGGAGCGTGGGAACTGCTGCAACCCTCTGCTGGGCTGGCCTTGGAACCTGGCCCTGGAACTGCTGGGCTGGCCCTTTTTCACACTGCTTTGCTGGTGATTCAGCCTCTCCAGGCCCTGTTATCACCCAACACGACAGCAGGTGGCACTACTTACCCAACTGAACTACCTAACCCATCCAAGTACAAACAGGAAACACCAGCCAATTTCTCAGATCTACAGTCTCATGCCCCCCACTGGAGTATAAACCCCAAATTATACTGTCTTACACTTCACAGGGATCTGTATAATATAAGCTCATTGATAGAGTTTGCCCTCCCCTCAATGTGGGAAGGATATGCCACAAGCCTGTGTTAACCAAACTGAGATTTTCCCCAGACACTTCACTCAAAAGATCACTGGTTTAGATAAAGGGGAAAAAAACAATTTTAACTACAAAAAGATGGATTTTAAGTGATTTTAAGTGATAGCAAAAAGATCAAAGCAGAGTACCTAGCAAATAAAGAAATCCACATTTAAGCCGAAAATATTAGATAGACTGGATATGAATTAGCAATTTCTCACCCTGGCTGGTGATACAAGGAGTCAACCAGGTTTCCCTACATAGGCTAGAAATGCTTTTAGCCTGGGACCAGAACTTCTCCCAGTTTAGTCTTTGCTCCTCAGGTGTTTCCAGGCATTCTCTTGTGTGAGAAGGAAGGCCACTAGATGCTGTCACACCCCCACCTTATGTAGCTTTAACATTTGGCAGGAATCCTGTGTTCCAAAAACACTTCCCCGTCCAGTTTATGGAAAAATACAGGTACCCAAAATGGAGTTCAGTGTCATGTGGTCTGGTCACATACCCTTGCATGCCCTGCTGAGTCATAGCACCCATTATCCATAGGTTGCCTGGAGAATTCTCAGGAAGGCTCACCAGGTGGGGTATAAGCTTCTCCTAAAGCCTATTGTTTCCCCTAATGGCCCATTACCCTGAATATGCCTTTCACAACCTGCTGTCTAGCCTGGAAGCATTTTGACGAGTGGGTGTCACCCAGATGTAGTTCCATTTGAAATACTGATACATAGTCAATATTCATAACTTCACATACAAAAATGATACATGCACACAAATAGGATAATCCTTTTCAGCAAATCATAACCTTTCCAATGACACCTGACAAGACATATATTGTACAAAATGTATCATAATATTGTCACAATTATATCATAATCAAACACCTATGAAGGATATGGGGCACACTGTCACAATGAGGTTATGAGGAGGAGTCCCTCCTAGACTTTAAAAGATACAAATCATAGCAAAAAGAAAAGGAGTACTAGTGGCACCTTAGAGACTAACCAATTTATTTGAGCATAAGCTTTCGTGAGCTACAGCTCACTTCATCGGATGCATTCAGTGAAAAATACAGTGAGGAGATTTATATACATAGAGAACATGAAAAAATGGGTGTTATCATACACACTGTAAGGAGAGTGATCACTTAAGATGAGCTATTACCAGCAGGAGAGTGGCGGGGGGGGGGGGGGGCGGAGGAAGAAAACCTTTTGTAGTGATAATCAAGGTGGGCCATTTCCAGCAGTTAACAGGAAAGTCTGAGGAGCTGTCAAGGTTCCTCCCCCACTCTGAACTCTAGGGTACAGATGTGGGGACCTGCATGAAAAAAACCTCCTAAGCTTATCTTTACCAGCTTAGGTCAAAACTTCCCCAAGGTACAAAATATTCCACCCTTTGTCCTTGGATTGGCCGCTACCACCACCAAACAAATACTGGTTACTGGGAAAGAGCTGTTTGGACACGTCTTTCCCCCCAAAATACTTCCCAAAACCACAAGGTTTGGTAAAAAGCCTCACCAATTTGCCTAGGTGACTACAGACCCAGACCCTTGGATCTTAAGAACAATGAACAATCCTCCCAACACTTGCACCCCCCCCTTTCCAGGGAAATGTTGGATAAAAAGCCTCACCAATTTGCATAGGTGACCACAGACCCAAACCCTTGGATCTGAGAACAATGAAAAAGCATTCAGTTTTCTTACAAAAAGACTTTTAATAGAAATAGAAGTAAATAGAAATAAAAAAAATCCCCCCTGTAAAATCAGGATGGTAGATACCTTACAGGGTAATTAGATTCAAAACATAGAGAACCCCTCTAGGCAAAAACCTTAAGTTACAAAAAAGATACACAGACAGAAATAGTTATTCTATTCAGCACAATTCTTTTCTCAGCCATTTAAAGAAATCATAATCTAACACGTACCTAGCTAGATTACTTACTAAAAGTTCTAAGGCTTCATTCCTGGTCTATCCCCGGCAAAAACAGAATATAGACAGACACACATACCCCCTTTGTTTCTCTCCCTCCTCCCAGCTTTTTAAAGTCTCTTGTTTCCTCATTGGTCATTTTGGTCAGGTGCCAGCAAGGTTACCTTTAGCTTCTTAACCCTTTACAGGTGAGAGGAGATTTCCTCTGGCCAGGAGGGATTTTAAAGGGGTTTACCCTTCCCTTTATATTTATGACAGGAGCAGTGGGGGGTTGGAGGGAATAAACATGGGGAAATAGTTTTACTTTGTGTAATGAAACATCCACTCCCAGTCTCTATTCAAGCCTAAGTTAATTGTAACCAGTTTGCAAATTAATTCCAATTCAGCAGTCTCTCGTTGGAGTCTGTTTTTGAAGTTTTTTTGTTGTAATATTGCGACCTTTAGGTCTGAAATCGAGTGACCAGAGAGACTGAAGTGTTCTCCTATGGGTTTATGAATGTTATAATTCTTGACATCTGATTTGTGTCCATTTATTCTTTTACGTAGAGACTGTCCAGTTTGACCAATGTACATGGCAGAGGGGCATTGCTGGCACATGATGGCATATATCACATTGGTAGATGGGAAGGTGAACGAGCCTCTGATAGTGTGGCTGATGTGATTAGGCCCTATGATGGTGTCCCCTGAATAGATATGTGGGCACAGTTGGCAACGGGCTTTGTTGCAAGGATAGGTTCCTGGGTTAGTGGTTCTGTTGTGTGGTGTGTGGTTGCTGGTGAGTATTTGCTTCAGGTTGGGGGGCTGTCTGTAGGCAAGGACTTGCCTGTCTCCCAAGATCTGTGAGAGTGATGGGTCATCCTTCAGGATAGATGGTAGATCCTTGATGATGCGTTGAAGAGGTTTTAGTTGGGGGCTGAAGGTGACGGCCAGTGGCGTTCTGTTATTTTCTTTGTTGGGCCTGTCCTGTAGTAGGTGACTTCTGGGTACTCTTCTGGCTCTGTCAATTTGTTTCTTCACTCCAGCAGGTGGGTATTGTAGTTGTAAGAATGCTTGATAGAGATCTTGTAGGTGTTTGTCTCTGTCTGAGGGGTTGGAGCAAATGCGGTTGTATCGCAGAGCTTGGCTGTGGACGATGGATAGTGTGGTGTGGTCTGGGTGAAAGCTGGAGGCATGTAGGTAGGAATAGCGGTCAGTAGGTTTCCGGTATAGGGTGGTGTTTATGTGACCATCGCTTATTAGCACCGTAGTGTCCAGGAAGTGGATCTCTTGTGTGGACTGGTCCAGGCTGAGGTTGATGGTGGGATGGAAATTGTTGAAATCATGGTGGAATTCCTCAAGGACTTCTTTTCCATGGGTCCAGATGATGAAGATGTCATCAACGTAGCGCAAGTAGAGTAGGGGCATTAGGGGATGAGAGCTGAGGAAGCTTTGTTCTAAGTCAGCCATAAAAATGTTGGCATGCTGTGGGGCCATGCGGGTACCCATAGCAGTGCCACTGATTTGAAGGTATACATTGTCCCCAAATGTGAAATAGTTGTGGGTGAGGACAAAGTCACAAAGTTCAGCCACTAGATTTGCCACGACATTATCGGGGATACCGTTCCCAATGGCTTGTAGTCCATCTTTGTGCGGAATGTTGGTGTAGAGGGCTTCTACATCCATAGTGGCCAGGATGGTATTTTCAGGAAGATCACTGATGTATTGTAGTTTCCTTAGGAAGTCAGTGGTGTCTCGAAGATAGCTGGGAGTGCTGGTAAATACTAACACAGCTGCTACTCTGAAACAAATCATAGCAGTAAAGCACATTAGCAAATATAATCCCAACTATACATACCAAAAAATAGGGTCTAAATTAGCTGTTACCACTCAAGAAAGAGATCTAGGGGTCATTGTAGATAGTTTTCTGAAAACATCTGCTCAGTGTGCAGCAGCCATCAAAAAACTAACAATGTTAGAAATCATTAGGAAAGGGATAGATAAGAAGACAGAAAATATGATGATACCACTATATAAATACCACAACATGAATACTGCATGGCGTTCTGGTCACCTCATCTCAAAATAGATATCTTAGCAATGGAAAAGGTACAAAGAAGGACAACGAAACTGATCAGGGGCATGGAACAGCTTCCATCTGAGGAGAGATTAAACAGACTGGGACTTTTCAACTGAGATGAGATATGATAGAGGTTTATAAAATCATGAATGGTGTGGAGAAAGTGAACATGGAAGTCTTGTATACTCCTTCACATAACACAAGAACCAGGGGTCAGCCAAGGAAATTAATAGGCAGCAGGTTTAAAACAAAGAAAAGGAAGTACTACACTGAACACACAAACTCTGGAACTCCTTGCCTTTCCCAGTTCCAACACATCCTTTTTGAGATGGGCTGATCAGATCTGCATGCAGTATTCATGATGTCAGCATACCATGGGTTTATATAAGAGTCAACATGATATTTTCTGTCTTATTATCTGTCCCTTTCCTAATCATTCCCAACATTCTGTTTGGTTTTTTGACTTCTGCTGTACAGTGAGTTGATGTTTTCAGAAAATTATCCACAGTGACGCCGAGATCTCTTTCTCTTTCTTGGTAACAGCTCATTTAGACCCCATCATTTTTTAGGTATAGTTGGGATTATGTTTTCCAATGTGCATTACTTTGCATTTCTCAACATTGAATTTCCTCTGCCATTTTATTGCCCAGTCACTCAGTTTTTTTAGATCCCTTTGTAACTCTTTGCAGTCTGCTTTGGACTTCACTATCTTGAGTAGTGTTATATCAGCTGCAAACATTGCCAACTCATTATTTACCCCTTTTCCCAGATCATTAATGAATATGTTGAACAGTAGTGGTCCCAGTATACCATCTGGTCCTGGTGACTTATTACTGTTTAATTTATCCATTTGTTCCAAAACCTCTTCTAACGACACCTCATTCTGGGACAGTTCCTCAGATTTGTCACCTAAAAAGAATGGCTCAGGTTTGGGAATCTCCCTCACATCCTCTGCAGTGAAGAGCGATGCTAGGTTGGGGTGCTCTTGTGCTGGCCTGCTGGAATGTGTTTACATGTTCAGTGTGTTCTCGCAATGCTAGCGATGCCGGTGCCGAGTTCATGCACTGGACACTGACTTTCAGGGAAGCATCTGCTTTTCACAGGCCCTGGGTGTTGCTCATAGCAAAACTTTTGCTGACTTTTGTTCAGGCCTCAGGCCTTGCACCACGCCCCTGCTTTCTATGACAGACAGATTCAGAGAATTCTGTCGCTCTCCACCTGTATAGCATTTCTGTGACCCTTGTTGGATATCCTTGTCATATCTGGCTGCCATATTCATAGTATCGGCAATAATGTTCAACTTCCTCATGTTCCTTCCTTGATCAGGAACAGTCAGCATGGGTTCACCAAGCACAAGTCATGCCTGACTAATCTAATTGCCTTCTATGATGAGATAACTGGCTCTGTGGATGAGGGGAAAGCGGTGGACGTGTTGTTCCTTGACTTTAGCAAAGCTTTTGACAGTCTCCCACAGTATTCTTGCCAGCAAGTTAAAGAAGTATGGGCTGGATGAATGTACTATAAGGTGGATAGAAAGTTGGCTAGATTATTGGGCTCAACGGGTAGTGATCAATGGCTCCATGTCTAGTTGGCAGCCGGTATCAAGTGGAGTGCCCCAAGGGTCGGTCCTGGGGTCGGTTTTGTTCAATATCTTCATTAATGATCTGGAGGATGGTGTGGATTGCACCCTCAGAAAGTTTGCAGATGACACTAAACTGGGAGGAGAGGAAGATATGCTGGAGGGTAGGGATAGGATACAGAGGGCCCAAGACAAATTAGAGGATTGGGCCAAAAGAAATCTGATGAGTTTCAACAAGGACAAGTGCAGAATCCTGCACTTAGGATGGAAGAATCCAATGCACCGCTACAGACTAGGGACCGAATGGCTCGGCAGCAGTTCTGCAGAAAAGGACCTAGGGGTTACAGTGGACAAGCCTGTCCTCTTTTCAGGGGAAAAGCAGGAGTAAGCCTTGGGACAGAGTGCAGGTGGGGCCACCACAGCCCAGGCGTCCATGCTCTCAAAGGCAGCAGGTCAGCGGCTGTACCACAGGGGAAGTTTAGCCTCCCCTGGCCTACTATACATGCCACCTATGTAAGGCAGCCCTCCCTGGGCCACTTCCTACCACCTCCCTGTGAAAGTCTCAAGGTCTCCATCTGCGGTAGTGCAGCATGAAGGGTGTCTCCTCACCCGAAGGCACCTTCTGGTGGCTGCATGAAGGGAGGTCATTCTCCTTTGCTCTCGGGCAGTAACTGCCTCTACTAGCTGTATGGACCAAGCTCTGAGCCAGCTCATTCCAAGGATTTTCCCCTGCTGAGATAGTCCAAACAGCAAACAACCCAGCATTCATATGAGAGATGAGTGCTTCCCTCTCAGAATGTCCCTGCAGCAGGCCCTCCCTTCCCTCAGGGAGGGACCTTTGGGCAGTTGTTCACAGGGAGATTCTGCCTTCCCTCAGTTCATCTCCCCTGGAGTGGCCGGTAATAGGTCTGCTCTCCTCCCTGGTCTGCCACAAATGAGCTGCTCCCCTGCTTTTTTGCCTTCCTCAAACACTTTTCCTCAGACTTGATTTGTCTGCCCCATTTTCCTGATAATTTACTTGCTGAACATTGAGCTTCTTTGAACTCATTTTGAAATGAAGCTACAAGATCAGTGGCTTTCGGAAGTACTATTGCTTCTTTGTATAGCTCTGTGTCTTTGGATTGTAGCAGTTTTAAAATAGCATTTACCATTTCCAGAATCTTTCTTTGATGCATAATGAGAAAAACAAAACTAAATGTTTCCATTAATTTCTTTAATGCTGAAGGCTGGCAAACTTCCATGGCATTTTTGCTCTAGGAGAATTATTTCTGTGGGCGCCTTCATTGTGTCTAAATATCGAATCTGAGAGAAGGAGTGATTCATACTGATTGTTGATCAGTTGTGTAGTCAGTTGCATTCCCCAGTGAAAGTGGGAACTATTGTGGGGAACTTTCTGGTAGGCTTTCTTAGAGGAGATTCTGAGGACAGCCCTGATGATCAGACCGTAGGACAGGGCAATGAGCATTAGGTCAAACCTATTGATTACAAACATTAGAACCATGGCAGATATTCTGGTGACTGTGATGTCCCCACACACCATCTTCGCTACAGCTATGTACTTGCATTGCATGTGGGGGATAATGCGGTTGGCACAGAATGGCTGCTGAGTCATAAGCAGGGGTAGGGGCAGAATGAAGAGAACAGCTCTTATCAAACCTAAAAGCCCTAGTTTAGCTATTCATGCGTTGGTGAGGATGGTGGCATAACTCAGAGGGTTACATATGGCAACATAGTGATCGAAGGCCATTGTCACAAGGGTGACTGACTCCATAACAGGAACTGCATGAAGGAAGAACATCTCGGTGAGGCAGCCACCTACAGAAATGCCTTTAAAATTGAAACAAAATATACACACCACTCTCAGGATGGTGGCAAATTGGTGTGGCTGTGCTGAATGAATGGTGTGAATGCAACTTGACATGACTTAAACATGGGTGAAGAACTGCAGAGGAACCTGGGAGCAGGGTCCCTCTAAGCAAAAGCAGATTTGATAAAGGACTGGAAAAGTCTGTGTGCAAGATCGATATTGAACTATTGGTCGGGAAATATGGGCCCATGCAAAAGTAAATATCACATGCATAAAGTTCAGTACCCACCCCCACCCCCCCAACCCCTTCCAAAATACTAATCAGCTACTATTAATAACCACATGCCCACTGGGCATACTTTTGAGATATGTGACTCCTTTGAGGGAAAAAGAGTGTAAGAATCAAGTAAAGTAAATTCCTGAGAGACGAGAAGGAGGAGAAAAGGGAGAGGTATTCCTTAATTGACTCTTGAAGACCCTGCTAGACAGAGTAGTCAAAACTCTGCTCTGTGGGCTCGAGTAGGACTGTGACCAAAGGGGTTTCCAGGCAGACAAGGCCTTGCCTCGAGGGAATCCGAGACAGACCAGAGGGCTGAGGAGAGCAGACCCGGAAGGAAGAAGTCATCCGTACTACTTCTCTGTTTGCCAAGCAGGAACTGTGTGAGGCTAGCACAGGGTCTGTTTGTGTATGTTTGTGAAAGAGAGGCTCACTGAGAGGAATGTATAGCTCTTAATGTATCGTTCTTTAATGTCTAACATAGGAGTTATGTGCTTAATGGAACCTTTTACAGCTTGTGTAATTCCTTCTCAAATAAACTGCCGTGTATGTAAGTTAATTACTATGGACCTCTTTCATTGGTATGACAGTAATCTGCTCTGCTGGGAGCCATTAAAGATCCATCCAGGGGTAGTAGCCCCAAGGACCCAACAGGCACAACCAAGGTAGATGTGGCGATGTCTGTGAGCGTCAGCATGCAGAACAGCAGGTACACTGGCTTGTACAAGATCTGCTCTTTGCCTACAACATATAGAACTGTGAAATTTCCCAACAGGCTGATAATGTAGAATCTAGAGAAAGGGATGGAAATCCAGAGGTGAGTAGCTTCCAAGCTAGGGATGCCTGTTAGGATGAATGTTGAAGGGTCAGAGGGTGTGAGGTTGAAAACTGCCATGAGGTGGTTGACGTGTTGATCGGGCTCAGAAATGCTCAAGTTGCCTGTGAAGGGAGAGAAGCAAAGTGAGGGGGGTTACACACTTTATCACAAATAGTACGGTAAATATTTTATAGTTTTCAGAGTAGCAGCCGTGTTAGTCTGTATCCGCAAATAGAAAAGGAGGACTTGTGGCACCTTGGAGACTAACAAATTTATTTGAGCATAAGCTTTCCTGAGCTACAGCTCACTTCATCGGATAGTTGTAAGCAGAGTCAGGATGAGCTCTACCCTGACATCTGGTGGTGAATTGTGGCGAGTTGTGGAAAAGAACTTCAGGGGCTGATCTTGTTTGCATAGGCACACCCACCCCACCTAGCATGAGCCCACAGCAGCCCAAATAGATTAATAGATTCATAGATATTAAGGTCAGAAGGGACCATTATGATCATCTAGTCCGACCTCCTGCACAACGCAGGCCACAGAATCTCACCCACCCACTCCTGCGATAAACCTCTCACCTATGTCTGAGCTATTGAAGTCCTCAAATCATGGTTTAAAGACTTCAAAGTTCAGAGAATCCTCCAGCAAGTGACCCGTGCCCCATGGCATTTTGGGATGTATAAGTAGGGGCATTGCCAGCAGATCGAGGGACGTGATCGTTCCCCTCTATTCGACATTGGTGAGACCTCATCTGGAGTATTGTGTCCAGTTTTGGGCCCCACACTACAAGAAGGATGTGGAAAAATTGGAAAGAGTCCAGCGGAGGGCAACAAAAACCTCTTGAGGTCCCTTCCAACCCTGATATTCTATGATTCTATGACTTGAACAACTGCAGTGCCAACATACCCTAAATGGTTTGCGCTCTCTCCCCACATAATCAGCTTGATACTCGCAGGATTCACCATAAACTGCATTTCAGATGTGCTGGGATGACACTTCAAGTCTGTTCTTCCTTATCTAGTGCTTCTTATTGAAAGGAATACAGTACTTCACTTAAATCCCAGGTCAGAGTCACCTACCTATTGACCCCTTCTTCCCAGGGTGTGTCCCTTATTCCAAACCCACACTCCCCTCATGTCCCTGCACAGGTCAGTCTCTCTCCCCTCATTATTACTGTAATTTGATGGCACCAAAAATGCTTTTGCACTAACAGAATTCCTCCCCGCACTTTCATTCCTTTGGCTTCCTCTCTGAGGCCACCTTTTGGCCTTGGCAGGGCTGAGGGACCTGGTCAGATGTTTCCTGGTGACACTGTTATTCACCCTTCTAAGGCTGGAGACACATCCAGAAGCCGCTTCTCCCACAGAGTGAAGCACTGGGTCTATGGTTCCTTTGGAGGGTGTAGTTAGTTGTTGGCTGCATGTGTGTGTTCCTTCTGTGTGCTGTCCCAGCTCTGCACAGATAGCCGTCACAGCAGATGCTCAGCTCAGTGGTTACAGGTACACTATCACATGAATGCCTGTGACAATGGACCAACTCAGTGAGCAGCGAGATTTTCCATTCCCTACGAGGCCAGCCAAAGAGGCCCCCTCTGAGACCCCTCTTTATACACTGATACAAACAAGTTACGTACTGCCCCTCTGATGTGGTGTGTCCTAGCATCACCTTTGGGGAGTGTGTTTGTATCATCCTTGGTATAGGGGTGTTCTGGTACCACCCTTCTGGAATGTTTTACGTGAGTGTCCTGTGTCTAGCACTTCTTACGAATGTGTGTTTTTGCAATACCAGCTCTGTTCTTGCCAGGTTACACGGGCAGAGCCCGACTTCTGCTTAGAGCCTCACTTTTGTTAACTTTGCTTTATATTAGCCAGCCTTGACCACGACGTTAGTTCAGGCCTCAGGCCTCATACTGGGCCTCTTATACCAGGCCTCATGTCTCAGGCTCTCTCTTTCTACTCCAGAGGAGAGGTTTCCTGTTCCAAAGTGCAGGGAATTCCGCCTCCCAACCCACAATGAGCCTGTACCGAACATTAGGCTCCATTTCAAACAGGCCTCAGCAGGTTTTCATACCCGACTCCTCTCTACACTGGACACACCCATCAGCATCTTCCTGAAAATGCCCCACTGGAGCAGTGTCCCCTCCAGCCATCCCTTCCCCACCTGCAGAAGAAGAAGGTGTGGGGGGGGAGGAACAGAGTGTCTTGGGTGTCTGTGTGCTTTAGAAAACATTGCATTGACTCTGCTGTGGGGGGCTCAAACAGCAGGAGGTTGGAGCTGCAGAGAAGCCATCCCCTCCCCGCCAAGTTCTGCCCTCTCAGGAGTCTGTTTCCAGCCATGACCAGCTCCATACAGACCAGTGGACGAGAGTCCTGAAGAGAACATCTCACAACAGGGCCCTATACACAGTGGGCAGGAGTGAAAGTTTTAGTCAATCTTGAGCACAACAGAGAAACCAGTCACTTTCTGAGCCTCTCACATAGTGGGGAGAGGAGTATTTACCCCCGCCCCCCTTACTGAGGGGTGACAAGAACCATTGCTGGGGAATGAAGACCGCTGCAGAGACCTTGAATTTACCCAGCTCCTGTGTGTTCCAAGCTGCTGATGTTCACTGTGGGGTTGGTGAATGGGCTGGGTATTTTTAAAGCTACTCATCATCTCATGATTTTTTGGCAGCTGGAATCACCCCATTTTGGGGATCACGGGGGGAGGGGAGGAAAGTGGGTGGGAGGATGAATAGGGATAAAATGGCTGTTCCCCAACCTCAGAGGTTAGGAGAGGGTAAGACAGCCTCCCACTCTGAGCAGCTAGCCAGCAGACCCATATTTTTATATATGATTGAATCTAAAACCTTAAATAATCACGTGCATTGGGGGTGAGGGCAACGTTTTCCCTGGTCATGACTGGAAACAGACTCCTGAAAGGGCAGAACTTGGGGGGAGGGGATGGCTTCTCTGCAGCCCCAACCTCCTGGAGCACCCACGGGGAAAAATTAGTGGGTGCTCTGCACCCACCGGCAGCCAAGCCCCCACCCCCACGACCTCACCTCCTCCTCCTCCCCTGAGCGCGCCGTGTCCCCACTCTTCCGCCTACCTCCCAGCTCTTGCCACCGCCAAACAGCTCTTTGGCGACGTAGCAAGCTCTGGGAGGCAGGCGGGAGGAGCGGGAACGTGGCGCACTCAGGGGAGGAGGCGGGGCCTGAGTGGGGATTTGGGGAAGGAGTTGGAATAGGGGCAGGGAGTGGATGGAGTTGGAGCGGGGACTTTTGAATGTGGGGGAGCGGGGTGGAGGCGGGGTGGGGGTCGAGCACCCATCGGTGCGAGTAGAAGTCGGCGGCTATGCCTCTCCCCTCATCCTAGCAGCCCAACCCGCAGCCGCAGCAGCAGGAGGGGGGAGGGATCGCTCAGTGGTTTGAGCACTGGCCTGCTAAACCCAGGGTTGTGAGTTCAATCCTTGAGAGGGCCATTTAGGGATCTGGGGCAAAAATTGGAGATTGGCCCTGTTTTGAGCAGGGGGCTGGACTAGATGACCTCCTGAGGTCCCTTCCAGCCCTGAGATTCTATGAACCTGAGCCACGAACATTGCTTGGGTCTCTCTGGTGCTGGGGAGGAGGCTGCTGGGGCCCAGACAGGTCTGTTCCAGATGAGCTGCTCCCATCTTCCCTCTCCGGACTTTCCCACCTCCGGAATTGTCTCTCTTAAAATAATACACTTAGAAACGGCCCAGCTCCCTCTGCTCTCCTCAGCTAGGCCCGAAAATGCCCCACCCTCCTGCACCCCACATGCTCAGTCCCTGTCTATTGCCAGCAGCGATTTGGGATCCGGTGGGCTGGCTTTGAAGCTACAACCATCAATGAAACCCTGCCCCTTCTTGAGCTGGTTGCAAAACCCACCATCTCGCCCACGCATTGCTCGTTTTTCTCTTGCACCAGCAGTGGCTTCAGGGCAAGAAGCTACTGGCAGCCTGCAGCGCCCGTGAAACAACTAATCCAACTGCAAACCCGTGTATCAGAGCAATGGCTGCCGGGGGTGGGGAGAGGGCTATCCCCACAGAGCAATGGCTGCTTGGAGGGTGGGGAAAGGGCTATCCCCACAAAGCAATGGCTGCTGGATGGTGGCGAGAGGGCAATCCCTACAGAGCAATGGCTGCTGGGCGGTGGGGAATGGGCTATCCCCACAAAGAAATGGCGGCTGGAGGGTGGGGAGATGGTTATCCCCACAAAGCAATGGCTACTGGATGATGGCGAGAGGGCAATCCCCACAGAGCAATGGCTCCTGGGCGGTGGGGCATGGGCTATCCCCACAAAGCAATGGCTGCTAAGTGTGGAGAGAGGGCTATCCCCACAAAGTAATGGCTGCTGGAGGGTGGGGCGAGAGCTATCCCCACAAAGCGATGGCTGCCAGGAGCTGGGAGTGGGCTAGCCCCACAGAGCGATGGCTGCTGGGCGGTGGGGAATGGGCTATCCCCACAAAGAGATGGCGGCTGGAGGGTGCGGAGGGGGCAATCCCCACAGAGCAATGGCTGCCGGGGCTGGGGAGAGGGCTATCCCCACAGAGCGATTGCTGCTAGGAGCTGGGAGTGGGCTATCCCCACAGAGCGATGGCTGCCGGGGGTGGGGAGTGGGCTATCCCCACAGAGCGATGGCTGCTGAGGGGCGGCCTGCGCACATGCTGGGGGGCGGGGTGAGAAGCGGACTCCCTTTCTGAATCAGCACCGCCCCCTGCTCGGGCGGAGCGGTGCGTAGTGAGGTCACTTCCGGCGCGGCGGCGGATAAGCGGCCCCGTGTGGCACTTGCGGCCTCTTTTGCCTCGCGCCGTGCAAGATGGCGGACACGCAGGTCAGGGCTCCGCTCCGAGGCGGGGCCTGCTGGGGTCTGGCGCGGTGGGGGCGGCGCGGGCCGGCTCGGGGGACACGCAGCCGCCGCCGGAACCAGCCCCGGGGCGGGGCGGGGGGGGCTCGGCCCGGGGCTGAGGCGGGACGCGGCTCGCGCCGGGACTCGCGGGAGGGAGGGGGCTGACTCGGGGGGGGGGGGCGGCCGGGCGGGGAGGGAGCTGAGCCCCGGCCGCGGGCGCTCCGCCTGCCCGGCTGCCCCGCGCGGAGCCCCGGGGACGTGCCCGGCCCGCGCCGCCTCTCCCGCTGCCCTTCGCGGGGCCGGCGCCGAGCGGGGCCGCCCTGGCGCGGAGGCCCCGCCCCGAGGGGCGCTCCCGCCTGGCCCGCAGGCCGGCCGGGGCTCGCCGCGCTGCCGTGGCGGCTGCCCGCACCCTAACGCGGCTTTCCTTCGGCCGCCCCGCGCAGACGGAGCGGGCCTACCAGAAGCAGCCCACCATCTTCCAGAACAAGAAGCGCGTGCTGCTGGGGGAGGGGGGCAAGGAGAAGCTGCCCCGCTACTACAAGAACATCGGCCTGGGCTTCAAGACCCCCAAGGAGGTAATACCCTCGTGGGTGGATAGGCCTGAGCCACGCCGCGGCCGGCCTGGCTGTGGCTTGCTCTTCCTTGGGGTGACGCCTTCACTTGTTCTTCCGGCGGGCGGGCGGGGGGGCGGCGGTTGACGCTTTAAGGAACACTTGTTAAGTCTTTTCATATCTTCATGCAAGGGTTAGTCTGGAAAGAGTACTACGTTTGGGTGAGAAGAGTAAAATCCAGTAGGATAGAGATAATAAATTCAGACTGTCAATGGCCAGAATATGTCTGTCAAAATAGCAGGTTAACAGCCAGGGAATAACCCAGGAGGTTATGAAAAGCCGTTTCTGCAAACTTCAGGGTAGTTCTTTTCCATGCTGACATGTGATGTTTTTTCTCACGATGGTCTTCCAAGTCCCAAGGTGAAGGGGCTCTGAGGATAGTTGCCGAGTGGCCTTGCTGATGTCAGTTCATACAGACAGGAATAAAGGAGGCAATGTGCCTCAGACTTGCAGTACCAGTCCTCTTGTAGCACCCAGATTCACCTTCTGGGGTGCAACAAGTTTTCATTGATGGTAGATTTTTGCAGCACTCACTAACTTTTTAGCTCCAAAGCACTGATGTCAGATTTCTGTTTTCAGGCCATTGAGGGCACTTACATTGACAAGAAATGCCCGTTCACTGGTAATGTCTCTATTCGTGGTCGTATCCTGTCAGGTAAGGCCTAAGAAATGCTTCTGTTCTGTGAGTAGAATTATTACTTCGGATAAATTTCAAAACCTTTTGGTTATGTGAACACCCTGTGGGGAAATGGCCTTTGCAGGCCTGTGTGAGTAGAGCTGTTTAGAATCTGGATCCATCAGTTAAACAAAATGTAGGCATATGAGCTTATTAATGGAAAACAGGGTTGTTTGGAACTTGCATAGACTAGAGCATGTTGCAGATGTCCTTGTGTCTGAGCCTGCTGGAACTAGAGACCCCAGCATGTGGGGTTATTGTTAAAGGTGGTAGCCATTTCTTGCCTTTAATGTGCAGCCCACACTTTAGGATTTCAGATCCCAAGACAATAAATGCCTCCTTTGGGTTTGTACGCTCCCTACCAGAAATAATTACTATCTCCCCTTTTCGCTGCTGCTATGGTCCTGAGCTGCAAATGATGCTATTCTCACGATGGTCTTCCAAGTCTCATGGTGAAGGGACTCTGACGACACTGCCAAATGGCTTTGCTGATGCCTGGCGAAAGGACCCAGGAGACAGTGGCAGTACCTTTCTTAGAAGAAGCCCTTTACACTGAAATAGAACTGTTTTGATTGACCCAATAGTGAGGAGAACATCAACTTCAGGGGGCATGTTGCTGTTGAAAAATGCATGCAGAGGCGACAGACTTGCTAATGTTGCCCCAAATTCTCTGATACCATCCTTTGAAGCTTAAATTCTGAGTAATCCATTTCTAATCTACAATGGATTTCGGAGAGCTAACCAATCCTTACCAAGTATTAGGAATAACTAATTAGCTGCCGTCTTCTGAATGTAATACGGGGTAGGTTAGAGGGGAATGTAGTGCCTGTGTTAATGCGTGAAGGAGGATGGATAAAGCAGTGGGGCAGGTAATCAATAGCTCCAAGTATAGGGTCCTATTGAACATTCCAGGGAAAGGTAGGGGACAAGTCTCTCTTACTCTGTCTCCAGTCTGTACAATCAAGGTTGATGGTTTAAGCTTTGTAAGGAGTTATGTAAGTGCACTGTATTGTATTGGATTTATTTTACTATAAACCATTGGTAAGAGTTACAAGGTAGCATAATAGGAAAACTTGCTGCATAACCCTGAAGGTTTCCTGCCTGAGTCTATATTACCTGAGTGTTACACTCCAGACCGGAGCTTCTTTTGGGAAGTCTCTGGCCTTATCTATACTAGGAGGCTTTTGCCATTGTACTTATACTGGTGTATCTAAGCTTGCAAAGCCCTTCTAGTGTGGATGCAATTATATCAGTTCTCTGAACCAGCAAAAGTATACTGGCAGAAGCACAGTTAGACAGGTACGTGTCTGCACTAGGGCTGCTACCAGCAAAGCTGTGTTGGTTTTAAATAAAAAAACAAAAAACATGACCAGAATAACTTTGTAGACCAAACACCACCACTAAGAGTGCTTTACATTCTTTCCCCCTGCACCCCCCTTATTCCCGCAGGTGTGGTTACCAAGATGAAGATGCAGCGTACCATCGTCATCCGCAGGGATTATTTACACTATATCCGCAAGTACAACCGTTTTGAGAAACGCCACAAGAATATGTCCGTACATCTCTCCCCCTGCTTCAGGTGAGTGCAGGAGTAGTTCTGGGGGCTGCA
Organism: Natator depressus; assembly: GCF_965152275.1. NCBI lineage: Eukaryota > Metazoa > Chordata > Testudines > Cheloniidae > Natator > Natator depressus. The sequence goes on from NC_134234.1 coordinate 6,150,509, forward strand.
CTGTCTAGCAGTGATTTGAAGGGAAGAACACAGCACCACTAATCTGAGCCCTGATGACACTCTACATAGGTCATTACATAGTCCATCTGTCGGTGTCTATGCTACCCGCTGGATCGGCAGGCAGCGATTGATCCAGTGGGGGTCGATTTATCTTGTCGAGTCTAGATGCGATAAATCAACCCCGGAGCGCGCTTCCGTCAACTCCGTTACTCTACCTTAGCGAGAGGTGCAGGCGGAGTCGACGGGGGAGTGCCAGCAGTAGGCTCACCGCAGTGAAGATGGTGAGTAGATCTAAGTAGGTCGACTTCAGCTACGTTATTCAGATAACACAGTGAAGTTAGATCGATCCTCCTCCCCCGCTAGTGTAGACCAGGCCTGTGCCATTCACTAACCCAGATAGAAGCCCTGGAGACTACAGACCTCAGAGCGCAATGATGGGCTCAAGATGAGTCAGGTTATTTGTGTTAATCCATTCTGATAGAGACTGTGACCACGGGCAAGCTGGTTATCTTCTACCTCCATTTTCCTATATGTAAAATAGAAATCACTAACCTGTCTTGCTAGTGTGGTGTTAAGGTTAAAGCATGCCTGTGCTTCGAAGTTGAGATGTGCTGCAAGAGCTATACTATGCTCAGTCTCGGCCCAAACAGGAAGCTGTTCCGATCAAAGGGGGAGCGTGAGACCCCCAGAATTGTAGTTGACTGCACTTCTGTCTAGAAATGTAAATGAAGTGAGGCAACACTGTAAAACTACATGGGCTGTGCTTTTGCCACTCCTGACCTAGAGCCTGTTTGGTGGTGGTGATGTCTAAACTCACGATGGTCTGCAGAGCCCCCTGTGGTGAAGGGGGACTGCTGAAAATGCCAGTCTGGCAATGCTGAACCATAAAACATGTTCTGGTCTGGCTGCCCCTAGTCGCAAATGCTTCTCTGTGCAGGTACTTTCTGGCAAACTGTCAAGCCTGTATGTGTAGGGAAGTTTATAAAGTGAGCTGTCTGCATGTGACTTGTGTCCAGTTAGTAAATGTCAAAAATTTTGAGTTTTCCTGGGAGGAAGCCTTCTTGCAGTACTTAGGACAGGGAACTTAGAGTAAAGACTGAATCCCTATTCTTGGTGCTGTCTGACTTATTCTGTGATCTAGAGTGAGTCACTTCATCTGTTCTTTATTTATCCCTTGGTAACCAGGGATTACTTGCCTATCTGCCTGATGATTGTAAAGCTTCATAAGTATTTATAAAGCTCTCTGAGATCCTTAGAAGAAAGGTACTAGAGCAGAATATAGGGAATCTTTCAAATGATGTGAAGATAAAAGTACTGAGAGTAGGGAGAGGGGGTCCTGTAGCTTAACACCACTCTGATCATCTTGTCTCTGGGAGGTCCTTGATTAGCATTTCAGTCCAAATTCAGGTGACTGAGAACCAAGCAAGAAGCTTTTTCCAAATATCTAGATGAAGATTGCAAGAACACCTAGTCTTTGCCTGGGCAATGGGTCCTCAAGTACTTGTTTTTAATTTTGATAGTCTCCTGTGGGAACTGTGTGCTGTCTGTCTTACATATTGGAGCTTGCTTCACACATGCCAAAACCAAAGGCTAGAAGGAACTTGTTTGGAGGTGGATGGAGGACCTCTCACTTACTGAAATGCCACCTGTTTGTCACTTAAATAACAGCAGAAGGTGTCTTCATGAAATCTGTTTCTCAGTGTTGTCTTGCTCACTTGCATTTAGTCTCTTCAGTGCTGTGCTGGCACATTTGTGCTGCAGGAACAAATTTCTGGTGGCAAAGAATCTGCTGTTTAGCTATCTAAAAGCAGCTGTGCTTTTTTCCAGGGATGTCCAGATTGGGGATATTGTGACTGTGGGGGAATGCCGTCCCCTCAGCAAGACAGTCCGGTTCAATGTCCTCAAGGTCACAAAGGCTGCTGGCACAAAGAAGCAGTTCCAGAAGTTTTAAAGGCGACAAGTGGATGATCAGGATGAATAAAACTTTTGTAAAAACCTGTTCAGTTTGTGATCTGAAATGAGCAGGGATGGCAATCTAAGGGGCATGAGACTGCAGGACTCTAGAAAAGGATATAGTGGTCTTGCTCCAGGTCCTAGGGTATCTCCAGGAGTGCTACTTGGCCCATCTCACTTCTAAGTGCTCAAAAAGAGGTGGGGAGGAGAGCTTTGTATGCTTATCTACAAAGAAGGTATGAATGGGTTTTTGGCTTCCCTGTAGGACTCCTCTTTCCACATACAAATCTTTGCTTGCTCCATGGTACCAGCCAGCTGAACAATCTAGTGAGATTTCAGAGAGGTGGGGTTCCATTTTTAGTGAAACTCTTGTCCCAAGTGTGTTTGCCTTTAAGTATTCACTTCCTTTTTCAATCAGGCTTCACTTCTTCCTGTCCTAGCCCTGCTAGTTCAAGACTTTCATCGTCTTCTGTGAAAGTCTGAATAAGACCAACATTTCTAATATCAAAAAACAGGTTTTTCTTAAAAAAAAAAAAAAAGGGGTGTGCTTTAGGTACAGTAAAACCTCAGTTAAACACCTTGAGAATGGAGGTTGTTCATAACTGAAATATTTGTAACTCGGAACAAAACTTTATGGTGGTTCTTTCAAAAGCTTACAGCTGAACGTTGACTTAATACAGCTCTGAAACTTTACTATGCAGAAGAAAAATTCTGCTTTTAACAAAGTTAATTTAAATGAAACAAGCACAAACAGTTCCTTGCCTTGTCAAATCTTTTTTTAAACTTTTTTAGTAGTTTAACACTGTACTGTATTTGGTTTTTTGGTCTTTGTTGTTGTATGACTACCTTCTTCTGGTTCTTAAGGAGGTGTGGTGTTTGTAACTGAGGTTCTACTGTATATTGATGCTAAAAGCTCACTTCCCCAGTTCCTACATATCCCTGCCAAAAATTGGAATGCTGCTAGCCAATGGCTGTAGATTAAACTTTGTATAAAATGTCATCCTTCAGTGAAAGGCTAGACTGGATTCATGTTGCCCATGTTAGGGTTAGTCATTGCTTCTCTTGCTCTCTCTAGCCTAATAATGGTTTTGCTCTGGATAAATATTTACTTTAGTGCCTAAAGTCAAGTGGTGGGGAGACCCGGCCTCTAGTCCCCCTGCTCTGTCCGTAGTGGAGCATCTTCAGCAAGATATGAGTGAGCCCTACATCAAACATCATATATCTCAGTGGTGGGGGAGCACTTTTTCCCCATCAAGCTGAGGGGGGAATTAAACCTAGTTCTCTCATCCCAGCTGGATGCTCTGCCTGGGCTGAAAGTTACAAGGTGGGCACCACACTCACTCCTCACCATGTCCTGTGGAGTGAGGCAGGTATATAACTTTTTTCCTTAAAAGGTAGCTTAGGTGTCAACCACCTTACTCCAGCCACCAAGTTCCCATTGGTGCCTTGCAAAACAGGAGCGCATCCCTGGACTTGGGTATCTATCTCTGAGAGCTGTGAGGTCTAGCACACACCCCTGTTGTGGTCTTCCCTGGGCTAGCTTAATTTCTCCCTGCCTGTGCTAGCTTTGGGAATTGCATAAGGAGCCTAACTTGGCTTTGGGGTTCGGTGTTCCTGTTTTGCTAGGTGCTGTGATGCTCAAAGTGTTGCAGAGTCTTTGAGACTAGCAGTCGAGTTAGCAGGTTGAGTAAAGACCCACCAAATCGACTGCAGATTGCTCTGCAGTGGACCCCTGTACTCTGCCCCCAGAGGAGAAGAGTAAGGTAAGTCAAGGGAGATTTTCTCCGGTCGACCCCCCGCGGCGTAGACCCTGCAGTAATTCGACATAAGGTACATCGACTCCAGTTCTGTTCATGTAGCTGGACTTGTGTAGCGTAGGATGACTTACCGCGGTCGTGTAGACATAGCCTGACTGTCCCGTTTTCCTTCCCTGGGTGGCCAGAAGCCTTGCAGCAGCCAGACTGCATAATTACAGAGTTTGCTACAGGGCCTTCTGAGGGGGGATTGTTGCTGCACCAGGTGAAGCTGAACATGGTTTGGGCTGCATGGCTAACAGCGCTGAGCTGGGTTGGAGAGCTCAGCTGGGTCACAGAGAGCTCTGTGCCATGGCCTTTCTAGCCCTTTGTCTGGGTGGGACATGCTCAGGGTTGTCCAAGCTCTAGAAGAGGCGCTTGCTGCCTATTTAAAGCAGGCCTGGGCCACTGCATCACCCTTGCCCTGGGTCAGCACGGAACTCAGGCACTTGGAGTCGGTAGTTTCCAGAGGGACTATGGGAATTGTGTGCCATGCTGGGAAAGAGCCCGGTAGTATAAACTGTCTCTCAAAAGGTAGAGAAAGGGTGGCTGGGCTTCTGTCACATGCAGACCACTGGGTCAGACAGCCTGAGGGAGGAGGAGTGTAAACTGTGGGAGGAGAAAAGGGAAAGATTTTGCAGTCATGCTGTTGTATTACTTTAGACTGAGGGACGATATGGGCCCAAAGAGTGAAGGGTGTTAATGTGACCCAGTGTCTATCTTCTCAAACTCCCTTTTGCCGTTTTTTTGTAGGGACTCCAAAGGGGAGTGATCGTGGGTGGAATAGCCCATCCACTCATCCTTTTGTTCACCAAGTAGATCTAATTTCTGATAAGTTTTGCTATATTGATTTCCAGTCTCCCACTTTTGTTTACAAAGCACGATCTTAACATACGCCTTGAGTTATATCAGGAAGCCTTTTTGTTTAAATTAAGTCCCTTTTGCACCTTTTTCCATGACAGTTTATTGTTCAAGGTTATTGTGACATATTAAGAATGTTTAGTTTACACAGTTGAGCTCACAACTAGGATAAATCTCTAAGCCTGGTAATCACAGAAGACCAGATGGCTGACTCACTGTTGTGGGCCTGAAGGCCAGCGCAGGTGAAAGAGGGAGGGCCCAGCAGTACTAGTGCTCTGGAGGTTTTCGCAGTGAGGGGATTTTGGCTGGGCTGAAGTCCTGTGTCTGCGCACTCCATGTGCTGGCCTTGGGATGCATCCAGTCAGAGCTGCTGCAGGCAAAGGTCTCTCCCATCAGCAAGCAAAGCTATTCTTGGGTGCTTAAGAGCCCAGCAGCTCAGCATAGCTTCTGTAAACTGGCTGAATTGGTGTGAGCAAAAGCCACACCTGAATAATTAGAGACCTGACATTAATACTGGGAAAAGAATAGGATGGCTGATATGGGACTCAGTTAACAAAGGTATAAAGGATGGTAATGTAACTAATGCCCATCCATGTGGGTTTATGAAAATGAATCTTAGACTCATAGCATATCAGGGTTGGAAGGTGTAGAGGTTCCTTCCCCACTCTGAACTCTAGGGTACAGATGTGGGGACCTGCATGAAAACCTCCTAAGCTGACTTTCACCAGCTTAGGTTAAAACTTCCCCAAGGTACAAATTAATTTTATCCTTTGCCCCTGGATTTCCACTGCCACCACCAAACTTGAACTGGGTTTACTGGGAAACATAGTTTGGACACATCTTTCCCCCCAAAATCCTCCCAACCCTTGCACCCCACTTCCTGGCAAAGGTTTGGTAAAAATCCTCACCAATTTGCATAGGTGACCACAGACCCAAACCCTTGGATCTTAGAACAATGAAAAAGCATTCAGTTTCCTTACAAGAAGACTTTTAATAGAAGTAAAGGAATCACCTCTGTAAAATCAGGATGGTAGATACCTGAAAGGGGAATTAGATTCAAAACATAGAGAATCCCTCTAGGGAAAACCTTAAGTTACAAAAAAGACACAAGGACAGGAATAGTCATTCTATTCAGCACAGTTCTTTTCTCAGCCATTTAAAGAAATCATAATCTAATGCATAATCTAGCTAGATTACTTACTAAAAGTTCTAAGACTCCATTCCTGTTCTATCCCTGGCAAAAGCAGCATACAAACAGACCCAGACCCTTTGTTTCTCTCCCTCCTCCCAGCTTTTGAAAGTATCTTGTCTCCTCATTGGTCATTTTGGTCAGGTGCCAGCGAGGTTACCTTTAGCTTCTTAACCCTTTACAGGTGAGAGGATTTTTCCTCTGACCATGAGGGATTTTAAAGGGGTTTACCCTTCCCTTTATATTTATGACTCGCTCCCAAAATCTCAGCTAGGGTGAAATGCTGGCTGGGATTTCTTCCTGGAGCTCTAGGAAAAACAGAGTTAGTAAGACACATGCACCTCTAAATATACTACCGAGTACATAAAGACTAACTATTTTCCACATCTCAAGGACGATTTTAAGCAGTTGATTCTGGGAAACTTTCACGGGAGAGTGCATCAGCCACTTTGTTAGAAGCTCCTGAGATGTGTTGGATGTCGAAATCAAAATCTTGGAGAGCTAAACTCCACCGAAGAAGTTTTTTTGTTAGTTTCTTTGACGGTGTGAAGCCACTTCAGTGCAGCATGGTCTGTTTGCAGGTGGAAACGCCATCCCCAAACATATGGGCGTAGCTTTTCCAGAGCGTAGACAATGGCGTAACATTCTTTTTCACTGACTGACCAGTTGCTTTCCCTCTCAGATAGCTTCTTGCTGAGAAACACTACAGGGTGGAATTCTTGATCAGGTCCTTTCTGCATTAAAACTGCTCCCATACCACGCTCGGACACATCTGTGGTTACTAGGAACGGTTTGTCAAAGTCTGGGGCCCTTAGTATAGGGTCAGACATGAGTGTAGCTTTAAGCTGGTTAAAGGCCTCCTGACACTCTTCGGTCCACTGAATGGCATTTGGCTGTTTCTTTTTGGTTAGGTCTGTCAGCGGGGCGGCGATTTGGCTGTATTGCGGTACAAATAGTCTGTAATAACCGGCCAAGCCTGAGAAGGATTGAACCTGTTTGACTTTGGGACAGGCCACTTTTGGATAGCATCCACTTTGGCCTGTAGGGGGCTGATAGTTCCTTGACCCACCTGGTGTCCAAGGTAAGTCACTCTGTTTAGGCCTATTTGACACTTCTTAGCCTTAACAGTTAGTCTTGCCTCCCTTATGCGTTCAAGGACTTTTTGTAGATGTTCCAGGTGTTTTCCCCAGGAATCCGAAAAGATGGCCACATCATCAAGGTAGGCGACTGCATATTCTCCTAATCCCGCTAGGAGACCATCTATAAGTCTTTGGAAGGTGGCGGGTGCATTTCGCAGCCCGAAAGGGAGTACATTAAATTCATACAGCCTAAGATGTGTGGTGAAGGCTGACGTTTCCTTGGCGGATTCATCTAGCGGTACTTGCCAGTACCCCTTGGTTAAGTCCAAGGTAGAGATGAACTGGGCCCGTCCCAGTTTCTCTAATAATTCATCTGTGCGTGGCATTGGATAGTTGTCTGGGTGAGTTACAGCATTTAGCTTATGGTAGTCCACACAAAAACGTATCTCCCCATCTGGTTTGGGAACTAGAACCACTGGAGATGCCCATGCACTTCCAGAGGGGTGGATTACCCCCATCTGTAACATATCCTGGGTCTCCCGTTCTATAGCAGTTTTAGCTTGAGGAGACACCCGGTAAGGTTGGACTTTAATTGGGTGAGCATTACCTGTGTCAATGGAGTGGTATGCCCGTTCAGTCAGTCCTGGGGTGGCTGAGAACGTTGGCGCGTACCTAGTGCACAGCTCCTTGATCTGCTGTCGCTGCATACGCCCAAGGGTCATGGAGAGGTTCACCTCTTCCACACCACCAGCACTTTTCCCTTCGTAGTAGACCCCTTCAGGCCACTCAGCGTCGTCTCCTCCCTGGGCTGTAAACTGACAAACCTTTAATTCTCTGGAATAAAAAGGCTTTAGAGAATTAATATGGTCCACCTTAGGCTTTCAGTTGGAGGTGGGGAATGCTAGGAGATAATTAACAGCTCCCAGGCGCTCCTGGACCGTGAATGGCCCTTCCCACGATGTTTCCATTTTATGGGCCTGGAGCGTCTTTAAGATCATGAACTGGTCTCCTACTTTGAAGGAACGCTCTCTGGCATGTTTATCATACCAGGCTTTTTGCTCTTTTTGAGCATCCTGTAAGTTTTCTTTAGCAAGGGCTAAAGAGGTTTGGAGGGTGTTTTGTAGGTTGGTTACAAAGTCCAGAATGTTAGTTCCTGGAGAAGGTGTAAACCCCTCCCATTGCTGCTTCACCAACTGTAATGGCCCCTTAACCTCACAGCCATATACAAGTTCAAATGGGGAAAACCCTAAACTGGGATGTGGTACACCTCTATAGGCAAAGAGCAACTGCTGCAACACTAGGGCCCAATCATTGGAGTGTTCATTTACGAATTTACGTATCATGGCCCCCAAAGTTCCATTAAACTTCTCCACCATGCTATTTGTTTGATGGTGGTAAGGAGTGGCAACCAACTGATTTACCCCATGAGCTTCCCAAAGGTTTTCCATAGTTCCTGCCAGGAAATTAGTCCCTGCATCTGTGAGGATGTGGGAGGGGCAACCTACCCTGGCAAAAATGTCTGCTAGTGCCTGGCACGCACTTTTAGCCCTGGTGTTGCTTAGACCTACTGCTTCCGGCCATCGGGTGGCAAAATCCATGCAAGTCAGTATGTACTGCTTTCCTCTGGGTGTCTTTTTCGGAAAAGGACCCAGAATATCCACAGCTACTCGCTGAAATGGAACTTCAGTGATGGGGAGTGGCTGGAGAGGGGCTTTGACCTGGTCTTGGGGTTTTTCCACTCTTTGGCATACTTCACAAGACCGGACATAGGTAGAAACATCCTTGCCCATTCCCTCCCAGTGGAATGACCCCCCCAAACGGTCTTTGGTCCTGTTCACCCCAGCATAGCCACTAGGGTGATCATGGGCTAAGCTCAAGAGCTTGGCCCGGTATTTAGTTGGAACTACCAACTGTCTCTGAGGATGCCAGTCTTCCTGGTGTCCACCAGAAAGAGTTTCCTTGTATAAAAGTCCTCTTTCTACAACAAACCTGGATCGATTAGAAGAGCTGAGAAGCGGTGGGTTGCTCCGTGCCGCCGTCCAAGCTCTCTGGAGGCTTTCATCTGCTTCCTGTTTGGTCTGGAACTGTTCCCTTGATGCTGGAGACATCAGTTCCTCATTGGATTGTGGACCTATGCTTGGTCCCTCTGGAAGCGATGTAGGGGATGGGGCTGTTTCCGTTGACTGTGAACCGCTCTCCACTGGGACACTATGTTGGGGTTCAGGCTCCAGCTGAGCCTCTTGTGTAGGGTTGTGGGCTGCTGCCGGTTCAGGTTCGGTGGGGCCCTCTCGTGTTGAGGTTGCAAGTACTGGATTCAGTGCTGGCAAATGGTCTGGTGCTGGTTGTTCCTCTGGTTCCGGTTCTGGGACTGGTTCCGTTTTAAAGGGGTTTACCCTTCCCTTGTCAAGCCTCACCTTAAAAACCTCTAAGGATGGAGATTCCACCACTTCCCTAGGTAACGCATTCCAGTGCTTCACCACCCTTCTAGTGAAAAAGTTTTTCCTAATATCCAACCTAAACCTCCTCACTGCAACTTGAGACCGTTACTCTTGTCAAGTCTCTTAGATTTTTTTAAAACAAGATTAACTGTTTGGTTGAGAAAGGTAATAGTGCCAATGTAATATACTTAGACTTCTGTAAGGCAGTTGACTTGGTGCTGCATGACATTTTGATAAAAAATTAAAAATACAAAATCAACATGACGCACATTCAATTAATTCAAAACTGGCTAATACATAGGTCTCAAAATGTAATGGGAAATCATCACTGAGTAGGTATTTTTCTAGTGGGGTCCTCTAAGGATCAGTTTTTAACCCTACGCTATGTAACACTTTTATCAATGAGCTGGAAACAAATATAAAATCATCCCTGATCAAGTTTGCAGGAAATGCAAAAATTGGGGAAGAGGTAAATGAAGAGGACAATGAAACAGCCCTGCAAGCCTGAGTTGGCTGGCACAGGTCAGCTGCAGGTATCTAGTTGCTGTGTAGACATATCCAAAAGCTCCATTGATATGGGGTCCAAGTCCCGGCCAACTAGGCACCATTCACACCTGTGTCTCAGCCTGCCCTGAAGACAAACAACCCTATTCCATCCCCTAGGTAACCATGCAGCACGTAGGGGAAACTGAGGAGCATATAGGATTCATAAAAAATATGACAGAAAATTCCTGCTTTGTCACAAACACGAGTTAATTCAGAGTGATGAAAGGAGGGAGAGGATATCAGAGCAGGAGCAGTTATGCTTGGGACTGACATGCATGTGAGTAAGGCATCGGGCTGTCTCCCTTTGAATGCAGAACCAAGTGCCTCCTGCTGTGGGGTGTTTTGCCCATGGAGCCGGTGGGGTGGATTCACGCTGGGCCACTGCTTCATGGATTCCTAGAGTTTAGGGCCAGAAGGGACCATTAGATCATCCAGTCTGGCCTCCTGTATAGCACAGGCCACAGACTTTCACCCAGTTACCCTTACATTGAGCCCAATAACTTGTTTGATTGAAGAGTATTTTCCAGGAAGGTAGCTAAGCCTTGATCTGGAGACAACAAGAGCTGGGAAATGCACCAAACTTGCTCCCTTGGTTGACTGTTCCAGGGTTAAGCACCTCACTATTTAAAAATAGTGCCTTATTTCTAATTTAAATTTGTCTGGCTTCAGCTTCCAGCTATGGGTTCTTGTTCTGCCTTTCTCCACTAGATTACAGAGCCCTTTAGTATTTAGGATTTTCTCCCCAAGAAGGTCTTTACAAGTGTAATCAAGTCCCCTCTCAGTCTCCTGTTCGATAAGCTAAACAGGTTGAGCTCTTTAAGTCTCTTGCTATATAAGCCCTCAAATAATTTTTGTGGCTCTTTTCTTCCCCTCTCCAATTTATCACCAGCTCTGTAAAATATGGACTGGATGCAGAACTGGATGCAGTATCCATCACCAAAGCCCCTTACAGATGTGAAAATCACCTCCCTGTTCCTTCTCGCTTCTGCAATTTATATACCCAAATGCCACATTAACCCTTTGTTCCACAGCATCCCACTGGGAACTCATGTTGAGTTGCTTGACCATGCTGACGTAAGTCCTTTTCAGTCACTGCTTTCCAGGATACAGTCTCCCATGCTGTGCCTATGGCCCTGGGGCTGTCTCCGGGTCAGGGTGGGAATCAGAGGCAATGGCTTCTCCCCTGGAGTCCCAGACAGGTTCACTCTCTGTGGCGCTGGGAGAGCTCAGGGCTGCCGTGCCTCGCAGCGGGAATATGGGCCCCTCCTGGCTGGCGCAATCTATCAGGGAGCCATAGGAAGTTATTGCTTTACAGACCCTGAGACGAGGCCCCTGGCAGGGGGCACCGCGTGCACAGGAATCTCTGCCTGGGGGAACTGGCTGGGTGGCCTTTGGAGGACGGAGCCCCTGTCGGGCCTAGGTTTGGGGGTACCTGTGCCCTGCAGGATCACCCTGAGCACTCGCTCCCGGATATCCCTGGTCCTCACCCCGTACACGATGGGGTTCAACATGGGTGGGAACAGGAGGTAGAGGTTGGCCAGTGTGATGTGGATAGGGGGAGCCACGTGGTGGCCAAAGCGGTGTGTGAAGAAGGAGAAGAGGGCCGGGGTGTAGGAGATCAGGATGACACAGATGTGGGAGCTGCAGGTACCAAAGGCCTTGAGCTGGGCCTCCCAGCACGAGAGGTGCAGAACAGCCCGGACAATCAGGAAATAGGACAGACCGATAAACAGCAGGTCCCCACCTATGACTAGCAACGCGACGCTGAGGCCGTAGGCATGATTAATGCTGGTGTCTCCGCAGGCCCACTTCACCTTAGCCATGTGCTCGCAGTAAGTGTGTGGAATGACGTTGGTCCAGCAGAAGGACATCCTTTTAATCAGAAAGGGGCAGGGGCTCATGAGCAGCGTCCCCCTGGCTATGGCCGCCACGCCCAGTTTGGCAACGAAGACAGAGGTGTAGCCCAAGGGAGCACAGATGGCCATGTAGTGATCCAGGGCCATGGCCAGCAGCACAGCCGACTCCATCATGGAGAGGGAGTGAATGAAGAACATCTGGGCCAGGCAGGACCCGGCATTGATCTCCCTGGCCTGAAACCAGAAGATGCAGAGCAATTTCGGCAGGGTGCAGGTGGAGGCTCCCAGGTTGATGGCTACCAGCATGCAGAGGAAATAGCACATGGGTCGGTGTAGGGCTGGCTCTGTGGCGATGGCTAGGAGAATAGCGCAGTTCCCGACGATGATCACCAATTACATCGTTCACATGGACACCGAGATCCAGATGTGAGCATCTTCCAGCCCGGGGATGCCCAGCAGCAGGAACGTGGCAGGGTTTGAAGGTGTCAGGTTGGCAGCAGCCATGGCCGGCCCCTGGTTCTCCAGCTGTGTTCACTGCAGCTCACGCTGCCTGTGAATAAGGACGCAATAAAACAGGGAGGGGAGATCAAGCCAAAGGAGAGACCAATTCTGTATGGACGCTGCCCGGTGCTGCTCACGGCACCCTGTGCACTTGGCATTGCTGTTCCTGGAGGAAGCAAGAATAGGGGCAGAGGAGTCTCAACCCAGCAACACCGGGTCTCCTAGTTTCTACGGTCTCAGTGAGGTTGATCATAGCGAGGGTGATGCTGGAGGAACCCAGCAGCTAGACCTGCTCTTAGCCTCATTCCCAAGCAGGGTCCCATCCCCTGTGTTGCTCTGCAGTGCCCTGTGAACCATGCTGCATGAATATCCATAATATCCTTGCAGGGGGGCCTGGGCTGGTGCTGACTTCGCTGGCACCAGGCTTCTTAGCTGAGACCTCCTGGGTTCAGCGCTCAGGCGTGGGTGCTGTCAGGCTCACACACACCTCACCTGGTTCAGCCAGGCACTAACTGGCCTCCCTGGGTTCTGCCTCCTCTCAGCTTCCCCTTCCCCTCCCTGGCTAATTCTGCTTTTTACTCGATTAGCCCCCACTTGCTGATACAGGCTCTCCCCTTCTCCTCACACCTGTGCTGAGCTCACTTGACCCAGCCAGCTATGTCTTCTCTGCTTCTGCCAATGGAAGCAGCTCCTGCCATTCAACTCAGAATTGGATGGGGAGCAGAAATGAACTGTAAAATGTAACACAGACTTCAAGCTAAAGAATGTGTAGACAAAACCACTTATACGGCCCATGCTCTATAGAGCATAAGAACATGAGAAACATAAGAACGGCCACACTGGGTCAGACCAAAGGTCCATCTAGTCCAGTATCCTATCTTCTGACAGTGGCCAATGGTAGGTGTCCCAGAGGAAATAAACAGAACTGGTAATCATCCAGTGATCCATGCCCGGTCGCCCATTCCCAACTACTGGCAAACAGAGACTAGGGTCATCATCCCTGCCCATCCTAGCTAATAGCCATTGTTACGAATTATTCCAGTTAGGACACGTACAGTTCATTTCTAGGCTGAGGCAACCAAATAAAGACAGACTGCAGAGTGTCTCAAAGTTGGTAGGTTTATTGCGCTCGAGCGTGGTACCGTTCTGTTAAGCAGAATGGGACCCCGATTACAGGTTACACAAAGATTATATACTGTTGACAAAACATCCTGCCTGTGTGCCTCGGGGGGGGGGGGGGGGGGCTAAACCAATAAACAGGCCTTCTCCTTATCTATTACCAATCCCCTGCAGCCACCTTCCCCATGCAAAAAAGCTGAATTAGGAACTATTTCAGGCATGTCGGCTGGTTCCTGTCTCCTTTGTTTCCCTTATCTTGAAACTGTCCAGCTGTCCACCTTGACGGATCCTCCCTTGATACGTGATGTGCTCGCTTCTAGTTAATGGCCAAGAGGAAACCCAAAGTGGAGTCACATATACTAACTAGATTTCCCCTAACAGTCCCTCCTTTTCTTATGTACGTCAGTGTAAGCAGAGTCAGGATGAGCTCCACCCTGACATCTGGTGGAGAGGTGTGGCAAGTTGTGGAAAAGAACTTCAGGGATGGATCTCATTTGCATAGGCACACCCACCCTGCCTAGAATGAGCCCATAGCTGCCCAAATGGTCACTTTGGCTGCTGTGGGATCCCCAGTGTCTCTGTTATTGGGGCAGAAAGATTAAATTGTTATTACCCTGATTATGGGAATCAAGGACAGTGAACTGTACTTGGCCTTTTGTTGTGATGGAGGGATTCACCATCAACTACGCAGCACTCGCTAGGCCAGGGTCATGGGTTCCAAAACCCAGTGAAGGTAGAGAGGCTGGGGATAGGTATTAATACTTGGTGGCATGGGCCCCCTGGTGAGGGCCTTATATGCTAATTGCACTTCCTTCTCTCTCCACTGTGGAATATCAGAGCTAATGTTGATTCCATTAGGAGTCTAGTTACAGGCTGCTGAGCTAAATTCACTTTGGGCTAATGGTGCACCAGCACTGAGGCTCCCCTACTACAAGCTGAAATCACAAAAGAGCTGAACTTACTAAAAGCTGAAATCGCTGAGTGTTGTGTTAAGTAGTGGGGGAGCCTGAAGATATATGGTGGAGCAGTTAGCGGGACGACGAGCAGAGCAGCTTGTGGAGCGGAGCGGCTACTGGAGCAGAGCAGTTTGTTGGATGCCTAGAGCAGCTCATGGGGGTGGCTGGCAGAGCGGAGCCCCATGGAGAGTTGGGGCCATCAGCTTTGGACCACGTAAGGTGCCCGTTAACCCTCCCCCCCCGCAATCTCCACCCAGGTTGGGAGGTAAAACTCTGCAGATAAACTTTCCAACTCTGGGGCTGCCCTGACCAGGGACAGAGACTTGTGGGTCGTTGGACTTTTGGGACTTTGGGTGATTTTGGGTTGCTGGACTCAAGAACCACAGGGAAAGGACATGCCCCAATTTGCTTGGGGTGAGGTTTTGCTCATGGGTTGTGTTATGAATCCTGTTGGTGGTGTTTCCCCAACATAATGCCACATTGTTTCTCTCTGTTATTAAAAGGCTTTTTGCTACACTCAGACTATGTGCTTGCGAGAGGGGAAGTATCGCCTCTTGGAGGCGCCCAGCGGGGGTGGTATATATTTGTCCCAGGTCACTGGGTGGGGGCTCAAGCCGGTTTTGCATTGTGTAATTGGAATGGAACCCCTAGATACTGAACCCGGCCCTTGTTGCTGCCAACTCTGACAGGCAGAAGTGTTACATCAGTAAACTATATTGGGACAGAATAACCTCGATGCAAGATTAAAATTTGCCAGCAGCACATACCACAGCATTGTAGGCATACAAAGAATAATGCAAAAACAGAAACAGCCATAAGAATGAAGTACAAAATACGCCTTCCCCAAGTCCAGCAGCCAGGAGGTGAGCCAGCTCCAGGCCTCATGGAATCCGGTGCTGGTGTCGTCAAGGGTGACACGGTGAAGCGAGGTGGCCTGCTGCATAAGGGTGTGGATATCGGTTTTCACCCTGCAGTGTTGATTCACAAAGACACAACAGCTTGAGTTAACAAGAGCGCAAACCCCCCCCCCCCACACACACACACCCCGGTTTGCAAGGAGATAGGCTAAGCGGTTCTGCAGTGTGGTCTGAGATAACTGAGTAGGGTAGACAAGGTGCCTGCGGTGGCATTTGCCATTAATTCTAAGGCTGCAGAAATATTAACTATAGCCTTTTCCAATTCACTCACCCCCACCCTGGGCAAAAACCAATGAACAAAGGAGTGAAAGCCTGTAGGCCGTTCAGAGAGAGGGTTTAATGGGACATTTAGTTGGTTCCTCCATACCAGATTCCGAATTTCCCCCTGGGCCAGGGTCTGGTGTACTGCAACAGCGGGTACTATGGCTCCTAAGGTGCATGTACCACACCAACCTGCCGGGAGGACCTTATAAGCCATGTGGTTGCACAACCAGAACCAGCCTGATCCCTCAGGGACTGGCCACGGCACCCTGGAATACTTGGGAGAACTTGCCGCACCAGAGCTAATGTGGGTGGTATCATTGCACCCTACAAAGTTACCCACAAAAACTGTATTTTTGAAATTCTTACATCATGACACACATAAAGCATAACTACCCTGGGCCACCATATCAATAGACCAAGTTTGGATTGTAACATTCCAGTTAAATGGAGTGTCTGTCCATAATCCAGCCAGGAGGGTTCGGTTGAGAGGGATAGGCACCCCTACCAATGGGATTCCCTGACCTATGTACATGGGCGTATGAATACAGACCCAACACTGGGTTCAGTTAACCCCCTGTGCTATAGCATGGGTTAAATGCAGGAAGCTGTTGCTTTCCCATCCGTGTACCGAACTCAAGAATAGAGAGGGGATTCCACTGGCCACCCATACCAGTATTTGCATCCTCCCGTGTACCACGCAAAAAACAGGACAACAACTATAAGTCCAAGTAATAAGAAAACAAGAAGTCCTGATGGAGTCTCAAGATCCCAATAGTTGGGGAGTTCAGCCCAGGGACTGCCAGTGGTGTTCATTCACGGGGCGGCTTGTCAGAGAGCTCGTCAGGCCCAGGCGGGGGTCCCTGCGCCAACTTAGCATAGCTGTGATGGATCCAGGAACTTCTACCTGCAACTTTTAAAGCAGAATAAGTACATAACAGAACCTGGTACGGCCCCTCCCAGCGGGGTTCTAAGGGTCTGTACGGGGGAATTTTTTTACCACCACCCAATCCCCTGGTTTGAAGGGATGAACCTGTAACCCCAATGGCGTGGTTTGAAACAATTGAGCCCCAGACTGGTTGTTATTGAGCTCTATTTGTAATCTGGCTACCTACCTGGCCAAGGTCTCATCTCCATCCAAAAGGCTAGTGTGAGCGGGAACATAGGTTCCCAGAACCAAAGCCGGCCTCCCAAACAATACTTTGAATGGGGACAAGCCCAGGGGCATGCATGGGGCCCGCCTTATGTGCCACAGGACTATGGGCAAAACCTCTGGCCACTTCAGTCCAGTCTCTTTGCAAAACTTTGCTATCATCATCTTCAGGGTTCGATTCATGCGCTCCACCTGCCCTGCCGACTGGGGGTGGTAAGGGGTGTGGAGTTGTTGCGCAATCCCCAGGCACCGGTACAGCTCCTCTAAAATCCTTGCAGTGAAGTGTTATCCTTGGTCCGAGTCGATGACTTCAGGGACTCCAAACCTGGGCACAATGTCTTTCAGTAGAAATTTCACCACAGATCTGGCATCTGCTTTTCTGGTTGGTATTGCTTCGGGCCATCTGGAAAGTTGATCCACTATTACAAGGAGGTGGTGAAACCCCGAGCTTTTAGGTATTTCTGCATAGTCCATTGTAATCGCTGAAATGGGAAGTTAGCCCAAGGTCTCCCCCCACCAGTGTTGGCATCAAGCCGAGACCGAGCAGAGAAGGCCAGGCAAGTAGAGCAGGAGCCAAGAGCTCTCTTCACCGCCGGATAGACATGAGGCGCTGCCCAACATTTAAGAATAGCAGCTGCAGTGGCCTGAATGCCGGCATGTCCCAAAGAATGAAAATAGTGGGTGGCCGAGAGCAGATAGCGACGGGGGAGAATAGGTTTGTTCCCGATTCGCCAAAACTTGTCAACGCCTTCAGAGCCTTCCCAACGTTTCTAGTCCTGGAGCTCGTCAGGCAGCACATCAGCATACAAGTGTGTCCAGTCCGTCGGCGGGAAGGACGCATCCAGAAGAAGAGTTGCTGACACCAGGAGGGGCTGAAGGGCAGCAGTCTTTGCGGCTGCATCAGCCAAGGCATTACCCTGAGAGACAGGATTCTCAGGCTGCTGGTGAGCATAACAGTGGACGACAGCCAGTTCGAAAGGACCTTGAATGGCACCCAAAAGTGCAGAGATTAAAGGGCCGTTTGCAATCTTAGTGCCTGAGGAGGTTAGAAACCCTCGCTGTTTCCAGAGCTGGCCCATAGCATGGCAAACCCCGAAGGCATATCTAGAGTCTGTATAAACGGTAACAGATTTCCCAACAGACAACAAGCAAGCCGTAGTAAGAGCATGCAATTCCACGCCCTGAGCACTAAAGGAAGGTGGAAGGGGGGCTGCTTCTACAACGGTTGTCTGAGTAGTGATGGAATAGCCAGATACCCGCTGGCCCTCCAGATAGAAGGAGGAGCCATCGGTAAAAAGGGACAGGTCCGGGTTTTTCAGAGGGAGGTCGCATAAATCCGGGCGAGGCTTACCGCTCTCAGTGATGACGTCCATACATACATGGTGAGGCATGCCATCCTCCGGAAGGGGTGTCAGTGCAGCGGGGTTGAGGATGTTGCAGCGGCGAAGGGTGATGTTGTCAGCGGCCAGCAGAATCCACTTGTATTTGTGTGCCCGCAGCGGAGACAGTGCCTGCATTGTATGGTGTTTTAAGAGAACCTCAACCTCGTGGGGGACCCAGACAGTCAAAGGGTGCCCCAGAACAATAGGGCGTGACCGGTCCACCATAAGGGCTGCAGCGGCAGTGGACCGCACACAGGAGACTGATCCCCGAATGACAGGGTCTAATTGTATGGAATAGTAAGCTATGGGGCGTGGGCGATCCCCTAGGTACTTCAATAGGACACCACTGGCCACTCCCCGTTGCTCGTGACTGAAGAGAAAAAATGGTTTACCGTAATCCGGGAGTCCCACGGCGGGTGCAGAGATCAGGGCTTTCTTTGTGGATGTGAAAGCAGCTTCCATCTCCGGGGTCCAGAGAGCAGGATCGGGGTTAGGAGTTGTGGTGGCCTGGACTAACGGTTTCACCAATTCCCCGAAGGCCACTATCCAGGGTCGGCAGAACCCCGCAGCCCCCAGGAAAGCCCGCTTTTTTGTAGTCAGGCACGGGTAATCCTGGATTGCCTGCACCCTATCAGGGGAGAGTAAACGCTCTCCAGTCCGAATCACAAAACCTAAATAGATCACCGGGGTTCGGCACAGCTGCAGCTTGGATGGAGATGCACGGTGGCCCTTATTAGCTAACGCAGTAAGCAGAGTAACAGAATCGGCTAAACATGCATTATAATCAGAGCTAGCAATCCACAAATCATCCACATGTTGGACTAGAACAGAGGAGCTGGGCAAAACAATGTCTTTCAAATCATCTGCTAGAATTCGGGAAAAAATAGTGGGGGAGCCTGAGAACCCTTGGGGGAGGCACATCCAGGTTAGCTGCTGGCCCCCCCAAGTGAACGCAAACAGGTATTGGGAGTCGGGGTGCAAAGGAATACTGAAAAACGCAGCACACAAGTCTACAACCGTGAAACAAGTAGCCGACTGGGGAATCAGTGTCAGGACAGTACTCGGATCAGGGACCACTGGGTGGGGGGTTATAACATAACTATTTATCGCACGCAGATCTTGAATGAACCGATAAACTGGGCGCCCATCCGGGCCCAGTCTTGGCTTTTTCACAGGAAGGATAGGAGTATTACAAGGAGAACTACACGAAACCAAGACCTCCTGGGTTAAGTAGCTAGAGATAAGAAGGGAAATACCTTCCTCCGCCTCCTTCGGCAAGGAATATTGTTTTACGGAGGGAGGTGACCCATCCCTCACCTGCAGACTGACTGGAGTGGCTAATTCAAGGAGGCCCACGTTGGTGGAACTCACGCTGCACAAATGGGGTGGAACGCTGGACAATTCTGTGGGGAGATCGGGAATCGGGGTAACCGAGGCCATAAGAGAAGCAACCGCCGAGTCTGGGACAGACATGTGAAGTCCTTCGGGGGCACAATATATGTGGGCTCCCAGCTTGCTAAGCACGTCCCACCCAAGAAGGTTAGTGGGGCCTTCTGGCATGATAACAAATCTATGTGACTACTTTAAAGAACCCAGCTCCACAGGGACGGGGCAGGATAGGGGATCCGGGCACAGGTTGCCC
The DNA here is from genome assembly GCF_965152275.1 of Natator depressus. Classification (NCBI taxonomy): domain Eukaryota; kingdom Metazoa; phylum Chordata; order Testudines; family Cheloniidae; genus Natator; species Natator depressus. Next base: position 6,170,155 of record NC_134234.1, read on the forward strand.
TCAATACCCTGCACCCAGACCTTGGTATTAGAAAGAGAGCCCAGAACAAAAGTTAAAGTGGAAAGGGTGGCTCCGGTATCCACTAAAAAGGGTACAAACCGTTCCCCAATTTTCAAGTAAATTTGCGACTCCAATCCAAGATCCCATTCCAACTCTCCCACGGCTCCCAAAATCTCCACCTCTAGTCACTGGGGATTAGCGAAGCCCTGGGGAGCATTAGGGGGAAAGGAAGAACTGGTCTCCAGCTGATCCTGCCAAGGAGCCCCTCGTGGAAGCAGGGGGCATTCCTTCTTCCAGTGCCCCGGTTGCTTACAATAATTACAGTTCCCGTTCCTTGTCCCACCCCAGCCTCCTCCCCGTTTAAGCCTTGCTGGCACGCTCTAATTTTTGACCAATTTGCCGTCTTACTACCCACCCTGCGGATGCTCTCCAGGAGCCCTTCCCGGGCAGCTGAGAGGCGGGCCCGGCCATTGAGGTCATTAGGATTCCAACCTGGATCGGCTTCGGGCCAAGGGGTGCGATTCTCAGCATCCCCTGCCCAGCGCCGATTAGCGTCTAGAATAGAATACCTCTCGTCAGGGGTAAATAGGGTTTGCAAAATAGCTTGGACATCTGCCCAGTTAGGGTTGAATGCCGTAAAGACTGAACAGATAGTCTGTAGGACTCTTTTCGGATCGTCGCGCAACCTTGGCATCTGTGACTGCCAGGTTACCAGGTCCCCAGGGCCAAAAGGGCGGTGGACCGTGACCATAGTGACACAGTCATTGCCCGTTGCAACGGGCTGTTGTATCGGGGCGCTTGAAGCGCAACAGGGGGTAGGGTTAGAGACGAGTATAGGGGGCAACAGGAGGAGGAGTAGGGGGAAGAGACGGAGGAGGGAAAGCAGCATAGGGTGGAGCAGAACCCGCAAGCGGCATGCAAACCTTAGATCTGGTACCAGATCCCAAAGTCGAGGGGCGCCCCTTATCTCGGGCGTATGCCCAAATATCGCATACATACCAATAATCCATTTGAGCTGGATGCTTGTCCTCCAGCTGTTGTCTAAGGCAGGTTAATTCATCCTGTCCAAAAGTTCCATCGGGTGGCCATCCAAAGGGCATCTGAATAGTCAGCACTGGCCACTCGACTTTACACAAAATTACAGCTCTCCTTTTACCTAACCCATGGGTGCCAGAAATATTTTTCCAATTCTCGACAATCTCAGCCAAAGGGGTTCCCCTGCTCACACTCTGCCTAATATGCCACCTTATCACCTAAGCGACGGCCCACACTCCTGTTCCTCGGAGTTCTCGAAGGTGAACTCACCCGGTGCTGGCTGAAGTTGTCCGAGGGAAGGAGTGCGGCTTCGCTTACAAGGGCGAGCCTAGAGTCCCATCTGGGTTGCCAAAACTGTTACTGTTATAGGCCACCTTGATTACATTGGCCTCATTAGCACTACAAAAGTAATTTCCACCCCTTCTTGTCAACTGTTGAGAATAGCCCACTTCCACCTTAATTGAATTGACTCGTTAGCATTGACCCCCCCATTTGGTAAGGCAACTCCCATCTTTTCATATGCTGTGTTTTTATACCTCCCTACTGTATTTTCCACTCCATGCATCTGATGAAGTGGGTTTTAGCCCACGAAAGCTTATGCCTAAATAAATTTGTTAGTCTCTAGGGTGCCACAAGGACTCCTTGTTGTTTTTGCTGATACAGACTAACACGGCTACCACCCTGAAATCTTATCCTTGTGTTGCTCTCCTGGATGGAGGTGGAAAACATGTACCAGGTCTCAGCTTGCCCATTTCCCTGAAGCCAGTGCAGGATTGTTCCTCCAGTGCGTTGCCTACCCTAATTTTAAGTATTTGTGGCAATGGGGATTTCCTTGGGAGATGATTTCTCAGGCTGCCCCAACTCACTGCCAGATTATTTCTCATGATACTCGGCATAATTTCCCACATCTCTGATGTAGGCTGTGTGCAGGTCGATGTGTCCAGATGCGGGGAACTGGAACTCGTCCCCAACAGCACCTCCTGATGACCTGCAATGACATGGACCTAGAACAGGTCATCTCCATCCTAGTTGGCATCCTTGGGCTGGAAAACTTCCCCTGCTGGATTGCCATCAGGCTGTGCTCCATGTGGGTCCTGACCCTACGAGGGAACTACACATTGCTGCTCATCGTCAAGACAGAGGTGAGCTTCTGCATGCCCATGTATTTTTTCCTCTCTATGCTGGCCATCAATGACCCAGTAATCACCACCTCCACCCTGCCCAAAATGCTCAGCGTCCTCCAGCTGGGCTCCCAGGAGATCAGCTTCAACACTTGCCTGCTGGAAATGTATTTCACCCACACCTTCCCCATCATCAAGCTTCGCACCCTCTTGGCTACAGCCTGCGTCCAATATGTTGCCATCTGCTGCCTGCTCCAGTACGCCACCATTCTCAGCAACCCAGCTGTTGTCAAGATGGGGCTGGTAGCAGCAACAGCAGGGGGAGCGATCCTGGTGATTCCCTGCCCTGTCCTCATCTTGAGGCTGCCCTGCTTCCGGAAGGTCATCCCACACACCTACTGAGAGCACACGGCCGGGGTGAAGCTGGTCTGCACAGACACCACAGTCAGCCGGATCTACGGTATCTCTGTGGTGCTGCTGGTGGTGGGGCTGGACATGATGCTTGTTGCCTCCTCCTACATCCTCAGGGCCGTCTTCACGCTCTGATGGAGTGGGGCGCACAGAAAGGCCCTGAGAACCTCCGTAGCCCACCTCTTCACCCTCCTGGTTTTATACACACCTGCCCTCTTCACCTTCCTGACCCACCGCATGACAGAGACGTGCCCCCTTATAGCCACATTCTGCTGACCAGCCTCTACCTCCTGGTGCCACCCCTGGTAAACCCGCTGGTGTATGGCGTGAAGACCAAGAAGATCCATGATAGGGTGAGCAGCATTGTCAACCATGGCAAGAAGATAGCTTCAAAGCCTTAAAGCCTGGACTGTTACCCCTGTGTCTCCAATACTGCCCCATTTGTAAGTTTGTGTATTCAATAGAGAAATTTTATTTAAAGGGAAAGGGAACCAAGGATGAGTTTGGGAAAACACCACACCCACATTCAAAACATGCAGCCATAAGCAAACCTGACCCCACGGTGCATTGGGCAGTGTCCTTTGCCTCAGTTTCCCCCCTTGCGGGAAAGTCCAATGAATGAATGTCCCTTTAACACATCACTCCCCTCTCCCTCCGCTGCACGGCACCCACAGTTGGCTGCCCTGGGTTAGTGAAGACCCAGGGGTGTGTTCACAGCTCTTCACCTCCTACCCCAGGAGGGTGGGGGTGGAGCATCGAGCCACGCCTCTGCTGCTACCTCTGCAACTGGCTCACAGCTGCTGCTGCCTCTCTGCCATCACTCTCAGGTGGCGGGGAAGCTCATGGCCAGTGTAGCATCTGTGTTGGTTTTCACTGTCCCCGCACAAGATCGAAGGCTTAGGCCCCAGACCCGCTCAGCCGTGAGGACAGCTCTCAGAATCACCAACCGCAAACCAGGGCTCACAACTGAGGCTAATCAACTCTGTCATTAAACACTGGAGAGGAACAGGTCAAATGGCTGGTTGGCTAGTTCACTGGGATTTGGCATCCCTACCCCTTGCTTAGCAGGGGTGGTTCGGTTGAGGGTAACCCCCTCAATCAGGACAGGCTAAGCACAGGTCTGCTGCCCTTCACTCATACAATAAGGATAACACCATTTCATTACCCTGCATTCAAACACTAGTGTGATTTTTAACCCAAGCCAGCTGATCATTTTAGCAAGGCAGCTCCATCTGCTGCGCACTGAGGCAGAGCGGGCCTGTCTATGCAAACACAGGCTGCTCCTGAAGCCTTTCCCCCAGCTCGCCACTAGGTATCAGGGAAAGCTCATTGAGACCCTGTCTTTCAGAAAGACACCAAATCTTGTTTTAAATTCTCCAAGTGATGGTGGGTCCACCACCTCCCCAGGAAGCTGCTTCAATGTCTCAGTTACCCTCACTGCTAGGAAATTGCATCTTATGTCAAGGATGAATTTCTCTAGCTTCAATTTCCAGCCATTGGATCTAGTAAAGAGCCTCTCAAGGGGCCGCGGGTGCAGGCGGCAGGGCTTTGGGGCTCATCTGCACCAATGAAGCCGCTCATTAGCAGCCCTCTGCAACTCAGCCGTGGCTGCTTTTGGGACAGTGCTGCCCAAACCGGGTGCTAAGATAGGCACTGATCCGGGAGAGCACATGTATAGCCCCATTGCTGTCATATCTGAGCTCTGCAACATACTTAGCCTCAAAACCGCTGTGAGGCAGGGCAGGGCTATTATCCCAGATGGAGAACTGAGGCACAGAGAGGCTAAGGGACTGGCCCAAGATCCCACAAGAAGCCTGTGGTAGAGCGGAGAACTGTTCCTGGATTTCCAAAGGCCTAGGTAAGTGCCCTAACCACTGGACACTTCCCCTCCCTGAGTGCATTCTGCAGCCTATCTCTACGCACGGCAGGATTTAAGCACGTCATTAAGCTCCACTGACTTTAGTGCGATTCAGTCATGTGCATCAAGTTAAACATGCTTAAATGTTCCCCCGAAGAGGGACGCTTTCCTGAACTGGGCTGCAGACTGACCCGACAGGACTATTACCCTCTCCTCAAGCATCTCTTCGTCCATGATGACTGCAAGCAACTCACCAACTAGGTAAGGCTAAATGGAGGAGCAGCTGAGGATAGTTGATATACATCTGTATGTATAGTTACCTCTGTATGGAGTCCCACTGGGAGTAGCCAAGGGTGGGGTCCTAGCTCCTTTGAAGTCAATGGGAGTTTGGCCATTACTCACTGAGTTCAGTGGGGTCGGGGCTCCACCTTATATGCAAGGTGGGGAAGTGCTTGCAGGATGGAGCCCTAATTTTGCCTTGTGATAGGTTCTTTGCAGTGCCATGCTGCTCTAGCTTCGTGTTTGGAAAAGCTAGTCCCCCACACTGTTAAATGGCAGATACAGAGCCTTTTGTGACCATAGTGACTCCATGCCTCACACTGAACTTCTTGGAACCCTTGTGAGAGAAGAATGTATCGTTAAAGGGAGTGCTTCTCCCAAAAGGCACAGAGCATCATCTCAAACTGTGCATCGCTGGACCATGAAAAGGAAGCGTAAAGTGAATAAAAGAACAGAAGAGAAGATGTTGTGGGGTTGTTTTTTCTTCTTAGAAATTGTGTATAATAAATGTCATCAGGAAACCTGCAAGACAAAGAAGTTGCTTGGAGTTTGTTTTGCCTGTGTGTAATATGTAGATCCCATCAGCTAGCTCTTTCAGCCGACAAACCACAGGTTGTACTCTGTGTAAATGGTAAGGTTCAAGGGATTAGTCAAGCCAAATAAGTATCATTTGGAATATAGGCGCTGACTTTTTAGTTCCCAGTGGGTGCTCCACCCCGGACCCCGCCCTCTCTCCACCCCTTCCCCCAAGCCTCCACCCCACCTCGCCTCTTCCCACCCCCATTCCTCTCCCTCCCCCACCTCTTCCTGCCCCTGCTCCTCCCCTTCCTCCCAGCACCTCCTGCACACCGTGGAACAGCTGATTGCAGGGGATGGGAAGTGTTGGGAGGGAGGGGGAGGTGCTGATCAGGGGGGCTGCCAGTGGGTGCTCAGCACCCACCTTTTTTCCGTGTGGGTGCTCTAGCTCCAGAGCAACCACGGAATCGATGCATGTGATTTGGAAGTGGAAATGCAGCCTCAGTGGATCCAAAAGAAAGGGGCATAAATTAAAACAGGCCAGCATCTGTGCATTGCTTCCTCTTCGAAGGCTATGAACTGGTGCAGGGAGGGTGGGGTGTGTGATCACTTCAAAGCCCACAAAGGGTTTACCAGTTAACAGCCTTAGCTTAGAACTCACACCCCATGAATAGCTCAGTCTTTCCCTTATATAGCTTGGGACTTTGTCCTTGAGCCTTCAAAGGCTTCAAAAGGCTGGGTTTTCGTATAATCGGGGAAGGGAAATTTGCATTCACCTCCTGGTAGAGATCCCCAGAAAGCCATTTAGCCCTGTTTGCCCCCAAAACCCATTCTTATCTGGCCCATTGTTCAGTATACTCCTTTGAAGTTCATAGCGCTTTCCAGGGTCCACATCCCATCTCTCCCCTAGAGAGGTTACATGCAATTGCACTCCACAATCACACAGAACCTTTGCCTCTAATACGACAAACTCCAAAGCTAGCTAAACTCAATTCAGTACGGTTTTTCCAAGGATAATGCAGGAAATTGCCATCTCTGTCACTGGATGGGGATAGCCAGTGAAGGGTTGACGAAGTGAAGACAAGTAGTTTGTGTTTGACGCCACAGCGAAGTGGGAGCCGGTGAACAGATGCAGAGATCGGCGACATGGTAAGGGCAACAGGCTAGGAGAAAGATCTTTGCAGCAGTATTCTGAATGGAGCTGAGTGGGGGGTCAGATTGCATTTGTTAAGGCCAGAGAATCACACCAGGGAAAAGGAGGCTGGAAATCAGGGTGGCTACGGGCACTAGACCTGGGTTCTATTCCTCACTCTTGCACTGAACGGCTGCAGGACATTGGGCACGTCACTTCCCCTCCCGCTCTTTGTTTTGTCTTCTTCTGGGCAAGGACTGTCTTTTACTAGATGTTTGGACAGCCTCCAGAACAAGGGGGCTTTTTTTTTATTTGGGGCCTCTGGGTGCTTCTGTACAATCCACATGACATTCTCATAAGCAAACTAGAGATATGTGTTCTTGATGAAATTACTCTAAGGTTGGTGCTCAACTGATGGAAAGACTGCACTCAAAGACCATGGTTCACTGTCAAACTGGGAGGACATATCTGCTTGGTTCCTGCAGGGATCTGTCTTGGGTCCCACACTAATCAGCATTTTCATTAATAACTTGGATAATGGAGTGGAGAGTGTGCTCATAGAATTTACGGACGACACCAACCTGGGAGGGGTGGCAAGCACTTTGGAGGCCAGGATTAGAATTCAAAATGACACTGACACATTACAGAATTGATCTGAAATCAGCCAGATGAAATTCAATAAAGAGAAGTGCAAAGTACTACACTGAGGAAGGAAAAAAAATCAAATGCAGAACTACACAATGGAGAATAACTGACTAGGCAGTCATGCTGCAGAAAAGGGCCAGGAGGCTACAATGGATCACAAATTAAATATGAGTTAATAATATGGTGCAGCTGCAAAAAAGGCTTGTATCATTCTGCGGGGTATTCACAGGAGCGTCATACGTAAGCCACAGGAGGGAATTGTCCCACTCTATTCAGCACTGGTGAGTCCTCAGCTAGAGTATTGCATCCATTTTGGGAATCACGCTTTAAGAAAGAATTGGACAAATTGGAGAGATTCCAGATGAGAGCAACATGAAATGATAAAAGTTTTTAAAAACCTGACCTGTGAAGAAAGGTTAAAACAAACCCGAGCATATATAGTCTTGAGAAGAGAAGACTCAGATGGGACCAGGTAACAGTATTCAAGTATGTGAAGGGCTGTTATCAAGAGGACTTTGGTCAATTCTTCTCTATGTCCACTGAAGGTAAGACAAATTTTAATGGGCTTAATCTGCAGCAAGGGAGATTTAGGTGAGACATTAGGAAAACCTGGTAGCTCTAAGGGCAGTTAAGCTCTGCAATAGTCTTCAAAGGGAGATTGTAAAATCACTGTCACTGGCGGTTTTTAAGAACAGGTTGGACAAACCCCTGTCAGGGATGATCTAGGTTTTCTTGGCCTCAGCACGGGGGGGCTGAACTAGGTGACCTCTTGAGGTCCTTTCCAGCCCTTCATTTCTATGATTCTGTGATTCTACATCTACGGGCAGAATCCTGTTCTGCTAAACATTTACACAGCTGTTAGAAGCCTTTTACTGCCGATATGAGCGAGGAATAAACAAACTGCAAGGAGTTCAACTCTCTGTGAACAGCTTGATTCTTTGGGCAAATCTAATTTTGCAATTTTGTTTCCTGAAAATTTAAACTCACCAAATTCTGATTCAATTTGAGAAAGTAAGAAGTATGACATTTGAGCTAACGGCAACCAGGCCTCTTTTACCAGATTTTAGATGCCTAATGTTAGGAATCCAGATTTGGGCTTCTTTCCTTTTTCATCAGAATTGCTCTCTGCTCCTTTTGCACAACCTCTCTGTATTTGTTTCTCGCGTGGCCCAGCCCTCAGTTCTCCATTTCCCACCCTGGCTCTCCATTGTATTGTTTCTCTCATCTCTGCTCTCACAGCAGTGTCTCCTAAGCAGAAAGAGTCCTCACGACATTCACTTTCAAGCTGAACCTTCATACCAACACGCCCATGGTAACAAAATCACATGCGGCAGATAACAGACACAATCGCACGTACACACTTGGGGACCTGAGACTAGAACCAGGCACCCTTTGGCTCCAAATCACAGGCCTCTAGCACATGAGATGAAAAAATAACAACATCCCCTGCAGGCCATGATAACATTTGGTCCATTATCCTCCCTGTGGGCCCAGCTGGAGGCAGGCAATGTAACCTGCTCACTTTAAGCTCGTACATTGCACCATGCCTGATGTGAAGCACAGCACGAGGTAATGCTTTGGGATGGCCCTGGGGCCTGCTCCTCATGTTCCATGTTATAATCCAAGGAGTTCTCTTGCAGCCAGGCGAAAAGGGAGTTCAGGCTCAGACAGTTAATTTGCTACTCCACTTCACCACCTGAGTCAGGGTTAAAGTCATGTTGACCCTGGGCTCCCTACTGGCTCTGAGCCACCTGCTGGGATTCCCAGGGCGGCAGTATAAATATCCCTGTGTCTCAGCCCTGGTCAGTGCAGATTCCTCACCACCTGCCGCTCCCCACCTGGATCACAGGCAGAGATTCCTCATCCCCGGCCGGGGCAGGAGCCTGGTGAGTCGATTGCATGAAATGTTTGGGTTCAGGGCAGGTCTCCAGCATTCAGCAGGGTTCAGTGGGATGGGGATAGTGATTAGAGAGGCAGGGATCTGCAGATGGGAGGGTAATGCCTTCGGGAGATGCAGCTTCTAGGCCCAAAGCTGGGGGGCATGTCACTTGCCCGCTCAGGGGGACACACAGCCATTTTCTGACCTGCTCATTATCATTTAACATTTATATCACCAAAAGTGCCAACTGGGCTTAGTGCCCTTTGTGCCATGTGCTGCACAAACACATGCAAGAGAGAACTCAGTCCCTGCTTCCGGACGGATTCATAACGTTGCCCCTTTTTGCCCCAAACGGCCAGTCAAATTTTGGGACCATTGGAAGTTCCAGTTCAAAGTAGAAGCTAAATCAGTGGTTCTCAACCTCATTTGATTGGGCTCCCCTTCTTCGTGTCTGTAGTCCTTCATGCCCTCCTCCCAGTACATATACTGCCAGCCAGCTGTGAAGGCAAAGTGGAGAGCAGTGGCTGCTGGCTAGGTGCCCAGCTGTGAAGGTGTAACCCACACACCTCCTGGGTGTGGTGCTCTGTCCCATCTAGTGGCACTGAGACCACTTAGAGAACGAGATTAACGAGTTTGCTTTACAGCCTTAGCAGCCCATTGGCTTTGAGCTCATGCTGTAGAGGCTCAGGCACTGAGGTCCCTGGTTCGATCCTGCCCACCGATGCCTGGGATCTGTCGGCGTTACAAGGGCAGTGCTGCACCAGTTAGTAAGGGTGGCAATGTGAAATTTTTCACAGCAGACTAGGGTGACCAGACGGCAAATGTGAAAAATCGGGATGGGGGTGGGGGGTAATAGGAGCCTACAAAAGAAAAAGACCCCAAAATCAGGACAATCCCTATAAAATCAGGATATTTGGTCACCCTACAGCAGGCTTAGCGCTCCATTGCCACCCTTACTTACTTACTCCTGCTGCCCCGCCACCCCACCCCCAGGGCTGATAGCTGGAGTCCTGCCACCTGGGGGCTGAGTGATTTGGGGGGTAGAATAGCCAGAGCCTGGGTGGTGGGGCTCTGTCTGTCCCCTTTAACCTCACCTCCTGGGTGTGCACGGCCCTTCTGCATGAGCCCCAGCCACCCAGGGCTGACAGCCAGAGCTCTTTAAAAAGCGCCCACAGAGCTTGTGCCTCCCTTGACACATTCCTGCACCCTGCTCCATAGTTTGAGAACCGCTGAGCTAAATAGATCAAGCTCCTAAAGTTTATCACGATAAGGCATGTTTTCTAATCCTGTAATCATTCTTGTGGCTTTGCTCTGAATCATTTCTAATGTATTGACATCCTGCTTAGATTGTGGTACCAGAACTGGACACAGGATTCCAGCAGTTGTTGCACAAGTGCCAAATACAGGGGTAAAATAACCCCTCGGTTCCTAATCTAGATTCCCATTTATGCATCCGAGAATTGCATTTGTCCTTTTGGCCACAGCGTTGCAGTGGGAGCTCATTTTCAGCTGATTATCCACCACGACCCGCAAATCTTTTTCAGAGTCACTGCTTCCCAGCATAGAGTCCTCCATCCTGTAAGTATGGCCTGCGTGCTATGTTACTAGATATATACATTTACGTATAGTGTTGGCTTGCGCTCAGCTCACCAAATCAGTCTATATCATTGACGTGACCTCTTCATTACTTACCACTCTCCTAATCTTTGTATTGTCTGCCAACTTTATCAGTGATGATTTTATGTTTTCTTTCAGGCCATTGATAAAAATGTGAAATAGCGTAGGGCCAAAAACTGATCCCTGTGGGATCCCTCTAGAAGCATTTGATGATGATTCCCTGTTTACATTACATTTGGAGACCTATTTGTTAACCAGGTTTTTAGTCACTTGATGTGTGCAGTGTTAATTTTCTATCTTTCTAGTTTTTTAATCAAAATGTCATGAAGTATCAAGCCAAATGAATTACGGAAGTCTAAGTCTTTTGCGTCAACACTATTACCTTTATCAACCAAACTCAAAAAAAGATATCAAGTTAGTTCAACAGAATCTGTTTTCTGTAAACCCACGTTGATTGACATTAATTATATTAACCTCCTTTATTAACTGAATCTCATATCAGCTGCTCCATTATCTCACCCGGGATCTGTCAGACCTACAAGCCTATAATTACCCAGTAATTTCATTTACCCTTTTTAAATATTGTCACAACATTTGCTTTCTTCCAATCTTCTGGAAATTCCCTGGCGTTCTGAGACATCTTGAAAATCAATATTAATGGTCCGGGGAACTGCTCAGCCAGCTCTGAAAACTCTTGGTGGAGCTGTTGATTTAAACATTGCGGTGGTTAGTATCTTCTGTTTAGCGTCCCCCTGAGATTCTAGTGGAATGGAAAGAGTGTTACCGTATAATATGACCACATCATCTGTTTGTTTGTTTTTTGTCCTCACTGTAAAGTTAGGATAGGAATAGGATATGTCTTTCAATGCAACAGGCAAATAGCAGCAGAGTCTCTTGCGCTGATGGATAGACAAGGGACGAGGAGCCTGGACAGTCTGAGCTCCGGTCAAGACTCTGCAACTGACATCCTGTGTGGCCTTGGGTGAGTCCCTAAATCTCTCTATACCCCAGTTTTTAATCACCAGAACTTTATTAGTTTAATTAAATATTGTCCATATTAGTGGTTTTGCTATTTTTTAGGGGAGTGCATGCAACCATGGGGGACAGTGCAAACAACTGGCAAAGCAGGTGGAAGGAGGTCTAAGGATTCCACTCCCTTCTGGCAAACTGCTTCTACGAATCCCACCATTGCAAAGAGAAAAGTCCCAGAATACATAGAGCCCAGCCGTGAAGCAAAGCACCATGGGATACTCACCCAGAATGCTGAGCATTTACACTGCCCAGCCATCGAGATACATACTGAATAAGAAAACAGTTGACAATGTGCACACAGTCAGTGGGTACTATCCAATATGCACCACTTAGTGTGAACAAACTCAGTGCAAATTAACTCCCCTGTGTAGACAAGACCAAAAAGGACTGGAGTGTGGATTAAAGGAAAGTAGGTGTAACACCTCCCTGCCTGGCTCATCAGAACAGTTACCATCTGCACTGAAGAGGTAACTCTGTTAGGTGGGAGCAATAGTAGGCTTTTATCCTCCAGTGGCCCAGTCACTAGAGGGGAATGTGATGTACAGGCTTGGTCAGCTGAGCACATTCAGAGGCCGCGCAGGAAGGTGTTATGAAATGCAAGGGGCAGATTAAATGAAAGGTAGGACTGTCTGCACCAATGGCGTGCAAAGAGCTGCAGAGCACTCAGTCAGGGCAGTGATGCAAACCACCAGGCAGCTCTTTAGACAGCAGGCTGCCGTTCGAGCCCCGACTGCACAAACTGGGGGTGGGCAAATGTTAAATATGTGTTAAATATGTTAAACACATAGGGGAAACGGAGGCACACGGTATTCAGAGAAAACGTTAAGAACATTCCCACTTTGTCACAGATCCCCAGAGGAAAGGTGCTATAGAAATCCAGAGTACTTCTCATTATTGATGACATATGATATTTTCTTTGTCTATAGGGAAGGGACCCTGGGTGAATTCAGACAGAAAGCCTCGTCACATCATGTCAGCTCTCAATCAAACCAGCTTTCATCCTGCCTCCTTCTTCCTGATTGGCATCCCAGGCATGGAGGAGCTGCACATCTGGATCTCCATCCCATTCAGCCTGATGTACATCGTCACACTTTTCGGAAATTTTACCTTATTATTTGTCATCGTAACGGAGCGAAGCCTCCACGAGCCCATGTACCTTCTTCTGGCCATGCTGGCCGTCTCTGATCTAATATTGTCTTCCTCTACAGTGCCCAAAACTCTGAGCATATTCTGGGCACATTCCAAGGAAATCTCTTTCGATGCCTGCCTGACCCAGATGCTCTTTACACATATTAGTTTTATTGCTGAGTCAACAATCCTGCTGGCCATGGCGTACGATCGGTATATTGCCATATGTGATCCCTTGAGATACACGACTGTGCTAACACATTCAGTGATAGCCAAAATAGGGCTGGTGGCTCTAGCTAGAAGCTTTTGTGTGATGTTCCCAACACTTCTTCTCCTTTGGAGGCTACCGTACTGTGGACACAACATTATGCCTCATACGTACTGTGAGCATATGGGCATAGCCCGGCTGGCCTGTGCCGATATAGAAGTCAACATCTGGTATGGTTTTACTACAACTCTTTTATCACCAGGATTGGATGTTGTGCTCATTGTTGTGTCTTATGTTCTCATCCTCAGGGCTGTCTTTAGGCTCCCGACCAAGGACGCCCGGCTCAAAGCTATTGGGACCTGCAGCTCCCACATCTGTGTCATATCCATGTTTTACATGCCAGCGTTCTTCACCTTTTTCACACATCGGTTTGGCCACAACGTCCCCCACAACGTTCACATCCTACTGGCCAATCTCTACGTGCTCCTTCCACCCATGTTAAACCCCATCATCTATGCAGTGAAAACGAAGCTAATTTGGGAAAAGGTGGTCCGCCTGTTCTTCAAGGCAGGGCAGCGGTGCTGAATGCTGCGACTGGGGTGCTATCCCCTTAGAAATAAACCAGATGGAAATTGTGGGCTCCAGTGAGGCCCGTCAGGAAATAGCAACTTTGTGTTAGACCATTTTAGATGGTCTCTTCCTCATCTCAGGCTCCATGGTGTAGTGTTTGCTGGTCAGAGGAATTGTGAGACTCTCCTAAGACTAAAGCATGACAGTTAGAAAACAAAGAGAAACAAAGGATCACAAATGTGAAGCTGGTAGGACCTAAGGACCAGATCTTCAGCATGTGTAAACTGGCATTGCTCCATTAAAGTCAGAGTCACTATGCTGATAAGCACCTGCTGAAGATGTGGCCCTTACTGTATTTCTGAGAGGTACATTTTTACCCACGTTCTGCCCTGCTGAACTCTATGTTGGGTCATGTCTTTTACTCTTGTATCTCAAAGTTTTCAAAAATATTGGACTTGTTTTCTTAACTGTAGACTTGGACAGAGCCAGGGCTGGCCTTCAAGAAAATGGCACCCTGGGCTCCCACCCCATCATTGGTCCTGGGCCCCACTGCCTCCTCCCAGGGCTTAATTTGTAATGAAAGGCCCGGCACAAATTAAGCACTGCACAAGGTGCCTGCAGTAGAAAGTCCAGTGGGGAGGTTTGTGTCAGGCCAGGATCCATAGCCAGGCAGCATGTCTCTGGGGCATCTGGACTCCTGTGGAGCCTCTGGAAAAATAGAAAGCTGCTGCCCTAAATATAATCCCCGAGAGAGGGTTTGCAGTGAATCCCCTCTGGGGCCCCAGTGTGATTTCGCTTCCCTGTACCAGCAGGAGGGGAATCAGTCATGTGGTCTGATGAAGATGAAAGAGATGACTTAGTCTATGTGAACTATGCACATGACAAATAGAGACAAGTAACCCAACAGCCAGGATTTTCCATCAAGGGGCCTTTCAGCTGTCACGGCACCCCCATTAAATCAGTTAATGGTGATTTTGAGGGTGCATGGAATGCAGGATTGGGCCCCACATGTGGCTCCCCAAAATAGATCCTTTTGACACTCCATTTACCACAGTCCAGAAGTAAGAAGAGCATCTGTAAATCCTTATTTCGCGCTTTGAAGCACCTACCAGATAAACATTCCCATTGTACAGCCCCTTTTGTGTTCAGCTCTTAGCTGAATTCCACCGTAAGGATCTGATGGGAGGTGTTAGCTCTTCCTATCCAAAATATTTCCCATTCTTTTCATTTTTAATTAAATGTTTATTGAAGACTTAGGCTGTTATCTAAGATAATTTCGCACCTGAAAACTCTGTGGTTTTTGCAGATAATAACTTAGAAATTAGCTGTTGATTTTACTGTACCCACACAAACCCACCAACATATTTCCATTGATCACAATTGAAATTTACAGGAAGAGGAAGCCAGAAAAATGCTGCTTGAGAACTTGTCAGGCCATGTCTACACTTGTGAGCTTGCAGCTGCACTGTGTGATCACTCATGTAGCCGCTCCGTGCCGATGGGAGAGGTCTCCCGTCGACATAATTAAACCACCTCCAACGAGCGGCGGTATCTACGTTGGTGGACGAAGCTCTCCCGCCGACATAGCGCTGTCCACGCGGACGCTTCTTTTGGTGAAACTTATGTTGCTCCGGGGGTGTATTTTTCTCACACCCCCTGAGTGACATAAGTTATACCAACAAAAGTGTAGACATAGTCTTAGAGGCAAAATCCAGTAATTTAGACTCTGAGTTAGGCTTGTTACAAATGGACTAGTGAATGATAACTCAACAAATCATTTCTAGGTTTAGGATATTTACTCTGTTATATCTTGGCACCTTGTGGTTTTTGCAGTCCTGTTGGTCCCAGGATATGAGAGCCACAAGGTGGGGGATGTGATATCTTTTATTGGACCAACTTCTGTTGGTGAAAGAGACAAGTGTTCGACTGCCACAGAGCTCTTCTCCGGGTCTGAGTGCCTATGAGCTCTGTGGAGCTCAAATGTTTGTCTCTTTCATTCATACAATATCAGGGTTGGAAGGGACCTCAGGAGGTCATCTAGTCCAACCCCCTGCTCAAAGCAGGACCAATCCCCAATTTTTGCCCCAGATTCCTAAATGGTCCCCTCAAGGATTGAACTCACAACCCTGGGTTTAGCAGGCCAATACTCAAACCACTGAGCTATCCCTCCCTCCATTCACCAACCAACGTTAACCCAAACAGAGATATTACCTCACCCACCTTGTCTCTCTGTGTATAAAAGCTTGAACTCTTTGAATCTCAACTTCTACTGTCATTAAAAATGTATCTGACCTCCCCCCATTAATTTCCCACAACTGTGCTGGGGACACTGGGGCATGGCCACTAGGTAACTCGAGGGGATGGAAGACCACGAGTGTTGATGAAGCCCCCTCGCACTAGGCCCAAGTGTCCTTGGCCCCCCAGCCTGGAGGCACTCGCAGCAGTTATGCTGAGGATCTGCAACAATATGTTGCAGAGTCAGACTGCCTGAAACTAAACAAGGCCAAACAAGACAGATATGGAAGAACAATGCTGAATAAAGCAGCTTTATGTATGGTTTAACAGATGGTATAGAGAACAAGGGAACTAGCTGGTAACTGGATTGGCTGGCTATATGGATACTTAGGGCAGCTTGCTATTGGATAAGTATGCTGAAGAAAGGATGTATAAAAGCCTGTGTAACTTCCTGCTCTGTGTGCAGGATTTGAGATTCTAATCTCCCTGTACCTTCTTTGAAGCTTCAGATAAACTTTTCTGCTTCTCCACCCCATTGTGATTATTGGGTGACGCACACCGGGCAACGAACCCCCTCCTGTTGCTCGCCTCTGGCACTGGGTGCCAGCAACAACTGTGAAAATTAAAATTTATAAAAATACCAAAAAGCTTAAAAACAAACAGTTGATACTACCCATCAAAGTTATAAGAAACTAAAAACTGAATTCTACCAAGCCTATTTATAAGCCACCAGAGCAGCAGGGTGGAAGTATGGGGAGGGAATAGAGGGGTGGGGATGGAGTCTATCCGCATTAGAGAGATCTCTCAGTTTAAGGGCCTGAAACTTGATGTCACACTCACACATTGAAGTCAGAGATGGGAATAAAAGAAAGCAGTGTCCTTATTCTTGATGTGCAGCGCTTTGACCAACAGCTTAGCCAAGGCCTTGGGCCAGGAATGTCAGTATTCTGTGAAGTACAACTGTGGAAACAGGAAACAGTTACAAACAGAATGCCGGAGAGCGGGGATAGGTGATGAGGGATTGAAAGAAAGGGAGCTGGGTTTCATAGCGGTCACAGCAGGCAGGCCCCACCTACTTAATGGTTAATCTGCCATTAGAACTCCAGAGCCTAACATCAAGAACATCCTCCCTGGGACAGGGCACAGCGTGCTACTACCCTACCCACTGTGACCCCCATTCCTGCTCCTGTAGGCCCAAACCATGTGTCGAAAAAGAATGACATCGTGAGAAAGAAAGGGGTAGTTTGTGTTAAGTTTGTAGCATCGGTGCCAGAATGGGGGTGGGGACGGGACAGGGGTCATGGTCCATCCACTATTCGCCACGAGCCCCTAGCCCATCCTCTTCCCCCCAAGGTCCTGCCCCCCTGGCCAGGCTGACAGCTGGAGCCTGGCCGGGGAGCCCTGGCAGCAGGGGGTGCTGCACCGCGGACCCTTCACCTGCCCAGGATAGGGAAGAGGCAGAGAGCAGCCCTGGCCCGTGTCCCCACCCCTGGGGCCCCCGCTCAGGGCAGGTGGCGGGTCTGCAGCTCCTAACAGCTGCCTGGATGCAGGGCTCTTACCATAGCCGGGCTGTGGCTCTGAGGCTCCGCCCCCATCTGGAGCCGGGTCAGGGTAAGAGCCATGCATCCAGACAGCTGCCGCTGCGAACCCTCCACCTGCCCTGGGTAGGAGGCCCACAGGTCGGGGGCTGCTCTTGGTCCCCCCACCATGGGCAGATGAAGGTCCATGGCTCCCGGCCCGCTCCGACTTAGCCAGGGCCGGGGCCTCGGGTGCAAGGGGCAGAGGTACGGCCACAGAGGGGTGGGGTCCCTGGCCCCCCCACTTTTGGGAACGCTCCATCAGGGCTGGCTTATAGTGACCCTTGAATTACCAGCATTAACATGGCTGCTACTCTGAAACCTATCTTATTTAAGGTTTGGGTTGACATGATAAAAAGAAAGAAAACATGGTTAATTGGAACCAGGTGCAGTAAATAATTATGTAAGTTTGTTTTAAAAGAAATTCTTAGTCCAGTAGTTAGGGAGAAATATGGCAAATGAGATAAGAAAACCTTGAAAAGAGGGACCTAGCCATTAGTCTTGTGTTAACTGGGTCAAAGGGCAGGCTTCAGCCCCACTCAGCCCTTTCCCCGCCCCTTCCCTAAGGTCACACCCCTTCCCCCCTTCTCCGAGGCCCCGCCCTCTGCTCACTCCACCTCCCCTCCCTCCATTGCTCCCCCTCCCCCTTCTCACTCACCTTCACCAGACTGGGGTAGAGGGTTGGGGTGCAGGAGTGTTGTGGGGTGTGGTCTCAGGGAGGGAGTTTGGGTGCGGGACACGGTGTGGTGTGTGGCTCTGGGCTGGGGCAGGGGGTTGGAGTGCAGGAGGGCGAGCAGGGTGTGGGCTCTGGGAGGGGGTTTGGGTGAGGGGTGCAGGCTCCGGCCAGGCGGCACTTACCTCAGGTGGCTCCAGAAAGCGACCGGCACATTTCTGTGGCCGTGGCTCCTAGGTGAGGGGGGCAGGGGGTCTCCACGCACTGCCCATGCCCACAGGCACTGCCCTGCAGCTCCCATTGGCTGCAGTGCCCAGCCAATGGGAGCTGTGGAGTCGGCGTTTGAGGCGGGGCAGCAGGCAGAGGCCCCCCTGGAAATCCCCAAGGGCCACAGGGATGAGCCGGCCACTTCTGGGAGGAGCGGGGAGCCAGAGTCCCTACTCCTTCCCCTCCCTCCCAGCACCTCCTTGACGCTGGGGAACAGTGGTTCCCCGGCATGAAGGAGGCGCTGGGGGGAGAGGGAGAAGTTGAGGGAAGGAGGGGGAGGAGTTCATCAACGGGGCCCACAGACCTCCTGGAATACCACGGACCCCAGTTTGAGAAATGCTGCTATAGTGTATAAAGAGCAAATTTTTTTAGAGTTTCCTTTGTCAGAGGTTTTCCTTACCCCTCTGGAGTCACGCATGATGGGAAGATATTTCCCTAGCCTGATCCTTTTGTCAATATTTAGCTAATGCATATAACTGTATTGTTGCTAGGATATAACACGTAAGTGCGGATCTGCTTGTAATTATATTTTGGGTGTAATCAATACCAAGTGCCCTTTGGACTAATAAAGGAATTCTTGTGTGGAAACTTAATTGTGCTAAACCTTAATAAACTTATTAGGGAAATTATTTCCAGTATCTGGCCTTTCTGGTCACATTGGGGAGGGACTAGAACCATTTTGGTGAAGTCCTGAAAGAATGGGGGGAACGGCCGACTGACAAGATGGAGGCTGACACCTCGGTGAGAGGATGCACAGAACCGACAGAGTTGGTAGGAACAGGGGAGGGAACAGATGGTTCTGTGGATGACATGTCCAGCCAGGTCAGTGAGCCTGCAATAACCACAGCCCTCGACAGCATCCAGAATGCGTTCAGCCAGGGAATGGCTATGCTGGCCGGTAACACAAGTTTGTTCAGGAACGAGTGGCAGACCAGATGATCATTCATGCCTAAGGTTAATATTTTGACGGTGTTATTTTCAGTAAAAGTCACAGACAGGTCGTGGGCAATAAACAAAAATTCACGGAAGCCTGTGACCTGTCTGTGATCTTTACTAAAAATAGTGGGGGAGGGGTTAAGGGTGGGCGACTGAAGCCCGAGCAGGGGGGATGAGAGCCCAAGCGGTGGTCCAGCACATATCACCGCCGTGGTGGTTGAGAGCTCCGTGGTCTCTGCTGCAGCCCCAACAGCTCAGAGCTCCGGGTCCCCCGACTCCCTGCAGCAACTCAGAGCTGCAGATCCCCCCTCTGCCCGTGGCAACGCGGTCCAGGCTGCTCAGTGCTTCTGGCCTTGGAGCTCCAGCGTTATCGGTATTAGCAGACAAGGCAGCCCGCTCATTCAAACAGACCTCAGTGTTACTCATAAAGAAAGACCACAGGCACGGTTTGGTGACAAAGGCACTTGGCCAGGTTTATTGCCCTCAAGACACAGTCCGAGCTCAGTGGTCACAAGTATATTAACGCATGAGTGCCCAGGGGCAAGGAGTGGTTCAGTCAGCAGCAGTCTGCTGTCCCCATGGCCACACAAAGGGTTAAGGTGAGTTACCCCAACATTTACAGACTGAGACAAACAACTGGGATAAACAACTTACGTACCATCTTCTGTGTTTCAGGACACCTGTTTGTTACCTTCTCTTGTTCCTGATATCTTAGACAAAATATCCCTATTTATTATTTAGTCAAAGCAGCTTATCTTGTACTAGACTGGGATGTATCTGCACTAGCTGGAATATATTTAGATAAATATCTAGGGCCTAGTACACAAGCAACAACTTTGCCAAGTCCATGTCTGGACAATGAACTTTTGAGCATCTGCTTTAATACATGGCCTGACTTTGGTTCACAGCCTCTTGTTCAGGCCTCAGATCTTGCACCAGGCCCAGTGCTCCATACTCTCTGTCTCTATTACACTGGCCAGCCCTAGGGGAATACCTAAAGTCCCTCTCATCCCACTCCCCCATGTTGATAACCTATTCGAAATGATAGGCATGGACTTTGTGGTGACTGTAGAAAAGAGCACGATGAGGTATCAATATGTCTTTGTTATCCTTGACTATGCGCTACATACCCCAAAGCTAACCCACCAACGGAGCTGTAGCCCAAGGTCCAGTGCTCCACCAATGCACCTGCAGCCCAAGGTCCAGTGTGCTTCAACAGCAGCCCTGGGAACTACCAGTTGTGGACTACGAACTGTGGCATGTTGGGAGAACTTCCTGGTTCCTGCCAAGACATACCCTCTGCCCTCCCAGCAGCAGGTCTCAGCATTGACTGAGCCGGGAGCACATAGCAGGCAAGCAGAGAGGAAGCTGCTGGACTGTAATCCTGTTCTACGTTCTTTACAGAATAAAGCCTTGTTCCTGGTGGTTTGTCTGAGTGAGTCTGGCCTGAGGCGAACGCACACTGACACACAAAATAGAACACAGAAGGAGCCTCAGGCCCATTTCCCAAAGTTGTGTAAAAAGTTGCAAGGCAGGCTTCCCCTATCTTGAGCAACCTCATACTAGGCCGGGAACAGGAGAGGGGCTACACACCTAACATCACAACTGAGCTAACGAAATTCTTCTCCAAGGAGGTAATACAGCGAGAAATCCTTACTGTTCAAGGACCTAACAACCAGTGAAAGAACTGTGTGATCTACTGAGGGTAACAACATTAGGAACGTCAGTCTACCATTCCCAAACGAGTTGGTGGAGTGATTTCACAGAACTTTGATGGTGACGTTAAAGAAGTCTGTAGCCTCGGATCCCAAATACTGGGACCAACTCTTCTCCTACCTCCTTTTTTGCTGTCAGAGAGGTGTCTCAAGCCTCCAAATTTTTTTCCCTTTGAACTGCTGTATGGGAAGCGGCCTCGAGGCTTTCCAGGCCTGCTAAGAGAAACAGGGAAGAACAATGATGACAATAGTTCAATACCTCAAGAATTTGTGGGGGGTTTGCTAGAAAAAATTTGCTAAATGCACAACAGGTACAAGAGAAGGCCTATAACAAAAGGTTCAGCAGTGAGTGTTCAAACTGGGTGATTTTGTGTTATTGTTACTATCAAGCTTGCTGTTCAAATTACTGGTTCCACGGCAGGGACCATTTGAGGTAGAGAGGCACGTGGGGTCCATTGACTATGAGGTCCAGCACCCAGAGAAGAAAAAGGAGACACAGATAAGAACGGCCATTCTTGATCAGACCAATGGTCCATCTAGTCCAGTACCCTGTCTTCTGACAATGGACAATGCCAGAGGCTTCAGAGGGAAAGAACAGAACAGGGCAATCAGGGCATCTCCTGTCATCCAGTCCCATCACCTGGCAGTCAGAGGCTAGGGACACTCAGAGCATGAGGTTGCATCCCTGAACATGTGGCTAATAGCCATTGATGGGCCTATCGTCCATGAACTTACCTAATTCTTTTTTGAACCCCATTATATTTTGGCCTTCACGACATCCCCTGGCAATGAGTTCCACAGATTGACTGTGCGTTGTCTGAAGAAATACTTCCTTTTGTTTGTTTTAAACCTGCTGCCCATTAATTTCATTTGGTGCCCTCTAGCACTTGTGTTATGTGAAGGAGTAAACAACACTTCTGTATTCATTTTCTCCACACCATTCACAAGTTTATAGCTTTCTATCATATCCCCTCTTAGTTGTCTCTTTTCCAATCTGAAAACTCCCAGTCTTTTTAATCTCTCCTCATATGGAAGCTATTCCATACCCTAAATAATTTTTGCTATGCCGCCAAGTATTATGGTGACAGAAGATACCATCAAATAATTGTCACAAGAAAAGGTACCTGGTTTAGATGGAATACTGCCAGAAGTGTATAAGCATGGTGGCTACCACATGTCTCCAGTGCTCATGTGGCTCTTCAACACCATCTGGCGTCAGAAGACCATGCCTCAAAACTTCGAGGATGCCTCAGCTGTTCATATATACAAACTGAAAGGTGATCGAGCAATGTGCAACAACCATCATGGTATCTCCTTTCTTTCCATTGCTGGGAAGATTTTGGCACTGATAACATCATTTCAGAGCGTCAGTGTGGCCTTTGTATGGAACACAGAACAGCAGATATGATTTTTGCTTCTCGCCAAATACAAGAAAAGTGCTGGGAACAAAACTGGGACCTCTAGATGGTGTTTGTAGACCTGATGAAGACCTTTAATGCTATTAATCATGAGGGTCTCTGGTGGATCTTGCACAAAGCTGGGAGCCTGCACAAATTCATCACCATCGCACACTCATTCCATGCTGGCATGCTGGCAAGAGTGTTTCATCAGAGCCTTTCCATGTCATGAACGGTGTTAAGTAGGGTGGTGTGCTCGCACCTGCACTATTTACCATTCTCTTTTGTGCTAGATACTTTGAAAGACTTCGACCAGGGTATTTATATGCAATGCCACACAGACGGCAGCATCTTCAGCCTCCGTCGCCTTCATACACACATTTAAGTGATGAATTTGCTTGCTAGGAAGTTCCTCTTCACTGATGGCTGTGCACTGGTAGCACGTACCATTGAGGACATGCAGCTTCTAATCAACTGCTTTTCTAGATCAGCAAAGCAATTTGGACTCTTGAAAACTGAACTGCTTTACCAGCCTCCTCCAGGAAAAATGTAGTCTGCCCCCGAAATCGCAATTGATGGCCCACTGCTCGATGCAGTAGAAAAAAATGCGGTATCTTGGCAGCACTTTATCTAATGATGCCATGATCAATGATGGAATCGTGTAGCACATTTCCAAAGCCAGCTCTGCCTACGGTTAGCTTTGTCGCCACCTGCGGAATGGGAGAGGCATTTGACTTCACGCCAAAGTTAGTTTCTGTCATGGTAAGCAGTCTTCTCTACAGCTATGAAGCAGGGACGCTCTATATTGAATGCCTCATCACAGAAGCACAACTTTTCTGGACTGGTCACCTCGTATGTATAGATGATATGTGACTCTCCACAGCCATACTTTATGGACAGTTGAAAATGGGAGCATGTATGCTGGGAGGCCAATGAAAACAATACACGGACACTCTCAAAGCTATAGACTAAATAAAGTTCCCACAAGACTGGATAGGTGTTATCAACAGGAGCTGTGGGGAAGGGGATAGGGAGAATAGGGGTGCAGGACTTCACACCCTTGTTCCTGCTTTGACTGGGGGAGGTCCTGGAACACACAGTGTGTGGGGCAGGGTGTGCAGTCTCCAGATCACCATGGAGTGGAGTCCTGAAATAGGCAAGAATGCCTTTTGAGATTAACAAGCACAGCTCTACCTCCAGGTCCTCATATGACCCTCATCACTGTTGGTCCCCATCTGGGGGCATCATAGTTAAAGGTTTTTTATCCTAACAACCCCATGAGGAAGGGAAGTGCTATCCCTGTTTTACAGAGGGGAAGCTGAGGCACAGAGTAGCTTCTGAGCTGACACGTCCAAGGTCACACAGGACGTCTGTGGCCAAGTCAGGAATTTACCACATCTCCTGAGTTCCAAGCCAGAGCACGATCCACTAGACCATAGCGGGAGGTTGTCAAAGGCATGGAGGCAGTAGGCATCAGAGTGGCACTGAATGCGGATGGATACTGGACACCTAACCCACATCTGTGCCTCTGAACATCTCCCTTCACCTTCCCTATCCCAGTTATAGTTGGTGCAGTGACTCTAGCAGTCCACAGGCTTCCGGGCACATGCTGATCACTGACAGGGCTAAGGAAGCTGGTCCTGCCCATGACACAATATTTCACTAGGTGGGGTTTATGACTGAGCAGGGGAATCAGTGCTGCACTCTGTCAGAGAGAGGCTATCAAATGGGAGGGGCTATTACTCTGTGTTTGAAACAAGGATGTGCGAGAGCCTTTCCATTGCGTGTTGTGTTATGAGGGATTCAGTGCAGGGCTCGTCAGTGGGAAGGAGAGGAGGAGATGCTTAGATTCCATGACGATGGGCAGCAGCACGGAAATGCTGATAGATGAGTACGTCTAAGCCTTGGCTGTTTCTTTTCTCTCTGGGGTTTCAGTAGTGCCAGACCACTCTATCAAGTCTGTGAGATTCAGTTTGCCCTGACAATCTGAGCCCTTATTATCAGTGAATCATTTCCTCACTCCTGGGAGAGGCTTGCAGGCTGAAGTTCTCCAGGTCTATTTTCTGCTCCCCCCACTGCTCAAGGAGCCCAGGGAATTGTTTGGGAGTCCTGGCCAAACTGGGAGTCCACAGGGAATGTGCAGGGGAATCATAAATGCTGTCCAGCACTCTGAGTGTCAGACATGTGAGACTCATACACTGCTTCTCATGGTTCTGCCTTCCTGTCGCCGTAAGGAGATTTCCTCTCTCTGCTGAGTGGGATTTAGGTGAGTTGCCAGTTTCTCCAATAAAGTTAGTGCTAAGGGCTCAGGAAGGGTTCCAGAGTTCAAAGCAAGAACCATCTGGGCAGGAAGTCACCAGCACGGCAATTTGAACTGTTTAGTATTGTCAGAAACACCAAGGAATTTACCTGGTAAAATTGGAGCAAAACAATTATTGTAAATAGTTTAGACAAATATTCGTTTTTAAGATTACTTCCTTGTCTCTTACTGTGACCTTCTATCTGTTTCAGTAGCTTCCTGTTTTTTTGGGCTATGTGGATTTTCCTCTGGTTCGCTCAAGTTTTCCAAATGTCACTGCCCTGTTAAGAAGTGCAGCCAAAGCCTCTGTAGTGTGTATCTGTGTTAAAAAGAGGGTTCACAATGAGAGTGGGTCAGATACTGGCCAGATTTTACTCTCACATTCTGACTTCAGTGGGTCACTCCAGATTGCCACTGGCCACCCTGAGAGCAAAATCAGGGCCCCTGTGTTTTGAAATCCCCATCTCTCATGCCCGGTCTCAGAACGCCACATGAACTGGGGGTTTCCTTCAGACTCTTTCAGCACCCTAACAGAATAGTGCTTTCTGCAGGAGGACCTGAAGCCGTGATTTTCACAGCTGGCAGCCGAAAGTTAAACACTAAGGGTGAAATCTTGGTCCCATTGAGTTCAATGGCAAAACTCCGAACTCAGCCAGGACTTCACCCTCAATCCACTTGTAGAGAGTTAAAAAAATGGCCTGGTTTACACCAGCCATGAGCCTCCAGTGACTTCAACTGGAGTCATCCAGTGGCATCTAAGGACAGGTGAGTTTGTTTGGACCACAGAGGAACTGACAGGAGAGTTGCTGAAATCTCAAACTCGCAGGCTTAGAGGTTCAAAACAATTACTTGGCAGGGGGGAGAGGGGTCTGCTCTCTTTGTGCCCCTGCATATCTGGTTTTGAAGAGGACGAGAAGCACCAAAAAGCAGGAAAAAGTAAAACATGTTTGTGGCTTAGAGGAAAGCAGGCGGTGTTGGAAATCTCACTAGGGGAGGTCCAGGAATAAAGTGTCTGTGTGTCTTTGTGGGAGGGTGGGGGGACATGCAGTAGCCAGATCACAGTGGCATGGAGTCCTGAAACTGGGTGAAATAGGGAATGGACATCCTTCTCATGCACAGTCCGAAGAGGCATAACGAGGCCTCCTGGGGCAGGTGTGTGTGTGTGTGTATCTCAGACTGTAATGTAACGAGGACCACACAGTAACAGATTGTCTCTGACAATGTCCCCCATTCGGACCATCTCTCCTCCCATAAGCAGCCCCACTACAGCCTCGTGGTAACATCAGCAAATGCCAACATGGAAAAGCAACCTCAGGAAGGGGTGTCTGGATTTCTAACGGGCTGCCATACGTTAAAGCTTTGTGTCACTTTGAGGCAGTTACTCACACTGACTCCTTTTAGTCTCTACGTCCTCTCTCCCTTCAGCAGGGTCTGTCCCTTTCTCCTTCCCAGCACAGGCTGAGCTGCTGCTGGGGTTCCTTTTGCCCCCAGAAAGGCAGTTCAGGCTGATCTCCCCCTTTTCCCGGTGCAGGCAGGCACTGAGTTTAACCGAGTCTGAGGAGGGATTTCTGTGAGCTGGCACTGTGGGGTCTGGCACCTGGATTTGGTCCTCAGTGAGGGGTATCACTGTGTGGCAGGGCTGGAAGTTGTTAGGGTGGGGGACATAGACGGACAGGTGGGCAGCGCTTGGGGTTGTAGGGAAAGACAGGGGGTGTATATGGACAGCCGGGCAGCGCTGGTGAAATTGAATTTTTCTGTGTGATTGTTGGTCCAAGGCCAGTGCTGGGACCTTTCCTGGCCCCGAGTGCATTTGGGGGGGGTCTCAGGGTCTCTTTGCCTTAGCAAGCCACAGAACGGCAGCCTGGGTGTTTCCAATTGTTGTTGTTGAATGCTAATTACGTAACTTCAGGCATTTCACCGGTGGAAAGAACCGTTGATCTTTGCTCCTCAGGTGGTCTTGTCAGCAAGTTAAAGAAGTATGGGCTGGATGAATGTACTATAAGGTGGGTAGAAAGTTGGCTAGATTGTCGGGCTCAACGGGTAGTGATCAATGGCTCCATGTCTAGTTGGCAGCCGGTGTCAAGTGGAGTGCCCCAGCGGTCGGTCCTGGGGCCGGTTTTGTTCAATATCTTCATAAATGATCTGGAGGATGGTGTGGATTGCACTCTCAGCAAATTTGCAGATGATACTAAACTGGGAGGAGTGGTAGATACGCTGGAGGGCAGGGATAGGATACAGAAGGACCTAGACAAATTGGAGGATTGGGCCAAAAGAAATCTGATGAGGTTCAATAAGGATAAGTGCAGGGTCCTGCACTTAGGATGGAAGAATCCAATGCACCGCTACAGACTAGGGACCGAATGGCTAGGCAGCAGTTCTGCGGAAAAGGACCTAGGGGTGACAGTGGACGAGAAGCTGGATATGAGTCAACAGTGTGCCCTTGTTGCCAAGAAGACCAATGGCATTTTGGGATGTATAAGTAGGGGCATAGCGAGCAGATCGAGGGATGTGATCGTTCCCCTCTATTCGACACTGGTGAGGCCTCATCTGGAGTACTGTGTCCAGTTTTGGGCCCCACACTACAAGAAGGATGTGGATAAATTGGAGAGAGTCCAGCGGAGGGCAACAAAAATGATTAGGGGTCTAGAGCACATGACTTATGAAGAGAGGCTGAGGGAGCTGGGATTGTTTAG
Source organism: Natator depressus (assembly GCF_965152275.1). Classification (NCBI taxonomy): domain Eukaryota; kingdom Metazoa; phylum Chordata; order Testudines; family Cheloniidae; genus Natator; species Natator depressus. Next base: position 6,197,378 of record NC_134234.1, read on the forward strand.
TCTGCAGAAGAGAAGAATGAGGGGGGATTTGATAGCTGCTTTCAACTACCTGAAAGGGGGTTCCAAAGAGGATGGCTCTAGACTGTTCTCAATGGTAGCAGATGACAGAACAAGGAGTAATGGTCTCAAGTTGCAATGGGGGAGGTTTAGATTGGATATTAGGAAAAACTTTTTCACTAAGAGGGTGGTGAAACACTGAAATGCGTTACCTAGGGAGGTGGTAGAATCTCCTTCCTTAGAGGTTTTTAAGGTCAGGCTTGACAAAGCCCTGGCTGGGATGATTTAACTGGGAATTGGTCCTGCTTCGAGCAGGGGGTTGGACTAGATGACCTTCTGGGGTCCCTTCCAACCCTGATATTCTATGATTCTATGATTCTAACCTTGATATAAAAATTCTCACTGATGAAGAAATCTGCCAAGACCCTTGGTAAATTGTCCTGATGTTTAATTACTCTCACCATTTAAATAATATATGGACCCGGAGGGGGAGGAACCTCTATCCCTAAATACCGAAACCCTTGTGCCCCTAGTGCCCATTCTGTTGAGCACAAAGTCATAGCCAAGCAGGATAATGTCTGTTTCCATGAGGGATTGGCTCTTTTCCAATATAGGAATTGCATCATGGATCTGACCTATGGTCCATCTAGTCCAGTTTCCTCTCTCTGACAGTGACAGCCCCAGGTGCTGCAGTAGAAGGTGTAAGAAACCCGGCAGTGGGTGGATGGAGTGTATAAGGTCATGAGTGTGTCACCCTAATGCCTAACAGCTAGAGATTGTTTTGTGCCCTGAAAAACATGGGTGTATATTTCGAAAATATTTATTTAGCTGTAACTATTATAACTGGATAGTCTCACTATCCATGTAAATGTCCAAACCTTACTGATTCTTGCTTAGCTCATGGCCTCAATTATCTCTCGTAGTAATGAGTTCCTCAGTCTAATTAGGCATTGAGTGAAGAAAGCATTCTTCTTTTTATCTGTTTTGAATTTACGACATTTCAGTTTAATTGAATGTCATCTTGATCTTGTGTTATGAGACAGAGAGAACACATTTCTGATCTACTCTCTGCAAGTAATTTATAGACTGTTCTCATGCCAGTTCTTATTTCTCTCTTTTGTAAGGCAACAATCCCAGTCTCCATATGAGAATTTCCCCAGGCCCTTGATCATTCCCTGGACCCCTCTAGTTCTGCAATGTCCTGTGTGAGAAGAGTGTCCAGTACTACACAGAGGAGTCCAGAGAAGGGTAAAGAATTGACTGACAGATCTCATGGCATTGCATTTTCTGTATGATTCCCCATTCAACTCCTCAAGGATCCCAATGTTTTGCTTAGTTTCTGCTTGCACTGTGAGTAGGGTTTCACAGAGCTGTGTACCATGACACCCAGGTCCATGTCCGGAGTTCATACTGTTAAATTAGAACCTTGTAACATGCTTGAGGAGTTAAAGCTTTTCCCTCCAATGGGCATTCACGCTGCAGTTATTGACAGTGAAGTTCAACTGCCATCATGCTGCCCATTCACCAGGCTTGGTTAGCTCCCTCTGAGGACTTCTCTGGACTTGACTATCACCTAAATAATCTGGAGCCATCTGCAAATGTTGCCATTCACTGCTCAACCCCTTTCTAGATTGTTAATAACTATAAAATATTTACTGTGCTATTTGTTATAAAGTGTGTAACCCCCCATTGCTGTGCTTTTCTCCCTTCACAGGCACCTTGAGAATTTCTGAGCCCGATGGACGCATCGACCACCTCATGGCATCTTTCAACTTCACCCACTCTGATCCTTCAGCATTTATCCTAATGGGCATCCCTGGCCTGGAAGATGCCTATATGTGGATTTCCATCCCTTTCTCTACATTATACATTATCGGTCTTTTGGGAAATTTCATGGTTCTGTTTGTTGTAGGCAAAGAGCAGACCCTGCACAAGCCGATGTACCTGCTGCTTTGCATGCTGGCACTCACAGACATAGGCATATCTACCTCTGTCGTGCCGAAGGCACTGTGTATATTTTGGTTCAATTTGAAAGGAATTACTGTGAGTGGCTGCCTCACCCAGACGTTCTTCCTTCATGCGGTTTCTGTTATGCACTCAGCCGTCCTTGTGACAATGGCCTTCGATCGCTACGTTGCCATATGTAGCCCTCTGAGATATGCCACCATCCTCACCAACGAAAGAATAGCTAAGCTAGGGCTAGTGGGTTTGGTAAGAGCTGTTCTCTTTGCTCTGCCCCTGCCCCTGCTCCTGAGCAGGCAGCCATTCTGTGCCAACCGCATTATCCCCCACAATTACTGTGAGCACATGGCTGTGGTGAAGATGTCGTGTGGGGACATCACAGTCAACAGGACGTATGGCTTGGTGATGGCTTTTGTTGTCATTGGATTAGATCTGATGCTTGTTGCCCTGTCCTATGGTCTGATCATCAGGGCCATCCTCAGAATCTCCTCCAAGAAGGCCCACCCGAAAGCCCTCAACACCTGCACAACACACATCTGTGTGATGCTGACGTCTTGTATTCTTTTCCTCTTCTCCACTCTGACACAGAGGTTTGGTCAGGGCATCGCTCCCCACATTCACATTATCTTGGCCGACCTCTTCTTCCTCATTCCCCCCATGCTCAATCCTATCATTTACGGGGTCAAAACCAAAGAGCTTCGCGAGAAAGTGGGCAAATACACTTGCAAAAGGTGATCACCGGGGGCCACTGACTTTAAACCTATGTGACAAAAGGGGGAAAGAATGCCGCCTCATTGATCAAGTGTGCTCTGTCCCAGTTTGTCTGAGCTGAGCATTGTGGAAGTTCACTGTGTGAGAAGTTCCTTTCACCTAATGGCTTATCACTTCATCACCAAACACTGCTCCCTCCTGTAGAGGGCTTTCCCTTCACCCGTCCCCTGGTTTTTGTCATGCAGACAGAAAGCAGAAGACCAGAAGTCCGAAGTGCAAGCAATACAATGTTTACTGGGGTTAGTTCCAAGCAAGCATGTCCAGAGCACTACACATTGGTAGAGTCCGGTACCCAGTGTTCTGATCATAGCTCTGATGCCACAGAGCCTTTATCCCATGTCCCCCTTCCCAGCTCTGACTCCGCAGAGCCTTTACCCTGTGTCCCCCTTCCCCATTCCCATTTTTCCACCTCCTCCTCCTTCGCAGGCCCAAATATACCTGCAGTGCACACCCCAATCCCACCCCTTACAACTTATGATCATCTTCTGTTTTGGAAAGTAGTGAATTTGGGGTCTTCATCCAACCCCTTTTGTACCCCATCAGAGGGGTAAGGAGAGAGGTTGAGTTCTGACCAAGGCCAGTCTTTTCTTTGGCTTTAGTGTTTTTTATGCCTCCCCTCTCAATCTCCCTTGCCCCTCCTAACGAGTTGTTCGACCTTGGCTTGAGAAAGGAGCCAGGCAGCCTTTCAGTGTATGCTCAGCTATTACACTCCCATCATACCCTGTAACATTTTTAGTTCTATCCCTTATCTCTTCCCATTTTACTAACAAATCTATCTGGCCAGGCAGAAGCAACACACACAGGGTCTTTTTGCTTTGTTCACACATATTAGTATAAGGTATAAGAGTATCAAAAAGTCAAACCCAAAATTCTATCTCTGGCTGACAAGCAAGACTATATAGCAATATCTCCGTTGCTGAGTTCCCTCTCTCTGACCATCCCTGACCTCTTTCATTGTCACCCTTCAGCCCCCAGCCCCACACATCCTGTCACTCGGCCTTTCCCTAACTCTAGACTACCAGAAGATACTACAGCTTTCTGATGCAAAGTGGCTTTCCATTAGTCCCTGTGAGAACAGGGTTCTTGATCAGTTTGACGAACAGAAGCCATACTTTCAGATAGCCAAAGAGAAAAGAAAGAAACTCTAAAATGATGAACTTCTTTATCACATGTACGGTGATCCAGTGAGCAAAATTTATCTGATTATTTTACATCCAATCCTTCAGGAAACCTGAAGATAAGCCTGAATGGAGGATAAACCATATAAAGACTAACAGTAACAAAATAATTCAACACAAAATGTGGACATTGACTACCATCATTGAATGCATTTAGAAATAAATAATATAATAATGTTATTGGGTTTTTTCATTACATATGTTTTGGGCTACTTTTGGGCTATTTTTGATGCCGTCCTTTACCATTTATTGTTTGAAACACCTGCCAACCCTCAAATGGGATACAAGTATTGGTACTGGGGTTTTGATTTTGAATTTGGTTGTCATCTCAAAGGTTTGTTGATAATGTGGACGAACTCCTACTGGGGCTTCTAGCTTTTAAAAAAAATCAAACCTGTACTAGGTATCTAAAGAAAGCTTTCATCTGTTATTTGATGTATAGACTTTTAGGTGATTTTTTTAGTGACTTTGGGCTATTAATGAAGTAGGAATCTGGCCACCCCAGCCAGAACCAGAGGGGCCAGAGAAGCAGCCCAGAAGGCAGAGCTGGGCCAGAGGCAGAACAGCAGCAGTGACCCAGAAGAGCCAGAGCTGGGATGGAGGCAGAGCAGCAGTGCTGAGGCATAGCTGGGGAGGTGGAGCTGGAGCAGACCAGAGCCAGGATCTGGCACAGCACAAACCAGCAGGGAGCCAGGGATGAGCTACAGCAGGGACCTGTTGGGCAACAGCATTGTAGTGGACACCGGCCATGCTACTAGTAACATGGCAGCCAAGAGTGATGAGCAGCTGGGGAGAGCAAGGTGGGGCCATGGGAAGAAGGCCCAGTGGAAGAAGACGTCGCCTGACTGGAGGGCCGTGAAGGTCGAACTCCATTTTGCTATCAGGAAGGTGCATCAAGGCTCCAAGTTTTCTCCCTTTGAACTGCTGTCTGGGAAGCAGCCTTGAGGCTTTTCAGACCTGCTTGGAGAAATATGAAAGAGCAAAGACCCCAGGCAATGAACATAGTACAATACATTCTTCAAATAAGAAATCTCTTCAAGCCTCTGTGGGCATTTTCCAGAAGAATTTTGCTAAATGCACAATGGGTACAGAGAAGGCCTATAATCAAGGGGTCCAGCTACAAGTGTTCAGACTGGGTGATTGGGTGTTATTGTTATTACCAAGTGTTAGGATATAGATATTCAGGCCTGTCTGCAAAGGCCTAGACTTTAAGAATTTAGCGATATATTTATCATTTAGCTAGTTATACAGGTATAAAAGAAAGAAAGAAAGAAAGAATCAAAATCACTGTCTGCCGGTGTAAGGGCCTTCTCTTACTGTGACAGTCTGAGGCCCTGTTCTTAGGCTAAGGCCTTTGGCTAAGCAGCAGAGGCAGCCATAAGCTGGGAAGCGACCGGTCACCTCCTCACATTCCAACCTAGTCACATTGAAAGAAGGTGCTATTGGGCTGTGTCAAGGTTCCTCCCCCACTCTGAACTCTAGGGTACAGATGTGGGGACCTGCATGAAAACCTCCTAAGCTTATCTTTACCAGCTTAGGTTAAAACTTCCCCAAGGTACAAATTAATTTTATCCTTTGTCCTTGGAATATCCACTGCCACCACCAAACTCTAACTGGGTTTACTGGGAAATGTAGTTTGGACACGTCTTCCCCCCCAAAATCCTCCCAACCCTTGCACCCCACTTCCTGGGAAAGGTTTGGTAAAAATCCTCACCAATTTGCATAGGTGACCACAGACCCAAACCCTTGGATCTGAGAACAATGAAAAAGCATTCAGTTTTCTTACAAGAAGACTTTTCATAGAAATAGAAGTAAATAGACGTAAAGAAATCCCCTCTGTAAAATCAGGATGGTAGATACCTTACAGGGTAATTAGATTCAAAACATAGAGAATCCCTCTAGGCAAAACCTTAAGTTACAAAAAAGACACACAGACAGAAATAGTCATTCTATTCAGCACAATTCTTTTCTCAGCCATTTAAAGAAATCATAATCTAACACATACCTAGCTAGATTACTTACTAAAAGTTCTAAGACTCCATTCCTGTTCTATCCCTGACAAAAACAGCATACAGACAGACAGAGACACTTTGTTTCTCTCCCTCCTCCCAGCTTTTGAAAGTATCTTGTCTCCTCATTGGTCATTTTGGTCAGGTGCCAGCGGTTACCTTTAGCTTCTTAACCCTTTACAGGTGAGAGGATTTTTCCTCTGGCCAGGAGGGATTTTAAAGGGGTTTACCCTTCCCTTTATATTTATGACAGGCTGTTAGGATACAATCCTGTCCTGATAATGCCTATCGCCTCCAGAGAAAGGGAAGTGCCTGGAAGATGTAAAAGGAAACTTAGTTTGATAGCATCCTGTCTGGCAAGAACTCCCTTATCAATAGCTGGGATGTGAAATCCTCATTTCTGTGTTGTTCTACCACTGTAGTCTCCATTTCCCTATTGTTTGTCTGTATAATCTCTGTCTGGTTCTGTGATTGTTTCTGTCTGCTGTATAATTACTTTTGCTTGGTGTAAACTAATTAAGGTGGTGGGATATAACTCAAGTTTTACTATATAGTCTGCAGTCAATCAGGAAGTAAGGGGGGGAATGGGAACAGGGAATGGGGGTGGGGAAATTGGAATTATGTTTTGCTAAGGGGGGGGAATGGGAACAGGGACACAGGTAAGGCTCTGTGATGTCAGAGCTGGGAAGGAGGACACTAAGGAAGGAAACTGGAATCATGCTTGCTGGAAGTTCACCCCAATAAACATCAAATTGTTTGCACCTTTGGACTTTGGGTATTATTGCTCTCTGTTCATGCAAGAAGGACCAGGGAAGTGAGTGGGTGAAGGAATAAGCCCCTAACACCAAGTTTACTGTTAAAATTACTGGTTCAATGGCAGGGACCATTTGAGATAGTGGGGCCCACATCGGCTATGAGGTCCGGTAAGCAGAGAATAAAAAGGAGACTCACATAAGAACATAAGAATGGAAACATTGGGTGAGACCAATTGTGCATTTACTCCAGTATCCAGTCTTCTGATAGGGGCCAATGCCAAGTGCTTCAGAGGGAAATAACAAAACAGGGCTATTATTGAGGGATCCAACTCCTGTCATTCAGTCGCATCATCTTGCAGTCAGAGGCCAGGGACACCCAGAACATGGGGTTGCATCTCTGAACATCTTAGCTAACAGCCATTGATTAACCTATCCTCCATGAACTTATCTAGTTCTTTTTTGGACCAGTTATATTTTTGTCCTTAGAATTATAGAAGATTAGGGTTGGAAGAGACCTCAGGAGCTCATCTAGTCCAACACCCTGATCAAAGCAGGACCAACCCCAACTAAATCATCCCAGCCAGGGCTTTCTGAAGCCAGGCCTTAAAAACCTCTAAGGATGGAGATTCCACCATCTCCCTAGGTAACCCAGTCCAGTGCTTCATCACCCTCCTAGTGAAATAGTTTTTTTCTAATATTCAACCTCGACCTCCCCCACTGCAACTTGAGACCATTGCTTCTTGTTCTGTCATTTTCCGTCACTGAGGACAGTTTAGCTCCATCCTCTTGGGAACCCCACTTTAGGTAGTTGAAGGCTGCTATCAAATCTCCTCTCACTCTTCTCTTCTTCAGACCAAATAAGTCCAGTTCCCTCAGCCACTCTTCATAAGTCATGTGACCCAGCCCCCTAATCATTTTTGTTGCCACTGGACTCTCTCCAGTTTGTCCACATTCTTTATGAAGTGGGGGGCCCTAAACTGGATGTGATACTCTGTACGTGGGCTCACCAGTGCAACATGCCCTGGCAATGAGTTCCACAGGTTCACTGTGTGTTGTGTGTAGTATTTCCTTTTCTTTGTTTTTAACCTGCTGCCTATTAATTTCCTTGGGTGACCGCTGGTTCTCTTGTTATGTGAAGGAGTAAACAAAGCTTCTGTATTCACTTTCTCCACACCAGTCACAATTTTATAGATCTCTATAATATCCCCTCTTAGTTGTCTCTTTTCCAGGCTGAAAATGTCTCCTCACAGGGAAGCTGTTCCATACCCATAATTATTTTGGTTGCCCTTCTCTGCACACTTTCCATTTCAAATAGATCTTTTTTGAGATGAGGTGACCAGAACTGCACACAGTATTCATGGTGTGGTATTTATATAGAGGCATTATTATATTTTCTGTGTTCTTATCAGTCCCTTTCCTAATGGTTCCGAACATTCTGTTTACTTTTTTGACTGCTGTGGCACATTGAGAAGATATTTTCAGAGAACTCTCTACAATGGTTGCAAGATCTCTTTCTTGAGTGGTAACAGCTAATTTAGACCTGTCATAAATATAAAGGGAAGGGTAAACCTCTTTAAAATCCCTCCTGGCCAGAGGAAAAATCCTCTCACCTGTAAAGGGTTAAAAAGCCAAAGGTAACCTCGCTGGCAACTGACCAAAATGACCAATGAGGAGACAAGATACTTTCAAAGGCTGGGAGGAGGGAGAGAAACAAAGGGTCTGTGTCTGTCTGTATGCTGCTTTTGCCGGGGACAGAACAGGAATGGAGTCTTAGAACTTTTAGTAAGTAATCTAGCTAGGTATGCATTAGATTATGATTTCCTTAAATGGCTGAGAAAAGAACTGTGCTGAATAGAATGACTATCCCTGTCTGTGTGTCTTTTTTGTAACTTAAGGTTTTGTCTAGAGGGATTCTCTATGTTTTGAATCTAATTCCCCTGTAAGGTATCTACCATCCTGATTTGACAGAGGTGATTCCTTTACTTCTATGAAAAGTCTTCTTGTAAGAAAACTGAATGCTTTTTCATTGTTCTAAGATCCAAGGGTTTGGGTCTGTGGTCACCTCTGCAAATTGGTGAGGATTTTTACCAAACCTTCCCCAGGATAGTGGGGTGCAAGGGTTGGGAGGATTTTTTGGGGAAAGACGTGTCCAAAGTACGTTTCCCAGTAAACCCAGTTAAAGTTTGGTGGTGGCAGTGGAAATTCCAAAGGCAAAGGGTAAAATTAATTTGTACCCTGGGGAAGTTTTAACCTAAGCTGGTAAAAGTAAGCTTAGGAGGTTTTCATGCAGGTCCCCACATCTGTACCCTAGAGTTCAAAGTGGGGGAGGAACCTTGACAAGACCCCATCATTTTTTATGTATAGTTGATATTCTGTTTTCTAATGTGCTTTACTGTTATCATTTGAATCTTTTAAAAACCTAGGAGGGGATCCTCCTCATGACCTCATTGGGACACTGTGCCCCAGATACTTCATAGTTGTATTATTATGATATAATTATGATACATTTTGTGCAAGATATGTTTTGTCAGGTGTCATTGGAAAAGTTATGATTTGCTGGAAAGGATTATCCTATTGGTGTGCATGTACCATTTATGTATGTGAAGTTATTAATATTGACTATGTATCTGTATTTCAAATGTAGTTACACCTAAATGACACCCACTAGGCAAAATGCTTCCAGTCTAGACAATGGTTTGTGAAGGGCCTATTCAGGGTAATGGGCCATTAGGGGAAACAAAAAGCGTTTGGAGAAGCTTATCCCCCACCTGGTGAGCCTTCCTGAGATCGCTCCAGACAGCCTATGGATAATCGCTGCTTTGACTCAGCAGGGCATGCAAAGGAATGTGAACAGACCACATGACACTGAACTCCATTTTGGGTACCTGTAGTGGACTGGGAACTGGTTTTGGGACAAAATATTCCCACTGTATGTTAATTCTATATAAGGTGGGGTGAGACATCATCTAGTGGCCTCCCTCCCCACACAAGAGAACTCCTGGAAACATCTGAAAGTATGGGGGAGGGATGGTAGCCTGAACAAAAGATCCAGATGTAGAAGTGGTTTGATTCCTTTACAGCTGTGTTCTCACCCCGGCAGGGCACACCTACCTAAAATACCACCATACTGAAATGGCCACAGGACAACAGATTAGGGAAATTCCATGGCTGTTGCCTTGTAAAATGTGGGATACCTTGTGAGATGAACTCCAGGTGATTTTGGCCCTGGCAGTGGTGAAGGAATCACACAATGAGTAGAGAAGTCCCATAGTACTAGTTCTGACGAAGAAGAGCACAAATTGGTTTCTGCATAGATTTCTGAGAGACCAAAACAGTATTGAACTTTGATGCTTACCCGATGCAGAGAGTAGATGAATTACTAGAACAATTGGGAGTTGCCAGACATATATCCACTTTAGACCTCATAAAGAGATACTGGCAAATACTGTTGATGGCAGTATCCTGGGAAAAGAAATCCTTTTCCATGCCCTTTGGCCTGTATTAATTTTGGGTCACATCATTTGGCCTCCACAGGGTGGCAATTACTTCTCAGAGGCTAATCAACTAAATATTACTACTGCATGGGCGGTATGCAGCACTATGCTTCAACGATCAATCGAAAATGGTTTTTGGTCCCATATCCTCTTGGTCCCATAGCTTATGGAATCATATCCCACACATAGTGCAGATGGCAGTATATTACACACACAAAAGTAGGCCATCATCAATAGCTAGGCTGTGTAGTAGGAAGAGGACCTGAAACATAATCCCTTGTAGTAGAGGCCTGGTGTGAGGCCTGAGACCTGCGCTAAAGAAGTCAAAACTTTGCAGCTTTCAAGCAAAGTTAAGTTGTGAGCAAGGGGCAGGCCCGGCTTACAGAATCTGGCAGGAACAGGGCTGATATTGCAGAAACACACACTCCTAAGTAGTGCTCGGCAGAAGAATAAAGATGCAAACAGTTTCCAGAAAGCTGATACCAGAACACCTGGATGCCAACCCATTCCCCAAAGATAACAGGAAGGCGCTGACCCATCTGAAGGATGAGGTCAGGATAACAGCATAATGGATAGACATATTTGATGAAACTAACATGTACAAGGTAATGGATGGCACCTGGACACGTCAATGGGTGGCACCTCAATACATCAGAGGGTGGCACCCTGATACATCAGGAGTAATACTTAACTTGTTTGCATCTGTGTATAAAGATGTATCTCAGAGGTAATGTCTTTCTCTGAATGTGGGGAGAATAGAAAGTTCCAACTTTCCCTGAGCCGTTCCATTGTTTTGGCATACATGTGTTAGTGAACCTGTAACCACTGATCTGGGGCATTAGCACAGTGCCTCGTTGGCCATAAAACTGACCAAGTTTCTTCACTGAAAACCAAGTCTGTGGATTTACTGGGCAGTTCAATTGGAGCCTGCTGTATGGGCTACCTGGCCAGAGCCAGCACAGCACAAAGAAAGAACAAACACACACAAACAAACATCTGTCAACAGGCTGAACAGTTTGGAAGACTCAGTTTGTCCTGATAATCTGAGCCCCTGGGATCAGAGAATCATTTCTTCACTCCCGGGGGAGGCTCTCAAGCTCAAGTTCTCTATAGTCTATTTTCTGCTCTTCCCGTTTGCTGTTCATGGAGCCAAGGGAATTGTCTGGGAGTCCTGGCCAACCTGAGAGTCCTCAGGGACTGTTTAGGGGAATCAGAAAGGTTGCTGTACAGCACGGCGAGTGTCAGACATATGAAACGCATACACTGATTCTCAGGGTCATGGTTTCCTGTCGCTGTAAGGATATTTCCTCACTGATGCGCAGGATTTCAGTGAGTTGCCTCTTTCTGGGATTAAAGTTAATGCTGACGGTTCAGAAAAGTTTCCAGGGTTCATGTGAAGAACTATCTGCACAGGAATTCATCAGCAAAGTGACTTGAAATGTTCAGTATTGTCAGAAACATCAAGGGACTTACCTGGTAAAATTGGAAATACAAATGTATTGGAAATAGTTAAAAATTCTCAGCAATGAAGAATCCGCCAAGACCCTTGGAAAATTGTTCCAATGGTGAATTACTATCACCATTTAAAAAATGTACACCTTATTTCCAGTCAGAATTTCTTGAAGTTCAACTTTCAGCCATTCGATCCTGTTACACCTCTGTATGCTCTGCTGAAAAGCCTATTAATTTATACTAGTTCCCTGTGCAGGTACTTACAGGCTGTTATCAAATCACGCCTTAACCATCATTATTAAATTTAGCAGATTAAATTATTTGAATCTGTCGCCTAAATGGAGCTACTATAAGGTGGGTGCATAACTGGTTGGAAAATCATTCCCAGAGAGTAGTTATCAGCAGTTCACAGTCATGCTGGAAGTGAATAAGGAGTGGGGTCCCACAGGGATCAGTTTGGGGTCTGGTTCTGTTCAATATCTTCATCAATGATTTAGATAATGGCATAGAGAGTACACTTATAAAGTTTGCAGATGATACCAAGCTGGGAAGGGTTGCAAGTGCATTGGAAGATAGGATTAAAATTCAAAATGATCTGGACCAACTGGAGAAATGGTCTGAAGTCAATACAATGAAATTCAATAAGGACAAATGCAAAGTACCCCACTTTGGAAAGAACAATCTGTTGTACATGTACAAAATGGGAAATGACTGCCTAGGAAGGAATACTGTGGAAAAGGATCTGGGGGTCATAATAAAAAGAAAAGGAGTACTTGTGGCACCTTAGAGACTAACACATTTATTTGACCATAAGCTTTTGTGAGCTACAGCTCACTTCATCGGATGCATTCACAAGCTAAATATGAGTGAACAGTGTAACACTGTTGCAAAAAAAAGCAAACAACTTTCTGGGATGTATTAGCAGGAGTATTGTAAGCAAGCCACAAGAAGTAATTCTTCCGCTCTACTCTGCGCTTATTAGTTCTCAACTGGAGTATTGTGTCCAGTTCGGGTGCCACATTTCAGGAAAGATGTGGACAAAATGGAGAAAGTCCAGAGAAGAGCAACAAAAATGGTTAAAGGTCTAGAAAACATGACCTATGAGGGAAGACTGAAAAAATTGGGTTTGTTTAGTCTGGAGAAGAGAAGACTGAGAGGGGACATGATAGTTTTCAAGGACATAAAAGGTTGTTACAAGGAGGAGGGAGAAAAAATTTTCTTCTTAACCTTTGAGGATAGGACAAGAAGAAATGGACTTAAATTGCAGCAGGGGTGGTTTAGGTTGGAAATTAGGAAAAAATTCCAAACTGTCAGAGTGGTTAAGCACTGGATAAATTGCCTAGGGAGGTGGTGGAATCTCCATCACTGGGGATTTTTAAGAGCATGTTGGACACCTGTCAGGGATGGTCTAGATAATACTTAGTCCTGCCTTTAGCGCAGGGGACAGGAGTAGATGATCTCTTGAGGTCCCTTCCAGTTCTATGATTCTATGATCACTATAAGGCAGGTTTTCTAATCTTTTACTAATTCTTGTGACTCTTCTCTGACCCCTCTTCAGTGTATCAACATTCACCTTTAATCATGGAGACCAGAACTGGACAGAGGATTTCTGCAGCAGTCGCACCAGTGCCAAATACAGAGGTAAAATAACTTCTCTATCTCTCCTTGAGATTCCCCTGGTTATCATCCCAGGATCACATTGCCTCTTTTGGACACCTGGTTACACTGGGAGCTCATGTTTAACTAATTATGCCTTCACACCCTGTCATAAATATAAAGGGAAGGGTAAACCCCTTTAAAATCCCTCCTGGCCAGGGGAAAACTCCTCTCACCTGTAAAGGGTTAAGAAGCTAAAGGTAACCTCGCTGGCACCTGACCAAAATGACCAATGAGGAGACAAGATACTTTCAAAAGCTGGGAGGAGGGAGAGAAACAAAGTGTCTCTGTCTGTCTGTATGCTGTTTTTGTCAGGGATAGAACAGGAATGGAGTCTTAGAACTTTTAGTAAGTAATCTAGCTAGGTATGTGTTAGATTATGATTTCTTTAAATGGCTGAGAAAAGAATTGTGCTGAATAGAATGACTATTTCTGTCTGTGTGTCTTTTTTGTAACTTAAGGTTTTGCCTAGAGGGATTCTCTATGTTTTGAATCTAATTCCCCTTTCAGGTATCTACCATCCTGATTTTACAGAGGGGATTTCTTTAATTCTATTTACTCCTATTTCTATTAAAAGTCTTCTTGTAAGAAAACTGAATGCTTTTTCATTGTTCTCAGATCCAAGGGTTTGGGTCTGTGGTCACCTATGCAAATTGGTGAGGCTTTTTATCCAACATTTCCCAGGAAAGGGGGGGGGTGCAAGTGTTGGGAGGATTGTTCATTGTTCTTAAGATCCAAGGGTCTGGGTCTGTAGTCACCTAGGCAAATTGGTGAGGCTTTTTACCAAACCTTGTCCAGGAAGTGGGGTGCCAGGTTTTGGGAAGTATCTGGGGGGAAAGACATTTCCAAACAGCTCTTCCCCAGTAACCAGTATTTGTTTGGTGGTGGTAGTGGCCAATCCAAGGACAAAGGGTGGAATTTTGTACCTTGGGGAAGTTTTGACCTAAGCTGGTAAAGATAAGCTTAGGAGGTTTTCATGCAGGTTCCCACATCTGTACCCTAGCATTCAGAGTGGGGGAGGAACCTTGACACACCCCCTAATTTGTTCACAGTTATTGTGCTTTCCACAATATTCTCCCATTGCGTAAGCATCACCTACATTCTTTGTTCCTAGATGTAGATAGCTATGTTAGAACACATATTGTTTGCTTCCACCCACTTTACCAACCAATCCAGATTGATCTGAATCAGTGACCTGTCCTCTTCATTATTTATGATCCCCCAATTTTTGTGTCATCTGCAAACTTCATCGATATTCAGGTATGAGCAGGGCTAGCTGATTGCTGACACTTGTCAGCAACAGGGCTGAGTTGCTGACACTTGTCTCTGCTTACGCTTGTTAGTTAACACCTGTAACTTATGTCTCCGAGAAGTCTGGGTGCTTGCAAGAAAGTGTCTCACCAAAAGTAACAAGCGAAGTAACAGTGGTGCAGGCCTGTAGCCCTAAATACAAGACCCTGTGACTTTCATGCCCATTCTGTTGAGCACAAAGTCATAGCCTAGCATGATAATTTGTGTTTCCATGGTGGAAACCTGGCTCCTTTTGAACATAGGAATTGCATCATGGATCAGATCTATGGTCCATCTAGTCCAGTGTCCTCTCTCTGACAGTGACATCCTCAGGTGCTGCAGAAGAAGGTGTAAGAAACCCAGCAGTGGGTGGATGCAGGGGATGACCTGACGATCATGAGGGTGTCACCCTAATGCCTAACAGCTAGAGATTTTCTTGTGCCTTGAAATACGTGGGTATATAGCAGGGGTGGCCAACCTGAGCCTGAGAAGGAGCCCAAATTTACCAATGTACATTGCCAAAGAGCCACAATAATATGTCAGCAGCTCCCCCAACAGCTCCCCCATCCTGCTCCCAGTGCCTCCTGGCCACTGGCAGCCCTGCCAATGAGTGCCTCTCTCTCCCTTTTGATCAGCTGTTTTGTGGTGTGCAGGAGGCTCTGCGGGGGGGGAGGAGCATGGGCACGGTAGGCTCAGGGGAGGGGACAGGAAGGGGTGGAGTGGGGGCAGGGCCTGTGGCAGAGCCAGGGGGTGAGCAGTGAGCACCCCCTGGCACATTGGAAAGTTGGTGCCTGTAGCTCCAGCCCCGGAGTTGGTGCCTAGACAAGGAGTCGCATCTTAACTTCTGAAAAACCTCATGTGGCTTTGAAGCCACAGGTTGGCCACCCCTGGTGTATAGGCTTTCTAAAATATTTATTTAGCTGTAACTGTTGTGTCAAGGTTCCTTCCCCACTCTGAACTCTAGGGTACAGATGTGGGGACCTGCATGAAAGACCCCCTAAGCTTATTCTTACCAGCTTAGGTTAAAACTTCCCCAAGGCACAGGTTTCTTTCTTGCCTTGGGAACCAGCTTAGGTTAAAAACCTGATACTCTGCCACCACCAAGTGATTTAGACAAAGAACAGGGAAAGGACCACCTGGAGACGTCTTCCCCCACAATATCCTGCCAAGCTCTACACTTTCCTGGGGAAGGCTTGATAATAATATCCTCACCAATTGGTACAGGTGAACACAGACCCAAACCCTTGGATCTTAAGAACAAAGAAAAATCAATTAGGTTCGTAAAAGCAGAATTTTATTTAAAGAAAAGGTAAAAGAATCACCTCTGTAAAATCAGGATGGTAAATACCTTACAGGGTAATCAGATTCAAAACACAGAGAATCCCTCTAGGCTAAACCTTAAGTTACAAAAAGACACAAAAACAGGAATATCCATTCCCTCCAGCACAGCAAATTTCACAAGCCAAAAAAAAAAAAGGAAATAGAATGCATTTTCTAGCTAGATTACTTACTAACTTTACAGGAGTTGGAAGGCTTGCATCCTTGATCTGTTCCCGGCAAAGGTATCACACAGACAGACAAAACCCTTTGTCCCTCCCCTCCAGATTTGAAAATATCTTGTCCCCTCGTTGGTCATTTTGGGACAGGTGCCAATGAGGTTACCTTAGCTTCTTAACCCTTTACAGGTGAAAGGATTTTGCCTCTGGCCAGGAGGGATTTTATAGCACTGTATACAGAAAGGTGGTTACCCTTCCCTTTATATTTATGACACGTTGTAACTGGATGGTTTCACTATTCATATAAATGTCCAAACACTTCCTGATTCTTACTTAACTCATGGCCTCAACTACCTCTTGTGGCAACAAGTTCCTCAGTCTAATTAGGCAATGAGTGAAGAAAGCTTTCTTTTTTTATCAGTTTTGAATTGCCACGTTTCAGTTTAATTGAATGTCCTCTTGATCTAGTTTTATGAGACAGGGAGAACACATTCTGAATCTACTTTCTACAAAGTATATAGACATTTCTCATATCCCCTCTTATTCATCTCCTTTGTAAGGAAATAATCCCAATCTTTTCAAGTTCTCTCTGTATGACAGTTTCCCTGGACCCTTGATCATTCCCATTGCCCTTGCCTGAGCTCCTCTCATTCTGCAATATCCTGTGTGAGAAGGGTACCCAATACTACAGAGAGGAGTCCACAGGGGGGTGATACATTTACTGACTGATCTCATGGAATTGTATTTTCTGTATGATTTCCCACCCCAGTAATCCTGGATCCAAACATTTTGCTTAATTTCCCTCAAAGCTTGCACTTTGAGCAGGGCTTCACACAGCTGTGTACCATGACACCCAGGTCCCTGTCCTGAGTTCACACAGTTAAATAGGAATCTTGTTAAGTGTTTGAGGAGTTGAAGTTTTTCCCTTCAATGGGCATATATGTTGCAGTTACTGACATCCAAGTTCAGCTGCTATCATGCCACCCATTCACCTGGCTTGGTTAGCTCCCTTTGAGGACTTCTCTGGACTTGACTATGACCTAAATAAGGTGGTGCGATCTGTAAAGGTTGCCACTTCACTTCTCACCCCCCTTTCTAGATTGTTAATAACTATAAAATATTTACTGTACTATTTGTTATAAAGTGTGTAACCCCCCTTGCTGTGCTTTTCTCCCTTCACAGGCACCTTGAGAATTTCTGAGCCCGATGGACGCATTGACCACCTCATGACAGATTTCAACCTCACCCCCTCTGACCCTTCATCATTTATCCTAACGGGCATCCCTGGCCTGGAAGCTGCCCACGTCTGGATTTCAGTCCCTTTCTCTACGTTTTACTTTATCAGCCTGTTGGGAAATTTCATGGTTCTGTTGTTGTAGGCAAAGAGCAGACCCTGCACAAGCCGATGTACATGCTGCTCTGTATGCTGGCGCTCACAGACATCAGCATGTGTACCTCCATTGTGCTGTAGGCACTGTGTATATTTTGGTTCAATTTGGAAGTTATTACTGTGGGTGGCTGCCTCATCCAGATGTTCTTCTTTTATGCAGGTACTGTGATGCACTCAGCCATCCTTGTCACAATGGCCTTTGATCGCTATGTTGCCATATGTAACCCTCTGAGATACACCACCATCCTCACCAACGCATGAATAGTTAAGCTAGGGCTAGTGTGTTTGGTAAGAGCTGTTCTCTTTGCTCTGCCCCTCCCCCTGCTCCTGAGCAGGCAGACATTCTGTGCCAACCACATTATCGCCCACATGTACTGAGAGCACATGGCTGTGGCAAAGATGTCAGGTGGGGACTTCACAGTGAACAGGATGTACGGCTTGGTGATACCATTTGTAGTCAACAGGTTAGATTTGATGCTCATTGCCCTCTCCTATGGTCTGATCATCAGGGCTGTCCTCAGAATCTCCTCCAAGAAAGCCCACCAGAAAGCCCTCAACACCTGTACAGCACACATCTGTGTGATGATGATGTCTTATACTCCCTTCTTTTTCTCCATTGTGACACACCGGTTTGGTCAGGGCATCGTTCCCCACATTCACATCATCATGGCTAACCTCTATTTCCTCCTCCCCACCACACTCAATCCCATCATTTATGGGGCCAAAACCAAAGAGCTTCTCGAGAAAGTGGGCAAATACACCTCTAGAATATGCTCGCTTGAAGGCCACTGACTTTAAACCTGTATGATGAGAGGGGGAAAGGATACTTCCTTGTCAATCAAGGGCACTCTATCCCAGTTTGTCTGAGCTTATCATTGTAGAAGTTCAGAGTCTGAGAGGCACCTCATACCTAACATCTTATCATCCATCACCAAGGACTGCTCTCTCCGTTTCTGAGTTCCCTCTTTCTGACCATCACCTGATCTCTTTCAGCATCACCTATCCTCCCCCACCTCCACACACCCTATCACTCGGCCTTTCAGTGACATCCAGACCACTAGAGGATACTGCATCTTTCCGATGCAAAGTGGCTTTCCATTAGACCCTGTGTGAACAGACTTCTTGATCAGTTTGACAAGCTACACTTTCTGATAGACAAAGACAAAGAAAGCAATTACAATACTGAACTTCTTTATCATATGTACAATGATCCAGTGAGCAAAATTTGCCTTATTTTCCTATGTCCAATTCTTCAGGAAGCCTGGAGGATAAACCAAATTTTTCCATTGGAAAGTTCTAATACAGGAAAGGTGCTGCAAGAATTAAGGACATTCTACTAGAGCTTATTGGTGAGAGTTGTGAATCTGTGTTTTTGAGAACTGCACTGTGTTACCTGGATTTCAGGGATGTGTACCCCAGAATATGATCAAGCCAATTGCAACCATAAGATGTGCATTCAGCCGCTATGAATTAATAAAATGGAACATTACATACTTTTGAGTTAATTTTAAAGCAGGGTTTTAGATGCAAGGTCAAACTCTAGCTGTCAGTTTCTGCTAATCAGAAGGGAGGACTGGACATATAAGACAAGTAAATAAGTGAGAAATGAAGTTTATTGAAAGTTAGGTAAAGTGATGATTGAGTAGGGGTCACTATGACCTATGTGTTTTGTAGAAGTTATAAAAAATTAGCTAATACAGTGTAATTTGGAGCAGTCCTCTGAAGTCATCTTGAGAGACATTTTTCCTGACACCCTTCCTCCCTGTCTGGTGAGCAACTGGCCACTGTAAACCTTTTGTCATTTACTAAATACCATTCCAGATGTTAGATAAATATGTGGGATGTTCTAAACCTATTTCTTATGTGTCTGTGTGCTTAAATCTAATAAAAACCTCAGTTTTAGACAAGTGCATGCTTGCCTGCATTTAATCCTTGATCAGACAGAACTTCTGTGCTCCCATTGCTTTATTTCTGACACTGCCTGGTGTGAAATAGTTAAGTTGCCCGTTCTGGGGGTTCTGAACAACTTGGGAAATGGAGTGCTGTGTTAAACTGCAACATTGCCTTGGAGTCCAATAACTTACTGCTTTGCACAGTCAATTTTGGAGTTGCTTTCAAATGGAAATTTTAAAATACAAACTAACCATTCCCTGTGTCCAAGATGTCAAAAGTAGGTGTCCATCTTGGAATTTGTGAAACAGATGAAACAGAGATTGCCACCAAATGTCCAGGTGATTGAATCGCTTGCAGTACTAAGTCCTTCATGACCTAGATTGGCTGATATCTCATTTTTCCCATAGTTTTGTGGAGACTTTGACCAATTGGAGTAGCAGTGTAGAGGTTTGCCTATGGTTCACTGGCCTCATACTCAGAACAACCAAGTAGAGAAGATTTGGGTTAATGGTCTAAAACACAGGGATGATACTGGGGGACAAAGACTTCAGAGAACTTGGCTTGTTTAATCTTTCATTGCTGTTGATATCTTTTAGCAGTGCTAAATTTGAAATACTGATTTCTCAGATGAACTTGATAAAAACAAAACTGTGCAACAAGATGCAAGAGGAACTTTTATAAAATATTCTTGTTAGGGCATATATGCAACTACACAAAATCTGTTGTGAACAGTTTGCACTGTTAGGGGGCTTATTCCTTCACCCACTTACTTCCCTGGTCCTTCTCGCATGAACAGAGAGCAACAATACCCAAAGTCCAAAGGTGAAAACAATTCAATGTTAATTGGGGTGAACTTCCAGCAAGCATGATTCCAGTTTCCTTCCTTAGTGTCCCCCTTCCCAGCTCTGACACCATCGAGCCTTCCCTGTGTCCCTGTTCCCATTCCCCCCTTAGCAAAACATGATTCCAATTTCCCCACCCCCATTCCCTGTTCCCATTCCCCCCTTACTTCCTGATTGACTGCAGACTATATAGTAAAACTTGAGTTCTGCTTAGCTATACCTTAACCAATCACTTTCCTGAAATTTAAGTAACCAATCCTAATATATTGTAACATGATTATGTAACCAATTACATCCCACCACCTTAATTAGTTTACACCAAGCAAAATTAATTATACAGCAGACAGAAACAATCACAGAACCAGACAGAGTTTATACAAGCAAACAATAGGGAAATGGGGACTACAATGATAGAACAACACCGAAATGAGGATTTCACATCCCAGCTATTGATAAGGGAGTTCTTGCCAGACAGGATGCTATCAAACTAAGTTTCCTTTTACATTTTCTAGGCACTTCCCTTTCTCTGGAGGCGATAGGCATTATCAGGACAGGATTGTATTCCTAACAGTCCAATAGCACCTTCTTTCAATGTGACTAGTTTGGAATGTGAGGAGGTGACCGGTCGCTTCCCAGCTCATGGCTGGCTAAGCACAGGGCCCTAGACTGTCACAGTAGGAGAAGGCCCTTACACTGGCAGACAGTGATTTTGATTCTGTCTTTTGTACCTCTAGAACTATCTAAGTGATAAGTATACACCTAAATTCTTAGAGTTTGGCCTTTACAGACAGACCGGAATATCTATATCATAACATGCACCGATGAAAGAAATGATTGCACTGGTCACTGCTTATATGTATGACCAGCAGCAGAAGCATCCTACTTCTGATGAAGACAGCAAGGATGAAATGTTGCTTTTTAGAGACTAACAGTAACAAACTAATTCAACTTCAAATATGGACATTGACTACCATCACTGAAGGCAATTAGAAATAAACAATATAATAATGCTATTGTTTTTGCACTCCATATGTTTTGGGTTCCTTTTGGATTATTTTTAAGACCGTCATTCTCTGTTGTTTTTTTTTAAAAGCTGCCAACCCTCAGTCGAGATAGAAGTACCAGTACTGGGTTCTTGATTTTGAATCTGACTGTCATCTCAAAGCTTTGTAGCTAATGTGGGCTAAGTCCTGCTGGGGCTTGTTGCTTTTTTTTTTAAAAAATCCAATCTGTACTAGATAGCTAACAAAATCTTCCATTTCTTTCTTGATGTATAGACCAAAGTGTTAATTAAAAAAAAAACAAAACAATCTGTTGTTTCAAGAAATAGCTTGAGTTTTTAAATGACTTTGGGATTCAAATTCAGGAGAAATCTGGGACCCTTTCCAGATGGACTAGAGCCAGAGAAGAAGCTCTGAGTTAAAAGGCAGAGCTGAGTTGGAGGAACAGATGGGAAGCTGGAGCAGACCAGAGCTAGGTCGGCACAGACCAGCTGCGCCAATGGGTTCCAGAGCTGAGCTACAGTGTGGAGCTGCAGGGCCTGAGCGAGGACAGTAGATGCCAGCCGTGTCACAAGTAACCCGGCAGCCAAGCACAATGAGCAGCTGGGGAGAGCAAGGTGGGGACATCTGCAAACGGCCCAGCACAGGGTGACGTCACTAGAGAAGAGGGCATTGAAGGCTGGACTCAGAAGGTGGGATGTCAATCTGCTGGGAGGACAGATGCTGGGGAGAAAGGTCCTGCCACCTAGAGCCTGAGGTAGTGTTTCCACTGCCAGAGCAGGTTCCTTAACTGCAGTATCACCACAGAGCAGCCAGGGCCTGGGCACGAGGCCAGGGATGTGTGAGGAACAAATTGAGAACGTTTCTTACATCCCAGAGATGGCTGGTGGTGCTGTTTCCCATGCCCACGGAACGGGGTTCCTTGTTTCCTCAAACATTTCCCATTTTTTCCTTTTTTACAGCTGCTGTTTAATAAATTATATTTGGTTTTAACTTAATGTAGTGATCAGTGGGATAGAGAAGGGTCTGGTGTGAAGAGAGTTCCCAGAAGTGGGGACACCCTATCCCCTGTCCTAGGGAACACCCTAGCCCCCACGATGAGACTGGGGGTTCAGCCTCCCAGGAATCCTGGGCCCAGCTGTGTCACCATTACATGGACTCTGAAAGCACAGACAAAGGAGGACGGGTGGCTGCAGGGCAGAATGGAGGGACTGGGAGGGCAGGATGAAGGCTCTGGGGCCTGGAGTGGGGAAATGGGTGACACAGCGAGGAGGGGATTGGGGAGAGAGGATTAGTGGGCTGGAGAAGGGGCTGCATAATGAGTTCATGGTTGGAATGGGGCTTGATGGAGTAGGGAGGAGAATGGATGGATGTGGGTTTGGCTTTGGCTGTTCCTAGGAGGATGTATGTTGTGGCTGCAGAATATACCTGGGGGCTGTGGGAGATTCCCTGGAACTGTGGGGAGATCTGGCTGCTTTGTTTAAGTTGCACAATAAAATAAATTGTTTTAAATCCAGGTAATGGAAAGACTACAAGTTCACTCGCCCATGCGCCAAACAGTACACCCTTGGTGGTGTCGATCCACAATAGTACGTGTGGAATTTTGGTGCCTTCAAGCACAGGCATCTGCAGGTCTGTCAAGCGGGCACCTTTCACAAGAACTAATGTCTCTTTGAGGAAAAAAATATCAGGGTCAAATCCTGACCAAAAGCAAGTCAATGCCAGTCCCCTGACTCATGCAGTTACACCATTTACCCCAGCCCTGAGATGGGCGATTGCTGAATGTTGCGAAACATCTTGTGAATTGGGTTACCCCTAAATCCTGGAAGCTGCACCAGTCGGTGCAGAAATATTTCAAATCATTCACCTTTTAAGTCTTTCCATTTGTGCTGGTCGAGACAAAACGTGTAACAATGTGATCAACGGTGATTCCCAATTGATTATCTGTCCTCCAGAGCTTTTACCCACTGCGCTATAAACATTGCTGCACTGCGTGCCTGACAGAGAGAGGGAATGCTGCTGCCCAGGCTGTTCAGGCTCTGCTTCCTAGGAGTCAAGGATGAACACTCTCCAGCTGCTACTTTCGTGCCTTTGGTAAGTGCGCTGATCACACTGGAGTTATTTCACGGACAGGAACAGGCAGTCTCAACTGCTTGGAACGTTTCGTCTGTAACCAATGAGACCTGCACATTCTTATGATCAGCATCGTTATTCGTTGTTGTATATGGGACCCAAACTCCTCGGAAGACAGGTCCCTCCCTTGTGGTGCTTGCAATCTGAGGGCCCAGATGGTGCAAACATTACCCATGTAGCGCAGAATTTTCCATGAGTGAAGAACCCAAATCCCAGTGAAAGCCAGCTTGTGTTTTTAGCTCCCAGTGGCACCTTTTCGTAAGTACCATTGACTTGCCTGGGGCTGTGTATGGTAAGAAGGAGCCTCAGCATGGCCATACCACATCCCAGCTGTGGTCTGTCTAGACCCATAACCTGACTGACAGTCACTAGCACCAGACACTTAACAGGAAGGGGTGCAACTAACCCTGGAGGGGCAAATACTGAATAATCTGAGCATAGTTTCTAACCAATGGGGGAGTGTGTGTAACCTCCGAAAGGGTGACTTGCACTCCCTGCGTTTCCTGCAGCTTCTGAAGGCATGGTGCTTGCTTGGCATATAACACCCCCTGGAGTGTCTGCGAGGATACTATAAGTGGGAAAATGGAGCTCTTTGTCTTTGCTCCAACAAAATTTAATTTCAATGAGGGTTTTGCTGGGTAAGGGCCTGTTGGGCCCCTTGATGTCCCTCGGAGTCATGCATAGAACTGAGGATAGGGGTTTTCACAGTAAACTTTGCACATGGCAAAACTCCCGGTTGAGGAATTTCTGGCTCTCTCCACAGGGGTGGATCTCACCCAGTGTGAGCAAAGGAGGCATCTAGAATGAAGATAGGACACAGCTAACATTCACAGTCTTCAGAGGCTCCTTTTCTTTTCGTCCCCTCCCCCTCCAATAATAACATCATGTACAACAGCGAGGGCAGCCTTCTTTACAGCTAAAACACAGCAGAGCTGGATTGTGTTCCCTGTTCTACCACAGCCTCCTTGTGTGGCTTTGGACAAGTCCCTGTCAGTCATCACTGAGTAGTTTCTATGAACGCTTCTCAGCCCATGGACCATTCACAATACACATCATTGTTCTCCTCTCACAGGATTTTTAAATAGCTAAACCATTTACTTTTTTATCATGGACAAAAGCTAAAAAGTTGAAATCTGGATCCAGACTGAAATCTTGTTCCAGAACGTACGAGTGTTCTGATCCAATGTTTTGGTTCAGGTCCACTCTCCTTTTCTTATGTTCCCTTTAATAATGAGTTCACACAAGTCTTCGTATTCCAAGCTCCATCTAGGGGAGAGGGTGTGGTCTAGTCTAGTGAAGGGGCAGTCAGCTGAGAGCCTGGAGACCTGAGTTCTGTCACTGATCTCCTGAGTGACCTTGAACAAGTTGCTTACCTGTTTTGTGCTTCAGTTTCCCCCTCAGTTAAATGATGATCTACATCCTCCTTCTCATGAGTGTCAAAGGGCTTTGAATTAGACCCACTGATTCTTGTGCTCTTTTGTAAATCACTTTGAGATTTATAAATGCAAAGCTCTATATAAGAACAGGATATTGTTCGTAATGGGATTTTATAACTGATGTGGGGATGTGTGAGTACCACCAGGGTTTTTAATCATGGTACTGACTCCAACCTGTCTGAAGAGCGGGGGCAGAATGGGCCAAATTTTCTGTCATAGTGTCACATATTTTTAATCATGTTGCTTTTAATTGTAGGGGATGTGGTTTAGGAAACTGACCTGAACCTCCTCAGTGCATCATGCCAACCTGCAATGAAACCAACATCAATCCTGCAAGATTCCTCCTGGCAGGCATCCCAGGGCTGGAAGCTCATGGCCCCTGGATCTCCATCCCTTTCTGTTCCATGTACCTCATTGCAATTTTAGGAAACAGTCTGATTCTGTTTGTGATCAAGACACAACAGAATCTCCATCAGCCCATGTACTTGTTCCTTTCTATGTTGTCTGTCACTGACCTTGGCTTGTCTGTTTCCACCTTGCCAACAATGCTCAGCGTCTTCCTGTTTAACACCAGAGAAATTGGCATTGATGTCTGTCTGACTGAACTTTTCTTTATTCACACTTTCTCCATCATGGAATCCTCTGTACTCGTAGCCATGGCATTTGACCGCTTTGTGGCAATACGCCACCCGCTGAGATACGCTTCAACTTTAACCAGTGCAAGGATAGGAAACATAGGGCTGGCGATAATAATCAAGGGTATTGGTCTGCATATCCCAGCTGTCATTCTTCTCAAGAGGTTGCCTTACAGCAAGATCCAACCTCTCTCTTATTCATATTGTTTGTATCCAGATGTGATGAAGATGGCCTGTGCAGACTCTACACCCAGCAGCTTCTATGGTTTGTTTGTTATCCTTTCTTCTCTGGGATTAGACTCAGTGCTCATTGTCTTGTCTTACATCGTGATCCTTCAGACTCTATTGAGTATCACATCCCGGCAAGAGCGTCTCAAGGCTCTGAACACCTGTGTCTCCCACATCTGCGTCAGCCTGCTTTTCTTCACCCCGCCGATCAGTTTGTCTATGATTCACAGGTTCAAGAAACAGGGTCTCCCTGAGAGTCAAATTCTTCTGTCTTATCTCCACCTTCTCTTCCCCCCGGTGCTCAATCCCATTGTATACAGCATAAAAACCAAAGAGATTCGTAAACGGATCATGAAGATCTTTCAAAACTATTCCACTAACAGACTCCAATGGGGACACTGATATGGTCTGTCTAATCTGTCTCTCTCGGAGCCAATATGGCCCGCAGTGTCCAAGTGCCTCTGTCACTAAAAGCAACCCTTAAGGACATATTAGAAAAGTATTGAAATCGTAAACAGGGCCGTTCCTCATAGATAGCTAACAAGGCCACGGTAAAAAAACTAGAGTTCTTGAAATATAGGCCTGTATTGTTAGAGAAGCGAAAGTAGATACTAATTGTATTTGTCTGGGTTTACCTATATCTTATTACAAGTTCAACAATGTGACCAAATTAGCTTGTAGATAATAAATTTCAGTTCCTGTAAGTCATGTTTCATGACCTATTCTGTTAATTCAGAGGTCAAAAGGGGATATTAACGTTAAGATGAAACTTCTGGTATAATAATATCTTTGTCTTTATTTCTCTTTGAAGTTTGTAGTAAACTACCTGTGAACCATTTCAATGGTTAATGGCCTTATGCTAATCAATGCTGCTAGTTATCAGTGTAGACATAGGAAATCGAGATTTATTTCAAAGCAAAAATGCACATTTCATATTCTTCATCCAAGGAAGGCCTGCTGTGATTATTTGTGGACAAGAGGCTAATCAGCTGAATTTCAGCTATAAAGGGCCTTTTGGGCCTGATCCTTACTATCTCAGAGCTGCTTAAGCTTTGTCAGGGGATGTTCAAGTAACAAGATGGAGGACTTGTGGATTAGCCCTGCAATTCTCATGGAAGAATCTGAAAAAAACTCTGTATATGGACTGCCTATTGGACTGTGACTTTTTCCATTAATTCCAGAAGGATTTCTACAAATCGGCAGCCTCACTATTTCTGCTTTGAAACTGACCTGTGAACTGGGTTCATATCTGTATGTATAACAATCTTTTACCACAATAACTCTCTTTCTTTTCCTTTTAAATAAATCTTAGATTTGTGAATAAGAATTGTCTGTAAGTGTGTATTTGACCTGATGTGTAATGTGTCCGATCTCTTGAGAGTAGTAGAACTAGATTGCTTAAAGAGAACTGTATTTTGGCTTCTTGGGAACCAGGAAGGTATTATAGAAGCTGTTTGGTTACTGTTTTGGTGAATCAATTATAAGAATAAGGCACCAGATTTGGGGATTCTCTGCCCTATTCCTTGCAGTTTGTCCTGACTGAGCATTCTCCGTATAGCCCCTCCAGCGACCATGGTCACAGCCTCCCAAAACGAAAACTTCTATTATTCTCCCCCCAAAATCCCAGTTAGCAAAACTGCAGTCCTGTACCCTTAAAGCTTCTCCTTCTTGAATAAAGTACCCTGTTTTCTCCAGGGAATTAGGGTGTTCAGTGGAATACGTATAAGGAAGAAGGAGTTTTAAGGGAGGAAGACTCCATGTATGCATTCCAAAACTACTTAGCAGGTTGACTTGTAAATTCTCTGAAAACTCATTCTGCACTCAGAGAGTAAGTCTTGTCGTGTTGGCTAAGGCTACACCATATTTCGTAGATACAGAAGTTGAATCCCTGCTCTAAGAGCAAAACTTGACTCAACTTTAACTGTGGCTTCACTATTGATGCCACCATAATAAAATATAATTTTTCAGCATTTTTACCTTGCTCTTCATAGTAAATAATTGTGATTAATATTTACTTATTTGTTGAAATCCTTCCTTAATATGCCCTTCATTAATGAAATCTGCATACCATGAAGCCTTCTGTTAATCTGTTCCGCACCATCTGCCATACTCATCTTCATAGATTCAAAGGCCCTCTATTGCTCCCTCTCTCCCTCTCCTGAAAGTGCTGATTAGTGCCCACGTCTTTTGCAGTTTGGGTGCCTGTGTCAGAACTAGACCTATCTCCAGGTTCTGGAGGCAGTGGGCCAGGTACCCATCCCTGTTCCAGCTCCTTTGTAAGAGAGGGGGCATTTTTGTTCCAAAGTCGATTTGGAAACCCTTCAACTTTTAAACAGAGAGGGCTCCATCTCAAGCACTTCTTCTGATCACAAGGAGAGTATCGCCTGGGGAGAGAAAGAAAGACAGATGATCTGTGGTACCCAGCACAGGGAGACGTCACTAGAGAAGAGGGCTTTGAAGGCTGGACTCAGAAGGTGGGATGTCAATCTCCTGGGAAGACAGATGCTGAGGAGAAAGGTCCTGCCACCTAGAGCCTGAGGGAGTGTGCCCACCAACAGAGCAGGTTCTTTACCTGCAGTATCACCACAGAGCAGCCAGGGTCTGGGCACTAGGCCGGGGACATGTGAGGAACAAATCGGGAACATTTCTTACATCCCAGAGATGGCTGTTGGTGCTGTTTCCCATGCCCACAAAGCGGGGTTCGTTGTTTCCTCAAACATTTCCCATTTTTTCCTTTTTTTTACAGCTGCTGTTTAATAAATTATATTTGCTTTGAACTTAATGTAGTGATCAGTGGGTTAGAGAAGGGTCTGGTGTGAAGAGAGTACCCAGGAATGGGGACACCCTAGCCCCTGTCCGAGGGAACACCCAAGCCCCCACGATGAGACTGGGGGTTCAGCCTCCCAGGAATCCTGGGCCCAGCTGTGTCACAATTACACGGACTCTGCCACAATGGAGAGTGGAAGGGGAGTCCTTGAGGTCAGGCAGGACTCTGGGTAAAGGGAGTGGAAGTGAGGATTCAGACTCTTTGGCTTGCTAATTCCACCAAGGTAGTGCAGAAGCCAGGAAAGTTCCCCACAATAACAGGACCATTCCCCCGCTTACACTGGGGAACTGGGACAAACTGATGGGTTGGATTTTAGTGACGTGTAAAGAGATGTGTACCTTGTGAAATCTTCATATAAATGGTGAAAGTTGAAAGGTGTAACTTTGGGGAGCACACTTTCTGCGTAAGGTGAATGTAACACCACTGCACGAGATGGCTTCCCAGAGACTCTAATGATTCTTATGAGGTTAGAGCAGTAAACCGGAAATTGTTTATTTGGCCATTTGAAAAAGATTTCATAAGAAATGAAAACTTGGTCAAGCAATTGACTACACAATTGATCAACAACCAGTATGAATCACTCCTTCCTCTCACATTCAGTGTTTACACACAATGAAGGCACCCACGGAAATCATTCTTCTGAGCAAAAATGCCATTGAATTTTCAAGCCTTCAGCATTAAAGAAATAAATGGAAAATTTTAGTTTTGTTTTTTTCATTGTGCTCCAAAGAAAGATTCTGGAAATGGTAAATGCTGTTTCAAAACTGCGACAATCCAAAGCCTCAGAACTAGACGAATCAGCAGCATTACTTCCCAAAGCCACTGAATGTGTAGCTACACTTCAAAATGAATTGAAAGAAGCCAAACATTCAGTAAGTAAATTGTCCGGAAAATGGGGCAGACAAATCAAGTCCGAAAAGAAGTGCTTGATAAAGGCAGAAAGGCAGGGGAGCAGCTCATTTTGTGTCAGACCAGGGAGCAGAGCAGACCTGCTACCAGCAGCTACAGGGGAGATGATCTGAGGAAAGGCAGAGTCTCCCCATGAACAACTGCCCAAAGGTCCCTCCCTGAGGGAAGGGAGGCGTTGCAGAGACAGCCTGAGAGGAAATCATTCATCTCTCATATGAAAGCTGGACTTGATTGATCCACTTTATTTGTTGTTTGGACTATCCCAGCAGGGGAGAGCCCTTGGTCTGAGCTGGCCCCGGTGGTTCGGCCAAAGCACGGAAAGAGGCAGTTGCTTCCCAAGGGAGTAGGAGAATGATCTTGCTAACGCAACCACCAGAAAGTGCCTTGGGGTGAGCAGACACCCTTCATGCTGCCATACCCCAGATGGAGACCTTGGGACACTCGCAGGGCGGTGGTAGGAAGTGGCCCAGGGAGGGCCACCTTACATCGGTGGTGGGTAGAATATACCAGTGAAGGCTAAACCTCCCCAGCCATGCAGCCCCTGACCCGCCACCTTTGAGAGTGTGGACACCTGGGCCATGGTGACCCCACCTGTGCTCTGCCCCAAGGACCCTTCTGCTTTTCTCCCCTGGCC
This sequence comes from Natator depressus, assembly GCF_965152275.1. Classification (NCBI taxonomy): domain Eukaryota; kingdom Metazoa; phylum Chordata; order Testudines; family Cheloniidae; genus Natator; species Natator depressus. The sequence goes on from NC_134234.1 coordinate 6,227,366, forward strand.
CTGCCCATGCTCCACCTCTTCCTGTCCCTGCTCCACCCTCCACTGAGGCCCCTGCCACCTGCCGCTTCTCACTGAGTGCCTCCTCTTCTCCTCCAAGAGACCCTGCCACACACCGAGTCTCTCCCCTCCTCCAACCCTTGTGGCCCCGCACCCACCACTCACTGACTCTCCTCCTCCACGGACCCACGCTTGCCGCTTGCTGCATCCACGCTCTCCTCCAACTGTCAAGGTTCCTTCCCCACTCTGAACTCTACTGTACAGATGTGGGGACCTGCATGAAAACCTCCTAAGCTTACTTTTACCAGCTTAGGTTAAAACTTCCCCAAGGTACAAATTAATTTTACCCTTAGCCCTTGGATTTCCACTGCCACCACCAAACTTTATCTGGGTTTACTGGGAAACGTAGTTTGGACACGTCTTTCCCCCCAAAATCCTCCCAAGCCTTGCACCCCACTTCCTGGGGAAGGTTTGGTAAAAAATTTGCATAGGTGACCACAGACCCAAACCCTTGGATCTTAGAACAATGAAAAAGCATTCAGTTTTCTTACAAGAAGACATTTCATAGAAGTAAAGGAATCACCTCTGTCAAATCAGGATGGTAGATACCTTACAGGGGAATTAGATTCAAAACATAGAGAATCCCTCTAGGCAAAACCTTAAGTTACAAAAAAGACACACAGACAGGAATAGTCATTCTATTCAGCACAGCTCTTTTCTCAGCCATTTAAAGAAATCATAATCTAACGCACACCTAGCTAGATTACTTACTAAAAGTTCTAAGACTCCATTCCTGTTCTATCCCCGGCAAAAGCAGCATACAGACAGACACAGACCCTTTGTTTCTCTCCCTCCTCCCAGCTTTTGAAAGTATCTTGTCTCCTCATTGGTCATTTTGTTCAGGTGCCAGCAAGGTTACCTTTAGCTTCTTAACCTTTAACAGGTGAGAGGATTTTTCCTCTGGCCAGGAGGGATTTTAAAGGGGTTTACTCTTCCCTTTATATTTATGACACCACCCCATCCCCCTTGACTCTCCCACCCACCACGGACTGAGTCCCTACTCTCCTCCACCCCCCTCCTCCACTGACCGCCAACTACCACTCGCTGACTCCCTCCTGTCCTCCACTACCCCTCCTCCATGGCTCCCCCGCCTGCTGCTTGCCGAGTGCCTCCTCTCCTCTCGTCTACCCCCAACATCTGCTCCACAGAGGGCCCCACCGCTGGCCAGTGAAAAACACCAGGAAGAGTCCCACAGCTGGGCCAGGTAATAGGAGCAAGACGTCAAATAAAGAGCAGAGGCATGCAAATGCCAGAGACTATCAAGTGGCGGAAAGTCCAAAGAAGGAGAGAAAGTCAACTACGGACACTAGGTTAAGCAAAGTTGTGTCTCAGTCTTTATCATTTACACTGGAATATGAGAAAACATTTTTAGAGTACAGTGAGAAGGCAGCTGCAGTTTTCTCCTTTCCTTGCAGACAGTTTTCCAGTTTTCCAGTTGAGAGACCCCTGCGTTCACTGAAAGTGGAATAAGAGGCTGGAAAAATAGAAAGTCTGCCATACACAAGCAGTGATCGGAAAGGTGGCATTTTTTCAAACAGTCAAAAGACGTGGGCTCGCGAGTGGCACAGTTGTCATATTCTCACAAGATGGTGTTACATGAAACCAGAGAGTATGCTGCAAAAACCACCGATATATTTCTTTCCCTGGCTAACCAAGGAATTCCACTGCAGGGGCAGGAGGAGAGAGAAGAATCAGCAAACTGTGGAAACTTTCTGGAACTATGCAATTTGTTTTCACAGTGTGATGAAGCACTCACAAAGAAAACAAATTGTCCTTTCTGTTAGGATATAGATATTCAGGCCTGTCTGCAAAGGCCTGTACTTTAAGAATTTAGGTGTATTCTTATCACTTGGCTAGTTCTAGAGGTATAAAAGAAAGAATCAAAATCACTGTCTGCTGGAGTAAGGGCCTTCTCTTACTGTGACAGTCTGAGGCCCTGTTCTTAGGCTAAGGCCTTTGGCTAAGCAGCAGAGGCAGCCATAAGCTAGGAAGCGACCGGTCACCTCCTCACATTCCAAACTAGTCACATTGAAAGAAGGTGCTATTGGGCTGTTAGGAATACAATCCTGTCCTGATAATGCCTATCACCTCCAGAGAAAGGGAAGTGCCTAGAAAATGTAAAAGGAAACTTAGTTTGATAGTATCCTGTCTGGCAAGAACTCACTTATCAATAGCTGGGATGTGAAATCCTCACTTCTGTATTGTCTTGTCATTATAGTTCCCACTTTGCTATTGTTTGTCTGTATAATCTCTGTCTGGTTCTGTGATTGTTCCTGTCTGCTGTATAATTAATTTTGCTTGTTGTAAACTAATTAAGGTGGTGGGATATAATTGGTTACATAATCATGTTACAATATGTTAGGATTGGTTAGTTAAATTTCAGGAAAATGATTGGTTAAGGTATAGCAAAGCAGAACTCAAGTTTTACTATATAGCCTGCAGTCAATGAGGACGTGGGTGGGTGGGTGTGGGGAAATTGGGAACAGGGAATGTGGGTAAGGAAATTGGAATCATGTTTTGCTAAAAGGGGAAATGGGAACAGGGAATGGGGGTGGGGAAATTGGAATCCTGTTTGGCTAAGGGCAGGAATGGGAACAAGGACACAGGTGTAAGGCTCTGTGGTGTCAGAGTTGAGAAGGAGGACACTAAGGAAGGAAACTGGAATCATGCTTGCTGGAAGTACACCCCAATAAACATCGAATTGTTTGCACCTTTGGACTTCGGGTATTGTTGCTCTCTGTTCATGCGAGAAGGACCAGGGAAGGAAGCGGGAGAAGTAATAAGCCCCCTAACACTTTCCATCTCAGAAGCCACTCAACTCAGAAAGAGCTCTTCCAAGTTGTTGCTGCTGACATTGTGAAAAGCACAATCATTCAGAAAGTCCAGGAGAATGGGTTTTGCACAGGTCTTGTGGATGAAGCCCACAGTTTTAAACCAGAAGAAACGCACTCTGCGTGAGAGACACAGAAAATCTGGGAATAAAGGGACGATTTGTAGGACTCATTGATTGCTCTGAGCGAGGGGATGCTAGCGCAATCTATCACAACGTTAAGCAGTTCTTACAAACATCAGGGATTGCTAACTTGCCGGTCATAGCCCAGTGTTATGATGACGCCGCTGTCATGGGAGTTCAAGGTTTCAACAGACATTTCTTGGGCTTTTCCTGGACAGTTGCTTTCAGTCCGATCCATTTAGAGCACCAGTTCTCAAACTATGGGAGGCACAGGAATGTGTAAAGGGAGGCACAAGCTATGTGGTTCTTTTTGTAAGAGCTCCAGCTGTCAGACCCAGGCAGCTGTAACTCAGGCAGAAGGGCCGTGCACACCCAGAGGAGGACATAAAGGGGCAGCCGGAGCCTCGGCCAACACAGGGTGACAGCAGAAGCCTGGGCTGACACACCAGGTGCTGTAGGAATCTGCACTAGTCCCATGAAGGGCTCTCTTAGCAACTGTGACACCTCAGATGTCCGTTGTGTGGTTCCCCCAAGTACTTAAAAACAAACTTAAAACCAGTATCAGCAGCGCGCTTACAGGGAGAAACAACTTACCTGAGAAATGGATCATTTTGTGACAATGGGAGAAAAGTGTGCAACACAAGCCAAAGTGAGGGCAGCAGTGGAGGTTCCAGCAAAACAGAGAATCTGAAAATATGATGACGCTTGTTTCAAACTAGGCTTAACATGGAGCGGGTCCAGCCATGCACCGAGACCTCCATGAGTTGTATGTGGCAAAGTACTGGCAAAGAACAAGATGTGGCCCTGCACGCTACACCAGCCCCTCGAAACAAGACACCCTATCTTAGTACCTAAACCCATTGAGTTTTTTCAGAGGATTATAAGAACATAAGAACGGCCGTACTGAGTCAAACCAAAGGCCCATTTAGCTGAGTTCCCTGACTTCTGACAGTGGACAATATCAGGTGGCCCAGAGGGAAGGAACAGAACAGGGAATCATCAAGTGATCCATCCCCTGTCACCCATTCCCAACTTCTGACAAACACAGGTGAGGGACACCATCAATGCCCATGCTGGCTAATAGCCATTGATGGACCTATTCTCCATGAACGTATCGAGTTCTTTTTAAAACTCTGTTATGGTCTTGGCCTTCACAACATCCTCTGGCAAGGAGTTCCATAGGTTGACTGTGTGTTGTGTGGCATTATTATATTATATTCTAGAGTGGCATTATATATTATAATATTATATTATAGAGTGTCATTATTATATTTTCTGTCTTCTTATCAATCACTTTCCTAGTGGTTCACAACATTCTGTTAACGTTTTTGACTATTGTGGGACATTGAGCAGATGTTTTCAGACAACTCTCTACCATGACCGCAAGATCTCTTTCTTGATTGGTAACAGGTAATTTAGAGCACATCATTTTGTATGTATAGTTGAGATTCTGTTTTCTAATGTGCTTTCCTGCTATCATTTCAATCTTTTAAAAGCCACGCAGGGGATTCTCCTCATGACCTCGTTGTGAAACTGTGCCCCATATTCTTCATAATTGAATGATTCTGATATAATTCTGACATAATTATCATACATTTTGTACAAGATATGTCTTGTCAGGTGTCATTGGAAAAGTTATGATTTGCTGAAAAGGATTATCCTCTTTGTGTGCATGTATCATTTTTGCATGTGAAGTTATGAATATTGACTATGTATCTGTATTTCAAATGTAGTCACACCTGGGTGACGCCCATGAGGCAAAATGCTTCCAGTCTTAGCAATGGATTGTGAAGGTCCTATTCAGCATAATGACCTGGCCTTATCCCCCATCTGGTGAGCCTTCCTGAAAACCCTCCAGACTGCCTATGGCTAATCGCAGCTATGACTCACCAGGGCAGCCCGAAAAAAAGATCCAGATGTAAAAGTTGTTGGATTCCTTTCCCCTGTGTTCTCACCCTGGCAGGGAACACCTAAATAAAATACCACCATACTGAAATGGCTGCAGGGCAAAGACTGGGGAAATTCCATGGCTGTTCCCTTGTAAAATGTGGGATACCGTGTGAGAGGAATGCCAGGTGATTTTGGCCCTGGGCGTGGTGAAGGAATCACACAGTGTGTGGAGAAGTACCCATGGTACTAGTTCTGACACAGGATAGCACAACCTGTTCCTACACACTATTGAAATTTGATGCTTACCCAATCAAAAGAGAAGATGAATTACTAGAACAATTGGGAGTTGCCAGATATATATCCACTTTAGACCTCACAATGAGACCCTGACAAATACTGCTGATGGCAGTATCCTGGGAGAAGAAATCCTTTTCCGTGCCCTTTGGCCTGTATTAATTTTGGATCACGTCATTTGGCCTCCACAGGGTGGCAGTTACTTCTCACAGCTAATCGACTAAATATTGCTACTGCATGGGTGGTATGCAGTGCTATGCTGCTACGATCCATTGAAAATGCTTTCTGGTCCCATAGCTGATGGAATCATTTCCCACACATAGTGCAGATGGCGGTATATTACACACACAAAAGAAGGCCATCATCAGTTGCTAGGCTGTGTAGCAGGAAGAGGGCCTGAAACATAATCCCTTGTAGTCGAAGCCTGGTGTTAGGCCATGAAACCTGGGTTAAAGGAGTCAAAACTTTGCAGCTATAAAGCAAAGTTAAGTTGTGAGCAAGGGACAGGCCCGGCTTACAGAATCTGGCAGGAACAGGACTGATATTGCAGAAACACACATTCCTAAGTACTGCTCGTGTCAAGGTTCCTTCCCCACTCTGAACTCTAGGGTACATATGTGGGGATCTGCATGAAAACCTCCTAAGCTTACCTTTACCAGCTTAGGTTAAACCTTCCCCAAGGTACAACTTATTTTACCCTTTGCCCTTGGATTTCCACTGCCACCACCAAACTTTATCTGGGTTCCTGAAAAAACGGAGTTTGGACATGTCTTTCCCCCCAAAATCCTCCCACCCCTTGTACCCAACTTCCTGGGGAAGGTTTGGTAAAAATCCTCACCAATTTGCATAGGTGACCACAGACCCAAACCCTTGGATCTTAGAACAATGAAAAAGCATTCAGTTTTCTTACAAGAAGACTTTTCATAGATGTAAAAAAAAAGAATCACCTCTGTAAAATCAGGATGCTGAATACCTTACAGGGTAATTAGATTCAAAACACAGAGAATCCCTCTAGGCAAAACCTTAAGTTACAAAAAAGACACACAGACAGGAATATTCATTCTGTTCAGCACAACTCTTTTCTCAGCCATTTAAAGAAATCATAATCTAACACATACCTAGCTAGATTACTTATTAAGTTCTAAAACTCCATTCCTGTTCCGTCTCTGGCAAAAGCACCACACAGAGAGACCCAGACCCTTTGTTTTTCTCCCTCCTCCCAGCTTTTGAAAGTATCTTGTCTCCTCATTGGTCATTTTGTTCAGGTGCCAGCAAGGTTACCTTTAGCTTCTTAGCCCTTTACAGGTGAGAGGATTTTTCCTCTGGCCAGGAAGGCTTTTAAAGGAATTGTCCCTTCACTTTATTTTTATGACAGCTCGGCACACGAATAAACATAAGTACATAAAAATGGCCCTACTGGGTTAGACCAAAGGTCCATCTAACCCAGTATCCTGTCTTCCGACAGTGGCCAGTGCCAGGTGCCCCAGAGGGAATGAACAGAACAGAGAATCATCCATTGATGCATCCCCTGCCGCTCATTCCCAGCTTCTGGCAAACGGAGGCTAGGGACACCATCCCTGCCCATCCTGGTTAATACCCATTGATGGACCTAACCTCCATGAATTTATCTAGTTCTTTTTTGAACTCTATTATGGTCTTGGCCTTCACAACATCCTCTGGCAAGGCGTTCCACAGGTTCACTGTCTGTTGTGTGGCATTTTATATTAATTATAATTATATTATATTATAGAGTGGCATTATTATATTTTCTGTCTTCTTATCAATCACTTTCCTAGTTGTTCACAACATTCTGTTAACTTTTTGGACTACTGTGGCACATGGAGCAGATGTTTTCAGACAACTCTCTACCATGACCGCAAGATCTCTTTCTTGATTGGTAACAGCTAATTTAGACTCCATCATTTTGTATGTGTAGTTGAGATTCTCTTTTCTAATGTGCTTTACTGCTATTATTTGAATCTTTTAAAAGCCAAGGAGGGGATTCTCCTCATGACCTCGTTGTGACACTGTGCCCCATATTTTTAATAGTGTGATTGCAGAGTCATTGGCCATTATCTTTGAAAACTCGTGGCGAACGGGGGAAGTCCCGGATGACTGGAAAAAGGCTAATGTAGTGCCAATCTTTAAAAAAGGGAAGAAGGAGGATCCTGGGAACTACAGGCCAGTCAGCCTCACCTCAGTCCCCGGAAAAATCATGGAGCAGGTCCTCAAGGAAGCAATCCTGAAGTACTTACACAAGAGGAAAGTGATCAGGAACAGTCAGCATGGATTCACCAAGGGAAGGTCATGCCTGACTAATCTAATCGCCTTCTATGATGAGATTACTGGTTCTGTGGATGAAGGGAAAGCAGTGGCTGTATTGTTTCTTGACTTTAGCAAAGCTTTTGACATGGTCTCCCACAGTATTCTTGTCAGCAAGTTAAAGAAGTATGGGCTGGATGAATGCACTATGAGGTGGGTAGAAAGTTGGCTAGATTGTCGGGCTCAACGGGTAGTGATCAATGGCTCCATGTCTAGTTGGCAGCCGGTATCAAGTGGAGTGCCCCAAGGGTCGGTCCTGGGGCCGGTTTTGTTCAATATCTTCATAAATGATGTGGAGGATGGTATGAATTGCACTCTCAGCAAATTTGCGGATGATACTAAACTAGGAGGAGTGGTAGATACGGTGGTAGGTAGGGATAGGATACAGAGGGACCTAGACAAATTGGAGGATTGGGCCAAAAGAAATCTGATGAGGTTCAACAAGGATAAGTGCAGGGTCCTGCACTTAGGACGGAAGAATCCAATGCACCGCTACAGACTAGGGACCGAATGGCTAGGCAGCAGTTCTGCAGAAAAGGACCTAGGGGTGACAGTGGACAAGAAGCTGGATATGAGTCAACAGTGTGCCCTTGTTGCCAAGAAGGCCAATGGCATTTTGGGATGTATAAGTAGGGGCATTGCCAGCAGATCGAGGGACGTGATCATTCCCCTCTATTTGACTTTGGTGAGGTCTCATCTGGAGTACTGTGTCCAGTTTTGGGCCCCACACTACAGGAAGGATGTGGATAAATTGGAAAGAGTCCAGCGGAGGGCAACAAAAATGTTTAGGGGACTGGAACACATGACTTATGAGGAGAGGCTGAGGGAACTGGGATTGTTTAGTCTTCAGAAGAGAAGAATGAGGGGGGATTTGATAGCTGCTTTCAACTACCTGAGAGGTTGTTCCAAAGAGGATGGTTCTAGACTATTCTCAGTGGTAGAAGATGACAGGACAAAGAGTAATGGTCTCAAGTTGCAGTGGGGGAGGTTTAGGTTGGATATTAGGAAAAACTTTTTCACTAGGAGGGTGGTGAAACGCTGGAATGCGTTCCCTAGGAAGGTGGTAGAATCTCCTTCCTTAGAAGTTTTTAAGGTCAGGCTTGACAAAGCCCTGGCTGGGATGATTTAATTGGGGATTGGTCCTGCTTTGAGCAGGGGTTTGTACTAGATGACCTCCTGAGGTCCCTTCCAACCCTGATATTCTATGATTCTATGGTTCTATGATTGTATGAATGATTCTGATATAATTCTGACATAATTATCATACATTTTGTACAAGATATGTCTTGTCAGGTGTCATTGGAAAAGTTATGATTTGCTGAAAAGGATTATCCTCTTTGTGTGCATGTATCGTTTTTGTATGTGGAGGTATGAATATTGACTATGTATCTGTATTTCAAATGTAGTTACACCTGGGTGACGCCCACGAGGCAAAATGCTTCCAGTCTTGATAATGGATTGTGAAGGACCTATTCAGGGTAATGAACTGGCCTTATCCCCCATCTGGTGATCCTTCCTGAAAATCCTCCAGACTGCCTATGTCTAATCGCTGCTATGACTCAGCAGGGCATGCAAAAGAATGTGAACAGACCACATGACACTGAACTCCATTTTGGGTACCTGTATTTTTCCAAAACTGGATTGGGAACTGTTTTTAGAACAAAGGATTCCCACTCGATGTTAATTCTACATAAGGTGGGGTGAGACACCATCTAGTGGCTTCCCTCCCCACACAAGAGAACTCCTGGAAATACCTGCAAGTATGGGGGAGGGACGGCAGCTCGAACAAAAGATCCAGATTTAGAAGTTGTTTGATTCCTTTCCCCTGTGTTCTCACCCTGGCAGGGCACACCTACCTAAAATACCACCATACTGTAATGGCTGCAGGGCAAAGATTGGGGAAATTCCATGGCTGTTCCCTTGTACAATGTGGGATACCATGTGAGAGGAACGCCAGGTGATTTTGACCCTGGGAGTGGTGAAGGAATCACACAGTGAGTGGAGAAGTCCCCATGGTACTGATTCTGAGACAGGATAGCACAACCTCTTCCTACATCGATTTCTAAAAGATGTACAAAAAGATGTATCCAATCGAAAGAGAAGATGAATTACAAGAACAATTGGGAGTTGCCAGATATATATTCAATTTAGACCTCACAACAAGACACTGACAAATACTGTTGATGGCACTATCCTGGGAGAAGAAATCCTTTTCCGTGCCCTTTGGCCTGTATTAATTCTGGATCATGTCATTTGGCCTCCACAGGGTGGCAGTTACTTCTCACAGCTAATCAACTGAATATTGCTACTGCATGGGTGGTATGCAGCGCTATGCTGCTACGATGCATTGAAAATGCTTTTTGGTCCCATAGCTTATGGAATCATTTCCCACACATAGTGCAGATGGCAGTATATTACACACACAAAAGAAGGCCATCATCAGTTGCTAAGCTGTGTAGGAGGAAGAGGGCCTGAAACATAATCCCGTGTAGTCGAGGCCTGGTGTGAGGCCTGAGACCTGGGTTAAAGGAGTCAAAACTTTGCAGCTATAAAGCAAAGTTAAGTTGTGAGCAAGGGACAGGCCCGGCTTACAGAATCTGGCAGGAACAGGGCTGATATTGCAGAAACACAGATTCCTAAGTAGTGCTCGGCAGAAGAATAAACATGCAAACAGTTTCCAGAAAGCTGATACCAGAACACCTGGATGCCAAACCCATTCCCCAAAGATGACAGGAAGACGCTGACCCATCTTAACGATAATGTCAGGATAACGGCATAATGGATAGAGATATTTGAGGAAACCAATATGTACAAGGTAATGGATGGCACCTGGACACGTCAATGGGTGGCACACCAATACATCAGAGGGTGGTACCCTGATACATCAGGAGTAATGCTTAACTTGTTTGCATCTGTGCATAAAGATGTATCTCAGAGGCAATGTCTTTCTCTGAATGAGGAGAGAATAGAAAGTCCCGTCATTCATGTAGCCAGTCCATTGTTTTGGCATACATGTGTTAGTGTACCTGTAACCACTGATCTGGGGCATTAGCACAGTGCCTCGTTCGCAATAAAACTGACCAAGTTCCTTCACTGACAACCGACTCTGTGGATTTATTGGGCAGTTCAGTTGGAGCCTGCTGTGTGGGCTACCTGGCCAGAGTCAGTACAGCAGGCAGACAGAACAAACGCACACAGCCAAACATCTGTCAACAGGCTGAACAATTTGGAAGACTCAGTTTGTCCTGACAGTCTGACCCCTGGGATCAGAGAATCATTTCTTCACTCCCGAGAGAGGCTCTCCAGCTGAAGTTCTCCAGTGTCTATTTTCTGCTCCTCCTGCTGCTCACAGAGCTGAGGGAATTGTCTGGGAGTCCTGGCCAACCTGAAAGTCCTCAGAGACTGTTCAGGGGAATCGTAAAGGTTGCTGTTCAGCACGGCGAGTGTCAGACGTGAGATTCATACACTGATTCTCAGGGCTCTGCCTTTCTGGTGCAGTAAGGAGATATCCTCTCTCTGCAGAGTGGAATTTCGGTGAGTTGCCTATTTCTGTATTTAAGTTAGTCCTGAGGGCTCAGGAAGGGTTCCAGGGTTCATGTCAAGAACCATCTGGGCAGGAATTCAGCAGGAAGTTGACTTGAACTCTTCAGGATTGTCAGGTTTCAGAGTGGTAGCTGTGTTAGTCTGTATCAGCAAAAATAACAATGCCATGTACATTGGCCAAACCGGACAGTCTCTACACAAAAGAATAAATGGAAACAAATCTGACATCAGGAATCATAACATTCAAAAACCAGTCGGAGAACACTTCAATATCTCTGGCCACTCAATAACAGACCTAAAAGTGGCAATTCTTCAACAAAAAAACCTTCAAAAACAGACTCCAGCGTGAAGCTGCAGAACCGGAATTAATTTGCAAACTGGATACCATCCGATTAGGCCTTAATAGAGGCTGGGAGTGGTTGGGTCATTACAAAACCTACATTTAATTTCCCCGATAGAAATTTCTCCCTCCTGTTACTCATGCCTTTTTGTCAACTATCTGTAATGGGCCATTCTCTTACCACTTCAAAAGTTATTTTTCCTCCCTTGTTATCCTTCTGTTAATTGATTTATCTCATTACACTGACCTCACACTTGGTAAAGCAACCCCCATCTTTTCATGTATTTATACCTGCTCCAGTATTTTCACTCCTTGCATCTGATGAAGTGGGTTCTAACCCATGAAACCTTATGCCCAAATAAATTTGTTAGTCTCTAAGGTGCCACAAGGACTCCTCTTTATTTCAATATTGTCAGAAACACAAAGGGATTTACCTGGTAAAATTGGAACTACAAATGTATTGGAAATAGTTAAACATTCTCAGCAATGAAGAATCCACCAAGACCCTTAGTAAATTGTTCCAATGGTGAATTACTCTCACCATTTAAAAAATGTAAACCTTATTTCAAGTCGGAATTCCTTTAAGTTGAATTTCCAGCCATTGGATCCTGTTACACCTCTATATGCTGGGCTGAAAAGCCTATTATTAAATACCAGTTCCCCTTTTAGGTACTTACAGACTGTTATCCAGTCATGCCTTAACTATTTATTTCACTTAGCACATTAAGATCTTTGAGTCTATCACTATAAGACAGGTTTTCTAATCTTTTCCTAATTCTTGTGACTATTCTCTGACCCCTCTTCAGTGTAAAAACATCCATCTTTAATTATGGACACCAGAACTGGACAGAGGATTCCAGCAGCAGTCGCACCAGTGCCAAATAGAGCCGTAACATAACTTCTCTACCTCTCCTTGTTATTCCCCTGGTTATCATCTCAGGATCACATTGGCTCTTTTGGCCACATGGTCACACTGGGAGCTCATGTTTAACTAATTATGCCTTCACACCCCCAAATTTGTTCACAGTCATTGCGCTTCCCATAATAGTCTCCTATTGCTTAAGCATCACCTACATTCTTTGTTTCTAGATGTAGATCTCTACTTAGCTATGTTAGAACAACTATTGTTTGCTTCCACCCAGTTTACTAACCAATCCAGATTGATCTGAATCCATGACCTGTCCTCTTCATTATTTACGATCCCCCAATTTTTGTATCATCTGCAAACTTCATCAATATTCAGGTATGAGAAGGGCTAGCAGCTGAGTTGCTGACACGGGTCTCTGCTTACCCTTGTCAGTAAATACCTGTAACTTATGTCTCAGAGAAATCTGAGTGCCTGCAAGAAAGTGTCTCACCAAAAGTAACAAGCAAAGTAACAGAGGTGCAGGCCTGTAGCCCTAAATACAAGACCCTTGTGACCTTCGTGCCCATTCTGTTGAGCACAAAGTCATAGCCCATCAGGATCATGTCTGTTTCCATGGGGGAAACTTTCTGAACAGAGGAATTGCATCATGGATCACATTTATGGTCCATCCAGTTCACTGTCCTCTCTGTAACAGTGACAGCCCCAGGTGGTGCAGAAGAAGGTGTAAGAAACCCGGCAGTGGGTGGATGGGGGGATGATCTGACCATCATGAGGCTGTCACCCTAATCCCTAACAGCTAGAGATTGGATTGTGCCCTGAAAGACATGGGTGTATAGGCTTTCAAAATATTTATTTAGCTGTAACTATTGTAAGTGGATAGTCTCACTATCCATGTAAATTTCCAGACCCTTCCTGATTCTTACTTAACTCATGACCTCGACTACCTCTTGTGGCAACGAGTTCCTCAGTCTAATTGGGCATTGAGAGAAGAAAGCATTCTTTTTTATCAGTTTTGAATTTCATAGAATCCGAGAATCATAGAAATGGAATGGGCCTCGAGAGGTCACCTAGTCCATTCCCCTGCACTCAAGGCAGGGCTAAGTATTATCTAGACCATCCCTGACAGGTGTTTGTCCAACCTGCTCTTAAAAATCCCCAGTGATGTAGATTCCACAATCTCCCTAGGCAATTTATTCCAGTGCTTAACCGCTCTGACAGTTACAAAGTTTTTCCTAATGTCCAACCTAAACAGCCCATTCTGCAATTTAGCCCCATTGCTTTTTGTCCTATCCTCAGAGGTTGAGAAAAACAATTTTTTCTTCTTCTTCTTCCTCCTTGTAAAAACATTTTACATAATGGAAAACTGTTAACATGCCCCCCCGCCCTCAGTCTTATCTTCTCCAGACTAAACATACCCAGTTTTGTGACTCTTCCCTAATAGGTCATGTTTTCTCGACATTCCGTCATTTCTGTTGCTCTTCTCTGGAGTCTCTCCAATTTGTCCACATCCTTCCTGAAAGGTGGTACCCACAACTGCACACAATACTCCAGTTGAGGCCTAATCAGCACGGAGTAGAGCAGAAGAATTACTTCTCGTGTCTTGCTTACAACACTCCTGCTAACACATCCCAAAATGATGTTCGCTTTTTTTGCAACAGTGTTACACTCTTGACTCATATTTAGCTTGAGGTCCACCATGACCCCTAGATCCCTTTCCGCAGTACTCCTTCCTAGTTAGTCATTTCCCATGTTGGATGTGTGCAACTGATTGTTCCTTCCTAAGTGGAGTATTTTGGATTTGTCCTTATTGAATTTCATTGAAAGAAGGATGTGGATAAATTGGAGAGAGTCCAGCGAAGGGCAACAAAAATGATTAGGGGTCTGGAACACATGACTTATGAGGACAGGCTGAGGGAACTGGGAATGTTTAGTCTATGGAAGAGAAGAATGAGGGGGGATTTGATAGCTGCTTTCAACTACCTGAGAGGTGGTTCCAGAGAGGATGGTTCTAGACTATTCTCAGTGGTAGAAGATGACAGGACAAGGAGTAATGGTCTCCAAGTTGCAGTGGGGGAGGTTTAGGTTGGATATTAGGAAAAACTTTTTCACTAGGAGGATGGTGAAACACTGGAATGCGTTACCTAGGGAGGTGGTGGAATCTCCTTCCTTGGAAGTTTTTAAGGTCAGGCTTGACAAAGCCCTGGCTGGGATGATTTGATTGGGGATTGGTCCTGCTTTGAGCAGGGGGTTGGACTAGATGACCTCCCAAGGTCCCTTCCAACCCTGATATTCTATGATTCTATGATTCTATGATTCATCCTATTTACTTCAGACCATTTCTCCTTTGCCACGTTTCAGTTTAATTGACTGTCCTCTTGATCTTGTTTTATGAGACAGGGAGACACATTCTCAATCCACTCTCTATGAGTCAGTATTTTACAGACTTTTCTCATGTCCCCTTAAATTGATCTCCTTTGTAAGGAAACAATCCCAGTCTTTTTCACCTCCCACTGTATGACAGTTTCCCCAAACCCTTTGTCATTCTTGTTGCCCTTGCCTGAGCCCCACTAATTCTGCAATATCCTGTGTGAGAAGGGTGCCCAGTACTACACAGAGGTGTCCAGAGGAGGGTGAAACATTTACTGACTGATCGAATGGCAATGTATTTTCTGTATGATTCCCAATCCCAGTCCTCCTGGATTCCAAAGTTTTGCTTATTTTCTGTCAAAGCTTGCACTTTGAGCAGGCTTTCACAGAACTGTGTACCACGACACGCAGATCCATGTCCTGAGTTCATACAGTTAAATTAGAACCTTGTTAGGTGTTTGATGAGTTCAAGCTTTTCCCTCCAATGCGCATACACATTTCAGTTATTGACCTCCAAGTTCATCTGCTATCATGCCACCCATTCACCTGGCTTGGTTAGCTCTCTCTGAGGACTTCTGTGGACTTGACTATCACCTAAATAACATGGTGCCATTTGTAAATGTTGCCACCTCACTGCTCATCCCCCTTTCTAGATTGGTAAGAACTATAAACTATTTACTGTACTATGTGTTATAAAGTGTGTAATACCCCTCACTGTGCTTCTCTCCCTTCACAGGCACATTGAACATTTCTGAGCCTGATGGGCGCATCAACCAAGTCATGGCAGTTTTCAATCTCACCCCGTCTGACGGTTCAACATTCATGCTTATGGGTATCCCTGGCCTGGAGGCTGCCCACGTCTGGATTTCCATCCCTTTCTCTACATTCTACATTATCAGCCTGTTGGGAAATTTCATGGTTCTGTTTGTTGTAGGCAAAGAGCAGACCCTCCACAAGCCGATGTACCTGCTGCTCTGCATGCTGGCGCTCACAGACATCAGTATGTCTAGCTCTGTCATACCAAAGGCACTGTGTATATTTTGGTTCAAATTGGAAGTTATTACGGTGAGTGGCTGTCTCACCCAGATGTTCTTCTTTCACACGGGGACTGGGATGCACTCAGCCATCCTTGTGACAATGGCCTTCGATCGCTATGTTGCCATATGTAACCCTCTGAGATATGCCACCATCCTCACCAACAAAAGAATAGCTAAGCTTGGGCTAGTGGGTTTGGTAAGAGCTGTTCTCTTTGCTCTGCCCCTGCCCCTGCTCCTGAGCAGGCAGCCATTCTGTGCCAACCGCATTATCCCCCATACATACTGCGACCACATGGCTGTGGCAAAGATGTCATGTGGGGACATCACAGTGAACAGGATGTATGGCTTGGTGATACCATTTGTAATCAACTTGTTAGACCTGACACTCATTGCCCTCTCCTACGGTCTGATCATCAGGGCTGTCCTCAGAATCTCCTCCAAGAAAGCCCACCAGAAAGCCCTCAACACCTGCACAGCTCACATCTGTGTGATGATGATGTCTTATCTTTCCGTCCTCTTCTCCACTGTGACACACCGGTATGGTCAGGGCATCGCTCCCCACATTCACATCATCATGGCTAACCTCTATTTCCTCCTCCCCACCACACTCAACCCCATCATTTATGGGGCCAAAACCAAAGAGCTTTGCGAGAAAGTGGGCAAATACACCTGCAGAATGTACTCACTTGGGGGCCACTGACTTTAAACCTGCGTGACGAGAGGGGGAAAGGATACTTCCTTGTCAATCAAGGGCGCTCTGTCCCAGTTTGTCTGAGCTTCTCATTTTGTGGAAGTTCAGAGGCTGAGAAGCATCTCACACTTAACCTCTTATCATTCCATCACCAAGCACTGCTCTCTCCACTTCTGAGTTCCCTCTTTCTGACCATCACCTGATCTCTTTCAGTGTCACGCATCCACCCCCACCTCCACTCGGCCTTTCAGTGACATCAAGATCTCTAGAAGATACTGCATCTTTCTGAAGCAAGGTGGCTTTCCATTAGACCCTGTGTGAACAGACTTCTTGATCACTTTGACAAACTGAAGCTATGC
This sequence comes from Natator depressus, assembly GCF_965152275.1. Lineage (NCBI taxonomy): Eukaryota > Metazoa > Chordata > Testudines > Cheloniidae > Natator > Natator depressus. The sequence continues at coordinate 6,244,087 of NC_134234.1, forward strand.
TTTCTGATAGATGAAGACAAAGGAAGCAACTACAATACTGAACTTCTTTATCACATGTACAATGATCCAGTGAACAAAATTTGCCTTATTTTCCTATGTCCAATTCTTCAGGAAGCCTGGAGGACAAACCAAATATTTCCATTGGATAGTTCTAATACAGGAAAGGTGCTGCAAGAATTGAGGACATTCTATTAGAGCTTATTGGTGAGCATTGTGAAACTGTGTTTTTGAGAACTGCACTGTGTTACCCTGGATTTCAGGGATGTGTACCCCAGAATATGATCAAGCCAATTGCAACCATAAGATGTGCACTCAGCCACGATGAATTAATAAAATAGAACATTACATGCTTTGGGGTTAATTTTAAAGCAGGATTTTAGATGCAAAGTAAACATTTAGCTGTCAGTTTCTGCTAATCAGAATGGGAGGATTGGACCTATGAGACACGTAAATAACTGAGAAATAAAGTTTACTGAAAATTAGGAAAAGTGATGATTGAGTAGGGGTCACTATGACCTATGTGTTTTGTAGAAGTTGAAAAAGATTAGCTAATACAGTGTACTTTGGAGCAATCCTCTGAAGCCATCTTCAGAAACGTTTTTCGTGAAACCCTTTCTTCCCTGCTGGTGAGCAACTGGCCACTGAGAACCTGCTGTTGTTTGTTAAATACCGTTGCAGATGTTAGGTAAATATCTGGGAAGTTCTAAACCTATTGCATATGTCTGTGTGTGCCTAAAAATTGAATAAACTGCAGTTTTAGACAAGAGCATGCTTACTTGCATTTAATCCTTGATCAGACAGAATTTCTGTGTTTCCATTGATTTATTCCTGACACCGCCTGGTATGAAATAGTTTGGTTGCCCTTGCTGGGGGTACTGAACAACTTGGGTGATGGAGTGCTGTGTTAAACTGCAACATCGCCTTGGAGTCCAATAACTTACCGCTTTGCGCAGTCGATTTTGGAGTTGCTTTCAGTTGGAACTTTCAAAATACACACTAACCATTCCCATTGTCCAAGACATCAAAAGTAGGTGTCGAGATTTCATCTTGGTGTTTGTGAAACAGATGAAACAGAAAAGGAGGACTTGTGGCACCTTAGAGACTAACAAATTTATTTCAGCATAAGCTTTCTAAACAGAGATTGCAACCTGTCACAAATATAAAGGGAAGGGTAAACATCTTTAAATCCCTCCTGGCCAGAGGAAAAAAACCTTTCACCTGTAAAGGGTTAAGAAGCGAAAGGTAACCTCGCTGGCACCTGACCAAAATGACCAATGAGGAGACAAGATACTTTCAAAGCAGGATGGGAGGGGGGTGTGCGGAAACACAGGGTTCTCTCTGACTGTGTGTTTTTTTTTTGCCGGGACCAGAGCAGAAATGCAGGTCAGAACTCCTGTAAAGAGTCAGTAAGCACTCTAATTAGATATGCGTTAGATTCTGTTTTGTTTAAATGGCTGATAAAATAAGCTGTGCTGAATGGAATGTGTATTCCTGTTGTTGTGTCTTTTTGTAAGTTAAGGTTTAGACTGGAGAGATTCTCTATGTTTTGAATCTGATTACCCTGTAAGGTATTTACCATCCTGATTTTACAGAGGTGATTCTTTTACTTTTTCTTTAATTATAATTTTTCTTCTAAGAACCTGATTGCTTTTTCATTGTTCTTAAGATCCCAGGGTTTGCGTCTGTGTTCACCTATGCAAATTGGTGAGGATTTTTATCAAGCCTTCCCCAGGAAAGGGGGTGTAGGGCTTGAGGGGATGGGGTGGGGGGAGATGTTTCCAAGTGGGCTCTTTCACTGTTATATTTGTTAGATGTTTGGTGGTGGCAGCAATAAAGTCCAGGGACAAAAGGTAAAATAGTTTGTACCTTGGGCAAGTTTTAACCTAAGCTGGTAAAAGTAAGCTTAGGGGATTTTTCATTGCAGGTCCCCACATCTGTACCCTAGAGTTCAGAGTGGGGAAGGAAACTTGACACTACCAAATGTCCAGGTGACTGAATCACTTTCAGTACTAAGTCCTTCACAACCTAGGTTAGCTGATAGCTGATTTTCCCCATAGTTTTGTGGAGACCTTGGCCAATTGGAGCAGCAGTGGAGAGTTTTGCCTATGGCTCATTGGCCTCATACTCAGAACAACCAAGTAGAGCAGATTTGGGTGGAACGTCTCAAAAGCGTGGATGCCACTGGGGACAAAGAGTTTAGTGAACTTGACTTGTTTGCTCTTTTCTTTCTCTTGCTACCTTTTAGCAACGTTACATTTGAAATACATTTGAAATATTTTCTCAGATGAACTTGATAAAAACAAAACTGTGCAGCAAGAGGAACTTTTTTAAAACATTCTTCATATTCGGGAGCATATGCAAAGACACAAAATCTGTTGTGAAGAATATTCACCAATGAAAGAAATGACTGGAGGTGTCACTGCTGATATGGATGACCAGCAGCAGAAGCATTCTACTTGCAACAAAGACAGCGAGGATGAAATGTTGCCTTTTAGAAACTAACAGTAACAAACAAATTCAACTCAAAATATGGACATTGACTATCATCATTGAATGCAATTAGAAATAAATAATATAATAATGTTCTTGTATTTTTTACACAACATATGTTTTGGGTTCCTTCTGGGCAATTTTTAATACTATTAATTGCTATTTTTGTTGCAAACCACGACCAACCCTCAATCGGACACGAGTACCACTCTTGGGGTTTTGATTTTGAATTTGTTTGTGATCTCATAGCTTTGTTGCTAATGTGGACAACCTCCTGCTGGATTTTTTTAAAAAAACTCCAGCTAGCTTTAAAAAAAAATTAATTCTGTACAAGCTGTGATGAGTTTGACACCCCTTTTGCGATGTCACCTGATGGACTGGGATTTCACTGAGCCTGCTTGCTCCACTAGCCTGCGCTCCCTCTCCCTGGCCTTGTCTACTCTATGGGGAAAAGTTGATCTAAGCTACGCAATTTGAAGTACGTGAATAGCGTAACTCAAGTCGACATAGCTTAGATCTGCTTTTGGTGGGGTCTGCACTCAGCAACGTTGACGGCAGACACTCTCCCATCGACTCCCCTTACTCTTCTTGTTCCGGTGGGAGTACAGGAGTCGATGGGAGCGATCTGTCGTCGATTTATCTGGTCTTCTCTAGACCCTATAAATCAGCCACCAATGCATCGATCGCTGCACATCTATTCCCCCGGTAGGTGTAGACAACCCCCTGTTGTGCTGAATTATACTTTCTGGCCTCTGGCAGAACACACACATGGGTAGGGACGCACCAAGTATAGAATTACACAGAGTCTGCAAACAGCTCTCTATAAGAAGACTCAGCTAGGAAATCGTCGAGCCCTCAAGTGAAGCTCCCCAAGCAAATAAAATAAAACACACATATGTCAGAGTAGGAGCCATGTTAGTCTCTATCCACAAAAAGAACAGGAATACATGTGGCATCTTAGAGACTAACAAATTTATTAGAGCAGAAGCTTTCATGGGCTACAGCCCACTTCATCAAATGCATAGAATGGAACATATAATAAGAAATTATATACCAGGGGTCGGCAACCTATGGCACGCGTGCCAAAGATGGCACGTGAGCCGATTTTTAATGGCACGCTGCTGCCTGCTGGGTCCTGGCTGCTGGCCCCACTCAGCCTGCTGCCGAACCCAGGCCGGGACCCCGTCAGGCAGCAGCGTGCCATTAGAAATCCTGCCCCCGCACCTCCCGGCAGGATGAAAATGCTTGGTCCTGCTGGCTGCTGCTGCAGGGCAGCCAAGCTCCCCACTCCCCTGCCTCTTCCCTCAGCCTGCTGGGTTCCTGCCCTTCCTCCTCTCCCTGCCACTGATTAGCTGATGGCCCTTGCACGGGAGGGGGAGAAGAGGAGTTGCAGCGCGCTCACTGCTCTGGGGAGGAGGCGGAGACAAGGTGGGGATGCGGCCTTGGGGAAGGGGGGTGGAATCAGGGCATATCTCCTCCAGCCCCCTGCTGTGAGCTGCTCTGAGCAGGGGACTGGGAGTACCCCCATAACCCCAGCCAACACCCCCAGCCCTCTGCCTTCAACCTTACATCCCCCCACACACACCCCAGTCCCCTGCCCTGACCCCTGCACCCCCCACGACCCCAGCCCTGACTCCAGTACCCCCCACACCCAATGCCCCGACTCCTGCACCCCCAATACATACCCAGCCCCCTCACATGCCATGTCCTGACTCTTGCACCCCCCACATTCCCATCCCCACCCTGAGCACCACACAGGAGCTCCTTCACCCTCACACATTCCCACCTGCACCCCTCGCACCAAATGAGAGTTGCCCGGGTAAGCACTCCACACCCAAACCTCTTGCCCCAACCCTGAGCCCCCTCCCTCATTCTAGCTCCTGGCCAGATCCTGCACCCCAACCCCCAGCCTGCTCCTTCACCCCCAGCCCTGTGCTCAGTGCACTCCCACCCTCAGCTCAGTGCAGAGAGAGAGGAAGAGAATGGGCTAGAACCAGGGAGAAGGTAGGTACCCATCTCTGTGTAGGCAGGGCCGGGATCCCAGACTGGCAGCGGGCTGAGCGGGGCTGGCAGCAGGGACCGTGGCTGGCAGGAGCCGGCGGACGGAACCCCAGACCGGCAGCTGGCTGAGCCGCCCAGCTCACTGACGGTCTGGGGTCCCGGTTGCCAGCCCCGCTCAGCCCGCTGCCGGTCTGGGGTCCCGGTCGCCGGCTCCGCACAGCCCGCTGCCGGTCTGGGGTCCTGGTCGCCAGCTCCGCACAGCCCGCTGCTGGTCTGGGGTTCTGGTTGCCGGCCCCGCTCAGCCCGCTGCCGGCCAAGGTGAACGGAACTCCAGGCCGGCAACGGGCTGAGCGGGCCGGCAGCATAAGATCAACATTTTAATTTAATTTTAAATGAAGCTTCTGAAACATTGTGAAAACCTTGTTTACGTTACATACGACAATAGTTTAGTTATATAATAGAGAGACTTATAAATAGTTATATAATAGAGAGACCTTCTGAAAAATGTTAAAATGTATGACTGGCCCACGAAACCTTCCATTACAGTGAATAAATGATGCTCGGCTCACCCCTTCTGACAGGTTGCCGACCCCTGGTCTATCCACGTGCGGAGCTTCAGAGAGAAAGAGACCGGTGATCTTAAAGAGACAGTGTGTGGTGCCATCTGCTATTGTGCTGGAAGATAACAGGGCCTGGAGAGACTGAATCCCCAGCAAAGCAGGGGGGAAAAGGGCCAGCCCAGCCGGGTGGTTAGAGGGGCACAGCAGTTCCCACGGCTCCCTGACTGCACCCCGGGCGTGACAGCCTGTCACACTCCTACTCCCTGGAGCCCAAATTAGGCTCCCATGCACCTGCATGGGGCAGGGACTGTAGCCAGAAAAAAAGATCCAGATGTAGCTGTTGTTTGATTCCTTTACCCCTGTGTTCTCAACCCAGCAGGGCATAAGTACGTAAAATACCACCATGGTGCAATGTCCCCAGGGCAACAGAGTAGGGAAACTCCGTAGCTATTCACTCCTAAAATGTGGGATACCATGTGAGATGAATTCCAGGTGATTTTGGCCCAGGGAGTGGTGAAGGAATCACAGAGTGGGTGGAGAAATCCCATGCTTCTAGTTTTGACACACAATAACAGAATCCCCTTCTGCATTGATTTCTGAGAGACCAACACCAGTGTGCCCTTGTTGCCAAGAAGGCCAATGGCATTTTGGGATGTATAAGTGGGGGCATTGCCAGCAGATCGAGGGACGTGATCGTTCCCCTCTATTCAACACTGGTGAGGCCTCATCTGGAGTACTGTGTCCAGTTTTCGTCCCCACACTACAAGAAGGATGTGGATAAATTGGAAAGAGTCCAGCGAAGGGCAACAAAAATGATTAGTAAAAAGAAAAAAGAAAAGGAGTACTTGTGGCACCTTAGAGACTAACCAGTTTATTTGAGCATGAGCTTTCGTGAGCTACAGCTCACTTCATCGGATGCATAGGGTTGAAGTGAGCTGTAGCTCACGAAAGCTCATGCTCAAATAAACTGGTTAGTCTCTAAGGTGCCACAAGTACTCCTTTTCTTTTTTCTTTTTACGAATACAGACTAACACGGCTGTTACTCTGAAAAATGATTAGGGGACTGGAACACATGACTTATGAGGAGAGGCTGAGGGAACTGGGGATGTTTAGTCTACAGAAGAGAAGAATGAGGAGGAATTTGATAGCTGCTTTCAACGACCTGAAAGGGGGTTCCAAAGAGGATGGATCTAGACTGTTCTCAGTGGTAGCAGATGACAGAACAAGGAGTAATGGTCTCAAGTTGCAGTGGGGGAGACTTAGGTTGGATACTAGGAAAACCTTTTTCACTAGGAGGGTGGTGAAACACTGGAATGCGTTCCCTAGGGAGGTGGTGGAATCTCCTTCCTTAGAAGTTTTTAAGGTCAGGCTTGACAAAGCCCTGGCTGGGATGATTTAATTGGGGATCGGTCCTGCTTTGAGCAGGGGGTTGGACTAGATGACCTCCTGAGGTCCCTTCCAACCCTCATATTCTATGATTCTATGAACACAGTCCTGAAATTTGATGATTACCCGGTGCAGAGAGTAGCTGAACTGTTAGAACAGTTTGAGCTGCCAGATATACATCCACTTTAGACCTCACAAAGGGATACTGGCAAATACTTTTGATGCCAGAATCCTGGGAGAAGAAAGCCTTTTCCATCCCCTTCAGCCTGCATCAATTCAGGATCGTGTGATTTTCCCTCCACGGGGTGTCACGGGGTGACTTTTCAGAGGCAATGGATTGGATGCTACAACTACATCGGTGCTATGCAGCAATATGCTGAGACGCTCAATTGAAAATGGTTTTCGGTCCAGTGTCTTGCGGCAGCTTTCCCACATGTAGTGCAGACGGCAGTACATTGAACATAGAAAAGAAAGCCATCCTCAGTTGCTAAGTAGAACAGACTGCAATACTCAGTTTGCCCTGACAATCTGAGCCCCTGTTATTGGTGAATATTTTCTTCGGTCCGGGATGGGAGGCCCTCAAACTGACGTTCTCCAGGGTGTATTTTCTGCTCTTCCCACGGCTCACAGAGCTGAAGGAATTTTCCAGGAGTCCTGGCCAACTTGAGAGTCCGGAGGGACTGTACAGGGGAATCATCAAGGTTGCTGTCCAGCACGGCGTTTGTCAGACATGTCAGATTCATACACTGATTCTCAGGGCTCTGCCTTCCTATCGCCATAAGGAGATTTCCTCTCTGAGCTGAGCGGGATTGCAGTGAGTTGCCTGTTTCTGCATTAAGGTTAGTGCTGAGGGCTCAGGAAGGGTTCCAGGGTTCAAGTCAAGAACCATCTGGGCAGGAATTCAGGAACACGGTGACTTGAACTATTTAGTATTGTCAGACACACCAAGGGATTTACCTGGTAAAATTGGAACTACAAAGGTATTGGAAATAGTTTAGACAACTTTTTGTTTTTAAGATGAGTTTCTTGTCTCTTACTGTGCCCTTCTGTCTGTCTCAGTAGGTTCCTTTTTTGGGGGCGGGAGGGGGTGCGGTTTTTCCTCTGGTTTGCTCAAGTTTTCCAAATTTCATTGCCCTGTTAAGAAGTGCAGCCAAAGCCTTTGCTGTGTGCATCTGTGTTCCCAGAGGGTTCACAACAAGAATGGGCTGCACACTGGCCAGATTCCGCTCTCACATTCTGCCTCCAGTGGGTCACTCCAGATTCCCACTCTCTTCCCTGAGAGCAAAGTCAGGACCTCTGTGTTTTGGAATCCCCATCTTTCAGGCCTGGTCTCAGAACGCCGCATAACCTGGAGGTTTCCTTCAGACTCTTTCAGCAGCCTAACAGAATAGCGCTCTCTGCAGCAGGACTGGAAGCCATGATTTTCACAGCTGGGAGGGGGAAGTTTAACACTAAGGGTGAAATCTTAGTCGAACTGAGATCAATGGCAACCTCCCAACATGGCCAGGAGTTCACCCTAAATCTACATGGAGGGATTTAAATAAATGGCCTGATTTACACCCACCATCAGCCTCCAGTGAATTCAACTGGAGTCATCCTGTGGCCTCAAAGGGTGGGTGAGCTCGTCTGGACCAAAGAAGAACTGACAGAAGACTTGCTGACAACTCACACTCACAGGCTTAGAGGTTCAGAACAATCAGGAGAACAATTGTTTTGTGCGGGGAGAGGGGTCGGCTCTCTCTGTGCCCCTGAATCTCTGGTTCTGGAGAGGATGAGAAGCACCAAAAGCATGTCATGCAGGGACACCACAGTCACAAGGACATATGGCTTGATGAGAACATTTGTAGTCATTGTGTTAGACCTGACGCTCATTGCTCTGTCCTAGGGTCTGATCATCAGGGAGGTCCTCAGAATCTCCTCCAAGAAAGTCCACCATAAAGCCCTCAGCACCTGCACATCCCACATCGATGTGATGCTGATGTCTTATACTCCCTGCCTCTTCTCCTACCTGACTCAGAGGTTTGGTCAGGGAATCGCTTCCCATATACACATCACCTTGGCTAACTTCTATCTCCTTTCAGAGTAGCAGCCATGTTAGTCTGTATCCGCAAAAAGAAAAGGAGTACTTGTGGCACCAAAAGCTTATGCTCAAATAAATTTGTTAGTCTCTAAGTTGCCACAAGTACGCCTTTTCTTCTATCTCCTTGTCACCCCCATACTCAACCCAGTCATTTATGGAGTCAAAACCAAGAGCTTTGTGACAAAGTGGGCAAATACACCTGCAGAAGGTGATCACCGGCAACCACTGATGTTAAACCTGTGTGACAAGAGGGGGAAGGACATCTCCTCATTATTCAAGAGTGCTCTGTCCCAGTTAGGCTGAGCTCAGCATTTTGGAAGTTCAGAGTCTGAGAAGTTCCTCACACCTAATGTCTTATCACTCCATGACCAAGCACAGCTCTCTCCGTTGCTGAGTTCCCTCTCTCTGACCATCCCCTGACCTCTTTCAGTGTCACCTATCAAACCCCAACCCCACACACCCTGTCTCTCTGCCTTTCCTTGACTTCCAGAGTATCAGAAGATACTGCAGTTTTCTGACAGAAGCTGTGTTTCCATTAGTCCCTGTCTGAAGAGGGTTCTTGATCAGTTTGACAAACTGAAGCTACACTTTTAGATAGCCAAGGACAAAGCAAGAAACTATGGTGCTGAATTTTTTTTATTATATATACAGTGATCCAGTGAACAAAATTTACCTGATTTTTCTACTTCCAATTCTTCAGTAAGCCTGGAGGATAAAACAAATATTTTAGCTAGAAAGTGCTAAGACGGGAAAGTTGCTGCAGGAATTGAGAATGGTCTACTAGAGCTTGTTGGTGAGAGTTGTGAAACAGTGTGGTTTTGAGAACCAGGCAGCTGTGTTAAACTATGATATCGCCTTTGAGTCACATTACTTACTGTTTTGCACAGCCAATTTTGGAGTCGCTTTCAGCTAGACCTTTCAGAACACACACTAACCGTTCCCGCTGTTGAAGATGTCAAGAGTAGGTGTTGAGATTTCATGTTGGAGTTTCTGGAACAGTTGAAACAGGGATTATCGCTAAACATCCAAGTGATTGAATCACTTGCAGTACTAAGTCCTTCTACTGCTCTCAGCCCTGCATGACCTAGATTGGCTAATATCTCATTTTTGCCTTTGGTTTGTGAACACCTTGGACAGTTGGAGCAGCGGTGGAGAGTTTTGCCGATGGTTCCCTGGCCACATACTCAGAACGACCAAGTTGAGCAGTTTTGGGTTGAAGTTCTAAAATGCATGGATGCCGCTGGGGACAGAGACTTTATTGAACTTGGCTCGTTTGCTAAATTGTTGCTGTCCCTACCTTTTAGCAATGCTGCCGTTGAAAGACTGTCTTCTCAGATGAACTTGATAAAACCAAAACTGCATAAGAAAATGCAAGAGGAACTTTTAGAAAACATTCTTTGTGTTAGGTGTATATGTAACAGCACAAGTTCTCTTGTGAACAGTTTGCACCAACAAAAGAAATGATTGAACTGGTCTCTCCTGATGTATGATCAGCAGCAGAAGCATTCTATTTCTAATGAAGATAGAGAGGATCAAATGTTCCTTTTAGATTCAACACAAAATAGGGACATTGACTACTATCATTGAATGCCATTAAAAATAAATATAATAATTTTATTGTTGTTTTTGTACTACAGGCATTTTGGGCTCCTTTTTGGCTATTATAATACTGTCATTCTCTGTTTTTGTCTGAAACATTTGACAACCCTCAGTCGGGATACAAGTACCAGGAGTGTAGGAGGGAGCTGCGAGGACAGAGACAGGATAGTGGATGCTGTCCGTGCCGCAAGTAACACGGCAGTCGAGCACAATGAGCAGCTGGGGAGAGCAAGGTGGGGCCATGGGCAGAGGGCCCAGCACAGGGAGACGTCACCAGACAAGATGGCCTTGAAGGCTGGACTCAGAAGGGGGGACGTGAATCTGATGAAAGGGCAGATGCTAGGGAGAAGGGTCCTGCCACCTAGAGCCTGAGCGTGTGTGGCCACTGCCAGAGAAGGGGCCTTACCTGCAGTATCACAACAGAGCAGCCAGTGCCTGGGCAGGAGGCCTGGGACATGTGAGGAACAGACTGCGATCTTTCCTTATGTCCCAGAGACAGCTGTCTGTGATGTCCCTGTGCCCACTGAGCGATGTTCCTTGTTTCCTTGAACCTTTCCCATTTTTGGCTTATTTTTCTTACATTTGTTGTTTAATAACTTATATTTGGTTTGAACTTAATGTAGTGATCAGTGGGTCAGGGAAGTGTCTGGTGTGAAGAGAGTACCACAGAGTGGGGACACCCTAGCCCCTGTCCTAAGTGACCATGATGAGACTGGGGGTTCAGCCTCGCAGGAATCCTGGACCCAGCCGTGTCACCATTACAAGGACTCTGCCACACAGGAGAGTGGAAGGGGAGTTCTAGAGGTCAGGCAGGCCACTGGGTAAAGGGAGTGGGAGCGGGGACTCAGACCATTTCACTAGTCAGTTCACCTGGGGTAATGTAGACGTCAGGAAAGTTCTTCACAATAGCTCTGTTGACCTGAATGTATGGGTTAGATTATTATGACTTGTCAATGTTCTGACCAGAATAAAATAGGTTCTTGTCCCAATTCAGGCAATTCAGAGAACACAGAGAATTCAACTTTGCGAGAGGACCCTCAGATTGTACGGCAAATAGACTTCTACTGAGGACAACGCCAAATGGATAAGATCTTTATTGAAACGAATAAAAGAATAATAAACAATATAAAACACAGTGTCACAAAGAAGTAATACAATTCTATGACCCCTGCTGGTAACATCTCTATTCTAAAAGACTACTTAAACTATCATACTCACACCCTTTTAAGAAGACCTGGTAGTGCGAGACAAAGGACCAGCCTTGTCTCTGGCATGCCTGATGAATGTGATGGTCTAGGCTTCCCAAGTTGGTAGGGATTAGGTTTGAGTGTTGAACAGCTAAACTGTATTGCAAAGCTGAGTTGAGAGAGGATAGGAAAGAGCCACCCTCCTGCATGGTTGTTTGCCCTCTTATAGGGTGCTGGCACTACCACAATCAGGACACAGCCTATCATGCCCAAATCTTATTTTCTTACCCAGATACATCTTCGGATACACTTACTCTATAGATTAACATATTATGACATATTCATACATAGGCCTAACTTATGACTTCCATGTCCTGCAGTGTACCCTGCAGTTACCGGTCTGTTCCAGACCGATGGTAAACATATTCAATTCTTTGTTCAGTTCCCTATTCAGTTCCCCAAAGTCAAGCGGGGTAACTGGTAGGCCATTTATCTATGCCAAAGGTTACAAACCCTTATACTAACTTGCTCTAGATAATCATACAGGATACAGGCCTGGGGTAGGTTCATTGCGTTCCAGCCAACTATTATGAACAACAATTATGAATAACATGTACTGGAATTCAGCATAAAGAACCCCCCCCCCAAATAATAGAATCAATCAAACGAATGAAAAAAACACATGTAGCAAGGCAGCAAACTGGCCTTATGAGCTACAGCTCCCCACTTAATTTCGGGAACTGGGACAAACTGATGGGTGGGATTTCAGTGACATTTCAAGAGATGTGTAACTTGTGAAATCTTCAAATAAATGATAAAAGCTGAAAAGTGTAACTTTGGGAGCACACGTTCTGCATAATGTTTTCATGCAACATCACTGCACAAGACAGCTTCCAAAAAGCAGGTATCATATCAAACCCTTTTCTTGTATTATTTTATTATGCAGTTAGAGAAGTAAACCTGATGTTGTTTATTTGGCCTCTTGAACATATTTCATTACAAATTAAAGCTTGGTCAAGCAATTGACTACACAGTTGATCAACAACCAGTGTGAACCACTCCTTCCTCTCACCTTCAGTGTTTAGACACAATGAAGGCACCCATGGAAATAATTCTCCCGAGCAAAAGTGCTCTTGAAGTTTACAAGCCTTCAGCATTAAAGAAATGAATGGAAATTTTTAGTTTTGTTTTTCTCATTGTGCTCCAAAGAATGATTCTGGAAATGGTAAATGCTGTTTCAAAACTGCTACAATCCAAAGACACAGACCTATCCAAAGCAGCAGGATTACTTCCCTAAGCCACTGATCTTGTAGCTACATTTCCAATTGAGTTCAAAGCCAAATATTCAGCAAGTAAATGATCAGGACAATGGGGCTGTCACGGTTCCTTCCCCACTCTGAACTCTAGGGTACAGATGTGGGGACCTGCCTGAAAACCTCCTAAGCTTACTTTCACCATCTTAGGTTAAAACTTCCCCAAGGTACAAATTAATTTTACCTTTTGCCCTTGGAATTTCTACTGCCACCACCAAACTTTAACTGGGTTTACTGGGAAACATAGTTTGGACACGTCTTTCCCCCCAAAATCCTCCCAACCCTTGCACCCCACTTCCTGGGGAAGGTTTGGTAAAAATCCTCACCAATTTGCATAGGTGACCACAGACCCAAACCATTGGATCTTAGAACAATGAAAAAGCATTCAGTTTTCTTACAAGAAGACTTTTAATAGAAATAGACATAAAGAAATCACCTCTGTAAAATCAGGATGGTAGATACCTTACAGGGTCATTAGATTCAAAACATAGAGAATCCCTCTAGGCAAAACCTTAAGTTACAAAAAAGACACACAGACAGGAATAGTTACAGTTCTTTTCTCAGCCATTTAAGGAAATCATAATCTAACACATACCGAGCTAGATTACTTACTAAAAGTTCTAAGACTCCATTCCTGATCTATCCCCGGCAAAGACAGAATATAGACAGACCCTTTGTTTTTCTCCCTCCTCCCAGCTTTTGAAAGTATCTTGTCTCCTCATTGGTCATTTTGTTCAGGTGCCAGCGAGGTTACCTTTAGCTTCTTAACCCTTTACAGGTGAGAGGATTTTTTCTCTGGCCAGGAGGGATTTTAAAGGGGTTTACCCTTCCCTTTATATTTATGACAGGGGCAGACAAATCAAGCCTGAGGAAAGTGTTTGAGAAAAGCAGAAAGACAGGGGAGCAGCTGATTTTGTGGCAGACCAGGGAGGAGAGCAACCAGGAGCTCCAAGGGAGATGAGCTGAGGGAAGGCAGAATTTCTCCCTGAACAACTGCCAAAAAAAGAGTGAAATGGAGGGGCAGATGGCCTGTGAGGGACAGGGCATATGGCAGCCCCCCTTGTCCTCTCAAGGCAGGGAATATGGAGTAGCTGAAGGTGTGTGAGGGGCAGAGTGCGGGACAGGCCCCCTTATCCTCTCAGGGCAGGGGATATGGATGGGCTGTTGATGTGTGAGAGTCAGGACAGGGGACAGGTCCCCTTGCGCCCTCAGGGCAGGGGATATGGCGGGGCTGATGGTAGGTGAGGGGCTGGGGAACGGGGCTGATGAAAAGTTGAGGTGAGCTGCTCATGGGGATTTGGGGGAAATATCCAATGCGGGGGAGCAGTTGGAGTTGGGACAGGGAGGAGGTGGAAGAGGCCAGGAGTAGGAGAACTGGTGTCCAGAATGGAACCATGCAGGAAGGTGAAAACACAGACAAAGGAGGACGGGGGCTGCAGGGCAGAACGGAGGGACTGAGAGGGCAGGATGAAGGCTCTGGGGCATGGAGTGGGGAAACGGGTGACAGGGCGAGGAGGGGATCGGGGAGAGAGGATTAGTGGGCTGGAGAAGGGGCTGCATAATGACTTCATGGTTGGAGCGGGGCTTGATGGAGTCGGGAGGAGAATGGATGGATGTGGGGTTGGCTTTGGCTGTGTCATAAATATAAAGGGAAGGGTAAACCCCTTTAAAATCCCTCCTGGCCAGAGAAAAAAAATCCTCTCACCTGTAAAGGGTTAAGAAGCTAAAGGTAACCTCACTGGCACCTGACCAAAATGACCAATGAGGAGACAAGATACTTTCAAAAGCTGGGAGGAGGGAGAGAAACAAAGGGTCTGTCTGTCTGTCTACATTCTGTCTTTGCCGGGGATAGACCAGGAATGGAGTCTTAGAACTTTTAGTAAGTAATCTAGCTAGGTATGTGTTAGATTATGATTTCTTTAAATGGCTGAGAAAAGAACTGTGCTGAATAGAATAACTATTTCTGTCTGCGTATCTTTTTTGTAACTTAAGGTTTTGCCTAGAGGGGTTTTCTATATTTTGAATCTAATTCCCCTGTAAGGTATCTACCATCCTGATTTTACAGAGGTGATTTCTTTACGTCTATTTCTATTAAAAGTCTTCTTGTAAGAAAACGGAATGCTTTTTCATTGTTCTCAGATCCAAGGGTTTGGGTCTGTGGTCACCTATGCAAATTGGTGAGGCTTTTTACCAAACCTTGTCCAGGAAGTGGGGTGCAAGGTTTTGGGAAGTATTTGGGGGGAAAGACGTTTCCAAACAGCTTTTTCCCAGTAACCAGTATTTGTTTGGTGGTGGTAGCGGCCAATCCAAGGACAAAGGGTGGAATATTTTGTACCTTGGGGAAGTTTTGACCTAAGCTGGTAAAGATAAGCTTAGGAGGTTTTTCATGCAGGTCCCCACATCTGTACCCTAGCGTTCAGAGTGGGGAAGGAAACTTGACAGGCTGTTTGTTGGAGGATGTATGTTGTGGCTGCAGAATATCCCCGGGGGCTGTGGGAGATTCCCTGGAACTGTGGGGAGATCTGGCTGCTTTGTTTAAGTTGCACAATAAAATAAATTGTTTCAAATCCAGGTAATGGAAAGACTACAAGTTCACTCGCCAATGTGCCGAACAGTACGCCCTTGGTGCTGTCGATCCACAATAGTACGTGTGGAATTTTGGCACCTTAAAGCACAGGCATCTGCAGGTCTGTCAAGCTGGCACCTTTCACAAGAACTAACGTCTCTTTGTGGAAAAAACAATCAGGGTCAAATCCTGACCGAAAGCAAGTCAGTGCCAGTCCCCTGACTCATGCAGTTACACCATTTACCCCAGCTCTGAGATGGGCAATTGCTGAATATTGCAAAACATCTTGTGAATTGGGTTACCCCTAAATCCTGGAAGCTGCACCAGTCGGTGCCGAAATACTTCAGATCATTCACCTTTTAAGTCTTTTCCATTTGTGCTGGTTGAGACAAAACGTGTAACAATGTGATCAATGGTGATTCCCAATTGATTATCTCTATCCTCCAGAGCTTTTACCCACTGCGCTATAAACATTGCTGCACTGCATGCCTGACAGAGAGAGGGAATGCTGCTGCCCAGGCTGTTCAGGGTCTGCTTCCTCAGGAGTCAAGGATGAACACTCTCCAGCTGCTACTTTCAAGGCTTTGGTAAGTGCGCTGATCACACTGGAGTTATTTCACGGACAGGAACAGGCAGTCTCAACTGCTTGGAACGTTTCATCTGTAACCAATGAGACCTGCACATTCTTATGATCAGCATCGTTATTCGTTGTTGTATATGGGACCCAAACTCCTCGGAAGACAGGTCCCTCCCTTGTGGTGCTTGCAATCTGAGGGCCCAGATGGTGCAAACATTACCCATGTAGCGCAGAATTTTCCATGAGCCAAGAACCCAAATCCCAGTGAAAGCCAGCTTGTGTTTTTAACTCCCCGTGGCACTTTTTCGTATGTACCATTGACTTGCCTGTGCTGTGTATGGTAAGAAGGAGCCTAGGCATGGCCATACCACATCTCAGCTGTGGTCTATCTAGACGCATAACCTGACTGACAGTCACTAGCACCAGACTCTTAACAGGAAGGGGGGCAATTAACCCTGGAGTGGCAAATACTGAATAATCTGACCATAGTTTCTAGCCAATGGGAGAGTGTGTGTAACCTCTGAAAGGGTGACTTGCACTCCCTGCATTTCCTGCAGCTTCTGAAGGCATGGGGCTTGCTTGGCATATAACCCCCCCTGGAGTGTCTGCGAGGATACCATAAGTGGGAAAATGGAGCTCTTTGTCTTTGCTCCAACAAAATTTAATTTCAATGAGGGTTTTGCTGGGTAACGGCCTATTGGGCCCTTTGATGTCCCTCGGAGTCATGCATAGAACTGAGGATAGGGGTTTTCACAGTTATCTTTGCACATGGCAAAACTCCCGGTTGAGGAATTTCTGGCTCTCTCCACAGGGCTGGTCTCACCCAGTGTGAGCAAAGGAGGCACCTAGAATGAAGATAGGACACAGCTAACATTCAGCTAGTCTTCAGAGCCTCCTTTTCTTTTTGTCCCCTCCCCCTCCAATAATAACATCATGTACAACAGCGAGGGCAGCCTTCTTTACAGCTAAAACACAGCAGAGCTGGATTGTGTTCCCTGTTCTACCACAGCCTCCTTGTGTGGCTTTGGACAAGTCCCTGTCAGTCATCACTGAGTAGTTTCTATGAACGCTTCTCAGCCCATGGACCATTCACAATACACATCACTGATCCAGTGTTTAGGTGCAGCTCCACTCGCCTTTTCTTATGTTCCCTTTAATAATGAGTTCATACAAGTCTTCATATGCCAAGCTCCATCTAGGGGACAGGGTGTGGACTAGTATAGTGAAGGGGCAGTCAGCTGAGAGCCCGGAGACCTGAGTTCTGTCACTGATCTCCTGAGTGACCTTGCTCAAGTTGCTTACCTGTTTTGTGCTTTACTTTCCCCCTCAGTTAAATGAGGATCTACATCCTCCTTCTTATGAGTGTCAATGGGCTTCGAATCAGACCCACTGATACTTGTGCTCTTTTGTAAATCACTTTGAGATTTATAAATGCAAAGCTCTATATAAGAACAGGATATTATTAGTAATGGGATGTTCTAACTGATCTGGGGATGTGAGAGTACCACCAGGGTTTTTAATCAGGGTACTGATTCCAACCTTTCTGAAGAGCGGGGGCAGAATGGGCCATATTTTCTGTCATGGGGTCACATATTTTTATTAAAGTTTCTTTTAATTGTAGGGGATGTGGTTTAATAAACTGACCAGAACCTTCCCAGTGCATTATGCCAACCTGCAATGAAACCAACATCAGTCCTGCAAGATTCCTCCTGGCAGGCATCCCAGGGCTGGAAGCTCATGGCCCCTGGATCTCAATCCCTTTCTGTTCCATGTACCTCATTGCAATTCTAGGAAACGGTCTGATTCTGTTTGTGATCAAGACACAGCAGAATCTCCATCAGCCCATGTACTTGTTCCTTTCTCTGTTGTCTGTCATCGACCTTGGCTTGTCTGTCTCCACCTTGCCAACAATGCTCAGCGTCTTCCTGTTTAACACCAGAGAAATTGGCATTGATGTCTGTCTGACCCAACTTTTCTTTATTCACACTTTTTCTGTCATGGAATCGTCTGTACCCGTAGCCATGGCATTTGACCGCTTTGTGGCAATACGCCACCCGCTGAGATATGCTTCAACTTTAACCAGTGCAAGGATAGGAAACATAGGACTGGCGATAATAATCAAGGGTATTGGTCTGCATATCCCAGCTGTCATTCTTCTCAAGAGGTTGCCGTACATCAAGATACAACCTCTCTCTTATTCATATTGTTTGCATCAAGATGTGATGAAGATGGCCTGTGCAGACACTACACCCAGCAGCTTCTATGGTTTGTTTGTTGTCCTTTCTTCTCTGGGATTAGACTCAGTGCTCATTGTCTTGTCTTACATCATGATCCTTCAGACTGTATCGAGTATCACATCCTGGCAAGAGCGTCTCAAGGCTCTGAACACCTGTGTCTCCCACATCTGCATCAGCCTGCTTTTCTTCACCCCGCCGATCAGTTTGTCTATGATTCACAGGTTCAAGAAACTGGCTGTCCCTCAGAGTCAAATTCTTCTGTCTTATCTCCACCTCCTCTTCCCCCCGGTGCTCAATCCCATTGTATACAGCATAAAAACCAAAGAGATTCGTAAACGGATCATGAAGATCTTTCAAAACTATTCCACTAACAGACTCCAATGGGGGCACTGATATGGTCTGTCTAATCTGTCTCTCTCGGAGTCAATATGGCCCGCGGTGTCCAAGTGCCTCTGTCACTAAAAGCAACCCTTAAGGACATATTAGAAAAGTATTGAAATTGTAAACAGGGCCGTTCCTCATGGATAGCTAGCAAAGCCATGGTAAATAAACTAGAGTTCTTGAAATATAGGCCTGTATTGTTAGAGAAGCGAAAGTAGATACTAATTGTATTTGTCTGGGTTTACCTATATCTTATTACAAGTTCAACAGTGTGACCAAATTAGCTTGTAGATGATAAATTTCAGTTCCTGTAAGTCTTGTTTCATGACCTATTCTCTTGATTCAGAGGTCAAAAGGGAATATTACCATTTTGATGAAACTTCTGGTATAAGAATATCATAGTCTTTTTATTTCTCTTTGAAGTTTGTAATAAACTACCTGTGAACCATTTCAATGGTTAATGGCCTTATGCTAATCAATGCTGCTAGTTATCAGTGTAGACATAGGAAATCGAGATTTATTTCAAAGCAAAAATGCACATTACTTATTCTTCATCCATTCTTCAGCCTGCTGTAGTCATTTGGGGAGAAGAGGCTAATCAGCTGAATTTCAGCTATAAAGGGCCTTTTGGGCCTGATCCTTACTATCTCAGAGCTGCTTAAGCTTTGTCAGGGGATGTTCAAGTAACAAGATGGAGGACTTGTAGATTAGCCCTGCAATTCTCATGGAAGAATTTGAAAACACTCTGTATATGGACTGCCTATTGGACTATGACTTTTTCCATTAATTCCAGAAAGATTTGTACAAATCGGCAGTCTCACCATTTCTGCTTTGAAACTGACCTGTGAACTGGATTCATATCTGTATGTATAACAATCTTTTACCACAATAACTCTCTTTCTTTTCCTTTTAAATAAATCTTAGATTTGTGAATAAGAATTGTCTGTAAGTGTGTATTTGACCTGGTGTGAAATGTGTCCGATCTCTTGAGAGTAGTAGAACTTTACAGATGGTGAATAAGATTTTATATAACCCTTAATAGATGGATTTGGCTGGGTGGGTGGGAACCAAAGGCTAGATTGCTTAAAGAGAACTGTATTTTGGCTTCTTGGGAACCAGGAAGGTATTATAGAAGCTGTTTGGTTACTGTTTTGGTGAATCAATTATAAGAATAAGGCACCAGATTTGGGGATTCTCTGCCCTATTCCTTGCAGTTTGTCCTGACTGAGCATTCTCCGTATAGCCCCTCCAGCGACCATGGTCACAACCTCCCAAAAGGAAGGCTTGTATTGTTCACCCCAAAAATCCCAGTCAGCAAAACTGCAGTCCTGTACCCTTAAAGCTTCTCCTTCTGGAATAAAGTATTCTGTTTTGTCCAGGCAATTAGAGTGTTCAGTGGAATACGTATAAGGAAGAAGGAGTTTTAAGGGAGGAAGACTACGTGTATGCATTCCTAAACTACTTAGCAGGTTGATTTGTAAATTCTCTGAAAACTCATTCTGCACTCAGAGAGTAAGTCTTGTCGTGTTGGCTAAGGCTACACCATATTTCATAGATAAAGAAGTTGAATCTCTGCTCTAAGAGCAAAAGTTGACTCAACTTTAACTCTGGCTTCACTATTGATGCCACCGTAATAAAATATAATTTTCAGCATTTTTACCTTGCTCTTCATAGTAAATAATTGTGATTAATATTTACTTATTTGTTGAAATCCTTCCTTAATTTGCCCTTCATTAATGAAATCTGCATACCATGAAGCCTTCTGTTAATCTGTTCTGCACCATCTGCCATACCCATCTTCATAGATTCAAAGGCCCTCTATTGCTCTCTCTCTCCCTCTCCTGAGAGTGCTGATTAGTGCCCATGTCTTTTGCAGTTTGGGTGCCTGTGTCGGAACTAGACCTATCTCCAAGTTCTGGAGGCAGTGGGCCAGGTACCCATCCCTGTTCCAACTCCTTTGCAAGCGAGGGGGCATTTTTGTTCCCTTTTTTTTTTTCAAAAAAAGTTTTTGTTCAACTAAAAAAAAAAAAAAACTTTT
The DNA here is from genome assembly GCF_965152275.1 of Natator depressus. NCBI lineage: Eukaryota > Metazoa > Chordata > Testudines > Cheloniidae > Natator > Natator depressus. The sequence continues at coordinate 6,264,502 of NC_134234.1, forward strand.
AAAAAGTTTTTTTCAACTTTTAAACAGAGAGGGCTCCAACTCACACACTTCTTCTGATCACAAGGAGAGTATCTCGTGGGGAGAGAAAGAAAGACAGATGATCTGTAGGGCCAGAGCCAAGATAGTGGGTGCCTTCCATGTAACAAGTAACCCGACAGCCAAGCACAAAGAGCAGCTGGGGAGAGCCAGGTGGGGACATCTGCAAACCGCCCAGCACAGGGAGTCATCACTAGAGAAGAGGGCGTTGAAGGCTGGACACAGAAGGTGGGATGTGAAACTGGTGGGAGGACAGATGCTGGGGAGAAAGGTCCTGCCACCTAGAGCCTGAGGGAGTGTGCCCACCGCCAGAGCAGGCTCCTTACCTGCAGTATCACCACAGAGCAGCCAGGGACTGGGCACTAGGCCGGGGACGTGTGAGGAAGAAATTGGGAAGATTTCTTACATCCCAGAGAAGGTTGTTGGTGGTCTTTCCCATGCCCACAGAGCAGGGTTCCTTGTTTCCTCAAACATTTCCCATTTTTTTCCTTTTTTTACAGCTGCTGTTGAATAAATTATATTTGCTTTGAACTTAATGTAGTGATCAGTGGGTTCGAGAAGGGTCTGGTGTGAAGAGAGTACCCAGGAGTGGGGACACCCTAGCCCCTGTCCTAGGGAACACCCTAGCCCCCACGATGAGACTGGGGGTTCAGCCTCCCAGGAATCCTGGGCCCAGCTGTGTCACCATTACACGGACTCTGCCACACTGGAGAATGGAAGGGGAGTCCTTGAGGTCAGGCAGGCCTCTTGGTAAAAAGAGTGGAAGTGAGGATTCAGACTCTTTGGCTCGCCAATTCCACCAGGGTAGTGCAGAAGCCAGGAAAGTTCCCCACAATAGCAGGACCATACCCCCGCTTACATTGGGGAACTGGGACGAACTGATGGGTTGTATTTTAGTATCTTAGCAACTGTGACATCTCAGATGTCCTTTGTGTGGTTCCCCCAAGTACTTAAAAACAAACTTAAAACCAGTATCAGCGGCACGCTTACAAGGAAAAACAACTTACCTGAGAAATGGATCTTTTTGTGACCATGGGAGAAAAGTGTACAACACAAGCCAAAGTGAGGGCAGCAGTGGAGGTTCCAGCAAAACACAGAATCTGAAAATATGATGACGCTTATTTCAAACTAGGCTTAACATGGAGCGGGTCCAGCCATGCACCGAGACCTCCATGAGTTGTATGTGGCAAAGTACTGGCAAAGAACAAGATGCGGCCCTGCACTCTGCACCAGCCTCTCGAAACAAGACACCCTCTCTTAGTATCTAAACCCATTGAGTTTTTTCAGAGGATTATAAGAACATAAGAACGGCCATACTGAGTCAAACCAAAGGCCCATTTAGCTGAGTTCCCTGTCTTCTGACAGTGGACAATATCAGGTGGCCCAGAGGGAATGAACAGAACAGGGAATCATCAAGTGATCCATCCCCTGTCACCCATTCCCAGCTTCTGACAAACACAGGCGAGGGACATCATCAATGCCCATCCTGGCTAATAGCAATTGATGGACCTATTCTCCATGAACGTATCGAGTTCTTTTTAAAACTCTGTTATGGTCTTGGCCTTCACAACATCCTCTGGCAAGGAGTTCCACAGGTTGACTGTGTGTTGTGTGGCATTATTATATTATATTCTAGAGTGGCAATATATATTATAATATTATATTATAGAGTGTCATTATTATATTTTCTGTCTTCTTATCAATCACTTTCCTAGTGGTTCACAACATTCTGTTAACGTTTTTGACTATTATGGGACATTGAGCAGATGTTTTCAGACAACTCTCTACCATGACCGCAAGATCTCTTTCTTGATTGGTAACAGGTAATTTAGAGCACATCATTTTGGATGTGTAGTTGAGATTCTGTTTTCTAATGTGCTTTCCTGCTATCATTTCAATCTCTTAAAAGCCACGCAGGGGATTCTCCTCATGACCTCGTTGTGACACTGTGCCCCATATTCTTCATAGTTGAATGATTCTGATATAATTCTGACATAATTATCATACATTTTGAACAAGATATGTGTCAAGGTTCCTTCCCCACTCTGAACTCTAGGGTACAGATGTGGGGACCTGCATGAAAACCTCCTAAGCTTACTTTCACCAGCTTAGGCTAAAACTTCCCCAAGGTACAAATTAATTTTATCCTTTGACCCTGGATTTCCACTGCCACCACCAAACTTTAACTGGGTCAACTGGGAAACGTAGTTTGGACACGTCTTTCCCCCCAAAATCCTCCCAAACCTTGCACCCCACTTCCTGGGGAAGGTTTGGTAAAAATCCTCACCAATTTGCATAGGTGACCACAGACCCAAACCCTTGGATCTGAGAACAATGAAAAAGCATTCAGTTTTCTTACAAGAAGACTTTTCATAGAAGTAAAGGAATCACCTCTGTAAAATCAGGATGGTAGATACCTTACGGGGTAATTAGATTCAAAACATAGAGAATCCCTCTAGGCAAAACCTTAAGTTACAAAAAAGGTACACAGACAGGAATAGTCATTCTATTCAGCACAGTTCTTTTCTCAGCCATTTAAAGAAATCATAATCTAACGCATACCGAGCTAGATTACTTACTAAAAGTTCTAAGACTCCATTCCTGTTCTATCCCCGGCAAAAGCAACATACAGACAGACACAGACCCTTTGTTTCTCTCCCTCCTCCCAGCTTTTGAAAGTATCTTGTCTCCTCATTGGTCATTTTGTTCAGGTGCCAGCAAGGTTACCTTTAGCTTCTGTACCTTTAACAGGTGAGAGGATTTTCCTCTGGCCAGGAGGGATTTTAAAGGGGTTTACCATTCCCTTTATATTTATGACAATATGTCTTGTCAGGTGTCATTGGAAAAGTTATGATTTGCTGAAAAGGATTATCCTATTTGTGTGCATGTATCATTTATGTATATGAAGTTATGAATATTGACTAGGAATCTGTATTTCAAATGTAGTTTGGGTGACGCCCACTAGGCAAAATGCTTCCAGTCTTGACAATGGGTTGTGAAGGACTTATTCAGGGTAATGGGCCATTAGGGGAAACAACTGGCCTAGTCCCCCATCTGATGAGCCTTCCTGATAACTCTGCAGACTGCCTATGGATAATCGCTGCTATGACTCAGCAGGGCATGCAAAGGAATGTGAACAGACCACATGACACTGAACTCCATTTTGGGTACCTGTATTTTTCCACAAACTGGACTGGGAACTGTTTTTGGAACAAAGGATTCCCACCTGATGTTAATTCTACATAAGGTGGGGTGAGACATCATCTAGTGGCATCCCTCCCCACACAAGAGAACTCCTGGAAACACCTGCAAGTATTGGAATTCCACCATGATTGCAAAAATTTCCGTCTCACCATCAACCTCAGCCTGGAACAGTCCACACAAGAGATCCACTTTCTGGACACTACGGTGCTAATAAGCGACAGTCACATAAACACCACCCTATACCAGAAACTTACTGACCGCTATTCCTACCTATATGTCTCCGGCTTTCACCCAGACCACACCACACGATCCATCGTCTACAGCCAAGCTCTACGATACAACCGTATTTGCTCCAACCCCTCAGACAGAGACAAACACCTACAAGATCTCTATCAAGCATTCTTACAACTACAATACCCAACTGCTGAAGAAAAGAAACAAATTGACAGAGCCAGAAGAGTACCCAGAAGTCACCTACTACAGGACAGGACTAACAAATATAATAACAGAACGCCACTAGCCACTGCCTTCAGCCCCCAACTAAAACCTCTCCAATGCATCATCAAGGATCTACAACCTATCCTGAAGGACGACCCATCACTCTCACAAATCTTGGGAGACAGGCCAGTCCTTGCCTACAGACAGCCCCCCAACCTGAAGCAAACCACACAACAGCAACCACACACCACACAACAGAACCACTAACCGAGGAACCAATCCTTTCAACAAAGCCCGTTGCCAACTGTGTCCAGATATCTATTCAGGGGACACCATCACAGGGCCTAAACACATCAGCCACACTATCAGAGGCTCATTCACCTGCGCATCTACCAATGCGATATATGCCATCATGTGCCAGCAATGCCCCTCTGCCATGTACATTGGTCAAACTGGACAGTCACTACGTAAAAAAATAAATGGACACAAATCAGATGTCAAGAATTATAACATTCAAAAACCAGTTGGAGAACACTTCAATCTCTCTGATCACTCCATTACAGACCTAAAGGTCTCAATATTACAACAAAAAGACTTCAAAAACAGACTCCAACAAGAGACTGCTGAATTGGAAATAATTTGCAAACTGGATACAATTAACTTAGGCTTGAATAGATACTGGGAGTGGATGTGTCATTACACAGAGTAAAACTGTTTCCCCATGTTTATTCCCCCTCACCCCGCCACTGTTCCTCAGACGTTCCTATTAACTGCTGGAAATGGCCCACCTTGATTATCACTACAAAAGGTTTTCTTCCCCCCGGCCCCTCACTCTCCTGCTGGGAATAGCTCATCTTAAGTGATCACTCTCCTTACAATGTGCATACCCATTTTTTTCATGTTCTGTGTGTATATAAATCTCCTCACTGTATTTTCAACTGAATGCATCCGATGAAGTGAGCTGTAGCTCACAAAAGCTTATGCTCAAATAAATTGGTTAGTCTCTAAGGTGCCACAAGTACTCCTTTTCTTTTTGTGAATACAGACTAACACGGCTGCTCCTCTGAAACCTGCAAGTATGGGGGAGGGACGGCAGCTCAAAGAAAAGATCCAGATGTAGAAATGGTTTGATTCCTTTCCCCTGTGTTCTCAGCCTGGCACGGCACACCTACCTAAAATACCACCATACTGAAACTGCTGCAGGGCAAAGATTGGGGAAATTCCATGGCTGTTCCCTTGTAAAATGTGGGATACCGTGTGAGAGGAACGCCACGTGATTTTGGCACGAGCCACTGACAAATACTGTGGATGGCAGTATCCTGGGAGAAGAAATCCTTTTCCGTGCCCTTTGGCCTGTATTAATTTCGGATCACGTCATTTGGCCTCCACAGGGTGGCAGTTACTTCTCACAGCTAATCGACTAAATATTGCTACTGCATGGGTGGTATGCAGTGCTATGCTGCTACGATCCATTGAAAATGCTTTTTGGTCCCATAGCTTATGGAATCATTTCCCACACATCGTGCAGATGGCAGTATATTACACACACAAAAGAAGGCCATCATCAGTTGCTAGGCTGTGTAGGAGGAAGAAGGCCTGAAACATAATCCCTTGTAGTCGAGGCCTGGTGTGAAGCCTGAGACCTGGGTTAAAGGAGTCAAAACTTTGCAGCTATAAAGCAAAGTTAAGTTGTGAGCAAGGGACAAGCCCAGCTTACAGAATCTGGCAGGAACAGGACTGATATTGCAGAAACTCACATTCCTAAGTAGTGCTCGGCACAAGAATAAAGATGCAAACAGTTTCCAGAAAGCTGATACCAGAACACCTGGATGCCAAACCATTCCCCAAAGATGACAGGAAGACGCTGACCCATCTAAAGGATAAGGTCAGGATAACGGCATAATGGATAGAGATGTTTGATGAAACCAATATGTACAAGGTAATGGATGGCACCTGGACACGTCAATGGGTGGCACGTCAATACATCAGAGGGTGGTACCCTGATACATCAGGAGTAATACTTAACTTGTTTGCATCTGTGCATAAAGATGTATCTCAGAGGCAATGTCTTTCTCTGAATGAGGAGAGAATAGAAAGTCCCGCCATTCATGTAGCCAGTCCATTGTTTTGGCATACATGTGTTAGTGTACCTGTAACCACTGATCTGGGGCATTAGCACAGTGCCTCGTTCGCAATAAAACTGACCAAGTTCCTTCACTGACAACCGACTCTGTGGATTTATTGGGCAGTTCAATTGGAGCCTGCTGTGTGGGCTACCTGGCCAGAGTCAGTACAGCAGGCAGACAGAACAAACGCACACAGCCAAACATCTGTCAACAGGCTGAACAATTTGGAAGACTCAGTTTGTCCTGACAGTCTGACCCCTGGGATCAGAGAATCATTTCTTCACTCCCGAGAGAGGCTCTCCAGCTGAAGTTCTCCAGTGTCTATTTTCTGCTCCTCCTGCTGCTCACAGAGCTGAGGGAATTGTCTGGGAGTCCTGGCCAACCTGAAAGTCCTCAGAGACTGTTCAGGGGAATCATAAAGGTTGCTGTTCAGCACGGCGAGTGTCAGACGTGAGATTCATACACTGATTCTCAGGGCTCTGCCTTCCTGGTGCAGTAAGGAGATATCCTCTCTCTGCAGAGTGGAATTTCGGTGAGTTGTCTTTTTCTGTATTTAAGTTAGTGCTGAGGGCTCAGAAAGGGTTCTAGGTTCATGTCAAGAACCATCTGGGCAGGAATTCAGCAGCAAGTTGACTTGAACTCTTCAGGATTGTCAGGTTTCAGAACGGTAGCTGTGTTAGTCTGTATCAGCAAAAATAACAATGCCATGTACATTGGCCAAACCGGACAGTCTCTACACAAAAGAATAAATGGAAACAAATCTGACATCAGGAATCATAACATTCAAAAACCAGTCAGAGAACACTTCAATATCTCTGGTCACTCACTAACAGACCTAAAAGTGGCAAGTCTTCAACAACAAAACTTCAAAAACAGACTCCAACGTGAAGCTGCAGAACCAGAATTAATTTGCAAACTGGATACCATCCGATTAAGCCTGAAGAGAGGCTGGGAGTGGTTGGGTCATTACAAAACCTAAATTTAATTTCCCCAATACAAATTTCTCCCTCCTGTTACTCATGCCTTCTTGTCAACTATCTGTAATGGGTCATTCTCTAAGCCACCTTGCTCTCCCCAGCTGATGAAAGGGCCGATGCTGGGGAGAAGGGTCCTGCCACCTAGACCCTGAGAGTGTGTGGCCACTGCCAGAGAAGGTGCCTTTCCTGCAGTATCACAACAGAGCAGCCAGTGCCTGGGCAGGAGACCTGGGACATGGGAGGAACAGACTGCGATCTTTCCTTATGTCCCAGAGACAGCTGTCTGTGATGTCCCTGTGCCCACTGAGCGATGTTCCTTGTTTCCTTGAACCTTTCCCATTTTTTGCTTATTTTTCTCACAGTTGCTGTTTAATCAATTCTATTTGGTTTGAACTTAATGTAGTGATCAGTCGGTCAGGGAAGTGTCTGGTGTGAAGAGAGTACCACAGAGTGGGGAAAGAGCCACCCTCCTGCATGATTGTTTGCCCTCTTATAGGGTGCTGGCACTGCCAGAATCAGGACACAGTCTATCATGCCCAAATCTTATTTCCTTACCCAGAAACATCTTCGGGTACACTTACTCTATAGATTAACATATTATGACATATATACATACTTGGTAATATCTCATCCCTGAAACCGTTACTCTTGGCCTAACTTATGACTTCCATGTCCTGCGGTGTACCCTGCAGTTACTGGTCTGTTCCAGACTGATGGTAAACATATTCAATTCTTTGTTCAGTTCCCTGTTGAGTTCCCCAAAGTCAAACAGGGTAACTGGTTGGCCATTTATCTATGCCAAAGTTTACAAACCCTTATACTAACTTGCTCTAGATAATCATACAGGATACAGGCCTGTAGGTTCATTGCGTTCCAGCCAACTATTACCAATAACAATTATGAATAACATGTTCTGGAATTCAGCATAAACAACACCCCCCTCCTCCAAATAATAGAATCAATCAAATGAATGAAAATAACACATTGTAGCAAGCGAGAAAACTGGCCTTATGGGCTACAGCTCCCCACTTAATTTCGGGAACTGGGACAAACTGATGGGTGGGATTTCAGTGACATTTCAAGAGATGACTTGTGAAATCTTCAAATGATAAAAGCTGAAATGTGTAACTTTGGGGAGCACACTTTCTGCATAAGGTGCATGCAACATCACTGCTTCCAAAAAAACTGGTATCATACCATACCTTTTATTGTATTATTTTATTATGCTGTTATAGAAGTAAACCTGATGTTTATTTGGCCTCTTGAATATATTTCATTACAAGTGAAAGCTTGGTCAAGCAATTGACTACACAACAGATCAACAACCAGTGTGAATCACTCCTTCCGCTCACCTTCAGTGTTTACACACAATGAAGGCACCCATGGAAATAATTCTCCTGAGCAAAAGTGCCGTTGAAGTTTACAAGCCTTCAGCATCAAAGAAATTAATGGAAATTTTTAGTTTTGTTTTTCTCATTGTGCTCCAAAGAATGATTCTGGAAATGGTAAATGCTGTTTCAGAACTGCTACAACCCAGTGACACAGACCGATCCAAAGCAGCAGGATTACTTCCCAAAGCCACTGATCTTGTAGCTACATTTCCAATTGAGTTCAAAGCAGAGAAACATTCAGCAAGTAAATGATCAGGACAACGGGGCAGAGAAATCAAGTCTGAGGAAAGTGTTTGAGAAAGGCAGAAAGACAGGGGAGCAGCTGATTTTGTGGCCGACCAGGGAGGAGAGCAACCAGGCGCTCCAAGGGAGATGAGCTGAGGAAAGGCAGAATTTCTCCCTGAACAACTGCCCAAAAGAGTGAAATGGAGGGGCGGATGGCCTGTGAGGGGCAGGGCAAATGGCAGCCCCCCTTGTCCTCTGGGGGCAGGGAATATGGAGGAGCTGATGGTGTGTGAGAGCAGACTGGGGGACAGGCCCCCTTGTGCCCTCAGGGCAGGGGATATGGCGGGGCTGATGGTGTGTGAGGGGCTGGGGAACGGGGCTGATGAGAAGTTGAGGGGAGCAGCTCATGGGGCTTTGGGGGAAAGATCCAATGGCAGGGAGCAGTTGGAGTTGGGACACGGAGGAGGTGGAAGAGGCCAGGAGTAGGAGAACGGGTGTCCAGAATGGAACAATGCAGGTAGGTGAAAACACAGACAAAGGAGGTCGGGGGGCTGCAGGGCAGAACACAGGGACTGAGAGGGCAGGATGAAGGCTCTGGGGCCTGAAGTGGGGAAACAGGTGACAGGGAGAGGAGGAGATCGGAGTGAGAGGATTACTGGGCTGGAGAAGGGGCTGCATAATGAGTTCATGGTTGGAATGGGGCTTGATGGAGGAGGGACGAGAATGTATGGATGTGGGGTTGGCTTTGGCTGTTCCTAGGAGGATGTATGTTGTGGCTTCAGAATATCCCCGGGGGCTGTGGGAGATTCCCTGGAACTGTGGGGAGATCTGGCTGCTTTGTTTAAATTGCACAATAAAATAAATTGTTTCAAATCCAGGTAATGGAAAGACTACAAGTTCACTCGCCCATGCGCCAAACAGTACACCCTTGGTGGTGTCGATCCACAATAGTACGTGTGGAATTTTGGCGCCTTCAAGCACAGGCATCTGCAGGTCTGTCAAGCTGGCACCTTTCACAAGAACTAACGTCTCTTTGAGGAAAAAAATATCAGGGTCAAATCCTGACTGAAAGCAAGTCGGTGCCAGTCCCCTGACTCATGCAGTTACACCATTTACCCCAGGTCTGAGATGGGTGATTGCTGAATATTGCAAAACATCTTGTGAATTGGATTACCCCTAAATCCTGGAAGCTGCACCAGTCGGTGCCAAAATACTTCAAATCATTAACCTTTTAAGTCTTTTCCATTTGTGCTGGTCGAGACAAAACGTGTAACAATGTGATCAACGGTGATTCCCAATTGATTATCTGATCCTCCAGAGCTTTTACCCACTGCGCTATAAACATTGCTGCACTGCGTGCCTGACAGAGAGAGGGAATGCTGCTGCCCAGGCTGTTCAGGCTCTGCTTCCTCAGGAGTCAAGGATGAACACTCTCCAGCTGCTACTTTCAAGGCTTTGGTAAGTGCGCTGATCACACTGGAGTTATTTCACGGACAGGAACAGGCAGTCTCAACTGCTTGGAACGTTTCATCTGTAACCAATGAGACCTGCACATTCTTATGATCAGCATCATTATTAGTTGTTGTATATGGGACCCAAACTCCTTGGAAGACAGGTCCCTCCCTTGTGGTGCTTGCAATCTGAGGGCCCAGATGGTGCAAACATTACCCATGTAGCGCAGAATTTTCCATGAGTGAAGAACCCAAATCCCAGTGAAAGCCAGCTTGTGTTTTTAGCTCCCTGTGGCACCTTTTCGTAAGTACCATTGACTTGCCTGGGGCTGTGTATGGTAAGAAGGAGCCTCAGCATGGCCATACCACATCCCAGCTGTGGTCTATCTAGACCCATAACCTGACTGACAGTCACTAGCACCAGACACTTAAAAGGAAGGGGTGCAACTCACCCTGGAGGGGCAAATACTGAATAATCTGAGCATAGTTTCTAACCAATGGGGGAGTGTGTGTAACCTCTGAAAGGGTGACTTGCACTCCCTGCGTTTCCTGCAGCTTCTGAAGGCATGGTGCTTGCTTGGCATATAACACCCCCTGGAATGTCTGCGAGGATACCATAAGTGGGAAAATGGAGCATTTTGTCTTTGCTCCAACAAAATTTAATTTCAATGAGGGTTTTGCTAGGTAAGGGCCTGTTGGGCCTGTTAATGTCCCTCGGAGTCATGCATAGAACTGAGGATAGGGGTTTTCACAGTAAACTTTGCACAAGGCAAAACTCCACGTTGAGGAATTTCTGGCTCTTTCCACAGGGGTGGAGAATGAAGATAGTACACAGCTAACATTCATATTCTTCAGAGGCTCCTTTTCTTTTCGTCCCCTCCCCCTCCAATAATAACATCACGTACAACAGCGAGGGCAGCCTTATTTACAGCTAAAAGACAGTAGAGCTGGATTTTGTTTCCTGTTCTTCTACAGCCTCCTTGTGTGGCTTTGGACAAGTCACTGTCAGTCATCACTGAGGAATTTCTATGAACGTTTCTCAGCCCATCGACCATTCACAATACAGATTATTGTTCTCCTCTCACAGGATTTTTAAATAGCTAAACCATTTACTTTTTTATCATGGACCCAAACTAAAGAGTTGAGATCTGGATCCAGACTGAAATCTTGTTCCAGAATGTACGAGTGTTCTGATCCAGTGTTTTGGTTCAGGTCCACTCTGCTTTTCTTGTGTTCCCTTTAATAATGAGTTCACACAAGTCTTCATATGCCAAGCTCCATCTAGGGGAGAGGGTGTGGTCTAGTCTAGTGAAGGGGCACTCATTTGAGAGCCTGGAGACCTGAGTTCTGTCACTGATCTCCTGCGTGACCTTGCACAAGTTGCTTACCTGTTTTGTGCTTCAGTTTCCCCCTCAGTTAAATGATGATCTACATCCTCCTTCTCATGAGTGTCAGTGGGCTTTGAATTAGACCCACTGATACTTGTGCTCTTTGGTATATCACTTTGAGATTTATAAATGCAAAGCTCTATATAAGAACAGGATATTATTAGTAATGGGATTTTATAACTGATGTGGGGATGTGTGAGTACCACCAGGGTTTTTAATCACGGTACTGACTCCAACCTGTCTGAAGAGCGGGGCAGGATGGGCCAGATTTTCTGTTATGGTGTCACGTATTTTTAATGATGTTGCTTTTAATTGTAGGGGATGTGGTTTAGGAAACTGACCAGAACCTCCTCAGTGCATCATGCCAACCTGCAATGAAACCAACATCAGTCCTGCAAGATTCCTCCTGGCAGGCATCCCAGGGCTGAAAGCTCATGGCCCCTTGATCTCCATCCCTTTCTGTTCCATGTACCTCATTGCAATTCTAGGAAACGGTCTGATTCTGTTTGTGATCAAGACACAGCAGAATCTCCATCAGCCCATGTACTTGTTCCTTTCTCTGTTGTCTGTCATCGACCTTGGCTTGTCTGTTTCCACCTTGCCAACAATGCTCAGCGTCTTCCTGTTTAACACCAGAGAAATTGGCATTGATGTCTGTCTGACCCAACTTTTCTTTATTCACACTTTCTCCATCATGGAATCCTCTGTACTCGTAGCCATGGCATTTGACCGCTTTGTTGCAATACGCCACCCGCTGAGATACGCTTTGACTTTAACCAGCGCAAGGATAGGAAACATAGGGCTAGCGATAATAATCAGGGGTATTGGTCTGCATATCCCAGCTGTCATTCTTCTCAAGAGGTGGCCATATAGCAAGATCCAACCTCTCTCTTATTCATATTGTTTGCATCCAGATGTGATGAAGATGGCCTGTGCAGACACTACACCCAGCAACTTCTATGGTTTGTTTGTTGTCCTTTCTTCTCTGGGATTAGACTCAGTGCTCATTGTCTTGTCTTACATCATGATCCTTCAGACTGTATCGAGTATCACATCCTGGCAAGAGCGTCTCAAGGCTCTGAACACCTGTGTCTCCCACATCTGCGTCACCCTGCTTTTCTACACCCCGCAGATCAGTTTGTCTATGATTCACAGGTTCAAGAAACAGGCTCTCCCTCAGAGTCAAATTCTTCTGTCTTATCTCCACCTCCTTTTCCCCCCGGTGCTCAATCCCATTGTATACAGCATGAAAACCAAAGAGATTCGTAAACGGATCATGAAGATTTTCAAGGTTCCTTCCCCACTCTGAACTCTAGGGTACAGATGTGAGGACCTGCATGAAAACCTCCTAAGCTTACTTTTACCAGCTTAAGTTAAAACTTCCCCAAGGTACAAACTGTTTTACCCTTTGCCCTTGGACTTCCACTGCCAACACCAAACGTTTATCTGGGTTTATTTTTATTAGGAAAGCGTTGTTTGGACACGTCTTTCCCCCCAAAATCCTCCCAACCCTTGCACCCCACTTCCTGGGGAAGATTTGGTAAAAATGCTCACCAATTTGCATAGGTGACCACAGACCCAAACCCTTTGATCTTAAGAACAATGAAAAAGCATTCAGTTTCTGAAAAGAAGGATTTTAATAGAAGTAAAAAAGAATCACCTCTGTAAAATCAGGATGGTAAATACCTTACAGGGTAATTAGATCCTAGAGAGAATCCCTCTAGGCAAAACCTTAAGTTACAAAAAGACACACAAACAGGAATCAGAGTAACAGCCATGTTAGTCTGTATTCGTAAAAAGAAAAAAGAAAAGGAGTACTTGTGGCACCTTAGAGACTAACCAGTTTATTTGAGCATGAGCTTTTGTGAGCTACAGCTCACTTCATCGGATGCATAGCATATCGTGGAAACTGCAGAAGACATTATATACACACAGAGACCATGAAACAAAACTTCCTCCCACCCCACTCTCCTGCTGGTAACAGCTTATCTAAAGTGATCATCAAGGAGGGCCATTTCCAGCACAAATCCAGGTTTTCTCACCCTTCCCGCCCCCCCAGACACACATACAAACTCACTCTCCTGCTGGTAATAGCCCATCCCTCTTTGAAACCTCTCTTTATAATGCGCATGATAATCAAGGTGGGTCATTTCCAGCACTAATCCAGGTTTTCTCACCCGCCCCCACACACCCCCCTCCAAAAACCACACACACAAACTCACTCTCCTGCTGGCAATAGCTCATCTTACAATGTGCACAGCAATAATCCAAGTTTAACCAGAACGTCTTGGGGGGGGGGGGGTTGTAGGAAAAAAACAAGGGGAGATAGGCTACCTTGCATAATGACTTAGCCACTCCCAGTCTCTATTCAAGCCCAAATTAATAGTATCCAATTTGCAAATGAATTCCAATTCAGCAGTTTCTCCTGTTTTTTTCCTACAACCCTGCCCCCCCCCCAAGACGTTCTGGTTAAACTTGGATTATTGCTGTGCACATTGTAAGATGAGCTATTGCCAGCAGGAGAGTGAGTTTGTGTGTGTGGTTTTTGGAGGGGGGTGTGTGTGGGGAGGGGGGGGGTGAGAAAACCTGGATTAGTGCTGGAAATGACCCACCTTGATTATCATGCGCATTATAAAGAGAGGTTTCAAAGAGGGATGGGCTATTACCAGCAGGAGAGTGAGTTTGTATGTGTGTCTGGGGGGGGGGAAGGTGAGAAAACCTGGATTTGTGCTGGAAATGGCCCTCCTTGATGATCACTTTAGATAAGCTGTTACCAGCAGGAGAGTGGGGTGGGAGGAAGTTTTGTTTCATGGTCTCTGTGTGTATATAATGTCTTCTGCAGTTTCCACGATATGCTATGCATCCGATGAAGTGAGCTGTAGCTCACGAAAGCTCATGCTCAAATAAACTGGTTAGTCTCTAAGGTGCCACAAGTACTCCTTTTCTTTTTGTCCTATCTGAGTGCCTCACAATGTCTAACCGATTTCTCTTCACAGCCCCTCAATGACATAGAGCAGTGCTGTTATCCCCATTTTACAGATGGGGCACTGAGGCACCCAGAGACTAAGGGCCAGATTTTCAAAGGCATTTAGGTAACTAGTGGGATTTTTAAAAGTGCCTAGAAGGTCAGGTGCTTTGTAAACCCCATTAGATGTCTAGCTGAATCTATGGGTGCCTAAAAGGTTTGGAAGCTCTGTCTTTAAGGCACTGGCCTGAGGTCATACAGGAAGCTCAAGGGGGAGTAGTATCCAGGTCTTTCAGGGCTAGGTCCCTATCCAACAGACCAGCCTATGTCTCTGCTGCATACTGCAAAAAAGAGAACTCTGGTAGATGGGAGCCAAATCAAGGTGGCCAGTTCTCTGAGAAGCCAGAAAACGGTCCCAGGAGGTTGGGATGGATGTCATGGTTGGCAGCATGAAAAGCAGCACAGAGGTCAGGAAGGATGGAGAATGAGAGTCAGCTAAGAAGAGCTCACTTAACTCCCAAGGGGTAGCAGGTTCTGGGTTGTAGAGCAATGGCTGCTGTGGAATTTTACATTTTAACTGAAAACCATTTTGTTTTGTCATTTTTTGTTCTGAGTTCAAGAAAACGAAGGAATCAGAAAGTGTCATATAAGTATCTGATGTGTTTATGCCTCAAATTCTTAGGGATTCAGCTGCATTCAGGCCAATTTCAGAGCAGAGAACAGAAATTGCATCCACAGAGTCCATAAAGTCGAAGATTATTGTTATGATTTGTATTATTCATTGGGTACCATCTTTGTGCTCAGCACTGTCCAGAGTGTGCCAGAAAATGTAGTCCCTGAGCCAATGTGTGTAAAATGTGTCGCCCTGGATAAGATGGCTCAGCTACTTAAGTATGAAACATATAGTTATTAAGCACATGTTAACCTCTATGAGTGGAGGCACTGATAGTAATAGAAGTTTTACTGGATTAAGGACTAGAAGATTTGACCCTCCAACTTTCTTTCAAGAGGAAGAGCTGTCTAGATCTCCTGTGCCTGTTTATTTTCCTTTCCTGCCTGCAGTGGCCCTGACATACCTCAAAAGTCTCAATTTTTTTCTCAACTTTAAAATGTGGCATTTTCTTCTTGTTTGGTTTTAAATATTCTCCTGTGAGAACTGCAACTCAATCACTGTAGTGTTGTGTTTAAGAGCCTTCTAGAAAGTAACTAGGCTTTAATCAGAAGTGAAAGCAATGTTGCCAACTCTCATGATTTTGTCACGAGTCTCATGATAATTATTGTTTTCCTTAGAGCCCCAGCTCCTAGAGACAAGTGGATATGTGATAAATTCATTTTTCTTGAAGAATGAAGACTGAAATCTCTAGTCCTCGTGGCTGTGGAGAAAGCATCAAAATGTGACCCTAGTGCACCCTAAATGCTCAAAAAGCGCAGGCAAATAAAAAGAACTCCAAATCTGTTATTTTTACACAATCTCATGATTATAAAGCCAATCTCATAATTTGTGGTGTGCCGGATTCATGAGTTTTGAACATTTGGGATTGGCAATGTTTTGAAAGTGTCGGTTTCCCTGCTGCTTAAGGTCATTTTCTAGTCTATTATTTGTAGTGGGGTAACATCCCCAGAGCCCCAGGCAGGTGCAGTATAAAGCCCTGAGGCCTTGCCTTCATAGGGTTTTCCAAAGTTAAATGATCGATTCGAAGCTTAGTGAACTGCAAACAAGTGATAGAAAGTAAACTAGATTTTTCTACAATTGCTGTATTCAAGAGTTTGTAACAAACTAAGAATATACATTAAAATTTTAAACCTAACCAGTGGCCCTTAAGTCACTTGACAGAATATGTGAGAACATGTTAGTATAAAAGCTGAGTGGGTCTAATATTTATTTAATTCTCTTTTTTATATATAGGAGTTAGATACAGTGCTCCCATGACGTAATTTCTAAGTTATTATCTGCAAAAAAAACCCTACAGTTTTCAGGTGCCTAAGGAGCCCCTGGAATCACGGTTAAAGTCCCCCCACCCCAATCTGAAATGCTACCCCTGCCTTTCTTCATTAAAATAAAGAGATTGAGCTTCTTGAGTCTATCACACTAAGGCAGGTTTGATAATCCTTTAATCATTCTTGTAGCTCTTTTTTGAACCCCTCTCCAGTGCATCAACATTCCTCTTGAACTGAACACACCAGATCTGTACACAGGATCCCAGTAGTGGTCGCACGAGTGCCAAACACAGAGGTAAAATCTGTTGCTCCACAGTTTGGCAGTGTCATAAATATAAAGGGAAGGGTAAACCCGTTTAAAATCCCTCCTGGCCAGAGGAAAAATCCTCTCACCTGTAAAGGGTTAAGAAGCTAAAGGTAACCTCGCAGGCACCTGACCAAAATGACCAATGAGGAGACAAGATACTTTCAAAAGCTGGGAGGAGGGAGAAAAACAAAGGGTCAGTGTCTGTCTGTATGCTGCTTTTGCCGGGGACAGAACAGGAATGGAGTCTTAAAACTTTTAGTAAGTAATCTAGCTAGGTATGTGTTAGATGATGATTTCTTTAAATGGCTGAGAAAAGAGCTGTGCTGAATAGAATGACCATTCCTGTCTGTGTGTCTTTTTTGTAACTTAAGGTTTTGCCTAGAGGGATTCTCTATATTTTGAATCTAATTACCCTGTAAGGTATCTACCATCCTGATTTTACAGAGGTGATTCCTTTACTTCTATTAAAAGTCTTCTTGTAAGAAAACTGAATGCTTTTTTCATTGTTCTAAGATCCAAGGGTTTGGGTCTGTGGTCACCTATGCAAATTGGTGAGGATTTTTACCAAACCTTCCCCAGGAAGTGGGGTGCAAGGGTTGAGAGGATTTTGGGGGGAAACTACATGTCCAAACTATGTTTCCCAGTAAACCCAGATAAAGTTTGGTGGTGGTAGTGGAAATCCAAGGGCAAAGGGTAAAATAATTTTGTACCTTGGGGAAGTTTTAACCTAAGCTGGTAAAAGTAAGCTTAGGAGGTTTTCATGCAGGTCCCCACATCTGTACCCTAGAGTTCAGAGTGGGGAAGGAACCTTGACAAGGATAGAAAAGGTGGCCAATGTTTTTTGTCTCCCATGTCACCAGCACTGGGGTCAGGTGATGAACTGACCCTTCATTTGATGAACACTCTGATTATCCTCACACGAAGGTGTTTGCTTTTCACACTGTACACAATTGGGTTCATCAGGGGCGGGACCAGCATGGAGATGTAGCCCAGGATAATCTCAGGCATGGGAGAAGAGCCCTCCCTGAATCTGTGTATCACAGACAATCCGATTGCTGGTGTGTAGAAGAGCAGGACGGCGCAGAGGTGGGAGACGCAGGTGTTCAGGGCCCTGAAGCACTCTGCGTGGGACGTGATGCTTAGCACTATTTTGAGGATCATCACATAAGAGAGAAAGATAAGCAGCGAGTCCAATCCCATCATTAAGAGTTTAGTAAACAAGCCATAGATGTTATTGACTGTGATATCTGAACAAGCCAGCTTCATGACCTCATTGTGCAGGCAGTACGAATGGGAGACGACATTGTCTCGACAGTATCGGAACCGTTTCAGGAGAAGGGGGAGTGGGAGTGTTACAGCCACTCCTCTTAACACACACAACAGTCCCATCTTGGCTATTCTCGGCAGGGTTAAGATAGAAGCATATCTCAGTGGGTAACAGATCGCGATGAAGCGGTCAAAGGCCATCAACAAGAGCACGGAGGATTCAATGCATTGAAGCGAGGGGATGAAGAACAGCTGGGTAAAACAGGCATCAAGGCTGATCTCCCTAGAGTTAAACAAGTATATTCCCAGTATCGTCGGCATGGTGGCTATTGATAAGCCAAAGTCTGCGATGGCCAATATGGAAAGGAAAATGTACATGGGCTCATGGAGCCTTGGATCTGTTTTTATAATGAACAGAATGACTGAATTTCCTACTATCGAAATAGCATACATGAAGCAGAAGGGGATAGAAATCCAGAGATGGATGTCTTCCTGCCCAGGTATCCCAGTGAGAAAGAACACTGCAGAGTTGAATTGGGTGTCATTGACAGCTGACATAATGTACTGGGCAGGTCCAGGGAGTTTTGAACTTTACTTCCTGAAAGGAAAAAGGAGAGGAGACTAGATGATATTTAATGAGACATCTTTCTGCTCTCAGTGAAGTCTAGAGACTCCCAGAAGCTCAAGGAAGATCAGCAAAAACATAGTCTTGGATTACACCATTGAAAGGAAGATAGGCACTGCAAAACCTGTTATCCCAGTATCCAGTATCCAGTTCCAGATGCTGCAGAGGAAGGTGGAAGAAGCCCTGTAATACGCAGCTCTGAGATAACCTGCTCCAAGGGAAATTTTCCCCCTGACACACACTAGTTAGACATATTTGTGGTGTAAATCAGGAAGGTTTATAGCCCTTCCAAGAGTTTTTTTTTTAAATCCTCACTACTCTAACTGGATATTCTGGTTACTCATATAAACATCCATTCCCTCTTTGAATCCTGCTAAGTTCTTGGTCCCTTTGATATCTTGTGACTGTGAGATCTGCAGCCTACTTGAGCACTGTGTGATTTTATAATTGTGATCTTGACACAGACACCGTGTCTGGCCCTCCTCTTCTGACTGTGGCCCATTCTATCATGACATGTGTGTAAACACAGGCAAGTGCATGGTGAAAATGGTATTTATGTGTCCTGCATTCAGGGTATTTATATCTGTTTCATTGCCTCATGATATCTTTTTTTATTTTCTCCACTCCTGAGAGTTTAAATTATACCACTGCCTCTTTGCAGTTTTTGGGGATAAATTCTTAGGGCCAAGTTCTTAATTCAATAACATTGACTTCAACTGCACCACTCCAGCTTTGCATGTGTAAATTCAATCAGAACCAGGCTCTATTATCTTTCTGTTACCAAATGCTCCCGGTGATACACTCTGACACACAAAAATCCCTCCAAGAGAAGTGCTTTGCCTGGCCAGCGTTGACTAAATCCAGGGAGTTCAATCATCCTACAAGCCTCTCTTCATAGAATATCAGGGTTGGAATGGACCTCAGGAGGTCATCTAGTCCAACCCCCTGCTGAAAGCAGGGCCAAGCCCCAAATCGCCCCCTCAAGGATTGAACTCGCAACGCTGGGTTTAGCAGGCCAATGCTCAAACCACTGAGCTATCCCCTCCCCACATAACCTGCGTCCTCGCCCCATGCAAGGTTCTATAGATATCTGGCAAGTTACAAGCTAACACAAACAGTTAATTCAGCTCTGTGTGGGGGGTGTCAGGGTTCCCTCTCCACTCTGAACTCTGGGGTGCAGATGTGGGGATCCGCATGAATCATAGAATCATAGAATCATAGAATATCAGGGTTGGAAGGGACCCCAGAAGGTCATCTAGTCCAACCCCCTGCTCGAAGCAGGACCAATTCCCAGTTAAATCATCCCAGCCAGGGCTTTGTCAAGCCTGACCTTAAAAACCTCTAAGGAAGGAGATTCTACCACCTCCCTAGGTAACGCATTCCAGTGTTTCACCACCCTCTTAGTGAAAAAGTTTTTCCTAATATCCAATCTAAACCTCCCCCATTGCAACTTGAGACCATTACTCCTCGTTCTGTCATCTGCTACCATTGAGAACAGTCTAGAGCCATCCTCTTTGGAACCCCCTTTCAGGTAGTTGAAAGCAGCTATCAAATCCCCCCTCATTCTTCTCTTCTGCAGACTAAACAATCCCAGCTCCCTCAGCCTCTCCTCATAAGTCATGTGCTCTAGACCCCTAATCATTTTTGTTGCCCTTCGCTGGACTCTCTCCAATTTATCCACATCCTTCTTGTAGTGTGGGGCCCAAAACTGGACACAGTACTCCAGATGAGGCCTCACCAGTGTCGAATAGAGGGGAACGATCACATCCCTCGATCTGCTGGCTATGCCCCTACTTATACATCCCAAAATGCCATTGGCCTTCTTGGCAACAAGGGCACACTGTTGACTCATATCCAGCTTCTCGTCCACTGTCACCCCTAGGTCCTTTTCCGCAGAACTGCTGCCTAGCCATTCGGTCCCTAGTCTGTAGCGGTGCATTGGATTCTTCCATCCTAAGTGCAGGACCCTGCACTTATCCTTATTGAACCTCATCAGATTTCTTTTGGCCCAATCCTCCAATTTGTCTAGGTCCTTCTGTATCCTATCCCTCCCCTCCAGCGTATCTACCACTCCTCCCAGTTTAGTATCATCCGCAAATTTGCTGAGAGTGCAATCCACACCATCCTCCAGATCATTTATGAAGATATTGAACAAAACCGGCCCCAGGACCGACCCCTGGGGCACTCCACTTGACACCGGCTGCCAACTAGACATGGAGCCATTTATCACTACCCGTTGAGCCCGACAATCTAGCCAGCTTTCTACCCACCTTATAGTGCATTCATCCAGCCCATACTTCTTTAACTTGCTGACAAGAATACTGTGGGAGACCGTGTCAAAAGCTTTGCTAAAGTCAAGAAACAATACATCCACTGCTTTCCCTTCATCCACAGAACCAGTAATCTCATCATAAAAGGCGATTAGATTAGTCAGGCATGACCTTCCCTTGGTGAATCCATGCTGACTGTTCCTGATCACTTTCCTCTCATGTAAGACTTTCCTCTCATGAAAGACCCCCTAATATTATTTCTACCAGCTTAGGTTAAAACTTCCCCAAGGCACAAATCCTTTCCTTGTCCTTGGCTGGTATTGCTGCTACCACCAAGTGATTTAGACAAAAATCCAGGAAAAAGGGCCACTTGGAGTCCCTGTTTCTCCAAAATATTCCCCCAAGCCCCTTCATCCCTTTTCCAGGGGAGGCTTGAGAATAATCTACTAACCAACTGGTTACAAAGTGAGAACAGACCAAACCCCTGGGTTTTTAGTACACTAAAAATCAATCAGGTTCTTAAAAGAAGAATTTTAATTAAAAAAAAAAAGTAAAAGAATCATACCTGCAAAAATCAGAATGGAAGGTAACTTTACAGAGTAAATAAAGAGATTTAAAACACAGAGGATTCCCCTCTGACTCTGCTTTCCAGTTACAAAACAGAAATAAAACTTCCTCTTAGCATAGGGAAAATTCACACACTAAAACAAAATTTAATCTAAAGCATTTCCTTGTCTTTACTTACAATTTCAGTAATTTTAGATGTATCATTTCAGGTATGTTTACAGGAGATGATTTTTACCTTCTTGTTCTCTCTCTCCGTCCAGACAGGGAAGGAACAACAAAGAGAGCACAAACAAAACCTCCCCCCGCCCAAGATTTGAAAGTATCTTCTTTCTTTATTGGTCCTTTTGGTCAGGTGCCAACCAGGTTATTTGAGCTTCTGAACCTCTTACAGGTAAAGGAGGGATTTTATGCTACCCTTAGCTGTATGTTTATGACAGGAGTGGTTGACATCACAAATGGGTGAACATTTCTGACACTGGTGTTGCACTAATATCCAGCTGAGGGTGCACATTTATTTTGCCATGCTCCTGTGAGAGGTGATGGATTTAAATTACATACAATCCCTATTACACTCCCCTTTCCTGCACTGCAGCTCTATTCTATGTTGAAACACAGACCAGGAGTTCTGTTCATTTATGACAAGTCTTGCAGAGTTACTGAGTGCATGACCCTGAATGTAAGTGCTAGAAACAGCTTCTGGACAGTTACCAAGGGACAGTATCATACAACTGTTCACAGAACAAAGAGTTCACAGCAGAAACCATTGCAAATAGTAGGTGGAGTACTTCTGAAATATTTTCTAAAGCAAAAGTCATTAAGTAGTAAAGTGACCACTGCTGCTTTCTGTAGCGACTCCAACAACTTTGCTGTTAGCTTTCAATATACATGCATGTCATGAAAGTTTGGTTTGAAATATTTGTATTAAGTTTTGGTATAACATTTACACATCTGTACTTTAGTACACATATTTAGTCCACCAATTATTTCCCCTCTGATCTGCTTTCAGAGATGATTTCTCAGGTTAGAGTGGGACTTAAAATGGAGCGTCTGTCATTGGGATTTCTTCACAACCTGAAAAGATCACAGCATCTCACCCCTCATTGTGTCGCTTGTCAACAAACAAAACTCTAGTAGCTCCCCTGTCCCTGGGTCAATAGCTGACTGGTTCTCCTCAGTTTCTGTTCTGTCAGTCTGTAGCCTGTATCCAGAGCGGAAACAGGCATTGGGGTCAGTATAGAAAATATTCATTCCCTGAGCTCTCATGCTCTAGTACATAGTGACCCCAGCAGCTGTTAGTCACGGTGAGGGTTTGAAGGAAGTGGTTTTCAAAGTCAAATGCAGGAGAATTCATGGAAATGGAACTGCATTTCCCACAGGAAAGTAATCTATTAGTCTCCCTCTCTCTTTCTCTGTCTCTGTCCTGTATTCCTAAAATACATAGCACCATAAAATGATATTGGGACAGACATGGAGCTGAGATGCCATAATAATGAGTAGGTTAAACCCAGTTCTGGGGATGTTTGCTTATAGCTATATTGGGTTAACAACTGAGATGGCTATTGAAACCAGTATGGCTTTTCTATATTTAATAGCAGGCTGCTGGAAAACAAGAAGGAAGGGAAGGAACAGCAGAAGAAAAAAAAAACATCTCTCAGTAAGCACTTCAGGGAGGTTGAGAGACAACACCAGAGCTACAGGGTGGGAAGAGCCTATTTCCAGGCTCAAGCCAGGTTACCCAGTTTATTTTGTTAGTGCTGGGAGTCTGTAGAGAGGTGGGGCTGCTGTTGCTGAGAAACTTTTCAGACTGACAGGCACAGACAACACTGGGGAAGACTCGAGCCCCTCAGCCTGCCTGATCCCTGTCAGAGAGGGAGGGCTGGGAGTCAAGCCTTTTGTTTGAAAACCCTCTTATTCCCCCATGTTACTCTTCATTCCTACTGTTCACATTAAACGGTATTTTGGTTCAAGAAGGCTGGCTGGTCACTCATCTCACCACTGCTCACATCCTCCTAAAGGGAAGAACCGCAGGTGTCGAACCCACTCGAACCGGCAGGGCAAGCACAGTCGAATTGCGGTGTGCGGTACCCCAGGGGATAGTCTGAGGGTGGGAGGATCGTGGGATTCCATCCCATGAGAGGAAAGGGTACGAGGACTGACATGTGGCACTCGGAGATCAGAGGGGGAATAGATGCTGGTAGGCCGGTAACTCTGAGGGTTATCTACATGAGAGAGATTCTAGAGCCCTCAGCCAGACAGGAAATAGAAATATGCCTCATCAGACCTTTCACCGCAGAGCAATCAGCTCTGAATTCCTGCATTCACAATTAACCTGGAGAATAAAAACTTTGAAAATGCATTTGATGATTAAATTTCCAGCAGCAAATAAACCTTAGGCGATAGGAGAAATAGTCAGTGATATTCTGTGGGTCTCCTCGCACTCAGCCCCTGGCAGCATCTGGCCCAGAGCACACAGCACCTACACAAATATGGCCCCTTGAGAAATCCTGACTCAGGGCATTGGGGTTTTAACACTCTGAGCTCTTTTTGAATCTCAGATTTCTGTGTAGCTTCAAGAACCCAGTGTAGAGCATGGGTACATTTAGGGGAGGGGTTCCCAAGCTACCTAGCGCTGCCTGCCCTCCAGCTCCTGTCACTGAGACACACCGACAGCCCATCTGAATCCTCTGCTGTTGCACAGAACATCTGCAACTGGAAACAGCTTGCAGCCTTTCCCCTTCACTTCACATTTTAAAGATAGTGGAACCTGCCAACATACCCAATTCCTACTAGAAGGGGAGCCGCTGACACCAGAGGTCTTCACCCTAAAGGAGTCACCAGACAGTTTGCACAGGCAGGAGACAGTATCTGTTCAGATGCGGGGGATCTGTATTTATGAAACATGCTTGAACAACCCCTTGGGGGCCACTTGGCCATCAGGGAAACTCAGCTGCTTGGCTTTGTGTGCACCAGCTTTAACCCCCACTACGGCCAATGGCAAACTGCAGGAGGACAAATCACAGGGGATGCGCGGTGATCCTACCCTATTGGACTGTAGGGCAAGCCCTGCTAGACAATCTACACCTGGAATGCAGGCTTGCCATCACTGTTTGTGTGGTTCAGATTTCTCAAATGGATACACTGGGGGTGGCTGCGTGGTAATGATGATGCTATCACAGCTGTGATCTTGCAGAAATGAAATAATAAAATAATAATAATAAAACAATATAATATAGGACAAGATTTCGCCCAAGCAGGGTGCAGGCCAGGGAAGGGAGATTCCACAAGGCTCCCGACATGGAAATATCCCTTGGATCATCCCTTCTCCCTGAGGAATGAAAAGAGGGACCCAGGATCCAAAGCTATGCACAGATCTCAGTGATCCACTTCCAGCTACGCCTACCCATGATCTCTGGGCCTCCACAACTGCTCTAGGACCTTCTCCAGGCCGGTGGTAGCGCAGATTCATTGGAGATGTTCTACCAGGGCCTGCCACAGTAGCCACTGCCCACAGCATCTGCTTAAGGGGGCGTTGTACAGGGTGGACGGGGCTGAGGAGGTAGTATGTGATACTCATCTGCCTGGGTTCATCAGTAATGTCCCTGGAGTCCGTGGAGATTATTGATGAACGCAGGAAGCTTAGTAACGCAGACCGCTGTGACAGATTGTCACCACAGGCATGTAGTCTGGGAGCCATGGGAACCACTGGGCGCCTTAACGCTCCAACTTGTCTGGCCAATCTTACACTGCTTTCTTAATAACATACCAGCCTCTGCAATCTCTGTTATCACCCAGCAGGACTGCAGGTGGGGCCACACACCCAAATGAGCTGCCTGAGTGCTTTACCTAAAAGAAAGTTAAAGTCAGGCAGAAGACAACAGCCAATTTCCAAGCTCCCCCGCCTTTCAAACTTGCTGGAGTCTAAACCCAAAATTATACCCTCTTGCACTGCACAGGTGCCTGTACAGTGTAAGCTCATTAATAAAGATCACTTTCCCATTGATGTGGGAATAATATGCAACAGCATTTGGACACAGAGCTGAGATTTTTGCCAGACACATTGCTCAAATCATGCTGGTAAAGATAAAGCATAAAAAAATTATTAACTACAAAACGATGGATTTTAAGTGATCATAAGTGATAGCAAACAGATCAAAGCAGATTACCTGTCAAATAAATAAAAATGCTAACTAAGCCTAATATACTAGATTGATTGGGTATAAATTATCAATTTCTCACCCTGACTGGTGATACAAGCAGTCCACCAAGTTTCCATGTGCAGGCTAGAAATGCCTTTGGCAGGGGTCCATCATTTCCACCAGGTCAGTCTTTCTTCCTCAGGTGTTTGAAGGAGGTCGCTTGTGTGGGGAGTGAGTCCAAGAAATGATGTCACTCTCCCCCTTACATAGTTTTTCCACAGAGCGGGGACCCTTTGTTTCAAGACAAGTTCCCAGCCCAGTGTGTGGAAAAATACAGGTACCAAAATGGAGTTCAGTATCACGTGGTCTGTTACCATGTCCTTGGATGCCCTGTTGAGTCATAGCATCCATTACTGATAGGCTGGCTGAAATGTTCACAGGAAAGCTAACCTCTTCCATGGTCCATTGTCTTTGTTTATGAGCCATCTATATTTTAGTCACGGCTATTTTTAGTAAAAGTCTTGGACAGGTCACGCACAGTAAACGAAAATTAATGGCCCATAACCTGTCCATGACTTTTGCTATATACCGCTAATTAATCTTGGGGTGCTCGGAGGGAGGGGACGGGGTGGCAAACTGTGAGGAAGGCAGAAGCACTGGTGCTGGTGCATGGGGGTTGGCAGGGCTGGCAGGCTCCCTACCCACCTCCATGGGTCCCGGCAACTCCTACGCACAGGGGAACTGTAGCCAATAAGAGCTATGGGTGTGGGGTCTGTGGGTGCGGGCAGCACACGGAGCCCCCTGGCCTCTCCTTCTAAGAGCTGCAGGGACATCCCAGTGGGAGACAGGGTTCCCCCCACCCCGAGGTAAGAGCCACCCCACACTACAATCCCCTGCCCCTAGCCCTGAGTCCACTCCCACACACCAAAACTGCTGCTGCTGGCCCAGCTCCTTTCTTTCTTTCTTTCTTCATTTCTTTGCCTGGCAGTTCCATGGGTAGTTTCTTTGACTCAATTTCTCGCTCTTTGAATTCCAAAATTCTCTGTTGGGCAGCTGCTTCAGCTTTCTTCTGAGTTTCCATATCTTTTATCTGTAATTCTTTTAACTCCAAAAGTCTTTTATGTTCCTTTTCTTTTTCTTCTGCCTGAAAATCCTATTCAACATATTGTAACAAAGTTCCTCCTCTACCTTGGTGGGTCCTGCGCTTATTGGCGGGTTTTGCTTGCCTCAGAGATTCATGGCAGCCCTCAGTTTGGCCACTTTCATGGCTCAAATCTGCCGTTCACTCAGATAACCTCATCACTGGCCAGTATGGGGGAAAAAGAGTAAGAACAATCCCCACAGTTTCTGCTGATCCACCATGTGGGTCAGGAACCAGCTCAGAGACCTTCACCTCTGGTGGAAGCTCTTGTGTTGGGCCAGGAGTTGGGAGGTTTGGGGGAAACCCGGGCCCGCCCTCTACCCTGGATTCCAGCCCAGAGCCCTGTGGAATGCAGCTGTCTAGAGTGCCTCCTGGAACAGCTGTGTGACAGCTACAACTCCCTGGGCTACTTCCCCATGGCCTCCTCCCAACACCTTCTTTGTCCTCACGACAGGACCTTCCTCCAGATGTCTGTTAACACTTGTACTCCTCAGTCCTCCAGCAGTACGTCCTCTCACTCCCAGCTCCTTACGCACACACCTCACTAACTGGAGTGACAGCCTTTTTAAACCAGGTGTCCTGATTAGCCTTAATTAGTTCTAGCAGCTTCCCAGTTGGCTACAGGTGTCCTAATTAGCCTGCCTGCCTTAATTAGTTCTAGAAAGTTCCTGAGTGTTCTGGGATGGTCCCTGTTATCTTACCCAGGGAAAAGGGACCTGCTTAACCTGGAACTAATGTATCTACCTTCGACCACTCTCTTGTAGCCATCTGGTTTGACCCTGTCACAATATTCATAAATGATCTGGAAAAAGGGGTAAACAGTGAGGTGGCACAATTTGAAGATGATACAAAATTATTAAAGATAGTTAAGAGCCAGGCAGACTGCGAAGAGCTACAAAAGGATCTCTCATAACTGGGTGACTGGGCAACGAAATGGCAGATGACATTTAATGTTGATAAATGCAAAGTAATGGACATTGGAAAGCATAATCCCAACTATACATATAAAATGATGGGGTAAGTTAGCTGTTACCACTCAAGAAAGAGATCTCAGAGTCATTGTGGATAGTTCTCTGAAATCATCCATTCAATGTGCAGCGGCAATCAAAAAAGCAAACAGAATGCTGGAATAATTAACAAAGAGATAGATAATAGGACAGAAAATATCATGTTGTCTCTATGTAAATCCATGGTATGCCAACATCTTGAGTACTGAGTGCAGATGTGGTCGCCCCATCTCAAAAAAGATATATTGGAAATGGAAAAGGTTCAGAAAAGGGCAACAAAAATTATTAGGGGTATGGAACAGCTTCCATATGAGTAGAGGTTAATAAGCCTGGGACTTTTCAGCGTGGAAAAGATACGACTAAGGGGGGATATGATTGAGGTCTATAAAATCATGACTGGTGTAGAGAAAGTAGATAAGGAAGTGTTGTTTACTACTTCTCATAAAACAAGAACTGGGGTCACCCATTAATGGCTATTAGCCAGGATGGGCAGGGATGGTGTCCCCATCCTCTGTTTGCCAGAAGCTGGGAATGGGTGACAGGAGATGGATCACTTGATGATTACCTGTTCTGTTCATTCCCTCTGGGGCACCTGGCATTGACCACTGTAGGAAGACAGGATACTGGGCTAGATGGACCCTTGGGCTAACCCAGTCTGGCCGTTCTTATGTTCTTAATTGTCCCACTGTTCGAGCTGGGAGCAACACCCCATCAATGCTAAACTTTTATCACCAAGCAGGTCTGACTGGACACCTCAGTTTCCTCCATTTGGGTGCTTTTGACCAGAGCTACACAATCACCCCCAGCCTACTTAAAAGTAGTAGCTTTATTAACAGACAACATAAAGCATTAGAGAAAATGATTTTAAAATAACAGGCAGCTGTCACACATCTACACTCATCTATCTCATGTATCACTACAAGCTAAGTTACTCAGGCTTTGCCAAGGATTTCTTGGGACCAGTGGTGTAGCTAGAACAGAAAAACTGGGCGGGCCCACCTTTCAGGTGGGCAGGCAATGACAGGGGGACTGCATCTCCCCACAGAGACAGATTAGGAATTGTGGGGCCCTGGCTGGGCCAGGACAACTGGGGGTCCCTCCCCACCCCTTCTGCAGCTCCGCTCCTTCCAGACAGTGGCTTTGGGGAATGGGGGCTTGCTGCTCCTGGTGTTCCTGTGGATTAGTGGGGTCAGGGCAGGGGGGATTGCCCCACTTCCCCTACACAGCACTCCTGCAGGGGAGCAGGGTTGGGATGAATGGGAGTGACCCACTTCCCCTGTCCAGCGATCCTGCCTGCCAGTGGGTCCGGGTGGGGCTTCTCCCACTCCCCCCCTGCGCTCTTCCCATGCTCCGACCCACTCCCCGTGAGGAGAGGCAGGTGGAGGGAGTAGAGCAAGCACCCATGCTCGGACCCTGCTTATCCACAGGAGTGCTGGGTAGGTGGAGTTGATTGGGGCTGCTCCATTGGCCCAGACTCAGTTGCTAATATGCTGTTGGCCCAGACCGGCACCCACGAGGCACACCTCATTTGGGCTGGGTGACTAGGGCATCATCACGTGAGACTGGCAGGAGAGGGACACAGCTGGACACCGAGCTGCGGTCGGGAGTCCCAGCCAGTGGATTGGGAGGCTTTGCCCCGATTTGGGTGGGCCTGGATGCTAAACAGGTGGGCCACGGCCCACCCAGGCCCACCCATGACGACGCCCCTGCTTCGAACCCAGCCTAGTTTCCCTGTGTACCTGACAGCATCTTCCCATCTGTTTGCCCCTTTCTTTTGGAAGCAGCCTTTGCTGAAACCTGTGTGAGCCTGGGACCAGCCACCGTAGTGCTCAGCCATGTCCATGTTACTGGGAGAAGGTGTGAAGCTGACCTTTGCCCTGAGACTGCTTTCGCCCAACGAGACAGTCTAAGATGAGGAGCCCATGCCTGCTGCTCCACTGTTTGGCAGTTAGACCCATTCTGCCTCAATGGCTGCAAACACCGGTCTGGTGACTGTGCTGAAAGGCTTGACATTATCGTGACTATCCAACATTCCCCTCAGAAATCCACTACCTACCCCTCACTGTCACTCCTGAGCACCCCCACATCTGCCACAGACACCCAGGGGCTGGAGTCACGGGGCTTCCCAGAAGCCAGTTGTCACTGGAGGCTGTGGTAAGAGGCCTTTTATAGACAAATGTTGCTCTGTGGAACCCTGACACAGCCCTGATCTTAGGGTCCCAGAGTATCTGAGCACCTTGAATGTATTTATCCTCACGCCACCACTGTAAGGCAGGGCACGGCTATTATCCACCTGTGCAGGGGGTCAGAGACAGCCCAGGGCTTGCCCACAGTCACATGTGGCAAAGGAATCAAACCCAGCTGTCTGGAGTTGCAGAGCCATGCCCAGACAACAGGACCAGACTTCCAGCCATCTGAGTGGTGACAGGCCTGGCTGGATTCTCTGCTACACCAGCAGAGCTCCTGCCTTCGCCATACAGAGCAGGGACGGCAAGGAGCCAGTTAGAGGGGGTTGATTTGCTGGCCTGTTCTCCTCCCTGCATCAGTGGGGTTTAGAGCAGCCTAGGGGCTGAGCTAAACTCTGTCCACTGGTAACAGCTTTCAAGTGCACAGCTCACTCTTGCTAAGTCCTTGGGGATGGGAGCCACACCAGAGTGCCCCCTAGTGGCCTGAGGTAGCCCTGCAGACACCCTGCCCTTCCCTCTAAGGTCCATGCAATAATTTACTCTCAGCCTGGAGTACTTAAAACAAGAGCCCCCTTTGTGGGGTCGCATTAATTCAGTCTTCTCTAAAACACAAGATCTCCTACCCTCCAGCCCCATTCTTCTGCTTTCCTCAGGAGCCCTCCACAAAACTTCTTTTTGGCGTGAGCATAGGTTCAGGCTTGCTGCAACCCCTGCTCCTTTTCTGCAGAGGCGCCGCTCCCTGTCCCATCTCTTCCAACTAGGCCATTCCCCCTACTCCTCCACTTCCCCTGATGCTCCACCCCCCACCCCCACAGCCAGGCCACCTGCCAGGCTGTGGTAAGAGCTATCCCGGGAGCCAAGGCTGGTGTGGGGAGCTCCAGAGTCTCCATCTTCTCTGGGGTTCATCTTGGGGGGCAGGAACACAGGCTGGGGGCTTCTCTTGGGCCCCACAGCCCTCTATCAAGGGCAGGTGGAGGATCTGGGGCTCCTGACAGTGGCTCACGCTCCCCAGACACCTTTTACCATAGCCTGGCTTTAGCTTCTGGCCTGGAGAATGGGAGGAGCGTTGAGGGAAGAGGAGGAGCAGAGGGAGGGGCCACACAGGGGAAGAAGAGGGGCAGGGCAGCATCACAGAAGGGGTGGGGATCCTGCCTCTGTCCCTTTTTTCATTTTGAAGAGGTGGTCACCGTACAGTGAATGGGCTGGGCTGGGGTAGGAGCCAGCTGTGTCTCTGTTGGGGAGATGAGGACCGTTTCCGCTCTTTTTCATTGCTGGGGAAGCACAAATGGGGGGAGGAGGAGGAGGAAACCCGGGCCTGAGTCTCTTGCCAGGACTCCTGTGGGTCAGGCCCTCACTCACACAGCCAGCTCTGCCCTGCCTCCGTGGGGAGTGCGCTCAGAGGTGTGCTGTGTGCAGAGCCATTAATGGTCTTAGGGGCTTTGCCTGAATGGCTTCTCTGGCGGGTCCTGCTTTAATCATGTCTTCGACATGACTCAGTCACAAGCACCTGGCTGAGGTCGTGGGGGAAGGGTGCCCCTGGAACAGCCCCTGTCCACAGCTGGTGCAGCCCCCCTAGATCACACAGCATGCAGATCTTTCGGGAAGGGCCAGGACTGTGACAGCAGAACTGCTCTGCATTGTTTTTCATGGCCTGTGAATGTTTAAATACAGACGGGACAGGGAAAGGCCAGGTGTAATAGGAAACAACATCCACATCCTTTCTCTTTATTGACTGTATCAATAAGAATTCTGAGGTCGGAGCAGCCATCGACACGGCTCTTTATGGGGCAACATCCCAGCATTCCCCTGACTCTCCAGGAACAAAGTCACTTTTCAAATGCTGCTGCCTGCCTGGGTCTCCTTCACCCTGTGCACTGTCCTCCCTCACCAACCGCTCTCCAATTGCTTCAGGCCTTAGACCCTGTCTGAACCTGTCTCTGCATAGTGGAGGTCAGTAGTTCAGGTCATTCTAGATTTAAGGGTCCAGGATGGAATAGGTGGCCTGTATTTTTCATCTCCCATGTCAACAGCACTGGAGCCGGATGATGAACTGACACTTCACTTGACGAACACCCTGATTATCCTTGCACGAAGGTGTTTGCTTTTCACACTGTACACAATTGGGTTCATCAGGGGTGGGACGAGCAGGTAGATATAGCCCAGGAGAATCTGAAGCAGGGGAGAAGAGCCCTCGCCGAATCTGTGTACCACAGACAGGCCGATCATTGGCGTGTAGAAGAGCAGGACGGCGCAGAGGTGGGAGACGCAGGTGTTCAGGGCCCTAAGACATTCCGCGTGGGATGTGATGCTCAGCACTGTTTTGAGAATCATCACATAAGAGAGAAAGATGAGCAGCGAGTCCAGACCCACCGTCAAGAGTGCAACAGACAAGCCATAGATGCTGTTCACTCTGATATCCGAACAAGCCATCTTCATGACGTCCTGGTTTATGCAATAGCAATGGGAGAGGACATTGGATCGACAATATTGCAACCGTTGAAGGAGAATAGGCAGTGGGAGTATTACAGCCACCCCTCTTAGCACACACACCTGTCCCATCTTGCCTATTCTTGGCAGGGTTAAGATAGAAGCGTATCTCAGCGGGTCACGGATCGCGATGAAGCGGTCAAAGGCCATCAACAAGAGCACAGAGGAATCAATGCATTCAAGCAAGTGGATGAAGAACAACTGGGCAAAACAGGCATTGAGGCTGATCTCTCTAGAGTTAAACAAGACTATACCCAGTGTCGTCGGCATCGTGGAAATCGCTAAGGCAAGGTCTGTGATGGCCAACATGGAAAGGAAAATGTACATGGGCTCGTGGAGGCTTGGATCTGTTTTTATAATGAACAGAATGACCGAATTTCCTACCATGGAAATAACATACATTAAGCAGAAGGGGATAGAGATCCAGAGATGCAAGTCTTCCTGCCCTGGTATGCTTGTGAGAAGGAACACTTCAGTGTTGATTTTGGTGTCATTGACAGCTGACATAATGTACTGGGCAGGTCTGAGGAGTTCTGAACTTTCCTTCCTAAAAGGAAAAAGGACAGGAGACTAGATGAGATTTAATGAGACATCTTTCTGCTCTCAGTGAAGTCTAGAGACTCCCAGGAGTACAAGGAAGATCAGCAAAAACATAGTCTTGGAATTATACAACAGATAGGAAGAGGCATTGCCAGAGTGGATGAGACCCATTGCCCATTTAGCCAAATATCCAGTGGCCAGTTCCAGATGCTTCAGAGGAAGTGGAAGACACCCTGCAAAAGGCAGGTTTGAAATAACTCGCACCCACTAATTAGACAAATAGTGCAGTGTAAATAAGGAAAGTTTAGAGCCCATCCAAGAATTTTTGAAACAATCCTCATTACTCTAATTACTCTATATAAACATCCAGTCCCTCTTTGAATCCTGTCCAAGTCTTGGCCCCATTGATGTCTGGTGGCTGGGAGTTCCACAGCCTACTTGAACGCTGTGTGATTTTACAATTGTGGCTTTCCCACAGACACTCTTTCTGGCCCTCCACTTCTGAGTGTGGCCCATTGTATCATGACATGTGTGTAAACACATGGCAAGTGCATGGGTTAAACTGTCATTGTATTTATCTGTCCTGCACTGAAGCTATTTATAAACATATTTCATTGCCTCATGATATATCCTTTTTTATTTTCTCCACTCCTGAGAGTCCAAATTAAGCCACAGCCACTTTGCAGTACATGAGATCCATTCTTAGGCACAAGTTCTTAATTCAATAACATTGACTTGAAAGGCATCACTCCAGATGCACCTGTATAAATTCAGTCATAACTAGGCTCTGTTAACTTTCCCTTACAAATTTCTCCAGGTGATATGCTCTGACCCCCCCCAAATCAATACAAGAGGAGCTGAAGTGCTTTGCCTGGCATATGTTGACTGAATCCAGAGAGTTCAATAATCCTACAGCTTTCTCTTCATCCTCACGGGACCTGCATCCTCTCCCCATGCAACCGTCTGTAGATATTTGGCAAGTTACAAGCTAACACAGACATTTACTTCAGTTGGGCGGATGTGGGGTTAGTGTCACATATGGGTGAATGGTGAAAACTGTAGCTTTGCACTAATATCCAGCTGAGTTTGCAAGTTACTTCAGCCATGGTCGTGTAAGAGGTCATATGCATAAATTCCATATAACCACTATTACGCTCCCCTTTCCTGCACCTCAGCTCTACTCTGCTGAAACACAGACCAGCGGTTCTGTTGTCTCATGACTTTTTGGAAAGTCTTGTACAGATATTGCAGAGGGATTGTGTTCTTGACCTTGAACATAAGTGTTAGAAACAGCTACTGGTCAGTTACCAGGTGAAGGAATCGTACAACTGCTCACTGAACAGAGGGTTAAGAGCACAAACCCATTGCAAACAGTATGTGGAGTATTGTAGCTCCTCTGTCCCCAAGTTAATAGCTGACTGGTTTCCCACAGTTCTGTCCTCTCAGTCTGCAGCCTGTATCCGGAGTGGTAACAGGCATTGGGATGAGTATAAAATTTTTTTATTCCCTGAGCTCTCACTCCCTGGTACATAGTAACCCCAGGAGCTGTTATTCAGGCACGATGAGGGTTTGTAGAAAGTGGATTTCCAAGTCAAATGTGTGAGTATTCATGGAAACGGAACTTCATTTCACACAGGAAAGTAGTCTATTGCTCTCGTTCTCTCTCTCTCTCCTTCTCTCTCTCTCTGAGTGTCTCTGTCCTGTATTCCTAAAATCCATAGCACCTGTAAATGGTATTGGCACAGACGTGGAGCTGAGATGCCATAATTAATGCGTAGGTTAAACCCAGTTCTGGGGATGTTTACTTATAGCTATCTTGGGTTAACTACTGGGGTGTTTATGCTACGGCTATATTGGGTGAAACCAGATTGGCTCTTCTTAATGTAATAGCAGGCTGCTGCAAAACACGAAGGAAGGGAAGCAACAGCTGAAGAAAAGCCATTTCTCAGCAAGCACTTCAGGGAGGTTGAGAGACAACACTGGACCTACAGGCTGGGAAGAGCCTATTGCCGGGCTCCAGCCACATTACCCAGCTTTGTCAGTGCTGGAAGTCTGTAGAGAGGTGGGGCAGGTGTTGGTGAGAAATTTTTCAGAATGACAGGCACAGAGACCACTGGGGAAGTTTGAAGGCCCTCAGCCTGCCTGGTTCCCCATTAGAGTGGTAGGATTTGGAGTCAGACGCGTACAGGCTGTTTTTTGAAAACCCTCTTATTTTCCCATGTTATGCTTTATTCCTACAGTTCACATTAAACAGCACTTTGGTTGAAGAAGGCTGGCTGGTCACTCATCTCACCACTACTCACGGCCTCCCAGAGGGAAGAACCACAGGTGCTGAACCCACTCGGACCTGCAGGGCCAGCCCAGTCAACCCTCAGTGTGCTGTGCCACAGGTCCAGTCTGAGGGTGGGAGTATCGTGGAATGCCATCCCATGAGAAGGCAGGGTATGAGGCCCGACATGTGGCACTCAGAGATCAGAGAGCGGGAAGAGATGCCAGTAGCCCGGTAACTCTGAGGGTTATCTACATGAGAGAGATTCTAGCGCCCTCAGCCAGTCAGGAAATAGAAATATTCCTCCTCAGACCTTTCACCACAGAGCAATCAGCTCTGAATTCCTGTGTTCACAATTAACCTGGAGAATAAACCCTTTGAAAATGCATTTGCTGATTAAATTTCCAGCAGCAAATAAACCTGAGGCAACTGGGGAAGTAGTCACTGATATTCTGTGTGGTCTCCTCGCGCTCAGCCCCTGGCAGGATCGGGCCCAGAGCATACAGCACCTCTAGAAATGGGACCCCTTGAGAAGTCCTGACTCAGGGTTTTGGGGTTTTAACACTCCGAGCTCATTTTGAATCTCAGATTTCTGTGTAGCTTGAACAACCCACCGAGGTCCATGGACAGATGTAGCGGTGGGGTTCCCAAGCTACCTAGCACTGCCTTTCCTCTTCAGCCCTGTCACTGAGTCACCCCCACAGCCCAGCTGAGTCCTCTGCTACTGCACAGAACATCCACAAATGGAAACAGCTTGCAGCCTTTCCCCTTCACTTCGCATTTTAAAGATACTGAAACCTTCCAACATACCCAATTCCTGCTAGAAGGGGGGCCGCTGACACCAGAGGTCTTCACCCTAAAGGACAAGGAGTCATAGAAGAGATTGCATGGGCAGCGGGCAGTATCTGTTCAAAGAGAGAGGCAGCTGCCTTTATGAAGCATGCCTGCACATTCCCTTGGGGTCCACTTGGCCATCAGGGAACCTCAGCTGCTTGGCTTAGTGTGCACCAGCTTTAACCCCCGTCACGGCAAATGGGAAACTGCAGGAGGCCAAATCACAGGGGATGCGTGTTGATCCTACCCAACTGGACTGCAGTGCCAGCCCTCTGAGAGAATCTATTCCTGGAATACAGGCTTTTCATCACAGTTGGTATGTTTCTGATTTGTCACATGGATAGCTTGGGGGTGGCTCCGTGTTAACAATGATACTATCACAGATATGATCCTGCTGACATGAAATAAAATAAATTATAATAAAATAATAAAATAAAATCTAATAATAATAATAATAATAATGTAGCAACAGATTCGTCCTCCACAGCCCCCTTTCCTACATTACAAACCCAGGGTGCAGGCCAGGGAAAGGAAATTCCACAAGGCTCCCTACATGGAAATATCCCTCAGATCGTTCAAACAGGAAAGGTCCCTTCCCTTCTCCCTGAGGAATGAAACGAAGGACCAGGATCCAAAGTTATGCACAGATCTCAGTGATCCACTTCCAGCTAGGCCTACCCATGATCTGTGTGCCTCCACAACTGCTCTAGGAAGCTCTCCAGGTCTATGGTAGCGCAGATTCATTAGAGATGTTCTACCAGGGCCTGTCACAGTAGCCACTGCCCACAGGATATGCCTAAGGAGCATTGTACAGGGTGGAGGGGTCTGTACAGAGATGGGAAGGCTGGTCAGTGTAACTAATGGGCGTAAGAACCCAGCCATGGACTGGTTGGGAGGTTTAGACCGTTCCATACCCAGAGTGCAGCCATAGACTCAGTCAGTGAAAGCTTTGTTCATGTTACAAGTGAAAGGGAGATGAGAAACCTCCAGTTTCTCTTGGGGATCCAAAATGTCAACTTTGTAAACAAAGGCTGTTCCGTATATATCCCACATTGAGGGGATATATAATGAGTTTGCACGGTACAGATCCCTGTGCAGTGCAAGATGGTATAACTGTGGGCTTATTCTCCAGAAAGGGTGTAAGGCTGAGGAGCTGGGAAATTGGCTATTGTTAGGATATAGATATTCAGGCCTGTCTGCAAAAGCCTGTACTTTAAGAATTTAGGGGTATTCTTATCACTTGGCTAGTTCTAGAGGTATAAAAGAAAGAATCAAAATCACTGTCTGCTGGTGTAAGGGCCCTCTCTTACTGTGACTGTTTGAGGCCCTGTTCTTAGGCTAAGGCCTTTGGCTAAGCAGCAGAAGCAGCCATAAGCTGGGAAGCGACCGGTCACCTCCTCACATTCCAAACTAGTCACATTGAAAGAAGGTGCTATTGGGCTGTCCTGAATACAATCCTGTCCTGAATACAATCCTGACCTGATAATTCCTATCACCTCCAGAGAAAGGGAAGTGCCTAGAAAATGTAAAAGGAAACTTAGTTTGATAGCATCCTGTCTGGCAAGAACTCACTTATCAATAGCTGGGATGTGAAATCCTCACTTCTGTATTGTTTTGTCATTAGAGTTCCCACTTTGCTATTGTTTGTCTGTATAATCTCTGTCTGGTTCTGTGATTGTTTCTGTCTGCTGTATAATTAATTTTGCTGGGTGCAATCTAATTAAGGTGGTGGGATATAATTGGTTAGCTAATCATGTTACAATATGTTAGGATTGGTTAGTTAAATTTCAGTAGAATGATTGGTTAAGGTATAGCTAAGAATATTACTATATAAATTAGGGGCAAACAGGAAGTAAGTTGGGATTCGAAAATAAGGAAAAAGGAACTTGTATTTAAGCTTGCTGGAAGTTCACCCCAATAAACATCGAATTGTTTGCACCTTCGGACTTCGGGTATTGTTGCTCTCTGTTCATGCGAGAAGGACCAGGGGAGTGGGAGAGTGAAGGAATAAGCTCTCTAACAGCTATTGTCTCCTATTTGTCCTTCAGTGGCTTAGGTAAAGCATTCTGGTAGCTCAGCTGGGATTGTGGTGCCACCTGCTGTCGTGTTGGGTGATAACAGGGCCTGGAGTCTGACTCTGTCACCAGCAGAGCCGTGTGAGAGAGGCCAGCCCAGTTGAAGTGTTAAGGGCCTCAGCAGTTCCACCAGTTCCTAAACTGCACCCCAGGACTGACAACCCATCACAGAGGTTTTAGAACAAACTGCGAAGAGTTACAAAGGGATACCACAAAACTCAGTGATTGGACAACAAAATGGCAGATGAAATTCAGCGCAGATAAATGCAAAGTAATGAGCATTGGAAAACATAATCCCAATTATACCTGTGAAATGATCTTCCCAAATTAGCTGTTACCACTCAAGAAAGAGATCATGGAGTCATTGTGGATAGTTCTCTGTAAAAATTCACTCAGTGTGTAGCAGAAGTCAAAAAAAGCTCATAGAATGTTGGGAACCATGGTTTCCAGATATAATTGGCCTGGACAGGCTAAGTCTGCCCTGGTGCAGCTGTGGCTGCTGGCCGCCGGTTGTGGGGTTTGCCCAGGGAATTTTTTGCTTATTATTATGCACCATGCATTTTAAAGTGTGAATGGGGAGGCAGTATGTGTTACTCATCTTCCTGGGTTCATCGGTGATCTCCCTGGAGTCCATGGAGATTACTGATGAACCCAGGAAGATGAGTAACACAGACTGCTGTGACAGATTGTCACCCCGGGGGTGTAGTCTGAGAGCAATGGGAACCACTGGGCACCTTAATCCTCCAACTTGGCAGGCCAATCTAACACTGCTTTCTTGGTAACACGGCCAGCTTCTGCAATCTCTGTTATCACCCAGCAGGACTGCAGGTGGGGCCACACACCCAAATGAGCTGCCTGAGTGCTTTACCTAAGCCACTCAAAGTCAGGCAGGAGACAACAGCCAATTTCCAAGCTCCCCCGCCTTTCAACCTTGCTGGAGCCTAAACCCAAAATTATACCCTCTTGCACTGCACAAGTGCCTGTACAGTGTAAGCTCATTAATAAAGATCACTTTCCCATTGATGTGGGAATGATATGCAACAGCATTTGGACACAGAACTGAGATTTTTGCCAGACACATTGCTCAAATCATGCTGGTAAAGATAAAGCATAAAAAAATATTAACTACAAAAGGATGGATTTTAAGTGATTATAAGTGATAGCAAACAGATCAAAGCAGATTACCTGTCAAATAAATAAAAATGCTAACTAAGCCTAACATACTAGATCGTTTGGATATAAATTACCAATTTCTCACCCTGACTGGTGATACAAGCAGTCCACCAAGTCTCCATGTGCAGGCAAGAAACGCCTTTGGCCTGGGACCATCATTTCCACCAGGTCAGTCTTTCTTCCTCAGCTGGGCAAAACAGGCATTGAGGCTGATCTCTCTAGAGTTAAACAAAACTATACCCAGTGTCGTCGGCATGGTGGAAATCGATAAGGCAAGGTCTGTGACGGCCAACATGGAAAGGAAAATATACATGGGCTCATGGAGGCTTGGATCTGTTTTTATAATGAACAGAATGACTGAATTTCCTACTACGGAAATAACATACATTAAGCAGAAGGGGATAGAGATCCAGAGATGCAAGTCTTCCCGCCCTGGTATGCTGGTGAGAAGGAACACTTCAGTGTTGATTTTGGTGTCATTGACAGCTGACATAATGTACTGGGCAGGTCCGAGGAGTTCTGAACTTTCCTTCCTAAAAGGAAAAAGGACAGGAGACTAGATGAGATTTAATGAGACATCTTTCTGCTCTTAGTGCAAGTCTAGAGACTCCCAGGAGTACAAGGAAGATCAGCAAATACATAGTCTTGGAATTACACAACAAATAGGAAGACAGGCATTGCCAGCGTGGATCAGACCCATTGCCCATTTAGCCTAATATCCAGTGGCCAGTTCCAGATGCTTCAGAGGAAGTGGAAGACACCCTGCAAAAGGTAGGTTTGAAATAACTCACACCCACTAATTAGACAAATTTTGCAGTGCAAATAAGGAAGGTCAGGTTTTCCTCCTCAGGTGTTTGAAGGAGGTTTCTTGTGTGTGGAGTGAGTCCAAGAAATTATGTCATTCCCAACCTTATATATTTTTTCCATAGGGCGAGGACCCTTTGTTTCAAGACAAGTTCCCAGCCCATTGTATGGAAAATACAGGTACCAAAATGGAGTTCAATATCAAATGGTCTGGTCCCATGTCCTTGGATGCCCTGTTGAGGCATAGCATCCATTACTGATAGGCTGGCTGAAACATTCACAGGAAAGCTAAGTTCTTCCATGGTCCATTGTCTTTGTTTATGAGCCATCAGTAAGGCTATATTTTAGTCACAGATAATTTTAGTAAAAGTCATGGACAGATCTCGCGCAGTAAACAAAAACTCATGGCCCGTGACCCGTCCATGGCTTTGACTATGCACCCTAAGTAAAACGTGGGCAGAGGGCTGTGGGCGCCCTAGGGGTTGTGGTCCGGATGCACTTCATGTGGTGAAGGGGGATGGCCTGGGACCATGCTGGTGCTGGGGGTGGGTGGGCAGTCTGTGCCACATGGCCCGGGAACCCCGCTGGTGCTGGGGGGTGGGGAAACAGCGCCATGTTGGTGGTGGGGCACGGGGGTTGGTAGGGCTGGCAGGCTATCTACCCACCTGCATGTGTCCCTGCAGCTCCTGTGCATATGGGAACTGCAGCCAATAGGAGCTGCGGGGGTGGAGTCTATGGGCATGGGCAGCATACGGAACCCCCTGGCCCTCCTTCTGGGTGCTGCAGGTACATGACAGTGGGAGACAGGGTTTTCCCCGCCCCGGGGTAAGAGCCACCCTGCACTATAACCCCCTGCCCTGAGCCCATTCCCACATACCCAAACTGCTCCTGCTGTTGCTGGCCCAGATGCTTTCTCTTTCTTTCCTTCTCCTCCATTTCTTTGCTTGGCAGTTCCATGACTAGTTTCTTTTATTCAATTTCTTGCTCTCTGAGTTCCAAAATTCTCTAGTGGGCAGCTGCTTCAGCTTGCTTCTGAGCTTCCATATCTTTTATCTGTAATTCTTTTAACTCCAAAAGTCTTTTCTTTTCCTTTTCTTTTTCCTCTGTCTGCAATCAGCACAGCTCCACTTTCACAACAGTTTCACTCTCACTCATTTTCCTGCTTCTCTGTCCCTACTTCCCTTTTCTGA
This sequence comes from Natator depressus, assembly GCF_965152275.1. Taxonomy (NCBI): domain Eukaryota; kingdom Metazoa; phylum Chordata; order Testudines; family Cheloniidae; genus Natator; species Natator depressus. The sequence continues at coordinate 6,305,518 of NC_134234.1, forward strand.
AATAAGCAAACAGATAATAAAAGTGATAACCTCTTTGTCAGATCTCACATATATCTCCCATTAAAATCTCCACCACTGTATGAAGTGAAAATCTCATTTAGAAAAGCAAGCTATGCATTTCACACTCCTTGCTGAGCCACTGCGATTGGTTGCCAACCCTGGGTTGCTGTCTGGGAGCCATTGGAACCGCTGATCCCCAAACCATTCAGCTGGGCTGGCCTCTCTCACACTGCTCTTCTGGTGACACTGCCAGCATCTCCAGGCCTTGTTATCAACCAACATGACATCAGGTGGTGCTGCACACCCAACTGATCTACCTGAGTGCTTTACTTAAGCCTCTCAAGGACAAACAGGAGACAAGAGCCAATTTCGCAGCTCACCAGACTTGCACCCTTCCTGGAGTATAAAGCCAGAATTACACCATCTTGCACTGCACAGGGATCTGTAAAATCAAACTCATTAATATAGGTTGCTTTCCCCTCAGTGTGGGAGAGAGATGCAACAGACTTTGTTTACAGAGCTGAAATTTTCCCAAACACATCATTTAAAACAAACTGGTTATGATAAAACATAGACCAAGTTTATTAACTACAGAAAGATATTTTAAATGATAGCAAACAGATCAAAGCAGATTACCTAGCAAATAAACAGAGCTGCGAACTGAGCCTAATAAACTAGATAGATAGGATATGAATTGACAGTTTGTCAGCCTGATTGATGATACAAGCAGACCACAAAGTTTTCATACACAGGCTAGAAATTCCTTTAGCCGGGGTCCAAGACTTCCCTGGGTTCACTCTTTGTTCCTCCTGTGTTTCCAGAAGTTCTCGTGTGTGGGGAGTGAGGCCAAGAGAGGATGTCACTCTCTGCCTTATATAGGTTTTTTCATAGAAAAAATTATACATAAATATCTATAAAAATCCCAATTCTTCTTGGCCAGCCTCTATCCTTGTTGAGTGCCTGTCAGCATTCAGGGGAGCAACTTAAGTTGCACCCAAGATTACGATCCACTCAAGTCAACTATTCATGGAGTCATAGCCATGACTATAACAACTATTTGTATAGTTTTCCCATATAGGAGGAACCCTTTGTTTCAAGCCAAGTTCCCAGCCCAGTTTGTGGAAAAATACAGGTACCAAAATGGAGTTCACTGTCATGGTGTCTGGTCCTAATATACATAACTACACATACAAAAATGGTACATGCATACATATAGGATAACCATATTCAGCAAATCATAACTTGTCAAATGACACCTCACAAGACATATATTATACCAGATGCTTCATAATTATGTCATAATCATATCACTATGATGAATATGGGTGCAGCAAGACAACCTCCTCTATTGACACCTCAATGTGGAACAGTTCCTCAGATGTCTCACCTAAAAAGAATGGCTCAGTTGTGGGAATCTCCCTCACATCCTCTTCAGTGAAGACCAATGAAAAGGTTTCATTTAGCCTCTCTGCAACAGCCTCATCTTCCTTGATCGCTCCTTTACCACCTTAATCGTCCATTTGCCCCATTGATTTTTGACAGTCTTCTGCTTCTCACGTACTTTGAAAAGAAATTGTTGCTAATTTTTGTTTCATTTGCTAGTTGCTTTTCAGATCTTTTGAACTCATTATGCAGTATTGCGAAGCCCCATTCAACAAGTATAAGTCACTCCCCCCCAAACCATGAGATTGGTTTAAAACTAATGAGACACATTAATATGGGGTCCATTTTCATTTGCCTTTGGTGTACGAGCCTTTGGGGTCAGCTGCTTCAGGTTGTTGAAAGGGATGCCAAGTGATTAAAAAAATTAATCGTGATTTAATCATTCAATTTAAAATAATTGTGATTAATTTCCCAATTAATTGCACTGTTAAACAATAATAGACTATCATTTATTTAAATATTTTGCATTTTTTCTACATTTTCAAACATATTGATTTGAATTATGACACAGAATACAAAGTGTACAGTGCTCACTTAATATTTATTTTGGATAAGTAGCTCATGTCGTCTTGGATTTAAGGGTCCAGGATGGAATAGGTGGCCCATATTTTTCGTCTCCCATGTCATCAGCGCTGGAGCCAAATGTTGAACTGACCCTTCACTTGATGAACACCCTGATTATCCTCACACAAAGGTGTTTGCTTTTCATACTGTACACAATTGGGTTCATCAGGGGTGGGAGGAGCAGGTAGATATAGCCCAGGAGAATCAGAAACAAGGGAGAAGAGCCCTCGCCCAATCTGTGTATCAAAGACAGGCCGGTCATTGGAGTATAGAAGAGCAGGATGGCGCAGAGGTGGGAGATGCAGGTATTCAGGGACCTAAGACACTCTACCTGGGACGTGATGCTCAGCACTGCTGCGAGGATCATCACATAAGAGAGAAAAATGAGCAGCGAGTCCAGCCCCACCGTCAAGAATGAAAGAGACAAGCCATAGATGCTGTTTACTCTGATATCTGAACAAGCCATCTTCATGACATCCTGGTTTATGCAGTAGCAATGGGAGAGGACATTGGATCGACAATATTGGAACCGTTGAAGGAGAAAAGGGAGTGGGAGTATTACAGCCACCCCTCTTAGCACACACACCAGTCCCATCTTGACTATTCTTGGAAGGGTTAAGATGGAAGCATATCTCAGTGGGTTACAAATCATAGAATATCAGGGTTGGAAGGGACCTCAGGAGGTCATCTGGTCCAACCCCCTGCTCAAAGCAGGACCAATCCCCAATCAAATCATCCCAGCCAAGGCTTTGTCAAGCCTGACCTTAAAAACGTCCAAGGAAGGAGATTCTACCACCTCCCTAGGCAACGCATTCCAGTGTTTCACCACCCTCCTAGTGAAAAAGTTTTTCCTAATATCCAACCTAAACCTCCCCCACTGCAACTTGAGACCATTACTCCTTGTCCTGTCCTCTTCTACAACTGAGAATAGTCTAGAACCATCCTCTCTGAAACCACCTCTCAGGTAGTTGAAAGCAGCTATCAAATCCCCCCTCATTCTTCTCTTCTGCAGACTAAACAATCCCAGTTCCCTCAGCCTCTCCGCATAAGTCATGTGTTCCAGACCCCTAATCACTTTTGTTGCCCTTCGCTGGACTCTCTCCAATTTATCCACATCCTTCTTGTAGTGTGGGGCCCAAAACTGGACATGAGGCCTCACCAATGTCGAATAGAGGGGAACGATCACGTCCCTCGATCTGCTCGCTATGCCCCTACTTATACATCCCAAAATGCCATTGGCCTTCTTGGCAACAAGGGCACACTGCTGACTCATATCCAGCTTCTCGTCCACTGTAACCCCTAGGTCCTTTTCCGCAGAACTGCTGCCTAGCCATTCGGTCCCTAGTCTGTAGCTGTGCATTGGGTTCTTCCGTCCTAAGTGCAGGACCCTGCACTTATCCTTATTGAACCTCATCAGGTTTCTTTTGGCCCAATCCTCAAATTTGTCTAGGTCCCTCTGTATCCTATCCCTGCCCTCCAGCGTATCTACCACTCCTCCCAGTTTAGTATCATCCGCAAATTTGCTGAGAGTGCAATCCACACCATCTTCCAGATCATTTATGAAGATATTGAACAAAACCGGCCCCAGGACCGACCCCTGGGGCACTCCACTTGACACCGGCTGCCAACTAGACATGGATCCATTGATCACTGCCCGTTGAGCCCGACAATCTAGCCAACTTTCTACCCACCTTATAGTGCATTCATCCAGCCCATACTTCTTTAACTTGCTGAAAAGAATACTGTGGGAGACCATGTCAAAACTTTGCTAAAGTCAAGAAACAATACATCCACTGCTTTCCCTTCATCCACAGAATCAGATTTACCTGTACAAATTCAATCAGAACCGGGCTCTGTTAATTTTCCCTTACCAAATGATCCCAGTGATACACTCTGACCCCCCAAAACCCTTCCAAGGGAAGTTGAAGTGCTTTGAATGGCTAATGTTGTCTGAATCCAGAGAGTTCAACCATCCTACAGGCTTCTCTTCATCCTCACAGGACCTTCGTCCTCTTCCCATGCAACAGTCTGTAGATATCTGGCAAGTTACAAGCTAAAATGGAGTTACTTCAGCTGGGCAGGGTAGGGATTGCTATCACAATGGGTGAATACTGCAAACACTGGTGTTGCACTATTATCCAGTTAAGTGTGCAAATTACTTCAGCCATGCTCATGTCAGAGGTGATCGGCGTAAATGACTTACAACCACAATAACACTCCCCTTTCCTGCACCTCAGCTCTACTCTTTGCTGAAACATTGACCAGAGGTTCTGGTCTCTCAGAACTTTCTTGAAAGTCTTGAACAAGTATTGCAGCATTATTATGTGCATGACCCTTAATATAACTGTCATAAAATAGCACAAACCTATTGCAAAAAGTATGTAGAGTATTTTTGAAATACGTTCTAATGCAGAAGTCATTAAGTCATAAAGTCACCACTGCTCTTTCCTGTAGATATACCAACAACTCTGCTGCTAACTTTTGATATACAGGCACGGCATGAAAGTTTGGTTTCTAATATTTAAATTACAAAGAAGAGTTTTGGCATAATATTTTCATATCTCTTCTTTAGTACACACATGTCAACCCATTCTTTCTCCTCTGATCTTCTTTCAGATATTTCTCATTTTAGAGTGGGTCTTAAAATGTAGCGTCTGTCATCTGGATTTCTTCAGAACCTGAAAAGATCACAGCATCTCAGTCCTCAGTCAATCATTTGTCAACAAAAAAAGTCAAGAAGCTCCTCTCTCCCTGGGTTTAAAGCTGACCTTTACACCTCAGGTTCTGTTCTGTAGGTCTGTAGTCTATATTGGGAGTGGTAAAAATCATTGGGGTCAGTATAGAAAATATTCATTCCCTGAGCTCTCACTCTCTAGTACATAGTATCCCCAGCACCTGTTATTCAGCCACCATGAGGGTTTGCAGGAAGTGGATTTCAAAGTCAAATGCATGAGTATTCATAGAAATGGACTGCATTTCACACATTAAATTAGTTGTCAAGGTTCCTTCCCCACTCTGAACTCTAGGGTACAGATGTGGGGACCTGCATGAAAACCTCCTAAGCTTACTTTTACCAGCTTAGGTTAAAACTTCCCCAAGGTACAAATTATTTTACCCTTTGCCCCTGGACTTCCACTGCCACCACCAAACTTTATCTGGGTTCCTGAGAAAACGTAGTTTGGACACATCTTTTCCCCCAAAATCCTCCCAACCCTTGCACCCTACTTCCTGGGGAAGGTTTGGTAAAAATCCTCACCAATTTGCATAGGTGACGACAGACCCAAATCCTTGGATCTTAGAACAATGAAAAAGCATTCAGTTTCCTTACAAGAAGACTTTTAATAGAAGGAAAAAAAAATCACCTCTGTAAAATCAGGATGGTAAATACCTTACAGGGTAATTAAATTCAAAACATAGAGAATCCCTCTAGTCAAAACCTTAAGTTACAAAAAAGACACACAGACAGGAATATTCATCCTATTCAGCACAGCTATTTTCTCAGCCATTTAAAGAAATCATAATCTAACACATACCTAGCTAGGTTACTTACTAAGTTCTAAGACTCCATTCCTGTTCTGTCTCCGGCAAAAACATCACACAGACAGACCCAGACCCTTTGTTTTTCTCCCTCCTCCCAGCTTTTGAAAGTATCTTGTCTCCTCATTGGTCATTTTGGTCAGGTGCCAGCGAGGTTACCTTTAGCTTCTTAACCGTTTACAGGTGAGAGGATTTTTCCTCTGGCCAGGAGGGATTTTAAAGGGGTTTACTCTTCCCTTTATATTTATGACAGTAGTCTATTGTTCTCTCTCTCTCTCTCTGATATCGGGGGTAGCCGTGTTAGTCTGTATCCACAAAAAAAACTAAGGAGTCGGGAAGGAGTCTGTTAGTCTTTAAGGTGCCACCAGACTCCTTGTTGTTTCTCTCTCTTTGACAGTCTCTGTCCTGTGTTCATAAAATACGTAGCACCCGGGAACAGCATTGGGTCAGATGTGGAGCTGAGCTGCCATAATTAATCTGTATGTTAAACTTAATTCTTGGGATGTTTCCTGTATAGCTATATTGGGTTAACTCTTGGGATGATTATGCCATGGCTATATTGGTTTAACACAGTCTTGTTCTTCTTAATTTAATCACAGGCTGCTGGAAAACAAGCAGGAAGGGAAGCAACAGCTCAAGAAAAGCCATCTCTCAACAAGCACTTCAGGGATTTTGAGAGACAACACCGGACCTACAAGCTGGGAACAGCCTATTTCCAGGCTCCAGCCACGTTACACAGCCTGTTTTGCCAGGGCTGGGAGTCTGTCCCAGAGGTGGGGCAGCTGTTGCTGAGAAGCTCTTCAGACTGACAGACACAGACACCGCTGGGGAAGTCTGTCGGCCTTCAGCCTGTCTGGGTCCCTGTCAGAGTTGGAGGGCTTGGGGTCAGAGATGTGCACAGACTGTTGGCTGAAAACTCCCTTCTTCTCCCATGTTAGTCTTTTTTCCTGCTGTTCAGGTTAAACAGTATTTTGGTTCAAGGAGGCTGACTGGTCACTCGTCTCATCACTGCTCACAGACTCCCAGACAAAAGAACCACAGGTGTCAAACCCTCTCAGACCTGCTCTACCCACAGTGTGCTGTAGCCCAGGGTCAGTCCGAGGGTGGGAGGATCCTGGGATTACAGCCCATAAGAGGGCAGGGTACAAGGCCTGACATCTGGAACTCGGAGACCAGAGATGGGGCAGAGATGCAGATAGTCCTGTAACTCTAAGGGGTATCTACAGGAAAGAAATTCTGGAGCCCTCAGCCAGTCAGGAAACAGAAATATGCCCTATGGTGCCTGTTACCACAGAAAGAAAAGGAGTACTTGTGGCACCTTAGAGACTAACCAATTTATTTGAGCATAAGCTTTCGTGAGCTACAGCTCACTTCATCGAATTAACATAGCTCTGAATTCCTGCGTTCACAATCAAGCCAGAGAATAAAAACTTAGACAATTTATTTGCTGATTAAATTTCCAAAAGCATATAAAACTGAGGCGATTTGGGATATTCTGGGGGGTCTCCTAGAGCTTACCCCTGGTAGGATCAGGCCTAGAGCACACGGCACCTCTAGAAAAGGGACCCCTTGAGAAATCCTGACTTGGGGCATAGGGGTTTTAACACTCCGAACTCACTTTGAATCTCAGATTTCTGTGTAGCTTGAATAACCCACCATGGACTCTGGGCAGATGTAGAGGAGTTTCCCAAGGTACCTAGAGCTGCCTGCCCTCCAACCCCATCACTGAGTCACTCAGAGAGCCCAGCTGAGTCCTTTGCCGCTGCACAGAACATCTGCCAATGGAAACAGTTTCCAGCCTTCCCCCTTCACTTTGCATTTTAAAGATAGTGAAACCTGCCAACGTACCCAGTTCCTGCTAGAAGGGGAGCCGCTGACACCACAAGTCTTCACGGTAAATGAAAAGGAGCCGTCCGAGAGCTTGCACAGGCAGCTGACAGTATCTGTTCAAACAGGGAGGCAGGTGTCTTTATGAAGCATGCTCACACCTTCCCTTGGGGGTCACTTGGCCATCAGGGAACCTCAGCTGCTTGGCTTAGTGTGCACCAGCTTTAACCCCCTCATGGCCAATGGAAACTTCAGGACGCCAATTAACAGGGGATGCGTGTTGATCCTACCCAAGTGGACGGCAGCGCAAACCCTGCTGCAGGGTCTATTCTAGGAATCTGGGCTTGTCATCAATGTTCCTTTGGTTCTGATTAGTCACATGGCTACCTTGAGGGCAACGGAGTGCTAACGGTCATGATGTCAGAGCTGTGATCTTGCTGAAATAAAATAAAATAGAATAATAATAACAATAATATAGGACCAGATTTTTCTCGGCAGCTTCTTTTCTGCATTACAAACCCAGCGTGCACCCAGGGAAGGGAGATTCCACAAGGCTCCGTACAAGGAAATTTCTCTTAGATCATTCCAGGAGGGGTGTTCCCTTCTCTTCTCTCCGAGGTATGAAAAGGGGGACCCATGATCCAGGGATCTCCAAAGTTATGCACAGTCTCACAGTGATCCACTGGTAGCTAAGCCCACCCACCCACAATGTGTGGGCCTCCACACGTGCTCTAGGACCCTCTCCAGCTCTCTGATAGCACAGGTTCATCAGAGATGTGCTACCAGGGCCTGTCACAGTAGCCACTGTCCACAGGATCTGGTGAAGGGATGTTTTACAAGGTGGACTAGGCCATACAGAGATGGGAAGGCTGGTTAGAGGAGCTGATGTGCACAATACCTTAGCCAGAGACTGGCTGGATTTTTCTAATTTTCCATATACAGAGGGAAGCTATAAATTCAGTCAGTGCAACCTTCATTTATGTTGCAAGGGAGAGGAATATGAGAAGTCTTCAATTTATCTTGGGGATCCAAAATGTCAGCTCTGTAAACAAATACTCTTGCCTATCTATCCCACACTGGGATAGATTGCACCCTCAGCAAGTTTGCGGATGATATTAAGCTGTGGGGAGAGGTAGATACACTGGAGGGTAGGGATAGGATCCAGAGTGACCTAGACAAATTGGAGGATTGGGCCAAAAAAATCTGATGAGCTTCAACAAGGACAAGTGCAGAGTTCTGCCCTTAGTACGGAAGAATCCCTTGCACTGCTACAGTCTGGGGACCAACTGGCTAAGTGACAGTTCTGCAGAAAAGGACCTGGGTCTTACAGTAGACAAGAAGGTGGATATGAGTCAGCAGTGTGCCCTTCTTGCCAAGAAGGCTAACAACATTTTGGGCGCCATTAGGAGGAGCATTGCCAGCAGATCGAGGAAAGTGATTTTACCCTTCTATTCATCACTGGTGAGGCCACATCTGGAATACTGCATCCAGTTTTGGTCCCCCCACTACAGAAAGGATGTGGAAAAATTGGAGACAGTGAGAAGAGGCTGAGGGAACTGGGCTTATTTAGTTTGAAGAAGAGAAGAGTGAGGGGGGGATTTGAGAGCAGCCTTCAACTACTTGAAGGGGAGTTCTAAATAGGATGGAGCTAGGCTGTCCTCAGTGGTGGCACATGACAGAATAAGGAGCAATGATTTCAAGCTGCAATGTGGGAGGTCTTGGTTGGATATTAGGAAACACTATTTCACTCGGAGGGTGGTGAAGCACTGGAATGGGTAACCTAGGGAAGTGGTGGAGTCTCCATCCTTAGAGGTTTTTAAGGCCCAGCTTGACAAAGCCCTGGATGGGATGATTTAGTTGGGGTTGTTCCTGCTTTGAGCAGGGGATTGGACTAGATAACCTCCTGAGGTCTCCTCCAAATCTAATCTTCTATGATACATTGAGGGGAAAGTGACCTCTATTAATGAGTTTTCATTGTACAGATACCTGTGCATTGCATGACAGTATAATTCTGGGTTTATTCTGCAGAAAGAGTGCAAGGCAGGGAAGCTGGTAAATTGTCTGTTGTCTCCTATTTGTGTGTGAGTGGCTTAGGTAAACCACTCAGGTATCTCAGTTATGTGGGTGGCGCCACCTGCTGTTGTGTTGGGTGATAACAGGACCTGGAGATGCTGGCTGTGTCACCCCCAGAGCAGCATGAGTGAGGCCAGCCCAGCTGAATTGTTGGGGGCTCAGCAGTTCCACCGGCTCTCAGACTACACCCCGGTCATAACCAGCCACAGAGGTTTTCATACAAACTGATAAATTAAACAGTAAAAGTCACCAGGACCCAATGATATTCAGTCAAGAGTTCTGAAGAATCTCAAATATCCAATTGCAGAACTACTAAATGTGGTATGAAATCTATCCTTTAAATGGGCCTCCCTATCAGATGACACAAACAGCTAATGTGATACTGATTTTTTTTTAAAAAGGCTCCAGAGGTGATCCTGGAACTGCAGGCCACTAATCCTAATATCAGTACCTCACAAATTGTTTGAAACTAAAGTAAAGAAGAGAATTAACAGAGGTATACATGAACATGACTTGTTGGGGAAGAGTCAACATGGCTTTTGTAAAGGGAAATCATACCTTACTAATCTATAAGAATTCTTTGAAGGGGTCAACAAAAATGTCGACAAGGGCGATCCAGAGGATATAGTGTACTTTTGAACTTTCAGAAAGCCTTTGACAAGGTCCTTCACTAAAGGCTCTTAAGAAAAGTAAGCAGTCATAGGGTAAGAAGAAAGGTCCTCTCCTGGATCAATAACTGGTTAAAAGATAGGAAAGAAAGGGTAGGAATAAATGGTGAGTTTTCAGAATGGAGAGAGGTAACTAGTTGTGTCCGAGAGAGATCTATAGTGGGAACAGTGCTGTTCCACGTATTCATAAATGATCTGTAAAAATGGGTAAGCAATGAGGTGACAAAATTTGCAGAGGAGACAAAATTATTCAGTATAATTAAGTCCAAAGCAGACTGCGAAGAGTCACAAAGGGATCTCACAAAACTCAGTGGCTGTGCAACAAATAGGCAGATGAAATTCAGTGTGGATAAATGCAAAGTAATGTACACTGTAAAAGAGAATCCCCGCTATATCTGTAAAATGATGGTTCCAAATTAGATGTTACCACTCAAGAAAGAGATCTTGGAGTCATTGTGGATATTCCTCTGAAAACATCCTCTCAATGTGCAGCGGCAGTCAAAAAAATCTAACAGAATATTAGTGACACAGTGAGCCTCTGCTAACCTTGTTATCACCCAACACGACAGCAGGTGGTGCCACACACCCATCTGAGCTTCCTGAGTGCTTTAACTTCGCCACTCAAAGACAGGCAGGAGACAACAGCCAATTTCGAAGCTCCCCCACCTTGCACACTCTCATGCTCATGGAGAGGTTGAGGGTCAAGATCTGACAGGGTGGCACCGCAGAACCACTCTGTTCGGCCAGGCAATGCTCTCCAGATCCTTCAGTCTCTGAGAGCACGACCTGATGCCTCCTCTTACTGCCGAGCTGCAGAAGGGACCCAGAACTCCCTTGTCAAAGGGTGCTGTGCTAATGATAGGCCTCATCACCAGGAGTGTTGGGAAGAGTTCAAGTTCTCCAACCAGTGCTCCAAATCCTCCTTATGAGGAATACAGAGTTGACATCTCTCTAAGGCACTTAGCTGTGGCCCCAATTATTGTATCATCTGAGCGCCTCATAATCTCTAACATATCTATCAGTACAACACCCAGTGTGGTAGGGCAGTGCTACTAACACCATGGGGCAGATCCAAAGGCTAGAAGGCACACTGTGATCTCCTAGTCTGACAGCCTGTATAGCACAGGCCAGAGACCTTCCCCACAATAAATCCTAGGGCAGAGCCATTAGAAGAACATCCTGCCTCCATTTAACAATTGCTAGGGATGGAGAATCTACCACGGCCCTTGGTAAATTGTTCCAGTGGTCAATTAACATCATTGTTAAAACATGACACCTTAGTTCCAGACTGAATTTGTCTATCTTCAGCTTCCAGCCATTGGAGTTTGTTTTAACTTTCTCTACTAGATTGTTTAACGTTGTTCCTCATGGAGGTTACTTACAGGCTGTGATCAAGTCACCCCTTCACCTTCTCTTTTTTAAGATACATAGGTTGAACTCCTTGAGTCTGTCATTATAAGGCAGATTTTCTAATAATTTAGTCATTCTCTGGGCTCTTCTCTGAACCCCTTTCCAATTTATCAACATCCTTCTTGAACTGTAGACACCAAACCTGGACAGAGGATATGAGCAGTGGTCACACCAGTGCCAAATATAGAGGTAAAATGACCTCTCTGCCCCTACTTGAGATTCCCCTGGTTGTACAATCTGGATTGCACTAGCATTTTTCTCTGTAGCGCCACAATGGGAGCACTTGTTCAGCCAATTATGATCCTCAAGTCTTTTTCAGAGTCACTGCTTCCCAGGAATGGGTCTTCCATCCAGTAAGGGTGGCCTGCATCCCTTACTCCTCGATGTACACTTTGAGCTGTATCAAAACACATATTGCTGAAGCACCAAGTGAGTGGCCCTCAGTCACAGAAGAAGTCTGTGGAAGAGCCTGGAACTGAAGTCAGTTCTTCCGAGTCCCTGGCTAGCATGTTAACCCCAGGACTCCTGTGTGTCAGCCTCACTCACACATGCAGCTCTGCTCTGCCTCGGTGGGGAGTGGGCTCAGAGGTGTGCTGTGTGCAGAGCCATGAATGGGAGTAGGGGGGTTGCCAGAATGGCTTCTCCTGGGGCTCCTGCATTAATCATGTCTTTGACATGACTCATTCAGACACACCTGGCTGAGGGCGTAGGGGTAGAGTGGGTATCTGTGCACCTGGAATAGCCCCTGTCCACAGCTGCTGCAGCCCCCCTAGATCACACAGCAACCAGAGCTCTCAGGAAGGGCCAGGACTGCGACAGCAGAATACCTCTGCACTGTTTTTCATGGCCCGTGAATTTTTAACCACAGACGGGACAGTGACAGGCCAGGTGTAATAGGAAATAACACTCACATCCCTTCTTTTTATTGACTGTATCGAGAGGAACTCTGAGGCCGGAGCAGCCATCGACACGGCTCTTTATGGGCCAACATCCTACCATTCCCCAGGCTCTCCACGAACAAAGTCACTTTTTAAATGCTGCTGCCTGCCTTGGTCTCCTTCCCCCAGTGCACTGTCCTCCCTCACCAGCCGCTCTCCAATTGCTCCAGGCCTTAGACCCTGTCTGAACCTGTCTCTGCATAGTGGAGATCAGTAGCTCATTTCATTTTAGATTTAAGGGTCCAGGATGGAATAGGTGGCCCGTGTTTTTGGTCTCCCATGTCAACAGCACTGGAGCCGGATGATGAACTGACACTTCACTTGACGAACACCCTGATTATCCTTGCACGAAGGTGTTTGGTTTTCACACTGTACACAATTGGGTTAATCAGGGGTGGGACAAGCAGGGAGATGTAGCCCAGGATAATCTTAAGAAAAGGAAAAGAGCCCTCCCCTCTTCTGTGTACCACAGACAGGCCGATCATTGGTGTGTAGAAGAGCAGGACAGCGCAGAGGTGGGAGACACAGGTGTTCAGGGCCCTGAGGCACTCTGCATGGGACGCGATGCTCAGCACTGTTTTGAGAATCATCACATAAGAGAGAAAGATGAGCAGCGAGTCCAGCCCCTCTGTCAAGAGTGTAACAGACAAGCCATAGATGCTGTTCACTCTGATATCCGAACAAGCAATCTTCATGACGTCCTGGTTTATGCAGTAGCAATGGGAGAGGACATTGGATCGACAATATCGGAACTGTTGAAGGAGAAAAGGGAGTGGGAGCATTACAGCCACCCCTCTTAGCACACACACCAGTCCCATCTTGCCTATTCTTGGCAGGGTTAAGATAGAAGCATATCTCAGCGGGTCACAGATCGCGATGAAGCGGTCAAAGGCCATCAACAGGAGCACGGAGGATTCAATGCATTCAAACGAGTGGATGAAGAACAGCTGGGCAAAACAGGCGTTGAGGCTGATCTCTCTAGTGTTAAACAAGTATACACCGAGTGTTGTCGGCATGGTGGATATCGATAAGGCAAGGTCTGTGATGGCTAATGTGGAAAGGAAAATGTACATGGGCTCATGGAGGCTTGGATCTGCTTTTATAATGAACAAAATGACTGAATTTCCTACTATGGAAATAACATACATTAAGCAGAAGGGGATGGAGATCCACAGATGAACGTCTTCCTGCCCAGGTATCCCGCTGAGAAGGAACGCTGCAGAGTTGAATTTGGTGTCATTGACAGCTGACATAATGTACTGGGCAGGTCCGAGGAGTTCTGAACTTTCCTTTCTAAAAGGAAAAAGGACAGGAGACTAGATGATATTTAGTGAGACATCTTTCTGCTCTTAGTGCAAGTCTAGAGATTCCCAGGAGGTCAAGGAAGATCAGCAAAAACATAGTCTTCAATTTACTCAACAAATAGGAAGATAGGCATTGCCAGAGTGGATCAGACCCATTGTCCATTTTAACAAGTATCCAGTTGCCAGTTCCAGATGCTTTGGAGGAAGTGTAAGATGCCCTGGAACAGGCAGCTTTGAAATAATCTGCACCCACTAACCAGAAAAATTTTGCAGTGCCAATCAGGAAGGTTTAGAGCCCATCCAAGAGGTTTTGAAACAATCCTTACTGCTCTATTTTTTTTCTGGTTAGCCATATAAACATCCAGTCCCTGTTAGAATTGTGCTAAACTCTTGGCCCCATTGATATCTTCTAACTGGGAGTTCCACAGCCTATTTGAGCGCTGTGTGATTTTACAATTGCGACTTTACCACAGACAATCTTTCTGGCCCTCCACTTCTGAGTGTGGCCCATTGTATCATGACATGTGTGTAAACAAGTGCATGGGTTAAACTGTCATTGTATTTATCTGTCTTGCACTGAAGCTATTTATAAACGTGTTTCATTGCCTCATAATATATCCTTTTTTTATTTTCTCCATTCCTGAGCGTGCAAATTAAGCCACTGCCTCTTTGCAGTACGTGAGATATACATTCTTAGGCACAAGTTCTTAATTTAATAACGTTGTCTTTAATGGCATCACTCCAGATTTACCTGTATAAATTCAATCAGGACTGGTTTCTGTTATCTTTTCCTTACCAAATGATCCCGGTGATATGCTCTGACCCCCCAAAATCCCTCCAAGAGGAGCTGAAGTTTTTGCCTGGCCTACGTTGACTTAATCCAGAGAGTTCAATGATCCTAAAGCTTTCTCTTCATCCTCAGAAGACCTTTATCCTCTCCCCATGCAACGGTCCGTAGATATTTGGCAAGTTAAAAGCTAACACAGACAGTTTCTTCAGTTGGGCGAGTGTAGGATTAGCATCACATATGGGTGAATAGTGAAAACACTAGATGTGCACTAATATCCGGTTGAGTGTGCAAGTTACTTCAGCCATGCTCGTGTAAGCGGTTATGAGGGTATATTACATAGAACCATTATTACACTCCCCTTTCCTGAACCTCAACTCTATTCTGCTGAAATACAGAACAGCGGTTCAGTTCCCTCATGACTTTTCGGAAAATCCTGCACAGATATTGCAGAGGGATTGAGTTCTTGACCCTGAATGTAAGTGTTAGAGACAGTGTCATGAAAGTTTAGTTTCTAATATTTGTACATACACACATGTAAACCCATTCTTTCCCCTCTGATCTTCTTTCAGAAATGATTTCTCAGGTTAGAGTGTTGCTTAAAATGTAGCGTCTGTCATGTGGATTTCTTCAAAACCTGAAAAGATCGCAGCATTTCAGCCCTCAGTCAATCATTTGTCAGCAAACAAAAGTCTAGTAGCTCCTCTGTCTCTGCGTTTAAAGCTGACCGGTTCACCTCAGGTTCTGTTCTGTAGGTTTGTAGTCTATATCTGGAGTACCAAGCATTGGGGTCAGTATACAAAATATTCATTCCCTGATCTCTCACTCTCTAGTACATAGTAACCCCAACACCTGTTATTCCAGCACCATGAGGGTTTGCAGGAATTGGATTTCAAAGTCAAATGCATGAGAATTCATGGAACTGCATCTCACACATTAAAGTAGCCTATTGCGCTCTCTCTCTCTCTCTCTCTCTCTCTCTCTCTGACCGTCTCTATCATGTATTCATAAAATACGTAGCACCCAGGAACAGCATTGGGTCAGATGTGGAGCTGAGCTGCCATAATTAATCTGTATGTTAAACTTAATTCTTGGGATGTTTCCTGTATAGCTATATTGGGTTAACTCTTGGGATGATTATGCCATGGCTATATTGGTTTAACACAGTCTTGTTCTTCTTAATTTAATCACAGGCTGCTGGAAAACAAGCAGGAAGGGAAGCAACAGCTCAAGAAAAGCCATCTCTCAACAAGCACTTCAGGGATTTTGAGAGACAACACCGGACCTACAAGCTGGGAACAGCCTATTTCCAGGCTCCAGCCACGTTACACAGCCTGTTTTGCCAGGGCTGGGAGTCTGTCCCAGAGGTGGGGCAGCTGTTGCTGAGAAGCTCTTCAGACTGACAGACACAGACACCGCTGGGGAAGTCTGTCGGCCTTCAGCCTGTCTGGGTCCCTGTCAGAGTTGGAGGGCTTGGGGTCAGAGATGTGCACAGACTGTTGGCTGAAAACTCCCTTCTTCTCCCATGTTAGTCTTTTTTCCTGCTGTTCAGGTTAAACAGTATTTTGGTTCAAGGAGGCTGACTGGTCACTCGTCTCATCACTGCTCACAGACTCCCAGACAAAAGAACCACAGGTGTCAAACCCTCTCAGACCTGCTCTACCCACAGTGTGCTGTAGCCCAGGGTCAGTCCGAGGGTGGGAGGATCCTGGGATTACAGCCCATAAGAGGGCAGGGTACAAGGCCTGACATCTGGAACTCGGAGACCAGAGATGGGGCAGAGATGCAGATAGTCCTGTAACTCTAAGGGGTATCTACAGGAAAGAAATTCTGGAGCCCTCAGCCAGTCAGGAAACAGAAATATGCCCTATGGTGCCTGTTACCACAGAAAGAAAAGGAGTACTTGTGGCACCTTAGAGACTAACCAATTTATTTGAGCATAAGCTTTCGTGAGCTACAGCTCACTTCATCGAATTAACATAGCTCTGAATTCCTGCATTCACAATCAAGCCAGAGAATAAAAACTTAGACAATTTATTTGCTGATTAAATTTCCAAAAGCATATAAAACTGAGGCGATTTGGGATATTCTGGGGGGTCTCCTAGAGCTTACCCCTGGTAGGATCAGGCCTAGAGCACACGGCACCTCTAGAAAAGGGACCCCTTGAGAAATCCTGACTTGGGGCATAGGGGTTTTAACACTCCGAACTCACTTTGAATCTCAGATTTCTGTGTAGCTTGAATAACCCACCATGGACTCTGGGCAGATGTAGAGGAGTTTCCCAAGGTACCTAGAGCTGCCTGCCCTCCAACCCCATCACTGAGTCACTCAGAGAGCCCAGCTGAGTCCTTTGCCGCTGCACAGAACATCTGCCAATGGAAACAGTTTCCAGCCTTCCCCCTTCACTTTGCATTTTAAAGATAGTGAAACCTGCCAACGTACCCAGTTCCTGCTAGAAGGGGAGCCGCTGACACCACAAGTCTTCACGGTAAATGAAAAGGAGCCGTCCGAGAGCTTGCACAGGCAGCTGACAGTATCTGTTCAAACAGGGAGGCAGGTGTCTTTATGAAGCATGCTCACACCTTCCCTTGGGGGCCACTTGGCCATCAGGGAACCTCAGCTGCTTGGCTTAATGTGCACTAGATTTAACCTCGCCATGGCCAATGCAAACTTCAGGAGGGCAATTAACAAGGGATGTGTGGTCATGCTGCCTAACTGTTCTGCTGCACAAGCCCTGCTGCAGGGTCTAATCCAGGAATCTGGGCTTGTCATCAGTGTTCCTGTGGTTCTGATTATTCACATGGCTACCTTGAGGGCAACCGAGTGCTAACGGTCACTATGTCACAGCTGTGATCTTGCTGAAATAAAATAAAATAGAATAATAATAATAATAATAATAATAATAATAATAATAATAATAATAATATAGGACCAGATTTTTCTCAGCAGCCTCTTTTCTGCATTACAAACCCAGCGTGCACCCAGGGAAGGGAGATTCCACAAGGAATTTTATCTTAGACCATTCCAGGAGGGGGGTTCCCTTCCCTTCTCCCTGAGAAATGAAAAGGGGGACTCAGGATCCAGGGATCCCCAAAGTTATGCACAGATCTCAGTGATCCACTGGTAGCTAGGCCCCACTCCCATAATCTCTGGGCTCCACACCTGCTCTAGGACCCTCTCCAGCTCCCTGCTAGCACAGGTTCATCAGAGATGTGCTACCTCGGCCTGTCACAGTAGCCACTGCCCACGGGATCTGGTGAAGGGATATTTTACAAGATGGAGGGGGCTGTACAGAGATGGGAAGGCTGGTTAGAGGATCTGATGTGCACAATACCTTAGTGGGAGGTTTCTACCTTTCCATATACAGAGTGAAGCCATAAACTCAGTCAGTGCAACTTTAATTCATGTTGCAAGGGAGAGGAATATGAGAAGTCTTCAATTTCTCTTGTGGATCCAAAGTGTCAGCTCTGTAAACAAACACTCTTTGCCTATCTATCCAACACTGGGATAGATTACACCCTCAGCAAGTTTGCAGATGATACTAAGATGTGGGGAGAGGTAGATGTGCTGGAGGGTAGGGATAGGGTCCAGAGTGACCTAAACAAATTGGAGGATTGGGCCAAAAGAAATCCAATGAGGTTCAGCTGGGACAAGTGCAGAGTCCTGCACTTAGGACAGAAGAATCCCATGCACTCCTACAGATTGGGGACTGACTGGCTAAGTGACAGTTCTGCAGAAAAGGACCTGGGTCTTGCAATGAACAAGAAGCTGGATATGAGTGAGCAGTGTGCCCTTCTTGCCAGGAAGATTAACAGCATATTGGGCTCCATTCGGAGGAGCATTGCCAGCAGATCAAGGAAATTGATTATACCCCACTATTCATCACTGGTGAGGCCACATCTGGAGTACTGCATCCAGTTTTGGGCCCCCCACTAGAGAAAGGATGTGGACAAATTGTAGAGTGTCTAGTGCAGGGAAAAGAAAATGATTAGGGGGCTGGGGCACATGACTTATGAGGAGAGGCTGAGGGAACTGGGTTTATTTAGTTTGCAGAAAAGAAGAGTGGCGGGGCGGGGGGAATTTGAGAGCAGCCTTCAACTACCTGAAGGGGGTTTCCAAAGAAGATGGAGATCAGCTGTTCTCATTGACAGAACAAGGAGCAATGGTCTCAAGTTGCAGTGGGGGAGGTCTAGGTTGGCTATTAGAAAAACTATTTCACTAGGAGGGTGGTGAAGCACTTGAATGGGTTACCTAGGGAGGTGGTGCAATCTCCATCCTTAGAGGGTTTTAAGGCCCATCTTGACAAAGCCCTGGCTGGGATGATTTAGTTGGGGGTTGTTCCTGCTTTGAGCAGGGGATTGGACTAGATGACCTCCTGAGGTCTCCTCCAACTCTAAAATATTCTATGATTCCTTGAGGAGAAAGAAAAGGAGGACTTGTGGCACCTTAGAGACTAACAAATTTATTTGAGCATACGCTTTCGTGCACTGAATGCGTCCGATGCAGTGAGCTGTAGCTCACAAAAGCGTATGCTCAAATAAATTTGTTAGTCTCTAAGGTGCCACAAGTCCTCCTTTTCTTTTTGCGGATACAGACTAACACGGCTGCTACTCTGAAACCTGTCATTGAGGAGAAAATGAACTCTATTAACAAGTTTGCATTGTACAGATTCCTGTGCAGTGAAAGTATAATTCTGGGTTTATTCTGCAGCAAGGGCGCAAGGTGGGGGAGCTTAGTGGTTCAGGTAGCTCTGTTGGTCGGGTGGCACGACTTGCTGTTGTGTTGGGTGATAACAGGACCTGGAGAGGCTGGCTGTGTCACCCCCAGAGCAGCGGGAGAGAGGCCAGCCCAGCTGGACTGTTGGGGGCTCAGCAGTTCCACCGGCTCCCAGACTGCACCCCGGTCATAACTGGCCATAGAGGTTTTCATACAAACTGATAAATTAAACAGTAAAAGTCACCAGGACCAGATGATATTCAGTCAAGAGTTCTGAAGAATCTCAAATATCCAATTGCAGAACTACTAAATGTGGTATGAAATCTATCCTTTAAATGGGCCTCCCTATCAGATGATGCAAATAGCTAATGTGATACTGATTTTTTTTAAAAAGGCTCCAGAGGTGATCCTGGAACTGCAGGCCACTAATCCTAATATCAGTACCTCACAACTTGTTTGAAACTAAAATAAAGAAGAGAATTAACAGAGGTATACATGAACATGACTTGTTGGAGAAGAGTCAACATGGCTTTTGTAAAGGGAAATCATACCTTACTAATCTATAAGAATTCTTTGAAGGGATCAACAAAAATGTCGACAAGGGCGATCCAGAAGATACAGTGTACTTTTCAACTTTCAGAAAGCCTCTGACAAGGTCCCTCACTAAAGGCTCTTAAGAAAAGTAAGCAGTCATAGGGTAAGAAGAAAGGTCCTCTCCTGGATCAATAACTGGTTAAAAGATAGGAAAGAAAGTATAGGAATAAATGGTGAGTTTTCAGAATGGAGAGAGGTAACTAGCTGTGTCCAAGAGAGATCTATAGTGGGAACAGTGCTGTTCCACGTATTCATAAATGATCTGTAAAAATGGGTAAGCAATGAGGTGACAAAATTTGCAGAGGAGACAAAATTATTCAGTATAATTAAGTCCAAAGTAGACTGTGAAGAGTCACAAAGGGATCTCACAAAACTCAGAGGCTGTGCAACAAATAGGCAGATGAAATTCAGTGTGGATAAATGCAAAGTAATGTACACTGGAAAAGAGAATCCCCACTATATCTGTAAAATGATGGTTCCAAATTAGATGTTACCACTCAAGAAAGAGATCTTGGAGTTATTGTGGATATTCCTCTAAAAACATCCTCTCAATGTGCAGCGGCAGTCAAAAAAATCTAACAGAATATTCGCAAAAAGAAAAGGAGTACTTGTGGCACCTTAGAGACTAACCAATTTATTTGAGCACAAGCTTTCGTGAGCTACAGCTAACTTCATCGGATGCATTCAGTGGAAAATACAGTGAGGATGTTTTTATACACACAGACGTATGAAAACATCCTCACTTTTTTTCATGGTCTGTGTGTATAAAAACATCCTCACTGTATTTTCCACTTTATGCATCTGATGAAGTGAGCTGTAGCTCACGAAAGCTTATGCTCAAATAATTTGGTTAGTCTCTAAGGTGCCACAAGTCCTCCTTTTCTTTTTGCGAATACAGACTAACACGGCTGTTACTCTGAAACCTAACAGAATATTGAGAACCACAGGTGGCAGATGTAATAGGGCAGGACAGTCTGAGCGCCCCGATGCCAAACACCAATTGTGGGGTTTGCACAGGGAAGTTTATGCTTATTATTATGCACCATGCAGGTTCCAGGATGGCTGAGGAGGCAAGATGAGGTCCTGAGCTTCATGGGGTCATTAGTAATCTCCCTGGACTCCATGTCGATTACTGATGAACCAGGAAGCTGAATAACACATGCTACTGTGACAAGTTGTCACTCCCGGGGTGTAGTCTGAGAGCTGTGGGAACCGTTGTGCCCCACACTCTCCAGCTATGCTGGCCAGTCATATACTGCTTTGTTGGGGACACAGTGAGCCTCTCCAAACTCTGCTATCACCCAACACGACAGCAGGTGGTGCCACACACCCACCTGAGCTTCCTGAGTGCTTTACCTTCGCCACTCAAAGACAGGCAGGAGACAACAGCCAATTTCCGAGCTCCCCAACCTTGCACCCTTGCTGGAGTATAAACGTGGAATTATACCATCTTGCACTGCACAGGTGACTGTACAGCATAAGCTCATTAATATAGGTCACTTTATCCTTGATGTGGGAAAGATATACAACAGCCTTTGTACACAGAGCTGAGATTTTCCCCAGACACCTTACTCAAAACATGCTGGTAAAGATAAAGCATAAAACAAGTTTATTAGCTAAAAAAAGATGGATTTTAAGTGAATATAAGTCAGTGGTTCTCAAACTTTTTTTGTGTGGACCACTTGAAAATTACTGAGGGTCTTGGTGGACCACTTAATGATCTTCCCAAATGTTTTTTTTGTACTGTTAGCTAAGTAGAATCAGAGAATCATAGAATATCAGGGTTGGAAGGGACCTCAAGAGGTCATCTAGTCCAACCCCCTGTTCAAAGCAGGACCAATCCCCAACTAAAACTTCCCAGCCAGAGCTTTGTCAAGCTTGAATTAAAAACTGCTAATGATAGATATTCCACCACCTCCTAGGGAACCCATTCCAGTGCTTCACCACCCTCCTAGTGAAAAAGTTTTTCCTAATATCCAACGTAAACCTCTCCCACTGCAACTTGAGACCATTACATGGATAAAAGCACTGTATAAAAATAATTAATACTTTTTTGTTCTATGAATAAAAGCACACAACTCATATTTCAATATCAGTAGTCTTACCTTTCTAATGCAATGGATGTGCCCTTGCTCCTCCACCGCAGCAACCCCTGAGCTGAGGCTGGAAGGAGGGCTATCTCTCCCTGGCAGCCGCAGCTCTAGACCTGGGGAAAGTAACTTCTTTCTCTGGCCGCCACAGCCCTAAACATCCCAAATTCCCCCTACCTCTTCTTCTCACCCCACTGCCCTCTCCCACTTACCGCCTATTACCCCCAAGGCCACCACCTCACCTTAGATGTGCGTCTTCTCCATACGTCTGAGGCTCAGATGTATCACCTAAAAAGAATGGTTCAGGTGTGGAAATCTCCCTCACATTCTCTGCCATGAGGATCAATGAAAAGAATTCATTTAGCCTCCCTGCCACAGCCTCATCTTCCTTGCCTGCTCCTTTACCACCTCAATTGTCCAGTGACCCCACTGATTGTTTGGCAGGCTTCCTGCTTCTGATGTACTTTATAAAAAATCCTGTTAGTTTTTGGTCTTTTGCTGATTGCTCTTCAGATCTTTTGAATTAGGTACACAGTATCGCCAAGCCCCATTCAACAAGTACGAGTCACACCCTCAAAAATGATGAGATCGGATTTAAAATAATGGGATTTAAAAATACGCTAATGTGGGGTTTGTTTTCATGTGTCTGTGGTTTCTCAGCCTTTTGGGGTGCAATTGATTCAGGGTTTCTATCTTTTCTTCAACTATTTTTTTTTTTAATTCTTAGGAAAACTGAAAGCTGAGATTCCTGCATGGTGTCCAGCTTCCAGAAGTTGGGGCTCTAAGAAAGACAGGAAATAGTGTGAGACTCCCAATAAAATCTCAGTTGCTGGCACTGATAGCTGTATCTCAAGCAGAGCACCCACAAAAGGAAGGCACTGAGGTTTCGTTAGTGGATATTTCTCGTCACAATCTGACATAGGTGATTTTTCCCTCTGCAGAGGGCTACAGAGTCCCCTATTGCGAGGAACAGAGTTATGCTACAGACAGCCAAACATAACAGTGATGGGCTCGAAGAGTCACTGGATCCTGTGGTACAGCTCACATGTCCTCTCGCATTGTTCAGGCAGGAGACATGTACATGCCCAGTAATCAAGGCCACGCACACTATTAATAGAAAGGGGTGTGACCCAAGCCCAGCTCCAAGTGCTTGCTGCTCTCTATTGGACCCAAACAACCCTCAACCCAGATCCAGCTAACCGAAACTTGGTGATGATGGAAATTGGGATGCAGGATTTGAGTTCTATCTCCAGTGCTAGAGCAGATTTCATTACTCATGGAGAAGTTGTGGGTCAAGATCTGACAGAGGGGCATTGCAGCAGGGCTCTGTTCATCCAGGCAATGCTCTCCAGATCCTTCACTCTCTGAAAGCACATCCTGATGCCCACTCTTACTGCCAAGCTGCAGGAGGGACCCAGAACTCCCTCGTCAATGGGTGCTGTGCTAATGACAGGCCTCATCACCAGGGGTGTTGGGAAGAGTTCAGGTTCAGGTTGCAGACGGTACTAAAATGCTCAAGATAGTTAAGACCAAAGCAGACTGTGAAGAACTTCAAAAAGATCTCACAAAACTAAGTGATTGGGCAACAAAATGGCAAATGAAATTTAATGTGGATAAATGTAAAGTAATGCACATTGGAAAAAATAACCCCAACTATACATACAATATGATGGGGGATAATTTAGCTACAACTAATCAGGAGAAAGATCTTGGAGTCATCATGGATAGTTCTCTGAAGACGTCCACACAGTGTGCCGTGGCAGTCAAAAAAGCAAACGGGATGTTAGGAATCATTAAAAAAGGGATAGAGAATAAGATGGAGAATATCTTATTGCCCTTATATAAATCCATGGTACGCCCCCATCCTGAATAATGCATACAGATGTGGTCCCCTCATCTCAAAAAAGATATATTGGCATTGAAAAAGGTTTAGAAAAGGGCAACTAAAATGATTAGGGGTTTGGAACGGGTCGCATAGGAGGAGAGATTAAAGAAGCTAGGACTTTTCAGCTTGGAAAAGAAAGACTAAGGGGGAATATGATAGAGGTATACAAAATCATGAGTGGTGTGGAGAAAGTGAATAAGGAAAAGTTATTTACTTTTTCCCATAATATAGGAACTAGGGGCCACCAAATGAAATTAATGGGTAGCAGGTTTAAAACAAATAAAAGGAAGTTCTTCTTTACTCAGTGCAGTCAACCTGTGGAACTCCTTGCCCGAGGAGATTATGAAGGCTAGGACTATAACAGGGTTTAAAAGAGAACTGGATAAATTCATGGAGGTTAAGTCTATTAATGGCTATTAGCCAGGATGGGTAAGGAATGGTGTCCCTAGCCTCTGTTTGTCAGAGGGTGGAGATGGATGGCAGGAGAGAGATCACTAGATCATTACCTGTTAGGTTCACTCCCTCTGGGGCAGCTGGCATTGGCCACTGTTAGAAGACAGGTATTGGGCTACATGGACCTTTGGTCTGACCCAGTATGGCCATTCTTATGTTCTCCAATCAGTGCCCCAAATTGTCCTTATGAGAAATACAGAGTTGAAATTTCTCTAAGGCACTTAGCTGTGGCCCCAATTATTGCATCATCCCAGCGCCTCGCAATCTCTAACATATTTAACAGTACAGCACCCTGTGTGGTAGGGCAGTGCTACTAACACCACTGGGCATATCCGAAGGCTAGAAGGCACCATTGTGATCACCTAGTCTGACCCGCTGCCTAGCACAGGCCAGAGACCTCCCCCACAATAAATCCTAGGGCAGAGCTGTTAGAAGTACATCCTGCTTCCATTTAACAATTGTTTGTGATGGAGAATCTACCATGGCCCTTGGTAAATTGTTCCAATGGTCAATTAACATCATTGTTAAAACATGACACCCTAGTTTCAGTCTGAATTTGTCTAGCTTCAGCTTCCAGCCATTGGAGCGTGTTGTAACTTTCTCTACTAGATTGAAGGGCCCATTGTTAAACGTTGTTCCTCATGGAGGTTACTTACAGGTTGTGATCAAATCACTCCTTCACCTTCTCTTTTTTAAGATACATAGGTGGAGCTCCTTGAGTCTATCACTATAAGGCAGATTTTCTAATAATTTAGTCATTCTCTGGGCTCTTCTTTGAACCCCTCTCCAATTTATCAACATCCTTCTTGAACTGTAGACACCAGAACTGGACAGAGGATCCGAGCAGTGGTTGCACCGAACCATACTTCCTCTCTGGGGCTAGTGACCGTGTGTGTGTGGGCGGGGAGACAGCTGAACTAGACCCCCAATGGCTCCATCACCTTAAATTCTAAGACTCTATGAATCATTATTTTGAGACAATCATTATCTTGGATGCAAATCCTCTCATCTTAGAGGAGAGGAAAGTGATCAGGAACAGTCAGCATGGATTCACCAAGGGCAAGTCATGCCTGATTAATCTAATTGCCTTCTATGACAAGATAACTGGTTCTGTGGATGAAGGCAAAGCAGTGGACGTGTTGTTCCTTGACTTTAGCAAAGCTTTTCACACTGTCTCCCACAATATTCTTGCCAGCAAGTTAAAGAAGTATGGGGTGGATGAATGGACTATAAGGTGGATAGAAAGTTGGCTAGATTGTTGGGCTCAACGGGTAGTGATCAATGGCTCCATGTCTAGTTGGCAGCCGGTATCAAGTGGAGTGCCCAAGGGTTGGTCCTGGGGCCGGTTTTGTTCAATATCTTCATTAATGATCTGGAGGATGGTGTGGATTGCACCCTCAGCTAATTTGCAGATGACACTAAACTGGGAGGAGAGGTAGATACGCTGGAGGGTAGGGATAGGATACAGAGGGACCTAGACAAATTGGAGGATTGGGCCAAAAGAAATCTGATGAGGTTCAACAAGGACAAGTGCAGAGTCCTGCACTTAGGACGGAAGAATCCCATACACCGCTACAGACTAGGGACCAAATGGCTTGGCAGCAGTTCTGCAGAAAAGGACCTAGGGGTTACAGTGGACGAGAAGCTGGATATGAGTCAACAGTGTGCCCTTATTGCCAAGAAGACCAATGGCATTTGGGGATGTATAAGTAGGGGGACTGCCAGCAGATTGACGGACGTGATCGTTCCCCTCTATTCAACATTTGTGAGGCCTCATCTGGAGTACTGTGTCCAGTTTTGGGCCCCACACTACAAGAAGGATGTGGACAAATTGGAAAGAGTCCAGAGGAGGGCAACAAAAATGATTAGGGGACTGGAACACATGACTTCTGAGGAGAGGCTGAGGGAACTGGGGATGTTTAGCCTATGGAAGAGAAGAATGAGGGGGGATTTGATAGCTGCTTTCAACTACCTGAATGGGGGTTCCAAAGAGGATGGCTCTAGACTGTTCTCAGTGGTAGCAGATGACAGAACAAGGAGTAATGGTCTCAAGTTGCAGTGGGGGAGATTTAGTTTGGATATTAGGAAAAACTTTTTCACTAGGAGGGTGGTGAAACACTGGAATGCGTTCCCTAGGGAGGTGGTAGAATCTCCTTCCTTAGAAGTTTTTCAGATCAGGCTTGACAAAGCCCTGGCTGGGATGATTTAATTGGGGATTGGTCCTGCTCTGAGCAGGGGGTTGGACTAGATGACCTCTTGAGGTCCCTTGCAACCCTGATATTCTATGATTCTATGAACATGAAGAAGTCACTACTCTGAATGCTGATAGGCACCAAACAATTATATATGCTGCCAAGAAGAATGGGGATTGTCACAGTAAATCCAGGATATATGGTGTCTTCTCCCTCTAAACCAGGTTCTTTCCTGTCTTGGGGGGAATCTCACAGTTGTCCCACTCTTTGACCTGGGAACAACACCACATCTACTCTAAATGCTTATCACCAAACAGGTCCAACTGGACACCTCACTCTCTTCCCTTTGGGTGCTTGTGACCAGGGCTGTACAGTCACCACCAGCCTCCCAAAAATTAGTAGGTTTATTGGCAATGCATTGTTTTAAAATAACAGGCAACTGTCACACATCTATACTTCTCTATCTCACGTATCACTACAAGCTAAGTTAGACAGGCTTTACTGTGAAGATAGAGAAACAGAATTGGCCCAACATTCATTCTTTTGCGTAGCTAAGGATCTCTTGGGACCCAGCCTAGATTCCCTGTGTCTCTGAGAGCATCTTCCCATCTGTTTGCCCTTCTCTTTTGGAAGCAACCTTTGCTAAAACCTGTGTGAGCCTGGGCCCAGTCACCATAGTCTGTGTCTGAGTTAAAGCGCCAAGGTATGAAGCTGACCTTTGCCCACAGACTTCTCCCAGCCTGACGTCTAAGATAAGGCCCCTGTATCTGTTGCTCCCTTGTTTGACAGTCAGACCCATTCTGCCTCAATGGCTTGCAAACACGGGTCCAGTGACTGTGCTGAGCCGCTCGTCATCCCCATAACGGTCCAACACTCCTCTCAGGAATCCAATTCTTACCCTTCACTGTCACCCCTGAGCACTCCCACATCTGCCGCAGACAGCAACGTGCTGGAGTCATGGGGTTTTCCAGAAGCCAGCTGTCACGGGAGGCTGTGGTAAGAGGCCTTTTTATAGACAGATGTCAGAGGCGTTACTCTGTGGAACTCTGACATAGCCCTGATCTTAGGGTCTCAGAGTATCTGAGCACCTTGAATGTATTTATCTTCCCACCATCACTGTGAGGCAGGGCAGGGCTATTGTCCACCTGTGCAGAGGCTCAGAGAGAGCCAAGGGCTTGCCCACAGTCACACGTGGCAAAGGAATCAAACCCAGATGTCTTGAGTCACAGAGCAGTGCCCAGACCACAGGGCTAGCCTTCCAGCCATCTGAGCGGTGACAGGCCCGGCTGGATTCTCTGCTGCACCAGCACAGCTCCCCATTTCTCTGTAGAGAGCAGGCATGGCAAGGAGCCAGTTATAGGGGGTTTATTTGCTGGCCTGTTCTCCCCGTGCCTCAGTGGAGTTGAGAACATCCGGGGGGCTGAGCTAAACTCCGCCCAGTGGTAATGGCTTTCGAGTGCACAGCTCACTCTGGCCAAGTCCCTGCGGACAGGGGTCACCCCAGAGTGCCCCCTTGTGGCCTGAGGTAGCCCTGAAGGTACCCTGCCCTTCCCTCTAAGGTCCTTGCGATGACTTACTCTCGGCCTGGAGTACTTAAAACAAGAGCCCCCTTTGATGGTTCGTATTAATTGAGTCTTCTCTAAAACACAAGGTCTCCTCCCCGCCGGCCCCATCCTTCTCCTTTCCTCAGGAGCCCCCGACCAAACTCCTTTTTAGGGTGAGTATTGGTGCAGTCTTGCCACAATGCCTGTTCTTTTTCCCCAAAGCCCCGCCCTCTGTCCCATTTCTTCCCACTAGACCCTTCCCCTACTCCTCCACTTCCCCTGAGGCTCTGCTACACCAGGACCCCAGGCTGCTGTGGGGAGCCCCAGGCTCTCCACCTACCCTGGGGTGCATCCTGGGGGGCAGGGACACAGGCCGGGGACTTCTTTTGAGCCCCCCAACCCTCTGTCCCAGGCAGGTGGAGGACACGGGGCTCCTCACAGTGGCTCAAGCTCAGTGGGCACTTTTTACCATGGCCTGGCTTTAGCATCTGGCCTGGAGAGGGGGTGGAGGTTTGGGAGAAGAGGAGGAGCAGAGGGTGGGGCCTCATGGGGAAGAAGAGGGGCAGCGGCAGCATCACAGAGGGGGTGGGACTCCTGCCTCTGTCCCTCTTTTGATTTTGAAAAGGTGGTCACCCTACAGTGAATGGGCTGGGCTGGGATAGGAGACAGCTCTGTCTCTATTGGGGAGATGAGGACCGTTTCCACTCCTTTTCATTGCTGGGACAACACAAATGGAGGGGAGGGCCTATGTCTCTTGCCAGGACTCCTGTGTGTCAGGCCCTCACTCACACATGCAGCTCTGTCCTGCCTGTGGGAAGTGGGCTCAGAGGTGTGCTGTGTGCAGAGCCATGAATAGGGGTAGGGGGTTTGCATGAATGGCTTCTCCTGGGGCTCCAGTGTTAATCATGTCTCTGACATGACCCAGTCAGAAACACCTGGTTGAGGGCATAGGAGAATGGTGGGTGTCCGTGCCCATGGAATAACCCCTGTTCACAGCTGGTACAGCGGCCAGGGATCACACAGCACCCAGTGTGCTCAGGAAGGGCCAGGACTGAAACACCAGAAGAGCTCTGCACTGTTTTTCGTGACCTGTGAATGTTTAACCAGAGACGGGAGAGTGACAGGCCAAGTGTAATGGGAAACAACCTCCACATCTCTTCTCTTTACTGTCTGTATCAAGAGGAATTCTGAGGTCGGAGCAGCCATCGATACGGCTCTTTGTGGGCCAACATCCCACCATTCTCCAGGATCTCCACGAACAAAGTCACTTTTTAAATGCTGCTTCCTGTCTTGGTCTCCTTCCCCCAGTGCACTGTCCTCCCTCACCAGCCACTCTCCAATTGCTCCAGGCCTTAGACCCTGTCTGAACCTGTCTCTACATAGTGGAGATCAGTAGCTCATTTCATTTTAGAATTAACGGTCCAAGATGGAGTAGGTGGCCCTTGTTTTTCATCTCCCATGTCACCAACGCTGGAGCCGGATGATGAACTGACACTTCACTTGACAAACACCCTGATTATCCTCGCACGAAGGTGTTTGCTTTTCACACTGTACACAATTGGGTTCATCAGGGGTGGGACAAGGAGGGAAATGTAGCCCAGGAGAACCTGAAGCAAGGGAGAAGAGCCCTCCCCAAATCTGTGTATCACAGACAGGCCAATCATTGGCGTGTAGAAGAGTAGGACGGCACAGAGGTGTGAGATGCAAGTGTTCAGGGCCCTAAGACATTCCGCGTGGGATGTGATGCTCAGCACTGTTGTGAGGATCATCACATAAGAGAGAAAGATGAGCAGCGAGTCCAGCCCCTCTGTCAAGAGTGCAACAGACAAGCCATAGATGCTGTTCACTCTGATATCCGAACAAGCCATCTTCATGACGTCCTGGTTTATGCAGTAGCAATGGGAGAGGACATTGGGTCGACAATATTGGAACTGTTGAAGGAAAATAGGGAGTGGGAGCATTACAGCCATCCCTCTTAGCACACACACCAGTCCCATCTTGCCTATTCGTGGCAGGGTTAAGATGGAGACATATCTCAGCGGGTCACGGATCGCGATGAAGCGGTCAAAGGCCATCAACAGGAGCACAGAGGATTCAATGCATTCAAACAAGTGGATGAAGAACAGCTGGGCAAAACAGGCATCGAGGCTGATCTCTCTAGAGTTAAACAAGTATATACCCAGTGTTGTCGGCATGGTGGATATCGCTAAGGCAAGGTCTGTGATGGCCAACATGGAAAGGAAAATGTACATGGGCTCGTGGAGGCTTGGATCTGTTTTTATAATGAACAGAATGACTGAATTTCCTACTATGGAAATAACATACATTAAGCAGAAGGGGATAGAGATCCAGAGATGGACATCTTCTTGACCAGGTATCCCAGAGAGAAGGAACACGGCAGAGTTGAATTTGGTGTCATTGACAGCTGACATAATGTACTGGGTAGGTCCGAAGAGTTCTGAACTTTCCTTCCTAAAAGAAAAAAGTACACAAGACTAGATGATATTTAATGAGACATCTTTCTGCTCTTAGTGCAAGTTTAGAGACTCCAAGAAGCTCAAGGAAGATCAGAAAAAACATAGTTTTGGATTTACAAATCAAATAGAAAGAAAGGCATTGCCAGAGTGGATCAGACCCACAGTCCATCTAGCGTAGTATCCAGTGGCCAGTTCCAGATACTTCAGAGGAAGTGGAAGACGCCCTAAATAGGCAGCTTTGAAATAACCTGCACCCACTAATTAGACAAATTTTGCAGTGCAAATCAGGAAGGTTTAGAGCCCATCCAAGAGTTTTTGAAACTATTCTCACTACTCTAATTGGATTTTCTGAGTAACCATGTAAACATCCAGTCCCTCTTTGAATCCTGCAAAACTCTTGGCGCCATTGATATATTGTAGCTGGGAGTTCTGAGCCCTACTTGAGCGCTTTGTACTTCTACAATTGTGGCTTTCCCACAGACACTCTTTCTGGCCCTCCACTTTTGAGTGTGGCCCATTATATCATGAGATGTGTGTAAACATATTGCAAGTGCATGGGAAAAAACTGTCATTGTATTTATCTGTCCTGCACTGAAGCTATTTATAAACGTGTTTCACTGCCTCATTGTATATACTTTTTTTATTTTCTCCACTCCTGAGAGTCCAAATTAAGCCACAGCCTCTTTGCAGTACATGAGATCCATTCTTAGGCACAAGTTCTTTATTCAATAACATTGCCTTGAATGGCATCACTTCATATTTACAATTACAATCACCCCAGATTTCCCTGTATAAATTCAATCAGAACAGGGCTCTGTTAACTTTCCCTTACCAAATGCTCCTGATGATACACTCTTACCCCAAGAATCCCTCCAAGAGGAGCTGAAGTGCTTTCCCTGGCCTATGTTGACTGAATCCAGAGAGTTCAATCATCCTAAGGCCTTCTCTTCCTCCTCACAGGACCTACATCCTTTCCCCGTGCAACGGTCTGTAGATATTTGGCAAGTTACAAGCTAACACAGATAGTTACTTCAGTTGGGCAGGTGTGGGGTTGGCATCATATGTCGATGACTAATGAAAACACTAGGTTTGTGCTAATATCCAGTTGAGTGTGCCGGTTACTTCAGCCATGCTCATGTAACAGGTGATGTGCGTAAATTTCATAAATCACTATTACACTCCGCTTTCCTGCACCTCAGCTCTACTCTGCTGAAACACAGACCAGTGGTTCTGTTGTCTCATGACTTTTTGGAAAGTCTTGCACAGGTATTGCAGAGGGATTTTGTTCTTGTCCCAGAATGTAAGTGTTACAAACAGCTACTGATGAGTTACCAGCTGACGGAATCATACAACTGTTCAGTGAACAAAAGGATACTAGCACAAACCCACTGGAAACAGTATGTGGAGCACTTCTGAAATACTTTCTAAAGCAAAAGCCATTAAGCAGTAAAGTCACCACTGCTCCTTCCTGTAGAGAGATTCCAACAACTCTGCTGCTGGCTTTCGATATACAGGCATGTCACGGAAGTTTGGTTTCTAATACTTGTATTACAATGAAAAGTTTTGCCATAACATTTACACCTCTGTACTTCAGTACACACATGTCAACCCATTCTTTCCCCTCTCATCTTTTCTCAGAGATGATTTCTCAGGTTTTAGTGGGACCTAAATATAGCATCTCTCTTCCGGATTTCTTCACAACCTGAAAAGATCGCAGTGTCTCAGCCCTCATTCAGTCACTTGTCAGCAAACAACAGGTTTCAGAGTAACAGCCGTGTTAGTCTGTATTCGCAAAAAGAAAAGGAGGACTTGTGGCACCTTAGAGACTAACCAATTTATTTGAGCATAAGCTTTCGTGAGCTACAGCTCACTTCATCGGATGCGTACTGTGGAAAGTGTAGAAGATCTTATTATATACACACAAAGCATGAAAAAATACATCCTCCCACCCCACTCTCCTGCTGGTAATAGCTTATCTAAAGTGATCACTCTCCTTACAATGTGTATGATAATCAAGTTGGGCCATTTCCAACACAAATCCAGGTTTTCTCACTCCCCCCTCCCCTTACACACACACAAACTCACTCTCCTGCTGGTAATAGCTTATCCAAAGTGACCACTCTCCTGACATTGTGTATGATAATCAAGGTGGGCCATTTCCAGCACAAATCCAGGGTTTAACAAGAACGTCTGAGGGGGGGAGGGGTAGGAAAAAACAAGGGGAAATAGGCTACCTTGCATAATGACTAAGCCACTCCCAGTCTCTATTCAAGCCTAAGTTAATTGTATCCAATTTGCAAATGAATTCCAATTCAGCAGTTTCTCGCTGGAGTCTGGATTTGAAGTTTTTTTATTGTAAAATAGAGACTTTCATGTCTGTAATCGCGTGACCAGAGAGATTGAAGTGTTCTCCGACTGGTTTATGAATGTTATAGTTCTTGACATCTGATTTGTGTCCATTTACTCTTTTACGTAGAGACTGTCCAGTTTGACCAATGTACATGGCAGAGGGGCATTGCTGGCACATGATGG
Organism: Natator depressus; assembly: GCF_965152275.1. Taxonomy (NCBI): domain Eukaryota; kingdom Metazoa; phylum Chordata; order Testudines; family Cheloniidae; genus Natator; species Natator depressus. Next base: position 6,338,552 of record NC_134234.1, read on the forward strand.
CATATATCACATTGGTGGATGTGCAGGTGAACGAGCCTCTGATAGTGTGGCTGATGTTATTAGGCCCTGTGATGGTGTCCCCTGAATAGATATGTGGGCACAGTTGGCAACGGGCTTTGTTGCAAGAATAGGTTCCTGGATTAGTGGTTCTGTTACAGAGACAGACACCTACAAGATCTCTATCAAGCATTCTTACAACTACAATACCCACCTGCGGAAGTGAAGAAACAGATTGATAGAGCCAGAAGAGTTCCCAGAAGTCACCTGCTACAGGACAGGCCTAACAAAGAAAATAACAGAACGCCACTAGCCGTCACCTTCAGCCGCCAACTAAAACCCCTCCAACGCATTATTAAGGATCTACAGCCTATCCTGAAGGATGACCCAACACTCTCACAAATCTTGGGAGACAGGCCAGTCCTTGCCTACAGACAGCCCCCCAATCTGAAGCAAATACTCACCAGCAACCACATACCACATACCACACAACAGAACCACTAACTCCTGAGGTCCCTTCCAACCCTGATATTCTATGATTCTATGATTCCTACTGCCTGCAGCAAGAGGTCATGAAGATGGCTTGTTCAGACATCACAATCAACAGAATCTATGCCTTGTTCAGAATAGTCTCCATGGTGGGGTTGGACTCGCTGCTGATCCTCCTCTCTTACGTGATGATCCTCAAAACAGTGCTGAGCATTGCGTCTCACGTGGAGTGTGTCAGAGCCCTGAACACCTGTGTCTACCACCTCTGCACTGTCCTGCTCTTCTACGCACCAGAGATTGGCTTGTCAGTGATAGGCAGATTCGGGAATAGCTCTCCTCCCTTACTTCAGATTCTCCTGGGCTATGTCTGCCTGCTCATCCCGCCCCAATCATGTACAGCGTGAAACGCTAACACCTTCACGTGAGGATAATCAGGGTGTTCATCAAGTGAAGGGTAACTACGTCACCCGGCTCTAGAACTGCTGACACGGGAGATGAAACCACAGGCCACCTATTCCATCCCAGATGCTTACATCTGAGAAGACATGAGCTACTGATTTCCATTCTGTAGAGATAGGTTCAGAAGGGTTCTAAAGCCTGGAGCAATGAGAAAGGGGCTGGTGGGTGAGGGCAGTGCATTGGGGGAAGGAGACCAAGGCAGGCAGCAGCATTTACAGATTGACTGTGTTCATGGAGAGCCAGGAGACCAGTGGGATTCTGGCCCATAATGATCTGTATTGGTGGCTGCTCCCTGTGCTCTTGGAAGCCGTTACCACCAGGCAGAGGTCAGCTCAGCCCCAAAGATGCTCCAAACTCTTCTGTGGCAGGGGGAGAACAGACCAGAGAATGAAACTACTGCAACACAGCACACGGTGAGGGGGAGCTATGCTGGCACTGCAGTGAATCCAGCCAGGCCTGTCACTGCTCAGATGACTGGAAGGCTGGTCCTGTGGACTGGGCACTGTTCTGTGACCCAAGAGGTCTGGGTGTGATTCCATTGCTGTGTGAAACCATGGGCAAGCCATTGGCTGTCTCTGAGCCTCTGCACGGGTGTATAATCGCCCTGCCCTGCCTCACAGAGGTGGCAAAAGAATAAATACAATGGCCATGGGGGCCTCATCTTGACGATCTGTCTGGGAGAAAGTAGTCTGAGGGCAAAGGTCAGCTTCACACCTTGATCCTGTAACACAGAAATAGCTGAGCACTACAGTGAGTGGGCCCAGGCTCACACAGGTTTCAGCAAAGGCTGCTTCCACAAGAAAGGGGCAAACAGATGGGAAGATGGTCTCAGAGACACAGGGAAACTAGGCTGGGTCCCAAGAGGTCCTTGGCCTCCCAAAATAATGTAAGTTGGTCCAGTTCTGTTTCTCTATCTTCAGAGCAAAGCCTGTCGAACTTAGCTTGTAGTGATACTTGAAATAGATTAGTATAGACATGTGACAGCTGCCTTTTTTTAAGCATTTAGCAGAGTTGGGGGTTTTGTTCCCAGCTCAAAGAGAGGGACAATTGTGAGATTCCCCCCCAAGACAGGAAAGGACCTGGTTTATAGGGTAAAGAGATCATATATCCCAGTTTTACTTGATGGCTAGAAGTGAGCTTTTGTTACTGCACAGCATGCAGAAGAATCAGAGAGGGCAGTGCAGAATGGGGAAGAAAATTGGTAGCATGTGACATCCAGAAGAAAGAGGAGAACCCATGTACCCCCATTGCAGATAGAGGCAAGACACTGTTTTCAGGATCTTTGCACAGGTACTACATTGGAGAGTGGTTTGGAAGAGTCATTGGAAGGAAGAGAACAAAAGGAGACCCCATCAACCAGAAGGCATGGGTTATATTGTCCTACGGATGGGGGTTCCATGACCACCACTCCCAAGAGGAGGAGACAGGTGGTGGTGGTCGGGGACTCCCTTCTAGGGAGGACGTAGTCACCCATCTGCCATCCAGACCAGGAAACAAGAGTAGTGTGATGCTTTCCTGGACGTTGTTACGAATTACACCTGAGAGGACACGCACACAACTCCTGCGAATTATACCTGGTAGGACACACACACAAATGCTACGAATTACACCTGGTAGGACACGCACACAAATGCTGTGAATTATACCTGATAGGACACGCACACAAATGCTACGAATTACACCTGGTAGGACACGCACACAAATGCTGTGAATTATACCTGATAGGACATGCACACAAATGCTACGAATTACACCTGATAGGACACGCACACCAATGCTGCGAATTATACCTGATAGGACACGCACACAAATGCTGTGAATTATACCTGATAGGACACGCACACAAATGCTGCGAATTATACCTGATAGGACACGCACACAAATGCTGTGAATTATACCTGATAGGACATGCACACAAATGCTACGAATTACACCTGATAGGACACGCACACCAATGCTGCGAATTATACCTGATAGGACACGCACACAAATGCTGCGAATTATACCTGATAGGACACGCACACAAATGCTACGAATTACACCTGGTAGGACACGCACACCAATGCTGCGAATTATACCTGATAGGTCACGCACAGTTCGAATCTAGGCTGAGGCACATAAACAAAGTCCACAACTGCAGAGTTCCCAAAAGACACTAAGTTTATTACGCTCGAGCGTGGTGCCCCCCTGCTAGCCAGGAGGGGACCCCGACTGCAAATTATACAAAGGTTATATACCTTTTAGCAAAGCATGTTGCCCTCGTGCATTGGAAACCTTAGCCAATAAACAAACCCTTGTCTTATCTACCACCTATCCCTGCTTGGTGCATTCCTCGTGCTATACCAGTATGTTAATTACACAGCATGGTCCTAAAGCCATGCATCAGTAACCTTTATTATCAGGATGGGAGGCCTCACGTCAAGGCCAAGAGACAGGGAGTTAGAGACTGACAAAAACCAGATACTGGGAGTCAAGGCAGGCTGGAGACAAGGAGGAGGATTTTCACAGGGATTCAGTATCTAAGGATCACTCCTCCTGGTGTATGATGTGCTGGCATTTAAACAATGGTGGGCCCCAAACCAAAATGGAGTCACATGTGCTAACTTTTCCTTAACAACGTAGAATTCAGGATGTGATGGAGTGTCTGCCAAGACTGATCAAGCCCTCAGATTGTTACCCCTTCCTACTTCTCCACATGGGCACCAATGATACTGTCAAGAATGACCTTGAGCAGGTCACTGCAGACTATATGGCTCTAGGAAGAAGGATAAAGGAGTTTGCGGTGCAAAGCAGTGTTTTCATCCATCCTCCCTATTCAAGGAAAAGGGCAGGTAGGGACTATTGAACTGTGGAAATAAATGTGTGGTTACCCATGTGGTGTCAGAGAGAGGGCTTTGGATCCTTCAACCATGGGATGTTGTTCCAGGAAGAAGCATTGCCAGGAAGAGATGGGATCCACCTACCAGAGAGAGGGAAGGCTGGCTAACATAGTGAGGACAGCTTTAAATTAGGTTCACATGGGGATGGAGACCTAAGCCCTGAGGTAAGTGGGGAAGTGGGTTGTATTTTAAAGAAGCGTTAATGAGGGCGTAGAAATAAACCGTCCTGATGTGCAGAAAGAATAGCAAAGATGGCAGGCGACCAGCTTGGCTTAACAGCACAATCTTTGGTGAGCTTAAACACAAAAAGGAAGCTTACAAGAAGTGGAAATTTGGACAGATGAATAGGGAGGAGTATAAAAATATTGCTCGCGCATGCAGGGGTGTAATCAGGAAGGCCAAAGCACAATTGGAGTTGCAGCTAGCAAGGGATGTGAAGGATAGTAAGAAGGGCTCTACAGGTATGTTAGCAACAAAAAGAAGATCAGGGAAAGTGTGGGACCCTTACTGAATGGGGGAGGCAAGCTAGTGACAAATGATGTGGAAAAAGCTAAAGTACTTAATGCTTTTTTTGCCTTCATCTTCACAGACAAGGTCAGCTCCCAGACTGCTGCACTGGGCAGCAGAGTATGTGGAGGAGGTGAGCAGCCCTCACTGGTGAAAGAACAGGTTAAGGACTATTTAGAAAAGCTGGACATGCAGAAGTCCATGGGGCTGGATCTAATGCATCCGAGGGTGCTGAGACAGTTGGCTGATGTGATTGCAGAGCCATCGGCCATTATTAAGACATTTATGTCAGGGAGGTGCTAGAAGTCACGGAATCCATGACTTTCAGAGATCTCCATGACATTCTTCGCTTCAACCCCAGGGGCCAAGGGACTAGAGCTGGCAACCAGCAGGGCCCCAAGACGGCTCCAGCGACAGGCGACAGCCTCCTCATGAGGCCCCCTGCAAGGTTACACCAACAGGTGACAGCTTCCTGAGGAGGCTCTCCTCAGGGTTCCAGTGATGGGTGACAGCCTTGTGCAGGGATGGGGGGTGGGTATTTAACCACTGGAACAATTTACCAAGGGCCGTGGCAGATTCTCCATCACTGACAATTGTTAAATCAAGGCAGGAAGTTGTTGTAACAGCTCTGCCCTAGGATTTATTGTGGGGGAGGTCTCTGGCCTGTGCTATGCGGGCGGTCAGACTAGGAGATCCCAGTTGTGCCTTCTAGCCTTTGGATCTGCCCAGTGGTGTTAGTAGCACTGTCCTATCGCACAGGGTGTTGTACTGATAAATATGTTAGAGATTGTGAGGCGCTTGGAAGCTACAATAATTGGGGCCAGAGCTAAGTGCCTTAGAGAGATTTCAGCTCTGTGTGCCTCATACGGACGATTTGGGGCATTGAGTGGAGAACCTGAACCCTTCCCAACACCCCTAGGTGATGAGGCCTGTCATTAGCACAGCCCCTTTGATGAGGGAGTTCTGTGCTCCTCATGAAGCTCAGCAGTAAGAGGGGGAATCAGGACGTGCTTTCAGAGAGTGAAGGATCTGGAGAGTGTTGCCTGGCTGAACAGAGCCCTTCTGGGCTGCCCCTTAGTCTGATCCTGACTCCCACCTGCTCCATGATCAATGAGAGCCGCTCTAGGGCTAGAGGTAGACCTCACACCCTGCATCCAAATTTCCAAGATCATCAAGTTTGGGAGTACCTAGATTGGGGGAGGCGTTGTGTGGGTCCAATAGAGAGCTAGCAGCAGGATTGTGGAGCTTGGCTTGGGTCACTCCTAGGTCTATTAAGAATGTGAATGACCTTGCTTACCCGGTGTGTGCATGTCTCATGCCTGACTAGGGGAGGAGACCCTCTGAGCTGTGCCTCAGGAACCCAATCACTCTGCGAGCCCATCACTGTTATGTCCGGCTGTCTGTGGCATAACCCTGTTCCTTACAACAGGAGGCTCTGCAGCCAAGTGCAGAGGGAAACAGTGTCTCTGCAACTGATGGTCTGTGTGACCACTAACTAACCCTCAGTGCCTGCGTTTGTGGGTGATCCGCATGAGATCCTGCCAGCTGCACCAGCTCTTGGAATTTCACTTGCACTATAAAGAGTCTTGCACTATTTCCTGTCTTTCTTAAAGCCCCATTGTCTGGAATCAAGACACTGCGCGGGAATCTCACCTTTCAGTATTGACAGGCCCCGCTGGATTATCTGCTGTGCCAACAGAGCTCCCTCTGTGCTGCAGAGAGCAGGGATGGCCAGGAGCCAGTTACAGGGGTTTGAGTCTCTGGCTTGTTCTCCCTCTGCCTCAGTGGAGTTTAGAGCAGCCTGGGGGCTGAGCTGATTTCCGCCCGTTGGTAACGGCTTCCAGGAGCACAGATCACTCCGGCCAAGTCTGAATTCCCTGCGGTACTGCTCTATGCCTACCTGAAACTCATGGGTGGCACCAGCCTCTTCTCAGTGGGGAGGGGGATGAGGAGGTCCTTAGCCCCCCTCACTACAAGGTCCTGCTCCTGCTCCTCTTTCCCCCACTGGCAGCTGGAGGGTCCGGGGTTCCCCATAGTGGCCCTTTCTCCCTGGGCAGCTCTTACCACGGCTTGGCTCTGGCTTCCGGCCTGTCTAGTGGATGGGGTTTGGGGGGAAGAAGAGGGGGAAGGGCGGGGTCACAGAGTGGATGGGGCTCCTGCCTGTGTCCCGCTTTTACCTTTAGAAAAGGGGGCCATCCTACACTGAATGGGCTGGGCTGGGATAGGAGCGAGTTGTGCCTCTGTTGGGGAGCTGAGGCCTGTTTCCACCCCTTTGCATTGCTGGGGCAGCACCAACGGAGGGGACAGGGTGGGAATATGCGCCAGAGTCTCTTGCCAGGGCTTGTGTGTCAGACCCTCTCTCACAGACACAGCTGTGCTCCACATCTGGGGCATTACGGTTAGATGGGGGTGCGCTCTGTAGGTGTGTGGAATGCAGAGCCGTCAACGGGCGTGGAGGGGGTGGGCTCTCTGAATGGCTTCTCCTGAGGTTCCTGTGTTAATCATGTCTCTGACATGACTCAGTCATAAGCACTTGCCTGAGGACAGAAGGGAAGGGTGAGTGACCGTGCCCCTTGAATAGCCCCTGAACACAGCTGGTGCAGCGGCCATGGATCAAGGACAATGGCATTTTGGGATGTATAAGTAGGGGCATTGCCAGCAGAGTGAGGGATGTGATCGTTCCCCTCAATTCGACATTGGTGAGGCCTCATCTGGAGTACTGTGTCCAGTTTAGGGCACAAGAAGTATGTGGAAAAAATGGAAAGAGTCCAGCGGAGGGCAACAAAAATGATTAGGGGACTGGAAAACATAACTTATGAGGAGAGGCTGAGGGAACTGGGATTGTTTAGTCTGTGGAAGAGAAGAATGAGGGGGGATTTGATAGCTGCTTTCAACTGCCTGAAAGAGGGTTCCAAAGAGGATGGCGCTAGACTGTTCTCAGTGGTAGCAGATGACAGAACAAGGAGTAATGGTCTCAAGTTGAAGTGGGGGAGGTTTAGGTTGGATATTAGGAAAAACGTTTTCACTAGGAGGGTGGTGAAGCACTGGAATGCGTTACCTTGGGAGGTGGTGGAATCTCCTTCCTTAGAAGTTTTTAAGGTCAGGCTTGACAAAGCTCTGGCTGGGACGATTTAGTTGGGGATTGGTCCTGCTTTGAGCAGGGGGTTGGACTAGATGACCTCCTGAGGTCCCTTCCAACCCTGATATTCTATGATTCTATGATCACGCAGCTCCCAGCGCACTCAGGAAGGACAAGGACTGTGACAGAAGAACAGCTCTGCACCTTTTTTCATGGCCCATGGATGTTTAACCAGAGATGGGTCAGTGACAGGCCAGGTGTAATGGGAAACAGCATCCACATCCCTTCTCTTTATTGACTGTATCAAGAGGAATTCTGCTGTCGGAGCAGCCATCGATACGGCTCTTTATGGGCGAACATCCCACCAGTCCCCTGGCTGTCCACTAACACAGTCACTTTTTAAATGCTGCTGCCTGCCTTGGTCTCCTTCCCCTAGTGTGCTGTCCTCCCGCACCAACCCCTCTCCCATAGCTCCAGGTATTAGACTCTGTCTGAACCTCTCTCTACAGAGTGGAGATCAGTAGCTCAAGTCATCTTGGATGTAAGGCTCCAGGTTGGAATAGGTGGTCCGTGTTTATCGTCTCCCTTATCAGCATTGCTGCAGCTGGTTCATGAACTGACCCTTCACTTGATGAATGCCCTGATTATCCCCGCACGCAAGTGTCTACTTTTCACGCTGTACACAATTGGATTAATCAGGGCTGGGACGAGCAGGGAGATGTAGCCCAGGACCGTTTTAAGCAAGGGAGATGAGCCCTTTCCAAATCTGTGTATCACAGCAAGGCCGATCTCTGCTGAATAGAACATCACGACAGCGCAGAGGTGGGACACGCAGGTGTTCAGGGCCCTGAGGCACTCTGCATTGGACGCGATGCTCAGCACTGTTTTGAGAATCATCACATAAGAGAGGAAGATGAGCAGCGAGTCCAACCCCACTGTTAAGAGTGTAACAAACAAGCCATAGATGTTGTTCACTGTGATATCTGAACAAGCCGCCTTCATGACCTCTTGATGCAGGCAGTAGGAATGGGAGAGGACATTGTCTCGACAGTATCGGAACCTTTTCAGTAGAAATGGGAGTGGGAATATTACAGCCACACTTCTTAGCACAAACACCAGTCCCATATTATCTATTGTCTGCAGGGTTAAGATGGAGGCATGTTTCAGTGGGTCACAGATTGCGACGAAGCGGTCAAAGGCCATCAGCAAGAGCATGGAGGATTCAATTAATTGAAGCAAGTGGATGAAGAACAGCTGGGCAAAACAGGCTTCGAAGCTGATCTCCCTAGAGTTAAACAAGTATATGCCCAGTATTGTCGGCAAGGTGGATATCGATATGCCAAGGTCTGTGACGGCCAACATGGAAAGGAAAACGTACGTGGGCTCATGGAGGCTTGGATCTGTTTTTATAACGAACAGGATGACTGAATTTCCTACTATGGAAATAACATACATTAAGCATAAGGGGATAGAGATCCAGAGATGGACGTCTTCCTGCCCACGTATCCCAGTGAGAAGGAACACAGCAGGTGTGAATTTGGTGTCATTGACAGCTGACATACTATACTGGGCAGGTCCAAGAAATTTTTAACTTTACTTCCTGAGAAGAAAAAAGAACAGGAGACTACATGATATTTAACAAGACATCTTTCTGCTCTCAGTGCAAGTCTAGAGACTCCCAGGAGCACAAGGCAGATCAGTAAAAATATCGTCTTGGATTTACAGCACCGAGAGAAAGACAGGCACTGCCAGACTGGATCAGACCTGTAATCCATATAGCCCACTATCCAGTGGCCAGTACCAGATCCTGCAGAGGAAGGTGGAAGAAGCTACCCAATAGGCAGCTATGTGATAACCTGCTCCCAGGGAAAATTCCCCACCCCTGCCCCGAGACCCAATAGTTAGACATATTTTGTGCTGTAAATCAGGAAGATTATGAGCCCTTCCAAGACTTTTTTAAAAAAATCTTCACTACTGTAATTAAATATTCTGGTAACCCATATATGCATCCAGTCCCGCTTTGAATCCTGCTAAGCTCTTGTCCCCATTGACACCTTGTGGCTTTAAATTCCCAGCCTACTTGAGCGCGGTTTGATTTTAAAGTTGTGACCTTCACAGAGACACCCTTTCTGGCTCTCCACTTCTGAAGTGTGGCCCATTTTATCTTGACATGTGTGTAAACATATGGCGAGAGCATGGTGAAAGCTGTCATTATATTTATCTGTCCTGCACTGAAGCTATTTATAAACATATACAATGCCTCATTTTAAATATATATAATTTTCTCCACTCCTGAGAGTTTAAATTATGCCGCTGCCTCTTTGCAGTACATGGGATAATTTTTTAGGGCCAGGTTCTTAATTCAGTGACACTGACATCAAAAGTATCGCTCCAGATTTACATGTGTAACGTCAGTCAGAACTGAGCTCTATTAAATTTCCCTTACCAAATGCTCCCAGTTATACACTCTGACCCAAAAAAAACCCTTCCAAAAGAAGCTGAAGTGCTTTGAATGGCCAGTGTTGACTGAATCCAGAGAGTTCAACCATCCCACAGGCTTCTCTTCATCCTCACAGAACCTGCATCCTCTCACCATGCATTGGTCTGTAGATATCTCACAAGTTACAAGCTAAAACAGAGTTACTTCAGCTGGGAAGGGGAGGGGTTGCCATCACAAATGGGTATTCAAATGGGTGAATACTGCAAACACCGGTGTTGCACTAATATACAGTTAAGTGTGCAAGTTACTTCAGCCATGCTCATGTAAGAGGTGATGGGCATAAATGACTTACAACCACTGTAACACTCCCCTTTCCTGCACCTCAGCTCTACTCTTTGATGAAACATTGACCAGCGGTTCTGGTCTCTCAGGACTATTTGGAAAGTCTTGCACAAATATTGCAGAGTTATTGTGTACATGACCCTTAATGTAACTGTTAGAAAATAGCACAAACCTATTGCAAACAGTATGTAGAGTATTTCTGAAATAATTTCTAAAGCAAAAGTCATTAAGCAGTAAAGTTACCACTGCTCCTTCCTGTAGATATTCCAACAACTCTGCTGCTAGCTTTTGATATACATGCATGTCATGAAAGTTTGGTCTGTAATATATAAATTACAATGAAGAGTTTTGGCATAGCTTTTACAAATCTATTCTCTAGTATACACATGTCAACCCATTCTTTCTCCTCTGATCTTCTTTCAGAGATTTCTCAGGTTAGAGTGGGTAGCATCTGTCATCTGGATTTCTTCAGAACCTAAAAAGATCTCAGTGTCTCAGCCCTCATTCAATCATTTGTCAGCAAACAAAAGTCTAGCACGCAAAAGGTGTCCAGTTCTCCTCAGGTTCTGTTCTGTAGGACGGTAGTCTATATCCGGAGTAGTAACAAGCATTGGTGTCAGTATATAAAATATTCATTCCCTGAGCTCTCACTCTCTAGTACATAGTAACCCCAGCACCTGTTATTCAGGTACCATGAGGGTTTGCAGGAAATGGATTTCAAAGTCAAATGCATGAGCATTCATGGAAATGGAACTTCATTTCACACAGGAAAGTAGTCTATTGCTCTCTCCCTCTCTCTCTCTCTCTCTGCCTGCCTATGTCCTGTATTCGTAAAATACGTAGCACCTGGGAGCGGCATTGGGTCAGACATGGAGCAGAGCTGCCATAATTAATGTGTATGTTAAACCCTGTTCTTGGGATGTTTCCTGTATAGCTATATTGGTTAACTATTGGGATGTTTATGCTATGGCTATATTGGTTTAACCCAGTCTGGTTCTTCTTAGTTTAATCGTAGGCTGCTTGAAAACAAGCAGGAAAAGAAGCAACAGCTCAAGAAAAGCCACCGCTCAGTCAGCACTTCAGGGAGATTGAGAGAAAATACCGGAGCTACAAGCTGGGAAGAACCTATTTCTGGGTTCCAGCCACGTTATGCAACTTGTTTTGTCAGGGCTGGGAGTCTGTCCAGAGGTGGAGCAACTATTGCTGAGAAGTTCTTTTGATTGACAGACACAGACACCTCTGGGGAAGTCTGTCAGCCTTAGGCCTGCCTGGGTCCCCATCAGAGTGGGAGGGCTTGGGGTCAGAGATGTGCACAGACGTTGGCTGAAAACGCTCTTATTCTCTCATGTTAGTCTTTTTTCCTGCTGTTCAGATTAAACAGTATTTTGGTTCAAGAAGTCTGACTGGTCACTCATCTCACCATGCTCACAGACTCCCAGAGACAAGGAGCATGCGTGCCAAACCCTCTCAGACCTGCTGTACCAACAGTTGACACACAGTGTGCTGTAGCAAAGGGTGGGAGGATGGGAGGATCCTGGGATTCCACCCCATGAGAGGGAAGGGTACAGGACCTGACATCTGAAACTCGGAGACCAGAGAGGAGGCAGAGATGCAGGTAGCCCTGTAACTCTGAGGGGTCTACACGGAAGAAATTCTGGAGCCTACAGCCAGTCAGGAAACAGAAATATGCCCTATCATACCTATTACCACAGAGCAACATAGCTATGAATTCCTGCCTTCACAATCAAGTCAGAGAACAAAACCTGTGAAAATTTATTTGATTATTAAATTTCCAGTAGCAAATAAACCTGAGGCAATTTGGGACCTAGTCACTGATACTCTGTGGGGTCTTCTATCGCTCAGCCTCTGGCAGGATCGGGCCCAGAGCACACTGCATCTCTAGAAATGGGAGCCCTTGAGAAATCCTGACTTGGGGCATCGGGGTTTTAGCACTCTGACCTTGCTTTGAATCTCAGATTTCTGTGTAGCTTGAATAATCAACCATTGACCCTGGGCAGATGTAGAGGAGTTTTCCAAGCTACCTAGTGCTGCCTGCCCTCCAGCCCCATCACTGAGTGACCCCGAGATCCCAGCTGAGTCCTCTGCCGCTGCACAGAACATCTGCAACTGGAAACAGCTTCCAGCCTTTCCCCTTCACTTCACATTTTAAAGACAGTGAAACCTGCCAACATACCCAGTTCCTGCTAGACGGGGAGCTGCTGACACCAGAGGTCTTCACCCTAAAGGACAAGGAGTCACTGGAGAGGTTGCAGGGGCAGCAGGCAGTATCTGTTGAGACAGGGAGGCAAGTGTCTTTATGAAGCATGTTTGCACATTTCCTTGGGGGTCACTTGGCCATCAGGGAACCTCAGCTGCTTGGCTTCGTTTGCACCAGTTTTAACCCCATCATTTCCAATGCAAATTTTAGGAGGCCAATTAACAGGGGACGTGTGGTCATCCTACCCAAGTAGATGGCAGTGCAAACCCTGCTGCAGGCTCTAGTCCTGGAATCCGGGCTTGTTATCACTGTTCCTATGGTTCTGATTAGTCACATGGCTACCTCGAGGGCCGCCGAGTGCTAACGGTCACTATGTCACAGCTGTGATCTTGCTGAAATAAAATAAAATAGAATAGGAATAGTAATTATTAATAACAATAGTAATAATAATAATTAATAATAATATACAACCAGATTTTTCTCGGCAGCCTCTTTTCTGCATTACAAACCCAGGGTGCAGCCAGGGAAGGGAGATTCCACAAGGCTCCGTACAAGGAAATTTCTCTGAGATTATTCCAGGAGGGGAGGTCCCTTCCCTTCTCCCTGAGAAATGAAAAGGGGGACTCAGGATCCAGGGATCCCCAAAGTTATGCACAGATCTCAGTGATCCACTGGAAGCTAGACCCCCACCCATAATCTCTGGGCCTCCACACCTGCTCTAGGACCCTCTCCAGCTCCCTGTTAGCACAGGTTCATCAGAGATGTGCTACCTGGGCCTGTCACAGTAGCCACTGTCCACAGGATTTGGTGAAGGGATGTTTTACAAGGTGGAGGGGGCTGTACAGAGATGGGAAGGCTGGTTAGAGGATCTGATGTGCACAATACCTTAGTGGGAGGTTTCTACCTTCCCATATACAGAGTGAAGCCATAAACTCAGTTGGTGCAACCTTCATTTATGTTGCAAGGGAGAGGAAGATGAAAAGCCTCCAATTTCTCTTGGGGATCCAAAATGTCAGCTCTGTAAACAAACACTCTTTGCCTATCTATCCAACACTGGGATAGATTGCACCCTCAGCAAGTTTGCAGATGATACGAAGATGTGGGGAGAGGTAGATGTGCTGGAGGGTAAGGATAGGGTCCAGAGTGACCTAGACAAATTGGAGGATTGGGCCAAAAGAAATCTGATGAGGTTCAACAAGGACAAGTGCAGAGTCCTGCACTTAGGACAGAAGAATCCCATGCACTGCTACACACTAGGGACCAACTGGCTAAGCGACAGTTCTGCAGAAATGACCTGGGTCTTACAATGGACGAGACGCTTGATATGAGTCAGCAGTGTTCCCTTCTTGCCAAGAAGGTTAACGGTATATTGGGCTGCATTAGTAGGAGCATTGCCAGCAGATCAAGGGAAGTGATTATTCCCCTCTATTCATCACTGGTGAGGCCACATCTGGAATATTGCATCCAGTTTTGGGCCCCACACTACAGAAAGGACATGGACAAATTGGAGAGAGTCTAGCACAGGGCAAAGAAAATGATTAGGGGGCTGGGGCACATGACTTATGAGGAGAGGCTGAGGGAACTGGGGTTGTTTAGTCTGCAAAAGAGAAGCGTGAGGGGGGATTTGATAACAGCCTTCAACTACCTGAAGGGGGGTTCCAAAGAGGATGGAGCTCAGCTGTCCTCAGTGGTGGCAGATGACAGAACAAGGAGCAATGGTCTCAAGTTGCAGTGGGGAAGGTCTAGGTTGGCTATTAGAAAAACTATTTCACTAGGAGGGTGGTGAAGCACTGGAATGGGTTACCCAGGAAGGTGATGTAATCTCCATCCTTAGAGGTTTTTAAGGCCCATTTTGACAAAGTCCTGTCGGGGATGATTTTGTTGGTGTTGGTCCTGCCTTGAGCAGGGGGTTGGACTAGATGACCTCCTGAGGTCTCCTCCAACTCTAATCTTCTATTTTTCTATCTTCTTCATTTATGTTACTCCGGAAAGGCAGATGAGACACCTTCAATTTCTCTTGGGGACCCAAAATGTCAGCTCTGTAAACAAAGGCTGTTGCATATCTCTCCCACATTGAGGGGAAAGTGACCTCTATTAATGAGTTTGCATTGTACAGATCCCTGATGGTAAAGATAAAGCATAAAACAAGTTCATTAGCTACAAAAAGATGGATTTTAAGTGAATATAAGTCAGTGGTTCTCAAACGTTTTTTTCATGGACCCCTTGAAAATTACTGAGGGTCTCGTTGGACCACTTAATGATCTTTCCAGATGTTGTTTGTACTGTTAGCTAAGTATTGTAAAGCGCTTTGTATAAAAGTACTATATAAAAATAATTAACATGTTTTTGTTCTACAAATAAAAGCCAACTCTCCCCAACATCCACAGCTCTGGAGCTGGGGAAATTTGCCTCTTTCTCTGGCTGTTGCAGCCTTGAACATCTCAAATTCCCCCCACCCCTCTTCTCATCCCACTGCCCCCTCCCACCTACCCCCTATTCCCCCCAAGGCCACCGCCTCACCTTACATGTTCATCTTCTCCAGGGTCCAGGCACTTAATTAGTGGAGCCAAGTCTGCACAGCTCCACTAATTAGGCGGGTGGCCCTTCATTTTCTTGTGTGCAGCCGCCCAGGCATGGACCTTAGAGGGAACTATCCACCGTCCACCTGAATGGAGCTCATGGACCACTGGTGATCCACAGGCCATAGTTTGAGAACCTCTGTTATAAGTGATAGCAAACAGATCACCTAGCAAATAAACTAAAATGCAAACTAAACCTAACATTCTAGATAGATTGGATATGAATTACCAATTTCTCACCCTGACTGATGATACAAGCAGTCCACCAAGTTTCCATACGCAGGCTAGAAATCCCTTTATTATGGGACCCAGCACTTCCCCCAGTTCAGTCTTTGTTCCTCAGGTGTTTCCAGGAGGTCTCTTGTGTGGGAAGTGAAGGCAAGAGATTGTGTCACTCCCCACCTTATATAGTTTTTCCATAGGGTGGGAACCCTTTGTTTCAAGCCAACTCCCCAGCCCACTTTGTGGAAAAATACTGGTAACAAAATGGAGTCCAGTGTCATGTGGTGTGGTCCCCTGCCCTTGCATACCCTGCTGAGTCATAACAGCCATTACTTATAGGCTGGCTTAAATGTTCACAGGAAGGCGAAGCTCTTCCATGGTCCATTTTCTTTGCTGATGAGTGAGGAGTACTGTCTAGCTTCTTCATTGTTGTACCTGAAGGGCTAGTTGTGGGGGTTACCCAGAGTAAGCACATATGAAATACAGCTACATTGTCAATATTCATAACTTCGGGTTACAACAATGATACATGCACAGAAATAAGATAACCATATTCAACAAATCATAACCACCTCACAAGACACAACTTGTACCACATGCATCAGAATTGTGTCATAAACATTGCATAACCATACAACTGTGATGAATATGAGGTGAAGTATCACACCTCCCCCTTTAGTTTACTGCTGGAGGGTTAGACACTGACTACTGTGGAGGCAGTGTGTCTAACATTCTCCTTAGGTTTTCTCTGTACAATTTCCAAGTGTTACCAAAGACTGCAGTGTCTGTCACTCTAAGGCAGGTTTTCTAACCCTTTAATCATTCTCATGGCTCTTCACTGGTGCCTCTCTAATGTATCAATTTATCAGCATACAATTTCAACACAAGAACAGGACACAGGATCCCAGCAGTGGTCACACCAGTGCCAAATACAGAGGTAAAATAAGCTCTTTACTCCTACCCAACATTCCCCTAATTGTACATCACGAATTGCACTAACTTTCTGGGCTGTAGCCTTGCACTGGGAGATCATGTTCAGCTGATTATCCACAATGAGCCTGAAGTCTTTTTCAGAGTCACTGCTTCCAAGGATAGAGTCCCGCATCTGGTAAGGATGGCCTGTGTCCCTTGTTCCTAGATGTAAACATTTACATGGAGCCATATTAAAACACATATTGCTGAGGCACAAAGGGACTAAGTGAGTTGTCCAAGGTCACAGCAGAAGTCTGTGGAAGAGCCTGGAACTGAAGCCAGTTCTTCTGAGTCCCAGGCTAGCACTTTAACCACTGAACCATCCTTCCTCTCTGGGGTTAGTGGCTGGGGACAGGGCAGCTGACAGCTCAGCATGCTGAGATTACCTGAAACTAAGGAAATTAAACTACTGTGACATCACTGAACTGGAAACAAAGAACAATTCCTTTTCCAGATAATAGTACAGAGTCAATGAGGAGTATTTGTGGCACATTAGAGACTAACAAATTTATTTGAGCATAAGCTTTCGTAGCCTAAAGCCCACTTCATCAGATGCATGCAGTGGAAAATACAGTAGGAAGATAGATAGATAGATAGATAGATAGATAGATAGATAGATAGATAGATAGATAGATAGATAGATAGATAACATGAAAAAACGGGGGTCACCATACCAACTCTTAACGAGACCAATTGATTAAGGTGTGCTCCATTGTCTACAGCCAAGCTCTAAGATACAACCGCATTTGCTCCAACCCCTCAGACAGAGAAAAACACCTACAAGATCTCCATCAAGCGTTCTTACAACTACAATCCCCACCTGCTGAAGTGAAGAAACAGATTGACAGAGCCAGAAGAGTACCCAGAAGTCACCTACTACATGACAGGCCCAACATAAAAAGTAACAAAACTCTACTACCCATCACCTTCAGCCCCATGTGCCAGCAATGCCCCTCCGCCATGTACATGGGCCAAACTGGACAGTCTCTACGCAAAAGAATAAAGGGACACAAATCAGATGTCAAGAATTATAACATTCAAAAACCAGTCAGAGAACACTTCAACCACCCTGGACACTCAATTTACAGACCTAAAAGTCGCAATTATTCAACAAAAAAAATTCAAAAACAGACTCCAACAAGAAACAGCAGAACAGCAGAACTGTAAATTGGACACCATTAAATTAGGCTTGAATAAAGACTGGGAGTGATTGAGTCATTACACTAACTGAAAACTATTTCCCCATGCTAATTTCCCCCATAATGTTACTCACACCTTCTTGTCAACTGTTTGAAATGGTCTATCCTGATTACCACTACAATTTTTTTTCTCTCCTGATGATAACAGCCCACCTTAATTGATTGGTCTAGTTGAGTTGGTATGGCAACCCCTATTTTTTCATGTTCTCTGTATTTATATATCTTCCTACTGTATTTTTCACTGCATGCATCTGATGAAGTGGGCTTTAGCCCACCAAAACTTGTGCTGAAATAAATGTGTTAGTCTCTAAGGTGCCAAAAGTACTCCTTGTTCTTTCTGCTGATACAGACTAACACGGCTACCACTCTCAAACACACAGTCATGCATTCTCCTGAATCTATTAACGGACAAATCCATTGGCCCAGGTACGGAGCAGGGTCACAGTGGACAAGGAACTCCACATGAGCTCCCAGTGTGATGCAAAATGGGCAAATGTGACCCATAGAAACATAAGAATGGGAGGGACCTCCTGGGTGAATGAGCCCAGTCCCCTGTTATGGCAGGAGACCCTGGCATATTGTCTGGTGCATAAACTTGCCAAACTCCATCTTAAAATCAGCTGGGTGGTTTGCCCCCCACTGGTCCTGTTGGGAGGTTGTTTCAGAACTTCCCTCCTCTGATGGTCAGAAATCTTTTCTTTTCCAGCCTCAGTTTACTCCTGGCCAGTTTGTCCCCATTTGTTCTTGTGCCAACACTGTCCTTTAGTTTCAGGAACTCATCTGCCTCTCTGGTTTGTACCCCCAATGTATTTATAGAGCAAACAGATTCCTGCTCAGCCTGCCTTCTGAAATGCTAAACCAGACAAACTTTTTAGGTCTCCTCATAAGACCAGCCCTTCGTTGCCCTGATCACCAAAGGAGACCTTCTTTGCCCCTTTTCCAGCCTGAATTCTTCTTTCTGGAATATGAGTGACCAGAATTTTACAGAGTTTACCAGAGGAGGTCTCACCAATGTCTGGTAAAAGGATATTAATATTTCCCTATCTCGCCTGACACATTCTAGGATCTCATTTGCCTTTTTCACAGCTGCATAACATCAGTGGCTCACAGTCATCCTGGGACTGACTAATACACAAAGGTCTTTCTCCTCCTCTGTCATTTCCATCTTACACTTGGCTGTATAAACAGGGGTGTAGTGAGCAGAAGTAGGGAAGATTGAGAACTGACTTGATAATAGTGCACAAGCACAGGCATAGGACAAAACATTGAGTACTAACTGGCTCTTTAATCTAGCAGAAAAAGGTATAACAGGAACAAATGGCTGGAACCTGAAGTCAGACAAATTAAATCTGGAAATGAGGCACACATTTTTAATGGTGAGGGTGCTTAACCAGTGGAACAAACTCCCAAGGGAAGTGGTAGATTCTCCTGATAACTCAAAATCAAGACTGGATACCTTCCTAGAAGATACAATTTAGATGAAGAAAGTTATGCATCAGTGAAACACAAGTCATTGAGCTCAATACAAGTGGTGCCGGCACACAGTGCCCGAGGCAAGCAACAGCTGGGTTCGTTGCCCGGTGTGCATCGCACCAGTGACCACAATGGGGTGGAGAAGCAGAGAGATTTATTTGGAGCTCCAAATAGGGCGCAGGGAGACTGAGCTGTCTCAAATCCTGCCCCAGTGCAGCAGATTCCAATATATATTTTATACTTTTTCCTACTTCACTACACAAGCTTATGCAACCAATTACCTGTTGCCCTGTACAATACCGTAGCCAATCAGCTAAAGTAGCCAGTTGTGTTTTTTCTCAGTAGCATTGCCCGAGCCTTGCCTTATTTGGTCCTATTTGTTACTAGTTTTTGCTAAACATTTCTGCCTTATCTATCTGTTTCCCAGGCCGAAGCTGGCCTTGGCTGGCGAGCCGTCTGCAAACCTGTCTGTTTGTATGCTAGCTTCCTCAGAGTTATGCAGGATCACAGAGGGTTCAAGAAGCAAAGGGGTCTTGGTTTATCTGGGCCTAGAGCAGAAGGGCTTCCTCGACACTCGTGGTCTTCCACCCTCCCGAGTTACCTAGTGTAGTGCCCAGTGTCCCCAACACAAGGGTAACTAGGTGAAATTCTGCAGGCAGTCAGACTAGATGATTTAATATTCTCTTGTGGCCTTAAATTCTATGACTTTATGAATAATTGTCTTGAGTGGCTCACTACCTTGGATGCACCTTCAGCAAGTTGCTACTCTGAATGCTGATAGGCACTCAACAAAGATATACGCTGGCCAAGAAGAAACAGGATTGTCACAATAAAACCAGGATATATGGTCTCGTTACTCTCTAAATCTGGTACTTTACTGTGTTGGGAGGAATGTCACAGTTTAATCATGATAGGTGTGGAAAAAGTAAATAAGGAAGTGTTATTTACTCATTCGCATAACAAAGGAAATAGGGGGCACCAAGTGAAATTAATAGGCAGAAGGTCTAAAACAAATAAAAGGAAGTATTTCTTCACACAACACAGAGTCAACCTGTGGAACTCCTTGCCAGAGGATGTTGTAAAGGGCATGACTATAACAGGGTTCAAAAAAGAACTAGATAAATTCATAGAGGATAGGTCCATCAATGACTATTAGCCAGACTGGACGGGGAGGGTGTCCCTAGCCTCTGTTTGACAGATGCTGGGAATAGGTGACAGCACATGGATGACCTGATAATTGCCTTTCTGTTTATTTCCTGTGGGGGATCTGGCATTGGCCACTGTTGGAAGACAAGATACTGGGCTAGATGGAACATTGGTCTGACCCAGTAAGCCCATTCTTATGTTCTTAATTGTCCCACTCTTCAAGCTGAAAACAACACACCATCTACGCTAAGTGCTTGTCACCAAGCAGGTCCCAGTGGACACCTCAGTTTCTTCCCTTTGGGTGCTAGTGACCAGAGCTATACAGTCACCCCCAGCCTCCTTAAAACAAGTAGGTTTATTAGAAAAGAGCACAAAGCATTAGAGAAAATGGTTTTAAAATAACAGGGAGCTGTCACACATCTACACTTATCTATCTCAGCTATCACTACAGACTTTGCTCTGGACATAGAGGAACAGAACTGGCCCAACTTACATTCTTTTGGGAAGCCAAGGAGTTCTTGGGACCAGTGGCGTAGCTAGAACTGGAAAACTGGATGGGCCACCTTTCAGGAGTGGGGTTACAGAGGGGACGGGAAACCTGTATGTGTCCCACTTTTGCCTTTTGAAAAACAGTCACCCTACACTGAATGGGCTGGGCCGGAAAAGGAGCTAGCTGTGCCTCTGTGGGGGAGTTGAGGACCATCTCAAGCATCTGGGGCAGTACAAACGAAGGAGAGGAGAAGAGAATTTTGCCTTGAGTCTCTTGCCAGGTCTTCTGTGTGTCAGACCCTCACTCACACATGCAGATCTGTTCTGCTTTGGTGGGGATTGCGCTCAGCAGGTATGTGATGTGTACAGACATCAATAGGGCTCCCTGAATGGCTTCTCCTAGGGCTCCTGCATTAACCATGTCTCTGACATGACTCTGTCACAAGGATGTGGCTGAGGGCATAGGGGAAGGGTGGGTGTCTGTGCCCCTTGAATATCCCTGTCCACAGCTGATGCAGTTCTCATAGATCACACAGCACCCAGAATGCTCAGGAAGGGCTAGGGGTGTGACTGCAGAACAGCTGTTCTCAGGGCCCGTGGATGTTTAGCCAGAGATGGGACAGTGACAGGCCAGGTGTAATGTGAAACATCATCCAACCCCCTTCACTTCATTGAATGTATCAACAGGAGTTCCGAGATCGGAGCAGACTCCGATATGGCTCTTTATGGGCCAGCATCTCACCAGTCACCAGGTTCTCCACAAACACAGTCACTTTGTAATGCTGTTGCCTGCCTTGGTCTCCTTCCCCCAGTGCACTGTCATCTCTCCCCAGCCCCTCTCCCATTGCCCCAGGCCTTAGACTCCACCTGAACGTCTAGCTACACAGTGCAGATCAGTAGCTCATGTCGTCTCGGAGGTAAGGGTCCAGGATGGAATAGATGGCCCATGTTTTTTGGCTACCATGTCACCAGTGTTGGAGCTGGGTGATGAACTGACCCTTCACTTCACGAACACACTGATTATTCTCGCACAGAGGTGTTTGCTTTTCACACTGGGTTCATCAGGAGTGGAACCAGCAGGTAGATGTAGCCCAGGAGAATCTGAATCAAGGGAGGAGAGCCCTTTCCAAATCTGTGTAACACAGACAAGCCGAGCATTGGCATGTAGAAGAGCAGAACAGCACAGAGGTGGGAGACACAGGTGTTAAGGGCCCTGAGGCACTCCACGGTGGATGCGATGCTCAGCACTGTTTTGAGGATCATCACATAAGAGAGGCATATGAGCAGCGAGTCTAACCTCACCATTAAGAGTGTAGTAAACAAGCCATAGATGCTGTTGATTGAGATATCCGAACAAGCCATCTTCATGACGTCCTGGTGCAGGCAGTAGGAATGGGAGAGGACATTGGCTTGACAGTATTGGAACTGTTTCAGGAGAAAGGGGAGTGGGGTATTATGGCCACCCCTCTTAGCACAAACACCAGTCCCATCTTGGCTGTTCTCGGCAGGGTTAAGATGGAGACATATCTCAGCGGGTCACGGATTGCAACAAAGCGGTCAAAGGCCATCAACAAGAGCATGGAGGATTCAATGCATTGAAGTGAGTGGATGAAGAACAGCTGGGCTAAACAGGCATTGAGGTTGATCTCCATAGAGTTAAATAAGAATATACCCAGTGTTGTCGGCATGGTGGTTATTGATATGCCAAGGTCTGTGACGGCCAACATGGAAAGGAAAATGTACATGGGCTCAAGCCATGGTGGCTTGGATCTTTTTTTATAATGAACAGAATGAGTGAATTTCCTACTATGGAAATAACATACATTAAGCAGAAGGGGATAGATATCCAGAGATGGATATCTTCCTCCCCAGGTATCCCTGTGAGATGGAACACTGCACAGTTGAATTTGGTGTCATTGACAGCTGACATAATATACTGGGCAGGTCCGAGGAGTGCTGAACTTTACTTCCTGAAACAAAAAAGAACAGGAGACTATATGATATTTAACACGACATCTTTCTGCTCTCAGTGCAAGTCTAGAGACTCCCAGGATATCAAGGAATATCAGCAAAAACATAATCTTGGATTTACACCACAAATAGGAAGATAGACACTGCCAGATTGGAGCAGACCTGTAGTCCATCTAGCCCAGTATGCAATGGCCAGTTCCAGATGCTTCAGAGAAAGGTGGAAGAAGCCCTACAATAGACAGGTATGAGATAACTTGCTCCCAGGGAAAGCTTCCCCTTTACACCCATTAATCAGACACATTTTGTGATGGAAATCTGGAAGGTTTAGAGCCCTTCCAAGAGTTTTGAAAACTATCCTCACTACTGTAATGGAATGTTATCATTACACATAAAAATATCCAGTCCGTCTTTGAATTCTTCTAAGCTCTTGGCCCCATTGATATCTTGTGGCTGGGAGTTCCATAGCCCATTTGAACACTTTGTGATTTTACAATTGTGACTTTACCAAAGACACCCTTTCTTGCTCTTCACTTCTGAGTGTTGCCCATTGTATCATGAGCAGGTCCTCAAAGAATCAATCCTGAAGCACTTACATGAGAGGAAAGTGATCAGGAACAGTCAGCATGGATTCACCAAGGGAAGGTCATGCCTGACTAATCTAATCGCCTTTTATGATGAGATTACTGGTTCTGTGGATGAAGGGAAAGCAGTGGATGTATTGTTTCTTGACTTTAGCAAAGCTTTTGACACGGTCTCCCACAGTATTCTTGTCAGCAAGTTAAGGAAGTATGGGCTAGATGAATGCACTATAAGGTGGGTAGAAAGCTGGCTAGATTGTCGGGCTCAACGGGTAGTGATCAATGGCTCCATGTCTAGTTGGCAGCCGGTGTCAAGTGGAGTGCCCCAGGGGTCGGTCCTGGGGCCGGTTTTGTTCAATATCTTCATAAATGATCTGGAGGATGGTGTGGATTGCACTCTCAGCAAATTTGCAGATGATACTAAACTGGGAGGAGTGGTAGATACGCTGGAGGGGAGGGATAGGATACAGAAGGACCTAGACAAATTGGAGGATTGGGCCAAAAGAAATCTGATGAGGTTCAATAAGGATAAGTGCAGGGTCCTGCACTTAGGATGGAAGAATCCAATGCACCGCTACAGACTAGGGACCGAATGGCTAGGCAGCAGTTCTGCGGAAAAGGACCTAGGGGTGACAGTGGACGAGAAGCTGGATATGAGTCAACAGTGTGCCCTTGTTGCCAAGAAGGCCAATGGCATTTTGGGATGTATAAGTAGAGGCATAGCGAGCAGATCGAGGGATGTGGTCGTTCCCCTCTATTCGACACTGGTGAGGCCTCATCTGGAGTACTGTGTCCAGTTTTGGGCCCCACACTACAAGAAGGATGTGGATAAATTGGAGAGAGTCCAGCGAAGGGCAACAAAAATGATTAGGGGTCTAGAGCACATGACTTATGAAGAGAGGCTGAGGGAGCTGGGATTGTTTAGTCTGCAGAAGAGAAGAATGAGGGGGGATTTGATAGCTGCTTTCAACTACCTGAAAGGGGGTTCCAAAGAGGATGGCTCTAGACTGTTCTCAATGGTAGCAGATGACAGAACGAGGAGTAATGGTCTCAAGTTGCAATGGGGGAGGTTTAGATTGGATATTAGGAAAAACTTTTTCACTAAGAGGGTGGTGAAACACTGGAATGCGTTACCTAGGGAGGTGGTAGAATCTCCTTCCTTAGAGGTTTTTAAGGTCAGGCTTGACAAAGCCCAGGCTGGGATGACTTAACTGGGAATTGGTCCTGCTTCGAGCAGGGGGTTGGACTAGATGACCTTCTGGGGTCCCTTCCAACCCTGATATTCTATGATTCTATGATTCTATGTGTATAAAAACATGGAAAGTGCATTGTATTTATCTGTTCTACCACTATCTCTTAATTCAGTAACACTGACTTGAACTGCATCACTCTAGATTTACATGTATCAGAGGGGTAGCCATGTTAGTCTGTATCCACAAAAACAATGAGGAGTGCGGTGGTACCTTAAAGACTTAGAGATTTCTTTGGGCATAAGCTTTCATGGGTTAAAAAAAAACCACTTCTTCAAAGGCAAATGAATCTGATGCATCTGAAGAAATGGGGTTTTTACCAACGAAAGCTTATGCCCAAATAAATCTGTTAGTCTTTAAGGTGCCGCCAGATTTATATGGTAAATTCAATCAGAACTGGGATCTATTAACTTTCCCTTACCAAATGCTCCCCCGATACACTCTGACCCCCAAGAATCCCACCAAGAGGAGCTGAAGTGCTTTGTCTGGCCAATGTTGACTGAATCCAGAGAGTTTGATCACTGTACAGACTTCTCTTCATCCTCACAGGACCAGCATCTTGTCACCGTGCAAGGGTCTGTAGATATCTGGCAAGTTACAAGGCAGTTAATTCAGTTGTCCGGGTGAGGGGTTGACATCACAAATGGGTGAATAGTGCAAACACTAGGTTTCCACTACTATCCACTTGAGTTTGCATGTTACTTCAGCCAGGCTCGTGTAACAGGTGATGGGCGTAAATTACATACAACCACTATTACATTCCCCTTCCCTGCAACTCAGCTCTACTCTGCTGAAAGGGAGACCAGGGGTTCTGTGCTCGCATGACTTTTTGGAAGTCTTGCACAGGTATTTCAGAGGGGTTGTGTTTATGGCCCTGAATGTCAGTTTTAGACACAGCTTCTTGGCAGTTTCCAGGGGACAGAATCATACAACTGTTCACTGAATGAAGAGTTAATAGCA
This sequence comes from Natator depressus, assembly GCF_965152275.1. Taxonomy (NCBI): domain Eukaryota; kingdom Metazoa; phylum Chordata; order Testudines; family Cheloniidae; genus Natator; species Natator depressus. The sequence continues at coordinate 6,363,801 of NC_134234.1, forward strand.
CAAACCCATCGCTAAGAGTATGTGGTGCACTTCTGGAATAATTACTAAAGTAAAAGCCATTAAGCAGTAACTTTACCACTACTCCTTCCTGTAGAACAACTCTGCTGCTGGTTTTTGATACACATGCATGTCATGAAAGATTGATGTGTAATATTTGTATTACAATGAAAAGTTTTGGCATAATTTTTACACATCTGTACTTTAGTATACACATGTCAACCCATTCTTTAGCTTTTGATCTTCTTTCAGAGATGATTTCTCAGGTTAGAGTGGGACTACATTTGTTATCTGGATTTCTTCAGAACCTGAAAAGATTGCAGCCCTCATTCAGTTGCTTGTCAGTAAACAAAAGTCCAGTAGCTCCTCTGTCCCTCATTTAATAGCTTCCTGGATCTCCTCAGGTTCTCTTCTGTCAGTCTGTAGCCTGTATCCAGTGTGGTAACAGGCATTGGGATCAGTATAGAAAATATTCCTTCTCTGAGCTCTCACTCTTTAGTACATAAAAAGAACAGGAGTATTTGTGGCACCTTAGAGATTAACAAATTTATTAGAGCATAAACTTTCATGGACTACATCCCACTTCATTGGATGCATACAATGGAACATATAGTAAGAAGATATACAGAGAAGATGGAAGTTGCCATACAAACTGTAAGAGGCTAATTAATTAAAATGAGCTATTATCAGCGGGAGAAAAATACTTTTGTGGTGATAATCAAGATGGCCCATTTAAACAGTTGACAAGAAGGTGTGAGGATACTTAACATGGGGAAATAGATTCAATATGTGTAATGACCAAGCCACTCCCAGTCTCTATTCAAACCCAAGTTAATTGTATCTAGTTTGCATATCAATTCAAGCTCAGCAGTTTCTCGTTGGAGTCTGTTTTTGAAGCTTTTCTGTCGCAGAATTGCCACCCTTAAGTCTTTTACTGAGTGGCCAGAGAGGTTGAAGTGTTCTCCTACCGGTTTTTGAATGTTATGATTCCTGATGTCAGATTTGTGTCCATTTATTCTTTTGCGTAGAGACTGTCTGGTTTGGCCAATGTACATAGCAGAGGGGCATTGCTGGCACATGATGGCATATATCACATTGGTAGATGTGCAGGTGAATGAGCCCCTGATGGAATGGCTAATGTGATTAGCTCCTATGATGGTGTCACTTGAATAAATATGTGGACAGAGTTGGCCTCAGGCTTTGTTGCAAGGATAGGTTCCTGGCTTAGTGTTTTCGTTGTGTGGTGTGTGGTTGCTGGAGAGTATTTGCTTCAGGATGGGGGCTGTCTGTAAGTGAGGACTGGTCTGACTCCCAAGATCTGTGAGAGTGAGGGATCATTTTTCAGGATAGGTTGTTCATCTTTGATGATGCGCTGGAGAGGTTTTAGTTGGGGGCTGAAGGTGACAGCTAGTGGTGTTCTTTTATTTTCTTTGTTGCGCCTGTCCTGTAGTAGGTGACTTCTGGGTACTCTTCTGGCTCTGTCAATCTGCTTTTGCACTTCAGCAGGTGGGTATTGTAGTTTTAAGGATGTTCGATAGAGATCTTGTAGTTGTTTATCTGTGTCTGAGGGATTAGAGCAAATGCAGTTGTATCTTAGAGCTTGGCTGTAGACAATGGATCATGTGGTTTGTCCGGGATGGAAGCTGGAGGCATGTAGGTAAGTATAGCGGTCAGTAGGTTTCCAGTATGGGGTAATGTTTATGTGACCATCACTTATTAGCACTGTAGTGTCCAGGAAATGGACCGCTTGTGTGGATTGGTCCAGGCTGAGGTTGATGATGGGATGGAAATTGTTGAAATCATGGTGGAATCCCTCAAGGGCTTCTTTTCCATGGGTCCAGATGATGAAGATGTCATCAATGTAGAGCAAGTAGAGTAGGGGCGTTAGGGGACGAGACCTAAGGAAGTGTTGTTCTAAGTCAGCCATAAAAATGTTGGCATACTGTGGGCCACTAACTTGAACGTATATAATGTCCCCAAATGTGAAATAGTTGTGGGTGAGGATAAAATCACAAAGTTTTCTGAGCCTTTGGGGTGCACCTATTTCAGAGTTTCTAGCTTTTCTGAAACTCAATTTTTCAGAAAACAGAAAGCTGAGGTTCCTGCACTGTCTCTTGATCCCAGAAATTGGGGCTTTAAAACAGACAGGAAATAGTGAGAGTCTCCCAATAAAATTGCAGGAGCTGGCATTGCTGCCTATCTCTGAAGAGGGGCACCCACAAACGAAGGCACTGAGGGTTACTTAGTGGACATTTCTGGTCACATAGTCCATCAGTGGCAGAGACACTGTGTCCCTCTGCATTGGACTACAGAGCCCCCAGTGGTAAGGACCTAGGTTACCCCACAGACAGCCAGACATAACAGTGATAGGCTCACAGAGTCACTGGGTACCTGGTGCACAGCTCAGAGGATCTCCTCCAGTTTCCCAGATATGAGATATATACACATTGCCTAAGCATGGTCATGCACATTCCAAATAGAAAGGAGCGTGACTGAAGCCCAGGTCCAAATGCCTGCTGCTCACTCTCTCTTGCACACAAACAACCCCCTCCCACGGATTCAGCTGTCCCCAAACTTGCTGATGATGGAAATTTGGATGCAGGGTGTGAGGTCTATCTCCAGTGCTAGAGCACCTCTCAGTGCTCATGGACCGGGTGCGGGGTCAGGATCAGACCAAGGGAGAGCCCAGCAGGGCTCTGTACAGCCAGGTAATGCTTTCCAGGTCCTTTGCTCTCTGAAAGAACATCCTGATTGCCCTCTTGCTGCTGAGCTGCAGGAGAGGCCCAGAACTCCCTTGTCAAAGGGAGCTGTGCTAATGACAGGCCTCATCACAAAGGGGTGTTGGGAAGAATTCAGGTTCTCCACCTAGTGCCCCAGATCGTACTTTTGAGGCATAGAGAGCTAAAAATCTCTCTAAGCCCTGGTCTGACTAGGAGTTGAGGTTGAATTTAGTTGCATTAAATCGATTTAACCCTGCACCCGTCCACACAACGAAGTCCTTTTTTCTACTTAAAGGGCTCTTAAAATCGATTTCCTTACTCCATCCCCGACAAGGGGATTAGTGCTGAGATCGGCCTTGCCGGGTCGAATTTGGGGTACTGTGGACGCAATTAGACGGTATTGGCCTCCGGGAGCTATCCCAGAGTGCTCCAGTGTGACCGATCTGGACAGTGCTCTTAATTCAGATGCACGCGCCAGGTAGAGAGGAAAAGGCCCTCAAACTTTTGAATTTCAATTTCCTGTTTGGCCAGTGTGGCAAGCTGCAGGTGACCATGCAGAGCTCATCAGCAGAGGTGACCATGATGGAGTCCCAGAATCGCAAAAGAGCTCCAGCATGGACTGAACGAGAGGTACGGGATCTGATCACTGTATGGGGAGAGGAATCTATGCTATCAGAACTATGTTCCAGTTTTCGAAATGCCAAAACATTTGTCAAAATCTCCCAGGGCATGAAGGACAGAGGCCATAACAGGGACCTGAAGCAGTGCCGTGTGAAACTTAAGGAGCTGAGGCAAGCCTACCAGAAAACCAGAGAGGCGAACGGCCGCTCCGGGTCAGAGCCCCAAACATGCCGCTTCTATGATGAGCTGCATGCCATTTTAGGGGGTTCAGTCACCACCACCCCAGCCTTGTTGTCTGACTCCTTCAATGGAGAGGGAGGCAACACAGAAGCAGGTTTTGGGGACGAGGAAGATGATGATGATGAGATTGTAGATAGCTCACAGCAAGCAAGCGGAGAAACCGGTTTTTCCGACAGCCAGGAACTGTTTCTCACCCTGGACCTGGAGCCAGTACCCCCCAAACCCACCCAAGGCTGCCTCCTGGACCCGTCAGGTGGAGAAGGGACCTCTGGTGAGTGTACCTTTTAAAATACTATACATGGTTTAAAAGCAAGCATGTTTAATGATTAATTTGCCTTTGTGGTTCTCCTGGATGTACTCCCAAAGCCTTTGCAAAAGGTTTCTGGGGAGGGCAGCCTTATTCCATCCACCATGGTAGGACACTTTACCACTCCAGGTCAGTAGCATGTACTCGGGAATCATTGTAGAACAAAGCATTGCAGTGTATATTTGCTGGCGTTCAAAAAACATCCGTTCTTTATCTCGCTGTGTTATCCTCAGGAGAGTGATATCATTCATGGTCACCTGGTTGAAATAGGGTGCTTTTCTTAAGGGGACATTCAGAGGTTCCTGCTGGGCTGTTTGCCTGTGGCTGAACAGAAATGTTCCCCGCTGTTAGCCACGGGGAGGGGGGAGGGGCTAGCCACATGCTGGGGGGAGGCAAAATGCAACCTTGGAACGAAAGCACATGTGCTATGTATGTAATATTAACAGCAAGGTTTACCGTGAAAGAGTGTACCCATTGTTCTATAAAGTGTGTCTTTTTAAATACCACTGTCCCTTTTTTTTTTCTCTACCAGCTGCATGTGTTTCAAGGATCACAGGATTTTCTCCTTCCCAGAGGCTAGTGAAGATTAGAAGGCCAAAAAAACGCACTCGCGATGAAATGTTCTCTGAGCTCATGCTGTCCTCCCACACTGACATAGCACAGATGAATGCATGGAGGCAGACAATGTCAGAGTGCAGGAAAGCACAAAATGACCGGGAGGAGAGGTGGCAGGCTGAAGAGAGTAAGTGGTGGGCTGAAGAGAAGGCTGAAGCTGAAAGGTGGTGGCAGCGTGATGAGAGGAGGCAGGATTCAATGCTGAGGCTGCTGGAGGATCAAACTAATATGCTCCAGCATATGGTTGAGCTGCAGGAAAGGCAGCAGGAGCACAGACAGCCGCTACAGCCCCTGTGTAACCAACCGCCCCCTTCCAAGTTCCATAGCCTCCTCACCCAGACGCCCAAGAACGCGGTGGGGCGGGGCCTCTGGCCTCCCAGCCACTCCACCCCAGGGGATTGCCCAAGCAACAGAAGGCTGGCATTCAATAAGTTTTAAAGTTTTAAACTTTTAAAGTGCTGTGTGGCCTTGTCCTTCCCTCCTCCACCACCCCTCCCTGTGCTTCTCTCCTCCACCACCCCTCCTCGGCTACCTTAGTAGTTATCACCCTATTTGTGTGATGAACTAATAAAGAATGAATGAATGTGAAGCAACAATGACTTTATTGCCTCTGCAAGCGGTGATCGAAGGGGGGAGGAGAGGGTGGTTAGCTTACAGGGAAGTAGAGTGAACCAAGGGGCGGGGGGTTTCACCAAGAAGAAACAAACAGAACTTTCACACAGTAGCCTGGCCAGTCATGAAACTGGTTTTCAAAGCTTCTCTGAGGTGCACCATGTCCTCCTGTGCTTTTCTAACTGCCCTGGTGTCTGGCTGTGTGTAACCCGCGGCCAAGCGATTTGTGGAGCGCACAGCAAGCAGTAATAACAGTGGGAATATTGGTTTAGCTGAGGTCTAACCTAGTCAGTAAACTGCGCCAGCATGCTTTTAAATGTCCAAATGCACATTCTACCACCATTCTGCACTTGCTCAGCCTGTAGTTGCACAGCTCCTGACTGCTGTCCAGGCTGCCTGTGTACGGCTTCATGAGCCATGGCATTTAGGGGTAGGCTGGGTCCCCAAGGATAACTATAGGCATTTCAACATCCCCACCAGTTATTTTCTGGTCTGGGAATAAAGTCCCTTCCTGCAGCTTTTGAAACAGACCAGAGTTCCTGAAGATGAGAGTGTCATGTACCTTTCCTGGCCATCCCACGCTGATGTTGGTGAAACGTCTCTTGTGATCCACCAGTGCTTGCAGCACTATTGAAAAGTACCCCTTGCGGTTTATGTACTCGCCGGCTTGGTGCTCCGGTGCCAAGATAGGGATATGGGTTCTGTCTATTGCCCCACCACTGTTAGGGAATCCCATTGCAGAAAAGCCATCCACTATGACCTGCACGTTTCCCAGGGTCACTACCCTTGATATCAGCAGATCTTTGATTGTTTTGGCTACTTGCATCACAGCAGCCCCCACAGTAGATTTGCCCACTCCAAATTGATTCCCGACTGACCGGTAGCTGTCTGGCATTGCAAGCTTCCACAGGGCTATTGCCACTCGCTTCTCAACTGTGAGAGCTGCTCTCATCTTGGTATTCATGCACTTCAGGGCAGGGGAAAGCAAGTCACAAAGTTCCATGAAAGTGCCCTTACGCATGCGAAAGTTTTGCAGCCACTGGGGATCGTCCCAGACCTGCAACACTATGCGGTCCCACCACTCTGTGCTTGTTTCCCGGGCCCAGAATTGGCATTCCACTGCAGGAGCCAGCCCCATTAGCACCATGATGCCCACATTGCCAGGGCCTGTGCTTTGAGAGAAGTCTGTGTCCATGTCCTCATCACTCCCGTCACCGCCTACTGACGTCGCCTACTGGCCGGTTTCGCTTTGCCAGGTTCTGGTGCTGCATATTCTGCTGGATAATGCGTGTGGTGTTTAATGTGCTCCTAATTGCCAAAGTGATCTGAGCGGCCTCCATGCTTGCCATCGTATGGCGTCTGCACAGAAAAAAGGCACAGAACAATTGTCTGCCGTTGCCCTGAAGGAGGGAGGGGCAACTGATGACATGACTTACAGGGTTGGCTTACAGGGAATTAAAATCAACAAAGGGGGTGTCTTTGCGAGAAACTGAATGGCCCCCTCAAGGATAGAACTCAAAACCTCAAGGATAGAACTCAAAACTGGGTTTAGCAAGCCATTGATTTCACAGAGGGAGGGAGGGAGGAGAAAATGAATACAAAACAAATCTGGTCTATTTCTTGTTTTGAGCCACTTCATCTATCTTTATACATCTTGCTGGCAGCAGACTGTGCAGTACGACCGCTAGCCATCGTCACCTCCTGGGTGCTCGGCAGAAGACGGTGCAGTATGACTGCTGGCCATCGTCTTCTGCTAGCTGCAGATTAAAAGACAGTGCACTGCCGGTAGGACTCAATCGCCATGAGACGAAACAAGGGAAACGACCTGGCTGAGTCACTCCCATGTTTGCCCAGGCGCCCGGTTAAAAGAGCACCCAGGACTACGTCGACGACGGCTACCAGTCATACTGCACTGTCTGCTGCCAAAAGGCGATAAGCTGCTGCTGTGTAGCAATGCAGTACCACGTCTGCCAGCACCCAGGAGACATACAGTGAGCTGAGCGGGCTCCATGCTTGCCGTGGTATGGCGTCTGCACAGGTAACTCAAGAAAAAAGGCTCAAAACGATTGTCTGCCCTTGCTTTCACGGAGGGAGAAAGGGAACAGGGGCCTGACGATATGTACCCAGAACCACCCGCAACAATGTTTTAGTCCCATCAGGCACTGGGATTTCCACCCAGAATTCAAAATGGCGGCAGAGACTGCGGGAACTCTGGGATAGCTACCCACAGTGCAACACTCTGGAAGTCGATGGTTGCCTCGGTACTGTGGACAAACCCCGCCGACGACATGCACTTAGAGCATTTGTGTGGGGACATAGAATCATAGAATCATAGAATCATAGAATATCAGGGTTGGAAGGGACCCCAGAAGGTCATCTAGTCCAACCCCCTGCTCGAAGCAGGACCAATTCCCAGTTAAGTCATCCCAGCCAGGGCTTTGTCAAGCCTGACCTTAAAAACCTCTAAGGAAGGAGATTCTACCACCTCCCTAGGTAACGCATTCCAGTGTTTCACCACCCTCTTAGTGAAAAAGTTTTTCCTAATATCCAATCTAAACCTCCCCCATTGCAACTTGAGACCATTACTCCTCGTTCTGTCATCTGCTACCATTGAGAACAGTCTAGAGCCATCCTCTTTGGAACCCCCTTTCAGGTAGTTGAAAGCAGCTATCAAATCCCCCCTCATTCTTCTCTTCTGCAGACTAAACAATCCCAGCTCCCTCAGCCTCTCTTCATAAGTCATGTGCTCTAGACCCCTAATCATTTTTGTTGCCCTTCGCTGGACTCTCTCCAATTTATCCACATCCTTCTTGTAGTGTGGGGCCCAAAACTGGACACAGTACTCCAGATGAGGCCTCACCAGTGTCGAATAGAGGGGAACGATCACATCCCTCGATCTGCTCGCTATGCCCCTACTTATACATCCCAAAATGCCATTGGCCTTCTTGGCAACAAGGGCACACTGTTGACTCATATCCAGCTTCTCGTCCACTGTCACCCCTAGGTCCTTTTCCGCAGAACTGCTGCCTAGCCATTCGGTCCCTAGTCTGTAGCGGTGCATTGGATTCTTCCATCCTAAGTGCAGGACCCTGCACTTATCCTTATTGAACCTCATCAGATTTCTTTTGGCCCAATCCTCCAATTTGTCTAGGTCCTTCTGTATCCTATCCCTCCCCTCCAGCGTATCTACCACTCCTCCCAGTTTAGTATCATCTGCAAATTTGCTGAGAGTGCAATCCACACCATCCTCCAGATCATTTATGAAGATATTGAACAAAACCGGCCCCAGGACCGACCCCTGGGGCACTCCACTTGACACCGGCTGCCAACTAGACATGGAGCCATTGATCACTACCCGTTGAGCCCGACAATCTAGCCAGCTTTCTACCCACCTTATAGTGCATTCATCTAGCCCATACTTCCTTAACTTGCTGACAAGAATACTGTGGGAGACCGTGTCAAAAGCTTTGCTAAAGTCAAGAAACAATACATCCACTGCTTTCCCTTCATCCACAGAACCAGTAATCTCATCATAAAAGGCGATTAGATTAGTCAGGCATGACCTTCCCTTGGTGAATCCATGCTGACTGTTCCTGATCACTTTCCTCTCATGTAAGTGCTTCAGGATTGATTCTTTGAGGACCTGCTCCATGATTTTTCCAGGGACTGAGGTGAGGCTGACCGGCCTGTAGTTCCCAGGATCCTCCTTCTTCCCTTTTTTAAAGATTGGCACTACATTAGCCTTTTTCCAGTCATCCGGGACTTCCCCCGTTCGCCACGAGTTTTCAAAGATAATGGCCAAGGGCTCTGCAATCACAGCCGCCAATTCCTTCAGCACTCTCGGATGTAACTCGTCCGGCCCCATGGACTTGTGCACGTCCAGCTTTTCTAAATAGTCCCTAACCACCTCTATCTCCACAGAGGGCTGGCCATCTCTTCCCCATTCTGTGATGCCCAGCGCAGCAGTCTGGGAGCTGACCTTGTTAGTGAAAACAGAGGCAAAAAAAGCATTGAGTACATTAGCTTTTTCCACATCCTCTGTCACTAGGTTGCCTCCCTCATTCAGTAAGGGGCCCACACTTTCCTTGGCTTTCTTCTTGTTGCCAACATACCTGAAGAAACCCTTCTTGTTACTCTTGACATCTCTTGCTAGCTGCAGCTCCAGGTGCGATTTGGCCCTCCTGATATCTTTCCTACATGCCCGAGCAATATTTTTATACTCTTCCCTGGTCATATGTGCAACCTTCCACTTCTTGTAAGCTTCTTTTTTATGTTTAAGATCCGCTAGGATTTCACCATTAAGCCAAGCTGGTCGCTTGCCATGTTTACTATTCTTTCGACTCATCGGGATGGTTTGTCCCTGTAACCTCAACAGGGATTCCTTGAAATACAGCCAGCTCTCCTGGACTCCTTTCCCCTTCATGTTAGTCCCCCAGGGGATCCTACCCATCCGCTCCCTGAGGGAGTCGAAGTCTGCTTTCCTGAAGTCCAGGGTCCGTATCCTGCTGCTTACCTTTCTTCCCTGCGTCAGGATCCTGAACTCAACCAACTCATGGTCACTGCCTCCCAGATTCCCATCCACTTTTGCTTCCCCCACTAATTCTACCCGGTTTGTGAGCAGCAGGTCAAGAAAAGCGCCCCCCCTAGTTGGCTCCCCTAGCACTTGCGCCAGAAAATTGTCCCCTACGCTTTCCAAAAACTTCCTGGATTGTCTATGCACCGCTGTATTGTTCTCCCAGCAGATATCAGGAAAATTAAAGTCACCCATGAGAATCAGGGCATGCGATCTAGTAGCTTCCGTGAGTTGCCGGAAGAAAGCCTCATCCACCTCATCCCCCTGGTCCGGTGGTCTATAGCAGACTCCCACCACTACATCACTCTTGTTGCACACACTTCTAAACTTAATCCAGAGACACTCAGGTTTTTCCACAGTTTCGTACCGGAGCTCTGAGCAGTCATACTGCTCCCTTACATACAGTGCTACTCCCCCACCTTTTCTGCCCTGCCTGTCCTTCCTGAACAGTTTATAACCATCCATGACTGTACTCCAGTCATGTGAGTTATCCCACCAAGTCTCTGTTATTCCAATCACGTCATAGTTCCTTGACATCACCAGGACCTCAAGTTCTCCCTGCTTGTTTCCAAGGCTTTGTGCATTTGTATATAAGCACTTGAGATAACCTGTTGATCGCCCCTCATTCCCAGTATGAGGCAGGAGCCCTCCCCTCACAGACATTCCTGCCTGTGCTTCCTCCCGGTATCCCGCTTTCCCACTTACCTCAGGGCTTTGGTCTCCTTCCCCCGGTGAACCTAGTTTAAAGCCCTCCTCACTAGGTTAGCCAGCCTGCTGGCAAAGATGCTCTTCCCTCTCTTCGTAAGATGGAGCCCGTCTCTGCCCAGCACTCCTCCTTCATGGAACACCATCCCATGGTCAAAGAATCCAAAGCCTTCTCTCCGACACCACCTGCGTAGCCATTCGTTGACTTCCACGATTCGACGGTCCCTACCCAGGCCTTACCCAGGTCCCTACCCAGGGACACACACAGTGAACTGTATAAAAATGCTTTCTACAAAACCGACTTATATACATTCGACCTAATTTTGTAGTGTAGACATACCCTAAGGCACTTAGCTCTGACTCCAAGAGCTATTGTAGCATCCAAGAGCCTCACAATCTGTAACATGTTTTTCAGCACCACACCCCGTGTGGTAGGGCAGTGCTGTTAATACCACTGGGAAGATCCAAAGGCCAGAAGGCACCATTGTGATCACCGAGTCTGAACGCCCGCATAGTACAGGCCAGAGACCTGCCCCACAATAAATCCTAGGGCAGAGCTGTTAGAATAACATCCTGCCTTGATTTAACAATTGTCAGTGATGGAGAATCTACCACAGCCCTTGGTAAATTGTTCCAATGGTTAATTACCCTCATTGTTAAAAAAATTGCACCTTAGTTTCAGTCTCAATGTGTCTAGCTTCAGCTTCCAGCCATTACATCCTGTTATAACTTTCTCTGCTAGACTGAAGAGCCCATGGTTAAATGTTTGTTCCTCATGCAGGTACTTACAGTCTGTGATCAAGTCACCCCTTAACCTTCTCTTCATTAACCTACATAGATTTTGCTCCTTCAGTATCTATTACGGCAGGTTTTCTAATCCTTTGATCATTCTCGTGTCTCTTCTCTGACCCCCATCCAATTTATCAATTTCCTTCTTGAACTCTAGCACCAGAATTGGACACAGGATTCCAGCAGTGGTCGCACCAGTCTCAAATACAGAGGGGAAATAACCTTTCTGCTCCTACTCAAGATTCCCAGGGTTGTTCCTCCTGGATTGCACTTGCTTTTTTGGCCGTAGCCTAACACTGGGAGCTCCTGTTCAGCTGATTATCCACTATGGTCCCCCAATTCTTTTTCAGAGTCACTGTGTGATGGGGTGAATCACAGAAAACCCCTTGGAAACTGCCAACTGATGTGCTGAGACTACTTGTAACCCATTTTCCCTGCCAGCTTGGGACTCCAGAACCTTGCCAGTTTGAGCCAGATATGCTAGCCTCGTACAAAGCCAGACCCAGGTCTGAACCACATCCACCAAAAACTGCAGGCTTAACTGAAAACAGCTTAAGAAGAGCCTCTAACACTCAGATGCCCAGCTCCCAATGGGGTCCAAACCCCAAATAAATCAATTTTACCCTGTATAAAGGTTAAACAGGGTAAACTCGTAAATTGTTCGCCCTCTATAATACTGATAGAGATGCATAGCTGTTTGCCCCCCCCCCCCGTATTAATACATACTCTGGATTAATTAATAAGTAAAAAGTGATTTTATTAACTGCAAAAAGTAGGATGCATCCGATGAAGTGAGCTGTAGCTCACGAAAGCTTATACTCAAATAAATTGGTTAGTCTCTAAGGTGCCACAAGTACTCCTTTTCTTTTTACAGGCTAGTCTCCTTTTAGTCTGGGTTCAGCAATCACTCACACCCCCTTGAATACTGTCCTTTGTTCCAGTTTCTTTCAGGCATCCTTTCGGGGTGGAGAGGCTATCTCTTGAGCCAGCTGAAGACAAAATAGAGGGGTGTCCCAGAGGCTTAAATAGACTTTCTCTTGTAGGTGGAGACCCGCTCCTTTCTCCTATGCAAAATCCAGCTCCAAGATGGAGTTTTGTTGCCACATGGGCAGGTCACATGGCTGTGCATGATTCAGTTTTTACAGGCAGCAGCCATTGCCCACATGCTATCTTGAATGTCTCCAGGAAGACTTCTTATGTGGATTGCAGTCTTCCAAGATCCATTGTCAGTTATGTGTTTCTTGACTGGGCACTTAATTTGCACATTCCTTTCTGAAGAAGCTGACCAAATGCTTTACTAAGGCTACTTAAACTCAAACTAGTACACAGCCACTATTCATAACTTCTAATACAGAAATGAGACATGTATACAAATGGGATGAATATATTCAGTCGATCATGACCTTTGCAGAGATATGTTGCATGGCATATGTAGCATAAAACACATCCCAGTTATGTCATATTTACATTCATATGCATATTTCCATAAAGCATTATGGGGTACATCACACACTGCTTCCCTGATATTGGGTGCCCCATCTGGTAAGGATGGCCTGCATACCTTGTTCCTAAATGTACACCTTTACATTGAGCTGTATTAAAACACATATTGCTTAGGGACACGGGGATTAAGTGAGTTGCCCAAGGTCACAGAAGAAGTCAGTGGAAGAACCTGGAATGGAAGCCAGTTCTTCTGTGTCCCAGGCTACCACGTTAACCACTGAACCATCCTTCCTCTCTCGGGCTAATCTTGTGGATGGGGCAGCTGGTGGCTCAGGGAATTACACTCCTGTGACATCGCTACACAGGAAACCAAGAACAATTCCTTTTCCAGATGATAATGCTGAGTCATGTGTTCTCCTGAATCTACTGAGGGACAAATCCATTGGCCAGGGCCCAGAGCAGGGTCATAGTGCACAAGCAACTCCACGTGAGCTCCCGGTGTGACACAAAATGGGCGAATGTGACCCATAGGGACATAGGACTGGAAGGGACCTCCTGGGTCAATGAGTCCAGTCCCCTTCTATGGCAGGCGACCCCGGCATATCAACCAGTGCATAAACCTGTCAAGCTACATCTCAAAAACCAGCTGGGTTGTTTTCCCCCCAGAACTCCTGTTGGGTGGCTGTTCCAGAGCTTTCCTCCTCAGATGGTCAGAAACCTTCTTCTCCTTTCCAGCCTGAGTTTAGTCCTGGCCAGTTTCTCCCAATTTTTTCTTTTGTCCACACTGTCCTTTAGTTTCAGGAATTTGTCTCCTGCCCTGGTGCTTACCCCTCCCCCCTGATGTATTTATAGAGCAATCCAATTCCTGCTCAACCTGTGTTGTGCTAGGCTAAACCAATCACGCTCATTATGTCTCCACCTAAGACAGGCTCTCCATTGTCCTGACCATCCTAAGTGACCTTCTCTGCATCTCTTCCAGTTTAAATTAATCTTTCTGGAATAGAAGTGACCAGAATTTTATATAGTTTGCCAGAGGAGGTCTCATCAGTGTGTTGTATAAGGATATTAACACTTCCCTATCTCACTTGACACATTCTAGGATCTCATCTTCAGGACCAGCCTTTGGGTTGGGAGGTATCGGCGGCTGCCCATGGTGGCCTGCCAAAGAGGGCGCAATGAGCAGAGTTTGTCTCGGTAATGGGTTAATAGTGGTGCCAGTGGTGCCATGACTCTGTCTCCATGCTCAAAAGGGGCCCTGGCTTGCTGGCCCGGCCTGGCACTCCACTTGCATGCTGTGGCCAAGCGGCCATGCTACTGGTTCCACTCCCCACCCAGCCCCTCCTGCCCCGCTCCTCTTGGCCAGCTGGCCCAGGGATTCTCCCTGCCCCCTCCCTCCCACGCCCAATTGCTCCTCTCCACCAGCAGGCCAGTGACTGGTGTGGAGAGGCACCCTCAGGTGCTGCAACTCCTCTGTGGCCCCACTTCCTCCCCCCAGAAGCTCTCACCACTTCGCAGAGCAAGTGCTGGAGGATGGGGGGAGGAGGCTTGGCAAGCCCAGGTCAGGGGTTTTTGGCTGTTGTATGCCACGTACAGCTGGGCTCCCTGGTTGCAGCTGCGTGAAACCCCTGCCTCCCCCCTGGGCTCTTGGTCCCCTGCCTGGCCTGGGGCAGTGCTGGTGGGAGGGTGATGTGGACACAGCTCGCCTGCCCTGGCCCTACCACTATTCGAATGTGGAGGCCCAGAGGTGTGGGGATCCTGGACCATGCTGGACAGGAGACGACACTGGCAGCCAGATGATGGGCACCCCAACCAGTGAGTGCTCCTTGCTACCATTAACCCCCTTTGACCCAGGCCCTGCGGTACAACTGGAGTTCCTTTGCCCCATCCCCCACCAGGGCCCCATGGGAGATTTGAGCCCTCTGCCTTCCTGAGATGCTCTGGACCACCTGTGCTCCAGGCCAACTGGGGAGCTGCACACGGCAAGCTGCAGCCAGGTGTGGCACAGCCTGATTCAGGTTGGTCTGGAGGAGAATGGAACAAATCAACAGCAGGGGGTGGCTCTGGCATGTGTGTGTCTGTGGAGGGGGGTGAGAGTGGTCTGGCTGGGGACTCAGGGGTTCTGGTTTGGGAACAGAAGTTTGGGATCAGCCCTGTTCTGGTAGGCAGGGGGCCAACAATGGGGGTGGGAGGGTGAACGAATGGCTTCTCCTGGGGCTCCTGTGTTAATCACGTCTCTGTCACAACTCAGTCACAAGCACCTGGCTGAGGCCATGGGGGAAGGGCAGATGTCCGTGCCCCTTGAATGGCCCCTGTCCACAGATGGTGCAGCCCTCATGGATCACGCAGCACCCAGAGCGCTCAGGAAGGGCCAGGTCTGCGACTACAGAACAGCCTTTCCAGCTTTCTTCATGGCTCCTGGATGTTTAACCAGAGACGGGACAGTGACAGGCCAGCTGTAATGGGAAACAACATCCACCTCCCTTCTCTTTACTGATTGTATCAACAGGAATTCTGAGGTTGGAGCAGCCACTGATACGGCTTATTATGGGCCAGCGCCAGTCCCCTGGTTCTCCACAAACAAAAGACCTTTTCGGAACGTCTCTCTACAGAGTGGAGATCAGTAGCTCATGTCATCTCGGATGTAAGTGTCCAGGATGGAATAGGTGGCCCAAGTTTTTCATGGCCTATATCATCAGCACTGGAGTCAGGTGATGAATTGACCCTTCACTTGATGAACACCCTCATTATACGTGCACGAAGGTGTTTGCTTTTCAAGCTGTACACGATTGGGTTCATCAGGGGTGGGACCAGCAGGTAGACATAGCCCAGGACAATCTGAAGGAAGGGAGAAGAGCTGTTCCCAAATCTGTGTATCACAGACAAGCCGATCTCTGGTATGTAGAAGAGCAGGACGGCACAGAGATGGGAGACGCAGGTGTTCAGGGCCCTGAGGCACTCCATGTGGGATGCGACACTCAGCACAGTTTTGAGGATCATCACATAAGAGAGAAAGATGAGCAGCGAGTCCAGCCCCACCGTCAAGAGTTTAATAGACAAGCCATAGATGCTGTTGACTGTGATATCAGAACAAGCCAGCTTCATGACGTCCTGGTGCAGGCAGTAGGAATGGGAGAGGACATTGGCTCGACAGTATCGGAACCATTTCAGGAGAAAGGGAAGTGGAATGTTAAGGGCCACCGATCTTAGCACAAAGAAAAGTCCCATCCTGGCTATTCCCAGTGGGGTTAAGATGGAAGCATATCTCAGTGGGTTACAGATCGCAATGAAGCGGTCAAAGGCCATCAACAAGAGCACAGAGGATTCAATGTATGAAAGCGAGTGGATGAAGAACAGCTGGGCACAACAGGCATCAAGGCTGATCTCCCTAGAGTTAAATAATAATATCCCCAGTATCGTCGGTATGGTGGATATCGATAAGCCAAGGTCTGTGACAGCCAACATGGAAAGGAAAATGTACATGGGCTCATGGAGGCTTGGATCTGTTTTTATAATAAACAGAATGACTGAATTTCCTACTATGGAAATGACATACACTAAGCAGAAGGGGATAGAGATCCAGAGATGCACGTCTTCCTGCCCAGGTAACCCAGTGAGAAGGAACACTGCAGATTTGAATTTGGTGTCATTGACAGCTGACATAATGTACTGGGCTGGTCCAAGGAGTTTTGAGCTCTACTTCCTGAAAGGAAAAGGAACAGGAAACTACATGATATTAAGCGAGACATCACTCTGTTCTCAGTGCAAGTCTAAAGACTCCCAGGAGCTCAAGGAAGATCAGCAAAACCAAAGTCTTGGATTTACACCACCGGCATTGCCAGACTGGATAAGACCTGTAGTCCATCCAGCCCAGTATCCAGTGCAAGTTGCAAATGCTGCAGAGGAAGGTGGAAGAAACCCTGCAACAGGCAGTTATGAGATAAACTGCTTCCAGGGAAAGCTTCCCCCTGACACCCACTAGTTAGACATATTTTGTGGTGTAAATCAGGAAGGAGCCCTTCCAAGACTTTTTAAAACAATCCTTGTTAGGATATAGACATTCAGGCCTGCCTGTAAAGGCCTGTACTTTAAGAATTTAGGTATATGTTTATCATTTAGCTAGTAATAGAGGTACACAAGAAAGAACCTGTGTAAGGGCCTTCTCTCACAGTGACAGTCTGAGGCCAATGCCTTTGGCTAAGCAGCAGAGGCTGCCATAGGCTGGGAAGCGTACGGTCACATCCTCACATCCCAAACTAGTCAGTTGGGGCTGTTGGCAAGGTGATCCCATCTATCACCTCCAGAGAAAGGGAAGAGCCTAGAAAATGTAAAAGGAAATTTAGTTTGATAGTTCTGTTTGGTAAGAACTCACTTATCAATAGACACAGCTGGGAAACCCTTATGTCTTTATAGATGTCATTGTGAAATCCTCACTCCTGTATTGTTTTGTCATTATAGTTCCCACTTTGCTATTGTTTATTTGCATGGTCTCTGTCTGGTTCTGTGATTGTTTCTGTCTGCTGTATAATTAATTTTGCTGGGTGTAAACTAATTAAGGTGGTGGGATATAATTGGTTAGCTAATCATGTTACAATATGTTAGGATTGGTTAGGTAAATTTCAGTAGAATGATTGGTTAAGGTAGAGCTAAGAATATTACTAAATAAATTAGAGGCAAACAGGAAGTAGGTTGGGATTCGAAAATAAGGAAAAAGGAACTTGGATTTAAGCTTGCTGGAAGTTCACCCCAATAAACATTGAATTGTTTGCACCTTTGGACTTCGGGTATTGTTGCTCTCTGTTCACGCGAGAAGGACCAGGGAAGTGGGAGAGTGAAGGAATAAGATCTCCAACAATCCTCACTACTGTAATTGGATTTTCTGGTTAGCCATATAAACATCTGATCACTCTTTGAATACTGCTAAACTTTTGGACCCCTGGATATCTTGTGGCTGGGTGTTCCACAGCCTACTTGAGCACTGTGTGCCTTTGCAATTGTGACTTTCCCACAGACCCCTTTTCTGGTCCTCCATGACTTATTGTGGCCCATTGTATCATGATATGAGTCTAAACACAGGGCCAGTTCATGCTGAAAACAGTCTTTGTATCTATGTGTCCTGGATTGAAGCTATTTATAAATGTGTTTCATTGCCTCATTAGATAGATAATTTTCTCCACTCCTGAGAGTTCAAATTATGCCATTGCCTCTTTGCGGTATAAGAGAGAAATTCTTAGTGCCATTTTCTTAATTCAATAATATTGATTTCAGCTGAGTCACTCCAGATCTACATGTGTAAATTCAATCAGAACAGGACTCTATTTACTTTCCGTTACCAGAACGCTCCTCGTGATATGCTCTGACCACCAAGGATCCCTCAAAGAGAAGCTGAAGTGTTTCCCTGGCCAATGTTGACTAAATCCAGAGAGTCTGGTCATCCTACAGGCTTCTTTTCTTAGTTACAGGACCTGCATCCTCTCCCCATGCAGGAGTTTGTAGATATTTGGCAAATTACAAGCTAACACATAGAGTTACTTCAGCTAGAGGGGAGAGCATCAGAAATGGGTGAATAGTGCAAACACTAGGTTTCCAATAATATCCAGTTCAGTGTGCAAATTACTTGAGCAATGCTCCTGTAAGAGGTGAATGTAAGTGTTAGAAACAGCTTCTGGTCTGTTACTAAGAGGCAGAATCATACAGCTATTCACTAAAAACAATTTCATAGCATAAACCATTTGCAAACAGTATGTGGAGTACTTCTGATATACTTTTGCAAGCAAAGTCATTAAGCAGTAAAGTTACCACTGCTCCTTCGTGTAGACATTCCAACAACTCTGCTGCTGGCTTTCAATATACATATCATGAAAGTTTGGTTTGTAATGTTTGTATTACAACGAAAAGTTTGAGCGTAACGTTTCCACATCTGTACTTTAGTACACACATGTCAACCCTTTCTTTCCCCTCTGATCTTCTTTCAAAGATGATTTATCTGGTTAGAGTGGGACTTAAAATGCAGCATCTCTCTTGTGGATTTCTTTAGAACTTGAAAAGATCGCAGTGTCTCAGCCCTCATTCAGTCTCTTGTCAGCAAACAAAAGTCTAGTAGCTCCCCTGTCCCTGGGTTAATAGCTGTCTGGGTCTCCTCAGGTTCTGTTCTGTCAGTCTGTAGCCTACACTCAGAGTGCTAACAACCACTGGGTTCAGTGTATGAAATATTTATTCCCTGAACTGTCACTCTCTAGTACATAGTAACCCCAGCATCTGTTATTCAGGCACCAGGAGGGTTTGCAGGAAGTCGATTTCAAAGTCAAAAGCATGAGTATTCATGGAAATGGAACCTCATTTCACATGTGAAAGTAATCTATTGCTCTCTCTCTCGCTCTCTTTCTCTGACTGTCTCTGTCCTGTATTCATAAAATCCGTAGCCCCCGGGACCGGCACTGGGACAGACATGATACTGAGTTGCCATAACGAATGTGTGTGTTAAACCCAGTTGTTAGGATGTTAGCTATATAACTATATTGGGTTAACTTTTGGGATGTTTATGTTATGGTGATATTGGGTGAAACCAGTATGGCTCATGTTAGTTTAGTAGAAGGCTGCTGGAAAACAAGCAGGAAGGGAAGCAACAGCTCAAGAAAAGCCATCTCTCAATAGGCACTTCAGGGAAGTTGAGAGACAACACTGGAGCTACAAGCTGGGAAGAGCCTATTTCTGGGCTGCAGCCACATCACACAGCTTGTTTTGCCAGGGCTAGGAGACTTTTCAGAGGTGGGACAGCTATTGCTGAGAAGCTCTTCAGACTGACAGGCACATACAGCACTAGGGAAGTCTGAAGGCACTCAGCCCACCTGAGTCCCCATCAGAGTGAGTGGGTTTGTGGGTCAGAGATGTGTACAGACTGTTCTTTGAAAACCCTCTTATTTTCCCATGTTACACCTTATTTCTCCTGTTCAAATTAAACAGTGTTTTGGCTCAAGAAGGCTGCGGATCACTCATCTCACCACTACTCACAGACTCCTAGAGGGAAGAGCGACAGGTGCCGAACCCACTGGCACCTGTTGGGAAAGCACAGTGGGCGTGCAGTGTGGTGTAACCCAGGTTCCAGTCTGAGGGTAGAAGGATCGTGGGATTCCACCCCGAGAGAGGGCAGGCTTTGAGGCCTGACATCTGGCACTCAGAGATCAGAGAGGGGGCAGAGATGCCAGTAGCCCAGTAGCTCTGAGAGCTATAGCTTTCAGGAGATTTTAGAGCCCTCAGCCAGTCAGGAAATAAAAATATTCCCTATCGGACCTGTTACCACAGATCAACACTGCTCTGAATTCCTGCCTTCATAATCAAGCCAGAGAATAAAATAATTGAAAATACATTTGCTGATTAAATTTCCAGGATTAAATAAACCTGAGGCAATCTGTGAACTAGTCACTGATATTCCGTGGTGTCTCCTCTCACTCAGCCCCTGGCCGGATAGGGCCCAGAGCACACAGCACCTTTAGAAATGGGACCCCTTGAGAAATCCTGACTTGGGGCATTGGGGGTTTAACACTCCGAGCTCGCTTTGAATGTCAGATTTCTGTGTAGCTTGAACACCCCACTGTGGAGCATGGGCAGATGTGGGGGAGGGGTTCCCAAGCTACCTAGCGCTGCCTGCCCTCCAGCCCCGTCACTGAGTGACCCCTAACAGCCCAGCTGAGTTCTCTGCCGCTGCACAGAACATCTGCCAATGGAAACAGTTTCCAGCCTTTCCCCTTCACTTCACATTTTAAAGATACTGAAGCCTGCCAACGTACCCAGTTCCTGCTAGAAGGGGAGTCGCTGACACCAGAGATCTTCACCCTAAAGGACAAGGAGTCATCGGTGATGTTGCACGGGCAGCAGGCAGTGTCTGTTCAGATAGGGAGGCAGCTGTCTTTATGAAGCATGTTTGCACATTCCCTTGGGGGCTCTTGACCATCAGGGAACCTCAGCTGCTCGGCTTAGTGTGCACCGGATTTAACCCCTGTCACGGCCAATGGCAAAGTGCAGGAGGCCAAATCACAGGGGATGTGTGGTGATGCTGCCCAACTACACTGCAGCAAATGCCCAGCTTCAGGATCTATTCCTGGAATCTGGGCTTGTCGTCACTGTTCATATGGTTCTGATTAGTCACATGGTTTCCTCAAGGGCGACCAAGTGGTAACAATGATGCTGCCACAGCTGTGATCTTTCCAAAATAATAATAATAATAAATAATAATAATAATAATATAGGAGCAGATTTCTCCCCAGCAGCCCCCTTTCCTGCATTACAAACCCAGGGTTCAGGCCAGGGAAGGGAGATTCCATGTGGCTCCATAAATAGACATTTCCCTCGGATTGTTCCAGGAGGGGAGGTCCCTTCCCTTCTCACTGAGGAATGAAAAGTGGGACCCAGGATCCAGGGATCCCCATAGTTAGGCACAGATCTCAGTGATCCACTGCTAGCTAGGCCCCCACAATCTCTGGGCCTCCACAGCTGCTCTAGGACCCTCTCCAGCTCCCTGTTAGCACAGGTTCATCAGAGATGTGCTGCCAGGGCCTGTCACAGTAGCCACTGCATGCAGAATCTGCTGAAGGGGCATTGTACAGGTTGGAGGGGGTTGCACAGAGATGAGAAGCTAGTTAGAGAAGCTGAAGGGCACAAAACCACAGCCATAGACTGGTCAGGAGATTTTGACCTTTCCATATATAGAGTGCAGCCAGAGACTCCATCAGTGTAACCTTCATTAATGTTATGAGGAAGGAGGAGATGAAAAGCCTCCAATTGCTCTTGGGGATCCAGGCATCTGCAGGTGGGCAGCATCATGGCAGCTGAGCTTTCAGAGAAACATGATCCGTTTTCTATGAAAAATCACCCCAAAAAGTGGATGAAAAGGAAACATTTTAGTTTGCTCAAATTTTTTCATAGAAGGAAAAACTCTCTGTTTTTCAACCTAGCTCTACCTCAAACCATGAACCTCTGTCCCTCATACTACTGGACCACAGGCCTAGGTGCCAGCACTAGCCACCCATCAGTCTCCGACACTGAGCAGCCCCTGGACATCTGCTAGGGTGTATATGCCAGTTCTATTCTAATAGATTGGTAAGGTATGATTTCCCTTTTCAAAAGCCATGTTAACTCTTCCCCAACAAATCATGTTCACGTATGTGTCTGATAATTCTGTCCTTTACTATAGTTTCAACCAATTTCCCTCGTACTGAAGTTAGGATTACTGGCCTGTAATTTCTGGGATCACCTCTGGAGCATTTTAAAAAAATCAGAATCACATATGCTATTTGCAAGTATTCTAGTGCAGAGGATGATTTAAGTGATAGGTTATATACCACAGTTTATATGTTCTTCAGCATGAGTTCATTCAGAACTCTTGGGTGAATATCATCTTGTCCTTGTGACTTTTACTGTTTAATTTATCAGTTTGTTCTAAAACCTCTGTGATGGGTTGTCACCCTCAGGGTGCAGTTTGGGAGCCTTCGAACCACTGAGACACCTACCCAATCAGCTGGGCTGGCCTCTCTCACACTGCTCTGCTGGTGACCCAGTGTGGCGGTTCAATGACAAGACAGAACACAGCTTTTAGCAAGCAAGCAGGCTGGTCTCTGCTAACGGGCTTCCGCCTGTCAGCTTTCCACCTTCCCCTTTATTCTCTCTCTCTCCCCCCGCGCATTACATTCTCCAACAGATAAAAGGAATACATTGGCTTTGTTTAACATTCTTATTTACCAATTTCTATCTACCGCATTCCTTGCTCTCGGGCCTTGAGCCCAGTCCTGGGAGGCTTCCCATGGTTCATATCATCTTGGCGAGATTCCAAGGTTGATGCCCTTGAAAGGAGCTGTGTGTGCACTACTCCTACACAACACTCCGGGTGTGCCCTGAATGTTGCCAAGCGCATAAACCTTTATGAATCCTACATCCCCTCCTTTTTTGTTTATTTGTGCTCGGCCATCTCATGGTAGCCATCAGTTTGCATTTGCAAGCCAATTAACTCCCGGACAGGCAAGGTCATAACTCGTGGAGCCTGCCAGGGCGGGTCTCGACAAAGCCTTAACAAAAAGGAATACATTGTACACAGCAGCAGCAGCAAAAAATAAGCTTAAGAAGGTAAAGTGTGATTGGCCGGGCCCCAATTAGCCATGCGAGAGTACTGGGAAGAGAGGTTCGAGTAAGCGGCGAGCATCATCTCATTCCCAGTTTCCTCAGGGTGATGACATACTGGAATAAGGCACGTACCTAACAATTCTTCAGCTGCTACAAAATCAAATAAACAAAAGTGGGTAACATTTGCTATTGAAGCCAATCTTTCCCATAGGTTATATGTCATTCGGGCCTGTAACGGAGAAAGCGCTCCCGAATCAACCCCTCCAGGAAATAGCAGGCACAAAAGGCATACAATCAGTACAGAATTAGCAGTAATTTGGGCGAGAATTGCCACAAACAAAGTCTCAAGAGTCTCTGGCTGTTGGTTTGCTGCCAGTCTTCGTTGAGCCGCGGCGACCAATGCTTTTACTGCTCCGCATGTCACGGGCTGGCTTGGGACGCTACGTCTCTTCCGTCTCCGTCCCGCCGTTGTCGACCCGGGAGGCACCGCGTTTTCCTCCAAGGTCAGCTGAAACTCCGGTATGGGGTTCGACAGCCCCTGGTGCCACGCCATGCTGTTTCAGTGCCGGTCGAACACACCGGGCTGGAACCCACAACGGTCCTGCAGAGAGAAACACAGCAGCATATCCCCAACCCCAAGTGATTAGAGGTACTGGGCCCAGCCACTGCGGATCGGGCAGCTGATGGTAATAGACACGCGGTCTTTCCATTTGTGAAAATGCCGATCCGTGGGGGTCTGCTGATCTGCGTTCAGCGTTAAATTATTTAAAGTAAACAAAAGGATATGCAGTTGTTGCTGAATGTCTCCTAAAATTCGGAGACGCAGCTCCCCTTGTTTTAATTGTTTGTCGAGCAAGATTTTTAGCATGCGATTTGCACATTCAACAATGGCTTGGCCTGTGGAATTATAAGGGATCCCGTGTTTGAGACGGACGTCCCATTGGGCACAAAAGATAAAAAGTGCTGTGGAGGAATAGGCTGGGGCATTATCCATTTTTATCTGGCTCGGGTGACCCATAACAGCAAAACAGGCTAGCAAATGGTGAATAACTTTGGGAGTGGCTTCCCCACGCTGTGGGG
The DNA here is from genome assembly GCF_965152275.1 of Natator depressus. Taxonomy (NCBI): domain Eukaryota; kingdom Metazoa; phylum Chordata; order Testudines; family Cheloniidae; genus Natator; species Natator depressus. The sequence goes on from NC_134234.1 coordinate 6,387,613, forward strand.
TCTCCCAAAGGAATCCCAAATAGGTATCAATGAAAACATGTAAAAACGAATAGGGGTGGAATTGTGGCACGTGAGTGACGTCCATTTGCCAGAGCTGATTCGCTGCGGTACCTCTAGGGTTAACGGCATAAAAAAAGGTAGGGGCAGCAGCGGCACAGTGGGAGCAGGAATGAACAATAAAACGTGCATGATCAGCAGGAATATGAAACTGTCGGGCCAAAACAGAGGCAGACTGATGAAAAAAGGAATGGCTTTCAATGGGGTCAGAAAAAAGGGAATTTACCTGACCACGTAACGCGCGATCAGCGCGCGCATTGCCTTCAATGAGTAGCCCAGGCAGAGGGGTATGTCTGCAAATATGAGCAACAAAATAAGGGAAATTACGAGTGGTGATGAAATACTGTAAGGACAAAAACAGGCGAAGAAGGTCCGCATCGACCTGAGGGGTAATGAGGGCAAGGGGTAAATGATCAATTACCTGATAAACATAATGCGTGTCCATGATCAAATTAAAGGGACAATCAGCAAAAAATTGAAAGGCCAAAATAACAGCAGCTAATTCCAAGGACTAGTAAAGCTCTCCAAGCGCTGTGCATGCAAATATTGTTGTACAAGTGAATGAAGCGCTTTCAGCTTTTCTAGAGGGAGGGGCCACTGGTCAATCCATATGGGCTCTAAGGATTGCCATACCAATGGTAATGCGGATGGCAAGGTGGGTGAGGGAGGATTTTGGGCCATTATATATTAATATCGAGGGTGGTGTCCAGCTTTGTAAGTAAATCACGGCCCCAAATATTGAGGTGGACAGGGAGTACAAAAGGGTGGATTGTAGCAAGGGCACAGCCTCCTGGTTTAGAGACCGTGACCCAAGACAAACTTTGGCGCCTGGGTTTGCTACCCCCGATCCCCCACAACTCTTTAGAAGGAACTGTTGGCCAACCGACTGGCCACTCCGGATCACGAATCACCGTAACGTCAGCTCCAGTGTCCACCAACCCTGTAAAAGGAACATTATTTAAGAGAAGTGTTAACTGAGGTTTCGAGGGGCAGACCGACATTGTCAGAGCAACAAGTGGAGAGGACGTATTGTGAGACGGCGACTGAGACAGCGTCGATCCAAAGCCGTTCCCGCCCTGGGTTCGATCCTCTGCGGCTGGCACCTGATAGGGGACTAAAATCAATTGTGCAATTGACCGTCCACGCGGGAGCGATTGCGGAAGATGGGTCCACACCTGAACCTTAATAACACCAGTGTAATCAGCATCGATGACTCCTGGGATGACAAAAAAACCCTGTTTCCCAGCGTGTGAGCGAGGGAGAACCAGACCCACAAATCCGGCAGGGAGAGGTCCCGTCACCTGCATAGGTATGGCGCAAACCTCCCCTGGCAACTGAAAATCAGCGTCCTCCTGCATAATCAAATCAAGCCCTGCACTTCCGGCAGTCGCCGCCCTCATGGAATCTATGGATTGTAAGGCATAGGAACAGTTGTCTGAGTGGGAAACACCCCCGTTTGGCCCTGGGTTCGGGGGGGGACCCGTCGTGCGATTTCCCGACCCGCTACGACACTGATTAGCCCAGTGATAGCCCTTCCGACACTTGGGGCACTTCTTTGAGGGGCGGGCGGGCGCTGTCGATGAGCGGCACTCCCGCTGAAAGTGACCCTCCTTACCACAGCAGTAACAACGCTTCCCCTCCTTCCCAGTTTTTCGCAGGGCGGCAGCCAGAACTCCAGCCTTATGTGCTTGGGTTCCGATGTTTTGGCACGCCCGCAGCATGTCCGACAGCTCTAGAATTCCAGAGGCTTGTGCAGCCTGGAGAGCACGGCGGCAATCCTCGTTCGCATTTTCAACTGCCATTTTTAACAGGATCTCCTGAGCTGCCGCAGGGTTATCCACCTGTCGGAGGATAGCCTCCTGCAATCTGTTGGTAAAATCCATAAAGGACTCTGATGCACCCTGACGGATACTGGCAAAGCTTTTGGTAGGCCTGCCCGAATCCGGGACCTTCCGGAAAGCATGCTGGGCGCAGGCGGAAATAATGGGGAAGACGGCCTGAGGGAGTTGAGACTGCAGCTGAACGGTAGCAAACTGGCCCTCCCCTGCCAACTGCTCATAAATGACACCTTGCTCTCTATATACCTGGGCTTGGCGTTCCGCCATCTGCCGATACTCACTAAGCCAAATAACATACTGACTGGGTGTCAGCATCATGCGCAACAGCGCCTTCCAATCTTCAGGGACCAGGGAGTACCCAGAACCTAGCCCTTCAATGAGACCACGCACATATGTGCTAGTCAGGCCGAACTCGCGAATCGCTTTCTTTACCTCTCTGATCACCGAGTAAGGCAAACTGACCCAGTCTGCAACCTGGTTGCCCTGGCCATCATCCTGCCAGGTCACAGGACAAACTGAGACCAGATCAGCCAGCTCCTCTGCTGTAAGATCTGAGCGAGTCTTCGCTGCGTGAACCATTTGTTGCACCAGCGAAAGCCCTTGAGCAGATGCAGACGACCCCCCAGGGGGCCCCGGAGCATGGAGCCCAACGAGCGGAGGGCGATCACACACTGGCTCCGGTGGGGAAGGCCAGGGAGGCGGTGGTAATAGAGGCACTGGGGGCGAAGCAGGGGGAGGGATGGTTGCAGGAGCGGACGGGGGTGGCTGGATCGGTAGCCCCTCTGTTGGCGCGGGAGAGGGTCTTTCTGAGGCGACACACTGTTTCGCATTGTCAGGAGGGGGGATGGCTGCAGGAGCGGACGGGCGTGGCGAGATCACCAGCCTCGCGAGGGAGGGCCTGTCCGAGGCGACACGCTGTATCGCGTCGCGGCAGAGGTGTCAGGCATGTAAAGCCTGCATGGGCACCCGAGGCTCTTTGTGCAATGTCTGGCCCAACCGCTCCCAGTCCGCTAGCTTAAGGGTTCCGGCTTCAGGGTACCATGGGCATTGGGCACTCACCTCCTGTAGTAGGAGAGTGAGTTCTCGAGTGGGGCAGTCATGCTGAGCCTTACGCAGCAAATACTGTAGCTCATTGCGGTGTTGCACTTGCAAAGCAGAGAGGGAGCTTCCCATACTTACCACAATGAAAAATACTCACCAGGATCCACGAAGCGGATGAGTGACGCGTCTGAAACCCTTGCCGGGCGAGGTGAGTGCTGAGGGCCCCACGTTTGGGCGCCAGTTGTGGCGGTTCAATGACAAGACAGAACACAGCTTTTAGCAAGCAAGCAGGCTGGTCTTTGCTAACGGGCTTCTGCCTGTCAGCTTTCCACCTTCCCCTTTATTCTCTCTCCCCCCCCGCGCATTACATTCTCCAACAGATAAAAGGAATACACTGGCTTTGTTTAACATTCTTATTTACCAATTTCTATCTACCGCATTCCTTGCTCTCAGGCCTTGAGCCCAGTCCTGAGAGGCTTCCCACGATACATGTCATCTTGGCGAGATTCCAAGGTTGATGCCCTTGGATGGAGCAGTGTGTGCACTACTCCTACACAACACTCCGGGTGTGCCCTGAATGTTGCCAAGCGCATAAACCTTTATGAATCCTACACTGACCAAAATGACCAATGAGGAGACAAGTTACTTTCAAATCTGGAGTGGGGGGAGGGGCAAAGGGTCTGTCTGTCTGTGTGATGCTTTTGCCGGAAACAGATCAGGAACGCAGTCTGAGAACTTCTGTTAGTTAGTAAGTAACCTAGCTAGAAATGTGTTAGATTTCCTTTTGTTTAAAAGGCTGGTAAATAAGTTGTGCTGAATGGAATGTATATTCCTGTTTTTGTGTCTTTTTGTAACTTAAGGTTTTGCCTAGAGGGATTCTCTATGTTTTGAATCTGATTACCCTGTAAGGTATTTACCATCCTGATTTTACAGAGGTGATTCTTTTACCTTTCCTTTAATTAAAATTCTTCTTTTAAGAACCTGATTGATTTTTCATTGTTCTTAAGATCCAAGGGTTTGGGTCTGTGTTCACCTGTACAAATTGGTGAGGATATTATTATCAAGCCTTCCCCAGGAAAGGGGGTGTAGGGTGGGGGGGTATTTTGGGGGAAGACGTCTCCAAGTGGGCTCTTTCCCTATTCTTTGTTTAACACGCTTGGTGGTGGCAGCATAGGGTTCAAGGACAAGGCAAAGTTTGGACCTTGGGGAAGTTTTTAACCTAAGCTGGTAAAAATAAGCTTAGGGGGTTTTCATGCAGGTCCCCACATCTGTATCCTAGAGTTCAGAGTGGGGATGGAACCTTGACAAGCCTATTTTGAGAAACAACGGGAGTTCATGTGAAGTTGCTTTCCCATTATAACCCCTGCTTTGTGTCCTTGCTGATGGATTAGTCCCCCAATACATTCAGGAGAAAGCATGACTCAGTGTTATCATCTGGAAAAGGAATTGTTCTTGGGCTCCTGTTTCATGATATCAAGATAATTTAATTCCCTGAGTTTCTGGTAATCTCAACACGCTGAGCTGCCAGCTTCCTCTTCCCCAGCCACTAGCCCCAGAGAGGAAGGATGGTTCTGTGCTTAAAGTGTTAGCCTGGAACTCAGAGGAACTGTCTTCAGTTTGAGACTCCTCCAAAGACTTCTTCTGTGACCTTGGGCAACTCACTTAGTCCCTCTGTGCCTCTTCACAATGGCTGAATGTAAATGTGTACATCTAGGAACAAGGGATGCAGGACATTCGTACCAAATGGGGAACACAATCCTGGGAAGCAGTGACTCTGAAATAGACTTGGGGATCATAATGGATATTCAGTTGAACATGAGCTCCCAGAGCAAGTCCACAGCCACAAAATTTAGTATAATCCGGGACGTACAAGCAAGGGAATCTCGATTTGGAACAGAGAGGTTATTTTACCTCTGTATTTGGCACTGGTGAGACCACAACTGGAATACTGTGTCCAGTTCTGGTGTCTACAGTTAAAGAAGGATGTTGATAAATTTCAGACGGTTCAGAAAAGAGCCATGAGAATGATCAAAGGATTAAAAAACCTGGTTTATACGGATAACATAAAGGAGCTCAATCTATTTAGTTTAATGAAGGGAAGGCTAAGAGATGACTTGATCAGAGTCTGAAAGTTACTGCATGAGGAACAAACATTTAGCAATGGGCTGTTCAATCAAGCAGAGAAAGTTATAACAGGATCCCATGTCTGGAAGCTGAAGCTAGACACATTCAGACTGGAACTAAGGTTTAATTTTTTAAACAATGAGTGTAAATAACCGTTGGACAATTTAACAAGTGCTGTGGTAGATTCTCCATCACTGACAATTGTTAAATCAAGACAGGGTGTTTTTCTAACAGCTCTGCTCTAGGACTGCATTGGGGGCAGTTCTCTGGGCTGTACAAATCAGGGGGTCAGACTAGATGATCACAATGATGCCTTCTGTCTTGGGATCTGCCCAGTGGTGTTAATAGCATGGACTTACCGCACGAGGTGTTGTCTTGATAAATATGTTACTGATTGTGTTACACTCAGACCCTACAAAAATTGGGGCCAGAGCTAAGTGCCGTAGGGAGATTTCAGCTCTGTATGCCTCATGAGGAGGATTTGGGGCACTGGGTGGAGAACCTGAACTCTTCCCAACAACCTTTGCTGATGAGATCTGTCATTAGCACAGCACCCTTTTATGAGCGAGTTCTGGGCCCCTCCTGCAGCTCGGCGGTAAGGGGGGACTCAGAACATGGTTTCAGAGAGCGAAGGATCTGGAAAGAGTTGCCTGGCCAAACAGATCCCTGCTGGGCTGCCCCTCGGTCTGATCCTGACCCCCACCTGCTCCATGAGCACTGAGAGCCGCTCTAGCACTGGAGATAGACCTCATACCCTGCATCTAAATTTCCATCATCACCAAGTTTGGGGACAGTTGGATCTGAGGGAGGGGTTTGTTTGTGTCCAATAGAGAGCTAGCAAGAGGCACTTGGAGCTTGGCTTGGGTCATGCTTGTGAGTGGGGATGTACTGCCGCTCAGGTGCTCTCAGAGGTGGGGTGTAATTTTCCCAGGTTATTGGGTGGGGGTTGAGCTGCTTGTGTACTTCATTGTATTGTTGAAAAGAAACCCCTAGAAAGTGAACCCAGCCCTGGTTGCTGCCAGCTCCACCTGGCCAAAGCATGACACCTGTTAAACTCCATTTTTAAACCAGCTGGGTTGTTTTTTTTCTTCCTCTGGGGAGGCTGTTCAAGAACCTCCCTCCTCATATGGTCAGAAACCTCCTTCTCCTTTCCAGCCTCAGTTTCTCTCCATTTATTCTTGTGCCACTCTGTCCTTTAGCTTCAGAAGCTCATCACCCTCCCTAGTGTTAACTCCCTCCCCCTGCCCCTAGTGTATTTATAGAGCAACCCGATTCCAGCACAGCATCCACTGTGTTAGGCTAAAACAGCGAAGCTCTTCTAGTCTCATCATAAGACAGGCTGTGCATTGCCCTGACGATCCTGGAAGCCCTTCTCAGCTCCTTTTCCAGTCTGAATTCATCTTTATGAAATATATATGACCAAAATTTTACACAGTTTTCCAGAGGAGGTCTCACTAGTGTCTACTATAAGGATATTAATACTTTCCTATCTCACCTGACAGATTCTCAGATCTCATTTGCTTTGTTCACAGGCATATCACATTGGTGGCTCAGTCTTTCTAGGATCAACTAATACACCCAGGTCTTTCTCCTCCTCAATCCTTTTCAACTTACACTTGGTGTATAAACTGGGGTGTAGCGAGTAGAAGTAGGGAAGACTGAGAACTGACTCAATGAATCATAGAATCATAGAATATCAGGGTTGGAAGGGACCTCAGGAGGTCATCTAGTCCAACCCCCTGCTCAAAGCAGGACCAATCCCCAATTAAATCATCCCAGCCAGGGCTTTGTCACGCCTGACCTTAAAAACTTCTAAGGAAGGAGATTCTACCACCTCCCTAGGTAACGCATTCCAGTGTTTCACCACCCTCCTAGTGAAAAAGTTTTTCCTAATATCCAACCTAAACCTCCCCCACTGTAACTTGAGACCATTACTCCTCATTATGTCATCTTCTACCACTGAGAACAGTCTAGAACCATCCTCTTTGGAACCACCTCTCAGGTAGTTGAAAGCAGCTATCAAATCCCCCCTCATTCTTCTCTTCTGCAGACTAAACAATCCCAGTTCCCTCAGCCTCTCCTCATAAGTCATGTGTTCCAGACCCCTAATCATTTTTGTTGCCCTTCGCTGGACTCTCTCCATTTTTTCCACATTCTTCTTGTAGTGTGGGACCCAAAACTGGACACAGTACTCCAGATGAGGCCTCACCAATGTCGAATAGAGGGGAACGATCACGTCCCTCGATCTGCTGGCAATGCCCCTACATATACATCCCAAAATGCCATTGGCCTTCTTGGCAACAAGGGCACACAGTTGATTCATATCCAGCTTCTTGTCCACTGTCACCCCTAGGTCCTTTTCCGCAGAACTGCTGCCTAGCCATTCGGTCCCTAGTCTGTAGCGGTGCATTGGATTCTTCCGTCCTAAGTTCAGGACTCTGCACTTATCCTTGTTCAACCTCATCAGATTTCTTTTGGCCCAATCCTCCAATTTGTCTAGGTCCCTCTGTATCCTAACCCTACCTGCCACCGTATCTACCACTCCTCCTAGTTTAGTATCATCTGCAAATTTGCTGAGAGTGCAATCCACACCATCCTCCAGATCATTTATGAAGATATTGAACAAAACCGGCTCCAGGACCGACCCCTGGGGCACTCCACTTGATACCGGCTGCCAACTAGACATGGAGCCATTGATCACTACCCGTTGAGCCCGACAATCTAGCCAACTTTCCACCCACCTTATAGTGCATTCATCCAGCCCATACTTCTTTAACTTGCTGACAAGAATACTGTGGGAGACCGTGTCAAAAGCTTTGCTAAAGTCAAGAAACAATATATCCACTGCTTTCCCTTCATCCACAGAACCAGTAATCTCATCATAGAAGGCGATTAGATTAGTCAGGCATGACCTTCCCTTGGTGAATCCATGCTGACGGCTCCTGATCACTTTCCTCTTGTGTAAGTGCCTCAGGATTGATTCCTTGAGTACCTGCTCCATGATTTTTCCGGGGACTGAGGTGAGGCTGACTGGCCTGTAGTTCCCAGGATCCCCCTTCTTCCCTTGACTCTATACACTTTCAGAGAAACAAAATACCAGCTACTAATGGGCTCTTCCATCTATAAGGGAAAGGTATAACGAAGAAAAATGGCAGGAAACTGAAGCCAGAAAAAATAAATTTGGAAACGAGGCACACCTTTTTAACAGCAAGAGTGCTTAACCAGTGCAAAAAACTCCCAACGGAGGTGAAAACGAGGAGCCCTTGTGGCACCTTAGAGACTAAGACATTTATTTGGGCTTAAGCTTTCATGGGCTAAAACCCATTTCATCAGATGCATGGAGTGAAAAATACAGTAAGCAGAATATATATTCTAGCACATGAAAAGATGGGAGTTGCCTTACCAAGTGGGGAGGTCAGTGCTAATGAGCCAATTCAATTAAGGTGAAAATGGCCTTTTCTCAGCAGTTGACAAGAAGGGATGAATACCAAGGGTGGTGGATCTCTTGATACCTCCAAATCAAGGCTGGACGCCTTCCTGGAAAATATGCTTTAGATGAACAAAAATTATGCATTAGTCAAACAGAAGTCATTGGGCTCAGTACAGGGGTAAATTGGTCTCCTTCCCCCACCGCACTGTCCTCCCTCACCAGCTGTCTTAGCCCACTGCTCCAGGCCTTAGACCCCATCTGAACTTTTCTTTAAAGAGTGAAGATCAGTAGCTCATGTCATATTGGATATAAGGGTCCACCATGGAATAGGTGGCCATGGCCCATATCATGAGCACTGGAGCTGGGTGATGAACTGACCCTTCACTTGACGAACACCCTGATTATTCTTGCACAAAGGTGTTTGCTTTTCACACTGTACACAATTGGGTTCAGCAAGGGAGGGAGCAGCAGGGATATGTAGCCCAGGAGAATCTGAAGCAAGGGAGAAGAGCTATTCTCAAATCTGTGTATCACAGACAAGAAGATGTCTGGTGTATAGAAGATAAGGACAGCGCAGAAGTGGGAGATGCAGGTGTTCAGGGCCCTGAGGCACTCAGAGTTGGATGCGATACTCAGCACTGCTTTGAGGATCATTATATAAGAGAAGAAGATGAGCAGCGAGTCCAGACCCATTGTTAAGAGTTTAGTAAACAAGCCATAGATATTGTTGACTGTGATGTCCGAACAAGCCATCTTCATTACCTCCTGGTGCATGCAGTAAGAATGGGAGAGGACATTGTCTCGACAGTATTGGAACTGTTTCAGGAGAATGGTGAGTGGGAGCATTACTGCCACTCCTCTTAGAACACACACCAGTCCCATCGTGGCTATTCTCGGCAGGGTTAAGATGGAGGCATATCTCAGCGGGTCACGGATCGCGATGAAGCGGTCAAGGGCCATCAGCAAGAGCACTGAGGATTCAATGCATTGAAACAAGTGGATAAAGAACAACTGGGCAAAACAGGAGTCGAAGCTGATCTCCCTAGAGTTAAATAAGTATATGCCAAGTATCGTTGGCATCGTGGCTAACGATATGCCAAGGTCTGAGGTGGCCAACATGGAAAGGAAGATGTACATGGGCTCATAAAGGCTTGGATTTGTTTTTATAATGAACAGAATGACAGAATTTCCTACTATGGAAATAACATACATTAAGCAGAAGGGGAGAGAGATCCAGAGATTTTGGACATCTTCCTGCCCAGGTATCCCGGTGAGAAGGAACACTGAAGATTTGAATTTGGTGTCATTGACAGCTGACATTATGTACTGTGAAGATCCAATTTGTTTTGAACTTTCCTTCCTGAAAGAAAAAGAACAGGAGACTAGTTGATATTTAACAAAACATCTTTCCACTCTCTGTACAATTCTAGAGACTCCCGGGAGCTAAAGAAAAATCAGCAAAAACAAAGTCTAGGATTTACACGACCGATACCAAGATAGACATCGCAGAGTGGATGAGACCTGCAGTCCATCTAGCCCAGTATCCACTGGCCAGTTCCAAATGCTTCAGAAGAAGGTGGAAGGAGTTCTGCAATGGGCAGCTATAAGATAACCTGCTCCCAAAGTTTCCCCCTGACACCCACTAGTTAGAGATATTTTGTGCTGTAAATCAGGAAGGTTTAGGGCCATTCCAAGAGTTTTTAAAACAGTCTTCACTTGTGTAATTTGATTTTCTGGTTACCCATATAAACATCCAGTCTCTCTGAATCCTGCTCAGTTCTTAGTCACATTGATAGCTTGTAGCTGGAACTTCTGCAGTCTACTTGAGCACTGTGTGATTTTACAATTATGACCTTCCCACAGACACCCTTTCTGGCCCTCCACTTCTGAGTGTGGCCCATTGTATAAAGTGCATTGTATTTATTTATAATTAATTAATTAATTAATTAATTACTTTCTCCACTCCTGAAAGTCCAAATTATGCCACTGCCTCTTTTCAGCACATGGGATAAATTCCCAGGGCCATGTTATGAATTTACTAACTTTGACTTCAGCTGAGTCACTTCAGATTTACGTGTGTCAATTCGATAAGAACCAGGCTCTATTCATTTTCCCTAAACAAATGCTCCTGGTGATACACTCTGACCCCCAAGAATCCCTCCAGGAGAAGCCTAAGTACTTTGCCTGGCCAATATTGACTAAATACAGAAATTTTGGTCATCCTACAGGTTTTTCTTCATCCTCACAGGAACTGCTCCTTCTCCCAGTACAAGGTTCTGCAGCTATCTGCAAAGATACAAGCTGACAAGAAGAGTTACTTCATCTGGGCTTGGAAGGGGTTGGCGTCACAAATGTGTGAATAGTGCAAACAGTAGGTTTGCACTAATATCCTCTTCAGTGTGCAAGTTACTTCAGCTATGCTCATGTAACAGCTAATGGTGAAAATTACATACAACCCCTATTACACTCCCTTTCCTGCCCCTCTGCTCCACTCTTTCCTGAAACACAGACCAGCGGTCTTTTTCTTAAGACGTTTTTGGAAAGTCTTGCACAGGTATTGCAGAGGTATTGTGTTCATGACCCTGATTAGAAACAGCTTCTTGTTAGTTACCAGGAGACAATATCATACAACTATTTAACATCTTTATTAATGATCTGGATGATGGGATGGATTGCACCCTCAGCAAATTCACAGATGACACTAAGCTGGGGGTAGAGGTAGATACACTGGAGGGTAGTGATAGGATCCAGAGTGACCTAGACAAGTTGGAGGATTGGGCCAAAAGAAATCTGATAAGGTTCAACAAGGACAAGTGTAGAGTCCTGCACTTATGATGGAAGAATCCCATGCAATGCTACAGGCTGGGGACAGACTGGCTAAGCAGTAGTTCTGCAGAAAAGGACCTGGGGATTACAGTGGATGAGAAGCTGGATATGAGTCAGCAGTGTGCCCTTGTTACCAAGAAGGCTAATTGCATATTGCACTGCATTTGTAGGAGCATTGCCAGCAGATCGAGAGAAGTGATTATTCCCCTCTAATCGGCACTGCTGAGGCCACATCTGGAGTGTTGAGCCCAGTTTTGCGCCCACCACTACAGAGAGGATGTGGACAATTTAGAGAGAGTCCAGTGGAGGGCAACGGAAATGATCAGGGGGCTGGGGCACATGACTTTTGAGGTGCATAAGGGCATCCAACAAAGTGAGCTGTAGCTCACGAAAGCTTATGCTCAAATAAATTGGTTAGTCTCTAAGGTGCCACAAGTACTCCTTTTCTTTTTGAGAATACAGATTAACACGGCTCTTACTCTGAAACCTGGACTTATGAGGTGAGGCTGAGGAAACTGGGCTTGTTTAGTCTGCAGAAGAGAAGACTGAGGGGGGATTTGACAGCAGCCATCAACAACTATCTGAAGGGGCGTTCCAAAGAGGATTGAGCTTGGCTGTTGTCAGTGGTGATAGATGACAGAAGAAAGAGCAATGGTTTCAAGTTGCAGTGCAGGAGACCTAGGTTGGATATTAGGAAAGAGGTTAGGTTAGAGTGGGACTTAAAATGTAGTGTCTGTTTTCTGGATGTCATCACAAGCTGAAAAGATTGCAGTGTCTCAGCCCTCATTCAGTCACTTCTCAGCAAACAGAAGTCTAGTGGCTCCTCTGTCCCTGGGTTAATCGCTGACTGGTTCTCCTCAGACTCTGTTCTGTCAGACTGTAGCCTGTATCCAGAGTGGTAACAGGCACAGGGATCAGGATAGAATTCTATAGTACATAGTGTCCCCATCAGCTGTTATTCAGCCAGGTTGAGGGTTTGCAGGAAGCGGATTGAAAGTCAAATTCATGGAAATGGAACTTTGTTTCCCACAGGAAAGTAGCCTGTTGCTCTCTCACTCTCTAACTGTCTCTGTCCGGTATTCATAAGATCCGTAGCACCCAAGAACGGCACTGGGACAGAAAAGGAGCTGAGCTTCCATATTGAATGTGTGTGTTAAACCCAGTTTCCTGTAGAGGTATATTAGGTCAACTTTTGGGATGTTTATGTTATGGCTATATTGCGTGAAACCAGTATGGCTATTCTTAATTTAATAGCAGGCTGCTGGAAAACAAACAGGATGGGGAGCTACAGCTCAAGAAATGCCATCACTCAGTCAACACTTCAGGGAGGCTGAGCGACAACACCGGAGCTACAAGTTGGGAAGAGCCTATTTCCAGGCTCCAGCCACGTTACACAGCTTGTTTTCCAGTGCTGGGAGCCTGTCCAGAGATGGGGCAGCTTTTGCTGAGAAGCTCTTCAGACTGCAAGGACAGACACGCTGGGGAAACCTGAAGGCCCTGGGCCTGCCCGTGGCTGAATCAGAGTGGGAGGACTTGGGGTCAGAGAGGTGTACAGACTGTTCTTGTAAATCCCTCTTATTCTCCCATGTTAAGCTTTATTCCTACCATTCAAATTACACATTATTTTGGTTCAAGAACGCTGACTGGTCACTCGTCTCAGCACTGGTCACAGCCTCCCAGAGGGAAAAACAACAGGTTCCAAACCCAATCGGACCTACTGGGCAAGCAGTGTCCCCCCACAGTGTGTTGTGGCCCACGGCCCAGTCTGAGGATGTGCAGATCGCAGGATTCCACCCCATGAGAGGGAAGGATATGAGGTCTGACTTGTTGCACTTGGAGACCAGAGAGGGGGCAGACATACAGGTAGTCCTGTAACTCTGAGGGGTATCTACAGGGCAGAAATGTTGAACCACTCAGCCAGTCAGGAAACAGTAATATGCCCTATCGTACCTGTAACCACAGAGCAACACAGCTCTGAATTTCTGCCTTCACAATCGAGCCAGAGAATACAACCTTTGAAAATGTGTTTGCTGGTTCCATTTCAAGGAGCAAATAAACCTGAGGCGAGTTGGGAACTAGTCATGGATATTCGGTGGGGTCTCCTGTCACTCAGCCCCTGGTAGGTTTGGGCCCAGAGTACACAGGAATGGGACCCCTCTAGAAATGGGACCCCTTGCAAAATCCTGACTCAGGGCATCAGTGTTTTAGCACTGCAAGCTCACTTTGAATGTCAGATTTCTGTGTAGCTTGAACAACCCACCGTGGAGCATGGGCAGATGTGGGGGAGGGGTTCCCAAACTACCTAGCATTGCCTGCCCTCCAGCCCCATCACTGAGTCACCCCGACAGCCCAGCTGAGTCCTTTGCCGCTGCACAGAACATCTGCCAATGGAAACAGCTTTCAGCCTTTGCACATCACTTTGCTTTTTAAAGATAGTGAAACCTGCCAACGTACCTAGATGGGGAGCCGCTGACACCAGAGGTCTTCACCCTAAATGACAAGGAGCCATTGAAGAGCTTACATGGGCAGGAGACAGAAACTATTCATCTAGGCAGGAAACTGTGTTTATGAAGCATGCTTGCACATTCCCTTGGGGGCCACTTGGCCATCAGGGAACCTCAGTTGCTTGGCTTAGTGTGCACCAGCTTTAACCTCATCATGGCCAATGGCAAAGTGCAGGAGGCCAAATCACAGGGAATGTGTGGTGATGCTACAGAACTGGACTGCAGAGGAAGCCCAACTGCAGGCTCTGTTCTGGGCATCTGGGCTTGTCATCACGGTTCATATGATTCTGATTTGTCACATGGCTACCCCGGGGGTGATGAGTCATAACGATGATGCTGTCACAAGTGTGATATTTCTGAAATAAAATAAATAATTATAATAATAATCATAATATAATTAATATGGGACCAGATTTCTCCCTGGCAGCCCTCTTTTCTGCATTACCAACCCAGGGTGCAGGCCAGGAAAGGGGGATTCCACAAGGCTCCATATATGAAAATTTCCATCAGATGATTCCAGGAGTCGAGGTCCCTTCCCTTCTCCATGAGGAATGAAAGGTGGGACCCAGAATCTAGTGGTCCCCAAAGTTGTACATAGGTCTCAGTGATCTACTGGTAGCTAGGCCCACTCTCCCACAACATCTGGGCCTTCACAACTGCATTAGGACCCTCCTCAGCTCCCTGCTAGCATAGGTTTATCAGAGATGTGCTACCAGGGCCTGTCACAGTAGCCACGCCCACATGATCTGCTGAAGGGGCGTTGTACATGGTGGAGAGGGCTGCACAGAGATGGGAGGGCTAGTCAGAGTAGCTGATGAACACAATACACCATTCTAAGACTGGGCAGGAAATTTTGACCTTTCCATACACAGAGTCCAGCCATAGACTCAGTCAATGCAACCTTTGTTTCTGTTGCGAGGAAGCAGCAGATGAAAAGCCTCCAATTGCTGTTGTGGAGCCAAGAAGCTGCAGCTGGGCAATATCAGGGCAGCTGAGCATACAGAGAACAATGATCCATTTTCTATGAAAACTCACCCTAAAATATGGATGAAAAGGAAACAGTTTGGGTCAAAAATTTAAATGTGGAGAAAATCTCTCTCTTATCCATCCCAGATCTAGCCTCTGTCAGCACTAGACCCCATCAGCATCCCACACCGAACAGCCCCTAGATGTTGGCTAGGGTGGTTTTGCCACATCTGTAAGACTGGCAGCCCCTGGAAATGGCCTGTCTGTAGCAGCCCATCAATCAGAGGAACAATTTAAGAACGTAAGAGCGGCCTTATTGGGTCATACCAATGGCCCATCTCGCCCAGTGTCTTGTCTTCTGACAGTGGTTAGCGCCTATAGCTCAGAGGGAACTAACAGTTGAGTGCAATTATCGAGTGATCTAGCCCATGTGTCTGCTCCCAGCTTCTGACTGTCAGAGGTTTTGAGACACCCGGAGCATGGAGCTTCATCCCTGGTTATCTTGGCTAATAGCTATTGATGGACATATCCTCCATCAACTTATCTAGTTCTGTTTTCAACCAGTTATTCTTTTGGTTTCAGAACATCCCCTGGCAATGAGTTCCACAGCTGACAGTACTTTGTTTAAAAAGTACTTTCTTCTGTTTGTTTTAAACCTGCTGCCTACTAACTTTCTTGGGTGACCCCTGGTCCTTATAAAAGGGTAAATAACACTTCATGATTCACTTTCTCCACAGCGATTTTATAGAACTTTATTATATCCCTGCTTAGTCTTCTCTTTTTCCAAGTTGAAATGATTCAGGCTTTTTAATGTCTCCTCTTATGGAAGCTGTTCCATACCCCTAAACATGTGTCTCATGCTTCTCTGTAGTTTTTCCAATTCTAATATATCTTTTTTTGACATGGGATGAAAAGAATTCAATGTGTGAGTATACCATGGATATATATAGAGGCATCATGATATTTTTTGTCTTATTGTCTATCCCTTTCCTTATGATTTCCAACATGAGCAGGGGGTGGAGCCCCCTGCCCCACTCCTTATGCCCCACCCCCACAGGCAGAGTGTCAATTGCCCCCCCTCCCCCCGCTCCGAGAAGCGCATGGAGCTTCCATGGCTTGAGCAATGAGACCCTCCACCCCAGATGTTGGAGAGTTCCCGGGCTGGCCATGCTGAGCCTACTCTCCTGAGACCCCAAGTCACCCCACTGGAAAAGCTTGTCTTTTCTGAAATATCCTGAGCTTTTTATATGTCCAATGCAGGTTCCAGGGTACCTGAGAGGGTGGTTGTGAAACTGCCCCCAATATTAATCATAGTGGTATGCTTATGATAGGATTATTACCTAGTTATATGCATCTTGTACAAAAAAATGTCTTGTGAGGTTTCTGTGGAAGAATTATGATTTGCAGAATATGATGATCCTATTTGTATGCCTGTATCATTTTTGTATCTGAAGTTATGAATATTGACTCTGTGTCTGCAAAAAGAAAAGGAGTATTTGTGGCACCTTAGAGACTAACCAATTTATTTGAGCATAAACTTTCTTGAGCTACAGCTCACTTCATCGGATGCATACTGTGGAAACTGCAGAAGACATTATATACACAGAGACCATGAAACAATACCTCCTCCCACCCCACTCTCCTGCTGGTAATAGCTTATCTAAAGTGATCATAAAGTTGGGCCATTTCCAGCACAAATCCAGGTTTTCTCACCCTCCGCCCCCCCACATACAAACTCACTCTCCTGCTGGTAATGGCCCATCCAAAGTGACCATTCTCTTCACAATGTGTATGATAATCAAGGTGGGCCATTTCCTGCACAAATCCAGGTTCTCTCACACCCTCACCCCCCTCCAAAAACCACACACACAAACTCACTCTCCTGCTGGTAATAGCCTATCCAAAGTGACCACTCTCCTTACAATGTGCATGAAAATCAAGGTGGGCCATTTCCAGCACAAATCCAGGTTTTCTCACCCCCCCCACCCCCATACACACACAAACTCACTCTCCTGCTGGTAATAGCTCATCCAAAGTGACCACCCTCCCTACAATCAAGGTGGGCCATTTCCAGCACAAATCCAGGTTTTCTCACACACACAAACTCACTCTCCTGCTGGCAATAGCTCATCCAAACTGACCACTCTCCTTACAATGTGTATGATAATCAAGGTGGGCCATTTCCAGCATAAATCCAAGTTTAACCAGAACGTCTGGGGGGAGGGGGGTTAGGATGACATGTGATTTGTGTCCATTTATTCTTTTACGTAGAGACTGTCCAGTTTGACCAATGTACATGGCAGACGGGCATTGCTGGCACATGATGGCATATATCACATTCGTGGATGTGCAGGTGAACGAGCCTCTGATAGTGTGGCTGATGTTATTAGGCCCTGTGATGGTGTCCTCTGAATAGATATGTGGGCACAGTTGGCAAGGGGCTTTGTTGAAAGGATAGGTTCCTGGGTTAGTGGTTCTGTTGTGTGGTATGTGGTTGTTGGTGAGTATTTGCTTCAGGTTGGGGGGCTGTCTGTAGGCAAGGACTGGCCTGTCTCCCAAGATTTGTGAGAGTGTTGGGTCATCCTTCAGGATAGGTTGTAGATTGTTGGAGGGGTTTTAGTTGGGAGCCGAAGGTGACGGCTAGTGGCGTTCTGTTATTTTCTTTGTTAGGCCTGTCCTGTAGTAGGTGACTTTTGGGAACTCTTCTGGCTCTATCAATCTGTTTCTTCACTTCCGCAGGTGGGTATTGTAGTTGTAAGAATGCTTGATAGAGATCTTGTAGGTGTTTGTCTCTGTCTGAGGGGTTGGAGCAAATGCGGTTGTATCGCAGAGCTTGGCTGTAGACGATGGATCGTGTGGTGTGGTCAGGGTGAAAGCTGGAGGCACGTAGGTAGGAATAGCAGTCAGTAGGTTTCCAGTATAGGGTGGTGTTTATGTGACCATCGTTTATTAGCACTGTAGTGTCCAGGAAGTGGATCTCTTGTGTGGACTGGACTAGGCTGAGGTTGATGGTTGGATGGAAATTGTTGAAATCATGGTGGAATTCCTCAAGGGCTTCTTTTCCATGGGTCCAGATGATGAAGATGTCATCAATATAGAGCAAGTAGAGTAGGGGCGTTAGGGGACAAGAGGTGAGGAAGCGTTGTTCTAAATCAGCCATAAAAATGTTGGCATACTGTGGGGCCATGCGGGTACCCATAGCAGTGCCGCTGATCTGAAGGTATACATTGTCCCCAAATGTAAAATAGTTATGGGTAAGGACAAAGTCACAAAGTTCAGCCACCAGGTTAGCCGTGACATTATCAAGAAGTGTTCTTGATGGCTTGTAGTCCATCTTTGTGTGGAATGTTTGTGTGCCTATGCCTGAGATGATGGGGCACCCAGGATTTCCAGGTTTTCTTTTGCAAATTGGATACTATTAATTTAGGCTTAAATAGAGACTGGGAGTGGCTAAGTCATGCAAGGTAGCCTATTTCCCCTTGTTTTATCCTACCCCCCCCCCCCCAGACATTCTGGTTAAACTTGGATTTGTGCTGGAAATGGCCCACCTTGATTATCATACACATTGTAAGGAGAGTGGTCAGTTTGGATGAGCTATTGCCAGCAGGAGAGTGGGATTGTGTGTGTGGGGGGGGGGCGTGAGAAAACCTGGATTTGTGCTGGAAATGGCCCACCTTGATTGTAGGGAGGGTGGCCACTTTGGATGAGCTATTACCAGCAGGAGAGTGAGTTTGTGTGTGTGGTTTTTGGAAAAAAAAAAAGGGGGGGGGTGAGAAAACCTGGATTTGTGCTGGAAATGGCCCAACTTGATTATCATACACATTGTAAAGAGAGTGGTCACTTTGGATGGGCTATTACCAGCAGGAGAGTGAGTTTGTGTGTGGGGGGGCAGAGGGTGAGAAAACCTGGATTTGTACTGGAAATGGCCCAACTTGATTATCATACACATTGTAAGGAGAGTGATCACTTTAGATTAGCTATTACCAACAGGAGAGTGGGGTGGGAGGAGGTATTGTTTCATGGTCTCTGTGTATATAATGTCTTCTGCAGTTTCCACAGTATGCATCCGATGAAGTGAGCTGTAGCTCACGAAAGCTTATGCTCAAATAAATTGGTTAGTCTCTAAGGTGCCACAAGTACTCCTTTTCTTTTTGTGAATACAGACTAACACGGCTGTTACTCTGACTCTGTGTCTATATTTCAAATGTAGTTACACCTGGGTGACACCCACTAGGCAAAATTCTTACAGTCCGGACAGCCGGTTGTGAAGGCCCTATTCCAGGTAATGGGACATTAGGGGAAACAACTGTCTCTAGGAGAAGGTTACACCCCATCGGGTGAGCCTTCCTGAGAACGCTTGGGACCGCCTATGGATAATGCCTGCTATGATGCATCAGCGCATGCAAGGCAATGGAACCAGACCACAGGACACTAAACTCCATTTTGGCACCTGTATTTTTCTGCTATATAATGTGGGAAGTGGCATCATCCCTTGGCCTCACTCCCCACACAAGAGAACTCCTGGAAACACCCGAAGAACAAAGCATGAACTGGGGGAAGTGCTAGTCCCGGGCTTCTGTAAACAGTGCTATAAAATCCCTCCTGGCCAGAGGCAAAATCCTTTCACCTGTAAAGGGTTAAGAAGATAAGGTAACCTCCCTGGCACCTGACCCAAAACGACCAATGAGGGGACAAGATACTTTCAAATCTGGAGTAGGGGGGCTAAGGGTTTTGTCTGTCTGTGTCATACCTTTGCCGGGAACAGATCAAGGATGCAAGCCTTCCAACTCCTGAAAAGTTAGTAAGTAATCTAGCTAGAAAATGCATTAGATTTTCTTTTGTTTAATGGCTTGTAAAATTCTCTGTGCTGGAGGGAATGCGTATTCCGGTTTTTGAGTCTTTTTGTAACTTAAGGTTTTGCCTAGAGGGATTCTCTATGTTTTGAATCTGTTTACCCTGTAAAGTATTTACCATCCTGATTTTACAGAGGTGATTCTTTTACCTTTCCTTTAATTAAAATTCTTCTTTTAAGAACTGGATTGATTTTTCATTGCTCTTAAGATCCAAGGGTTTGGATCTGTGTTCACCTGCACCAATTGGTGAGGATATTCTTATCAAGCCTTCCACAGGAAAGGGGGTGTAGGGCTTGGTGGGATATTGTGGGGGAAGACGTCTCCAAGTGGTCTGTTTCCCTGTTCTTTGTTTAAAGCACTTGGTGGTGGCAGCATACTGTTCAAGGACAAGGGAAAGTTTGGACCTTGGGGAAGCTTTTAACCTAAACTGGTAAGAATAAGCTTAGGGGGTCTCTCATGCAGGTCCCCACATCTGTACCCTAGAGTTCAGAGTGGGGAAGGAACCTTGACAGCTTGTATCATCAGTCACGGTGAGAAATTGCGAGCATATTAACCGGAGTTTGTGTCTTTGTTTATTTGCTAGGTAATCTGCTTTGATCAGATTTCTATCACTTTAGATCACATAAAATCCATCTTTTTTAAATTAATAAACCCGTTTTATGCTTTATCTTTACCAGTGTGTTTTGAGGAAAGTGTCTGGGGAAACTCTCAGCTCTGTGTAAAAAAGCTGTTGCATATCTTTCCCACATCAAGGGGAAAGCGACCTATCTTAATGAGCTTGTGGTGTACAGACTCCTGCGCAGTGCAAGGCGGTATAGTTTGGGGTTTATACTCCAGCAAGTTTGCAAGGTTGGATAGCTGGGAAATTGGCTGTTGTCTCATGCCTGTCTTTGAGTGGCTTTGGTAAAGCACTCCGGAGGCTCAGTGCGGTGCCACCTGCTGTCATACTGGGTGATAGCAGGGCTTGACAAGGCTGACTGTGTCACCAGCAAAGCAGTGTAAGATTGGCCAGCCAAACTGGAGGGTTGAGGGGCACAAAGGGTCCCACAGCTCCCAGACTGCTCCCTGGGGGTGACAATCTGTCACATGTGTTACTCAGCTTCCTGGTTTCATCAGTAATCTCCATGGAATGCAGCGAGATTACTGAAGAAGCTCAGTAGCACATACTGCCTCCTTAGCTACCCTGGAACCTGCATGGCACATAAGAATAAAGAGTTCCCTGTGCGAACCCTGCAAGTGCTGGGCAGTGGCCACAGATGCACCAGGGGAGGCTTAGCCTCTCTTGACCTTCTATATTCACCACCTCTGGTTCCCTACATTCTGTTTGCTTTTTTGACTGACGCTGCACACTGAGTGGATGTTTTCAGAGAACTCTCCACAATGACATCAAGATCTCTTTTATGAGTGGCAACAGCTAATTTGGCACCATCATTTTGTCTGTACAGTTCAGATTACGTTTTTCCAATGTGTGTTATTTTGCATTAATCAACACAGAATTTCATCTGCCATTTTGTTGACCAATCTCCAAGTTATGTGAGATCCCATTGTAACTTTGCACAGTCTGCTTTGCACTTAAATATATTGAATAATTTTATCTCATCTGTAAATTTTTCCACCTCATTGCTTACCCCTTTTTCCAGTTCATTTATGAATATGTGGAAGAGCACTGGTCCCACTCCAGACCCCAGGACGACCCCATGATTTACTTCTCTCCATTCTGAAAACTCACCATTTACTCCTAACCTTTGTTTCCCATCTTTTAACTGGTTACTTATCCAGGAGGGACTCTTCCTTCTTTTCTCATGACTCCTTACTTTTCTTAAGAGCCTTTGGTGAGGGACCTTGTCAAAGTTTTTCTGAAAGTCCCAGTACATGATATCATCTTGATCACCCTTGCACACATGTTTGTTAGTCCGCTCAAAGAATTCTAATAGATTGATGAGGCATGATTTTCCTTTGCAAAAGACATGTTGACTGTTTGGCAGCAAATGATGTCCATGTGCGTGTCTGATGATTCTGTTCTTTACTATAGTTTAAATCAATTTGCCTGGTACTAAAGTTAGGATTACTAGCCTATAATTGCTTGGATCACCTCTGTAGCCATTTTTAAAAATCAGCATGATATTAGCTATCAGTCACCTGACATATACAACAGTTAGTAGTTCTGAAATTTGATATTAGAGTTCCTTTGGAGCTATTGGGTGAATGTCATCTGGTCCTGCTGTCTTTTAATGTTTAGTTTATCAGTTTCTTCAAAAACCTCTGTGTTGGGTTGTCCCCCATGGGATGCAATCTGGAAGCTGGTGGAATCACTGAACCGCCTATCCATTCATCTCAGCTGGCCTTTCCACAATGCTCTTCCGGTTACACAACCAGCCGCTCCAGACCCTGTTATCATCCAACATGACAGCAGTTGGTGCCAAAACCCAGCTGATCTACCTGAGTGCTTTACCTAAGCCACTCATGGACGAACAGGAGATAACAGCCAATTTCCCATCTCCCCAGCCTTGCACCCTTGCAGAAGTATAACCCCTGAATTATGCCATCTTGTACTGCACAGGGATCTGCACAATGCACACTCATTAATGTAGGTGACTTTCCCCTCAATGTGGGAAAGATATGCAAAAAACTTTATTGACAGAGCTGAGATTTTCCAAGACACTTCACTCAAAACACACTGGTTATGATAAAACATAAAACAAGTTTATTAAGTAGAGAGATAGATTGTAAGTGATTATAAGTATAGCAAGCAGATCCAAGCAGATTACGTAGCAAATACATAACAATGCAAAATGAGCCTAAATACTAGATAGACTGGATATGAATTAGTAATTGCTCACGCTGGCTGGTGATAGAAGCAGTCCACCAAGTTCTCATACACAGGCTAGAAATCCCTTTAGCCTGGGATCAGCACTTCTCCCGTTCAGACTTTTTTCTTCAGTTGTTTCCAGGAGTTCTCTTGTGTGGAGAGTGAGCACAAGAGAGGATGTCACTCCCCACCTTGTTTTGTTTCAAGCCAAGTTCCCAGCCCAGTTTGTGAAAAAATACATGTACCAAAATGGAGTTCAGTGTTATATGGTCTGGTCCCCTGCCCTTGCATGACTTGCTGAGTCGTAGCAGCCATTACTCATAGCCTGGCTGAAACATTAGAGGAAAGCTAAGCTCTTTCATGGTCCATAGTCTTTGCTGATGAGCCATTCACACTGTCTATTTTCTTCATTGTTGTACTTGAAAGGCGACTTGTGGGTGTTACCCAGAGTAAGCACATTTGAAATATAGATTCATAGTTACTATTCATAACTTCAGGTACAAAAATGATACAAGTGCACAAATAGGATAATCCTAATCTGCTCATCGTAACTTTTCCAGTGACACCTCTCAAGACATATCTTGTACCAGATGCATCATAATTATGTCATAATCATCTCATAATCATACCACTATGATGAATATGGGGTGCAGCATCACAACCTCCTCTACTAACACCTCAATGTGGGGAGTTCCTAAGATGTGTCACCTGAAAATAATGGCTCAGGTGTGGGAATCTCCCTCTCATCCTCTGCACTGAAGACTAAGGCAAAACATTCATTTATCCTCTGCACAACAGCCTCATCTTTCTCGAGTGCTCCTTTAGCACCTCACTTTGCCAATAGCCCCAGTCATTGTTTGGCTGGCTTATTGCTTCTAACGTACGTTAAAATTGCACTTCATTTTTCTGTCTTTTGCTCATTGCTTTTCAGACCTCTTACACTAGGGACTCAGTATCGCAAAGCCCCTTCATTAAGTGTGAGTCACATCGCTAAAAAAATCATGAGATTGGTTTAGAAATAATGAGATGTAAATATAGACTAATGTGGAGTTCATTTAAACTTGACTGTGGTTTCTGAGCCATTGGGGTCACCTGCTTCAGGTTTTCCAGCTTTTCTTCAGGTCACTTGTTTAAATAAATTTTTTGAAGATAAATGAAAGATGAGAATCCTGCACAATGTCTTGATTGCAGAAGTTGGGGCTTTTAGAAAGACAGGAAATAGTGTTCCAGAGTAACAGCCGTGTTAGTCTGTATTCGCAAAAGGAAAAGGAGTACTTGTGGCACCTTAGAGACTAACGAATTTATCTGAGCATAAGCTTTCATGAGCTACAGCTCACTTCATCGGAAATAGTGTGAGATTCCCAATAAAATCCCAAGAGGTGGCAATGCTGGCCATATCTAGTGGATCACTCAAAAACGAAGGTACTGAGAGCTGGTTAATTGACATTTCTTGTCACACAGACCATCAGTGGTAGAGACGGTGTGTCCCTCTGCACTGGATTACAGAGCCCTAGGTTATAAGGAACAGGGTTATGCCACAGCAAGGTGGACATAACAGTGACAGGCTCACAGAGTCACTGGGTACCTGAGACACAGCTCAGAGGTAAGCAAGGCTGTCATAAATATAAAAGGAAGGGTAAACCCCTTTAAAATCCCTCCTGGCCAGAGGAAAAATCCTCTCATCTGTAAAGGGTTAAGAAGCTAAAGGTAACCTCGTTGACACCTGACCAAAATGACCAATGAGGAGACAAGATACTTTCAAAAGCTGAGAGGAGGGAGAGAAACAAAGGGTCTGTGTCTGTCTGTATGCTGTTTTTGCCGGGGACAGAACAGGAATGGAGTCTTAGAACTTTTAGTAAGTAATCTAGCTAGGTATGTGTTAGATTATGATTTTTTGAAATGGCTGAGAAAAGAGCTGTGCTGAATAGAATGACTATTCTTGTCTGTGTGTCTTTTTTGTAACTTAAGGTTTTGCCTAGAGGGATTCTCTATGTTTTGAATCTAATGACCCCGTAAGGTATCTACCATCCTGATTTTACAGAGGTGATTCCTTTACTTCTATTAAAAGTCTTCTTGTAAAGGAACTGAATGCTTTTTCATTGTTCTGAGATCCAAGGGTTTGGGTCTGTGGTCACCTATGAAAATTGGTGAGGATTTTTACCAAACCTTCCCCAGGAAGTGGGGTGCAAGTGTTGGGAGGATTTTGGGGGGAAAGACGTGTCCAAACTACGTTTCCCAGTAAACCCAGATAAAGTTTGGTGGTGGCAGTGGAAATCCAAGGGCTAAGGTAAAATTAATTTGTACCTTGGGGAAGTTTTAACCTAAGCTGGTAAAAGTAAGCTTAGGAGGTTTTCATGCAGGTTCCCACATCTGTACTCTAGAGTTCAGAGTGGGGAAGGAACCTTGACAAAGGCCAATCAGATTGTTAATAGATAGGGTTGTGACACAAGCCCAGCTCCAAATGTCCGCTGCTAATTCCCTACTGGACACAAAGAAACCTGATCCATCTACCCCCACACTTGGTGATGATGCAAATTTGTGTGCAGGGTTTGAGGTCTATCTCCAGCGCTCATTGCTCATGGAGCAGATGGGGGTCAGGATCAGACTGAGGGGCAGTCCAACAAGACTCAGTTTAGCCAGGCAACACTCTACAGGTCCTTCGCTCTCTGAAAGCACGTCCTGATTCCTCCCTCTACAGCCAAGCTGCAGGAGTGGCCCAGAACTCCAACGTCAAAGGGTGCGGTGCTAATGACAGACCTCATCACAAAGGGTTGATGAGAAGAGTTCAAGTTCTCCACCCAGTACCTGAAATCATCCTTATGAGGCAAACAGAGTTAAAATCTCTCATATGAACACAATCTATGCCCAGGCATGTCATTGGGCTCAATACCGGGGGTAACGGGGTGAAATTCTGCAGGAGGTCAGACTAGATGATCTAATGGTCCTTTCTTGCCTTATATTCTATGTATCTATTAATCATTGCCTTCAATGGATCGTTATGTTGGATGCAGTTTGAAGAAGGGTTGCTCCCCTTTATGCTGATAGCCACTCAATAAGGATAGATACTGCCCAAGGAGAACTGGAAATGTCACAGTAAAACCATGTATATAGTCTCTTTACCCTCTAAACCAGGTCCTTTCCTGTCTTTGGGGGAATATCATAATTGTACCGCTCTTTGAGCTGGGAACAGCACCCATCTATGCTAAACGCTTATCACCAAGCAGGTCCAACTGGACACCTCAATCCCTTCCCTTCGGATGCTTGTCACCGGAGCTATACAGTCATCAACCGCCTCCTTAAATCTACTAGGTTTATTAGCAAACAACACAAAGCATTAAAAGAAATAGCTTTAAAATGTCAGGCAGTAATCACATGTCTACACCTGTCATCTATCTGAGGTATCACTGCAAGCTAAATTAGACAGCCTTTGCTCAGGAGATAGAGAAACAGAACTGGCCCAACTTATATTCTTTTGGGAAGCCAAGGAGCTCTTGGGACCCAGCCTAGTTTCCGTGTATCTCTGAGAGCATCTTCCCCTCTGTTTGCCCCTTTCCTGTGGAAGCAGGCTTTGCTGAAACCAGTATCAGCCTGGGTCCAATCACCATAGTGCTCAGCCGTGTCTGTGTTACAGCGCCAAGGTGTGGAGCTGACCTTTGCCCTCTGACTGCTTTCTCCCAGCCAAACTGTGTAAGATGAGGCCCCCGTGGCCGTTGCTCCATTATTTGTAAGTTAGACCCATTCAGCCTCAAGGGCTCGCAAACACAGGTCCAGTGACTCTGCTGAAACTCCCAGCATAACTGTGACATTCCAACACTCCCCTCAGAAACCCACTACTCACCCCTCACTGTCACTCCTGAGCACCCCCACATCTGCCACAGACACCAAGGTGCTGGAGTCAGGGGGCTTCCGCTGGGCTGATCTATGCCCAGTGATAACGGCTTGCAAGAGCACAGCCTACTCTGGCCAAGGCCCTGTGGTAGGGGCCAACACAGAGTGCCCCTTGGGGCCTGAGGTAGGGGCACCCTGTCCTTCCCTCAAAGGCCCTTGTAATGATTTACTCTCAGCCTGGGATACTTAAAAAAAGAGTCCCCTTTGTGGGGTCACATTAATTAAGTCGCCTCCAAAACACAGGCTCTCCTATCCTCCTGTTCCATCCTCCTCTTTTACTCAGGAGCCCCCCACCTCCTGCTTGCTGGGGTCAGTTTTGTTTCAGGCTTCCTGCAGCCTAGCTGGCTTCTCGCCATCTGGTACCCATGATATCACAGTCTCTTTCCCCTGGGCTGAGCGAGGGCAGCTGTCTGTCCCCTGCTGGAGTGGCCCATGTTTTGAGAGAGGATGTAGCCTGCCTGCCCTCCTAAGGCTCCTCCTCTTTCGGATGGAGTGAAGGGAGCCATACCCTGCCCTACAAGGCCCTTGTCCCAGGCCCTTAAAAACAATAGCCTGGGATTTCCCAAAGTACTAACTATTCCCCGGGACCATCTTCCTCTCTCCCACGAGCTGGCTCTACAAAGCTTCTCGCAGCTCTAAAAGTCACAGGAATCTAAAAGGGCTACACCCTGGACCAGGGATTGACTGACCCCCCCTAATCTTTGCAACCCCTAAAGGGGACAGTCCCCAACACCCACCTCCAATGGCCACTGATTTAGGGTGGATCACACATCTCCAATTGGGCAGAAGAGTCCCAAAATGAAGTGTTCAAGGCCCAGTGTGGGCTGAAAGACTCCAGAACAACATTTGTCCTGAATTCCCTGTGGTGCCAATCCACACCTGCTCATGGACACAGCCACCTTTAAGGTGAGGTCCTTAGCCCCACCTTGCTATGAGGCCCCACCCTGCTCCTCTTTCCCCTGAAGCTGTGTCCCCTGAACAGGGCAGATGGGGAGGTCTCGGTTTCCCCAGAGTGGCACTTGATCCCTGGACTTCTTTTAATAACAGCCTGGCTCTGACATCCGGCCTGGTCAGTGGGTTGGGCTTTGGGGAAGAGAAGGAGCAGGAGGCGGGAGTTCAGGGGGAAGAAGAGGGCCAGGGGTGAGGCCATGGAGGGGGCAGGGCTTCTGCATGTGTCTTGCTTTTTCCTTTTTTGAAGGTGCTCACCCAACACTGAAAGGGCTGGACTGGGACAGGAGATAGTTGTGACTCTGTTCTACCGCTTTGCATGGCTTCTCTTGCGGCTCCTGCATTAATGAAGTCTCTGGTATGACTTGGTCACGAGCACCTGGCTGAGGGCGTGGGGGAAGGTTGGGTGTCCGTGCCCCTTCAATAGCCCTGTCCACAGTTGGTGCAGCTCTCATGGATCACACAGCAGCCAGAGTGCTCAGGCAAGGCCAAGACTGTGACCACAAAACGGCATTGCAGCTTTTTTCATGGCTCAAGGATGTTTAACCAGACATGGGACAGTAAGAGTCCAGGTGTAATGGGAAACAAAATCCAAATCCCTTGTCTTTATTGAGAGTATTGTCAGGAATTCTGAGGTTGGAGCAGCCACTGTTCTGGCTCTTTATGAGCCAATATCCTACCCATCCCCTGGCTCTCCATGAACACAGTCACTTTGTAAATGCTGCTGCCCGCCTTGGTCTCCTTCCCCCAGTGCCCTCTCCTCCCACAAGAGTGGGTGGAAACAACCCCTTTACCATTGCTTAAGGCCTTAGTCCCCATCTGCATGTGTCTGTACAGAGTGGATATCAGTAGCTCATGTAATCATAGAATATCAGGGATGGAAGGGACATGAGGAAGTCATCGACTCCACCCCCCTGCTCAAGGCAGGACCAATCCCCAACTTTTGCCCCAGATCCCTAAATGGCCCCCTCAAGGATTGAACTCACATCCCTGGGTTTAGCAGGCCAATGATCAAACCACTGAGCTATCCCTCCCCCCATAATCAGAGGTATAAGGGTCCAGGATGGAATAGGTTTCCGTCTCCAATGTTCCCTCTAATTTTTGACAGGCCGTGTGTGGCAAAAAAATTCTTCTCTGCAAATTGTTGTGCACGCGGTGTTTCGCTGTCTGCGCGGGGTTTAGGATCTGTATGAGCACACACACCCACACAGCTTAGGGGGAACAGTGGCTGTGTCCTGTGTTTCTTGTTTCCTTTGCTACCAGTATTGGGACCGGATGATAAACTGACCCTTCACTTCACGAACACCCTGATTATCCTCGAACGAAGGTGTTTGCTTTTCACACTGTACACGACTGGGTTAATCAGTGGAGGAACCATCAAATAGACATAGCCCAGGACAATCTGAAGCAAGGGAGAAGAGCCCTTCCCGAATCTGTGTATCAAAGTGAGGCTGAACTCTGGCATGTAGAAGAGCAGGACAGCGCAGAGGTGGGAGACGCAGGTGTTCAGGGCCCTGAGGAACTCCTTGTGGGACGTGATGCTCAGCACTGTTTTGATGATCATCACATAAGAGAGGAAGATGAGCAGTGAGTCCAACCCCACTGTTAGGACCGTAGTAAACAGACCATAGATGTTGTTGATTGTGATGTCCGCACATGCCATTGTCATGACCTCCATGTGCAGACAGTAGGAATGGGAGAGGACATTGGCTCGACAGTATTGAAACCTCTTCAGGAGAAGGGGGAATGGGAGTATCACAGCCACCCCTCTTAGAACACACACCAGTCCCATCTTGGCTATTCTCGGCAGAGTTAAGATGGAGGCATATCTCAGTGGGTCACGGATCGCGATGAAGCGGTCAAAAGCCATCAACAAAAGCACAGAGGATTCAATGCATTGAAGTGACTGGATAAAGAACAACTGGGAAAAACAGGCATTGAAGCTGATCTCCCGAGAGTTAAACAAGAATATGCCCAGTATCGTTGGTATGGTGGCTATCGATAAGCCAAGGTCTGTGAAGCCCAACATGGAAAGGAAAATGTACATGGGCTCATGGAGGCTTGGATCCGTTATTATAATGAACAGAATGACTGAATTTCCTAATATTGAAAAAACATAAGTTAAGCAGAAGGGGAGAGAGATCCAGGGATTTTGGACGTCTTCCTGCCCAGGTATCCCGGTGAGAAGGAACACTGAAGATTTGAATTTGGTGTCATTGACAGCTGACATTATGTACTGTGAAGATCCAATTTGTTTTGAACTTTCCTTCCTGAAAGGAAAAAAAACAGGAGACTAGTTGATATTTAATGAGACATCTTTCCACTCTCTGTACAATTCTAGAGACTCCCGGGAGCTAAAGAAAAATCAGCAAAAACAAAGTCTAGGATTTACACGACCGATACCAAGATAGACATTTGCGGACTGGATGATACCTGTAGTCCATCTAGCCCAGTATGCACTGGCCAGTTCCACATGCTTCAGAGGAAGGTGGAAAGAGTTCTGCAATGGGCAGCTATAAGAAAACCTGCTCCCAATGTTTCCCCCTGACACCCACTAGTTAGAGATATTTTGTTTTGTAAATCAGGAAGGTTTAGAGCCATTCCAAGAGTTTTTAAAACAGTCCTCACTTGTGTAATTTGATTTTCTGGTTACGCATATGTCAAGGTTCCTCCCCCACTCTGAACTCTAGGGTACAGATGTGGGGACCTGCATGAAAACCTCCTAAGCTTACTTTCACCAGCTTAGGTTAAAACTTCCCCAAGGTACAAATTAATTTTATCTTTTGTCCTTGGAATATCCACTGCCACCACCAAACTTTAACTGGGTTTACTGGGAAACGTAGTTTGGACACGTCTTTCCCCCCAAAATCCTCCCAACCCTTGCACCCCACTTCCTGGGAAAGGTTTGGTAAAAAATCCTCACCAATTTGCATAGGTGACCACAGATCCAAACCCTTGGATCTGACAACAATGAAAAAGCATTCAGTTTTCTTACAAGAAGGCTTTTAATAGAAATAGAAGTAAATAGAAGTAAATAAATCACCTCTGTAAAATCAGGATGGTAGATACCTTACAGGGTAATTAGATTTAAAACATAGAGAATCCCTCTAGGCAAAACCTTAAGTTACAAAAAAGACACACAGACAGAAATAGTCATTCTATTCAGCACAATTCTTTTCTCAGCCATTTAAAGAAATCATAATCTAACACATACCTAGCTAGGTTACTTACTAAGAGTTCTAAGACTCCATTCCTGTTCTATCCCTGGCAAAGCAGCATACAGACAGACAGACAGACCCTTTGTTTCTCTCCCTCCTCCCAGCTTTTGAAAGTATCTTGTCTCCTCATTGGTCATATTGGTCAGGTGCCAGCGAGGTTACCTTTAGCTTCTTAAAACTTTACAGGTGAGAGGATTTTTCCTCTGGCCAGGAGGGATTTTGAAGGGGTTTACCCTTCCCTTTATCTTTATGACACCATATAAACATCCAGTCTCTCTGAATCCTGCTCGGTTCTTAGTCACATTGATAGCTTGTAGTTGGAAGTTCTGCAGCCTACGTGAGCACTGTGTGATTTTACAATTGTGACCTTCCCACAGACACCCTTTCTGGCCCTCCACTTCTGAGTGTGGCCCATTGTATAAAGTGCAATTTATTTATTTATTTATAATTATTTTCTCTACTCCTGAAAGTCCAAATTAAGCCACTGCCTCTTTTCAGCACACAGGATAAATTCCCCGGCCACGTTCTGAATTTACTAACTTTGACTTCAGCTGAGTCACTCCAGATTTACATGTGTCAATTTGATAAGAACCAGGCTCTATTCATTTTCCCTAAACAAATGCTCCTGGTGATAAACTTCATCCATGCTCATGTAACAGATAATGGTGAAAATTTCATACAACCCCTTTTACACTCCCCTTTCCTTCACGTGTGCTCCACTCTTTCCTGAAACACAGACCAGCGGTCTTTTTCTCAAGACTTTTTGGAAAGTCTTGCACAGGTATTGCAGAGGTATTGTGTTCATGACCCTGATTAGAAACAGCTTCTTGTTCGTTACCAGAAGATAATATCATACAACTTTTCAACATCTTTATTAAAGATCAGGATGATGGGATGGATTGCACCCTCAGCAAGTTCACAGACGACACTAAGCTGGGGACAGAGATAGGTACACTGGAGGGTAGTGATAGGTTCCAGAGTGGCCTTTAGAAATTGGAGGATTGGGCCAAAAGAAATCTGATGAGGTTCAACAAGGACAGGTGTAGAGTCCTACACTTACGATGGAAGAATCCCACACAATGCTGCAGACTGGGGACAGACTGGCTAAGCAGTAGTTCTGCAGAAAAGGACCTGGGGATTACAGTGGATGAGAAGCTTGATATGAGTCAGCAGTGTGCCCTTGTTACCAAGGAGGCTAATTGCATATTGGGCTGTATTTGTAGGAGCATTGCCAGTAGATCGAGGGAAGTGATTATTCCAATCTATTCGGCACTGGTGAGGAGACATCTGGAGTATTGCACCCAGTTTTGGGCCCACCACTACAGAAAGGATGTGGACAATTTGGACAGAGTCCAGTGGAGGGCAACGGAAATGATCAGGGGGCTGGGGCACATGACTTATGAGGTGAGGCTGAGGGAACTGGGCTTGTTTAGTCTGCAAAAGAGAAGATTGAGGGGGGATTTGATAGCAGCCATCTACAACTATCTGAAGGGGGGTTCCAACGAGGATGGAGCTTGGCTGTTGTCAGTGGTGATAGATGACAGAAGAAAGAGTAATGGTATCAAGTTGCCATGGGGGAGACCTAGGTTGGATATTAGGAAAGAGGTTAGGTTAGAGTGGGACTTAAAATGTAGTGTCTGTTTTCTGGATGTCATCACAAGCTGAAAAGATTGCAGTGTCTCAGCCCTCATTCAGTCACTTCTCAGCAAACAGAAGTCTAGTGGCTCCTCTATCCCTGGGTTAATTGCTGACTGGTTCTCCTCAGACTCTGTTCTGTCAGACTGTAGCCTGTATCCAGAGTGGTAACAGGCACAGGGATCAGGATAGAACTCTCTAGTACATAGTGTCCCCATCAGCTGTTATTCAGCCAGGATGAGGGTTTGCAGGAAGCGGATTTGAAAGTCAAATTCATGGAAATGGAACTTTGTTTCCCACAGGAAAGTAGCCTGTTGCTCTCTCACTCTCTAACTGTCTCTGTCTGGTATTCATAAGATCCATAGAGCCCAGGAACAGCACTGGGACAGACAAGGAGCTGAGCTTCCATAATGAATGTGTGTGTTAAACCCAGTTTTCTCTAGAGCTATATTAGGTTAACTTTTGGAACGTTTATGTTACATCCATATTGGGTGAAACCAGTATGGCTCTTCTCAATTTAACAGCAGGCTGCTGGAAAACAAACAGCATGGGAAGGCACAGATCAAGAAAAGCCATCACTCAGTCAGAACTTCAGGGAGGTTGAGCGACAACACTGGAGCTACGGTTTGGGAAGTGCCTGTTTCTGGGCTCCAGCCATGTCACACAGCTTGTTTTCCAGTGCTGGGATCCTGTCCAGAGATGGGGCAGCTTTTGCTGAGAAGCTCTTCAGACTGCAATGACAGACACCACTGGGGAAATCTGAAGGCCCTGGGTCCACCTGTATCTGAATCAGAGTGGGAGGACTTGGGGTCAGAGAGGTGTACAGACTGTTCTTGTAAAACCCTCTTATTCTCCCATGTTAAGCTTTATTCCTACCATTCAGATTACACAGTGTTTTGCTTCAAGAAGGCTGACTGGTCACTCATCTCAGCACTGGTCATAGCCTCCCAGAGGGAAAAACCACAGATGCCAAACCCAATCGGACCTACTGGGCAAGCAGGGTCCCCCCACAGTGTGTTGTGACCCACGGCCCAGTCTGAGGATGTGCAAATCGCAGGATTCCACCCTATGAGAGGGAAGGATACGTGGTCTGACATGTGGCATTTGGAGACCAGAGAGGGGCAGACAAGCAGGTAGTCTTGTAACTCTGAGGGGTATCTAAAGGACAAAAATTTTGAACTGCTCAGCCAGTCAGGAAACAGCAATATGCCCTATAGTACCTCTTACCACAGAGCAACGCAGCTCTGAATTCCTGCCTTCACAATCGAGCCAGAGAATACAACCTTTGAAAATGCATTTGCTGGTGCCATTTCCAGGAGCAAATAAACCTGAGGCGAGTTGGAAACTAGCCATGGATATTCGGTTGGGTCTCCTGTCACTCAGCCCCTGGTAGGATCGGGCCTAGAGACCCAGGAATTGGACTCCTCTAGAAATGGGACCCCTTGAAAAATCCTGACTCAGGGCATAAGGGTTTTAGCACTGCAAGCTCATTTTGAATGTCAGATTTCTGTGTAGCTTGAACAACCCAGCGTTGGCAGATGGGGAGATGTAGGGGAGGGGATCCTAAGCTACCTAGCGTTGCCTGTCTCCAGCCCCATCACTGAGTCACCCCGACAGCCCAGCTGAGTCCTTTGCCGCTGCACAGAGCATCTGCCAATGGAAACAGCTTCCAGCCTTTACACATCACTTTGCTTTTTAAAGTTAGTGAAATGTGCCAACGTACCTAGACGGGGAGCCGCTGACACGAGAGATCTTCA
Source organism: Natator depressus (assembly GCF_965152275.1). Classification (NCBI taxonomy): domain Eukaryota; kingdom Metazoa; phylum Chordata; order Testudines; family Cheloniidae; genus Natator; species Natator depressus. The sequence goes on from NC_134234.1 coordinate 6,421,507, forward strand.
CCCTAAATGACAAGGAGCCATTGAAGAGCTTACATGGGCAGGAGGCAGAAACTGTTCATCTAGGCAGGCAACTGTGTTTATGAAGCATGTCTGCACATTCCCTTGGGGGCCACTTGGCCATCAGGGAATCTCAGTTGCTTGGCTCAGTCTGCACCAGCTTTAACCTCATCATGGCCATTGGCAAAATGCAGGAGGCCAAATCACAGGGAATGTGTGGTGATGCTACACAACTGGACTGCAGAGGAAGCCCTACTGCAGGCTCTGTTCCTGTAATGTGGGCTTGTCATCACTGTTCGTATGGTTCCGATTAGTCACATGGCTACCCCGGGGGTGCTCTCACAACTGTGATATTGCTGAAATAAAAGAAATAATAATAATAATTAATAATATAGGACAAGATTTCTCCTCGGCAACCCTCTTTCCTACATTACAAACCCAGGGTGCAGGTCAAGAAAGGGAGATTCCACAAGCTCCATACATGAAAATTTCTATCGGATCATTCAAGGAGGATTTAGGGATTAATAACAAGAATTTGAGTTATAAGCTAGGGACGCATCAATTAGAAGTAACAGAGGAGGAAAAGGACCTTGGAGTATTGGTTGATCATAGGATGACTATGAGCCGCCAATGTGATATGGCTGTGAAAAAAGCTAATGCGGTCTTGGGATGCATCAGGAGAGGTATTTCCAGTAAGGATAAGGAGGTTTTAGTACCGTTATACAAGGCCCTGGTGAGACCTCACCTGGAATACTGTGTGCAGTTCTGGTCTCCCATGTTTAAGAAGGATGAATTCAAACTGGAACAGGTACAGAGAAGGGCTACTAAGATGATCCGAGGAATGGAAAACTTGTCTTATGAAAGGAGACTCAAGGAGCTTGGCTTGTTTAGCCTAACTAAAAGAAGGTTGAGGGGAGATATGATTGCTCCCTATAAATATATCAGAGGGATAAATACCGGAGAGGGAGAGGAATTATTTAAGCTCAATACCAATGTGGACACAAGAACAAATGGATATAAACTGGCCACTAGAAAATTTAGACTAGAAATTAGACGAAGGTTTTTAACCATCAGAGGAGTGAAGTTTTGGAATAGCCTTCCAAGGGAAGCAGTGGGGGCAAAAGATCTATCTGGCTTTAAGATTAAACTCATTAAGTTTATGGAGGAGATGGTATGATGGGATAACATGGTTTTGGTAATTAAATATTCATGGTAAATAGGCCCAATGGCCTGTGATGGGCTATTAGATGGGGTGAGATCCGAGTTACCCAGGAAAGAATTTTCTGTAGTATCTGGCTGATGAATCTTGCCCATATGCTCAGGGGTTAGCTGATCATCATATCTGAGGTGAGGAAGGAATTTTCTTCCAGGGCAGATTGGAAGAGGCCCTGGAGGTTTTTCGCCTTCCTCTGTAGCATGGGGCACGGGTCACTTGCTGGAGGATTCTCTTCTCCTTGAAGTCTTTAAACTACGATTTGAGGACTTCAGTAGCACAGATATAGGTGTGAGGGGTTTTTTTGTAGGAGTGGTGGGTGAAATTCTGTGGCCTGTGTTGTGCAGAAGGTCAGACTAGATGATCATAATGGTCCCTTCTGACCTAAATATCTATGAATCTATGAATCTATGAGTCGAGGTCCCTTCCCTTCTCCATGAGGAAAGAAAGGAAAGACTCCAGATCTTGGGGTCCTCAAAGTTGTGCATAGATCTCAGTGATCCACTGGTAGCTAGGCCCACTCTCCCACAATCTCTGGGCCTTCATAATTGCTTTAGGACCCTCCCCAGCTCCCTGATAGCACAGGTTCATCAGAGATGTGCTACCAGGGCCTTTCAAAGTAGCCACTGCCCACAGGATCTGCTGCAGGGGCGTTGTACAGGGTGGAGGGGGCTGCAGAGAGATAGGAGGGCTGGTCAGAGTAGCTGATGAACACAATACCCCAGCCCTAGCCTGGGCAGGAGATTTTGACCTGTCCATACCCAGAGTCCAGACATAGACTCAGTCAGTGCAAACTTTGTTTCTGTTGTGAGAAAGCAGCAGATGAAAAGCCTCCAATTGCTGTTGTGGAGCCAAGAAGCTGCAGCTGGGCAATATCAGGGCAGCTGAGCGTACAGAGAACAATGATCCATTTTGTATGAAAACTCACCCTAAAATATGGATGAAAAGGAAACATTTCAGTTTTACGTCAGAAATTTAAATGTGGAGAAAATCTCTCTCTTATCCGGCCCAGATCTAGCCTCTGTCAGCACTAGACCCCATCAGCATCCCACACCGAACAGCCCCTAGACGTTGGCTAGGGTGGTTTTGCCACCTCTGTAAGACTGGTAGCCCCTGGAAATGACTGGTCTGTAGCAGCCCATCGATCAGAGGAACAATTGAAGAACATAAGAACTGCCTTATTGGGTCATACCAATGGCCCATCTAGCCTAGTGTCCTGTCTTCTGACAGTGGTTAGTGCTGATAGTTCAGGGGGAACTAACAGATGAGTGCAATTATGAATTGATCCATTCTTTGTGTGTGCTCCCAGCTTCTGACTGTGAGAGCTTTCGAGACACCCAGAGCATGGAGCTTCATCCCTGATCATCTTGGCTAATAGCTGTTGATGGACATATCCTCAGTCAACTTATCTAGTTCTGTATTCGACCAAACATTCTTTTGGCTTCAGAACAGCCAGTGGTAATGAGATCCACAGCTGACTCTTCTTTGGGTAAAAAGGACTTTCTTTTGTTTGTTTTAAACCTGCTGCCTACTAACTTCCTTGGGTGACCCCTGGTTCTTATGAAGGCGTAAATAACACTTCCTGATTCACTTTCTCTACAGTGATTCTATAGAACTCTATTATATCCCTGTTTAGTCTTCTCTTTTTCCAAACAGAAATGTTCCAGGCTTTGTAATGTCTCCTCTTATGGAAGCTGTTCCATACCCCTAAACATTTTTGTCACCCTTCTCTGTACATTTTCCAATTCTAATATATCTTAAAAAAAAAAAAACTCATGAGATTGGTTTCTCCAACCAGTACTTGAAATCAACATTGTGAGACAAACAGAGCTGAAACCTCTCTGATGAACACAAGCTATGCCAGACATATCCTTGGGCTCAGTACTTGCGGTAACTGGGTGATATTCTGCAGGAGGCCAGACTAGTTGATCTAGATGGACTAGATGATCTAGATGAACTAGATGGTTCCTTCCGGCCTTAAATTCTATGAATCTATGAATCATTGTCTTCAGTGGATGCAGCTTGAACAAGTTCCTCCTCTGAATGCTGATAAGCACTCAATAAGGATAGATATTGGCCAAGAAAAATTGGTATTGTCACAGTAAAACTGTGTATATGGTCTCTTTACCGTCTGTCAAGGTTCCTTCCCCACTCTGAACTCTAGGGTCCAGATGTGGAGACCTGCATAAAAGACCCCCTCAGCTTATTCTTACCAACTTAGGTGAAAAACTTCCTCAAGGTACAAACTTTGCCTTGTCCTTAACCCTATGCTGCCACCACCAAACGTGTTAAACAAAGAACGGGGAAAGAGCCAAGTTGGAGACGTCTTCCCCCAAAAATAACCCCCCAAGCCCTACACCCACTTTCCTGGGGAAGGCTTGATAAAAATCCTCACGAATTTGCATAGGTGAACACAGACCCAAACCCCTGGATCTTAAGAGCAATGAAAAAGCAATCAGGATCTTAAAAGAAGAATTTTAATAGAAGAAAAAGTAAAAGAATCACCTCTGTAAAATCAGGATGGTAAATCAGATTCAAAACATAGAGAATCCCTCTAGGCAAAACCTTAAGTTACAAAAAGACAGGAATATACATTCCATTCAGCACAGCTTATTTACTAGCCATTTAAACAAAAGGAAATCTAACGCATTTCTAGATAGATTACTTACTAACTTAACAGAAGTTCTGAAGAGCATTCCTGACCTGGTCCCGGCAAAAGCATCACACAGACAGACAGACATTTTGTTTCCAGCCCCCCACCTCCAGCTTTGAAAGTATCTTTTCTCCTCATTCGTCATTTTGGTCAGGTGCCAGCGAGGTTATCTTAGCTTCTTAACCCTTTACAGGTGAAAGGGTTTTGCCACTGGCCAGGAGGGACTTTATAGTTCTGTATACAGAAAGGTGATTAACCTTCCCTTTATATTTATGACACGCCCCCCAAATCACAGATAGGGTGAAACACTTGCTGGGATTTCTTCCTGGAGCTCTAGGAGAAAACAGAGTTAATAAGACACATGCACCTCTAAATATACTACCAAGTCTATAAAGACTAACAATACTTTCCATATCTCAAGGACGATTTTAACCAGTTGATTCTGGGAAACTTTCACGGGAGAGTGCATCAGCCACTTTGTTAGAAGCTCCTGAGATGTGTTGGATATCGAAATCAAAATCTTGGAGAGCTAACCTCCACCGAATAAGTTTTTTTTTTTTATTTCCCGTGATGGTATGAAGCCACTGTAGCACAGCATGGTCACTTTGCAGGTGGAAACGCCATCCCCAAATGTATGGGCATAGCTTGTCCAGAGCGTAGACAATGGCGTAACATTCTTTTTCCCTGACTGACCAGTTGCTTTCCCTCTCAGACAGCTTTTTGCTGAGAAACACGACAGGGTGGAATTCTTGATCCGGTCCTTCCTGCATTAAAACTACTCCCACACCATGCTCAGACGCATCTGTGGTTACCAGGAATGGTTTGTCAAAGTCTGGGGCCCTTAGCACAGAGTCAGACATGAGCTTTAAGCTGGTTAAAGGCCTTCCAACACTCTTCGGTCCACTGAACGGCATTTGGCTGTTTCTTTTTGGTTAGGTCTGTCAGTGGAGCGGCGATTTGGCTGTATTGCGGTACAAATCGTCTGTAATATCCAGCCAAGCCTAAGAAGGATTGAACCTGTTTCTTTGACTTTGGGAAAGGCCACTTTTGGATAACATCCACTTTGGCCTGTAGGGGGTTGATAGTCCCTTGACCCACCTATATAGGCCTATTTGTCACTTCTTAGCCTGAACAGTTAGTCCTGCCTCCCTTATGCTCTCGAAGACTTTTTGTAGATGTTCCAGGTGTTCTGCCCAGGAATCTGAAAATATGGCCACATTGTCAAGGTAGACGATTGCATATTCTCCTAATCCCGCTAGGAGACCATCTACAAGTCTTTGGAAGGTGGCGGGTGTATTCCGCAGCCCAAAAGGGAGCACATAAAATTTGTACAGCCTGACATGTGTGATGAAGGCTGACCTTTCCTTGGCAGATTCATCTAGCAGTACTTGCCAGTACCCCTTGGTTAAGTCCAAGGTAGAGATGAACTGGGCCCATCCCAGTTTCTCCAATAGTTCATCTGTGTCTCGCATTGGATAGATGTGGGGGCGAGTTACACCATTTAGCTTATGGTAGTCCACACAAAAACGTATCTCCCCATCTAGTTTGGGAACTAGAACCACTGGAGATTCCCATGTACTGTGGGAGGGGTGGATTACACCCATCTGTAGCATATCCTGGATCTCCCATTCTATAGCAGTTTTAGCTTGAGGACACACCCGCTGAGGTTCTACTTTAATTGGGTGAGCATTACCTGTGTCAACGGAGTGGTATGCCTGTTCAGTCTGTCCTGGGGTGGCTGAGAACGTCAGCGCTTAGCTAGTGCCCCGCTCCTTGATCTGCTGTCGCTGCATATGCCCAAGGGCCATGGAGAGGTTCACCTTTTCCATGCCACCATCACTTTTCCCTTCATAGTAGGCACCTTCAGGCCACTCAGTGTCATCTCCTCCCTGGGCTGTAAACTGACAAACCTTTAATTCTCTGGAATAAAAGGGCTCTAGAGAATTAATATGGGACACCTTAGGCTTTGGGTTGGAGGTGGGAAATGCTATGAGATAATTAACAGCTCCCAGGCGCTCTTGGACCATGAATGGCCCTTCCCACGATGCTTCCATTTATGGGCTTGGAGCGCCTTTAAGACCATGACCTCGTCCCCTACTTTGAAGGAGCACTCTCTGGCATGTTTATCATACCAGGCTTTTTGCTCTTTTTGAGCATCCTTTAGGTTTTCTTTAGCAAGGGCTAAAGAGGTTCAGAGGGTGTTTTGTAGGTTGGTTACAAAGTCCAGAATGTTAGTTCCTGGAGAAGGTGTAAACCCCTCCCATTGCTGCTTCACCAACTGTAATGACCCTTGACCTCGCAGCCATATACAAGTTCAAATGGTGAAAACCCTAAACTGGGATGGGGTACAGCTCTGTAGGCAAAGAGCAACTGCTGCAACACTAGGTCCCAATCATTGGAGTGTTAATTTATGAATTTTCGTATCATGGCCCCCAAAGTTCCATTAAACTTCTCCACCAGGACATTTATTTGATGATGGTAAGTTAGTGCATGGGACACACTTTTAGCCCTGGTGTTGCTTAGAGCTACTGCTTCCGGCCATCGGGTGGCCAAATCCATGAAAGTCAGTATGTACTGTTTTCCTCTGGGTGTCTTTTTCGGAAAAGGACCCAGAATATCCACAGCTACTCGATGATGGGGAGTGGCTGGAGAGGAGCTTTGACCTAGTCTTGGAATTTTCCCACTCTCTGGCACACCTCACAAGACTGGACATAGGTAGAAAAATCCTTGCCTATTCCCTCCCAGTGGAATGACCTCCCCAAATGGTCTTTGGTCCTGTTCACCCCAGCATGGCCACTAGGATGATTGTGCGCTAAGTTCAAGAGCTTGACCCGATACTTAGTTGGAACTACCAACTGTCTCTGAGGATGCCAGTTTTCCTGGTGCCCACCAGAAAGAGTTTCCTTATATGAAAGTCCTTTTTCTACAACAAACCTGGATCGGTTAGAAGAGTTGAGAGGCTGTGGGTTGCTCCATGCTCGGTCCAAGTTTTCTGGAACTTTCATCTGCTTCTTGTTTGGCCTGGAACTGTTCCCTTGATGCTGGAGACATCAGTTCCTCATTAGATTGTGGACCTAGGCTTGGTCCCTCTGGAAGTGATGCAAGTGATAGGGTTGTTTCCTTTGACTGTGAACCGCTCTCCGCTGATGCACTATGTTGGGGTTCAGGCTTGGGCTGAGCCTATTGTGTAGGGTTATCTGCTGCTGCCAGTGCAGGTTTGGTGGGGCCTTCTGTTGTTGGGTTTGCAAGCACTGGATTCAGTGCTGGCACTGGTTCTGGTGCTGGTTGTTCCGTCGCTTCTGTTCTGATACTGGCTCTGTCTGGGTCTCTGTGACTGGATCCACTACTGCTGTTGCTGACGTTGGCCTGGGGTCTGGTTCCATCACCTCTGACGGGGTCCTGGTAGAAGTTTTTGGAATAGAGCTAGGCGTGACAGCTTTCCTAGCCTGGCTGTGGGTGACCATTCCCACCCTCTTGGCTAGTTTCACATGATTGGCCATGTCTTCCCCCAACAGCATGGGGATGGGATAATCATCATAGACTGCAAAAGTCCAGGTTCCTGACCAGCCCTTGTACTGGACCAGCAATCTGGCTGTAGGCAAGTCAAAAGATTTTGACTTGAAGGGTTGAATCGTCACTTGGATCTCTGTGTCGATTAAATTGGGGTCCACTAAGGAAGTATGGATAGCCGACACTTGTGCTCCCATGTCGCTCCACACAGTGACTGTCTTCCTGCCCACACTAACAGTTTCCCTCTGCTCTGAGGGTATCTGGGAGGTATCTTGGCCTGAGGACCTCTGGGGTGATTCCGATGCAATGAACTGTAATCTGTTGGAGATCTTGGGGCAGTTGACCTTTACTTGCCCCGGCTCATTACATTTAAAACATTGTCCAGCTGACGGATCACTGGGGCAAGGTGGGTTGCTGGAGAACAGTGTGGCGGGACGGTAAGGTGGCTGGAGGGTTTTTTTGGGGGTATTTGGGGCCTTAGACTGCCCCCGGTTGTAGGGTGTGGTCTGAGGTTGTCCCTTCTGGTATCCGCTCCAACTGCAACCAGTTTTTTTCTTTTAGGCCACCTCCACCCATTTGGCTCCAATCTCACTCGCCTCGCTTACAGTTTTGGGCTTCCCATCTAAGATGTATCTTTCTATTTCCTCAGGAACACCCTCTAAGAACTCCTCCATTTGCATTAGGAAGGGAAAATCTTCTGGAGATTTAACACTTGCTCCTGATATCCAGGCATCCCAATGTTTCACAATGTGGTAGGCATGTCGGGTAAGTGACACGTCTGGTTTCCACCTTTGGGCTCTGAGCCGCCAATGGGAATGCTCAGGGGTTAGCCCCATTCTGACTCTTGCCTGGGTTTTAAACAGTTCATACTTGTTCATGTGTTCCTTAGGCATTTCAGCCGCCACCTTGGCTAAGGGTCCACTGAGCTGTGGCCTCGGCTCTACCATGTATTTGTCTGTAGAGATGCTGTACCTAAGGCAGGCCCTTTCCAAGTTTTCTAAGAAGGCCTCAGTATCGTCTCCTGCCTTGTAGGTGGGGAAATTTCTGGGATGGGAAGTGGTACCTGGAGAAGGATTGCTAGGGTTTGTTGGTATATTCTGCTGAGCCTTTACCTTCTCCATCTCCAGTGCATGCTTCCTCTCTTTTTCCTTCTCCTCCAGTTCTTTTTCTCTTGCCTCCATTTCTTTTCCCCTTGCCTCCATAGCTCCCCTGTGGTCAGCCTCTTGGTTTTTTTCTGCCTCCATAGCTCTCCTGTGGGCAGCCTCTAGGGCTTTTTCTGCCTCTTTCGCTGCCTCCAGTCTGGTTAACTCCAATTTCTGTTGTGCCTTGGTTTCTGTCATCTTAGCCTCTCTGTTTTTAATTAACTTTACACCTGAGAGTTAGAAAGAAAACAACAGAAAACCTGGCTTGTAAAATTTTCCTGTGCTGTAATATGAAACCTATGTTCTCTGATAGCTATTCTCAGTCTACAGAAAAATCCTTTTAAAAAAAACAAACAAACAGCTAACACCTTTGTCTCCAGGCAAATAGACAGAAAACCCCTCTAGCTGCCCTTAGCTAAAAAAGAAACCTCTTCAGGTCTATGTAAAACTTGTGAATTTCCCTGAAGAAGATTAACTACCTTGGCTTGAGGTAGAAAAAACTCCATCTCAAAAAAGACAAATCCCTTTGTTATGCTTGCTACTTTGGCCCTCAGGCAGAGGGAAAAAAAAACCTCTAACTGCTTTCAGCTTAAAACCTGCTTCCAAGCAGCCAAAAGAAAAAAAAAGTCCTTTTAAAATCCTACCATGCTTCTGCTTCAAAATGATCTAAAAAAATCTCAAAATTATCCCACCGCTCTGCCACTATGTTAAGGTTCCTTCCCCCCTCTGAACTCTAGGGTCCAGATGTGGAGACCTGCATGAAAGACCCCCTAAACTTATTCTTACCAGCTTAGGTTAAAAACTTCCTCAAGGTACAAACTTTGCCTTGTCCTTAAACTCTATGCTGCCACCACCAAGGGTGTTAAACAACGAATGGGGAAAGAGATCACTTGGAAACATCTTCCTCCCAAAATATCCCCCCAAGCCTTACACACCCTTTCCTGGGGAAGGCTTATAAAAATCCTCACCAATTTGCATACGTGAACACAGACCCAAACCCTTGGATCTCAAGAACAATGAAAAAGGAATCCGGTTCTTAAAAGAAGAATTTTAATTAAAGAAAAAGTAAAAGAATCACCTCTGTAAAGTCAGGATGGTAAATACCTTACAGGGTAATCAGATTCAACACATAGAGAATCCCTCTAGGCAAAACCTTAAGTTACAAAAAGACACAAAAACAGGAATATGTATTCCATTCAGCACAGCTTATTTACCAGCCATTTAAACAAAAGGAAATCTAACACATTTCTAGCTAGATTACTTACTAACTTAACAGAAGTTCTGAAGAGCATTCCTGATGTGTTCCCAGGAAAAGCATCACACAGACAGACAGACCCTTTGTTCCCCCCACCCTCCAGCTTTGAAAGTATCTTGTCTCCTCATTGGTCATTTTGTTCAAGTGCCAGCAAGGTTATCTTAGCTTTTTAACCCTTTACAGGTGAAAGGGTTTTGCCTCTGGCCAGGAGGGACTTTATAGTTCTGTATACAGAAAGGTGGTTACCCTTCCCTTTATATTTATATTTCTTACACCCTCTAAACCAGGTCCTTTCCTGTCTTTGGGGGAATATCACAATGGTACCACTCTTCCAGCTGGGAACAACACCCATCCATGCTAAACACTTATCAAAAAGCAGGTCCAATTGGACACCTCAATCTCTTCCCTTCAGTTGCTTGTGACCAGAGTTATACAGTCACCATCAGCCTCCTTAAAGTAGTAGGTTTATTAGCAAACAACACAAAGCATTAAAAGAAATAGCTTTAAAATATCAGGCAGTGATCACATGTCTACACCTGTCTTCTATCTGAGGTATCACTACAAGATAAGTTAGACAGGATTTGCTCAGGAGATAGAGAAACAGAACTGGCCCAACTTACATAATTTTGGGAAGCCAAGGAGCTCTTGGGACCCAGACTAGTTTCACTGTTTCTCTGAGAGCATCTTGCCCTCTGTTTGCCCCTTTCTTGTGGAAGCAGCCTTTGTTCAAACCAGTGTCAGCCTGGGTCCAATCACCATAGTGCTCAGCCATGTCCGTGTTAAAGGGCCATAGTGTGAAGCTGACCTTTGCCCTCTGACTACTTTCTCCCAGCCAAAGTGTGTAAGATTAGGCCCCCGTGGCCGTTGCTCCATTATTTGTAAGTTAGACCCATTCAGCCTCAAGGGCTCGCATACACAGGTCCCGTGACTCCGCTGAAACTCCCAGCATAACTGTGACATTCCAACACTCCCCTCAGAAATCCACTACTTACCCCTCACTGTCACTCCTGAGCACCCCCACATCTGCCACAGACACCACAGTGCTGGAGTCAGGGGGCTTCCCAGAAGCCAGCTCTCACTGGATGCTGTGGTAAAAGGTCTTTCATAGACAAATATCAGAGGTGTTTCTCTGGTGTGTTTTGAATGTCAGATTTCTGTGTAGCCTGAACAACCCACCGTGCTGCATGGGCAGATGTATGATAGGGGTTCCCAAGCTACCTAGCCTGTCCTCCCGCCCTGTCACTGAGTCACCCTGACAGCCCAGCTGAGTCCTCTGCTTCTGCACAGAACATCTCCAAATGGAAACAGTTTGCAGCCTTTCCCCTTCACTTTGTATTTTAAAGATAATGAAACCTGCAAACATACTCAATTCCTGATAGAAGGGGAGCTGCTAACACCAGAGGTTTTCATCCTAAAGGACAAGGAGTCACTGGGGAGGTTACACTGGCAGCAAGCAGTATCTGTTCAGATAGGGAGGCAGCTGTCTTTAGGAAGCATGCTCACACATTCCCTTGGGGGCCATTTTGCCATGAGGGCAAACATTTTGTGTGCTGATGCTATGCAACTAGATGGAAGCACCAGCCCTGCTGCAGGCTCTACTCCTGGAATCCGGGTTTGTCCTCACTGTTCATATGTTTTTGATTAGTCATATGGTTACCTCAAGATTGGCCAAGGGGTAACGATGATGATGTCAGAGCTGTGATCTTGTTGAAATAAAATAAAATAGAACAATAATAATATTGGACCAGATTTCTCTCTGGCAGACCTAGGATACAGGCCAGGGAAGGGAGCTTCCACATGTCTCTCTGCATGGAAATTTCCCTCAGATCATTCCAGGAGTGGGGGTCCCTTCCCTTCTCCCTTAGGAATGAAAAGGGGGACCCACATTCCAGGGATCTCCACAATGAGGTACAGATCTCAGTGATCCATTGGTAGCTAGGCCCACCCATGCAAAATCTTTATGACTCCACACCTGCTCTAGGACCCTCTCTGCCTCCCTGCCAGCACAGGCTCATCAGAGATGTGCTACCAGGGCCTGTCAGAGTAGCCACTGCCCACAGGATCTGCTGAAATGGGGTTGTACAGGGTGGAGGTGGCTACACACTGATGGGAAGGCTAGTTAGAGAAGCTGATGGGCACAATACCCCAGCCCTAGACTGGTGCAGAGGTTTCAACACTTCCATTCTCAAAGTGCAGCATAGACACCATCAGTGACACCTTCATTTATGTTATCAGGGAGAGGCAGATGAAAAGCCTCCAGTTTCTTTTGGGGATCCAGGCAGCTGCAGGAAGGCAGCACCATGGCAGCTTAACTTTCAGAGAAAAATTATCAGTTTTCAGTGACAATTCATCCCAAAATTTGTATGAAAAAGAGACATTTTAATTTGGGTCAAAATTTTTCATGGGGGAAAAAAAACTCTTTGTTTTCCAGCCGAGCTCTAGCTCAGACCATGAACCTCTGTCCCTTGTGCTACAGGACCACACCCCTAGGGAGTAGCACTACCCGCCCATCAGCCTCTCACACTGAGCAGGCCCTGGATGTCTGCTAGGGTGGCTATGCCAGCTCTATAGCAGAGGGAACCCCTGGAAATGGCCTATCTGAAGGAGCCCCTCCATCAGTGGAACAATTTATGATGATAGCCTTATTGAGTCAGGCCAATGGTCCATCTAGCCCAGTGCCATGTGTTCTGACAGGTACCCGTGCAGATACTTCAGAAGGAATGAACAGAACAGGGCAATTTTTTAGTGACCCATCCCCGTCATAGAATCATAGAATATCAGGGTTGGAAGGGACCTCAGGAGGTCATCTAGTCCAACCCCCTGCTCAAAGCAGGACCGATCCCCAATTAAATCATCCCAACAAGGGCTTTGTCAAGCCTGACCTGAAAAACTTCTAAGGAAGGAGATTCCACCACCTCCCTAGGTAATGCATTCCAGTGTTTCACCACCCTCCTAGTGAAAAAGTTTTCCCTAGTATCCAACCTAAATCTCCCCCACTACAACTTGAGACCATTACTCCTTGTTCTGTCATCTGCTACTACTAAGAACAGTCTCGATCCAGCCTCTTTGGAACCCCCTTTCAGGTAGTTGAAAGCAGCTATCAAATCTCCCCTCATTCTTCTCTTCCGTAGACTAAACATCCCCAGTTCCCTCAGCCTCTCCTCATAACTCATGTGTTCCAGTCCCCTAATCATTTTTGTTGCCCTCCGCTGGACTCTCTCCATTTTTTCCACATCCTTCTTGTAGTGTGGGGCCCAAAACTGGACACAGTACTCCAGATGAGGCCTCACCAGTGTCGAATAGAGGGGAACGATCATGTCCCTCGATCTGCTGGCAATGCCCCTACTTATACATCCCAAAATGCCATTGGCCTTCTTGGCAACAAGGGCACACTGTTGACTCATATCCAGCTTCTCGTCCACTGTAACCCCTAGGTCCTTTTCTGCAGAACTGCCGCCGAGCCATTCGGTCCCTAGTCTGTAGTGGTGCATTGGATTCTTCCGTCCTAAGTGCAGGACTCTGCACTTGCCCTTGTTGAACCTCATCAGATTTCTTTTGGCCCAATCCAAAAGATTGTCATCTGCTTCCAGCTTCGAAAAGTCAGAGGTTTAGAGATACCCAGAGAATCATCATTGTGGAGAGTCCTGGATACCCCATGCTGACAACAGGGGGTGCTACTACCCCTGAAATGGATCTTTACTGGCTCCCGGAGAAGCAGATTACTGTCATACCGGTGAAAAAGGTCCACAATAATTATTTTCAATGCACAGCAGTTTATTGAGAAGGAATTATACAAGAGACAAAGGGTTATGTATAAGCACATAACTCCCACGTTAGACATTAAGAGCTATAGAGTTAGAGCTATACATTCCCCTTAATGAGTCTCTTTTTCACAAACATACACAAACAGGCCCTGTGCTAGCCTCACACAGTTCCTACTTGGCAAAGACAGAGGTGGTTACCAATTTTATAGACAGCTTCTTTTCTTTTTGTCTGTTCTTCTCAGCCCTCTGTTGCCTGAGAGGAGGTATGCTAAGGGCTTCATTAAGCAGGCTGTGTTGGTGAGTATCTGAGGGTCTGTTGTGGGGACAGTTTGACAGTTTGACCGTGTGCTTGATTGGTAGTTTGTTTGAAAAGTGTGAATTGGGAGTGCTTTGTTTCAGGTGAGCCTTGAGTGGGCCTGACTGTTATAAAAAAACAGTCAGCTGAGAACCAGCTGAGCAGCGAACAGCAGAGAGACTAAGAGAGGGAGTTTTCCTGGGAGTTCACCTGGGGAGAGCCCACTGAGGCTTACATCTTGCCAGCTTCTCTGAGTAGTTACTACAACTCCTGAGGAAGCTCGGAGAAGGAGGTAATATGGATGGGGAGTGTTCAGCTGTTGTGACTTGCACTGGATGTGCCATGTTTGTCTTTCTTCCAGAGGATAGAAGCGACTTTGTCTGTACAAAGTGCAAGCTGATCTCCATATTGGAAGAGAAGGTTCAAGGTCTGGAGCAACAGGTATCGATCCTGCGTTGCATAAGAGAAACTGAAGATTTCCTGGACAGACGGCAGGATATGCTTCTACGGACACAACGTTCTGAAGATTCAGAGCAGGCTGCACTGCAGGGACAGGAGGACGGTGAAGAAATTTGGCAGCATGTCACCTCCAGAAGAAGAAAGGGGAGCGTCCATGTACCAGCAACGCAGATACACGTAAGTAACCATTTTCATGTTTTCTCCACAGGTACTAATGCAGAGAGTGGACTAGATGATACATCTGAGGGAAGGGAACAGAAGGAGACTCCGCCAATTAGAAGGCATGAGATGTACTGTCCTAGGGTTGGGGGTTCCACGAACACCGCTCCCAAGAGAAGGAGGTGGGTGGTGGTGGTCGGGGACTCTCTCCTCAGGGGGAGGAGAGTCATCTATCTGCCGCCCCAACCGGGAGAACCGAGAAGTCTGCTGCTTGCCAGGAGCTAGGATTCACGATGTGACAGATTGCTACCCCTTCCTGCTTCTCCACGTGGACACCAATGATACTGCCAAGAATGACCTTGAGCGGATCACTGCAGACTACGTGGCTCTGGGAAGAAGGATAAAGGAGTGTCAGGTGCAAGTGGTCTTCTCGTCCATCCTCCCTGTGGAAGGAAAAGGCCTGGGTAGAGATCGTTGAATCGTGGAAGTCAATGAATGGCTATGCAGGTGGTGTCAGAGAGAAGGCTTTGGATTCTTTGACCATGGGATGGTGTTCGAAGAAGATGGTGTTCGAAGAAGGTGCTAGGCAGAGACGGGCTCCACCTAACGAAGAGAGGGAAGAGCATCTTCGCAAGCAGACTGGCTAACCTAGTGAGGAAGGCTTTAAACTAGGTTCACCGGGGGAAGGAGACAAAAGCCCTGAGGTAAGTGGGGAAGTGAGATACTGGGAGGAAGCACGAGCAGGAGCACATGAGAAAGAGGGATGATCAGCGAGTTATCTCAAGTGCCTATATACAAATGCAAGAAGCCTGGGAAACAAGCAGGGAGAACTGGAAGTCCTGGCACAGTCAAGGAATTATGATGTGATTGGAATAACACAGACTTGGTGGGATAACTCACAGGACTGGAGTACTGTCATGGATGGATATAAGCTGTTCAGGAAGGACAGGCAGGGCAGAAAAGGTGGGGGAGTTGCATTGTATGTAACGGAGCAGTATGACTGCTCATAGCTCAAGTATGAAACTGCAGAAAAACCTGAGAGTCTCTGGATTAAGTTTAGAAGTGTGAGCAACAAGGGTTATGTCGTGGTGTTAGTCTGCTAGAGACGACCGGACCAGGGCGATGAGGTTGACAAGGCTTTCTTCTGGCAACTAACGGAAGTTACTAGATTGCAGGCCCTAGTTCTCATGGGAGACTTCAATCACCCTGATGTCTGCTGGGAGGGCAATACAGCTGTGCACAGACAATCCAGGAAGTTTTTCGAAAGTGTAGGGGACAATTTCCTGGTGCAAGTGCTGGAGGAACCAACTAGGGGCAGGGCTCTTCTTGACCTGCTGCTCAAAAAAATTAGAGGGAACATTGGAGACGGAAACGTATTCCATCCTGGACCCTTATACCTCTGATTATGGGAGGAGGGATAGCTCAGTGGTTTGAGCATTGGCCTGCTAAACCCAGGCTTGTGAGTTCAATCCTTGAGGGGGCCATTTAGGGATCGGGGGCAAAAACTGGGGATTGGTCCTGCTTTGAGCAGGGGGTTGGACTAGGTGACCTCCTGAGGTCCCTTCCAACCCTGATATTCTATGATTCTAAGATATGTTGGACAGAAGGAGCAGGAGGTGGGACTTCAGGGGGAAGAAGAGGGCCAGGGGTGAGGCCATGGAGGGGGCAGGGCTCTTGCATGTGTCTTGCTTTTTCCTTTTGAGAAGGTGCTCACCCGACACTCAATGGGCTGGACTGGGACAGGAGATAGTTGTGACTCTGGTCTACCACTTTGCATTGCTGGGGCATCAGAAATGGAGGGGAAGGGAATATGAGCCTGAGTCTCTTGCCAGGACTCCTGTGTGTCAGACTCTCACTCACACAGCCAGCTCTGCTCTGTTTCCGTGTGGAGTGGGCTCAGCAGGTGTCCAGTGTGCAGAGCCGCCAATGGTGGTGATGAAAGCGGGGGCTGGTTGAATGGCTTCTTTTGCAGTTCCTGCATTATGATGTCTCTGGTATGACTCAGTCACAAGCACCTGGCTGAGGGCATGGGGGAAGGTTGGGTGTCTGTGCCCCTTCAATAGCCCCATCCACAGCTGGTGCAGCCCTCCTGGATCACACAGCAGCCAGAGCACTCAGGAAGGGCCAAGACTGTGACCACAAAACAGCCCTGCAGCTTTTTTCATGGCCTAAGGATGTTTAACCAGAGATGGGACAGTAAGAGGCCAGGTGTAATGGGAAACAAAATCCAAATCCCTTGTCTTTATTGAGAGTATTGTCAGGAATTCTGAGGTTGGAGCAGCCACTCTTCTGGCTCTTTATGAGCCAATATCCTACCAATCCCCTGGCTCTCCATGAACACAGTCACTTTGTAAATGCTGCTGCCTTCCTTGGTCTCCTTCCCCCAGTGCCCTGTCCTCCCTCAACAGTTAGTGCAAACAACCCCTATACCATTGCTTAAGGCCTTACTCCCTGTTACGGTTCCTTCCCCACTCTGAACTCTAGGGTACAGGTGTGGGGACCTGCATGAAAACCTCCTAAGCTTACTTTTACCAGCTTAGGTTAAAACTTCTCTAAGGTACAAACTATTTTTCCTTTTGCCCTTGGACTTTCGCTGCCACCACCAAACATCTAACTGGGTTTATTATTGGGAAAGAGTTGTTTGGAAACGTCTTCCCCCACCCCAAAATCCTCACCAAAACCTTGCACCCCCCTTCCTGGGAAAGGTTTGGTAAAAATCCTCACCAATTTGCATAGGTGAGCACAGACCCAAACCCTTGGATCTTAAGAACAATGAAAAAGCATTCAGTTTCTGAAAAGAAGAATTTTAATAGAAGTTAAAAGAATCTCCTCTGTAAAATCAGGATGGTAAATACCTTACAGGGTGATTAGATTCAAAACATAGAGAATCCCTCGAGGCAAAACCTTCAGTTACAAAAAGACACAAAGACAGGAATATCCATTCCTTTCAGAACACCTTATTTTCTCAGCCATTTAAAGAAATCATAATCTAACACATATCTAGCTAGATTAATTACTAAGTTCTAAGACTCCATTCCTTTCTGTCCCCAGCAAAAGCATCACACAGAAAGAGAGAAAGTCTTTGTTTCTCCTTCCCCCCAGCTTCTGAAAGTATCTTGTCTGCTCATTGGTCATTTTGGTCAGGTGCCAGCGAGGTTATCCTAGCTTCTTAACCCTTTACAGGTGAAAGGGCTTTTCCTCTGGCCAGGAGGGATTTTCAAGGTGTTTACCCTTCCCTTTATATTTATGACAGTCCCCATCTGCATGTCTCTTTACAGAGTCGATATAAGTAGCTCATGTAATCACAGATATAAGCTTCCAGGATGGAATAAGTTGCCATGTCCAATGTTCCCTCTAATTTTTGACAGGCCGTGTGTGGCAAAAATTTATTCTGTGGAAATTTTTGTGCTTCTGTGCAAATTTTTGTGTGTTCGGTGTTTCGCTGTGTGCTAGGGGTTTAGGATATGTGTGTGCACATACACGCGCACAGCTTAGAGGGAACAGTGGCTGTGTCCTGTGTTTCTTGTTTCCTTTGCTACAAGTATTGGGACCGGATGATAAACTGACCCTTCACTTCACGAACACCCTGATTATCCTTAAACGAAGGTGTTTGCTTTTCACGCTGTACACGATTGGGTTAATCAGTGGAGGAACCATCAGGTAGACATAGCCCAGGACAATCTGAAGCAAGGGAGAAGAGCCCTTCCCGAATCTGTGTATCAAAGTGAGGCTGAACTCTGGCATGTAGAAGAGCAGGACAGCACAGAGGTGGGAGATGCAGGTGTTCAGGGCCCTGAGGAACTCCTTGTGGGACGTGATGCTCAGCACTGTTTTGATGATCATCACATAAGAGAGGAAGATGAGCAATGAGTCCAACCCCACTGTTAGGACCGTAATAATCAGGCCATAGATGTTGTTGATTGTGATGTCCGCACATGCCATTGTCATGACCTCCATGTGCAGACAGTAGGCATGGGAGAGGACATTGGCTCGACAGTATTGAAACCTCTTCAGGAGAAGGGGGAGTGGGAGTATCACGGCCACCCCTCTTAAAACACACACCAGTCCCATCTTGGCTATTCTCGCCAAGGTTAAGATGGAGGCATATCTCAGTGGGTTACTGATTGCGATGAAGCGGTCAAAGGCCATCAACAAAAGCACAGAGGATTCAATGCATTGAAGTGACTGGATAAAGAACAACTGGGAAAAACAGGCATCGAAGCTGATCTCCCTAGAGTTAAACAAGAATGTGCCCAGAATTGTCGGTATGGTGGCTATCGATAAACCAAGGTCTGTGAAGCCCAGCATGGAAAGGAAAATGTACATGGGCTCATGGAGGCTTGGATCTGTTTTTATCATGAACAGAATGACTGAATTTCCTAATATTGAAATAACATACATTAAGCAGAAGGGGAGAGAGATCCAGAGATTTTGGACATCTTCCTGCCCAGGTATCCCAGTGAGAAGGAACACTGAAGATTTGAATTTGGTGTCATTGACAGCTGACATTATGTACTGTGAAGATCCAATTTGTTTTGAACTTTCCTTCCTGAAAGAAAAAGAACAGGAGACTAGTTGATATTTAACAAGACATCTTTCCACTCTCTGTACAATTCTAGAGACTCCCGGGAGCTAAAGAAAAATCAGCAAAAACAAAGTCTAGGATTTACACGACCGATACCAAGATAGACATTTGTGGACTGGATGATACCTGTAGTCCATCTAGCCCAGTATGCACTGGCCAGTTCCACATGCTTCAGAGGAAGGTGGAAAGAGTTCTGCAATGGGCAGCTATAAGAAAACCTGCTCCCAATGTTTCCCCCTGACACCCACTAGTTAGAGATATTTTGTGCTGTAAATCAGGAAGGTTTAGAGCCATTCCAAGAGTTTTAAAACAGTCCTCACTTGTGTAATTTGATTTTCTGGTTACCCATATAAACATCCAGTCCCTCTGAATCCTGCTAGGTTCTTAGCCCCATTGATAGCTTGTGTCTGGGATTTCTGCAGCCTACCTGAGTACTATGTGGTTTTACAATTGTGACCTTCCCACAGACACCCTTTCTGGCCCTATTATTCTGGGTGTGGCCCATTGTATAAAGGACAATTTATTTATTTATTTATAATTATTTTCTCTACTCCTGAAAGTCCAAATTATGCCATTGCCTCTTTTCAGCACACGGGATAAATTCCCTGGGCCATGTTATGAATTTACTAACTTTGACTTCAGCTGAGTCACTCCAGATTTACATGTGTCAATTTGATAAGAACCAGGCTCTATTCATTTTCCCTAAACAAATGCTCCTGGTGATACACTCTGACCCCCAAGAATCCCTCCAGGAGAAGCTGAAGTACTTTGCCCAGCCAATATTGACTAAACACAGAAATTTTGATCATCCTACAGGTTTCTCTTCATCCTCACAGGAACTGTTCTCTCTCCCAGTGAAAGTGTCTGCAGCCATCTGCAAAAATACAAGCTGACAAGGAGAGTTACTTTATCTGGGCTTGGAAGGGGTTGGCGTCACAAATGTGTGAATAGTGCAAACCTAATCCTCTTCAGTGTGCAAGTTACTTCAGCCATGCTCATGTAACAGCTAATGGTGAAAATTACATACAATCCCTATTACACTCCCCTTTTTTGCACCTCTGCTCCGCTCTTTCCTGAAACACAGACCAGCGGTCTTTTACTCAGGACTTTTTGGAAAGTCTTGCACAGGTATTGCAGAGGTATTGTGTTCATGACCCTGATTAGAAACAGCTTCTTGTTCTTTACCAGGAGATAGTATCATACAACTATTCAACATCTTTATTAATGATATGGATAATGGGATGGATTGCACCCTCAGCAAGTTCACAGATGACACTAAGCTGGGGGTAGAGGTAGGTACACTGGAGGGTATCGATAGGTTCCAGAGTGACCTTGACAAATTGGAGGATTGGGCCAAAAGAAATCTGATGAGGTTCAACAAGGACAAGTGTAGAATCCTGCACTTACAATGGAAGAATCCCATGCAATGCTACAGGCTGGGGACAGACTGGCCAAGCAGTAGTTCTGCAGAGAAGGACCTGGGGATTGCAGTGGATGAGAAGCTGGATATGAGTCAGCAGTGTGCCCTTGTTACCAATGTCAAGGTTCCTTCCCCACTCTGAACTCTAGGATACAGATGTGGGGACCTGCATGAAAACCTCCTAAGCTTACTTTTACCAACTTAGGTTAAAACTTCCCCAAGGTACAAATTAATTTTGCCCTTGGATTTCCACTGCCACCACCAAACTTTATCTGGGTTTACTGGGAAATGTAGTTTGGACACGTCTTCCCCCCCCAAATCCTCCCAAAACTTGCACCCCACTTCCTGGGGAAGGTTTGGTAAAAATCCTCACCAATTTGCACAGGTGACCACAGACCCAAACCCTTGGATCTTAGAACAATGAAAAAGCATTCAGTTTTCTTACAAGAAGACTTTTAAGAGAAGTAAAGGAATCACCTCTGTAAAATCAGGATGGTAGATACCTTAAAGGGTAATTAGATTCAAAACACAGAGAATCCCTCTAGGCAAAACCTTAAGTTACAAAAAAGGTACACAGACAGGAATAGTCATTCTATTCAGCACAGCTCTTTTCTCAGCCATTTAAAGAAATCATAATCTAACACATACCTAGCTAGATTACTTACTAAAAGTTCTAAGACTCCATTCCTGTTCTGTCCCCGGCAAAAGCAACATACAGACAGACACAGACCCTTTGTTTCTCTCCCTCCTCCCAGCTTTTGAAAGTATCTTGTCTCCTCTTTGGTCATTTTGGTCAGGTGCCAGCAAGGTTACCTTTAGCTTCTTAACCCTTTACAGGTGAGAGGATTTTTCCTCTGGCCAGGAGGGATTTTAAAGGGGTTTACCCTTCCCTTTATATTTATGACAAGGAGGCTAATTGCATATTGGGCTGCATTTGAAGGAGCATTGCCAGCAGATTGAGGAAAATGATTATTCCCCTCTGTTCGGCACTGGTGAGGCGACATCTGGAGTATTGTGCCCAGTTTTGGGCCCACCACTACAGAAAGGATGTGGACAATTTGGACAGAATCCAGTGGAGGGCAACGGAAATGATCAAGGGGCTGGGGCACATGACTTATGAGGTGAGGCTGAGGGAACTGGGCTTGTTTAGTCTGCAGAAGAGAAGATGAGGGGGGATTTGATAGCAGCCATCAACAGCTATCTGAAGGGGGGTTCCAAACAGGATGGAGCTTGGCTGTTGTCAGTGGTGATAGATGACAGAGGAAAGAGCAATGGTTTCAAGTTGCAGTGTGGGAGACCTAGGTTGGATATTAGGAAAGAGGTTAGGTTAGAATGGGACTTAAAATGTAGTGTCTGTTTTCTGGATGTCATCACAAGCTGAAAAGATTGGTCTCTAAGGTGCCACAATTACTCCTTAGCCCTCATTCAGTCACTTCTCAGCAAACAGAAGTCTAGTGGCTCCTCTGTCCCTGGGTTAATCGCTGACTGGTTCTCCTCAGACTCTGTTCTGTCAGACTGTAGCCTGTATCCAGAGTGGTAACAGGCATAGGGATCAGGATAGAACTCTCTAGTACATAGTGTCCCCATCAGATGTTATTCAGCCAGGATGAGGGTTTGCAGGAAGCAGATTTGAAAGTCAAATTCATGGAAATGGAACTTTGTTTCCCACAGGAAAGTAGTCTATTGCTCTCTCACTCTCTAACTGTCTCTGGCCAGTGTTCATAAGATCCGTAGCACCCAAGAACGGCACTGGGACAGACAAGGAGCTGTGCTTCCATAATGAATGTGTGTGTTAAACCCAGTTTTCTCTAGAGCTATATTAAGTTAACTTTTGGGATTTTTATGTTACATCCATATTGGGTGAAACCAGTATGGCTCTTCTCAATTTAACAGCAGGCTGCTGGAAAACAAACAGCATGGGAAGGCACAGATCAAGAAAAGTTATCACTCAGTCAGAACTTCAGGGAGGTTGAGCGACAACACTGGAGCTACGGGTTGGGAAGTGCCTGTTTCTGGGCTCCAGCCATGTCACAAAGCTTGTTTTCCAGTGCTGGGAGCCTGTCCAGAGATGGGGCAGCTTTCCTGAGAAGCTCTTCAGACTGCAAAGACAGACATTGCTGGGGAAACCTGAAGGCCCTGGGCTCACCTGTATCTGAATCAGAGTGGGAGGACTTGGCGTCAGAGAGGTGTACAGACTGTTCTTGTAAATCCCTCTTATTCTCCCATGTTAAGCTTTATTCCTACCTTTCAGATTACACAGTGTTTTGCTTCAAGAAGGCTGGCTGGTCACTCGTCTCAGCACTGGTCACAACCTCCCAGAGGGAAAAACCACAGGTGCCGAACCCAATCGGAGCTACTGTGCAAGCCCAGTCCCCCCACAGTGTGTTGTGGCCCACGGCCCAGTCTGAGGATGTGCAGATCGCAGGATTCCACCCCATGAGAGGGAAGGATACGAGGTCCGACATGTGGCACTTGGAGACCAGAGAGGGGCAGATATCCAGGTAGTCCTGTAACTCTGAGGGGTATCTACAGGGCAGAAATGTTGAACCACTCAGCCAGTCAGGAAACAGTAATATTCCCTATCATACCTCTTACCACAGAGCAACGCAGCTCTGAATTCCTGCCTTCACAATCGAGCCAGAGAATACAACCTTTGAAAATGCATTTGCTGGTGCCATTTCCAGGAGCAAATAAACCTGAGGCGAGTTGGAAACTGGTCATGGATATTCGGTTGGGTCTCCTGTCACTCAGCCCCTGGTAGGTTTGGGCCCAGAGTACACAGGAATGGGACCCCTCTAGAAATGGGACCCCTTGCAAAATCCTGACTCAGGACATCAGTGTTTTAGCACTGCAAGCTCACTTTGAATGTCAGATTTCTGTGTAGCTTGAACAACCCACCTTGGAGCATGGGCAGATGTAGGGGAGGGGATCCCAAGCTACCTAGCGTTGCCTGCCCTCCAGCCCCATCACTGAGTCACCCCGACAGCCCAGCTGAGTCCTTTGCCGCTGCACAGAACATCTGCCAATGGAAACAGCTTCCAGCCTTTACACATCACTTTGCTTTTTAAAGTTAGTGAAATGTGCCAACGTACCTAGACGGGGAGCCGCTGACACCAGAGGTCTTCACCCTAAATGATAAGGAGCCATTGAAGAGCTTACATGGGCAGGAGGCAGAATCTGTTCATCTAGGCAGGGAACTGTGTTTATGAAGCATGCTTGCACATTCCCTTGGGGGCCACTTGGCCATCAGGGAACCTCAGTTGCTTGGCTTAGTGTGCACCAGCTTTAACCTCATCATGGCCAATGGCAAAGTGCAGGAGGTCAAATCACAGGGAATGTGTGGTGATGCTACAGAACTGGACTGCAGAGAAAGCCCAACTGCAGGCTCTGTTCTGGGCATCTGGGCTTGTCATCACGGTTCATATGATTCCGATTTGTCACATGGCTACCTCCGGGTGTGGTGAGTGGTAACGATGATGCTCTCACAACTGTGATATTGCTGAAATAAAAGAAATAATAATAATAATTAATAATATAGGACAAGATTTCTCCTCGGCAACCCTCTTTCCTACATTACAAACCCAGGGTGCAGGTCAATAAAGGTAGATTATTGGGGGGAGGGATAGCTCAGTGGTTTGAGCTTTGGCCTGCTAAACCCAGCGTTGTGAGTTCAATCCTTGAGGGGAACATGTAGGGATATGGGGCAAAAATTGGGGATTGGTCCTGTTTTGAGCAGGAGATTGGACTAGATGACCTCCTGAGGTCCCTTGCAACCCTGATATTCTATGATTCTATGATTCCACAAAGCTCCGTACATGGAAATTTCCATCGGATCATTCCAGGAGTCAAGGTCCCTTCCCTTCTCCCTGAGGAATGAACGTTGGGACCCCGGTTCTAGGGGTCCCCAATGATGTGCATAGATCTCAGTGATCCACTGGTAGCTAGGCCCACTCTCCCACAATCTCTGGGCCTTCATAATTGCTTTAGGACCCTCCCCAGTTCCCTGATAGCACAGGTTCATCAGAGATGTGCCACCAGGGCCTGTCAAAGTAGCCACTGACCACAGGATCTACTGCAGGGGTGTTGTACAGTGTGGAGGGGGCTGCAGAGAGATAGGAGGGCTGGTCAGAGTAGCTGATGAACACAATACCCCAGCCCTAGCCTGGGCAGGAGATTTTCACCTTTCCATACACAGAGTCCAGCCATAGATTCAGTCAGTGCAAACTTTGTTTATGTTGTGAGGAAGCAGCAGATGAAAAGCCTCCAATTGCTGTTGTGGAGCCAAGAAGTTGCAGCTGGGCAATATCAGGGCAGCTGAGCATACAGAGAAAATGATCCATTTTCTATGAAAACTCACCCTAAAATATGGATGAAAAGGAAACATTTCAGTTTTATGTCAGAAATTTAAATGCGAGGAAAATCTCTCTTGTTACCTAGCCCAGATCTAGCCTCTGTCAGCACTAGACCCCATCAGCATCCCACACCGAACAGCCCCTAGACATTGGCTAGGGTGGTTTTGCCACCTCTGTAAGACTGGCAGCCCCTGGAATAGCCGGTCTGTAGCAGCCCATCAATCAGAGGAACGATTTAAGAACATAAGAATGGCCTTATTGGGTAATACCAATGGCCCATCTCGCCCAGTGTCCTGTCTTCTGACAGTGATTAGTGCCGATAGTTCAGGGGGAACTAACAGATGAGTGCAATTATGAATTGATCCATTCTTTGTCTGTGCTCCCAGCTACTGCCTATGAGGTTTAGAGACACCCGGAGCATGGAGCTTCATCCCTGATTATCTTGGCTAATAGCTACTGATGGACATATCCTCAGTCAACTTATCTAGTTCTGTATTTGACCAAATATTCTTTTGGCTTCAGAACAGCCCCTGGCAATGAGACGACAGCCCTCCAACCTGAAGCAAATACTCACCAGCAACAACATACCACACAACAGAACCACTAACCCAGGAACCTATTCTTGCAACAAAGCCCGTTGCCAACTGTGCCCACATATCTATTCAGGGGACACCATCACAGGGCCTAATCACATCAGTCACACTATCAGAGGCTCGTTCACCTGCACATCCACCAACGTGATATATGTCATCACGTGCCAGCAATGCCCCTCTGCCATGTACATTGGTCAAACTGGACAGTCTCTACGTAAAAGAATAAATGGACACAAATCAGATGTCAAGAAGTATAACATTCATAAACCAGTCTGAGAACACTTCAATCTCCTGGTCACGCGATTACAGACATGAAAGTTGTGATATTACAACAGAAAAACTTCAAAACCAGACTCCAGTGAGAGACTTTTGAATTGGAATTCATTTGCAAATTGGATACTATTAACTTCGGCTTGAATAGAGACTGGGAGTGGCTAAGTCATTATACAAGGTAACCTATTTCCCCTTGTTTTTTACTACACCCCCCCCCTTCAGACATTCTTAATAAACCCTGGATTTGTGCTGGAAATGGCCCACCTTGATTATCGTACACATTGTAAGGAGAGTGATCACTTTACCAGCAGGAGAGTGGGGTGGGGGGAGAGAAAACCTTTTGTAGTGGTAAACACCCATTTTTTCATGGTTTGTGTGTATAAAAAGATCTCCTGTACTTTCCACAGTATGCATCCGATGAAGTGAGCTGTAGCTCACGAAAGCTTATGCTCAAATAAATTGGTTAGTCTCTAAGGTGCCACAAGTACTCCTTTTCTTTTTATTATATCCCTGTTTAGTCTTCTCTTTTTCCAAATGGAAATGTTCCAGGCTTTTTAATGTAACATCATATAGAAGCTGTTCCATACCCCTTAACATTTTTGTCACCTTTCTCTGTACTTTTTCCAATTCTAATATATCTTTTTTGAGATGGGATGAACAGAACTGCACAAAGTATTCAAGGTGTGGGTATACCATGGATTTATATAGAGGCATCACAATATTTTCTGTCTTATCATCTATCCTTTTCCTTACAATTTTCAACATGAGCAGTGGGTGGAGTCCTCTGGCCCCACTCCTTCTGCCCCACCCCCACAGCTGAAATGTCATCCCCACCCCCCAATCCCAGAGAATCCCAGAGCTTTCACAGACCCCATGGCAGACCCCACATGTTGGAGGCTCCCCGGGCTGGGCAGAGTCCCCTCAACCATGCTGACCCTACTTTCTTGAGACCCCAAGTTGCCCCAGGGGAGGTGCTTGTCTCTTCCCAAAGAACCTCAGCTTTTAATATGCCGAGTTCAGGTTCCAGGATAGCTGAGGAGGTGGTTGTGAAACTGCCCCTGATATTAATCATAGTTGTATGCTGATGATATGATTATGAAATAGTTATATGCTTCTTGTACAAAAATGTCTTGTGAGGTTCCTATGGAAAAAAATATGGTTTCCAGAATATGATGATCCTATTTATATCCTTGTATAATTTTTGCATCTGAAGTTATGAATATTGAGTATGTATCTGTATTTCAAATGTCATTACACCTGAGTGACACCCACTAGGCAAAATACTTATGGTCCAGACATCTGGTTGAGAAGGGCCTATTCCTAGTAATGGGACATTAGGGGAAACAACAGTCTGGAGGAGAAGTTTATACGCCATCTGGTGAACCTTCAGGAGAAACCTCAGGACTGTTTATGGATAACGCCTGCTATGACACTGCAGCACATGCAAGGGCATGGAACCAGACCACAGGACACTTAACTCCATTTATATTTTTCTGCTATATAATATGGGGAGTGACAGCATCTCTTGGCCTCACTCCTGGGGGAAGTGCTAGTCCTAGGCTAAAGGGATTTCTCGTCTGCATATGGAAACTTGGTGAACTGGTTGTATCATCAGGCAGGGTGAGAAATTATTAATTCATATCCAATCTATCTAGCATGTTAGCCTTAGTTAGCATTTTTGTTTATTTGCTAGGTAATCTGCTTTGAGTGTATTTCTATCACTTTTAATCACTTAAAATCCATCTTTTTGTAGTTAATAAACCTGTTTTATGCTTTAACTTTACCAGTGTGTTTTGAGTAAAGTGTCTGGGGAAGATCTCAGCTCTGTGTAAAATGGCTGTTGCATATCTTTCCCACATCAAGGGGAAAGTGACCTATATTAATGAGCTTATGCTGTACAGACACTTCTGCAGTGCAAGATGGTATAAATTTGGGTTTATACTCCAAAAAGTGTGCAAGGCTGGGGAGCTGGGAAATTGGCTGTTGTCTCCTGCCTGCCTTTGAGTGGCTTAGGTAAAGCACTCAGGAGGCTCAGTTGGGTGTGCGGTGCCACCTGCTGTCATGTTGGGTGATAGCAGGGCTTGTGGAGGCTGACTGTGTCACCAGCAAAGCAGTATAAGATTGGCCTGCCCAACTGGAGGGTTAAAGGGCAGAGTGGTTCCCACAGCTCCCAGACTCCTCCCCAGGGGTAATAGCCTGTCACAGCAGTATGTGTTACTCATCTTCTTGGTTTCATTAGTAATCTCCATGGAATGCAGCAAGATTACTGAAGAATCTGAGTAGCACATATTGCCTCCTCAACTACCCTGGAACCTGCATGGCACATAAATAATAAAAAGTTCCCTGTGCAAACCCTGCAACTGCTGGGCAGTGGCCACAGCTGCACCAGGGGAGGCTTAGCCTGTCTTGGCCTATTGCATTCACAAGCTATGGTTCCCAACAGTTTTGATTACGTTTTTCCAATGTGTCTAATTTTGCATTAATCAACACTGAATTTCATCTGCCATTTTGTTGCCCAATCTCCAAGTTTTGTGAGATCCCTTTGTAATTCTTCACAGTCTGCTTTGCACTTAAATATATTTAATAATTTTACATCATCTTCAATTTTTTCCACCTCATCGCTTATCCCTTTTCCCAGTTCATTTAGGAATATGTGGAACAGCACTGATTCCACTCCAGACTGCAGGATGACCCCACGATTTACCTCTCTCCATTCTGAAAACTGACCATTCACTCCTACCCTTTATTTCCTATCTTTTAACCAGTTACTTATCCAGGAGAGATCCTTCCTTCTTTTCCCATGACTGCTTATGTTTCTTAAGGCCTTTGATGAGAGATCTTGTTGAAGTTTTTCTGAAAGTCCAAATACACTATATCATCTGGATCACCCTTGCTCACATATATGTTGACCTGCTTAAAGAATTCTAACAGATTGGTGAGGCATGATTTCCCTTTGCAAAAGACATGTTGACTGTTCCACAGCAAATAATGTGTCTGATAATTCTGTTCTTTACTATAATTTAAATCAATTTGCCTCATACTAAAGTTAGGATTTCAGGCCTATAATTGCTGGGATCACCTCTGGAGTCTTTTTTTAAAAATCAGCATGATATGAGCTATTTGTCAGTCACCTGGTACAAAGCCTGATATAAGTGATAGGTTAGATATCACAGTTTGTTGTTCTGAAATTTGATATTAGAGTTCCTTCAGATCTATTGGGTGAATGTCATATGGGCCTGGTGACTTTTAATGTTTAGTTTATCAGATTGTTCTAAAATCTCTGTGATTGGTTGTTCCCCACATCTGGATGCCAGTGGAATCACTGAACTCCGTATCCATTCAGCTTGGCGGGCCTCTCTGCAATGCTCTTCTGGTGACACAACCATCCTCTCCAGGCCCTGTTATCATCCAACATGACCGCAGTTGGCGTCGCACAACCAACTGAGCTACCTGAGTGCTTTACCTAAGCCACTCAAGGACAAACAGGAGAAAACAGCCAATTTCCCATATCCCCAGCCTTGCACCCTTGCTGAATTATGAACCCAGAATTATGCCATCTTGTACTGCAAAGGGATCTGCACAATGCATGCTCATTAATATATGTCACTTTCCCCTCATGTGGGAAAGATATTGAAGAAACTTTATTGACAGAGCTGAGATTTTCCAAGACACTTCCCTCAAAACACACTGGTTATGATAAAACATAAACTTTATTAACTAGAGAAATAGAGAATTTTAGTGATAAGTGATAGCAAGAAGATCCAAGCAGATTACTTAGAAAATAAACAAAAATGCAAACTAAGCCTAAAATACTAGATAGACTGGATAGACTTTGGACTCAGACTGCTTTCTCCCAGCCAGACATCTAAGATGAGGCCGCCATGGCCATTGCTCCATTTCTTGTCAGTTAGACCTATTCAGCTTCAAGGGCTCGCAAACACAGGTCCCGTGACTGTGCTGAAGCTCCCAGCATAACTGTGACACTCCAACACTCCCCTCAGAAATCCACTACCTACCCCTCACTGTCACTCCTGAGCACCCCCACATCTGCCACAGACACCGAGGTGCTGGAGTCTCAGGGCTTCCCAGAAGCCAGCTGTCACAGGAGGCTGTGGTAAGAGGTCTTTTATAGACAAACGTCAGAGGTGTTGCTCTGTGGAACCCTGACATAGCCCTGAATTTAGGGTCTCAGAGCTTCTGAGCACCTTGAATGTCTTTATCCTCTCACCACTGCTGTGAGGCAGGGCAGGGCTATTATCCACCTGTGCAGAGACTCACAGAGTGCCAAGAGCTTGCCCACAGTCACACACAGCAAGGGAATCAAACCCAGTTGTTTTGAGTTGCAGAGCAGTGCCAGACCACGGGGCCAGCCTTCCAGCTATGTGAGTGGTGAGAGGCCTGGCTCAGTTCTCTGCTGCACCAGCAGAGCACCCCCTGATCTGCAGACAGTGGGGATGGCCAGGAGCCTGTTATCAGGGCTGTCCTTAGGCATACACTGCATATGCGGCTGCATAGGGCACCCAAAAATTTGGGGCACCCCGGATCTTAGTGTCCCCGTCCACCCCGCTTCTTCCTATCTCTGTTCTGACCCTTCCTGCAGGTTCCCACAGCTAGCTGCTGCTGCCTGGTGACTCTTAGTTCAGAGGGGATCTAGTAACTTAAAAGTGAAAAGATCTTCCAGCCTGCTGGACCTATTAGCACAACATTGAAAGGGTTAAGAGCCATTCAAGTGGTAATGAAGCCATTTAAAGGGCATTTGCCAACGCCTAGGTACATACTGTCAGTTTCTGAATTTACTGATGTGAACAGGTTTCAGAGTAACAGCCGTGTTAGTCTGTATTCGCAAAAAGAAAAGGAGTACTTGTAGCACCTTAGAGACTAACCAATTTATTTGAGCATGAGCTTTCATGAGCTACAGCTCACTTCATCGGATGCATACTGTGGAAACTGCAGAAGACATTATATACACAGAGACCATGAAACAATACCTCCTCCCACCCCACTCTCCTGCTGGTAATAGCTTATCTAAAGTGATCATCAAGTTGGCCATTTCCAGCACAAATCCAGGTTTTCTCACCCTCCCCCCCCCCACAAACTCACTCTCCTGCTGGTAATAGCCCATCCAAAGTGACCATTCTCTTCACAATGTGTATGATAATCAAGGTGGGCCATTTCCTGCACAAATCCAGGTTCTCTCACCCCCTCACCCCCCTCCAAAAATCACACACACAAATTCACTCTCCTGCTGGTAATAGCCTATCCAAAGTGACCACTCTCCTTACAATGTGCATGAAAATCAAGGTGGGCCATTTCTAGCACAAATACAGGTTTTCTCACCCCCCCCCCTTTTCCCAAAAAACACACACACACAAACTCACTCTCCTGCTAGTAATAGCTTATCCAAAGTGACCACTCTCCTTACAATGTGTATGAAAATCAAGGTGGGCCATTTCCAGCACAAATACAGGTTTTCTCACCCCCCCCCCCCACACACAAACTCACTCTCCTGCTGGCAATAGCTCATCCAAACTGACCACTCTCCCCACAATGTGCATGACAATCAAGGTGGGCCATTTCCAGCATAAATCCAAGTTTAACCAGAACGTCTGAGGCGGGGGGGGAGGTAGGAAAAAACAAGGGGAAATAGGCTTCCTTGCATAATGACTTAGCCACTCCCAGTCTCTATTTAAGCCTAAATTAATAGTATCCAATTTGCAAATGAATTCCAATTTAGCAGTTTCTCCCTGGAGTCTGGATTTGAAGTTTTTTTGTTGTAAGATAGCGACCTTCATGTCTGTGATTGCGTGACCAGAGAGATTGAAGTGTTCTCCGACTGGTTTATGAATGTTATAATTCTTGACATCTGATTTGTGTCCATTTATTCTTTTACATAGAGACTGTCCAGTTTGACCAATGTACATGGCAGAGGGGCATTGCTGGCACATGATGGTATATATCACATTCGTGGATGTGCAGGTGAACGAGCCTCTGATAGTGTGGCTGATGTTATTAGGCCCTGTGATGGTGTCCTCTGAATAGATATGTGGGCACAGTTGGCAACGGGCTTTGTTGCAAGGATAGGTTCCTGGGTTAGTGGTTCTGTTGTGTGGTATGTGGTTGTTGGTGAGTATTTGCTTCAGGTTGGGGGGCTGTCTGTAGGCAAGGACTGGCCTGTCTCCCAAGATTTGTGAGAGTGTTGGGTCATCCTTCAGGATAGGTTGTAGATCCTTAATAATGCGTTGGAGGGGTTTTAGTTGGCGGCTGAAGGTGACGGCTAGTGGCGTTCTGTTATTTTCTTTGTTAGGCCTGTCCTGTAGTAGGTGACTTCTGGGAACTCTTCTGGCTCTATCAATCTGTTTCTTCACTTCCGCAGGTGGGTACTGTAGTTGTAAGAATGCTTGATAGAGATCTTGTAGGTGTTTGTCTCTGTCTGAGGGGTTGGAGCAAATGCGGTTGTATCGCAGAGCTTGGCTGTAGACGATGGATCGTGTGCTGTGGTCAGGGTGAAAGCTGGAGGCATGTAGGTAGGAATAGCGGTCAGTAGGTTTCCGGTATAGGGTGGTGTTTATGTGACCATTGTTTATTAGCACTGTAGTGTCCAGGAAGTGGATCTCTTGTGTGCACTGGACCAGGCTGCAACCTCAGCACTAGCTTTTTTCACGGCCTTTTCCTTTGTTATGCCTAAAATCTTTGGAAACATATTTTTTTAAAGTTGGTGAAATTTCATAAACATGTCTATTGTTATGGAGATCACACAAAGTAAATGAGTGTTCCCTTTTTCTAAAAGCAATGAACATTGTTATAAACACACTAAACCTCTGTGACTGATTAATTTAAAAGAATGTCTTTGTTTCAAGGAGTTAAATATGTAGTAATCTGGAATGATTACTTTTTGAAGGCTTAAGATTACATTTAAAATATAAAATCAGCTAATAAATACTGATTAAGAAAATGTAAAACAGAGAAGAGCTACATCATGTATTCCATAATATTTAATGTTGTATTCAGCAGGACAGCTGACTTGCCCTTACTACAAAGTTTTGGCAAATAAATCTCTGACAAACTTCAGGGTATATCAAAATACCTGTGACTGACATTTTTTATTCCTAAATTTAGTGCTTTTAATTAGGTACCTTCTGCGTGTCCAGTCTTCACCTTCTGGCATGCAGTGGAAAACGTGCTCCATTTTCTTTTGAGAAAAAGCCACTCTTCTGCAATTTCTTTCTAATGTCATTTGCTTCATTTGGGTTCAGGCATTTGCCTGGAAGTGGGTGATTAGGGAGGGGGAGGGAAGAGAGGAGGGAGACAGTGGGGAGGGGCTGGGCCTGGGCAGAGTGGGGGGCGGGACCTGGGGCAGAGTGGGGGTGGAGTATGGGAGGGGCCACAGGCACAAGAGGTGGGCCTTAGGATCTATGGAGCCCTAGGCAGTATTATTATACTGGTTCCCCTACGCCCGAAGGCAGCCTGGTCTCACAGCCTGGGGGCCGGGGGAAGGGATAAGGCAGCAAGGGTACCGAGCCACCCGGCCTGCCTCATGGCGGCAAAGAGTCACAGTTCCCCACAGAGACCCCCGTACCCTCTCCTTCATGCAGAATGCGCCACACTGGCACCTTCGGCGCTGTGAATACGGCCCCGCCTGAGGACACTGCAGCGCGCCCTGGGTGTGTGGGAGCCGACCCGCTCTTACCTGCTGTCATGGGCAGTGGGTGAAGCTGCCGCGTGGGGAGGCTCGCTCCCCAGCCGACCGTGCCTGTTACAGGGGTTTGATTCACTGGCCTGTTCTTCCCCTGCCTCAGCAGACTTTAGAGCAGCCTGGGGGCTGGGCTGATCTATGCCCTGTGGTAACGGCTTGCAAGAGCACAGCCCACTCTGGCCAAGACCTTCTGGACAGGGGCCGCCCCAGAGTGCCCCTTGGGGCCTGAGATAGCATAGCAGGCCCTCTGTCCTTCCCTCTAAGGTCCTTGCAATGACTTACTCTCAGCCTGGGATACTTAAAACAAGAGCCCCCTTTGTGGGGTCACATTAATTCAGTCATCTCCAAAACACAGGCTCTCCTACTGTCCAACCCGATCCTACTCCTTTACTCAGGAACGCCCCCACCTCCTCCTTACTGGGGTCAGTCTTGTTTCAGGCTTGCTGAAGCCTCACTGGCTTCTCCCCAGTTGGCACCCATGATATCTTAGTCCCTTTCCCTGGGACTGAGCGAGGGCAGCTGTCTGTCCCCTGCTGGTGTGGCCCATGTTTCGAGAGAGGATGCAGCCTGCCTGCCCTCCTAAGGCTCCTCCTCTTTCACATGGAGTGCAGGGAGCCATGCCCTGCCCTAAAAGGCCCTTGTCCCAGGCCCTTAAAAAACAACAGTAGCCTGGGATTTCCCAAAGCACTAACTATTCCCAGGGACCATCTTCCTGTCTCGCACCAGCTGGCTCTACAAAGCTTCTCTCAGCTCTAAAAGTCACAGGAATCTTAAAGGGCCACACCCTGGATATTAGGAAAAACTTTTTCACGAGGAGGGTGGTGAAGCACTGGAATGGGTTCCCTAGGGATGTGGTGGAATCTCCTTCCTTAGAGGTTTTTAAGGTCAAGCTTGACAAAGCCCTGGCTGGGATGATTTAGTTGGGGATTGGTCCTGCTTTGAGCAGGGGGTTGGACTAGATGACCTCCTGAGGTCCCTTCCAACCCTGATATTCTAGGATTCTAGGGGTTCACTGACCCCCCTAATCTCTCCAACAACAAAAAGGGGACACTCCCCCACACATCACCTCTAATGGCCACTGAACTGGGAGGCAGAATCCTAAAATGCAGAATTCAAGTCCCAGTGTGGGCTGAAAGACACCGGTATAGCATTTGTCCCGAATTCCCTCCAATTCCGATCCACACCTGCTCATGGGCAGAGCAACCCTTTTCAATGTTGGGGGGCTGATGTCCTTAGCCCCCAGTCGCTATGATGGCCCACCCTGCTCCTCTTTCCCCCAAGGCCACATCCCCTGAACAGCACAGGTGGAGGGTCTGGGGTTCCCCAGAGTGGCACTTGCTCCCTGGGCTTCTTTTACCCTGTCCTCGCTCTGACATCCAGCCTGGTCAGTGGGCCGGGGTTGGGGAACAGAAGGAGCAGGAGGTGGGAGTTCAGGGGGAGGAAGTGGGCCGGGGTGAAGCCATGGAGGGGGCAGGGCTCCTGCATGTGTCTTGCTTTTTTCTTTTGAAAAGGTGCTCATCTGACACTGAATGGGCTGGACTGGGACAGGAGATCGCTGTGACTCTTTTGGGGAGCTGAGGACCTTTTCTACCCCATTGCATTGCTGGGGCAGGAGAAACAGAAGGGAGGGGAATATGGGCTTGAGTGTCTTGCCAGGACTCCTGTGTGTCAGACTCTCACTCACACAGACAGCTCTGCTCTGCTTCCATGTGGAGTGGGCTCAGCAGATGTGCGGAGTGCAGAGCCACCAATGGTGGTGACGGGAGCGGGAGCTGCCTGAATGGCTTCTCTTGAGGCACTTGCATAATGATGTCTCTGGCACAACTCAGTCACAAGCACCTGGCTGAGGGCGTGGGGGAAGCATGGGTGTTCGTGCCCCTGGAATAGCCTCTGTCCACAGCTGCTGCCTCCCCCATGGATCACAGAGCACCCAAAGTGCTGAGGATGGGCCAAACCTGTGACCGCAGAACAGCCCTGCAGCTTTTTTCATGGCCCCTGGATGTTTAACCAGAGACAGGACAGTGACAGGCCAGGTATAACAGGAAACCGCATCCATGGCCCTTGTCTTTATTGAGAGTATTGACAGGATTTCTGAGGCTGGAGCAGCCACCGATATAGCTCTTTCTGCACCAACATCCTACCTGTCCCCTGGGTCTCCACGAACACAGTCACTCTACAAATGCTGCTGCCTGCCCTGGTCTCCTTCCCCCAGTGCTCTGTCCTCCCTCACCAGTGGGTGGAGACAACCGCTATACCATTGCTTCAGGCCTTAGACCCCATCTGACCCTGACTGTGCAGAGTGGAGATCAGTAGCTCATGTCATCACAGATATAAGGGTCCAGGATGGAATAAGTCACCGTGTCTTGTGTTTCTTGTTTCCTATGACACCAGCGCTTGAGCTGGGTGATAAACTGACCCTTCACTTCACAAACACCCTGATTATCCTCGAACGAAGGTGTTTGCTTTTCACGCTGTACACGACTGGGTTCATCAGAGGAGGAACCAGCAGGTAGACATAGCCCAGGACAATCTGAAGCAAGGGAGAAGAGCTCTTCCCAAATCTGTGCATCAAAGTCAGGCTGATCTCAGGTGTGTAGAAGAGCAGAACAGCACAGAAGTGGGAGACGCAGGTGTTCAGGGCCCCAAGGAACTCTTTGTGGGATGTGATGCTCAGCACTGTTTTGAGGATCATCACATAAGAGAGGAAGATGAGCAGTGAGTCCAACCCCTCTGTTATGATTGTAATAATCAAGCCATAGATGTTGTTAACTGTGATGTCTGCACATGCCAGTGTCATGACCTCCATGTGCAGGCAGAAGGAATGGGAGAGGACATTGGCTCGACAGTATCGGAACCATTTCAGGATAATGGGGAGTGGGAGTATCACGGCCACCCCTCTTAGAACACACACCAGTCCCATTTTGGCTATTCTCGGTGGAGTTAAGATGGAGGCATATCTCAGTGGGTTACTGATTGCAACAAAACGGTCAAATGCCATCAACAAGAGCACGGAGGATTCAATGAATGTAAATGAGTGGATGAAGAACAGCTGGGCAAGACAGGCATTGAGGCTGATCTCCCTTGAGTTAAACAAAAATACACCCAATATTGTTGGTATGCTGGCTATCAATAAGCCTAGGTCTGTGACAGCCAACATGGAAAGGAACATGTACATTGGCTCATGAAGGCTTAGATCTGTTTTTATGATGAACAGAATGAGTGAATTTCCTACTATCGAAATAGCATACGTTAAGCAGAAGGTGATAGAGATCCAGAGATGGATGTCTCCCTGCCCAGGTATCCCAGTGAGAAGGAACACTTCGTAGTTGAATTTGGTGTCATTCACAGCTGACATAATGTACTGGGAAGGTCTGAGGCGTTTTGAGCTTTTCTTCCTGAAAGAAAAAAGAATAGGAGATTAGATGACTAGACGATATTTAACAAGATATAATTCTGCTCTCATACTCCTAGAAGGTCAAGAAAGATGAGCAAAAGCATAGTCTTGGATTTACACCACTGATAGGAGGATAAGCATTGCCAGACTGGATCAGACCTGTAGTCCATCTAGCCGAGTATCCAGTGGCCAGTTCCAAATGCTTCAGAGAAAAATGGAAGAAGCCCTACAATAGACAGCTAAGAGATAACCTGCTCCCAGGGAAAGTTTCCCCTGACACCCACTAGTTAGACATATTTTGCAATGTAAATCAGGAACATTTATAGCCCTTCCAAGAAACTAAAAAAAAAAAAATCCTCACTTCTGTAGTTGACTTTTCTGGTCATCCATATAAACTTCCAGTCCCTCTTTCAATCCTGCTAAGCTCTTGGCCCTGTTGATGTCTTGTGGCTGGGAGTTCCACAGCCTACTTGAACACTGTGTGATTTTACAGTTGTGACCTTCCCACAGACATCCTTTCTTGCCCCCCACTTCTGAGTGTGGCCCATTGTATCATGACAGGTGTATAGACACATGGCAAGCGTATGGTGAAAACCATCATTGTATTTATCTGTCCTACATTGAAGCTATTTATAAACGTATTTCATTGCCGAAAGAAAGAAAGAAAGAAAGAAAGAAAGAAAGAAAGAAAGAAAGAAAGAAAGAAAGAAAGAAAGAAAGAAAGTCTCTGGGTAAGGATAAAAGGGGTAAAAAACAAGGGTGATGTTATGGTTGGGGTCTACTACAGACCACCTAACCAGGAAGAAGAGGTGGATGAGGCTTTTTTTAAACAACTAACGAAATCATCAAAAGCACAGGACTTGGTGGTGATGGGGGACTTCAACTACCCAGACCTCTATTGGGAAAGTAACACAGCAGGGCATAGGTTATTCAACAAGTTCTTGGAATGTATTGGAGACAATTTTTTTATTTCGGAAGGTGGAAAAAGCTACTGTGGGGGAGGCTGTTCTAGATTTGATTTTGACAAATAGGGAAGAATTTGAAAGCAGAAGGCAGCTTAGGTGAAAGTGATCATGAAATGGTAGAGTTCATGATTCTAAGGAATGGTAGGAGG
This sequence comes from Natator depressus, assembly GCF_965152275.1. NCBI lineage: Eukaryota > Metazoa > Chordata > Testudines > Cheloniidae > Natator > Natator depressus. The sequence continues at coordinate 6,459,378 of NC_134234.1, forward strand.
GAGAACTGCACAATAAAGGCAGACTTTAGCAAAATCAGGGAGTTGGTAGGTAAAATTCCATGGGAAGCAAGTCTAAGGGGAAAAACAATTGAAGACAGCTGGTAGTTTTTCAAAGAGACATTATTAAGGGCACAAGAGCAAACTATCCCACTGCATTGGAAAAATAGGAAGTATGGCAAGAGACCACCCTGGTTTAACCAGGAGATATTCAATGATCTAAAAGTCAAAAAATTGCCTACAAAAAGTGGAAACTTGGTCAAATTACAAAAGATGAATATAAACAATTAGAAAAGCCAAGGCACAAAATGAGATCAAACTAGCTAGGGACATAAAAGGAAACAAGAAAACATTCTGCAAATACATTAGAAGCAAGAGAAAGACCAAGGACAGAGTAGGCCCGTTACTCAATGAGGGAGGAAAGAGAATATCAGAAAATGTGGAAATGTAGCGGTGCTCAATGACTTCTTTGTTTCGGTTTTCACCAAGGAGGTTGGTGGAGATTAGACATCTAACATAGTGAATGCCAGTGAAAATGAGGTAGGATCAGAGTCTAAAATAGGGTAAGAACAAATAAAAAATTACTTAGACAAGTTAGATGTCTTCAAATCACCAGGGCCTGATGAAATTCATCCTAGAATACTCTAGAAGCTGACTGAGGAGATATCTGAGCCATTAGCAATTATCTTTGAAAAGTCATGGAAGGCGGGAGACATTCCAGAAGACTGGGAAAGGACAAACATAGTGCCCATCTATAAAAAGGGAAATAAGGACAACCTGGGGAATAACAGACCAGTCAGCAAATAATAGGAGATAATAAGGTGATAAGTAACAGTCAGCATGGATGTGTCAAGAACAAATCATGTTTCTGTTCAATATCTTCATCAATAAAGTTTGCGGACAATACCAGGCTGGGAGGGGTTGCAAGTGCTTTGGAGGATAGGATTAAAATTCCAAATGATCTGGACAAACTGGAGAAATGCTCTGAAGTAAATAGGATGAAATTCAATAAAGACAAATGCAAAGTACTCCACTGAGGAAGGAACAATCAGTTGCACACAAACAAAACGGGAAATGACTGCCTATGAAGGAATACTGCGGAAAGGGATCTGGAGGTCATAGTGGGTCACAAACTATATATGAGTCGACCGTGTAATGCTGTTGCAAAAAAAGCAAACATCATTCTGGGGTGTATTAGCAGCAGTATTGTAAGCAAGACATGAAAAGTAATTCTTCCACTCTACTCCGCACTGATTAGGCCTCAACTGGAGTATTGTGACCAGTTCTGGGTGCCACATTTCAGGAAGGATGTGGACAAATTGGAGAAATTCCAGAGAAGAGCAACAAAAATGAGTAAAGGTCTAGAAAAAATGACCTATAAGGGAAGATTGGGTTTGTTTAGTCTGGAGAAGAGAAGTCTGAGAGGGGACATGATAATAGTTTTCAAGTATGTAAAAGGTCGTTACAAGGAGGAAGAAAAATTGTTTTTCTTAACCTCTGATGATAGGAGAAGAGGCAATGGTCTTACATTGCAGCACGGGAGATTTAGGATGGAGATTAGGAAAAACTTCCTAACAGTCAGAGTGGTTAAGCACTGGAAAAAATTGCCTAGGGAGATTGTGGATTCTCCATCATTGGAGACTTTTAAGAGCAGGTAAGTCAAACACCTGTCAGGAATGGTCTAGATAATATCTAGTCCTGCCACGCATGCAAGGGATTGGAGTAGATAACCTCTTAAGGTCCCTTCCGGTTCTATGATTCTATATATATACAATTTTCTTCACTCCTGAGAGTCCAAATTATGTCATTGCCTCTTTGCAGCACAGGGATAAATATTTAGGGCCAGGTTCTTAGTTCAATGATATGGATTGCAGTGGTGCCACTCCACATTTACATGTGTAAATTCAATCAGAACCGGGCTCTATTAACTTTCCCTTACCAAATGTTCCCGGTGATACATTCTGACCTTGAAAAATTCCAAGAGAAGCTGATGTCCTTTGCCTGGTCAATGTCACAGACAGTTACTTCAGCTGGGGGAGGGAGGGATTGGTGTCACAAATGGGTGAATAGTGGAAAAACTGGGTTTTCACTAATATCCAGTTGAGTGGCAAGTTACTTCACCCATGTTCTTGTAAAGGTAATGGGAGTAAACTACATTAAAGACAATATAATTTCCTGCACCTCAGCTCGACTCTTTGCTGAAACACAAACCAGCAGTTCTGTTCTCTGAGGACTTTTACAAAAGTCTTTCACAGGTAATACAGAGGAATTGTGTTCATGACCCTAAATGTAATGTTAGAAACAGCTACTGGTCTTTTACCAGGAGACAGTATCATACTACTGTTCACTGAACAAAGAGTCAATACCACAAACCCTTTGCAAACAGTTTGTAGAGTACTTCTGAAATACTTTCTAAAGCAAAAGCCATTAAACAGGTAAGTTACCACTGCTCCTTCCTGCAGCAATTCCAAGAACTTTGCTGCTGGCTTTTGACATGCATTCATTTCATGAAAGGTTGGTTTTGAAATATTTGTATTGCAATGAAATATTCTGTCACAAGATTTACACATCTGTACTTTCATACACACAGGTGAAAACCACTGGTACCAAAACTAGCTGGACCTGCTGGGCAAGCACAGATGATCCACAGTATGCGGTAGCCCAGGGCCCAGTCCAGGGTTGGGAAAATTGTGAGATTCCACCCCATGAGAGGGCAGGGTACGAGGCCTGACATCTGGCTCTCAGAGACCAGAGAGAGGGCAGAGATACCAGTAGCCCTGTAACTCTGAGGGATATCTACAGGGCAGAAATGCTGGAGCCTTCAGACCATCAGGAAAAAGAAATATGCCCTATCGGACCTATTACCACAGAGCAACACAGCTCTGAATTCTCCTGCCTTCAAAATTGAGCCAGAGAATAAAATTGTTGAAAATACATTTGCTGATTAAATTTCCTGCAGCAAATAAACCTGAGGTGATTTGGGAATTAGTCACTGATATTCTGTGGGGTCTCCTCTGGCTCATCCCCTGGCAGAATCGGGCCCAGAGCACACGGCACCTCTAGAAATCAGACCCATTCAGAAATCCTGACATGGGATATCGGGGTTTTAACACTCCAAGCTCGCTTTGAATGTTAGATTTCTGTGTAGCTTGAATAGCCCACCCTGGAGCATGGGGAGATGTAGGGGAGGGGTTCCCAGCTACCTAGCGCTGCCTGCCCTCCAGCCCCATCACTCAGTCACCCTGACAGCCCAGCTGAGTCCTCGGCTGCTGCACAGAACATCTCCAAATGGAAACAGTTTACAGCCTTTCCCCTTCCCTTTGTATTTTAAAGATAGTGAAACCTGACAACATACCCAATTCCTGCTAGAAGGGGAGCCGCTGACACCAGAGGTCTTCACCATAAGGGACAAGGCGTCATCGGAGAGGTAGCACGGGCAGCAGGCAGTATCTGTTCAGATAGGGAGGCAGGTGTCTTTATGAAGCATGCCGGCACAGTCCCTTGGGGGCCACTTGGCCACCAAGCAACCTCAGCTGCTTGGCTTAGTGTGCACCAGCTGTAACCCCCGTGACAGCACATGGAGAACTGCAGGAGGCCAAATCACAGGGGATGCGTGTTGTTGCTACCCAACTGGACATCAGCTCAAGCCCTGTTGCAGGCTCTATTCCTTATGGTTCCAATTAGTCACAAGGCTACATTGGAGGAGGCCAAGTGGTAACGATGATGCTGTCACAGCTGTGATCTCACTGAAATAAAATAAAATAAAATATAATAAATAATCATAATTATAATGTAGGACCAGATTTCTCCCTGGCGGCGCCCTTTCCTGCATTACAAACTCATGGTGCAGGGCAGGCAAGGGAGATTCCACAAGGCTCCCCATATGGAAATTTCTCTCAGATTTTTCCAGGATGGGAGGTCCTTTCCCTTCTCCTTGAATGTAAAGAGGACCCAGGATCCAGGGATCTCCAAAGTTAGGAACAGATCTCAGTTATCCACTTGTAGCTAAGGCCACCCACCCACAATCCCTGTGCCATCCACTACTGCTCTAGGACCCTATCTATATCCCTGCTAGCACAGGTTCATCAGAGATTGTGCTACCAGGGCCTGTCCTTGAATACTGCATGCAGATGTGGTCGTCACATTTCAAAAAAAGATGTATTGGAATTGCAAAAGGTTCAGAAAAAGGCAATAAAAATTATTAGGGGTATAGAATGGCTTCCGTATGAGGAGAGATTAATAAGACTGGGACTTTTCAGCTTGGAAAAGAGGCAACGTAAGGGGGGTATGACAAAGGTCTATAAAATCATGAGTGGTATAGAGAAAGTAAATAAGGAAGTGTTATTTACTGCTTATCATAATACAAGAACAAGGGGCCATCAAATGAAATTAATAGGTAGCAGGTTTAAAACAAACAAAAGAAAGTATTTTTTCATGCAATGCACTGTCAACCTCTGGAACTCCTTGGCAAAGGGTGTTGTGAAGGCCAATGCTATAACGGGGTTCAAAAGAAGCTAGATAGATTCATGGAAGATAGGTCCATCAATGGCTATTAGGCAGGATGGGCAGGAATGGTGTCCCTAGCCTCTGTTTGCCAGAAGTTGGGATTGGGTGACAGGGCATGGATCACTTGATGATAACCTGTCTGTTCGTACCCTTTGGAATTGGCCACTGTCAGAGGACAGGATACTGGGCTTGATGGACCCTTAGTCTTACCCAGTACAGCCGTTCTTATATTTGTATTTAAGGGTTTCTACAGGTATGTTAGCAAGAAGACAAAGGTCATGGAAAGTGTGGGCCCCTTACTGAATGGGGGAGGCAACCTAGTGACAGAGGATGTGGAAAAAGCTAATGTACTCAATGCTTTTTTTGCCTCTGTCTTCACGAACAAGGTCAGCTCCCAGACTACTGCACTGGGCAGCACAGCATGGGGAGGAGGTGACCAGCCCTCTGTGGAGAAAGAAGTGGTTCAGGACTATTTAGAAAAGCTGGACGAGCACAAGTCCATGGGGCCAGATGCGCTGCACCCGAGGGTGCTAAAGGAGTTGGTGGATGTGATTGCAGAGCCATTGGCAATTATATTTGAAAACTCATGGTGATTGGGGGAGGTCCCGGATGATGTAGTGCCCATCTTTAAAAAAGAGAAGAAGAACAATCTGGGGAAATAAAGGCCAGTCAGCCTCATCTCAGTCCCTGGAAAAATCAGGTAGCAGGTCCTCAAGGAATCAATTCTGAAGCACTTCGAGGAGAGGAAAGTGATCAGGAACAGTCAGCATGGATTCACCAAGGGCAAGTCATGCCTGACTAAACTAATTACCTTCTGTGAAGAGATAACTGGCTCTGTGGATAAGGGGAAAGATGTGGACGTGTTATTCCTTGACTTTAGCAAAGCATTTGATATGGTCTCCCACAATATTCTTGCCAACAAGTTAAAGAAGTATGGGCTGGATGAATGGACTATAAGGTGGATAGAAAGCTGGCTAGATTGTCAGGCTCAAAGGGTAGTGATCAATGGCTCCACATCTAGTTGGCAGCTGGTATCAAGCGGAGTGCCTCAAGGGTCGGTCCTGGGGCCGGTTTTGTTCAATATCTTCATAAATGATCTGGAGGATGGGGTGGATTGCACCCTCAGCAAGTTTGCAGATGGCACTAAACTGGGAGGAGAGGTAGATACGCTAGAGGGTAGGGATAGATTACAGAGGGACCTAGACAAATTAGAGGATTGGGCCAAAAGAAATCTGATGAGGTTCAACAAGGACAAGTACAGAGTCCTGCTCTTAGGACGCAAGAGTCCAGTGCACCGCTACAGACTGAGGACTGAATGGAGAGGCAGCAGTTCTGCAGAAAAGGAGCTAGGGGTTACAGTGGATGAGAAGCTGGATATGAGTCAGCAGTGTGCCCTTGTTTCCAAGAAGGCTAACAGCATTTGGGGCTGTATAAGTAGGAGCATTGCCAGCAGATTGAGGGATGTGATCATTCCTCTCTATTTGGCATTGGTGAGGCCTCATCTGGAGTTCTGTGTCCAGGTTTGGATCCCACACTACAAGAAGGATGTGGAAAAATTGGAAAGAGTCCAGCAGAGAGCAACAAAAATGATGAGGGTGCTGGATGAGGAGAGGCTGAGGGAACTGGGATTGTTTAGTCTGCAGAAGAGAAGAATGAGGGGGGAGTTGATAGCTGCTTTCAACTACCTGAAAGGGGGTTCCAAAGACGATGGATCTAGACTGTTCTCAGTGGTAGCAGATGACAGAACAAGAAGTAATGGTCTCAAGTTGCAGTGGGGGAGGTTTAGGTTGGATATTAGGAAAAACTTTTTCACTAGGAGAGTGGTGAAGCACTGGAATGCATTACCTAGGGAGGTGGGTTGAATCTCCATCCTTAGAGGTTTTTAAGGCCCGGTTTGACAAAGCCGTGGCTGGGATGATTTAGTTCGTGCTGGTCCTGCTTTGAGCAGGGGTTTGGACTAGATGAGCTCCTGAGGTCTCTTCCAAGCTAATATTATATGAGTCTATGATTCTATCCAATAGGGTACCTTTGGGTCCATTATCTCCCACAATGACTGTTATCCTAAGCCTTCTAGTTGAATCCTATCTTAATCTAGTTTCCATTTCCCACTCCTGAGGCCCAGTTTCCAGTGGGAGCAACTTGTAAATATTGTAAATAGAACTTGTGATTTTACTCAATATGTATCAGATATCATCTCCTTTATTGGGGAAGGAGTGACAGGAAAAATGTATCATTCAATAGAAATAGCTATACCCAGAGAGAGAGTGAAGATTTTTTGTTGTAAAGAACAAATGCTTCAGATAGATCAGGTGGCTGAGCCAGTAATATTGGGGACTCCTATTTTGAAGATAAATCAGTTCATTTTGGATTTAACGAATGGAGTTCTGTGGCATATGCCCGGCTGGATGGAAAGTGTCTTGACAACAGGGTACATTCCAAGAATAAGTGCCACAGAAGCAGTGGAGGAGATTATACTGGATCAACGGGATGTGGGTAAAGGAGTTTCCCAATGTATGGGTTAAGAATAAAGCAGAATGTGGTAAAATTGAAGCACGTGTGAAAATCATGGGGAACAAAATGCCACCAGAGAGACAATATAAATATCCTGTGCAAGCAGAGGCAGGAATTGAGAAAATAATTGAATCATTTGCACAACAGACAGTGATTGAAAAGGGGAATTCCGCATACAATAGCCCAATTTGGCCCATATTAAAAAGCCTCAGGAGAGTGGAGATTGACAGTGGATTTTAGACAAATTAATAAAACTACCCCCACTATGGCAACAATATTTGCAGATCTAACTCAGGTAATGGCAAGAATACAGGGGGCCCCTAAATGATTCTCTGTCAGAGATTTGGTAAATAATTTTTTCGCTATCCCATTGTATCCTGATTCCTGGGACTACTTTGCTTTCACTGTTAATGGACAACAGTACTTGTTTAAAATAATTCCCCAGGGCCTACAATGTGCTCCAGATATTGCGCACCAGCAAGTGGTGTGAATGCTGGATCAATTATCCAAAGAGGATTGGGAGAATACGTAGATGACAGATTAGTGGGGCCGGGGGGGGGGGGACACTGAAGAGGAGGTGACTGAGCGGACTAGAAAAGGGTTGAGACTCATCCAGGAAATGGGTTTCAAGGCTACTGAAGAGAAAACCCAACTAGTGCAGAGGAGAGTGAATTATTTGCGGTGGCCCTAGGGCAACAAGGAATTCAGGTAGATTAACAAAAGGTGAAACCGTCAATGCATTTACCAAGGCCAGAGGAGTCTCATGCATTGAGGGTGATGTTAGGAGGGTTTAACTATTGAAGGAAACACATCTGGAATTTTGATTCTATAACTGGACCTTTGTGGCGTTTACTAAAAAAGAAAGTAGAATGGGAGTGGGGGCCTGAACAAGAAAAAGCTTTCTGTCATTTAAAACAAGCCTTGATGCGAGCTCCAGCATTGAAATTCCCAGAGATAAACAATCCGTTTGTGATCACGTTGGCAGCAACCCAATAGAGTCTAGCGGCAGCATTGATGCAGGAAATTGACAGGAAATTAATCCCATATGAGTCTAGAAGGTTAACCACTCTGGAGCAGCAATCTGGGATCTGTGAAAGAGAATGTTTAGCTGCTGTGTGGGCCATTGAAGCTTTTGCTTTGACTACTGGCACAGCCCCTGTTTTAATACAAATACCTCACTCTCCCCTGACGTATAATTTATCAGGGAAACTGCAGGGGAAGGAGTATCGAATACCGGGATGGCCCAATGGATCTTGATGTTAACTAGCAGAGATGTTACTTAGGAGAATGACAAACAAGCAATGATGTTACCATATGCCCTCTTGACGGAAGGAGAGGAGCATGAATGCCCACTTCCAGAAACTGAACTAAAGTTAGTTGAAGAAGCACCCCTGGTAGACGAAGTGTTAAACCTCAGAGAAAAAGAGGTTTGGTTTACGTATGGTAGTTCATACCCATGAGAACTCTAAGCCATATATGGGATATGCTGCTGTACAAATTGGTGGGGAAACTATTTCTGGTTATATGAGTACAACTTCAGCTCAGGGAGCAGAGGTCAAAGCTCTTAGTGATCTGCTTAACCAGACAAAATAATGTTGCAGACTGTCTTTATGTCTATATGGATTCAGACTTTATGGGACACAGATTGGGGTTTGGAAAAAGAATAATTGGGAAACAGCTGAGGGGGAAAAAATTGGTCCAAAGGGAGGACTGGAAATCTATCTATGATTGGTTAAAAAAAAACAGGAAAATTAAGAATAAGACATATTAAAGGTCATCAAAACCAAGAAGGGCATGAAAAATATTGGAATGATAAAGTGGATGCTTTAGCTAAATTAGCTGCAAAGTTATGGGAGTTATGGTAGTTACTAGAGCTCAAGCCATAAAACAGGAGGTTAAACCTGAGGAAAGATGGGGAAATTGGAATATACAGGGTGGCTATGCGGTGAATAAGAAAACAGAAGGGGTAAAGTGGGTACCTCACAAACATCAAAGAGAAGAGATTATTAACCTGTGTCACTCTATGGCCCACCAAGGAATAGAGAATACTCTCTTTCAAGTAAAAACCAATTGGATTATGGCCTAAGGTGTGAAAGCACATAGAAAACTTTGTTAAAAACTGCATAAGGTGTGCAGCAGATGGGAATAGACCATCAAATTCAGGACCCTTGTTCCACAAAGATTGTGGGATCATGGAGTAGAATACAGGTTGATTATATTGATAAATTGCCTAAAACCCAAAGGGGGAATAGTATTTATTAGTGACAGATTCCTTTTCTGGGAGGTGGAGATGATTCCCACCCGAAATCATACTGCAGAGACCACTGTCAAATAGCTGTGGGAAGTAGTGTTTAGTAGATATGGAACTCCAAAAGTAATTGATTTAGATAATGGGCCATATTTTGTAGGATAAGTAATTAAAAGTTTATTAAAAGCTTTAGGAATAAAGCAACAACTACATATCCCCTATCATCCTCAATTGTCAGGGACAGTAGAAAGGATGAATGACTTGCAATGACTTCCTCTCAGTCAGGGATACTTAAAAGAAGAAACCCTTTGTGGGGTCTCATTAATTCAGTCTTCTCCAAAACACAAACTCTCCTACCCTGCAGCCTTACTGGCTTCTCCCCAGCTGGTCCCCATGATAGCTCAATCCCTTCCCAACTGAGTGAGGGCAACTGTCCTTCCCTTGCTGGTGTCATCCATGCTGTGGGAGAGGATGCAGCCTGCCCTCCCTCCTAAGCCTCCTCCTGGTTGACAGGCAATGATGGGAGCCATGTCCTGCCCTGCACGACAAGGTCCCAGGCCCTTAAATAAACAGAAGCCTGGAATTTCCCAAAGCATTAATTACTCCCAGTGACCATCTTTTTCTCTCCCACTAGCTGCCTCTACTAGGACTCTGCCAGCTTCAAAAGTCACAGGAACCTTAAAGGGCCACACCTTGGATCAGGGGTTGACTGACCCCCCTAATCTCTCCTACCCCAAAGGGGACAGTCCCCAACACACCACTTCTAATGACCACTGAATTAGGGTGGACCACCAATCCCGAATTGGGCAGGAGAGTCCCAAAATGCAGAGTTCAAGTCCCAGTGTGGGGTGAATGACTCCAGAACAGCATTTGTCTGGAGGATGGTGTGGACTGCACCCTTAGCAAGTTTGCAGATGACACTAAACTGGGAGGAGAGGTAGATACGCTGGAGGGTAGGGATAGGATACAGAGGGACCTAGACAAATTGGAGGATTGGGCCAAAAGAAATCTGATGAGGTTCAAGAAGGACAAGTGCAGAGTCCTGCACTTAGGACAGAAGAATCCAATGCACCGCTACAGACTAGGGACCGAATGGCTAGGCAGCAGTTCTGCAGAAAAGGACCTAGGGGTTACAGTGGACAAGAAGCTGGATATGAGTCAACAGTGTGCCCTTGTTGCCAAGAAGGCCAATGGCATTTTGGGATGTATAAGTAGGGGCATTGCCAGCAGATCGAGGGACATGATCGTTCCCCTCTATTCGACACTGATGAGGCCTCATCTGGAGTACTGTGTCCAGTTTTGGGCCCCACACTACAAGAAGGATGTGGAAAAATTGAAGAGAGTCCAGCGGAGGGCAACAAAAATGATTAGGGGACTGGAACACATGACTTATGAGGAGAGGCTGAGGGAACTGGGGATGTTTAGTCTACGGAAGAGAAGAATGAGCGGAGATTTGATAGCTGCTTTCAACTACCTGAAAGGGGGTTCCAAAGACAATGGATCTAGACTGTTCTCAGTGGTAGCAGATGACAGAACAAGGAGTAATGGTCTCCAGTTGCAGTGGGGGAGGTTTAGGTTGGATATTAGAAAAAACTTTTTCACTAGGAGGGTGGTGAAACACTGGAATGCGTTCCCTAGGGAGGTGGTGGAATCTCCTTTCTTAGATGTTTTTAAGGTCAGGCTTGACAAAGCCGTGGCTGGGATGATTTAATTGGGGATCGGTCCTGCTTTGAGCAGGGGGTTGGACTAGATGACCTCCTGAGGTCCCTTCAAACCCTGATATTTTATGATTCTATGATTCTATGATTGTCCTGAATTCCCTGTGGTGCCAATCCATACCTGCTCATGGACAGATCCACCCTTTTCACTGTTGGGGGGCTGAGGAGGTCCTTACCCCACCCCCCACCCCCCGCTATGAGGCTGTGCCCCCTGACCACAGGTGGTGGACGTTCCAGGGTTTCCCAGAGCAGCAGGTACTACCTGGGCTCCTCTTACCGCAGCCTGGCTCTGACATCTAGCCTGGTCAGTGGGCCAGGCTTCGGGGAAGAGAAGGAGCAGGAGGTGAGAGTTAGGGGGAAGAAGAGGGTCAGGGGTGAGGCCATGGAAGGGGCAGGGATCCTGCATATGTCCTGCTTTATCTTTTTGAGAAATGGGTCACTCTACACTGAATGGGTTGTGCTGAGATAGGAGATCGCTCTGACTCTGTTGGGGAACTGAGGCCTGTTTCTACCCCTTTGCATTGCTGGGACAACACAAATGGAGAGGAGTGCAATATGGGCCTGAGTCTCTTGCCAGGACTTCTGTGTGTCAGACCCTCTCTCACACAGCCAGCTCTGCTCTGCTTCAGTGTGAAATGGGCCCAGCAGCTGTGTGGTGCACCAAGCCATCAACGGGAAGCAGGGGGTGTTACCTGAATGGCTTCTCCTGGTGCTCCAGTGTTAATCATGGTTCTGACATGACTCACTCCCAAGCATCTGGCTGAGGGGGTAGGGGAAGGGTCTGTGTCTGTGCCCCTTGAATAGCCCCTGTCCACAGCTGGCGTAGTCCCTGTGAATCATGCAACACCCACAATGCTCAGAAAGGGCCAGGACAGCACGAAGAACCAAGAGTGCTCAAGAAGGAGAAGGACTGTGAATGCAGAACAGCTCTGTAGATTTTTTCATGGCCGCTGGATGCTTAACCAGAGATGGGACAGCGACAGGCCAGGTGTAATGGGAAACAACCTCCACATCCCTTCTCATAGTGACTTTATTCGCAGGAATTGTGAGGTTGGAGCAGCCACTAATACAGCTCTTTATGAGCCAATATCCCACCTGTCCCCTGGCTCTCCATGAACACAGTCACTTTTCAAATGCTGCTGCCTTCCTTGGTTTCCTTCCCCTAATGTGCTGTCCTCCCTCACCAGTGGGTGAGGACGGCCCCTCTATCATAGCTTCAGGTCTTAGACCCTGTCTGAACCTCTCTCTACAGAGTGGAGATCAGTAGTGTTAGGATATAGATATTCAGGCCTGTTGGTAAAGGCCTGTACTCGAAAAATTTAGGTGTATTCTTATCACTTGGCTAGTTCTAGAGGTATAAAAGAAAGAATCAAAATCACTGTCTGCCGGTGTAAGGGCCTTCTCTTACTGTGACAGTCTGAGGCCCTGTTCTTAGGCTAAGGCCTTTGGCTAAGCAGCAGAGGAAGCCATAAGCTGGGAAGTGACCGGTCACATCCTCACTTTCCAAACTAGTCACATTGAAAGAAGGTGCTATTGGGATGTGTCAAGGTTCCGTCCCCACTCTGAACTCTAGGGTACAGATGTGGGGACCTGCATGAAAACCTCCTAAGCTTACTTTCAGCAGCTTAGGTTAAAACTTCCCCAAGGTACAAATTAATTTTATCCTTTGCCCCTGGATTTCCACTGCCACCACCAAACTTTAACTGGGTTTACTGGGAAATGTAGTTTGGACACATCTTTCCCCCCAAAATCCTCCTAACCCTTGCACCCCACTTCCTGGGGAAGGTTTGGTAAAAAGCCTCACCAATTTGCATAGGTGAACACAGACCCAAACCCTTGGATCTTAGAACAATGAAAAAGCATTCAGTTTTCTTACAAGAAGACTTTTAAGAGAAGTAAAGGAATCACCTCTGTAAAATCAGGATGGTAGATACCTTACAGGGTAATTAGATTCAAAACATAGAGAATCCCTCTAGGCAAAACCTTAAGTTACAAAAAAGACACACAGACAGGAATAGTCATTCTATTCAGCACAGTTCTTTTCTCAGCCATTTAAAGAAATCATAATCTAACACATACCTAGCTAGATTACTTACTAAAAGTTCTAAGACTCCATTCCTGTTCTATCCCCGGCAAAAGCAGCATACAGACAGACACAGACCCTTTGTTTCTCTCCCTCCTCCCAGCTTTTGAAAGTATCTTGTCTCCTCATTGGTCATTTTGGTCAGGTGCCAGCGAGGTTACCTTTAGCTTCTTAACCCTTTACAGGTGAGAGGATTTTTTTTCTCTGGCCAGGAGGGATTTTAAAGGGGTTTACCCTTCCCTTTATATTTATGACACGCCCCCCAGATCTCAGCTAGGGTGAAACGCTGGCTGGGATTTCTTCCTGGAGCTCTAGGAAAAACAGAGTTAATAAGAAACATGCACCTCTAAATATACTACCAAGTACATAAAGACTAACAATATTTTCCACATCTCAAGGACGATTTTAACCAGTTGATTCTGGGAAACTTTCACAGGAGAGTGCATCAGCCACTTTGTTAGAAGCTCCTGAGATGTGTTGGATGTCGAAATCAAAATCTTGGAGAGCTAAACTACACCGAATAAGTTTTTTGTTATTTCCCATGGTGGTATGAAGCCACTGTAGCGAAGCACGGTCGGTTTGCAGGTGGAAACGCCGTCCCCAAACATATGGGTGTAGATTTTCCAGGGGGTAGACAATGGCGTAACATTCTTTTTCCCTGACTGACCAGTTGCTTTCCCTCTCAGACAGTTTTTTGCTGAGAAACACTACAGGGTGGAATTCTTGATCAGGTCCTTCCTGCATTAAAACTGCTCCCACACCACGCTCGGACGCATCTGTGGTTACTAGGAATGGTTTGTCAAAGTCTGGGGCCCTTAGTACAGGGTCAGACATGAGTGTCGCTTTAAGCTGGTTAAAGGCCTTCTGACACTTTTCGGTCCACTGAACGACATTTGGCTGTTTCTTTTTGGTTAGGTCTGTCAGTGGGGCGGCGATTTGGCTATATTGCAGTACAAACCATCTGTAATAACTGGCCAAGCCTAAGGAGGATTGAACCTGTTTCTTTGACTTTGGGACAGGCCACTTTTGGATAGCATCCCCTTTGGCCTGTAGGGGGCTGATAGTTCCTTGACCCACATGGTGTCCAAGGTAAGTCATTCTGTTTAGGCCTATTTGACACTTCTTAGCCTTAACAGTTAGTCCTGCCTCCCTTATGCACTCAAGGACTTTTTGTAGATGTTCCAGGTGGTCTTCCCAGGAATCCGAAAATATGGCCACATTATCAAGGTAGGCCACTGCATATTCTCCTAATCCCGCTAGGAGACCATCTACAAGTCTTTGGAAGGTGGCGGGCGCATTTCGCAGCCCGAAAGGGAGTACATTAAATTCATACGGCCCAAGATGTGTGGTGAAGGCTGACCTTTCCTTGGCGGATTCATCTAGCGGTACTTGCCAGTACCCCTTGGTGAAGTCCAAGGTAGAGATGAACTGGGCCCGTCCCAGTTTCTCTAATAGTTCATCTGTGCGTGGCATTGGATAGTTGTCTGGGTGAGTTACAGCATTTAGCTTATGGTAGTCCTCGCAAAAACATATCTCCCCATCTGGTTTGGGAACTAGAACCACTGGAGATGCCCATGCTGTTCCAGAGGGGCGGATTACACTCATCTGTAACATATCCTGGATCTCCCATTCTATAGCAATTTTAGCTTGAGCAGACACCCGGTAAGGTTGGGCTCTAATTGGGTGAGCATTACGTGTTTCAATGGAGTGGTATGCCCGTTCCGTCAGTCCTGGGGTGGCTGAGAACGTTGGCGCGTAGCCAGTGCACAGCTCCTTGATCTGCTGTCGCTGCATACGCCCAAGGGTCATGGAGAGGTTCACCTCTTCCACACCACCAGCACTTTTCCCTTTGTAGTAGACACCTTCAGGCCACTCAGCCACAGACACCTTCAGGCCACTCCTCCCTGGGCTGTCAACTGACAAACCTTTAATCCTCTGGAATAAAAGGGCTTTAGAGAATTAATATGGTACACCTTAGGCTTTCGGTTGGAGGTGGGGAATGCTATGAGATAATTAACAGCTCCCAGGTGCTCCTGGACCGTGAATGACCCTTCCCACAATGCTTCCATTTTATGGGCCTGGAGCGCATTTAAGAACATGACCTGGTCCCCTACTTTGAAGGAACGCTCTCTGGCATGTTTATCGTACCAGGCTTTTTGCTCTTTTTGAGCATCCTGTAAGTTTTCTTTAGCAAGGGCTAAAGAGGTTCAGAGGGTGTTTTGTAGGTTGGTTACAAAGTCCAGAATGTTAGTTCCTGGAGAAGGTGTAAATCCCTCCCATTGCTGCTTCATCAACTGTAATGGCCCCTTAACCTCACGGCCATATACAAGTTCAAATGGGAAAAACCCTAAACTGGGATGTAGTACAGCTCTGTAGGCAAAGAGCAACTGCTGCAACACTAGGTCCCAATCATTGGAGTGCTCATTTACGAATTTACGTATCATGGATGTTAGGAATACAGTCCTGTCCTGATAATGCCTATCTCCTCCAGAGAAAGGGAAGTGCCTAGAAAATGTAAAAGGAAACTTAGTTTGATAGCATCCTGTCTGGCAAGAACTCACTTTTCAATAGCTGGGATGTGAAATCCTCACTTCTGTATTGTTTTGTCATTATAGTTCCCACTTTGCTATTGTTTGTCTGTATAATCTCTGCCTGGTTCTGTGATTGTCCCTGTCTGCTGTATAATTAATTTTGCTGGGTGTAAACTAATTAAGGTGGTGGGATATAATTGGGTACATAATCATGTTACAATATGTTAGGACTGGTTAGTTAAATTTCAGAAAAATGATTGTTTAAGATATAGCTAAGCCGAACTCAAGTTTTACTATATAGCCTGCAGTCAATCAGGAAGTGGGTGGGTGGGTGTGGGGAAAATGGGAACTGGGAATGGGGGTAAGGAAATTGGAATCATGTTTGGCTAAGGGCAGGAATGGGAACAGGGACACAGGTGTAAGGCTCTGTGGTGTCAGAGCTGGGAAGGAGGACACTAAGGAAGGAAACTGGAATCATGCTTGCTGGAAGTTCACCCCAATAAACATCGAATTGTTTGCACCTTTGGACTTCGGGTATTGTTGGTCTCTGTTCATGCGAGAAGGACCAGGGAAGTAAGTGGGTGAAGGAATAAGCCCCCTAACATCTTGGTGCCATGACTTGGATGCATCGCATTGGATAGGTGAGTGGCAGCCTGTAAGTCCCCCTCCCCAACAGTCCATGCAGCTGCTTGGAGGGGGTATCGCGAACTCTCATGATGGTAGTTGTGGGTTCTGGCAAGCCAGGGTAAAGGATTTTTTTGGATAAATGGATAAGAAAGAACCAGGGCCCATACCAGGTGCAGGGGTCAACCTGGGATGAGATTAAAAAGGAAATGGAGGAAGTGTTAGGGGACCCAGAGGGATGGGTGGTGGCTGAGGAGCCCACCCTCCTTGGTATATGGGTAGTGGAAGAAGGTCCCTGCCCATGGGGACTGAATGCCTTCCAGGGAAAGGAGGCATTTCAGTCCCCTTGTGAGAGGTCTGAAGTAAGAGCAGCATTATGGGAAGCTGCCAGGAATCTTTCAAGTTTGGTTTTGCTTCAGCAAGGGCTGCTGAAGGGTTGTAAATTAGTTAGGGGTAGTGAAAGATGATTTGACACAACAGGGTTTAAAGTCAAAAGCAGAATTAACAGACTACCTTTAGAGACTGGAGCTGGGACTTGGTCCTGGGGGAGTGGAGAGAAAGAAGGGGAAGAAAAAAAGAGTTTCAAAGTGCAACCTGCCTTTCCACACTCTTTTGTTTTTCTGAAGTTTTAATGGAGGGTACTTTGGATACTTATGTGAGACGTCAAGAAAGAAGTTTTTGTTTAATGATAAAACCCAGTTATAGAAATGTAACTGTATGTGCAACTCTGTGCAGTCGCATTGGATGGAAGCTTGGTAATTAAATTATCCAAGGGGGTCAGGTAGAGTGGCTACTCCCACCACTACGCTTCTGTCCCCAGAAGCCTTTACAGCTATTCTGAGGGAAAATGGGCCCTTTTCCCACAGAAATGGTCTATAAGGTGTTAAGGAAAAGTTAGCATATGTAACTCCATTTTGGTTTGGGGCCCACCATTGCGTAAAAGCAAGCACATCATGTGTTCATGAGTGAAAAGAGAAAATGGTTTACCGTAATCTGGGAATCCTAATGTGGGCGCAGAGATCAGAGCCTTCTTCGTGGACTCAGAAGCGACTTTCATTTCCGGGGTCCAGGAGACAGGATCAGGAGTTCATGTTGTGGTAGCTTGGACTAACGGTTTTACTAATTCCCCGAAAGCCACTACCCAAGGTCGGCAGAACCCTGCAGCCCCCAGGAAAGCCCGTAACTGCTTTTTGGTATTTGGGTGCGGGTAATCCTGGATTGTCCGTACCCTATCAGGGGAGAGTAAACGCTCTCCAGGCCGAATTATAAAACCAAATAAATTACTTGATCTTTGCACAGCTGCAGCTTGGATGGAGATGCACGATGACCCTTATTAGCTAATGCAGTAAGCAAAACAACAGAATCAATTAAACATGCATTATAATCAGAGGCAGCAATTAGCAGATCATCCACATATTGAACTAGAACAGACGAACTAGGTAAGACAATATCTTTTAAATCCTCGGTAAGAGTCCGGGAAAAAATAGTGGGGGATCCTGAAAACCCCTGGGAAAGACATGTCCATGTTAGCTGCTGGCCCTTCCAGGTGAACGTGAATAAATATTGAGAATCAGGGTGCAAAGGGATACTGAAAAATGCTGCACTCAAATCTATGACAGTAAAACAAGTGGCCGACTGAAGAATCAGTGTTAGAATGGTGCTCGGATCAGGGACAACTGGATGGGGGGCTATAACATAACTTTTTATAGCCCGTAGATCCTGAGGAAACCAGTAGACTGGACACCCGTCCGGTCCTGGTTTAGGCTTCCTCACAGGAAGAATGGGAGTATTACAGGGCGAACTGCTACTGCAGACGCCTTGTCTGCCCTTCAAACTGAAGTCACTCAGCTATCCCAAACTACATTGCAAAACCGCCTAGCCCTGGACTATCTCCTTGCAGACCAGGGCGGGGTTTGTGCTCTGGTTAACTCAAGCTGTTGTGTATTTGTAAATCAGCACCACAGAGTGGAAACTGACATCCACATCCTCATGCAGCAGGCAGCCCTATTCCACCACGTCAGCCTCGACAATACCAGCGCTGGGTTCCAGGAAGTCTGGAACTGGCTCACCTCATGGCTACCAGATGTGGGCGCTTGGGGACGGCGTATTTTGTATTTAATTCTTTTGGCTGTTATTACTTTTGTGTTATTTTTGTATGCCTACAATGTTGTAGTATGTGCTGTCGGCAACTGTTAACCCTGCATTGCGATTACTCAGCCCCAATATAGTTTACTGATGTACAAAAGAAAAGGGGGGACTGTTAAGGAAAAGTTAGCATATGTAACTCCATTTTGGTTTGTGGCCCACCATTGTCTAAAAGCAAGCATATCATGCACCAGGAGGAGTGTTTCTTAGATACTGCATTCCTGTGAAAATCCTCCTCCCTTGTCTTCAGCCTGTTTTAACTCCCGGTTTCTGTTCCTTGTCTGTTCCTAAT
The DNA here is from genome assembly GCF_965152275.1 of Natator depressus. Lineage (NCBI taxonomy): Eukaryota > Metazoa > Chordata > Testudines > Cheloniidae > Natator > Natator depressus. The sequence goes on from NC_134234.1 coordinate 6,478,033, forward strand.
TCCCTGCCTCCTGGCCTTGATGTGGGCCTCCCATCCTGATAAGAAAAGTTACTGATGCATTGCTTTAGGACCATGTAATATAGTTAAAGTAACGGTTTAGCACGGGGAATGTTGTTAGCAGGGATAGGTGGTAGATAAGAAAAGGGTTTGTTTATTGACTAAGGTTTCCGATGCATGAGGGCAACATCCTTTGCTAAATGGTATATAATCTTTGTATAACCTGCATGCGGGGTCCCCTCCTGATTAGCAGGGGGGCACCACGCTCGAGCGTAATAAACTTAGTATCTTTGGGAACTCTGCAGTTGTGGACTTTTGTTCGTGTGCCTCAGCCTAGACTCAAACTGTGCGTGACCTATTGGGTATAATTCGCAGCAGTTCTTGTGCATGACCTGTCGGGTATAATTCGTAGCAGTTTGTGTGCGTGACCTGTCAGGTATAATTCGCAGCAGTTTGTGTGCGTGACCAATTAGGTGTAATTGGTGACAAAGGGACTGCTGCAGGTAGCAGGAAGAGAGAGAATCTGAGCAAAATTATTTGACTTTTGGGTAATGTAATCAAAATCACTAAAGGATGTAAGGGGTTTCTATTGGAACTTAACTTGGCTGCCCCTGGTTGTGTCTTGTTGTACAAGATGGCAGGGTAATCGGGGTACAGTTAAGTAAAAGAGTAATCACAGTGCAAGAAATGTTAGGCAAAAGAGAATTTTGTGTGGTAGAAGAGAAGGAAAAGGGGAGGAATGATGGGAACACTGAGCCTTGGGGTGGATCTGGGGGATCAGATTGTTGCTTTGGTGGGTGTGCATGAAAAGTCTGTGGGCATGGGGGAGGCAGTTACACCTTTTGTAAAATTAATTTGGCTAATATTATTTTTATGGAGGTTAAACTATATGGAAGGAATTTGCATTTTTCCAGGACGTGTGCAGCGTATATTGGAGAAGGGGTAAAAGAAATGCAAATAAAACATGGTACTTAATTAAAATCCTATTAGGGCTCCAAAAGGGGCCACAATAGGTTGTGCTTTCTTTTTTAGATCTCTGTGTGATTTGGAGCAGGAGATGAAAGTAATCAGAACTCTGGTGGAAGTAAAATGTTTCCCTTTTAAGACAGTGTCTGAGCTGCTAACAGCTTTGGATCCAGAAGCAAGCTAGTAAGCCTCTGTGTAAATCAAATTACCTAGCTGATGGGCACAAAGGAGCTGCAAATAATGAATATGTCCAGTCAGCAAACAAGCTACTAGAAGACTCAGATTATGGCCCTCCAGGAAAGGGAGGTGAAAAAAACAAGTCAAGCCTGAAAATAAGGGGGACAGGTTAACCTTGAGGGGTGAGTGTGTGTGTAGAGTGCTAAAATCTGAAGCTGTCTCTCAGCTATTACCTGAGAATAAATTTAATGCTTGGTACAGCAGAGAAACTATTGCAAACATCGTCTGTTGCACAAGAGGGGAAACTGAGGTACATCACCTCATGCATTTCATAAATGACCAGTGAGTGGGGTAATTCACTAGCCTGACTATAGAACAGCCTGACTATAAAACAAAATAAGGACAGCCTGGAGGTAATTCTTCTGGTTTTCCTGCAATTAGCAAGGAAGTTTGTAAAAGAAAGTGATATTATTATTAAGCAATAGTCTGTCCCCACCATGGGGGTGGAAACTGTTTCTTTTGTTTTTCAGACACTCTACAAGCAAGCTGGAACCAGTGGAAGAATAACTCAGAATACCATGGATGTATGTTTTGTGTTGTTTGTCTGTGGTGTTTGTCTAATTGCAAGCACTGTTGCGTTTTAATGAACAGAAAACCTCATGATGTGGGTGGGGGACGGCTTCAAAAGGCTGACCTTGGGCTGGGGGGAAGATGCGTATGGGAATGCAAAATGCTCAGCTAGGAGGCCAGCATATGTGTAATAGCTACCGTGGTACCTGGAAATGGAATGGCAACTAAGGTGGCCCCCACAAGCCCTATGGAAATAATGAGAAGGGGAGGAGCTCACTGGGAATCAATGGAGGGGTGTGTAAAATAGTGTAAATCAATAGAAGATGTTTGGATGTGCCCCTCTCCTATGACTATAGAGGAGCAGGATCAGTGGCCTATGCAAGGGATGGACAATTGGGTGTACTGTGTATAAGGTGATTTGCTGGGAATGTACATATTACTGGGAGCACAATTACACCAGCCCATAACCAAACTACACACATCTACATGCTGCTGTATGGACTTTGGTGCACAAATGGATCTGTGAATCTTATTGCTGTGAATAAGCCAGGGCATATGGCCTGATTCCATACCAAGTGGTCAAGCTGGTTTGGACAATATCCCATTTCTCTGTGAACATTTGTTAAGGAAAAGTTAGCATATGTGACTCCATTTTGGTTTGGGGCCCACCATTGTTTAAATGCCAGCACATCATACACCAGGAGGAGTAATCCTTAGATACTGAATCCCTGTGAAAATCCTCCTCCTTGCCTCCAGCCTGCCTTGATTCCCAGTATCTGGTTTTTGTCAGTCTCTAACTCCCTGTCTCTTGGCCTTGATGTGAGGCCTCCCATCCTGATAATAAAAGTTACTGATGCATGGCTTTAGAACCATGCTGTGTAATTAACATACTGGTATAGCACGAGGAATGCACCAAGCAGGGATAGGTGGTAGATAAGACAAGGGTTTGTTTATTGGCTAAGGTTTCCGATGCATGAGGGCAACATGCTTTGCTAAAAAGTATATAACCTTTGTATAATCTCTATTCAGGGTCCCCTCCTGGCTAGCAGGGGGGCACCACGCTCGAGCGTAATAAACTTAGTGTCTTTTGGGAACTCTGCAGTTGTGGACTTTATTTCTGTGCCTCAGCCTAGATTCGAACTGTGCGTGACCTATCAGGTATAATTCGCAGCACTGGTGTGCGTGTCCTACCAGGTGTAATTCGAAGCACTTGCGTGCGTGTCCTACAAGGTGTAATTCGTAGCACTTGCGTGCGTGTCCTACAAGGTGTAATTCGTAACACATTCAATGGACTTATGATATGGACAAAAGCATGCAAAACCTGCAGGGGCAGCTTGTTGCAACTGCCAGCAACTGGACACATAAGATCATGACCCTGTCGAAGGAGGAGAGGCAGAGTTTTGGGGGTGTCTTGGACGTTGGACCATACTGCAGTGGTCAGGACTCGGTGTTGCTGTGGATTTTGTATTGTTAACTGTACTTGTGTTACGTTGAGTAGGGAGATAATCTATAAGTAATGTAGTAAGCCCTCCAAACCCTACAGTGTACTAGACAACCCGGACCCAACCTTCTTGGGCCCACTGTAATGGGAAGTCTGGAACACTAATTGGAAGAGGTGTGGTATGCCCGTACGAGAGAAGGTGCAGGGCACTATACTACACAAGGGGCAGTGGGACAAATGGAATATCGACACCTTCCCCCTTGATGCCTGGCCCTATCAGGAAATGTGTTGCAATATGTCCTATACTTTTCCAGGGATACCTGGGCAGGAGGATCCCAAAAGAAAAATAAAAAGAAAAAAAGGGGTGGCAGTATGAGGATATAGATATTCAGGCCTATCGGTAAAGGCCTGTACTAATAGAATTTAGGTGTATTCTTATCACTTGGCTAGTTCTAGAGGTATAAAAGAAAGAATCAAAATCACTGTCTGCCGGTGTAAGGGCCTTCTCTTCCTGTGACAGTCTGAGGCCCTGTGCTTAGGCTAAGATCTTTGGCTAAGCAGCAGAGGCAGCCATAAGCTGGGAAGCGAACGGTCACATCCTCACTTTCCAAACTAGTCAGATTGAAAGAAGGTGCCACTGGGCTGTTAGGAATACAGTCCTGTCCTGATAATGCCTATCACCTCCAGAGAAAGGGAAATGCTTAGAAAATGTAAAAGGAAACTTAGTTTGATAGCATCCTGTCTGGCAAGAACTCACTTATCAATAGCTGGGATATGAAATCCTCTCTTCTGTATGTTTCGTCATTATAGTTCCCACTTTGCTATTGTTTGTCTGTATAATCTCTGTCTGGTTCTGTGATTGTTCCTGTCTGCTGTATAATTAATTTTGCTGGGTGTAAACTAATTAAGGTGGTGGGATATAATTGGGTACATAATCATGTTACAATATGTTAGGATTGGTTAGTTAAATTTCAGGAAAATGATTGGTTAAGGTATAGCTAAGCTGAACTCAAGTTTTACTATATAGTCTGCAGTCAATCAGGAAGTGAGGGGGTGGGTGTGTGGGTGGGGGAGATGGGAACAGGGAATGTGGGTAAGGAAACTGGAATCATGTTTTGCTAAAGGGGGAAATGGGAACAGGGAATGGGGGTAAGGAAATTGGAGTCATGTTTGGCTAAGGGCAGGAATGCGAACAAGGACACAGGTGTAAGGCTCTGTGGTGTCAGAGCTGGGAAGGGGGACACTAAGGAAGGAAACTGGAATCATGCTTGCTGGAAGTTCACCCCAATGAACATCGAATTGTTTGCACCTTTGGACTTCGGGTATTGTTGGTCTCTGTTCATGCGAGAAGGACCGGGGAAGTAAGTGGGTGAAGGAATAAGCCCCCTAACAAGTAGCTCTTGTCATCTTGTGTGTAAGGATCCAGGATAGAATAGGTGGCCATGGCCTGAGTTTCTTGTCTCCTGTGTAACTCGCTCTGGAGATGGATGGTGAACTAAATTTTCACTTGATAAACACCCTGATTATCCTCGCACGAAGGTGTTCGCTTTTCATGCTGTACACAACTGGATTAATCAGAGGTGGGACCAGCAAGTAGATGTAGCTCAGGAGAATTTGAAGCAAGGGAGAAGAGCCTTTCCCGAATCTGTGTGTCAAAGTCAGGCTGAACTCTGGCACACAGAAGAGCAGGACAGCGCAGAGGTGGGAGACACAGGTGTTCAAGGCCCCAAGACACTGCGCGGGGGATGCGATTCTCAGCACTGTTTTGAGGATCATCACATAAGAGAGGATGATCAGCAGTGTGTCCAACCCCACCGTTACAATTGTAATAAACAAGCCATAGATGTTGTTCACTGTGATGTCCGAACAAACAAGCTTCATGACTTCCTGGTGCAGGCAGTAGGAATGGGAGAGGACATTGGCTCGAAAGAATCGGAACCGTTTCAGGAGAAAGGGGAGTGGAAATATTACGGCCACCGATCTTAGCACAAACACCAGTCCCATCTTGGCTACTCTCGATGGAGTTAAGATGGAAGCATATCTCAGCGGGTTACAGATTGCAATGAAGCGATCAAATGCCATCAACAAGAGCACAGAGGATTCAATTAATTGCAGAGAGTGGACGAAGAACAGCTGGGCAAAACAAGCACTGAGGCTGATCTCCCGAGAATTAAACAAGAATAGGCCCAGTATCGTCGGTATGGTGGCTATCAATAATCCAAGGTCTGTGATGGCCAGCATGGAAAGGAAAATGTACATGGGCTCATGGAGGGTTGGATCTGTTTTTACAATGAATAGAATGACTGAATTTCCTACTATCGAAATAACATACATGAAGCAGAAGGGGACAGAGAGCCAGAGATGGACGTTTCCCTGGCCAGGTATCCCGGTGAGAAGGAACACTGCAGGTGTGAATTTGGTGTCATTGACAGCTGACATAATGTATTGGGTAGGTCTAAGGAGTTTTGAATGCTCCTTCCTGAAAGGAAAAAGAGCAAGAAACTAGATGATATTTAACAAGACATCATTATTCTCTCAGTGGAATTCTAGAGACTCCCAAGAGCTAAAGGAAGATAAAAAAAAAAAAACAACCCATAGACTTGGATTTACACCACTGATCAGAAGATATGCACTGCCAGACTGGATCAGACCTGCAGTCCTTCTAGCCCAGTACCCAGTAGCCAGGTCCACATGTTTCAGAGGAACATGGAAGAAGCCCTGCAATAGGTAGCTGTGAGATAAACTACTGCTAAGAAAGTTTCCCCCAGGCACCCACTAGTTAGACATATTTTTGTGGTGTAAATCAGGAAGGTTTAGAGCCCTTCCAAGACTTTTTAAAACAATCTTCACCACTGTCATTGGATTTTCTGGTAACCCATATAAACACCCAGGCCCTCTTTGAATTCTGCTAATCTCTTGGCTCCATTGATATCTTGTGGCTCAGAGTTCCACACCCTACTTGAGCACTGTGTGATTTTACAATCATGACATTGACACAGACACCCTTTCTGGCCCTCAACTTCTGAGTGTGGCCCATTGTATCATGACATGTGTGTTAGGATATAGATATTCAGGCCTGTCTGCAAAGGCCTGTACTTTAAGAATTTAGGTGTATTCTTATCACTTGGCTAGTTATAGAGGTATAAAAGAAAGAATCAAAATCACTGTCTGCCAGTGTAAGGGCCTTCTCTCACTGTGACAGTCTGAGGCCCTATTCTTAGGCTAAGGCCTTTGGCTAAGCAGCAGAGGTAGCCATAAGCTAGGAAGCGACCGGTCACATCCTCACATCCCAAACTAGTCACATTGAAATAAGGTGCTATTGGGCTGTTAGGCATTATCAGGACAGGATTGTATTCCTGTCACCTCCAGAGAAAGGGAAGTGCCTAGAAAATGTAAAAGGAAACTTAGTTTGATAGCATCCTGTCTGGCAAGAACTCACTTATCAATAGCTGGGATGTGAAATCTTCATTTCTGTATTGTTTTGTCATTATAGTTCCCACTTTGCTATTGTTTGTCTGTATAACCTCTGTCTGGTTCTGTGATTGTTCCTGTCTGCTGTATAATTAATTTTGCTGGGTGTAAACTAATTAAGGTGGTGGGATATAATTGGTTTCATAATCATGTTACAATATGTTAGGATTGGTTAGTTAAATTTCAGGAAAATGATTGGTTAAGGTATAGCAAAGCAGAACTCAAGTTTTACTATATAGCCTGCAGTCAATCAGGAAGTGGGTGTGGGTGTGGGGAAAATGGGAACAGGGAATGTGGGTAAGGAAATTGGAATCATGTTTTGCTAAAGGAGGAGATGGGAACAGGGAATGGGGGTAAGGAAATTGGAATCATGTTTTGCTAAAGGGGGAGATGGGAACAGGGAATGGGGGTAAGGAAATTGGAATCATGTTTTGCTAAAGGGGGAATTGGGAACAGGGAATGGGGGTAAGGAAATTGGAATCATGTTTGGCTAAGGGCAGGAATGGGAACAAGGACACAGGTGTAAGGCTCTGTGGTGTCAGAGCTGGGAAGGAGGACACTAAGGAAGGAAATTGGAATCATGCTTGCTGAAAGTTCACCCCAATAAACATCGAATTGTTTGCACCTTTGGACTTTGGGTATTGTTGCTCTCTGTTCATGAGAGAAGGACCAGGGAAGTAAGCGGGTGAAGGAAAAAGCCCCCTAACAATGTGTGTACACAAATGGCAAGTGCATGGTGAAAATGGTGATTGTGCTTATCTGTCCTGCTTTTAAGCTATTTATAAACATGTTTCATTGCCTCATTATATATATTTGTTTTATTTTCTCTGCTCCTGAGAGTTCAAATTATGCCACTGCCTCTTTGCAGCACATGGGATAAATTTTCAGGGTCTGGTTCTGAATTCAGTAACATTGACTGCAATGGCATCACACCAGATTTACATGTGTAAATTTGATCGGAAGTGGGCTCTATTAACTTTCCCTTGCCAAATGCTCCCAATGATGCACTCTGACCCCCAAGAATACCTCCAAGAAAAGTTGAAGTGCTTTGCCTGGCCAATGTTGACTGAATCCAGAGATTTTGATTATCCTACAGTCTTCTCTTCATCATTACAGGACCTGCATCCTCTACCCATCCAAGGGTCAGTAGGTATTTGGGAAGTTAACACAGACAGTTTTTTCTGCTGGGCGTGGAGGGGTTGGCGTAAAAAATGGGTGAATAGTGCAAACACTGGGTTGGCACTAATATCCAGTTGAGTGTGCTAGTTACTTCAGCCATGCTTGTGTAAGAGGTGATGGAGGTAAATTACTTAAAAACCACTATTACACTCCCCTTTCCTGCACCTCAGCACTACTCTTTGCTGAAACAGAGACCAGCAGTTCTGTTCTCTCGGGACTTTTTGGAAAGTCTTGCACAGATATTGTAGAGTTATTGTGTGCACGACCCTGAATGTTCACTGAACAAAGAGTTAATAGCACAAACCCATTGCAAACAGTATGTGGAGTACTTCTGAAATACTTTCTACAGCAAAAGCCATTAAGCAGTAAAGTTACCACTGCTCCTTCCTGTAGTGACTCCAACAACTCTGCTGCTGGCTTTCAATATGTGTGCATGTCATGAAATTGTTTTTGTAATATTTTATTACAGTGAAAAGTTTTGTCATAACATTTACACAGCCGTACTTTGACACACACATGTCAACCACAGGTACTGAACCCAGCAGGACCTATTGAGTAGCCAGAGTGCTCAATGCTACATCCGCAGTGTGTTGTAGCCCAGGGCCCAGTCTGAGGGTGGGAGAATGGCCGGAGTTCACCCCATGAGAGGGAAGGGTATGAGTCCTGACATTTGGCACTCAGAAACCAGAGAAGAGGAAGAGATGAACGTAGCCCTGTAACTCGGAGGGGTATCTTCAGGGCAGAAGTGCTAGAACCTTCAGCCAGTCAGGAAACAGAAATATGCCCTATCAGACCTGTTACCAGAGATCAAAGCAGCTCTGAAGTCCTGCATCCACAATCAAGTCAAAGAATAAAATTGTTGAAAATGCATTTTCTGATTAAATTTCCAGGAGAAAATAAACCTGATGTGATTGGGGAACAAGTCACTGATATTCTGTGGGGTCTCCTTTTGCTCAGCCCCTGGCAGGATTGGGTCCAGAGCACATGGCACCTCTAGAAATGGGACCCCTTGAGAAATTGTGACTCGGGGCATTGGGGTTTTAACACTCCCAACTCACTTTGAATGTCAAATTTCTGTGTAGCTTAAATTACTCACTGTGAAACATGGGCAGACGGAGGGGAGGGGTTCCCAAGCTACCTAGCGCTGCCTGCCCTCCAGCCCCATCACTGAGTCACCCCGGCAGCCCAGCTGTGTCCTCTGCCTCTGCACAGAACATCTGCAAATATAAACAGCTTCCAGCCTTTCCCCTCCACTTCACATTTTAAAGACAGTGAAACCTGCCAACGTACCCAATTCCTGCTAGAAGAGGAGCCGCTGACACCAGAGGTCTTCACCCTAAAGGACAAAGAGTCATCGGAGAGGTTGCACGGGCAACAGGCAGTCTCTGTTCAGGCAGGGAGGCAACCGTATTTATGAAGCATGTTTACACAGTCCCTTGGGGGCCACTTGACCATCAGGGAACCTCAGCTGCTTGGCTTCCTGTGCACCAGCTTTAAACCCCGAGAGAACCAACGGCAAAGTGCAGGAGGCGAAATCACAGGGAATGCATGCTCTTGCCACCCAATTGGACTGCAGAACCAGCCCTGCTGCAGGCTCTATTCCTGCAACTGGGACTTATCATCACTGTTAGTCACATGGCTACCTCGAGGGCGGTTGAGTGGTAATGATGATGCTGTCACAGCTGTGATCTTGCTGAAATAAAATAGATTAATAATATTAATATAGGAGCAAATTTCTCCCCAGCAGCCCCTTTCCTGCATTACAAACCCAGGGTGCAGGCCAGAGAAGGGCGATTCCACAAGGCTGCATATATGGAAATTTCCCTCAGATTGTTCCAATAGGGGAGCTCCCTTCCCTTCTCCCTGAGGACTAAAAAGGGGACCCAGGATCCAGGAATCCCCAAAGTTATACCCACATCTCTGTGATCCACTGGGAACTAGGCCCTCCACCCACAATATCTGGGCCTCCCCAACTGCTCTAGGACCCTCTCCAGCTCCCTGCTAGCTCATCGGAATTGTGCTACCAGGGCCAGTCACAATAGCCCACAGAGATCGGGAGAGTGGTTGGTGTAGCTGAAGGGCACAAATCCTCAGCCATAGACTGGTCAGGAGGTTTTGACCTTTCCATACCCAGAGTGCAGCCAGAGACTCCACCAGTGCAAACTTCATTTATTTTATTTCATTTATTTTATTTTATGAAGGAGAAAAATTATTCATTTTCTATGAAAACACACCCCAGAGAATGGATGAAAAGGAAACATTTTAGTTTGGGTAATACTCTTTTTATGTGTGAGGGCAAGGCAGGATGGGGACCTCTCGGTTTTCCAGCCCAGCTCTAGCTTGAACCGTGAGCCTCTGTCCCCGTCCTACAGGATCACACCCCTACGTGGCAGCACTAGCCCCGATTAGCTTGTCACAATGCTATTCCCATGTAGTAAGTGTTTTATGAATACAGGACATAGACACTCAGAGAGAGAGACCAATAGACTACTTTCATGTGTGAAATGATGTTCCATTTCCATGAATACTCATGCATTTGACTTTGAAATCCACTTCCTGCAAACCCTCATCATGCCTGAATGACAGATCTGGGGTCACTATATACTAGAGATCGAGAGTTCAGGGAATTAACAAATTCTATACTAATCCCAATGCCCTTTACCACTCCGGATGCAGGCTACAGACTGACAGAACAGCACCTGAGGAGAACCAGTCAGCTATTAACCCAGGGATAGAGGAGCTACTAGACTTAATTTACTGACAAATGATTGAATATGGGCTGAGATGCTGCAATCGTTTCAGGTTCTGAACAAATCCTGATGACAGACACTACATTTTAAGTCCCACTCTAACCTAACCTATTTCCTAATATCCAACCTAGGTCTCCCCCATGGCAACTTGAACTGTTGGGTCATCCTTCAGGATGCATTATTAAGGATCTACAACCTATCCTGAAGGATGACCCAACACTCTCACAAATCTTGGGAGACAGGCCAGTCCTTGCCTACAGACAGCCCCCCAACCTGAAGCAAATACTCACCAACAACCACATACCACACAACAGAACCACTAACCCAGGAACCTATCCTTGCAACAAAGCCCGTTGCCAACTGTGCCCACATATCTATTCAGGGGACACCATCACAGGGCCTAATAACATCAGCCACACTATCAGAAGCTCGTTCACCTGCACATCCACCAATGTAATATATGCCATCATGTGCCAGCAATGCCCCTCTGCCATGTACATTGGTCAAACTGGACAGTCTCTACGTAAAAGAATAAATGGACACAAATCAGATGTCAAGAATTATAACATTCATAAACCAGTCGGAGAACACTTCAATCTCTCTGGTCACGCAATCACAGACATGAAGGTCGCTATCTTACAACAAAAAAACTTCAAATCCAGACTCCAGGGAGAAACTGCTGAATTGGAATTCATTTGCAAATTGGATACTATTAATTTAGGCTTAAATAGAGACTGGGAGTGGCTAAGTCATTATGCAAGGAAGCCTATTTCCCCTTGTTTTTTCCTACCTCCCCCCCCGCCTCAGACGTTCTGGTTAAACTTGGATTTATGCTGGAAATGGCCCACCTTGATTATCATGCACATTGTAGGGAGAGTGGTCACTTTGGATAAGCTATTACCAGCAGGAGAGTGAGTTTGTGTGTGTGTGTTTTTTGGGAAGGGGGGGGTGAGAAAACCTGTATTTGTGCTGGAAATGGCCCACCTTGATTATCATACACATTGTGAAGAGAGTGGTCACTTTGGATGGGCTATTACCAGCAGGAGAGTGAGTTTGTGTGTGGGGGGGGCGGAGGGTGAGAAAACCTGGATTTGTGCTGGAAATGGCCCAACTTGATGATCACTTTAGATAAGCTATTACCAGCAGGAGAGTGGGGAGGGAGGAGGTATTGTTTCATGGTCTCTGTGTATATAATGTCTTCTGCAGTTTCCACAGTATGCATCCGATGAAGTGAGCTGTAGCTCACGAAAGCTCATGCTCAAATAAATTGGTTAGTCTCTAAGGTGCCACAAGTACTCCTTTTCTTTTTGATCAGAAACAGTCAGCATGGATTCACCAAGGGCAAGTCATGCCTGACTCATCTAATTGTCTTCTATGACGAGATAACTGGTTCTGTGGATGAAGGGAAAGCAGCGGACGTGTTGTTCCTTGATTTTAGCAAATCTTTTGACACTGTCTCCCACAGTATTCTTGTCAGCAAGTTAAAGAAGTATGGGCTGGATGAATGCACCATAAGGTGGGTAGAAAGTTGGCTAGATTGTCGGGCTCATAGAACCGTAGACTCATAGAATACCAGGGTTGGAAGGGACCTCAGGAGGTCATCTAGTCCAACCCCCTGCTCAAAGCAGGACCGATCCCCAGTTAAATCATCCCAGCCTGGGCTTTGTCAAGCCTGACCTTAAAAACTTCTAAGGAAGGGGATTCCACCACCTCCCTAGGTAAGGCATTCCAGTGTTTCACCACCCTCCTAGTGAAAAAGTTTTTCCTAATATCCAACCTAAATCTCCCCCACTGCAACTTGAGACCATTACTCCTTGTTCTGTCACCAGCTACCACTGAGAACAGTCTAGAGCCATCCTCTTTGGAACCCCCTTTCAGGTAGTTGAAAGCAGCTATCAAATCCCCCCTCATTCTTCTCTTCCGTAGACTAAACATCCCCAGTTCCCTCAGCCTCTCCTCAGAAGTCATGTGTTCCAGTCCCCTAGTCATTTTTGTTGCCCTCTGCTGGGCTCTTTCCAATTTTTCCACATCCTTCTTGTAGTGTGGGGCCCAAAACTGGACACAGTACTCCAGATGAGGCCTCACCAATGTCGAAGAGGGGAACGATCACGTCCCTCGATCTGCTGGCAATGCCCCTACTTATACATCCCAAAATGCCATTGGCCTTCTTGGCAACAAGGGTACACTGTTGACTCATATCCAGCTTCTCGTCCACTGTAACCCCCAGCTCCTTTTCCACAGAACTGCTGCCGAGCCATTTGGTCCCTAGTCTGTAGTGGTACATGGGATTCTTCTGTCCTAAGTGCAGGACTCTGCACTTGTCCTTGTTGAACCTCATCAGATTTCCTTTGGCCCAATCCTCTAATTTGTCTAGGGCCCTCTGTATCCTATCCCTACCCTCCAGCGTATCTACCACTCCTCCCAGTTTAGTGTCGTCTGCAAACTTGCTGAGGGTGCAATCCACACCATCCTCCGGATCATTTATGAAGATATTGAACAAAAACGGCCCCAGGACCGCCCCTTGGGGCACTCCGCTTGATACCAGCTGCCAACTAGACATCGAGCCATTGATCACTACCCATTGAGCTGCTCAGTCAGGGCGGGTAGCTGAGGAAGGAGGTCGCCCACTGGAGGCTCCAGCCCAGGAGCAGTGGCGACTCGTACAGGAGGGAGCCGAGGGGCCAAGAAGTGTGACCAGAGACTGGCAGCTGTGGGAACTCCAGGGAGCGCTGGGGGCTGAGAAACCTAAAGACCCTGATGCCACAGGGACTGCTAAGTTTGGAGAACTGGTGGGACGTGACCCAGGAAAGGGAAGGGAGTGGTATCTCCTACCACTCTGAGGGCAGCGTGTTGCGGTAGGATTCCTGCTGACCTGGGACTGATCACGCCGTCAATGACAGGGCCCTGGGTTGGAGCCAGTGAAAGTGGGTGGGCCCAGGCTCCCCTACCGGGCTCTAACCACCCCACCCTTTTTTGTGATGACGTAGTTCACCGACCCCTCTCTTACCTCAAAGGAGATAGATGAACTCCAGCCGCAGGGCCGCACTATCCTACGAGGGGAAGAGGACTTAGAGGGACTCTGGACCTCAGGCCACACTGCTTTAGGTGCGTACTATAGAGACTCCGGCTGCTAGGCCACGCTATCCCACCAGGGGAAGACAGTTTTGGGAGACTCTGGCCATTGGGCCATGCTGCTTTAGGAGTGCACTATAGGGACTCCGGCCACTAGGCTTCGCTATCCCACCATGGCAAGAAGATTTAGAGGGACTCTGGCCATTGGGCCAAACAGCCCTGACTACAGGAGAGGTTGTAGAACGAGGGTAAAAGCCGGGAGGTGGGGTTAACCTCGCCCCACCCCTGGAATCAGAGGAGTTGACAAGGTACAAAACCCGCCACAGGGTGTAACGTCACAATAATTTTCCAATTTTTCAAAAAAATCTTGAGAGAACAGAATGGCTGGTCCGTGTTTCAGCAAAGTCTAGAGCTGTGGTTCAATAAAGAGGTGTGTGATGCATGGCTAGAAAGGGTTGAACATCCTGCAAAATAAATAACCCACAGAAGACATGTGGGGAGATAAGGTTTGTGTTTTTGTATATTTACATTTGTATAAGTAGCATGGAAAATGTAATCAACAGCCCCTGTCAGTGCTGTATTCTGATAATTCAGAGGTCAAAAGAACATCCTAGCATGTAAATGAATTGTAAACACGGGATATCTCAGTATTCATCTCTCTTTGAAATGTACTGTGAATGGTGGAGAACAAGCAAATTACCTTATGTTAATTTGTATAGCTAAGTAATGGTGATGGACCTCCTTCAAAGTCATCCTAATGACCTTTTGTTCCCTGAGGAATTCCAAATTGTCAAAAGACATCAAATTGTATAAAAGATCCTTGGGTCCTGATTCTGTCATCTCAGATCTGCTTAGACTTCATCAGGGGAAGTTTGAGTTGCAAGACTGAGGTCCCAGGTATGCTTGTACATCCTGAATATGAGATTTGGACATTAAACTATGACCTATGAACTGAATTATAAAGGAACTCTTTGCAGCTATGAAGCTCACCATCTCTGTGATGAAACTGCACCTCAGTGAACTGAACTCATGTCTGGATGTATAGTGATATTTTAACCGTACTCTCTCTCTCTCTCTTGTTTTTAATACATTTTAGTTTAGTTAATGAGTGTCTGTCTGGTATCTCCGAAGTAAATCTGGCATTAGATAGGGCTCAGACAAATGATCCTCTAGAACAAATTAAAGTTGGTGATCAGGTTAAAGCCCTAACTGAGGAAGGAAAGGCTACAGTCTTGGTGAGTGATGAACTGTTGGCTAGTAAAGCCTGGAAAAGTAAGCCTGTCCCAGGTAAAAGTGATGTGCTTAAAGGAGCTCATGTAATAAGACACTATTTGTGGAAAACAGCAATTTATCCGTTAAGGGAGGGGAAGGCAAAAAAAGTTTAGAAGAGCATAAGCAGCCTTCTGAGCTGATGGCTTTGTCTAATCAGCAATTTAGGAAGGCAAGGTTAGTGGAACAAGAGTATCCCTATATCTTACCTGTTACCAGTGTGGAGAATTGTGACAGTGAAGGAAATGTTCCTGTCTGTTAGGCGTAATGACTTGACCATGAAGGGAGCTACCCCAATCTCCAAGCAATTGTCCCTGAACAGCCCTGTGTGCTGTGAGAAGGGGAATGAGATCCCAAGCTGCTTGTCTCTTAAAGGGGAATGTTTCTCCAGGTCGAGGTCCTTTCAGCTGAGAGAGACCCCCCTCATTTGGGACCATTTAAGCAGAGTTCTGCTCACCTTTTGTTCATACAATAAAGAAAATAACATTGATAACAACATTTCACTAACCCTGCATTCAGTACGACAGTGATTTGTAACCCAACAGCAGCCAAAGTAGATCACTTTGAGCAATACTGCACTGTCAGCTGGATATCTATGCAGACTAGGTATGTTCATGTAAATACCATTTGCTTCTGAAGTCTCTACCACTCCCAGCTAGCCATCGGGGGGCCGGGGGGGACTCATTCAGACCCTCCTTAAAAAGGCTTATGCACCAAACAATATGCCAGGGTCACATGCCTAGAAGGGGACGGGGCTCATTTACCCAGGTGGTCGCTTCCAGGCTTATGTCCCTATCGGTCACATTTGCCCATTTTGCATCACACTGGGAGCTCATATGGAGTTGCTTGCCAACTGTGACCCTGCTCTGTGCCCTGGATGATGGATTTGCCCTCCATAGATTCAGGAGAAAGCATGACTCAGCGTTATCATCTGGAAAAGGAATTGTTCTTGGGCTCCTGTTTAATGATCTCACAGGAGTTCAATTCCCTGAGTTTCTGGTAATCTCAGCATGCTCAGCTGCCAGCTGCCCCCTCTCCAACCACTAGCCCCAAAGAGGAAGGATGGTTCAGGGCTTAAAGTGATATCCTGGGACTCAGAAGAACTGGCTTCAGGTCCAGCCTCTTCCACTGACTTCTTCTGTGGCCTTGGGCAACTCACTTAGTCCCTCTGTGCCTCAAAAAATATGTTTTTTTTAATATGGCTCAATGTAAAGGTGTGCATCTGGGAACAAGGGACGCAGGCCATCCTTACTGGATGGGGGACCCGATCCTGGGAAGCAGTGACTCTGAGAAAGACTTGCACGTCATAGTGGATAATTATCTGAAAATGAGCTCTTAGTGGTGTGCAATGGCTGAAAAAGCCCGTGAAATCCAGGATGTACAACCAGGGGAATCTCGAGTCGGAGCAGAGAGGATATTTTACCTTGGTATTTGGCATGGGTGGGAGCACTGCTGGGATATTGCGTCCTGTTCTATTGTTTACAGTTCAAGGAAGACATGGATAAATTGGAGGGGGGTCAGAGAACAGCTAAGAGAATGATTAAAGGATTAGAAAACCTGCCTTAGAGTGATACACTGAAGAAGCTCAATCTGTTTAGCTTAACGGAAAGGGGTGTTAATGTTAAGGGGTGACTTGACCAAAGTCTGTAAGAGCCTGCGTGAGGAACAAACATTTAACAATGGGCTCTTCAGTCTAGCAGAGACATTTATAACATGATCCAATGGCTGGCAGATGAATCAGACACATTCGGAAAGGAACTAAAGTGTTTTTTTTTTCTTTTTTTTTTAAGAATAAGGGTAATTAACCATAAAAACAATGACCAAGGACTGTGGCTGATTCTCCATCACGGACAATTGTTGAATCAAGGCAGTATGTTGCTCCAACAGCTCTCCTCTAGGAGTTATTTCGAGGGAGGTCTCTGGCCTCTGCTATACAGAGGTTCAGACTAAGGGATCACAATGGTGCCTTCCAGCCTTGGAATCTGCCTCGTGGTGTTAACAACATTGCCCTTCAGCATGGGGTGTTGCACTGATAAATATGTTACAAATCGAGAGGTACTCAGATGCTACAATAATTTGGGCCATAGATAAGTGCCTCATCTACCCCCCAGCCCGATCCTCCTCTTTAACTCAGGAGCCCCCAGTGACATCCTTGCTGGGGTCTGCATTGGTTCAGGGTTGCTGCATCCCCTGCTTCTTACTTTCCCCTTACACCCTACCCCCCTGTTCCTCCCCTTATCCTGAGGCCCTTCCCCCGTTCCTCCTCTTCACCTCAAGCCCCTGGCCCCAGCCTGGCCGGAGCCGGGTTGTGGTAAGAATTGGCCAGGGAGCCCAGGCCATTGTTGGGAGCCCTGGACTCCCCACCTTTAATTTGTGGTGTGTCCTGGTGGGTGGGAACATAGGCTGGGGGCTGTTCTTAGGTTCTTAGGCCCAAGGAAGGTGAATCATAGAATCATAGAATCATAGAATATCAGGGTTGGAAGGAACCTCAGGAGGTCATCTAGTCCAACCCCCTGCTCAAAGCAGGACCAATCCCCAATTAAATCATCCCAGCCAGGGCTTTGTCAAGCCTGACCTTAAAAACTTCTAAGGAAGGAGATTCTACCACCTCCCTAGGTAACACATTCCAGTGTTTCACCACCCTCCTAGTGAAAACGTTTTTCCTAATATCCAACCTAAACCTCCCCCACTGCAACTTGAGACCATTACTCCTTGTCCTGTCATCTTCTACCACTGAGAATAGTCTAGAACCATCCTCTTTGGAACCACCTCTCAGGTAGTTGAAAGCAGTTATCAAATCCCTCTCATTCTTCTCTTCTGCAGACTAAACAATCCTCGTTCCCTCAGCCTCAGTCTCATCAGGGCTCTCTGGACATCTCTTACCACGGCAAGGCTCCAGCTTCCAGCCTGGGCAGGGTCAGGGCCATGGGGGAAGTGGAGGAGCAGAGGGTGGTGCCTCAGAGGGAAGAAGAGCAGCAGGGGTGGTGCTGAGCTGGGATAGGAACTAGCCAGGTCTCTGTGTGGGAGCTGACGTCATTGTCACATCTTTCCATTACTGGGACAGAACAAAGGGAGGGTAGGGGAGAGAATATGGGCCAGAGTCTCTTTCCAGGATTCAGGTGTGTCAGACGTCCACTCACACACGCAACTCTGCTCTGCCTCAGTGGGGAGTGGGCTCAGCGAGTGTGCGGTGTGCAGAACCAGCAATAAGGAGGGAGGGGGCTGCCTGAATGGCCTCTCCCAGGGCTCCTGCATTAATCATGTTTCTGACATGCTTTAGTCACAAGCACCTGGCTGAGGGCGTGGGGGAAGGGTGGGTGTTCGTGCCCCTTGAATAGCCCCTGTCCACAGCTGCTGTAGCCCTCATGGATCATGCAGCTCCCAGAGCTCTCAGGGAGAAGCAGGACCGAGACTGCAGAACAGCTCTTCAGCTTTTTTCATGGCCCCTGGATGTTTAACCAGAGATGGGACAATGACAGGCCAGATGTAATGGGAAACAACATTCACATCCCTTCTCTTTATTGACGGTATCAACAGGAATTCTGAGGTCAGAGCAGCCAAGGATACAGCTCTTTATGGGCCAACATCCACCAGTACCCTGGCTCTCCAGAAACACAATAACTTTATTAATCTCACTGCTTCCCTTGGCCTCCTTCCCCCTTTGCACTGTCCTCCCTCACCAGTGGATGGGAACACCCCTCTCCCATTGCGCCAGGGCTTAGACCTCATCTGTCACCATGGCTCCATGTCTAGTTGGCAGCCGGTGTCAAGTGGAGTGCCCCAGGGGTCGGTCCTGGGGCCGGTTTTGTTCAATATCTTCATAAATGATCTGGAGGATGGTGTGGATTGCACTCTCAGCAAATTTGCAGATGATACTAAACTGGGAGGAGTGGTAGATACGCTGGAGGGGAGGGATAGGATACAGAAGGACCTAGACAAATTGGAGGATTGGGCCAAAAGAAATCTGATGAGGTTCAATAAGGATAAGTGCAGGGTCCTGCACTTAGGATGGAAGAATCCAATGCACCGCTACAGACTAGGGACCGAATGGCTAGGCAGCAGTTCTGCGGAAAAGGACCTAGGGGTGACAGTGGACGAGAAGCTGGATATGAGTCAACAGTGTGCCCTTGTTGCCAAGAAGGCCAATGGCATTTTGGGATGTATAAGTAGGGGCATAGCCAGCAGATCGAGGGACGTGATCGTTCCCCTCTATTCGACACTGGTGAGGCCTCATCTGGAGTACTGTGTCCAGTTTTGGGCCCCACACTACAAGAAGGATGTGGATAAATTGGAGAGAGTCCAGCGAAGGGCAACAAAAATGATTAGGGGTCTAGAGCACATGACTTATGAGGAGAGGCTGAGGGAGCTGGGATTGTTTAGTCTGCAGAAGAGAAGAATGAGGGGGGATTTGATAGCTGCTTTCAACTACCTGAAAGGGGGTTCCAAAGAGGATGGCTCTAGACTGTTCTCAATGGTAGCAGATGACAGAACGAGGAGTAATGGTCTCAAGTTGCAATGGGGGAGGTTTAGATTGGATATTAGGAAAAACTTTTTCACTAAGAGGGTGGTGAAACACTGGAATGCGTTACCTAGGGAGGTGGTAGAATCTCCTTCCTTAGAGGTTTTTAAGGTCAGGCTTGACAAAGCCCTGGCTGGGATGATTTAACTGGGAATTGGTCCTGCTTCGAGCAGGGGGTTGGACTAGATGACCTTCTGGGGTCCCTTCCAACCCTGATATTCTATGATTCTATGATTCTATGATTCTATGAACCTCTCTATAGAGTCGAGATAAGTAGCTCATATCATCCCAGATGGAATAGGTGGCCAATGCTTTTTGTCTCCCATGTCACCAGTGCTGTAGCCAGGGGATGAAGTGACCAGTTACTTGAAGAAGACCCTGATTATCCTTCCACGAAGGTGTTTGCTTTTCACGCTGTACACGATTGGGTTCATCAGGGGTGGGACCAGTAGGTAGACATATCCCAGGACAATCTGAAGCGAGTGAGAAGAGCTATTCCCGAATCTGTGTATCACCGGCAAGCCGAGCATTGGTGTGTAGAAGAGCAGGACAGCGCAGAGGTGGGAGACACAGGTGTTCAGGGCCCTGAGGGACTCCACGTGTGATGTGATGCTCAACACTGTTCTGAGGATCCTCACATAAGAGAGGAAGATGAGCAGCGAGTCTAACCCCACTGTCAAGAGTGCAATAGACAAGCCATAGATGCTGTTGACTCTGATATCTGAACAAGCTAACTTCATGACCTCTTGGTGCACACAGAAGGAATGGGAGAGGACATTAGCTCGACAGTATTGGAACCGTTTCAGGAGAAAGGGGAGTGGGAATATTAGGGCCACTGCCCTTAGCACAAACAACTGTCCCATCTTGGCTATTCTTGGCAGGTTTAAGATGGAAGCATATCTTAGGGGGTTGCAGATTGCGACAAAGCGGTCAAAGGCCATCAACAAGAGCATGGACGATTCAATGTATGAAAGCGAGTGGATGAAGAACAGCTGAGAAAAGCAGGCATCGAGGCTGATCTCCCTTGAGTTAAACAAGAATAGGCCCAGTATCGTTGGCATGGTGGCTACTAATAAGCCAAGGTCTGTGATGGCCAGCATGGAAAGGAAAATGTACATGGGCTCATGGAGGCTTGGATCTGTTTTTATAATGAACAGAATGACCGAATTTCCTACTATCGAAATAACATACACTAAGCAGAAGGGGATAGAGATCCAGAGATGGACGTCTTCCTGCCCAGGTATCCCAGTGAGAAGGAAAACTGCAGAGTTGGATTTGGTGTCATTGAGAGCTGACATCATAGACTGGGCAGGTCCGAGGAGTTTTCAACTTTCCTTCCTGAAAGGAGAAAGTACAGGAGACCAGAAGATATTTAATGAGACACCTTTCTGCTCTGAGTGCAAATCTAGAGATTCCCAGGAGCTCAAGGAAGATCAGCAAAAACATAGTATTGGGAAGATAGGCATTGTAAGACTGGATCATACCTGTAGCCCATCTAGCTCAGTATCCAGTATCCAGTTCCAGATGCTGGAGAGGAAGGTGGAAGAAGCCCTGCAATAGGGAGCTATGAGATAACCGGCTTCCAGAGAAAGTTTCCCCCTGACACCCACAAGTTAGACATATTTTGTGGTGTAAATCAGGAAGGTTTAGATCCCTTCCAAATCTTTTTTTAAAACAATCCTCACTACTGTAATCGGATTTTCTGGTAACCCATATAAACATCCTGTCCCTCTTTGAATCCTGCTAACCTCTTGGCCCCATTGATATCTTGTTGGGAGTCTCGCAGCCTACTTGAGCACTGTATGATTTTACAGTTGTGACCTTCACACAGACACTATTTCTGGCCCTCCACTTCTGAGTGTGGCCCATTGTATCATGACCTGTATAAACACCTGGCAAGTGCACTGAAAATGGCTACTGTATTTATCTGTCCTGCTTTTAAGTTATTTATAAACATGTTCCATTTCCTCATTGTAGATATATATTCATTTTCTCCACTATTGAGACTCCAAATCATGCAGGGTTTCAGTGCATATTTGGCAAGTTACCAGCTAACACTGACAGTTACTTTAGCTGGGTGGGGAAAGGGGCTGGCATCAGAGATGGCTGAATATGAAAACACTAGATTTGCGCTAATATCCAGTTGAGTGTGCAACTTATTTCAGCTATGCTTATGTGACAGGTGATGTGCATAAATGTTATATAACCACTCTTACACTCCCCTTTCTTTGTAGTGCAGTGGGCTAGCTTGCCTTTATCATATTCACTGCTTTGCATGATATGCTACTTTGCATTACATTCAGCATTGATGAAAGAAACCAATAGGCCTGTATCCTGTAAGTCATTAGCCTCAGAAAGTTATCATAAGGCTTAAGGCCTATGAAATTTGAACAGATAATCTTTGCACAAATAAACAGCCCAACTAGTTGGAAAACCCCAAGTATTTTGGGAGCTGAAAATAGAATTTAAGGGGAACGTCTGACCACAGGTGCATATGTACATGATTTCAACCACAGAAGTGTCCTGGAAACAAATTGACGTATGTAACAGATATATGAGATCCATCTAAGACTACATCTTTTCTCACAAGTTTCTTATTTTCTTATGGGTTTAATTATTTGTTTTATGATAATAAGTTTATATTAGACTATATTTTGGTTGTAACACAAGTGACCTACTGGCCACATCCTGTGCGTTGTTCTAAGTCAAGGTTAGCGTACATATATTTTGGATCTTTCACTTAGATAGATGGTAATGAGCTAAAGCATAAGACCCGTATATGGTTGTGACCTTTAACACAGAGGATGCATTGAAGTTGGTTGGCATAGGGACTTTCCTAAGTTCATACCCTTTTAAACTTAATGGGTACACCACAACTTGGAAAGAACTGAAATAACCAGTTAGGACAGAAATAACAAATGTGATACCCAACCACAAAAAGGCTATGGTAAAGAATAGACATATATGATAATAAGTTGAGATTATTGATATATTAACCTATAGGAAGAAGACACTCCAACATTAATAAAGTGAGGAAACACAAATAAGGTAAAGGGGGAAAATCTCCTACTGAATATGCATCAAACATAACAGCATCAGCATAACTTATTATAAAGTGGCACCACAGGCTAGGGGTGATAGGAGAAAGAGATGTAGTCCTTGGGAGGTGCCAGAATGATGGCCACTGGTGATGATGGGGAACATGATGGTGAGAAGGAAGATAATGACTAACACTTCAGGTTGTCCTACAAGAGATTGTGTGAGTATTGGGATGTGCAGATGTACATTATTTAGTATCTCTATCTACCTTACTGAGTTGGGGTGTTCGTGGTTGTGCTAAATTTATATTTATATTTATATTTAATAAACAATATTTGAAAATATAAAGGAGTTCCTATAGTATGAGTGTGCAACTGTGGATATCATGGTTCCCAACTATATAATAATTTAAATAAACTGGGCCTGATCTTGGGACAAGAACCCTTCAACCTTCAAATTAACTACTGGGGATTCTTAAGTAATCAATATAATTAATAAACAATCTAAAGATTGGGGAACAGATTGGCACCCCAAATGGGACCCTGAGAGGCACAAGGGAACAACCTCCCTGCCGGGAAAGGAAACTCTAAGTTGAAGTTGAAATCCAATGACCTCTCAGTCAGAATTTGATGCCAGCCAGAAACACTGCACAACTCCCCAGGGACTTCCTCTGTTTCCTCAGCTGTTTCCTTTCTGTTTCTTTGCCTACAGTACACTACTTGTACTTTTCCTAACTGATGAATTCTGCAATAGAGGCAGGAATATGTCCCTAGGGGAAACAGTAGACATAGACACAAAGGAGAGCACAAGGTTTTGACCATCAGACTAACTTGGCATACCTTGTGGGTGACCACCTGTGTCCCATCATTAGGAATCCTTGGATACTGTAATTGTGTAAGGACCCCTTGTCAAGGTTCCTTCCCCACTCTGAACTTTAGGGTACAGATGTGGGGACCTGCATGAAAGACAAGGTAAGCTTATTCTTACCACCTTAGGTTAAAAGCTTCCCCAAGGTACAAGCTTTGCCTTGTCCTTCAACCGTATGCTGCCACCACCAAACTTTTTAAATAAAGAACAGGGAAAGAGCCCACTTGGAGACGTCTTTCCCCAAAATATCCCCCCAAGCCCTACACACCCTTTCCTGGGGAAGGCTTGATAATAATATCCTCACCAATTTGTACAGGTGAACACAGACCCAAACCCTTGGATCTTAAGAACAATGAAAAATCAACCAGGTTCTTAAAAGAAGAAGTTTAATTAAAGAAAAGGTAAAAGAATCACCTCTGTAAAATCAGGATGGTAAATACCTTACAGGGTAATCAAATTCAAAACATAGAGAATCCCTCTAGGCAAAACCGTAAGTTACAAAAAGACACAAAAACAGGACTATACATTCCCTCCAGCACAGCTTATTTTACCAGCCATTAAACAAAAGGAAATCTAAAGCATTTCTAGCTAGATTACTCACTAACTTTACAGGAGTTGTGAGGCTGCATTCCTGATCTGTTCCCGCAAAAGCATCACACAGACAGACAAACCCTTTGCCCCCCCACTCCAGCTTTGAAAGTATCTTGTCCACTCATTGGTCATTTTGGGTCAGGTGCCAGGGAGGTTACCTTAGCTCCTTAACCCTTTACAGGTGAAAGGGTTTTGCCTCTGGCCAGGAGGGATTTTATATCACTGAATACAGAAAGCTGGTTACCCTTCCCTTTATTTTTATGACACACCTCATTGCACTCCAAGGGCATACTCATTGGGTATTATCGACTAGTCTCTGCAGTTAGAATCTTGCAAGGAGATTCCTTTATACACGTGTTAAGGAGGCTTTTTAAGTTGAATTGTGATAATATTACGGTACCAGAAGAACTTAAAATGGCAATTGCAGACTGCCCAGTTACCCACATTCCATGGTGGCCGGGTAGTTGATTAAAGTATGTTTTAATTGTTAACAAGAGGCCACAGTAACTCAGAACTTGAATGGTTCTAGCTATCTTATTTCAGTCTCCTCAGTTCTCTTGGGCTGCACCCAAATCCATCTCCTACCTTGCTGCTCAGTAGGTCCCAACTTGATAATAACCTCTCGATCAGCTAAGAGCACATTAGCCATCTAGGCAAGAGAGAAAGAGAACAGAGCCCACCCTCCCCTCCCCTGTTTCCCCTTCCAATTTGTTTAAGTAATTGTTGAAACTGGCATAGTGCGAAGTGTTAATTAGACTAGTTAGTAGAATTTATTTCAGCTCATTAGGAGTAGGAGTTGAAGGAGAATGGAGTAGTTACCCGAGATTTCTGGTAACCAGTTGTGGTTGACCAAAATGCAGCATAAAATACAGCTGTAGAGCTACTGTGGTTTAACTATTGGGAAGTTTATGCCATAGCTATTTTGGATTAAGCCAGTATGGCTCACCTTAGTTTAATCGCAGGCTGCTGGAAAACAAGCACGAAGGGAAGCAACAGCTGAAGAAAAGCCATTGCTCAGTGAGCACTTCAGGGAGGTTCAGAGACCACACAGAAGCCTCAAGTTGGGAAGAGCCTATTTCTGGGCTCCAACCAGGTTACACGGCTTGTTTTTGCCAGAGCTGAGAGTGTGTCCAGAGGTGGGGAGAAGCTCTTCAGACTGACAGGCACAGACACTGTTTGGGAAGTCTGAAGGCCCTCGGCCTGCCTGGGTCCCCATCAGAATGGGAGGGTTTGGGGTCAGAAATGTGTACAGACTTTTGTTGGAAAATCTTTTTATTCTCCCATGTTACACTTTATTCCTACTCTTCAGATTAAACAGTATTTTGGCTCTCAAAGGCTGGCTGGTCACTCGTCCCACCACTAGTCACAGGCTTCCAGAGGAAAGAACCACAGGTGCCAAACCCACTCGCAAGCACAGTCGACCCGCAGTGTCCTGTAGCCCAGGGCCCAGTCTGAGGGTGGGAGGATCGTGGGATTCCACCCCAATAAAAGGCAGGGTATGAGGCCTGACCTCTGGCACTCAGAGAACAGCAAGGGGGGCAGAGACGCCGGTCGCCCTCTAACTCGGAGGGGTATCTACAGGGTAGAGATTCTAGAGCCCTCACCCAATCAGGAAACAAAAATATGCCCTATTGGACCTTTTTCCACAGAGCAACACAGCTCTGAAATCCTGCATTCACAGATGAGCCAGAGCATAACAAAATTGAAAATGCATTTGCTGATTAAATTTCCAGCAGCAAAAAAACCTGCGGTGATTTGGGAATGAGTCTCTGATATTCTATGGGGTGTCCTCTCGCTCAGCCCCTGGCAGAATCTGTCCTAGGTCACACGGCACCTCTAGAAATGGGACCCCTTGAGAAATCCAGACTAGGGGCATTGTGGTTTTAACACTCCAAGCTCACTTTGATTGTCAGATTTCTGAGTAGCTTGAATATCCCAAGGTGGAGTAAAGGTAGATGTAGGGGAGGGGTTCCCAAGCCACCTAGTGCTCCCTGCCCTACAGCATCATCACTGAATCACCCCTACAGCCCAGCTGAGTCCTCTGTTGCACTACAGAACGTCTGCAAATGGAAACAGCTTCCAGCCTTTACCCTTCACTTCACATTTTAAATATAGTGAAACCACATTTTAAATAACATACCCAGTTCCTGCTAGAAGGGGAGCCGCTGACATTAGAGGTCTTCACCCTAAAGGACAAGGAGTCATCGGAGAGGTTGCATGGGCAGCAGGCAGTCTCTGTTCAGACAGGGAGGCAGGTGTCTTTATGAAGCATGCCAGCACATTCCCTTTGAGGGTCACTTGACCACAAGGGAACCTCAGCCGCTTGGTTTTTGTGCACCAGCTTTAACCCTCATCACAGCCAATGGCCAACTACAAGAGGCAAAATCACAGGGGACGTGTGGTGATACTCCCAACTAGACTTCAGTGCCAGCCCTGATGCAGGCTGTACTCCTGGAATCCAGGCTTGTCATCACTGTTCGTATGATTCTGATTAGTCACATGGCTACCTTGAGGGTGGCCGAATGGTAACGATAATGCTGTCACAGCTGTGATCTTGCTGAAATAAAATAGAATAAATAAATTAATTGTGACAGGTTGGATCACAGAAACCCCGTTGGGGCTGCCAACTGATGTGCCAATACTTCTTCTGCCCCTGCTTTCCCTGCTAGCTTGGGACTCCAGAGCCCTGCCTGGTTGTGCCAGACACGCTTGCCAGCCACAAACACAAGCCCAGGTCTGAGCCCTGTCCCACAAACTGCAAGCTCAACTGAAAGCAGCTTAAGAAGTGTTCCTGTCTTTAACACTCAGATGCCCAACTCCCAGTGGGGTCCAAATCCCAAATAAATCTGTTTTACCCTGTATAAAGCTTATTGTTCACCCTCTATAACACTGATAGAGAGATATGCATAGCTGTTTCCGCGCCCCCCTCCCGTATTAATACATTCTCTGGATTAAATAATAGGTAAAAAGTTATTTTATTAAATACAGAAAGTCGGATTTAAGTGGTTCCAAGTAATAGCAGGCAGAACAAAGTGAATTACCAAGCAAAATAAAATAAAACATGCAAGTCTATGCCTAATACAGTAAGAAAACTGAATACAGATAAAACCTCACCCTCAGAAGTGTTCAAGTAAGCTTCCTTTTACAGACTAGTCTCCTTATAGTCTGGGTCCAGGAATCACCCACACAGCCCGTGATTACTGTCCTTTGTTCTAGTTTCTTTCAGGCAGCTTCTCCACCCCCAAGGATATCTCTTGAGACAGCTGAAGACAAAATGGAGGGGTCTCCCAGGGGCTTAAGTAGACTTTCTCTTGTGGGTGGAGACCCCCTTCTCTCTTCTATGCAAAGTCCAGCTCCAAGATGGAGTTTTGGAGTCACATGGGCAAGTCACACGTCCATTCATAACTCAGTTTTTACAGGCAGCAGCTATTGTTCACATGCTACCTTGAATGTGCTCCAGTAGACTTCTTATGTGTCTTGGAGCCTTCCAAGATCCATTGTCCATTAAGTGTTTCTTGATTGGGCACTTAACTTGCACATTCCTCTCTAAAGAAGCAGACAAAATGCCTTACTAAGACCTACTTAAAATCAGACAAGTACACAGCCAATATTCATAACTTCAAGTACAAAAATGATAGATGCATACAAATAGGAGGAATGTATTCAGTAGATCATAACCTTTACAGAGATATGTTACATGGCATATGAAGCATAAAACATATTCCAGTTATGTCATATATAAATTCATAAGCATATTCCCATAAAGCATTATGGGGTGCAATGTCACAGTAATAATAATAATAATAATAAATAATAAAATACAGCCAGATTTCTCCCCAGTCGCCCCCTTTCCTGCATTAGAAACCCAGGGTGCAGGCCAGGGATGCGAGATTCCACAAGTGTCCTTACATGGAAATTTCCCCGAATCATTCCAGGAGGTCAGGTCCCTTCCGTTCTCCATGAGGAATGAAAATGGGATCCAGGAACAAGGGATCCCCATAGTTATGCACAGATCTCAGTGATCCACTGGTAGCAAGGCCCACCCTCCCACAATCTCTGTGCCTCCCAAACTGCGGTAGGAGCCTCTCCAGCACCCTGCTAGCACAGTGTTAGGATACAGATATTCAGGCCTGTCTGTAAAGGCCTCTACTCTAAGAATTTAGGTGTATTCTAATCACTTGGCTAGTTCTAGAGGTATAAAAGAAAGAATGAAAATCACTGTCTGCTGGTGTAAGGCCCTTCTCTTACTGTGACAGTCTGAGGCCCTGTTCTTAGGCTAAGGCCTTTGGCTAAGCAGCAGAGGCAGCCATAAGCTAGGAAGCGACCGGTCACATCCTCACATTCCAAACTAGTCACATTGAAATAAGGTGCTATTGGGCTGTTAGGAATACAATCCTGTCCTGATAATGCCTATCCCCTCCAGAGAAAGGGATGTGCCTAGAAAATGTAAAAGGAAACTTAGCTTGATAGCATCCTGTCTGGCAAGAACTCACTTATCAATACTGGGATGTGAAATCCTCACTTCTATATTGTTTTGTCATTATAGTTCCCACTTTGCTATTGTTTGTCTGTATAATCTCTGTCTGGTTCTGTGATTGTTCCTGTCTGCTGTATAATTAATTTTGCTGGGTGTAAACTAATTAAGGTGGTGGGATATAATTGGTTACATAATCATGTTACAATATGTTAGGATTGGTTAGTTAAATTTCAGGAAAATGATTGGTTAAGGTATAGCTAAGCCGAACTCAAGTTTTACTATATAGCCTGCAGTCAATCAGGAAGTGAGGGAGTGGATGTGTGGGTGGGGGAGATGGGAACAGGGAATGGGGGTAAGGAAATTAGAATCATGTTTTGCTAAAGGGGGAAATGGGAACAGGGAATGGGGGTAAGGAAATTGGAATCATGTTTTGCTAAAGGGGGAGATGGGAACAGGGAATGGGGGTAAGGAAATTGGAATCATGTTTTGCTAAAGGGGGAGATGGGAACAGGGAATGGGGGTAAGGAAATTGGAATCATGTTTTACTAAAGGGGGAGATGGGAACAGGGAATGGGGGTAAGGAAATTGGAATCATGTTTGGCTAAGGGCAGGAATGGGAACAAGGACACAGGTGTAAGGCTCTGTGGTGTCAGAGCTGGGAAGGAGGACACTAAGGAAGGAAACTGGAATCATGCTTGCTGGAAGTTCACCCCAATAAACATCGAATTGTTTGCACCTTTGGACTTCGGGTATTGTTGCTCTCTGTTCATGAGAGAAGGACCAGGGAAGTAAGCGGGTGAAGGAATAAGCCCCCTAACACACAGGCTCATCAGAGATGTGCTACCAGGGGCACATCAGCCACAGCAGCCACTGCCTGCAGGAACTGCTGAAGAGGCATTGTACAGGGTGGAGGGAGCTGCACAGAGATGGGAAGGCTGGGTAGACTAGCTGAGGGGCACAATACCCCAGCCCTAGACTGGTCTGGAGGTTTTGACCTTTCCATGATCAGAGTGCAGCCTGAGACTCCGTCAGTGCAACCTTCATTTACATTATGAGGAAGAGGCAGATGAAAAGCCTCCAATTTCTCTCGGGGATCCAGGCAGCTGCAGGTGGGCAAAGTCATGGCAGCTGAGCTTTCAGAGAAAAATTATCTATTTTCTATGAAAACACACCCCCAAAAATGGATGAAAAGGAAACATTTTAGTTTTGATCAACAATTTTTTTTTTGGGGGGGGGGGTACGGTTTTCCAGCCCAGCTCTATCTCAAACCAACAGCCCCGGTCGTGCTGCAGGACCACACCCCTAGGTGGCAGCACTAGCCCTGCATCAGCCTCCCGCTCTGAGCCACCTCTTAGCGTGATCATATTCCCCAAAGAGAAATCAGGAGACCCCTAGATGCTTGCACTAGGCCCCTCGCCCACTGTGACACTATCGCCCATTGCTGGAACTGTTTAGGGGTCCCCTCAGGCTTCAGGAGGCTGTCACTTGCAGCTGGAATGCTGCCTTCCCCACCCCCCAGGTCTGCCTGATCCCCTGCGAGGGGCTGGCATCTCCACTCACCTCCCCCGAACATTTCTCTACTCTCCCCTTCCCCACTTTTTGGAGAGAAGTAGGCATTTGTCAGATTTGCTGTTGATAACTGATCAAGTCAGCAAGAGCAACAACACAAATGCCTCCTTTTGGAAAAAAAAGGTCATGTCGGATGGGACAGGGCTTAAAAAGGGGATTGTCCTGGCCAAAGTGGGATGTATGGTCACCTTACCACGGACATCGCCTAGGTTGGCTACATCAGCTCTATAACAGAGAAGCCTGTGGAGAAGGCTTGTCTGCAGCAGCCCATCAACCAGTGGAACAATATAAGAACATAAGAATGGACATATGGATTCAGACCAATGGTCCATCTAGCCCACTGTCCTGTCTTCTGATAGTGGTCAGTGCAGCTGCTTCAGATGGAAGGAACAGAACAGGTCAAATGTCTCCTCCCTTCCTCTGGCAGTCAGAATTTAGAGACACCCACAACATGAGGCTGCATCCCTGACCATCTTGGCTAATAACCATTGATGGACCTATCCTCCATGAACTTACCTAATTCTTTTTTGGACCCAGTTATAGTTTTGGCCTTCACAAATTCCCCTGGCAATGAGTTCCACAAGCTAACTGTGTGTTGTATGAAGAAATACTTCCTTTTGTTTGTATTAAACCTGCTACTCATTAACTTCATGGGTGATCCCTGGTTGTTATGTTTTGTGAAGGGGTAAATAACATTTCCTGATTCACTTTCTCCACACCTCTCATGATTTTATAGACCTCTATCATATCCCCCCTAGGTCAGCTATTTTCCAAGCTGAAAAGTTTGAGTCTTTTTAATCCCTCCTCATATGGAAGCTGTTCCATGCCCCCAAACATTTCTGTCGTCCTTCTCTGTACTTTTTCACTTCTAATATATATATATTGAGTGACCAGAACTGCACAAAGTATTCAAGGTCTGGGTGTAGCATTTTTTATATAGAGGCAATATGATATTTTTTTCAATTATTAACTTTGCCTTTCCTAATGGTTCGTAATATTCTGTTTGCTTTTTTTTTTTTTGACTGCTGATGAACACTGAGTTCATGTTTTCAGAGAACTATCCACAATGACTCCAATATCTCTTTCTTGAGTGGTAACAGCTAATTTAGACCCCCTCATATTATATGTATAGGTGGGATTATGTTTTCCAATGTGTATTGCTTTGCACTTATCAACACAGAATTTCATCTGCTGGTTTGTTGCCCATTTACCCAGTTTTGTGAGATCCCTTTGAAATTCTTCATAATCTATTTTGGACTTGAGGCAATCATGAGAAGATCATGAGGCAAAAGACACTGCCCTACTCACTCTGGAATGGGTGTCCTGCTCACAGTTTTATGTTAATGAATCCAGCTTGTGACATTTTCCCTAATTAATGTTGGGTGACTTCTCTCCTTTCATTAAAAGTTTCTTTTCTATACTCAGACTCTGTGCTTACGAGTGGGGAAGTATTTTCTCTCAGAGGCACCTGGGGTGGGTGTGCAAATTTCCAAGGTTACTGGGTGGCGGCTTGAGCCGCTTCTGTGTTGTATTGTTGAAAAGGATCCACTAGACATTGAGCTCGGCCCTGGCTCCTGCCAGCTCCACCTGGCAGAACGGCAACACCTGTCAAGCTCTATCCTAAAATCAGCTGGGTTGGCCTCCAAATGCTCCTGTTGGGAGGCTGTCCCAGAACCTCCCTCATCAGATCAGAAACCTCCTTCTCCTTTCCAGCCTGAGTTTAGTCC
The DNA here is from genome assembly GCF_965152275.1 of Natator depressus. Lineage (NCBI taxonomy): Eukaryota > Metazoa > Chordata > Testudines > Cheloniidae > Natator > Natator depressus. The sequence goes on from NC_134234.1 coordinate 6,509,714, forward strand.
TGGCGAGTTTCTCCCCATTTGTTCTTATGCCAGCACTGTCCTTTAGCTTCAGGAGCTCATCTCCCGCCCTAGTGTTTGCTCCACCGATGTCTTTACAGAGCAATTTGATCCCCACTCAGCCTGCCTTGTGTTAAGCTAAACCAGCCAAGCTCATCCAGTCTCCCCGTAAAACAGGCTCTCATTGCCCTGACCATCCTAGGAGCCCTTCTCTGCACTGTTCCATTCTGAATTCTTTTTTTGCTTGTTTTGCTTGACACATTCTAGGATGTCATTTGCCTTGTTCACAGCCGCATCACATCAGTGGCTCATAGTCATCCTAGGAATGTCTAATGCACCCAGGTCATACTCCTCTGTCGTTTCCAACTTACTCTTTGCTGTATAAACTTGGATGTAGTGAGTAGAAGTAGGGAAGATTGAGAGCTGACTTGATAACCGTGTACAAGCACTTTCACGGGGACAAAATACCAGCTAGCTCTTTAATCTAGCAGGGAAAGTTTTATAACAAGAAGCAATGGCTGGAAACTGAAGCCTGACAAATTAAATTTGGAAATGAGGCACACATTTTTAACAGTGAGGGTGCTGAACCAGTGCAATAGACTCCAAATTCCTGGAAGATACCCTTTAGATGAACAAAAGTTTTGCACTACTCAAACACAAATCACTGGGCTCAGTATGGGGGTAAAAGGGTGAAATTCTGCAGCTTGTGCTATACAGGAGGTCAGACTCACTCTCTTCCGTTTGGCTCGTCTGACCAGAGCCACACAGTCACCACCAGCCTCCTTAAAACAAGTAGTTTTATTAGCAAACAGCACAAAGCATTAAAAAAAATATAGTTTTAAAATAACGGGCAGCTGTCACACATCCACACTCATCGGTCTCATGTCTCATCTGTCTCATCACTGCAAGCTAAGTTCGACAGGCTTTGCTCTGGACATAGAGAAACAGAACTGGCCCAACTTATATTCTTCCGAGAAGCCAGGGAGCTCTGGGGGCCCAGCCTAGTTTCCCTCTGTCTCTGAAAGCATCTTCCCCTCTGTTTGCCCCTGTCGCGAGGAGGCATGGCCTCCCTCCGAGAGTGACAAGTAGGAACCACAACACGCCCGCTGGTGGGCCAAACCAGCAGGGGCACATCCGTAGCTCAATTGGTCTGGAGCCACCACAGGAGAGAGACATATCCTGCCTGCTGCTGGAACCTGCAGAGGAGCTGCCGGGGCCGCCTCCTGAGGACTGGCCACAGTTCCCTGGGCCGCCGGCCAACTGAGACACTGAGGAGCTGTTGGGGTTGCCGCCTATGCATTGGCCAGCATTCCCCAAGATGATGGGCGCAGGTACACCTGAGTAGGAGAGCAGGAATCAGCCCAGGGAAACCAGGCAACTGTCTGGTTGGGAAGTAGCCTGATACAAGGACAGTGTGTTGCAGATGGATTCTCGCTGACCCAGGGCCCTTAGCTGGGAGACAGTGGAGTTGGGCAGGCCCACATCCCCCCCTGCCACCTCACCCTGAGGGTGGCAGTACTCCCCCTCCTCAGGCCCCATTGCCTCATTCTCCAGCCCCTAGACTTTATTGGTGCTCACCCTTACCTGGGCCACTACACTACTTAGCCTCTCTGCCTTCATTACAGGCCAGAGCCTACCCATTGCTTTCCTGTCCTGCCCTTACTGAGCCTGGGGATCATGGACTGCTTAGCCGCTCTGCCCTGATTGCAGGATTGAGCCCACTCATTGGTTACTGCCCCACTCTGGCTGAGGGCCTGGGGCTCAAAGATGACGTAATTGCTCTGTCCTGCGCGCACGTCATAGCCCACCTATCTGTTGGGTGCCATACTGTTCTGCTTGGCCATAGGACTGGAACACAAGGTGTAGCTTATTCCCTGCTTTTTGAGCTCACCTTTACAGGTATGCAACAGAGAAGAGACTGACAAGGAGGGACGGCAAAACAGCTTACAGACCCTTTCTTGTGAAGCAGCCTTCTCTCAAAGACTCCCTGTGTGAGCCTGGGCCCAGTCACTGTAGTGCTCAGCTGTGTCCGTGTTTCAGGGCCAAGGTGTAAAGCTGATCTTCACCCTCAGACTGCTTTCTCCCAGCCACACCATCTAAGATGAGGCCCCCTTGGCCATTGCTCAATTGTTTGGCAGTTACACCCATTCAGCCTCTATAGCTGCAACAACCAGTCTGGTGACTGTGCTGAAACCCCTGGCATCCCAGGGACAATTCTACACTCTCTTCAGAAATCCACTACCTACCCCTCACTATCACCATGGAGCACCCCCACATCTGCCACAGGCACTAAGGGGCTGGAGACATGGGGCTTCCCAGAAGCCAGCTGTCACAGGAGGCTGTGGTAAGAGGCCTTTTACAGACAAATGTCTGAGGTGTTGGTCTGTGGAACCCTGACACCGCCCTGAGCTTAGGGTCTTGGACTATCTGAGCACCTGGAAGGTCTTTATCCTCCTGCCACCGCTGTGAGGCTATTTCCCACCTGTGCAGAGGCTCAGAGACAGCCAAGGGCTTGCCCATGGTCACACATGGAAAGGGAATCAAACCCAGCAGTCCTGTGTCGGAGAGCAGTGCCCGGACCACAGGACCAGCCTTCGAGCCATCTGAGCTGTGACTGGCCTGGCTGGATTCTCTGCTGCACCGCCAGATCGCCACGCCGGTGCTTCAGAGAGTGGGGATGGCAAAGAGCCAGTTACAGGGATTGATTCACTGGCCAGTTCTCCCCCCTGCATCAGCAGAGTAGCCTGGGGATTGGGCTGACCTCTGCCTAGTGGTAAAGGCTTCCAAGAGCACAGGACACTCCGGCCAAGTCCTTGCAGACGGGTATCACCCCAGAGTGCCCCCTTGGGGACTGAGATAGCCCTACAGGAATCCTGCCCTTCCCTTTAAGGTCCTTGTATTGACTTACTCTCAGCCTGGAATACTTAAGAGATCACTTTGTGGGGTCACATTAATTCAGTCTCCTCCAAAACACAGCCTCTCCTACCCTCCTTTACTCAAGAGCTCCACCACCACCCTGCTTTCTGAGGTCTGCATCGGTTCAGGCTTGCCACACCCACTACTCCATCTCTTCCCCTGAGGCCCTCCCCCTACCCCACTTCTTCCCTAAACGCCCTGCCCCTTGTTCCTCCCCTTCCCCTGAGGCTCCAGCCCCCAGCCATGTCAGAGCTAGTCTGTGGTAAGAGCTGCTCAGGGATCCCAAGGCCCTGTGGGGAGCTCCGGACTCTCCACCTTTCCTGGATTTTAAGTTCTGGGGGTCGGGGACACAGGCTGGGGGCTTTTCTTGGTCCTACAGTGAACCGCCAAGGGCATGTGGAGGGTTTGGGTCTCCTCAGAGTGCTCTGGATCCTTGGGCAACTCACACCATGGCCCAGCTCTGGCTTCTGGTCTGGAGAGGGTGAGGAGCCTTCACCAGTGAGGGGGACCAAGGGGTGGGGTCTTGGGGGAAGATATGGGGCAGAGGGAGGGGGGCCTTATAGGAAGAGGAAGAGTAGGGGATGAGGCCTGAAAGAGAGAGGCAGTGGGGACGGTGCTCCTGCATGTGTCCCGCTTTTGCCTTTTGAAAAGATGGTCACTCTAGACTGAATGGGCTGGGCTGGGAGTTGAGCTAAACATGCCTCTGCGGGGGAGTTGAGGAATATTTCCAACCATTTTCATTCCAGCACAAATGGATGGCGGGAGAAGGAAATCTGGGCTGAGTCTCTTTCCAGGGCTCCTGTCTGTCAGACCCTCACTCACACACATAGCTCTGCTCTGCCTCAGTGAGAAGGGGGCTCAGCACATGTGTGGTGTGCAGAGCCATCAACGGGGCTGGCGGGAGAGGGGGAAGGTGCCTGAATAGCTGCTCCTGGGGCTCCTCCATTAATCATGTGTCTGACACGACTCAATCACAATCACCTGGCTGAGGACGTAGGGGAAGGATGGGTGACCATTCCCTTTCTATAGCCCCTGTCCACAGTTGGTGCAGTGCTCATGGATCACACAGCACCCAGAGGACTCAGAAAGCACCAGGACTGCGACTACAGAATAGCTCTGCAGCTTTTTTCGTGGCCCATGGATGTTTAACCGAAGACAATGGGATATTGACAGGCCAGGTGTAATGGGAAACAACACCCACATCCCTTCTCTTTATTGAATGTATCGACAGGAATTCTGAGGTCAGAGCAGCCACTGATTCAGGATATTTATGGGCCAACATGCAACCAGTCCCCTGGCTCTCCACGAACACAGTCACTTTGTAAATCCTGCTGCCGCCTTGGTCTCTTTCACTCAGTGCGCTCTCCTCCCTCACCAGGCCCTGTCCCACTGCTCCAGGCCTTAGACCGTGTCTGAACATCTCTCTACACAGTGAAGATCAGTAGCTCATGTCTTCTCAGATGTAAGGGTCCAGGATGGAATAGGTGGCCATGGCCCTTGTTTTTCATCTCTTGTTTCACCAGCGCTGGAGCCAGCTGATGAACTGACCCTTCACTTTTTGAATGCCCTGATTATCCTTGTACGGAGGTGCTTGCTTTTCATGCTGTACACAATTGGGTTCATCATAGGTGGGACCAGCAGGTAGATGTAGCCCATGAGAATCTGAAGCAAGGGAGAAGAGCTATTCCCGAATCTCTGTACTATGGACAAACCAATCCCTGATATGTAGAAGAGGAGGACAGCAGAGAGGTGGGAGACACAGGTGCTCAGTGCCCTGACGCTCTCCGCATGGGAGGCAATATTCAGCACTGTTTTCAGAATCATCACATAAGATAGGAGGATGAGCAGCAAGTCCAATGTCACTGTGGAGACTGTGACAAACAAGCCATAGATGCTGTTGACTCTGATATCCGAACAAGCCATCTTCATGACCTCTTGGTGCAGGCAGTAGGAATGGGAGAGGACATTGGCTTGACAATATCGGAACCGTTTCAGGAGAAAGGGCAGTGGGAATACTACAGCCACCCCTCTTAGCACAAACACGAGCCCCATCTTGGTTATTCTCGGCAGGGTTAAGATGGAAGCATATCTCAGTGGGTTAGAGATCGCAACAAAGCGGTCAAAAGCCATCAACAAGAGCACCGAGGATTCAATGAAAGTAAGAGAGTGGATGAAGAACAGCTGGGCAAAACAGGCATCGAGGCTGATCTCCCTAGAGTTAAGAAAGAATATGCCCAGTGTTGTTGGCATGGTGGCTATCGATAAGCCAAGGTCTGTGACGGCCAACATGGAAAGGAAAATGTACATGGGCTCGTGGAGACTTGGATCTCTTTTTATAATGAAAAGAATTACTGAGTTTCCTACTATAGAAATAACATACATTAAGCAGAAGGGGACAGATATCCAGAGATAGACGTCTTCCTGCCCATGTATCACAGTGAGAAAGAACACTTCAGAGCTGAATTTGGTGTCATTGACAGCTGACATAATGTACTGGGAGGTCCGAGTAGTTTTGAACCTTTCCTCCTGAAAGGAAAAACAACAGGAAACTAGATGATATTTAACAATCAGTTTTTAAGGTCAGGTTTGACAAAGCCCTGGCTGGGATGATTTAATTGGGGATTGGTCCTGCTTTGAGCAGGCGGTTGGACTAGATGACCTCCTGAGGTCCCTTCCAACCCTGATATTCTATGATTCTATGAATCAATCTTTCTGCTCCCAGTGCAACTCTAGAGAGTCCCAGGAGCTCAAGGAAGATCAGCAAAAAAACTTAATATTGGATTTACACCACATATAAGAAGACAAGCATTCCCTGACTGGGTCAGACCTGCAGTCCATCTAGCCCATTATCCACTGGCCAGTTCCAGATGCTTCAGAGGAAGCCAGAGGAAGCCCTGTAATAGAAAGCTATGAGATAACCTGCTCCCAGGGAATCTTTTCCCCTGACACCCACTAATTACACATATTTTCTTGTGTTAATCAGGCAGGTTTATTGTCTTTCCAAAAAAATTTAAAACAATCCTCACTAATGTAATTGGATTTTCTGGTTACCCATATAAACATAGAGTTCCTCTTTGAATCCTACTAAACTCTTGGGTCCATTGACAACTTGTGGCTGGGAGTTGTGCAGTCTCCTTGAGCCCTGTGTAATTTTACAATTGTGACCTTCCCGCAGACACCTTTCCTGACCCTCCGCTTCTGAGTGTAGCCCATTGTATCATGCAATGAGAAGTGCATGGTGAAATCTTTCATTGTACTTATCTGCCCTGCATTGAAGCTATTTATAAAAATGGTTAATTGCCTCATTATATAGTTTTTATTTTCTCTACTCCTGAGAGTCCAAATTATGCCACTGCCTCTTTGCAGCACCTGGGATGAATTCTCAGGGCCAGGTTCTGATTTTAATAACAAGTGACTTCAACTGCGTCACTCCAGATTTACATGTGTAAATTCGATCAGAACCAGGCTCTATTAACTTTCCCTTACCAAATGCTACCGGTGATACTCTCTGACCCCCAAGAATCCCTCCAAGAGAAGTTGAAGTGCTTTGCCCAGCCAACATTGAAAGAATTCAGAGAGTTCAATCATCCTACAGGCTTCTTTTCATCCGCACAGGACCTACATCCTCTCCCCATGCAAGGGTCTGTAGATATCTGGCAAGTTACAAGCTAACACAGACAGTTACTTCAGCCAGATGGGGGAGACATCCCAAATGGCTGAATAGTGCAAACACTAGGTTTGTACTAATATCCAGCTGAGTGTCCTAGTTACTTCAACCATGCCCGTGTAAGAGGTGATATGTGTAAGTTACATACAACCACTATTACCAGTTGGACAGGCAGAACTGCAGGGTCTCAATGCAAGGATGAGACAATGGTGTAGGGAAGAGAGATTTAGGTTTATTAAGAACTGGGGAAACTTTTGGCAAAGGGGAGCCTCTACAGGAAGGATGGGCTCCGCCTAAACCAAAAATGGAACCAGATTCCTGGAACTTAAAATGAAAAAGGTTGTGGAGAAGTTTTTGAACTGAGGGCTACGGGTGTGATGACAGGTGTACAGAAGCATGTGGTTTGGACAGAGACATCTGTTTGGGGAGGATTAATTAAAGGAGATTCCCTATGTCACAGTAAGGAGGAGAAGATGAACGATGATAAAATATGGGTAGGATCTGATGAGAAACAGTCAATTACATCATGTTATGGCAGACAGCTAAAAAGTGACCATTTTAAGTGTTTATATGCACTGGCTAGAAGTCTAAATAATAAAATGGGTGAAGTAAATTCCTCGTATAAAATGAGGATATTGATATAATAGGCATCACTGAAGTTAGGTGGAATGAGTATAATCAATGGGACACAATAATAACAGGATACAAAAAATATCGGAAGGACAGATCAGGTCATGCTGGTGGGGGAGTGGCACTATATGTGAAGGAAAGGATTGAATCAAATGAAGTAATAATCTTAAATGAACCAAACGGTACCATAGAATCTCTATGGATAGTAATTCTATGCTTGAATAATAAGAATATAGAAGTAGGAAATATACCATAAACTGCCTGTCCAGGATGGTGATAGTGACTGTGAAATGCTCAGAGAGATTAGAGAGGCAATAAAAATAATAAAAAAAACCCCTCAATAATAATGGGAGATTTCAACTATCACCGCATTGACTGTGTACATGTCACCTCAGGACATGATGCAGTGATCAAGTTTCTTGACAACTTAAAGGACTGGTTCTTGGAGCAGCTAGTCCTGGAAACCACATGAAGAGAGGCAGTTCTTGATTTCGTCCTCAGTGGGGCACAGGATCTGGTCCAAGATGTAAATATAGCTGGACCACTTGGTAATAATGACCATAATATAATTAGATTTAACATCCCTATGGCAGGGAAAACACCACAGCTGCCCAACACTGTAGCATTTCATTTCAGAAAGGGGGACTACACAAAAATGAGGAAGTTAGTTAAACAGAAATTAAAAGGCACAGTGCCAAAAGTGAAATTCTTCCAAGCTGCATGGAAGCTTTTTAAAGACACCATAATAGAGACTCAACATGAATATATACCCCAAATTAAAAAAAACATAATAAGAGAACAAAAAAAGAGCCACCGTGGCTAAACAACAAAGTAAAAGAAGCAGTGAGAGGCAAAAAGGCATCCTTTAAAAAGTGGAAGTTAAATCCTAGTGAGGAAAATAGAAAGGAGCATAAAACCTGGCAAGTGAAGTGTAAAATTATAATTAGGAAGGCCAAAAATGAATTTGAAGAACAGCTAGCCCAAGACTCAAAAAGTAATAGCAAAAAATTCTTTAAGTAAATCTGAAGCAGGAAGCCTGCTAACCAATGGGGCCACTGGATGATCAAGTTGCTAAAGGAGCACTCAAGGATGAGAAGGCCATTGAGGGGAAACTAAATGAATTCTTTGCATCAGTCTTCACAGCTGAGGATGTGAGGGAGATTCCCAAAACTGAGCCATTCTTTTTAGGTGAGTACTATGAGGAAATGTCCCACATTCAGGTGTCGGTTAGAGGATGTTTTGGAACAAATTGATAAACTAAACAGTAATAATTCACCAATACAAGATGGTATTCACCCAAGAGTCATGAAGAAAGCCAAATGTGAAATTGCAGAACTACTAACTGTGGTTTGTAACCTATCATTTAAATCAGTTTCTGTACGAAATGTTTGGAAGATAGCTAATGTGATGCCATTTTTTTTAAAATGACTCCAGCGGTGATTGTGGAAATTACAGGCCGGTAAGCTTGACCTCAGTACCAGGAAAACTGATTGAAACTATAGTGAAGAACAGAATTGTTAGACACATAGATGAGCATAATGTGTTGGGGACGAGTCAACATAGTTTTTGTAAAGGAAAATCCTGCCTCACCAATCTACTAGAATTGTTTGAGAGGGTCAACAAGCATGGGGACAAGGGGTACCAGTGGGTAGAGTATACTGAGATTTCCAGAAAGCTTTTGACAAGGTCCCTCACAAAAGGCTCTTAAGCAAAGGAAGCAGTCAGGGAATAAGAGGGAAAGTCCTTTCATGGATCAGTAACTGATTAAAAGATAGGAAACAAAGGGTAGGAATAAATGATCAGTTTTCAGAATGGAGTAAGGTAAGTAATGGTGTCCTCCGGAGTTTGTACTGGGACCAGTACTATTCAAAACATTCATAAGTGATGTGGAAAAGGGGGTAAAGAGTCTGGTGTCAATATTTGCAGATGATTCAAAACTACTCAAGATAGTGAAGTCCAAAGCAGACTGTGAAGAGTTACAAGGCAACTCACAAAACTGGGTGACTGGGCAACAAAATGGCAGAAAAATTCAATGCTGAGAAATGCAAAGTAATATATTGGAAAACATAATCCCAGCTGTACATATAAAATGATGGGGTCTAAATTAGCTGTTACCACACAAGAGAGAGATGTTGGAGTCATTGTGTATTGTTCTCTGAAAACACTCACTGAATGTGCATCAGTAGTCAAAAAAGCGAACAGAATGTTGGGTATCATTAAGGTAATAAACCAGAAAATATCATATTGCCTCTATATACATCCATGGTATATCCACATCTTGAATACTGTGTGCAGATGTGATCGCCCCATCTCAAAAAAGATATACTGGAATTGGAAAAGGTTCTGAAAAGGGCAACAAAAATTATTAGGGGTATGGAACAGCTTCTGTATGAAGAGAGATTAATAAGATTGGGTCTTTTTAGCTTGGAAAAGAAAGGACTAAGGGGGAACAGGAGAGAAGTGTATAAAATCATGATTGGTGTGGAGAAAGTGAATAAGGAAGTGTTATTTACTCCTTCTCATAACACAAGAACGATAGGTCACCAAATGAAATTAATAGGAGCAGGTTGAAAACAAACAAAAGGAAATATTTTTTCACACAACGCACAGTCAACCTGTGGAACTCCTTGCCAGAGGATGTTGTGAAGGCCAAGGCTATAAAAGGGTTAAAAAAAGAACTAGATAAATTCATGTAGGATAGTTCCATCAATAGCTATTAGTCAAGATGGGCAGAGATGGTGTCCCTAGCCTCTGTTTGCTAGAAGCTCGGAATGGGTGACAGGAGATGATTACCTTTTTTTATTCGTTCCCTCTGTGGCACCTGGCATTGGCCACTTTTGGAAGACAGGATACTGGGCCAGACGGACCTTTGGCTTGACCCAGTATGGGTGATCTTATGTTCGTATGTTCTGAATTTAAGTATTAGAAAGAGCTTCTGGTCAGATTCTCGGAGACAGTATTATACTACTATTCTCTAAACAAAGAGTTAATTGCACAAACCCATTGCAAACAGTATGTGAAATACTTCTCAAATATTTTCTAAAGCAAAAGTCATCACATTTGCACATCTATACTTTAGTACACACATGTCAACCCATTCTTTCCCTCTGATCTTCTCTCAGAGATGATTTTTCACGTTGGAGTGGGACTTAAAATGTAGTGCCTGTCATCTGGATTTCATCACAACCTGAAAAGATCCCAGTATCTCAGCCCTCACTCAGGCACTTATCAGAGAACAAAAGTCTAGTAGTTCCTCTGTCCCTGGGTTAATAGCTGACTGGTTCTCCTCAGGTTCTGTTCTGTCATTCTGCAGCCTGTACCCGGAGTGGTAACAGGCATTGGGATCACTACGGAAAATATTCCTTTTCTGAGCTCTCACTCTCTAATACAGTTGTTTTGAACCTTTTTTTCATTTGCAGAGCCCTAATACATTTTGAATGGAGGTAGACATAGTCTGGAGACCCCCCCAGTGGCCCACCGACTACATGTTGAAAACCACTAGTCTAGTACATAATAACCACAACACCTGTTATTCAGTCACAAATAGGGATTGCATTAAGTGCATTTCAATGTCAGATCCATGTGGAACTTCATTTCCCACAGGAAAATCGTCTATTGCTCTCTGACTGTCTCTGTCCTGTATTCATAAAATCCATACCACCCAGGAACGACATTGGGTCAGGCATGGAGCTGAGCTGCCATAACGAATGTGTACATTAAACCCAGTTCTTGGGATGTTTCCTGTAGGGATATATTGGGTTAATAGCAGGCTGCTGGAAAACAAGCAGGAAGAGAAGGAACAACTCAAGAAAAGCCATCGCTCAGTCAGCACTTCAGGGAGGTTGAGAGACAACACCGGAGCTACAAGCTGAGAAGAGCCTATTTCTAGGCTCAAGCCATATTACACAGCTTGTTTTGCCAGTGCTGGGAGTGTGTCCAGAGCTGGGGCAGCTGTTGCTGGGAAGCTCTTCAGGCTGACAGACACCGATATGGTGGGGAAGTCTCAAGGCCCTCGGCCTGCCTGGGTCCCCATCAGAGTCCGAGGGCTTGGGGTCAGAGACGTGTACAGACTGCTGTTTGAAAACTAGGTCAGTTAATTCATCGCAGTTAACTCATGCGATTAAGACAAAAAATTAATCTCAATTAATCACAATTTTAATCACACTCTTAAACAATAATAGAATATCAACTGGAATTTATTAAATATTTGGGATTTTTTTCTACATTTTCAAATATATTGCTTTCAGTTACAACCCAGAATACAAAGTGTACAGTGCTCACTTTACATTATTATTTTTATTACAAATATTTGCACTGTCAAAAGACAAACAAAATAATATTTTTCAATTTACCTCCTACAAGTACTGTAGAGCAATCTCTTTTCTCATGGATGTGCACCTTACAAATGTAGGTTATATTTGTTACAGAACTGCACCCAAAAACAAAACAGTGTAAAACTTTTGAGCTTACAAGTCCACTCGGTCCTACTTCTTGTTCAGCCAATCACTAAGACAAAGAAGTTTGTTTACATTTATAGGAAATAATGCTCCCGCTTCTTATTTACAATGTCACCTGAAAGTGAGAACAAGTGTTTGCATGGCACTACTCTAGCCGGCATTGCAAAATATTTACTTTCCAGGTATGCTAAATATGTGTATGCTTTGGCCACCATTCCAGAGAACATACTTCCATGCTGATGAGGCTTGTTAAAAAAATAATGCATTAGTTACATTTGTGACTGAACTCCTTGTGGAAAAATTGTATGTCTCCTGCTCTGTTTAACCTGCATTCTGCCATATATTTGTGTTATGGCAATCTGAGATGTTGACCCAGCACACGTTGTTCATTTTAAGAACACTTTCACGGCAGATTTTACAAAACACAGAGAAGGTACCAATGTGAGATTTCTAAAGATAGCTACAGCACTCGACCCGAGGTCTAAGAATCTGAAGTGTTTTCCAAACTCTGAGAGGGATGAGGTGTGGCGCATGCTTTCAAAAGTCTTAAAAGAGCAACACTCCAATGCGGAAACTACAGAACCTGAACCACCAAAAAAGAAAATCAACCTTCTGCTGATGGCATCTGATTCAGATGATGCAAATAAACATGCTTCAATCCACATTGCTTTGGATCATTATCGAGCAGAACCCATAATCAGCATGGATGCAAGTCCTCTGGAATGGTGGTTGAAGCATCAAGGGAAATATGAATCATTTGAGCATATGGCACGAAAATATCTTGCGATGACAGTTACAAAAAATGCCATGTGAACACCTGTTCTCACTTTCAGGAGACATTGTAAATATGAAGCAGGCAGTTTTATCTCCTGCAAATGTAAACAAACTTTGTGAGTGATTGGCTGAATGACAAGTAGGGCTGAGTGGACTTGTAAAATTCTAAAGCTTTACACTGTTTTATTTTTGAGTGCAGTTATTTTTTCTACATAATACTATATTCGGTGAATTGTAAAAATAAGTGAATTGAAAAATACTATTTCTTTTGTTTCTTTTTTACAGTGCTCATATCCACAAGAAAAAATAAATATAAAGTGCGCACTGTACACTTTGTATTCTGTGCTGTTATTGAAATAATTATATTTGAGACAGTAGAAAATAGCCAAATATATTTAAATGAATGGTGGTCATCTAGCATGCGGAGACCAGAGAGGGGGAAGAGATGACAGTAGCCCTTTAGCTGTGAGGGGTATCTACAGGGCAGAGATTCTAGAGCCCTCAGCCAGTCAGGAAACAGAAATATGTTCTATTGGACCTATTACCACAGAGCAACGCAGCTCTGAATTCCTGCCTTCACAATTGAGCCAGAGAATAAAACCTTTTCAAATGAAAATGCATTTGCTGATTAAATTTTTAGGAAGAAATAAACCTGAGGTGATTTGGGAACTAGTCACTGATATTCTGGGGGGGGGGTCTCTTCTCACTCTGCCCCTGGCAGAATCGGCCCAGAGCATCTGACACCTCTAGAAATGGGAGCCCTTGAGAAATCCTGACACAGGGCATCAGGATTTGAACACTCCGAGCTCGCTTTGAATGTCAGATTTCTGTGTAGATTGAGTAGCCCACTGTGGAGCATGGGCAGATGGAGGGGAGGGGTTCCCAAGCTACCTAGCGCTGCCTGCTCTCCAGCCCCGTCACTGAGTGACCCCGACAGCCCAGCTGAGTCCTCTGCCGCTGCACAGAACATTTGAAAATGGAAACAGCTTCCAGCCTTTCCCCTTCACTTCATATTTTAAAGACAGTGAAACCTGCCAACGTACCCAATTCCTGCTAGAAGGGGAGCTGCTGACACCAGAGGTCTTCACCCTAGAGGACAAGGAGTCATTGGAGAGGTTGCACAGGCTGCAGACAGTATTTGTTCAGACAGGGAGGCAACGGTATTTATGAAGCATGTTTGCACATTCCCTTGGGGGCCACTTGGCCATCAGGGAACTTCAGCTGCTTGGCTTAGTGTGCACCAGTTTTAACCCCCATCACGGCCAATGGCAAACTGAAGGATTCCAAATCACAGGGGATGGGTGGTGATCCTATCCACTTGAACTGCAGTGTGAAGCCTGCTGAAGACTCTATTCCTGGAATCTGGGCTTGTCATCATTGTCCGTATGGTTCCAATTAGTCACAGGGCTACCTCGAGGGTGGCCAAATGGTAACGATGATGCTGTCACAGCTTTCATCTTCTGAAATAAAATAAAATAGAATCATAATAATAATAGAAGACCAGATTTCTCCTCGGCAACCCCCTTTCCTGCATTACAAACCCAGGGGGCCAGTCAGGGAAGAGAGAGCCCACAAAGCTCCCTACATGGAAATTTCCCTCAGATTGTTCCAGGAGGGGAGGTCCCTTCCCTTCTCCCTGAGGAATGAAAAGGGGGACCCAGGATCCCCAAAATTATGCATAGATCAGAGTGATCCTTTGGGAGGTAGGACCCCTCACCCGCAATCTCTGGGCCTCCATACCTGCTCTAGGACCCTCTCCAGCTCCCGGCTAGCACAGGTTCATCAGAGATGTGCTACCAGGGCCTGTCACAATATCCCACAGAGATGGGGAGAGTGATTAGTATAGCTGAAGGGCACAAATCCTCAGCAATAGACTGGCAGGGAGGTTTCAACCTTTCCATAGCCAGAGTGCAGCCATAGACTCCATCAGTGCAACCTTTTATTATGTTATGAGGGAGAGGCAGATGAAAAGCCTCCAATTTCTTTTGGGGATCCAGGCAGCTGCAGCTGGGCAGAAATATGGCAACCGAGCTTTCAGAGAAAAATGATCTGTTTTCTATGAAAATTCACCCCAAAAAATGGGTGAAAATGAAACATTTTAGTCTGGGTCAACATTTTTCGTTTGGGAGCAATCTCTCTGTTTTCTACCCCAGCTCTAGCTCAAACCATGAGCCTCCATCCTTTGTGCTACAGGACCACACCCCTAGGTAGCAGGACTAGTCCCCATATCAGCCTCCCACACTCAGAAGCCCCTGGACATTTGCCAAGGTGGCTATGGCAGCTCTATAGCAGAGGGATACCCTGGAAAAGGCTTGTCTGCAGCAGCCCATAGAGCAGTGGAATAATTTAAGAACATAAGAACGGTCATACTCGGTCAGACCAATGTTCCTTCTAGCTCAGTGTCCTGTCTTCTGACTGTGGCCCGTGCAGATACTTCTGAGGGAATGAAAAAAAAGGTCAATGATCGATTGATCCATCTGCTGTCATCTGCTCCCATCTTCTGGCAGACAGAGGTATAGACACCCAGAGCATGGGGTTGCGTCCCTCACTATCTTGGCTAATAGCTACTAATGGACCTTCATGAACTTCCCTAATTCTTTTTTAGACCCAGTTATAATTTCGGCCTTCACAACATCCCCTAGCAACAAGTTCCACAGATTGACTGTGCGTTGTGTGAGGAAATACTTCCTTTTATTTATTTTAAACCTGCTGCTCATTAACTTCATGGGTAATCCCTGGTTGTTTTGAAGGGGTAAATAACACTTCCTGATTCACTTTCTTCACACCACTAATGATTTTATAGATCTCTATCATATCCCCCTAGTCTCTTTAATCTCTCCTCTTTTGAAAACAGTTCCATATCCCTAATCATTTTTGTTCCCCTTCTTTGTTCTTTTCTAATATATCTTTTTTTGAGATGGGGTGACCAGAATTGCACAAAGTTATCAAGGTATGAGAGTATCATGGATTTATACAGAGTGGATGGAGAATAGCTGGGCAAAACAGGCATCGAGGCTGATCTTCCTAGAGTTAAACAAGAATATACCCAGTATGGTCAGTATAGTGGCTATCGATAAGCCAAGATCTGTGACGGCCAACATGGAAAGGAAAATGTACATAGGCTCATGGAGACTTGGATCTGTTTTTATAAGGAACAGAATGACTGAATTTCCTACTATCAAAATAAGATACATTAAGCAGAAGGGGATAGAGATCCAAAGATAACATCTTCTTGCCCAGGTATCCTGGTGAGAAGGAACACTGCAGGTGTGAATTTGGTGTCATTGACAGCTGACATAATGTACTGGACAGGTCTGTGGAGTTTTTACTTTTCCTTCCTGAAAGGAAAAACAACAGGAGATTAGATAATATTTCACTGGACATCATTCTCCTCTCATTGAAAGTTTAGAGTCCCCCAGGAGCTCAAGGAAAATCAGCAAAAACATAGTCTTGGATTTACACCACCGCTAGGAAGATAGGCACTGCCGGACTGGATCAGACCTGCAGCCCATCTAGCCCAGTATCCAGTGGCCAGTTCCAGATGCTGCAGAGGAAAGTGGAAGAAGCCCTGCAATAGGCAGATATGATATAACCAGCACACAGGAAAAGTTTCCCCTGACACACACTAGTTCAGGAGTTGTCATACTGGGGGTTGTGGCCCCTCAGGTGGTCAAGAGGTTACTGCATGGGAGGTCACGAACTGTCAATTCCAGCCCAAAACTCGCTTTGCCTCCAGCATTTATAATGGTGTTAAATATATTTAAAAGTTCTTAATTTATAAGGGGGGGGTTGCACTCAGAGGCTTGCTATGTGAAAGGGGTCACCAGTACAACAGATTGACAACCACTGCACTAGTTAGACATATTTTCTGGTGTAAATGAGGAAGGTTTAGAGCCCATTGAAGACTTTTTTTTTAAATATGCTAACTACTGTAATTGGATTTTTTAGTAACCCATATAAACATCCAGTCTCTCTTTGAATCCTGCTAGGTTCTTGGTCCCATTGATCTCTTCTACTGGGAGTTCCACAGCGTAATTGAGCACTCTGTAATTTTAAAATTGTGACCTTCCCACCAACACACTTTCTGGTCCATTGTATGATGACATGTATAGTAAAGTAAAGAACAAAATTGTTGACACACAGATTAACATAATTTGTTGAGGAACAGTCAACATGTATTTTTGTAAAGGGAAATCATGCCTCACCAATCTACTAGAATTCTTTGAGGGGGTCAACAACCATGTCAACCTGGGGGATCCAGTCCATACAGTGTACTTAGATTTCCAGAAAGCCTTTGACAAGGTCCCTTACCAAAGGCTCTTAAGAAAATTAAGCTGTCATGGGATAAGAAGGAAGTCATCTTATGGATTGGTAACTGGTTAAAAGATAGGAAACAAAGGGTAGTAATAAACGGTACATTTTCAGAATGGAGAGTGGTAACTAGTGGTGTTCCCCAGGGATCTGTTCTGGGACCAGTCCTATTCAACATATTCATAAATGATCTGGAGAAAGGGGTAAACAGTGAGGTGGCAAAATTTGCAGATGATACAAAACAACCCAAGATAGTTAAGTCCAAAGCAGATGGCGAAGAGCTTTAAAAGGATCTCACAAAACTGGTTGAATTGGCAACAACATGGCAGATGAAATTCAATGTTGATAAATGCAAACTAATACACATTGGAAAGCAATAATCCCAACTATATATATACAATCATGGGGTCTAAATTAGTTGGTACCATTCAAGAGAGTGGGATTGTGGATAGTTCTCTGAAAACATCCATTCAATGTGCAGCAGCAGTAAAAAGAAAAAAAAACAAATAGAATGTTGGGAATCATCAAGAAAGGGATAGATAATAAGACAGAAAATATCATATTGCCTGTATATAAATCCATTGTATGCCCAGATCTTCAATACTCTGTGCAAATGTGGTCGCCCCATCTCAAAAAAGATATATTGGAAGTGGAAAAGGTTCAGAAAAGGGCAACAAAAATGATTAGGGGTATGGAACGGCTGCCATATGAGGAGAGATTAATAAGAGTGGGACTTTTCAGCTTGGAAAAGAAACAACTAAGGGGGGATATGAGAGAGGTCTATAAAATCATGACTGGTGGGAAGAAAGTGTTATTTACTCCTTCCCATAACACAGGAACTAGGGGTCACCAAATGAATTTAATAGGCAGCAGGTTTAAAACAAACAAAAGGAAGTATTTTTTTTCACACAACACATAGTCAACCTGTGGAACTCCTTGCCAGAGGATGTTGTGCAGGCTAAAACTTTAACAGGGTTCAAGAAAGAACTAGATAATTTGAGGGAGCATAGGTCCATTAATGGCTATTAGCCACGATGGGCAGGGATGGTGTCCCTAGCCTCTGTTTGCCAGAAGCTGGGAATGGGTGAAGGGATGTGAGTCATCTGGCATTGCCCACTTTTGGAAGACAGGATACTGGGCTAGATCGACCTTTGGTCTGACCCAGTCTGGCCGTTCTTATGTTCCATGTTCTTCAATTTCTTCAGAACTCTTGGGTGAATCCCATCTGGTCATGGTGGCTTAATACTGTTTAATTTATCCGTTTGTTCTAAAACCTCCTCTCCTGATACCTAAATGTGGGACAGTACCTCAGATCTATCATCTAAAAAGAAAGACTCAGGCATGAGAATCTCCCTCACATCATGTGCAGTGAAGACCTATGCAAACAGTTCATTTAGGCTCTCCGCAACAGCCTTATCTTCATTGAGTGCTTCCTTTAGCACCTTGATCATCCAGTTTCCTGACTGACTGTTTGGCAGCATCCTGCTTCTGATGTACTTTAAAAAATTTGCTGTTAGGTTTTGTGTCATTTGCTAGTTGCTTTTCAGATCTTGTGAACTATGCATGTATTATCACCATGTCCCATTCAAAAATTGTGAGTCACACACCCAAAAAATCATGAGACTGATTTAAAAACAATGAGATTTTAAAATATACTAATGTGGGGTTCATTTACACATGCCTTTGGTTTCCGAGCCTTTGGGCTGCTTCAGATTTCCTAGCTTTTCAGCCACAGGTGACAGCCTTTGGAGACCTGAGGGTGCCCCATGCAGGATTCCAGCAATGGACGACAGCTTCACACGGGGGGCTCAAGTGAGCATCTGGGGAACATGTGCTTTTTCTTTGAGAAATGTGGTCACCCTAAGAAGCTGTTCACTGTGTGAGGATGATGCAGGGGTTGGGGGGAGGTGGCTAGTGCTACCACCTATGGTGTGGTCCTGTAACAGAAGGGACAGAGGCTCATGGTTTGAGCTAAAGCTCAGCTGGAATCCCCACCCCCACAAAAAAATTTCACCCAAACTAAAATGTTTCCTTTTCACCCATTTTTTGGGATGAGTTTTCACAGAAACTGGATCATTTTTCTCCGAAAGCTCAGCTGCCATGATGCTTCCCAGCTGCAGCTGCCTGGATTCCCAAGGGCAACTGGAGGGTTTTCATCTGACTCTTCCTTGAAACATAAATGAAGGTTGCACTGACAGAGTCTCTGGCTACACTCTGGGTATAGAAAGGTCATAAGCTCCCAACCAATCTGTGGCTGGGGTACTGTGCCCATCAGGTACTCTAACTAGCCCTCCCATCTCTGCGCAGTCCCTTCCACCCTGAACAATGCCCCTACAGCAGATCCTGGGGGCAGTGGCTACTGAGACTGGCCCCGATGGGACATCTCTGATGAACCTTGTGCTAGTCAGGAGCTGGAGAGGGTCCTAGAGCAGTTGTGGAGGCTCAGAGATTGTGGGTGGGGGGCCTGGCTACCAGTGGATCACTGAGATCTGTGCATAACTTCAGGGATCCCTGGATCCTGGGTCCCTCTTTTCATTCCTCTGGGAGAAGGGAAGGGACGCCACCTCCTGGAACAATCTGAGGAAAGTTTCCTGTAGGGAGCCTCGTGTAGTATCCCTTTCTTGGCCTGCACCCTGGGTTTGTAATGCAGGAAATGGGGCTGCCGGGGAGAAATCTCCTCCTATATTATTAATTATTATTATTATTATTATTATTCTATTTTATTTTATTTCAGCAAGATCACAGCTGTGATAGCATAACTGTTACCACTCGCCATTCCCGAGGTAGCCATGTGGCTAATCAGAATCATAGGAACAGTGATGAAAATCCCAGATTCCAGGAGCAGAGCCTGCAATAGGGTTTGCACTGCAGTCCAGTTGGGCAGCATCACTACAAGTCCCCTGTGATTTGGCCTCCTGCAGTTTGCCATTGGCTCTGACAGGGTTAAATCTGGTGCACATGAAACGAAGCAGCTGAGGTTCCCTGAGGGCCACATGGCCCCCAAGGAAATGTGCGGGCATGCTTCATAAAAACTGTTGTCTCCTTATGTGAAGAGGTACAGCCTGCTGCCTTTGCACCTCTCCGATGACTCCTTGTCCTTTAGGGTGTAGACCTCTGGTGTCAGCGACTGCCCTTCGAGCAGGAACTGGGTACATTGGCAGCTTTCACTGTCTTTAAAATGTGAAGTGAAGGGGAAAGGCTGGAAGCTATTTCGATTTTCAGATGTTCTGTGCAGCGGCAGAGGGCTCTCAGCTGGGCTGTCGGGGTGACTCAGTGATGGGGCTGGATGGCAGGCAGAACTAGGTAGCTTGGGAACCCCTCCTCTCCATCTGCCCATGCTCCCCAGTGGGTTGTTCAACCTACACATAAATCTGACATTAAAAGCGACCTCGAGTGTTCAAACCCCGATGCCTCGAGTTAGGATTTCTCATTGGGTCTCAGTTCTAGAGGTTCTGTGTGCTCTGGGCCTGATTGTGCCAGGGGCTGAGAGAGAGGACACCCCACAAAATATCAATGACTAGTTCCCAAATTGTGTCAGGTTTATTAGCTCCTGGAAATTTAATCAACAAATGCATTTTCAAAGGTTTTATTCTCTGGCTCGATTGTGAAGGCAGGAATTCAGAGCTGTGTTGCTCTGTGGTAACAGGTCCAACAGGGCATATTTCTGCTTCCTTAGTGGCTGAGGGCTCCAGCACTTCTACCCTGTAGATACCTCAAAGAGTTATATGGCTACCAGTATCTCTGCTTCCACCCTGGTCTCCTAGCGTCAGATGTCAGGCCCTGTACCCTTCCCTCTCGATCCTCACACCTTCAGCCTGGGACCTGGGGGTTGTCTATGCTTTCCCACCAGTCCAAGTTGGTTTGGCACCTGTGATTCTTCCCTTTGGGAGTCTGTGACTAATGGTGGGACGAGTGACCAGCCAGTCTCTTAAACCAACATACAGTTTAATCTCAACAGCAGGAAGAAAGCGTAACATGGTGGAATACGAGGGTTTTCAAACAACAGTCAGTACATGTCTCTGACCCCGAGCCCTCCCAATCTGACAGGGACCCAGGTAGGCCGAGGGCCTTCAGGTTTCCCCAGCGGTGTCTGTGCCTGTCGGCCTGAAGAGCTTTTCAGGAACAGCTGCCCCACCTCTGCACAGATTCCTAGTTCTGGTGAAACAAGCTGTGTAATGTGGCTGGAGCCCGGAAATAGGCTCTTCCCAGCTCGTAGCTGCAGTGTGGTCTCTCAACCTCCCTGAAGTGCTTATATTGAGAGGTGGCTTTTCTTGAGTTGTTGTTTCCCTTCCTGCTTGTTTTCTAGCAGCCTGCTATTAAACTAAGAAGAGCCATAATATAGCCATAACATAAACATCCTAATAGCTAACCCAATGTAGCTCTTCAGCAAACATCCCAAGAACTGGGTTTAACGTACACATTCATTATGGCAGCTCAGCTCCATGTCTGTCACAATGCCGTTCCTGGTTGCTATGGATTTTATGTTATGAATACAGGACAGAGACAGTCAGAGAGAGAGAGAGAGAGAGAGAGAGAGAGAACAGTAGACTATTGTGCCTGAATAACAGTTGCTGGGGTCACTACGTACTAGAGAGTGAGAGCTCAGGGAATTAATATTTTCTATGCTGATCCCAATGCCTGTTACCATTCCGGATACAAGCTAGATTGTGTGACACTCTGTACCTCAGGGGAACACCCTACACCCCCATGTTCATCTTTATAAAATGATTGTGTGGTGCCCAATGCAAATTTTGTCATGTTGGGTGCCTTCAGAAGGCTCATGATACTTATCCTGGTTGTTATAGTGATGTTATAGTAAATGTTAGAGTAATGTTATTGGTTATAATTTCATGTGTATAGTTATGAGGCTGAAACTGTATCCTCATGGCTTAAAGCAAGCCAGGCAAAAACTTTCCAAAGCAGAGGGGCAGTTCACACCTCATCAGGGCAGGTATGGGAGAAACACAGCCCAGCCTCACAGGAGCAATGGATGCTGGCCTAGGCAGCAACAAAAGAATCTATTAAATCCTTGAGGGAGTCACCCATCTTCCTTTGGTCAGTTCGGGACTGCGATGAGGTAATGCTCACCTGACTCTGAAGAGGGGAGGGGCAAAGCCAAGAGGGAAGAAAGGACAAGATAAAAGGGAGAGACATTTTCCATGCTCTTCATCTCTCTTCCACCTCCATCTACAGACCCACACCAAGCCACTGAAGTGCTGATCAAAGAGGAGAGCCTGGCTGAAGAGCAACCAGCCAGCCTGTGGTGAGGAGCATGTAAGTTTGTAAGGACATTGAAAGTGTTAAGATCAACTTAGAATGCATTTTTCTTTTATTTCATTTGACCAAATCTGACTTGTTATGCTTTGACTTTAATCACTTAAAATTTATCTTTGTAGTTAATAAATCTGGAAACAGTGCATTTAGTCTGAAGCATGACAGAGATTCCCCTTGGGATAACAAGCCTGGTACATATACATTTCTTTGTTAAATTGACGAACTCATATAAGCTTGCAGTGTCCATCGGGCATAACCGAAGTTATTGGCTAGTGTCATTTGGTTGCAAGTAGATGGGAGCAGCTTACATGTTAGAGGCTGTGCGTGAACAGCCCAGGAGTGGGGGTTCTCACAGCAGAGCAGGGCAAGGCTGGCTCCCAGAGTCAAGGATTGGAGAGACCTAGCAGATCACCGGTACAGATAACACCAGAGGGGAACGTCACAGACTGACAGAGCAGAACCTGAGGAGACACAGTCAGATATTAACTCAGGGACAGAGGAGCTAGTAGACTTTTGTTTGCTGTGAAGAGACTGAATGAGGGCTGAGATGCTGTGATCTTTTCAAGTTGTGAAGAAATCCAGGTAAGAGATGCTGCATTTTAAGTCCCACTCTAACCTGAGAAATCTCTCAAAGAATATCAGAGGAGAAAGAATGGGTTGACAAGTGTGTGCTAAAGTACAGATGTGTAAATGTTATGCAAAAACTTTTCATTGTAATACAAATATTACAAATCAAACTTTCATGACATTCCTGTATATTGAAAGCCAGCAGCAAAGTTGTTGGAATCTCTACAGGAAGAAGCAGTGGTAACTTTACTGCTTAATGGCTTTTGCTTAAGAAAGAATTTCAGAAGTGCTCCACATACTGTTTGCAATGGGTTTGTGGTATTAACTGATTGTTCAGTGAACAATCGTATGGTACTATGTCCTGGTAACTGTCCAAAAGCTGTTTGTGACACATTCAGCATCATGAACACAATGCTTCTGCTATTCCTGTACAAGATGTTGCAAAAAGTCCTGAGAGAACAGATCCACTGTCTGTTTTTCAGTAAAGAGTCGATCTGAGGTGCAGGAAAGGGGACTGTAAGAGTGGTTGTATATAATGGATGCCCATCACCTGTTTCATGAGAATGGCTGAAGTAACTTGCACATGCAAATGGATATTAGTGTAAACATAGTGTTTTCACTAAAAGAAAAGGAGTACTTGTGGCATCTTAGAGACTAACAAATTTATTTGAGCATAAGCATTGTGCACCCGATGAAGTGAGCTGTAGCTCACGAAAGCTTATGCTCATATAAATTTGTTAGTCTCTAAGGTGCCACAAGTCCTCCTTTTCTTTTTGCGAATACAGACTAACATGGCTGCTACTCTGAAACCAGTGTTTTCACTGTTCACCCATTTGTGATGCCATCCTCTCCCACATCCAACTAAAGTAACTGTCTCTGATAGGCTATAACTGCCCAGATATCTACAGACCCATGAATGGGGAAAGGATGCAGGTCCTGTGAGGATGAAGAGAATCCTGTAGGATGATGAAACTTTCTGGATTCAGTCAACCCTGGCCAGGTAAAGCACTTCAGCTTCTCTTGAAGTGATTCTTGGGGGGGTCAACTGGGAGCAGTTGGTAAGGGAAAGTTAATAGAGCCCGGTTCTGATTGAATTTACACATGCAAATCTGGAGTGACACAGTTGAAGTCAATGCTTTTGAATTCAGAACTTGGCACTAAGAATTTATCCCATGTGCTGCAAAGAGGCAGTGGCATAATTTGGACTCTCAGGAGTGGAGAAAATAAAGAATATATATAACGAGGCAATGAAACAAGTTTATAAATCGCTTCAATGCAGAAAACAGATAAATACAATAACCATTTACCCCATGCACTTGCCCTGTGTTTACACACAAATCATGATACACTGGGGCACATTCAGAAGTGGAGGCCTGGAAAGGGTGGTTTTTTTGCGGGAAAGTCATAATTGTAAAATCAAACAATACTCAAGTAGGCTGCAGAACTACCAACCGTAATATATTAATGGTGCCAAGAGCTTAGCAGGATTCATAGAGGGACTGGATGTGTTTATATGAGTAACCAGAAAATCCAAATACAGTAGCGAGGATTTAAAAAAAAAACCTCTTGAAGGGCTCTAAACCTTCCTGATTTACTCCCCCAAAATGTCTAATTAGTAGGTGTCAGGGGGAAATTGCCTCTTGCAGCAGGTTGTCTCATAGCTGCCTATGCAGACCTTCTTCCACCTTCCTCTGCAGCATCTAGACTTGGCCACTGGATAGTGGGCTAGATGGACTACAGGTCTGATGAGGTCTGGCAGTGCCTATCTTCCTATCAGTGGTGCAAATCCAAGACTATGTTTTTGCTGATTTTTCTTGAGCTCCTGGGAGTCTCTAGACTTTCAGAGCAGAAAGATGTCTAGCTACATATCATCTAGTCTCCTGTTCTTTTTCCTTTCAGGAAGGAAAGTTCAAAACTCCTAGGGCCTGCCCAGTACATTATGTCAGCTGTCAATGACACCAAATTCACACCTGCAGCGTTCCTTCTTACCGGGATACCTGGACAGGAAGACGTCCATCTCTGGATCTCTATCCCCTTCTGCTTAATGTATCTTATTTCAATAGTAGGAAATTCAGTCATTCTGTTCATTATAAAAACAGATCCAAGCCTCCATAAGCCCATGTACATTTTCCTTTCCATGTTGGCCATCTCAGACCTTGGCTTATCCATAGCCACCATACCAACAATGCTGGGTATATTCTTGTTTAACTCTAGGGAGATCAGCTTTGATGCATGTTTTGCCCAGTTGTTCTTCATCCACTCCCTTCAATGCATTGAATCCTCCGTGCTCTTGTTGATGGCCTTGGACCGCTTCATTGCTATCCGTGACCCGCTGAGATATGCCTCCATCCTAACCCTGCCAAGAATAGCCAAGATGGGACTGGTGTGTGTTCTAAGGGGGGTGGCTGTAATACTCCCACTCACCATTCTCCTGAAACAGTTCCAGTATTGTCGAGCCAATGTCCTCTCCCATTCTTACTGCCTGCACCAGGAGGTCATGAAGATGGCTTGTTCAGATATCAGAGTCAACAGTATCTTTGGCTTGTTTACCAAACTCGTAACGATGGGCTTGGACTTGCTGCTCATCGTCCTCTCTTATGTGATGATCCTCAAAACAGTGCTGAGCATCACATCCCATGCTCAATGCCTCAGGGCTTTGAACACCTGCATCTCACACCTCTGTGTCATCCTGCTCTTCTACACACCAGACATCAGCATGGTTGTGATGTACAGATTCTGGCATAGCTCTTCTTACTTGCTTCAGATTGTTCTGAGCTACATCTCCCTGCTGGTCCCGCCCCTGATGAACCCAGTCGTGTACAGCGTGAAAAGCAAACACCTTCGTGCACGGATAATCAGGGTGTTTTTCAAGTGAAGGGTCAATTCCTCACCTGGCTGCAGCGGTCGTAACACAGGAGACAAAGAATACCAGCCAGGATCACCTATTTCATCCTGGATCCATACATCCAAGATGATATGAGCTACTGACCTCCACTTGTAGAGAGAGGTTCAGATGGGGTGTAAAGCAGTGGTTTTCAAACTTTTTTTTCTGGAGACCCAGTTTAAGAAAATGGTTGATTCCCATGACCCAACGGCGCTAGGGATGAGGGGTTTGGGGTGTGTGAGGGGCTCAGGGCTGAGGCAGAGAGTTGGGGTGCAGGGGTATGGACTGCGGGGTAGGGCCAGTGATGAGGGGTTCAGGGTGTGGGAAGGGGCTCTGGCCTGGGGTAGGGGGTTGGAGTTTGGGAGGGGGTCAGGGATCTGGGCTGGGGGTGCAGGCTCTGAGGTGGGGCCGGGGATGAGGGGTTTAGGGTGCAGGAATGGATTCCAGGTTTGCGGGAGGCTCAGGGCTGGGGCAGAGGATTGGGGCACGGGTTGGGGTGCAGACTTACCTCTGGCAGCTCCCAGTCAGCAGCGCAGTGGGGGTGTATCATAACCATACAGCTGAGGGTAGCCTAGAATTCCTCCTTACCTGTAAAGGGTTAAGAAGTTCAAATAACCTGGTTGGCACCTGACCAAAAGGACCAATGGGGAAAGAAGATACTTTCAAATCAGGGGTGGGGGGAGGCTTTGTTTGTGCTCTGTGTTGTGCGTTCTTTGGGTAAGCGGAGAAGCATCAGGTCAGAAAACTCCTTCTCCTAAAATCATCCTAAAATGAGTCTCAGTATTGCAAAAAGAGTAAGTAAATAAGGCAAGGCATCTTAGATTATATTTTGTTTTTAGCTTGTGAATTTTCCCTGTGCTAAGAGGGAGGTTTATCCCTGTTTTTTGTAACTTTAAAGTTTTGCCTAGAGGGGAATCCTCTGTGTTTTGAACCTGATTACCCTGTAAAGTTACTTTCCATCCTGATTTTACAGAGGTGCTTCTTTTACTTCTTTTTTTCTTTATAATAAAGTTCTGTTTTTTAAGAATCTGGTTTACCTATTTGGTTGGTAGATTATTCTCAAACCTCCCCAGGAAAGGGGGTGACGGGACTTGGGGGGATATTTTAGGGAACAGGAACTCCAAGTGGTCCTTTTCCTGAATCTTTGTCTTACTCACTTGGTGGTTGCAGCAGCACCATCCAAGGACAAGGAAGGATTTGTGTTTTGGGGAAGTTTTTAACCTAAGCTGGTAGAAATAAGCTTAGGGGGTCTTTCATGTGGGTCCCCTAATCTGTACCCTAGAGTTCAGAGTGGGGAGGGAACCCTGACAGGGTGCTAAGGCAGGCTTCTTGCCTGACCTGGCACCGTGGACCTCGCTGCGCCCCAGAAGTGGCCAGCAGCAGGTCCAGCTCCTAGGTGGAGGTGTGCAAGCGGTTTTGTGTGACTCTAGCCTACAGGTACTGCCCCTCACCCCCGCAGTTCCCATTGGCTGGTTCCAGGCCAATGGGAGTGCGGAGCCAGTGCTCGGGTTGGGGGCAGAGCATAGACCCCCTTGGCCCCTCCTGCCTAGAAGGAGGACCTGCTGCTGGCCTCTTCCAGGGTGCAGCGTGATGTCGGAAAAGGTAGGGACTAGCCTGCCTTAGCTGGGCAGCTCCACCAACGGACGTCTTGATGTCCCGTTTGGCGGTGCTGGCCAGAGCAAGGCGACCCAGTGACTTCCATGCCACGCTCCAGTACTAGGTCGCGACCCACGGTTTGAAAAACACTGGTCTAAGGCATGGAGCAATGGACAAGGGGCTGTCCCCACCCACTGGTGAGGGAAGACAGGGCACTGGGGGAAGGAGACCAAGGCAGGCAGCATCATTTACAAAGTGAGTTTGTTCATGGAGAGTCAGGGAACAGGTGGGATGTTGGCCCATCAAGAGCTCTATCTCTGGCTGCTCAAATCTCGGAATTCCTCTCGATACAGTCAATAAAGAGAAGGGACGTGGATGCTGTTTCCCGTTACACCTGGCCTGTCACTGTCCTGTCTCTGGTTAAACATCCAGGGGCCATGAAAAAAGCTGCAGAGCTGTTCTTCAGTCACAGTCCAGGCCCTTCCTGAGTGCTCTTCGTGCTGCGTGATCCATGGGGGCTGCACCAGCTTTGGACAGCGGCTGTGGACAGGGGCTATTCCAGGGGCACGACACCCACCCTTCCCCCACAACCTCAGCCAGGTGCTTGTGACTGAGTCATGTCAGAGACATGATTAACGCAGGAGCCCAGGAAAAGCCATTCAGGAAACCTCCCCATCCCCGTTGATGGTTCTGCACACCTGTTCAGCCCACTCCTCACCAAGGCAGGGCACAGCTGTGCGCGAGTGCGGGTCTGCCACAGAGGAGTTCTGGCAAGAGACTCAAGCCCAGATTCCCTCCTCCTCCCGTCCGTTTGTCTTGCCGCAGTTGTTTTGAAAGGGTTAGAAAGAGTCCTCAGCTCCTCCACCGATGAACGGCTATTCCATCCTGGACCCTTACACCTGAGATGACATGCGTTACTGATCATCTCTCTATAGACAGAGGTTCAGACAGGGTCTAAGGCCTGTGGCCAGCAGAGAGGCTCTGATGTTGGAGGACAGGGCACTGCGGGAAGGAGACCAAGGCAGGCAGCAGCATTTACTAAGTGACTATGTCCATGGAGAGCCAGGGGTCCAGTGGGATTTTTGCCCATTAAGAGCCGTATCGGTCGCTGCTGTGACCTTAGCTTTTATGTCAATGCAGTCAATAAAGAGAAGGGATGTGGATGCTGTTTCCCGTTACACCTGGCCTGCCACTGTCCCGTCTCTGGTTAA
This sequence comes from Natator depressus, assembly GCF_965152275.1. NCBI lineage: Eukaryota > Metazoa > Chordata > Testudines > Cheloniidae > Natator > Natator depressus. The sequence continues at coordinate 6,537,998 of NC_134234.1, forward strand.
ACATCCAGGGGCCATGAAAGAGCTGCCTTGGTGAGAAGTGGGCTGAACAGGTGTGCGGTGTGCAGGGCCATCAACAGGGATGGGGAGGTTTCCTGAATGGCCTTTCCTGGGCTCCTGCCTTAATCATGTCTCTGCAGCAGCTGTGGACAGGGGCCATTCCAGGAGCACGGACACCCACCCTTCCCCTACACCCTCAGCCGGGTGCTTGGGACTGAGTCATGACAGAGACTTGATTAATGCTGGAGCCCCAGGAGAAGCCATTCAGGCAGCCCCTCGCCCACTGATGGCTCTGCACACTGCACACCTGCTGAATTCACCCCCATCTGACTGCAATGCTCCCTAGCGAGAGCAGAGCTGCATGTGCTAGTGAGGGTCTGACACGCAGGAGTCTTGGCAAGAGACTAAGGCCCAGGCTCCCAACCTGGCCGCTCCGTTTGTGATGCCCCAGCAATGCAAAGGGGTGGAAGCAGGCCTCAGCTCCCCCACAGAGGCACAGCTCACTCCTATCCCAGCCCAGCCCATTCAGTGTAGGGTGACCACCATTCAAAAGGCAAACGTGGGATACATGCAGGAGCCACATCCCCTCTCTCATCCCACCCCGTCCCTCATCTTCCCCCTTGAGCACCACCCTCTACTCCTCCTCTTCCCCCTCTTCCCCACCTTCTACCCCATCTCTTCCACCCAAGACTCCAAGCCCTGCTCCTCTTCATTACCCAATTCTTCACACCTTCTCCAGGCCAGAAGCTAGAACCAGGCCATGGAAAGAGCTGCCCAGGGAGCCAGAGCCACTGTGAGGAGCCCCAGACCCTCCACCTGCCCTAGGCAGGGGCCTGGGGGACATGAGAGAAGCCCTCAGCCTCTTTGACTGCCCCCCCAGGGCTCACAGCCAAGGGAAGATGGAGAGTCCAGGGCTCCCCATATGGTAGTGGTGTTCCAGGGCAGCTCTTACCATGGCCTGGCTCTGGCCTGGCAGGGAGGTGGAGCCTCGGGGGACGTGGATGAGCAGTGGGCAGGGTCTAGTTGGAAGTGATGAGGTAGGGGCAGAGTCTCAGGGGAAAAGGAGAAGCAGGAGGTGCATCAAGCCTGAACCAATGCTAACCCCAGCAAGGAGGTCGGTGGGGAGCTCATTAGTAAAGGAGGAGGGTGGGGCTGGAGGGTAGGAGAACCTGTGTTTTAGAGAAGACTGAATTAATGTGACACCACAAAGGAGGCTCTTGTTTTAAGTATTCCATGCTGAGAGTAAGTCATTGCAAGGATTTTAGAGGGAAGGGCAGGGTGGCTGCAGGTCTACATCAGGCCCCAAGGTGGCACTATGGGATGGCCAATGATGGCAGGGACTTGGCCAGAGTGTGCTGTGCTCTTGGAAGCCATTACCACTGGGCGGAAGTAAGCCCAGCCCCCAGGCTGCTCTAAACTCTGCTGTGTCAATGGAAGAAAAGGCCAGAGAATCAAACCCCTGTAACTGGCTCCTTGCCCTCCCCGCTCTCTACAGTGCAGCCGGGCCTGTCACAGCTTGGAAGGCTGGTCCTGTGGTCTAGGCACTGCTCTGCAACGCAAGAGAACTCCACTGCAACTCAAGAGAGATGGGTTTGATTACCTGCCACGTGTAACCATGGACAAGCCACTGGCTGTCTCTGAGCCTCTGCACACGTGGATACTAGCCCTGCCCTGGCTCACAGAGGTGGCAGGAGGATAAATTCATTCAAGGTGCTCAGATAGCCCTGATCTTAGGGTCTCAGACTGTGTCAGGGTTCCATAGAGCAACACCTCTGACATTTGTCTATAAAAGGCCTCTTATCACAGCCTCCTGTGACAGCTGGCTTCTGGGAAGCCCCATGACTCCAGCTCTTTGGTTTCTGTGGCAGATGTTGGGGTGCTCGGGGGTGACAGTGAGGTGTAGGTAGTGGATTTCTGAGGTTAGTGTTGGAATATCATGGGGATGCCGAGCGTTTCAGCACAGTCACCAGACCAGTGTTTACAAGCCCTTGAGGCTGAATGGGTCTAACTGATGAGCAACAGCCACAGGGCTGTTTTGTTTATTTACTAGGTAATCTACTTTGATCTGTTAGCTATCACTTATAATCACTTAAAAATCTATCTTTCTGTAGTTAAAAACCTTGTTTTATGTTTTAGCATAACCAGTGTGTTTTGAGTGAAGTATCTAGGAAAATCTCAGCCCTGTAAATAAAGGATGTTGCGTATCTTTCACACTTTGACTAGAAAGCAGCCTATATTAATGAACTTATGCTATAGAGAATCCTGTGCAGTGCAAAATGGAATAAATTCTTGGTTTATACTCCAGCAAATCTGCAAGGCAGGGGAGCTGTGAACTTGGCTGTTGTCTCCTGCCTGTCTTTGAATGGCTTAGTTAAAGCACTCAGGCAGCTCAGCTGGCTGTATGACACCACCTGTTGTCATGTTGGGTGATAACAGGGCTTGGAGACACTGGCTGTGTCACCATCAAAGCAGTGTAAGATTGACCAGCCCAGCTGGAGGGCTAAACGGCATAGCAGTTCCCACAGCTCCCAGACTGCACCCCCTGGGTGACAACCTGTCTCAACTGTATGTCTTACTTAGCTTCCTGGGTTCATCAATAATCTCCATGAAGTCCAGCGAGATTAGAGATGAAGCCAGGAAGCTGAGTAGCACATACTGTCTCCTCAGCAACCCTGGAATCTCCACGGCACATACTAATAAGCAAAAACGTCCCTGTGCAAACCCCGCAACAGGGGGCAGATGTCCATAGCTATGCCAGGAAAAAATTACCCTTTCCTGGCCCATTATGTCTGCCCCCTATGGTTCCCAACATTCTCTTAGCTTTTTTGACTGCCACTGTCCTCTGAAAACTGCAAACTGAGCAGATGTTTTCAGAGAACTATCCTCCATGGCTCCAAGATCTTTTTCTTGAGTGGTAACAGTTAATTTGGAACCATCATTTTGTATGTATAGTTTGGATGATGTTTTCCAATGTGCAGTACTTTTCTTTTATCAACTCTGAGTTTCATCTGCCATTTTGTTGACCAGTCTGCTTTGGACTTAAGTATATCGAATAATTTTGTCTTGTCTGCCAGTTTTGCCACCTTATTGCTTACCCCTATTTCCAGATCATTTATGAATATCTGGAACAGCACTCGTCCCAGTACAGATCCCTGTGAGACACCACTGGTTACCTCTCTCCATTCTGAAAACTGACCATTTATTCCTACCCTTTGTTTCCTGTCTTTTAATCAGTTACTGATAAATGAGAGATCCTTCCTTCCGCAAATGCTTACTTTTCTTAAGAGACTTTGGTGAGGGACCAAAGGCTTTCTGAAAGTCCAAATACAGATCACCCTTGCCCACATTTTTGTTGACCCGCTCAAAGAATTCTAATGATTTCCCTGTGCAAAAGGCATGTTGATTCTTCCCCAACAAATCATGTTCATGTGTGTGTCTAATAATTCTGTTTTTTACTATAGTTTCAACCAATTTGCCTGGTACTGAAATTAGGATTACAGGCATGTAATTTCTGGTATCACCTGTGGAGTCTTTTTAGAAATCAGCATCACATTATCTATTTCCCAAGCATCTGGTACAGAGGTTGATTGAAGTGACAGGTTACATACCACAGTTAAAAGAAAAGGAGGACTTGTGGCACCTTAGAGACTAAGCAATTTATTTGAGCATGAGCTTTCATGAGCTACAGCATACCACAGTTAGTAATTCTGCTTTTTCATATTTGAGTTCCTTCAGAACTCTTGGGTGAATATCATCTGGTCCTGGTGACTTATTACTGTTTCATTTATCAGTTTGGTCTAAAACCTCTGTGAAGGGTTCTCACCCCCGGGGTACAGGCTCGGAGTTGTTGGAACCACTGAGCCCCCTAACCATTCAGCTGGGCTGTCCTCTCTCATACTGCTCTACTTTTGACACAACAAATCTCTCCATGCCCCAGCATGACAGCAGGTGGTGCCACATACCCAGTTGAGATACCTGAGTCCTTTACCTAAGCCACTCCAGGAAAAACAGGACACAAGAGCCAATTTGCCAGCTCCCCAGATTACCTAGCTAATAAGCAAAATGCAAAATAAGCCTAACATGCTAGATAGATATGAATTAGCAGTTTCTCACCCTGTCTGATGATACAAGCCATCCACCAAGTTTTCATATGCAAGCTAGAAATCCCTTTAGCCTGGGACCAGCACTTCCCCCAGTTCAGTCTTTGTTCCTCAGGTGTTTCCAGGAGTTCTCTTGTATGGGGAGTCAGGCCAAGAGATGATGTCATACCCCATCTTATCGAGTGGAATAATACAGGTACCAAAATGGAGTTTAGTTTCATGTGGTCTGGTCACATGCCCTTGCATTCCCTGCTGAGTCAAAGCAGCCATTTTCCATAGGCTGTCCTAAGTGTTCTCAGGAAGGCTCACCAGGTGGGGGATAAGCTTCTCCTAGGGCCTATTGTTTCCACTAATGGCCCATGACCCTGAATAAGCCCTTCACAACCTGCTGCCTAGATTGGAAGCATTTTGCCTAGTGGGTGTCACCCAGGTGTAACTACATTTGAAATACAGATACATAGTCAATATTCAGAACTTAAGAGACAGAAGTGATACATGCACAAAAATAGGATCATAATATTCTGCAAATCACAACTTTTCCATAGACCCTCAAAATACTCATTTTGTACAAGATGCATTATGACTATGTTATAATCATATCATAATTATTAGGGCTACGATTATATCACAGAGGTCACAGAAGTCACAGAGTCCGTGACTTCCTGAGACCTCCACAACATTTTCTGCCCCGGGTCTGGACTGCTGTCAGCAGGCAGCCCCACAGCTCACAGCCGCTACTGTCTGCAGCCCCCCGCAGCTCCTAGCTACTGGGCAGCAGGGGACCCTGGAGATCCATGGGGCCCCCAGAGCACCCACTCACTGCAGGCACCTGGGGTCCCCCTTGAAGCCCACCCACAGTGGGCATTGCGGGAACAGCCCCTGGCAGCCCAGCTGTGGTAGGTGACCCCCTCAACAGCCCAGTTGCGGGGACCCTGCAGGAGCCCAGGTGCATCAGGTGCCAGGAGCTCCCCGAGCAGCCCAGCCAACAGGGCGGGGATTGGATGCGGATTGGATCCCACAGCAGCCCAGCCTCATCTCTTCCTCGGAGGCTCGGCTCCCAGCTTGGCCAGACCCAGGCTGCAGGACGAGCATCCCAGGGAGCCCAGGCCACTGTGGGGAGTGCCATATTCTCCACCTTCCCTTGATGGCATGCACTGGGGGTTGGGGACATGGGCTGGGGGCTGCTTTCGGGCCCCCTGGCCCTCCTGACCATGGCAGGTGAAACATCCGGGCTCCCTAGGCAGCTGTTACCATGGCCTGGCTCATGCCAGGGGGGAGTGGTTTGAGCATTGGCCTGCTAAACCCAGGGTTGTGAGTTCAACCCTTGAGGAGGCCATTTAGCGATGTGGGGCAAATATTGGAGATTGGTCCTGCTTTGAGCAGGGGGTTAGACTAGATGAGATCCTGAGGTCCCTTCCAACTCTGATATTCTATGATTCTAAGCTTCCAGCCTGGCCAGGATCAGGGCCTTGGGAGAGGAAAAGGAGCAGGGGGTAGGGCCCCAGGGGGAAGAGGAGGGGCATGGGGAGTGCACAGCTGTTTTGTTTTTGCCTTTTGAAAAGGTGGTCACCCTACAGTGAATGGGCTGGGCTGGGATAGGAATTAGCCGTTCCTCTGTGGGGAACCTGAGGTCATTTCCACCCCTTTGCATTGCTGGGACAGCACAAACGGAGGGGAGGAGGGAGGAATCTGGGCGAGAGTGTCTTGCCAGGACTCCTGTGTTTCAGATCCTCCCTCCCACATTCAGCTCTGCTTTGCCTCGGCGAGGAGTGGGCTCAGCAGGTGTGTTGGGTGCAGAGCCATCAACGGGGGAGAGTCTGACTGAATGTCTTCTCCTGGGGAATCCTGCATTAATCATGTCTCAGACATGACTCAGTCTTAAGCACCTGGCTGAGGGCGTGGGGGAAGGGTGGGTGTCCATGACCCCTGAATAGACCCTGTCCACAGCGGTTGCAGCACGGCTGGGTCATGCAGCACCCTGAGTGCTCAAGAAAGGCCAGGACTATGACTACAGAACAGGTTTGCAGCTTTTTTTCATGGCTTGTGGATGTTTAACCAGAGATGGGACAATGTGACAGGCCAGGTATAATGGGAAACAAGATCCACACCACTTCTCTTAGTGTTTGTATTTGAAGGAATTCTGAGATTGGAGCAACAACTGATATGGCCCTTTATTAGCCAAGATCCCACGGGTCCCCTGCTTCTCCACAAATATACTCACTTTGTAAATGTTGCTTCATGCCTTGGTCTCCTTCCTCCACTGCACTGTCCTCCCTCACCAGCCCCTCTCCCATTCCTTCAGGCCTTAGAACCTGTCTGAACCTCTCTGTAGAGAGTGGAGATAGTAGCTCGTCACCATTGCAGGAGCCGGGTAATGAACTGGCCCTTCACTTGACGAACACCCTTATTATCCTTGCACGAAGGTGTTTGCTTTTCATGCTGTACACGATTGGATTCATCAGTGGTGGGACCAGCAGGTAGACATAGCCCAGGAGAATCTGAAAGAAGTGAGAAGAGCTGTTCCCAAATCTGTGTATCACAGAAAGACCAATCACTGGAATGTAGAAGATCAGGACGGCGCAGACATGGGAGATGCAGGTGCTCAAGGCTCTGAGGCTCTCTGCGTGGGATGTGATGCTAAGCACTGTTTTGAGGATCATCACGTAAGATAGCAGGATGAGCAGTGAGTCCAACCCCACCGTGGAGACTATTATGAACAAGCCATAGATACTGTTGACTGTGATGTCCGAACAAGCCAACTTCATGACCTCCTGGTGCAGGCAGTAGGAATGGGAAAGGACATTGGCTTGACAGTATCGGAACCGTTTCAGGAGAAAGGGGAGTGGGAATGCTAAGGCCACCGCTCTTAACACAAGCACCAGTCCCATCTTGGCTATTCTCAGTGGGGTTAAGATGGAAACATATCTCAGAGGGTCACAGATGGCGATGAAGCGGTCAAAGGCCATCGACAAGAGCACAGAGGATTCAATGAATGAAAGAGAGTGGATGAAGAACTGCTGAGCAAAACATGCATCAGGGCTGATTTCCCTAGAGTTAAACAAGTATATGCCCAGTATCGTCGGTATGGTGGCTATGGATAAGGCAAGGTCTGTGATGGCCAACATGGAAAGGAAAATGTACATGGGCTCATGGAGGCTTGGTTCTGTTTTTATAATGAACAGAATGACTGAATTTCCTACTATGGAAATAACATACATTAAGCAGAAGGGGATAGAGATCCAGAGATGGACGTCTTCCTGCCCAGGTATCCCGCTGAGAAGGAACACTGCAGAGCTGAATTTGGTGTCATTGACAGCTGACATAATGTACTGGGCAGGTCCGAGGAGTATTGAGCTTTCCTTCCTGAAAGGAAAAATAACAGGAGACTAGATTATATTGAACGAGACATCTTTCTTCTCTCAGTGCAAGTCTAAAGACTTCCAGGAGCTCAAGGAAGATCACCAAAACATAGTGTGGCAGAGCTCCAACCTTGCCCCCGTGGGTCCCGCGCTTCCAGGCGGTTTATTATTTAGGCATATTCTTAATATTTGTAATTCTGCTTATAACATTTGTAATTCTTCTATTTGAAATAATTGTAAATCTGCAATATTGATTTGCAACTCCCCATAACTGTTGCCGGTGTCTGTGTTAAAGCTTGCAAACCTTCATTTGACTGTAAGTACCTTGTGAGCCGTTAATTAACCCTAAGCGGTACTTTGTGATTAAGATAGACACCTGCAAACCTAAACCACTCAATTAACTCTACTCTCTCTCTAAACTGATACTTTGTTATTGAGATTGACGCTTGTAAACCTAAACCGCTCAATTGACTCTACTCTCTCTGAGTTGACAACTTTCTCTTGATTGTAATTGAGATTGACGCTTATGAATGTAAACCACTCAATTAACTTTACTTTCTCAAATGGTTATGCTCAATTGACTCTACTCTGTAAACTGATATTTTGTAATGGAGATTGACATGTTTTCTTGTTATTGTAACAACAACCACGAAAAGCCGTTAATTGGAGTGGCGCTCATAGAAATATCACATAGAGACTCCCACCCTCCATAGTTTGTATCAGGAATGTTAAAAGAGGGGGAGTCTCAAATAAATAACACCTTTGTATGTTAAAAGAAAGTTAATACCTAAGGAATGTTAAGAGACAGAGAGTCTCAAATAAATAACAATACTCGGTGAAATGATAATTGTGTTCTATTAGAGAAAAGAATGTATGTGAATGAATGGTGGGTTTGAAATAATAGGGGAAGTGCCAGCCTAGGAATTCGGTATCAATCAGCCAAAGAAGGTCCAGGTGGAAACAACCAGAGAACCCCCGGAGGGCAAACTGGGATCCACCCGATCAATTCAAAGGATAAAGAAAGCTGATGAGCACCTGGCAGCCATCCTGGAGCCATCATGACTAACAATATGACAAAGCAATTTCCGTGGACTGGCATAGGAAGAAATTCCTATAAAAACAGACTCTAAGAACTGAGAACTTTGAGTCTCCGGTTCTGCCACTACCCTTCAGGAGCATCGGATGCTCATCTGACACAGACTCGGCTCCACTCTTGTGTACAGGCTACCTGGCCAGTACTCTGTCACGAGCAACTTCTAGGCTGGTAACTATAACCCCTATGCAGAACTGGTATGAATGAATGAATGAATGAATGATATATAACTATATATATAACTATAACTATATATATATAGTTAAGTAAGGAATAAGCAATGATACAACAATGTGAGGTTTTTTTATATATATATATTTCTTTTTATTATTATATTTACAATAAATGTGGCATTTTGCCTGGTCCCTTTAATAAGATCCTGCTGTTTTTTTATTTTATTGGTATAACAATACGAGCTTCAGAGGCTCATTCATTTAATATTTTTACTTCATTTGATTCTATGCTTTCTTTAAAGTATAGTGCCACTACCCCACCAGCACGACCTGTTCTGTCCTTCCAATAGATTTTGTATTCTGGTATTACTGCATCCCATTGATTATCCTCATTTCACTACGTTTCTGTGATGCCTGTTATATCAATAGCCTCACTTAATACGAAGCACTCTAGTTTCTGTGATGGCTATTATATCAATGTCCTCATTAAATACAAGCCACCCTAGTTCACCCATCTTAGTATTTAGACTTCTAGCATTTTTATATAAGCACTTAAAAATTGTCACTTTTTAGCTTTCTGCTATTACGTGATGTAATTGAATGAGACTCTTTTTCATTTGACTATTTCTCATCAGATCCTACCCGTATTTTATCATCTTCCATCTTCTACTCACTAGGACATAGTGAATCTCCATTAATAGATCCCCCCCCAAGGGATGTCTCTGTCCAAACCATGTGCTCCTCCACAGCTGCCAGCGTTCCCCCAGCCCTTACTTTAAAAACTAGTCTACAACCTTTTTAATGTTAAGTGCCAGCAATCTGGTTCCATTTTGGTCTGACCCAGTTTAGCCATTCTTATGTTCTTATGTGCTGAATATAAGTGTTAGAAATGGCTTCTGGTTTGTTACCAGGAGACCGTATCATGCAACTGTTCACTGAACAAAGAATTAATAGCACAAACTCATTGCAAACAGTATGTGGAGTACTTCTCAAATACTTGTAAACCCATTCTTTCCTCTCTGATCTTCTTTCAGAGATGATTTCTCAGGTTAGAGTGGGACTTAAAAAGTAACATCTGTCATCTGGATTTGTTCAGAACCCAGCATCTCAGCCATCAGCCAACCACTTGTCAGCAATCAAAAGTCTAGGAGCTCCTCTGTCCCTGGGTTAATTAATAGCTGACTGGTTCTCCTCAGGTTCTGTTCTGTCAGTCTGAAGCCTGTATCCGGAGTGGTAACAGGCACTGGGATCAGTACATGAAATATTCATTCTTTGGGCTCTCACTCTCTAATACAGTGGTTTTCAACATTTTTTCATTTGTAGAGCCCTAATAAATTTTGAATGGAGGTGTGAATACCTTTGGAAATGTTCGACATTGTCTGCAGACCCCCATGGGCCACAGACCACAGGTTGAAATCCACTGGTCTAGTAAAGTGGCAATTCTTCAACAAAAAAACCTTCAAAAACAGACTCCAATGAGAGACTGCCGAATTGGAATTAATTTGAAAACTGGATACAATTAACTTAGGCTTGAATAAAGACTGGGAGTGGATGTGTCATTACACAAAGTAAAACTATTTCCCCATGTTTATCCCTCCACCTGCCCACTGTTCCTCACATGTTCTTGTCAACTGCTGGAAATGGCCCACTTTGATTATGATTATCACTACAAAAGGTTCCCTCCCACCCCCGGCTCTCCTGGTAATAGCTCACTTTACCTGATCACTCTTGTTACAGTCTGTATGGTAACATCCATTGTTTCATGTTCTCTGTGTATATAAAATCTCCCCACTATATTTTCCACTGGATGCATCCGATGAAGTGAGCTGTAGCTAACAAAAGCTTATGCTCAAATAAATTTGTTAGTCTCTCAGGTGCCACAAGTCCTCCTTTTCTTTTTGTGGATACAGACTAACACAGCTGCTACTCTGAAACCTACACAGTAACCCCAGCACCTGTTATTCAGCCATGTTGAGGGTTTGCAGGACGTGTATTTCAAAGTCAAATGCATGTGAAATTCCATTTCCCACATGAAAGTAGTCTATTGTTTTCTGGCTGTCTCTGTCCTGTATTCATGAAATCCGTAGCACCCGAGAACGGTATTGGGACAGGCATGGAGCTGAGCTGCCATAAAGAATGTGTATGTTAAACACAGTTCTTGGGATGTTTTCTGTAGAGCTGTATTGGGTTAACTACTGGAGTGTTTATGTTATGGCTACATTAGGTGAAACCAGCGTGGTTCTTCTCAGTTTAACAGCAGGCTGATGGAAAAGAAGCAGGAAGGGAAGCAACAGCTCAAGAAAAGCCATCTCTCAATAGGCACTTCAAGGAGGTTGAGAGAGAACACTGGAGCTATAAACTGGGAAGAGCCTATTCCCAGGCTCCAGCCACAGCACACAGCTTGTTTTGCCACAGCGCTGGGAGTCTGTCCAGAGGTGGGGCAGCTGTTGCTGAGAAGCTCTTCAGAATGACAGGGACAGACACCGCTGGGGAAGTCTGAAAGTGCATGGCCTGCCTGGGTCCCTGTCGGAAGGGGGAGGGTTTGGGTTCAGAGATGTGTACAGACGGTTGTTTGAAAACCCTCATTCTCCCATGTTACACTTTATTCCTGCTGTTTAGATTAAACACTATTTTGGTTCACGAAGGCTGGCTGGCCACTCGTCCCACCACTAGTCACAGGCTCACAAAGGGAAGAACCACAGGTGCCGAACCCACTCAGACCTGCTCGGCAAGCACAGTCAACCAGGAGTGTGCTGTAGCCAGATCCCAGTCTGATGGTGGGAGGATCGCGGGATTCCACCCCATGAGAGATAAGGCTACAAGGCCTGACATGTGGTACTCATTGACCAGAGAGGGGGCCGAGATTCCTGTAGCCCTGTAATTTTGAGGTGTCTCTACAGGGCGTAAGTCCTGGAGCCCTCAGCCAGTCAGGAAACAGAAATATGCTCTATCGGACTTGTTACTACAGAGCAACGCAGCTCTAAATTCCTGCACTCATAATCGTCCATGACAATAAAACCTTTGAAAATGCCTTTGCTAATTAAATTTCCAGGAGAAAATAAACCTGATACAATTTGGGAACTAGTCACTGATATTTCGTGGGGTCTCCTCTTGCTTAGCCCCTGGCAGGATCGGGCCCAGAGCACACAGCAACTCTAGAAATGGGACCCCTGGAGAAATCCTGACTCGGGGCATCAGGATTTTAACATTACAACCCCGCTTTGAATGTCAGATTTCTGTGTAGCTGGAATAATTCACCATGGAGCATGGGTATATGTAACGGAGGGGATCCCATGCTACCCTAGAGCTAACTGACCTCCAGCCCCTTCATTGAGTCACCCTGAGAGCCCATCTGTGTCCTCTGCCACTGCACAGAACATCTGGCAATGGAAACAGCTTCCAGCCTTTACCCTTCACTTCACATTTTAAAGATAGTGAAACCTGCCAACGTACCCAATTCCTGCTCGGCGTGGAGCTGCTGACACCAGAGATCTTCACCCTAAACAACAAGGAGTCATCAGAGAGATTGCACGGGCAGCAGGCAGTATCTGTTCAGATAGGGATGTGACTGTCTTTATGAAGCATGCCAGCACATTCCCTTGGGGGCCACTTGGCCATAAGGGAACCTCAGCTGATTAATTTAATGTGCACGAGCTTTAATCCTTGGTTCATTCTAGTACGGGAAAAACTTCCTAACTGTCAACGTAGTTAAGCGATGGAATAAATCTCCCATGGAGGTCAGGGTGGTTAATCACTGGAATAAATTGCCTAGGGAGGTTGTGGAATCCCCGTCATTGGAGATTTTTAAGAGCAGTTTAGACAAAGACCTGTCAGGGATAGTCTAGATAATACTTAGTCCTGCTATGAGCACAGGGGTCTGGATTCAATGACCTCTACTAGTCTCTTCCAGTCCTATAATTCTCCCAGAGGAATAAGCAAGGGGCCCCAGGATCCAGGGATCTCCATAGTCAGGCACAGACCTCAGCGATCCACTTGTAGGTAGGCCCAGCCACCCACAATCTGTGGGCCTCCACAGCTTCTCTAGGACCCTCTCCAGCTCCCGGCTAGCACAGGTTAATCAGAGATGTGCTACCTGGGCCTGTCACAGTAGCCACTACCCACCTTCATAGACATGGGAAGGCTGGTTAGAGTAGCTGATGGGCACAATACATCAGCCGTAGCCTGGCAGGGATGTTTCGACCTTCCCATACTCAGAATGCAGCCATAGACTCCGTCAGTGCAACCTTAATTTATGTTATGAGGAACAGGCAGATAAAAACCTCCAATTTCTCTTGGGGATCCAGGTAGTTGCAGCTGAGCAGCATCATGGCATAAGAACATAAGAACTAAGAACGGCCATACTGGGACAGACCAAAAGTCCCTCTAGCCCAGTTTCCTGTCTTCTTACAATGGCCAATGCCAGGTGACCCAGAGGGAATGAACAGAACAGGTAATCATCAAGTGATCCATCCTCTGTTGCCAATTCCCAGCTTCTGACAGAGAGCAGCTAAGGACACCACCCCTGCCCATCCTGGCTAATAGCCATTGATGGACCTGTACTCCATGAACTATCTAGTTATTTGTTGAGTCCTGTTATACTCTTGGCCTTCACAACATCCTCTGGCAAGAAGTTCCACAGGTTGACTGTGCATTGTTTGAAAAAACAGCTGGCGGCTGAGCTTTCAGAGAAAAATGATCCATTTTCTATGAAAACTCACTGCAAAAAAAAAAAAAGGATGAAAAGGAAACATTTTAGTTTGGGCCAACATTTCTCATGGGGGAGGCGAAGAAACTGTATTTTCCAGCCCAGCTCTAGCTCAAACCATGGGCCTCTATCACTCATGCTACAGGACCACACCCCTAGGTGACAATACTAGCCCCCATCAGCCTCCCACACAGAGCAGCCCCTGGACATCTGCTAGTGTGTCTCTATGCCAGCTCTATAACAGAGGGATCCCCTGGAAATGGCTTGCCTGCAGCAGTCCATCCATCAATGGCACAATTGAAGAACATAATAACTGCCATATTGGGTCAGGCCAATGATTCATCTAGCCCAGTGTCCTGTCTTCTGACACTGCCCATGTAGATACTTCAGAGGGAATGAACAGAACAGGGCAATTATTCAGCCAGTCATCAGCTGAATCCATCACCAGTCATCAACTGTCAGATTCTGGCAGTCAGAGGTTTACAGACACCCAGAGCATGGGCTGCACCCCTGACCATATTGGCTAATAGCCATTGATGGGCATATCCTCCATGAACTTATCAAATTCTGTTTTGGACCCAGTTATACTTTTGGCCTTCACAACATCCCTAAGCAATAAGTCCCACAGGCTGACTGTGCATTCTGTGAAAAAGAACTTCCTTCTGTTTTTTTTTAAACCTGCTGTCTAGTAACTTCATTGGGTGAGCCCTGGTTCTTGTGAAGGGGTAAATAACACTTCCTGATTCACTGTCTTCACTCCACTCATGAATCGATAGACTTCTATCATGTCCCCCCTTAGTGGTCTTTTTTCCAAGCTGAACAGTCCCAGTCTTATTAATCCCTCTTCATATGGAAGATGTTCCATACCCCTAAAGATTTTTCTTGCCCTTCTCTTTACTTTTTCCAGTTCAAATATATATATTTTGAGATGGGGCAAACAGAACGATGCGCAGTATTCAAGGTGTGAGTATACCATGGATCTATACAGAGGCAACATGATATTTTCTCTCTTGTTACCTATACCTTTCCTAATGATTCCCAACACGGGCAGCAGGTGGAGCCCACATTTGTGGATGCTATCCCCCATGGCCTCACCCCTTCTACCCAAGGCACAATCCCCCCACCCCCACAGCCAGAGCGCAAAGCTCCCCTCCCACATCCTGGAGAAGCCCAGAGCCTCCCGATTCCCCTAGGCTGGAGCCCCGAACCCCACCCAACCCCGGACCGGCCAGAGCCCCGCCTCCCAGCCATGCAGCGCCTCCTCTCATGAGACCCCAAGTCACCCCACAGGAAAAGCTTGTCTCCTCCAAAGAATGTGAGCTTTTTATACGTGCCATGCAGATTCCAGGGCAGGGGAGGCGGCCATTGTGACACTGCCCCCATGTGATTATGACATAGTTATGATGCACTGAGTACAAAACATATCTTGTGAGGTGTCTATGGAAAAGTTATGATTTGCAGAATACGATGATCCTAGTTGTAAGCATGTATCATTTTGTATCTGAAGTTATGAATGTTGATTATGTATCATTATTTCAAATGTAGTTGCACATGGGTGACACTCACTAGGCAATGTGCTTCCAGTCAAGACAGCTGGTTCTGAAGTGCTTATTCAGGATAATGGATCATTAGGGGGAACAATAGCCCCGAGGAGAAGCTTATCCCCCACCTGGTGAGCCTTCCTGAGGCTGCTCCAGACAGCCTATGGCTAATGGCTACTATGACTCAGCAGGGCATGCCAGGGCATGTGACCAGACCATATGACACTAAACTCCATTTTGCTACCTGTATTTTTCCACTGTATAAGGTGGGGTGTGACTGCAAGCATAAGCCAAACGGGAAGAAATTGCCTCAAGTAAATTGTACTCCATTTTGTTTATTTTGCTTTATACTCCATTTTGCTGGCTTTGAATTAGTAAGAAGAAATTGTTCTGAGTTTATTCTTTGTTGATTGTACTAATGATTTTAATGCTTACTGTTTGGTATGTGAGTGAAGAATGTATGGGAATTAACTAAGACAAGACAGCTGGGCCGGATGGTCAAGGAGGGAGTGGAGGAGTCGAGAGGCACCAAATTTCACCTGTCTGGCAGATTGACAACCCTAAAGCAAAGGCAGACACCCCAAGGACAAGATAAAGAGTGGAGCCAGAGGGATGAGATAAGAAACAGCTGCACATAACTCCCAGTAACAACCCAAATGATGTTGATTGGAGCAACCTTGACTAACAGCTCCTATGTAACACAGCAAGGTCCAGACACTTGGGTGGGAACTTATTACTGTAAAAGAAGGGTGTGTTGCCATGGCACTTTGGGTTCATTCTGCATCAATATCGGCTCTTTGAACGTGTTCGACAGAGGCCCAGCTCCCCTCTCTCATGTGCAGTTTCAGCTGGGCACTGGAACTGACCAAGCAACACTAAGGACTGGTAACTATAAAATCCAGCTGCAGAACCTTTGGGGGCGGGGGGGAGGGGTGGTGAATGGAATCATATGCTGATTTTAATGCTTAAATTGTACTCTCAATAAATGCGGCATATTGCCTTATCTTCTTTAAAAGATTCCATGTGCTTCTTATGAGCATAACATGACATCATCTCTTGGCCGCACTCCACAAACAAGAGCACTCCTGGAAACACCTGAGGAACAAAGACGGAACTGGTGTGGCGGGGTAGGGGTGGAGTGCTGGGTCCCAGGCTAAAGGGATTTCTAGCCTTCATATGGAAACCTGGTGGACAGTTTGTATTATCATTCAGGCTAACAAACAGAGGCTGGCTGTCTCACCAAAAAAGCAGTGCAAGATTGCCAGCGCAGGTTAAGGGGCACAGCCTGGAACTTGTACGGTACATAAAAAGACCCAAAACCTTCTCTGTGCAAATCCTGCAACTGGCGTCCAGTGGCCACAGCTGTGCCAGAGGAGGCTTAGCCTCTCCTGGCTTATTATATCCACCACCTATTGTTCCCAACATTCTGCTAACTTTTTTTGACTGCTGCTGCACATTGAGCAGATATTTTCACAGAACTATCCACAATGACTCCAAGGTCTCTTTTTTTGAGTGCTAACAGCTAATTTGGAACCATTATTCTGTATGTGTAGTTGGGATTATATCTTTCCAATGTGCATTACTTTGCATTTATCAACACTGAATTTCATGTGCCATTTTGTTGCCCAATCACAATGTTCTCTGAGATCCCTTTGTAATTCTTCACAGTCTGCTTTGGACTTAAGTATATTGAATAATTTTGTCTCATCTGAAATTTTGTCACCTCACTGCTTATACTTTTTCCAGATAATTTATGACTAGGTTAAACAGCACTGGTCCCAGTACAGATCCCTGTGGGACACCATTAGTTACTTCTCTCCATTCTGAAAACTGACCATTCATTCCTACCCTGTGTTCCCTATCTTTTAACCAGTTACTGATCCATGACAGAACCTTCCTTCTTATCCCATGACTGCTTACTTTTCTTAAGAGCCTTTGGTGGGGGACCTTGTCAAAGGCTTTCTGAAAGTCCAAGTACACTATATCCTCTGGATCATCCTTGCTCACATTTTTGCTGACCTGCTCAAAGAATTCTAATAGATTGGTGAGGCACGATTTCCCTTTGCAAAAGCAATATTGACCCTTCCACAACAAATCATGTTCATGTATGTGTCTGATAATTCTGTTATTTACTATAGTTTCAACCAATATGCCTGCTACTGAAGTTAGTATTAGTGGCCTGTAATTACTGGGATCATCCCTGGGCCTTTTTTTTTAGAAATGAGCATCACATTAGCTATTACCCAGTCATCTGGTACGAGGCTGATTTAAGTGATAGATTACATACCACAGTTGGTAGTTCTGCAATTTGACGTTTGGACTCCTTCAGAACTCTTGGGTGAATATCATCTGGTCCTGGTGACTTTTACTGTTTAATTTATTAGTTTATTTTAAATCTCTGTGGTGGGATATAACCCCCGTAATGCAGTCTGGGAGCCGGTGGAACCGCTGAGCCCCTTAGCCATTCAGCTGGGCTAGCCTCTCTCACACTGCTCTGCTGGTGACACGACCAGCCTCTCTAGTCCCTGTTATCACCCAACAAGACAGCCGGTGGCTCTGCACACCGAACTGAGCTACCTGAGTGCTTTACCTAAGCCACTCAAAGACAAATAGGAGACAACAGCAATTTTCCCAGCTCCCCAGCCTTGCACCCTTGCTACAGTATAAACCCAGATTTATACCACCTTGCACTGCACAGGTATCTGCACATTCCAGACTCATTAATATAGGTCCCTTTCCCCTCGATGTGCGATAGATATGCAACAGCTCTTTTTTTTACAGAGCTGAGGTTTTTCCAGACACTTCACTCAAAACAAACGTTATGAGAAAACATAAAACAAGTTTATTAACTACAGAAAGATAGATTTTAAGAGATTATAAGTGACAGCAAACAGATCAAAACAGATTACCTGGCAAATAAACAAAACTGCAAATTAAGGCTAACACACTAGATAGATAGGATTTGAATTAGTCATTTCTCACCCTAACTGATGATACAAGCAGTGCACCAAGTTTTCATGCACAGGTTAGAAATCCCTATAGCCTGGGACCCCAACATCCCCCAGTTCAGTTTTGTTCCTCAGGTGTTTCCAGGAGTTCCCTTGTGTGGGGAGTGAGGCCAAGAGATGATGTCACTACCCACCTTAAGTGTTTGTTCCATACGGCAGGAACCCTTTGTTTCAAGCCAAGTTCCCAGCCCATAGTGTGAGGTTACATTAACAACAATGTGTTAACCCTTGAGGGCTCAGCAGAGTGCTAGTTAATCATTGAGAAGTAAGGCATTCCCTGGGAACTATCCCACCCTCTGACTCCACCACCTCAACCAAGCTTCACAATTATCATTGTTGTGTACAGTATTAAACTGTTTAAAACTTATATTGTGTGTGTGTGTGTGTGTGTGTATATATATATATATATATATATATAGTCTTTTGTCTGGCAAAAAAAAAAAATCCCTGGAACATAACCCTATTTACAGTAATTCTTACGGGGAAACTGGATTCACTTAACATCGTTTCACTTAAAATAGCATTTTTCAGGAATACAACCACAACATTAAGTGAGGAGTTACTGTGTATTTTTTAAAATAATGTAAAAATGTGAGGGCTCTGGGGTGGGGACGGTGACAAGGGGTTAAGGGGTGTAGGAGGGGCTCATGCAGAGGGTTGGGGTGCAGGGGTGAGGGCTGTGGAGTGGGACTGGGGTATGGGGGGGCTCAGGGCTAAGGCAGAGGGTTGGGGTGCAGGCTCTGGGGTGGGGCAGGGCTGGAGATGAGGAGTTTGGGGTGCAGGCAGGTCACAGAGGAGGACTCCCCCCAGCCCTCTCCCCACTGGCAGCAGCGAGCTCCAGGGGAGGGGCCCCGTCTCCTCTCACAGCAGCACATTCACCTCACGCCACAGTCACTGTGTGTGCTCCTTGGTCTCTTCTCAGGTCCAGGAAGCCCCTTCGCCTCCCCTGTGGTGGGTGCTGGGGGTGATGGGGGACAGAGGGCTGCCATCACATTGGGCCTCGTCCTCTGCTGCTGCCCCTCATTGTAGCCTCACTGGGGGTGGGGCTGCCCCGGTCCATCATGGTGCAGGAGCGGTGAATGTGGGCGGGGGGACCCCCTGTGTTGGTGGAGGGTCCCACCAGAAAATGAAAGGGTCTGAGGCGGAAGGGCAGGCTCAGGATCAGCCTGCCCTGGCACTAGGAGATGGGGGCACTAGGACCCTGCACCATCAGTTGGAGAGGCAGAGATGCTCCGGGCCTGGGGGAGGTGCATGGGGGCAGCAAGTGGGGGCTGGGGGACACTTACTGGAGGCATGTGGGTGCAGCAGGTGGGGATGGGGGAGAGACCCGGCCCCAAACATTGCTGGAGCCCGGGCACCATGGGCCCATACAACTCTCTGCCCCTGCAAAGGAGTTCTTGGGACCCAGCTTAGTTTCCCTGTGCCTCTGAGAGCATCTTCCCATCTGTTTGCCCCTTTCTTGTGGAAACAGCCTTTGCTGAAACCTGTGTGAGCCTGGTTCCAGTCACTGCAGTGCTCAGCCATGTCTGTGATACAGCACCAGGGTGTGAAGCTGACTTTTGCCCTGAGACCTTTCTCCCAGCCAGACCATCTGAGATGAGGCCCCCATGACTGTCGCTCCATTGTTTGGCAGTTAGACTCCATGAGAGGCCAACACTCCACTCAGAAATACACTACCTACCCCTCACTGTCACCCACAAGCTCCCTCACATCTGCCACAGACACCAAGGAGCTGGAGTCATGGGGCTTCCCACAAGCCCGCTGTCACAGGAGGCTTTTGATAAGAGGCCTTTTACAGACAAGTGTCAGTGACGTTGCTCCGTGGAACCCTGACACAGCCCTGATCTTAGGGTCTCGGAGTATCTGAGAACCTTGAATGTATTTATCCACCCGCCACCACTGTGAGGCAGGGCAAGGCTACTATCCACCTGTGCAGAGGCTCAGAGAGAACCAATGGTTTCCCGACGGTCACATAGAGCAAGGGAATCAAATTCAGCTGTCTTGAGTCACAGAGCCATGCTCAGACCAACCGGCCCAGCCTTCCAGCCATCTGAGCGGTGACAGTTACAAGGGTTTGATTCGCTGGCCTGTTCTCCCCCTGCCACATCAGAGTTTGGAGCAGCCTGGGGGCTGGGCTGACCTCCGCCCATTGGTAACGGCTGTCAAGAGCACAGTCCACCCCGGCCAAGTCCCTGAAGATGGGTGTCACCCCAGAGTGCCCCCTTGTGGCTTGAGGTAGCCCTGCAGGCACCCTGCCCTTATCTTTTGGAGAAGTCTGTAGAAATGTGACCCCACAAAGGGGGCTCATGTTTTAAGTATTCCTTAAAAGAGAATAAGTCATTACAATGACCTTAGAGATAAGGTCTTCTAGCCTCTGGCCCCATCCTCCTCCTTTACTTAGGAGCCACCCACCTCCCTGTTTGCTGGGCTCTGCATTGGTTCAGGCTTGCTCCACCCCCTGCTCCTCCTTTTCCCCTAAAGCCCTGCTCCTGCCCCATCCTTCCCCTCAGGTCTCGCCCTCTGTTCCTCCTTCTCCCGCAAGGGTCCATTGCTAGGCCAGGGCCGGGCCATGGTAAGAGGTGCCTTGGGAGCCCAGGCCGCTGATGGGAGTCCCAGACAATCCATCTTCTGGGTTGTAGGTCCCAGGGGGTGAGGACACAGGCTGAGGGCTTCTCTCGGGCCCCCCAGACCCCTATCCAGGGCAGGTGCAGGGTCTGGGGCCCCACAGAGGCTTTAACTCCCTGGGCAGCTCTTACTGTGGCTGGCTCTGGCTGGCGGGTGGAATCTCAGGAAAAGAGAAGTAGCGGGTGGGGTGTTGGGGGAATAGAAGGAGCAGAGGGTGGAGCTACAAGGGGGCAGAAGAGGGGCAGGGGCGGGGTCACAGAGGGGATGGGTCTCCTGCATGTGTCCCACTTTTGCTTTTTGAAAAGTTGGTCACCATACACTGAATGGGATAGGCTGGGATAGGAGCTAGCTGTGCCTCTGTGAGGGAGCTGAGGCCCGTTTCCATCCCTTTGCATTGCTGGTACAGCACGTACGGAGTGGCCGGGAAAGGAATCTGGGCCTGACTCTCGTGCCAGGACTCCTGGGTGTCAGACCCTCACTCACACAGGCAGCTCTGCTCTGCCTCGGTGGGGAGTGGGCTGATCAGGTCTGCTGTGCTTAGAGCCATTAATGGGGGGTTGGAGGGTTGCCTGAATGGCTTTTCCTGGGCTCCTGCCATAATCATGTCTCCCACACGACTCAGTCACAAGCACCAGGCTGAGGGTGTGGGGGAAGGGTGGGTGTCCGTGCCCCTGGAATAGCCCCTGTCCACAGATGGTGCAGCCCTCATGGATCACGCAGCACCCAGAGCGCTCAGGAAGGGCCAGGACCGTGACAGCAGAACAGACCTGCAGCTTTCTTCATGGCCTCTGGATGTTTAACCAGAGACGGGACAGCGACAGGCCAGGGGTAACGGGAAACAGCATCCAAACTGTTAGAGAAGAGAGCAGGATGACCCGGAGGTGGATTTGAGTATGGGTGTCTTTATTGCGATACTTGTTCCCCTTGACCTAATTGTCGAGTAAGCACTAGATTAGTTACAGTACACCCTTTTTATCTAAGTTACTCTGTAAATGCCTACATCTGTTACAACACCCCAAAACCATTATTGAGTAATAGAAACACCCATACTATTAGTATCCCCACCCCTATCTATTATTCACAGCATTGTGCATGTTATACAGGCATTATTACCTTGAAAATACATTTCTTTGCAGTATTTTGTTGCTACACGGTCCCTTAATCAGCAGTTCTCAGGGGAGGGAGAAAGGGGCCATGAGCAGTTTTCGTTTATGTAGCTGGGAAAGGAAGGGAGGGGGAGAGAACAGTTCTTTACACAAAGGGTATCCTTTCGACAATTACATTTCTTATGCAGCTGCAACACTTATTTATTCCCAACAAGCTGAAAGGGATGGCGAGGGATGACACTTAGCTATTAAGCGAAGAAATGGGGCCTGCCTGTGACTCTACTCCCCAATAACGTACCAGCACACAAGCGGTTTCCCATGTCTCTACTTAACCCTTACATATCCCAACACAAACCCCTTTACTTTATTGAGTTCATAGGCAGGAATTCTGAGGTCACAGCAGCCACCCATATGGCTCTTCATGGGCCAACATCCTACCAGTCCCCTGGCTCTTCATGAACACAATCACTTAATAGGTGCTACTGCCTGCCTTGGTCTCCTTCCCCAGTACCCTGCCCTCCCTCATCAGGCCCTCTCCCACTGCTCCAGGTCTTAGAACCAGTTGGATCCTTTCTCTACAGAGTGGAGATCAGTAGCTCATGTCGTCTCAGATGTAAGGGTCCAGGATGCAATATGTGGCCCTGGCTGTGGCCTATGTTTTTCATCTCTCATGTCACCAGCGGTGGAGCCAGGTGATGAACTGACCCTTCACTTGAAGAATGCCCTGATTATCCTCGCACGAAGGTGTTTGCATTTCACGCTGTAAACTATTGGGTTCATCAGGGGCGGGATCAGCAGGGAGATGTAGCCCAAGAGAATTTGAAGTAAGGGAGAAGAGCCCTTCCCGAATCTGTATAACAGAGACACACCAATCTCTGGTGTGTAGAAGAGCAGGACGGCACACAGGTGGGAGATGCAGGTGTTCAAGGCCCTGATGCACTCTGCGTGGGAAGCGATTCTCAGCACTGTTTTGAGGATCATCACATAAGACAGGAAAATGAGCAGTGAGTCGAACCCCATAGTTAAGATCTTAGCAGACAAGCCGTAGATGCTGTTGACCGTGATATCCGAACAAGCCATCTTCATGACGTCGTGGTGCAGGCAGTGGGAATGGGAGAGGACATTGGTTTGACAGTATCGGAACCGTTTCAGGAGAAGGGGGAGTGGGACTACTACAGCCAACCCTCTTAGCACACACAACAGTCCCATCTTGGCTATTCTCGGTGGGGTTAAGATAGAGCCATATCTCAGCGGGTCACGAATTGCAATGAAGCGGTCAAAGGCCATCAACAAGAGCACAGAGGATTCAGTACATTGAAAAAAGTGGATGAAGAACAGCTGGGTGAAACAAGCATCGAGGCTGATCTCCCTAGAGTTAAACAAGTATATGCCCAGTATCGTCGGTATGGTGGCTATTGATAAGCCAAGGTCTGTGATGGCCAACATGAAAAGGAAAATGTACATGGGCTCATGGAGGGCTGGATCTGTTTTTATAATGAACAGAATGACTGAATTTCCTACTATGGAAATAACATACATTAAGCAGAAGGGGATAGAGATCCAGAGATGGACATCTTCCTGCCCAGGTATCCCGCTGAGAAGGAACACTGCAGGTCTGAATTTGGTGTCATTGACAGCTGACATAATGTACTGGGCAGGTCCGAGGAGTATTGAGCTTTCCTTCCTGAGAGGAAAAAGAACAGGAGACTAGATAATAGTTATCTAGACATCTTTCTGCTCTGAGTGCAAGTCTAGAGATTCCCAGGAACTCAAGGAAGATCAGCAAAAACATAGTCTTGGATTTACACAATTGATAGGAAGATAGGCACTGCCAGACTAGATCAGATCTGCAGTATATCTAGTGCACTATCCAGTGTCCAGTTCCAGATGTTTCGGAGGAAGGTGGGAAAAGCCATTCAATAGGGTGCTATGAGATAATTTGCTCCCGGGGAAAATTTCCCCAACACCCAATAATTAGACATATTTTGCTGTGTAAATCAGGAAGGTTTAGAGCACTTCCAAGACTTTTTAAAACAATCTCACTACTATATTTGGATTTTCTGGTTACCCATATAAACATCCAGTCCCTCTTTGAATCCTGCTAAACTCTTGGCCCCCTTGATATCTCGTGGCTGGGAGTTCTGCAGCTTACTTCAGCACTGTGTGATTTTACAATTGTGACCTTCCCACAGACACTCTTTCTGGCCCTCCAACTTCTGAGGGTGGCCCATTGTATCATGACTTGTGTGTAAACACATGACAAGTGCATGGTGAAAAAATTAATTGTGCTATTCTGTCCTGCATTGAAGCCATTTATAAATGTGTTTCATTGCCTCATTGTATATACTTTTTTATTTCCCTCCACTCCTGAGAGTTCAAATTATGCCACTGCCTCTTTGCGGTATAAGAGAGAAATTCTTAGTGCCATTTTCTTAATTCAATAATATTGATTTCAGCTGAGTCACTCCAGATCTACATGTGTAAATTCAATCAGAACAGGACTCTATTTACTTTCCCTTAAGAAATGCTCCCAGTGATACACTCTGACCACCAAGAATCCCTCCAAGAGAAGGGGAAGTGCTTTGCCTAGCCAGTAAATCCAGAGAGTCTGATCATCCTACAGGCTCCTCTTCATCCTCACAGGACCTGCATCCTCTCCCCATGCAAGGGTCTGTTGATATCTGGCAAGGTACAAACTGACAATAGATGGTTATTTCAGCTGGGTGGGGTTGATGTAAAAAACGGGAGAATAAGCAAACACTATGTTTGCAGTAATATCAATTTGAGTGTGCAAGTTACTTCAGTCATGCATGTGTAAGACGTAATGGCTATAAATTACATACAACCACTATAATACTCCCCTTTCCTGCACCTCAGCTTCACTCTTTTCTGAAACACAGGCCAGCAGTTCTGTTCTCTCAGGACTTTTTGGAAAATCTTGCACAGGTATTGCAGATGGATTGTATTCATGACCCTGAATGCAAGTGTTAGAAACAGCTACTGGTCAGTTACCAGGAGAGAGTATCATCCAACTGTTCACTGAACAAAGAGTTAATAGCACAAATCCATTGCAAACAGTATGTGGAGTACTTCTGAAATACTTTCTAAAGCAAAAGCCGTTAAGCAGTAAAATTACCACTGCTCCTTCCTGTAGAGATTCCAACAACTCTGCTGCTGGCTTTCGATATACAGGCATGTCATGAATGTTTGGTTTGTAATATTTGTATTACCCTGAAAAGTTTTGGCTTGTAATATTTACACATCTGTACTTTAGTACACACATGTCAACCCATTCTTTCCCCTCTGACCTTCTTTCAGAGATGAGTTCTCAGGTTAGAGTGGGGCATGAAATCTAGCATCTGTCATCTGGATTTCATCACAACCTGAAAAGATCGCAGTGTCTCAGCCCTCATTCAGTCCCTTATCAGCAAACAGAAGTTTAGTAGCTCCTCTGTCCCTGGGTTAATAGCTGACTCGTTCTCCTCAGGTTCTGTTCTGTCAATCTGCAGCCTGTATCCGGAGTGATAACAGGTATTGGGATCAGTATAGGAAATATTCATTCCCTGAATTCTTACTCTCTAGTACATAGTAACCCCAGCACCTGTTATTCAGACGTGATGTGAGTTTGCAGGAAGTGGATTTCATGTAAAATGCATGAGTATTCATGGAAACGGAACTTCATTTCACATATGAATGTAGCCTATTCCTCTCTCTCTCTCTCTCTCTCTTTCTCTCTCACTGCCTAAGTCCTATATTCATAAAATCTGCAGAACCTGGGAATAGCACTGGGATAGACGTGCAGCTGAGCTGCCATAATGATATGTGTATGTTAAACCCAATTATTGGGATGTTTGATGTATGGCTGTATTTGATTAACTATTGGAATGTTTATGTCACGGCTATATTGGGTTAAACCAGTATGCCTCTTCTTCGTTTCATAGAGGGCTGCTGGAAAACAAGCAGGAAGGGAAGCAACAGCTCAAGAAAAGCCATCTCTCAGTCAGCACTTCAGGGAGGTTGAGAGACAACACGGGAGCTGCAATTTTGGAAGAGCCTATTTCTGGGCTCCAGGCACATTCCACAGCTTGTTTTGCCAGCACTGGGAGACTGTCCAGAGGTGGGGCAGCTGCTGCTGAGAAGCTCTTCAGACTGACAGGCACAGACACCGCTGGGGAAGTCTGAAGGCCCTTGGCCTGCCTGGTCCCTGTCAGAGTGGGAGGGTTTGGAGTTCAATGTACAAACTGCTGTTTGAAAAACCATCTTATTTTCCCATGTTACGCTTTATTCCTACTGTTCGGATACAAGAGTATTTTGGTGCAAAAAGGCTGGCAGATCACATGTCTCATCACTACTCTGAGACTCCTAGAGGGAAGAACCACAGGTGCCAAACCCACTTGGACCTGCTGGACAGGCACAATCAACCTGCAGTGTGTTGTAGCCAAGGGCCCAGCCTGAGGGTGGGAAGATCGCGGGATTCCACCCCATGAGAGGGCAGGGTCTGAGGCCAGAGATGGGTTAGAGATGCCAGTAGCCCGGTAACTCTGAGGAGAATCTACAGAACAGAGATTCTAGAGCCCTCAGCCAGTCAGGAAACAGAAATATGCCCTAGCAGACCTGTTACCACAGACCAAAGCGGCTCTGAATTCCTGCGTTCACAATAGAGCCAGAGAATAAAATATTTGAAAATGCATTTGCTGATTAAATTTCCAGAAGCGAATATACCTGAGGTGATTTGCAAACTAATCACTGATATTCCATAGGGGCTCCTCTCGATCAGCCCCTGGCAGAATTGGGCCAAGAGCACACCGGACCTCCAGAAATGGGACCCACTGAGAAATCTGGACCCAGGGCATCAGAGTTTTAACACTCTGAGACCATTTTGAGTCTCTGTGTATCCTAAATAGCCCAGTGTGCAGCATAGGCACATATAGGAGAGGGGTTCCCAAGCTACCTAGTGCTGCCTGCTCTCCAGTCCCTGTCACGGAGTCACCCCGACAGCCCAGCTGAGTCCTCTGCTGCTGCACAGAACATTGACACATGTAAACAGCTTCCAGCCTTTCCCCTTCACTTCACATTTTAAAGACAGTGAAACCTGCCAACGTACCCAGTTCCTGCTAGAAGGGGAGTTGCTGACACCAGAGGTCTTCACGGTAAAGGACAAGGAGCCATCAGAGAGGTAGCACAGGCAGCATCTCTTCAGATAGGGAGGCAGGTGTCTTTATGAAGCATGTTTGCACATTCCCTTGGGGGCCACTTGGCCATCAGGGAACCTCAGCTGCTTGGCTTAGAGTGCACCAGCTTTAACCTCTGTGAGAGCCAATGGCAGACTTCAGGAGGCTAAATCACAGGGGATGCATGGTGATGCTTCCCAAATGGACTGCAGCCCCAGCCCTGCAGCAGGCTCTATTACTGGAATCCGGGTTTGTCATCACTGTTCCTGTGGTTCTGATTACCCACATGGCTACCTCAGTGGCAGCCTCGTGATAACGATGAAGCTGTCAGAGCTGTGATCTAATAATAAATAAAATAATAATAATAATAATAATAATAATTAATAGACTATTTTCTCCCCAGCAGCCCCTTTTCCTGCATTACAATCCCACGGTGCAGGCAGGGAAGGACGATTCCATAAGCTCCAGACATGGAAATTTGTTTCGAATCATTCCAATAGAAGAAGTCCTTTCCTGTTGTGAAAGGCCTATTTAGAGTAATGGGACATTAGGGGAAACAGTAGACCCTAGGAGAAGCTGATCCCACTCCTGGTGAGTCTTCTTGAGAATGCTCCGGACAGCCTATGGAAAATGGCTGCTTTGACTCAGCAGGGCATGCAAGGGCCTGAGACCAGACCATATCACATTAAACTCCATTTTGCTCCATTAAACTCCATTTTTCTACCTTTATTTTTCCACTATATAAGATCATAGAATCATAGAATATCAGGGTTGGAAGGGACCTCAGGAGGTCATCTAGTCCAACCCCCTGCTCAAAGCAGGACCAATCCCCAATCAAATCATCCCAGCCAAGGCTTTGTCAAGCCTGACCTTAAAAACTTCCAAGGAAGGAGATTTTACCACCTCCCTAGGTAACGCATTCCAGTGTTTCACCACCCTCCTAGTGAAAAAGTTTTTCCTAATATCCAACCTAAACCTCCCCCACTGCAACTTGAGACCATTACTCCTTGTCCTGTCCTCTTCTACCACTGAGAATAGTCTAGAACCATCCTCTCTGGAACCACCTCTCAGGTAGCTGAAAGCAGCTATCAAATCCCCCCTCATTCTTCTCTTCCGCAGACTAAACAATCCCAGTTCCCTCAGCCTCTCCTCATAAGTCATGTGTTCCAGACCCCTAATCATTTTTGTTGCCCTTCGCTGGACTCTCTCCAATTTATCCACATCCTTCTTGTAGTGTGGGGACCAAAACTGGACACAGTACTCCAGATGAGGCCTCACCAATGTCAAATAGAGGGGAACGATCACGTCCCTCGATCTGCTTGCTATGCCCCTACTTATACATCCCAAAATGCCATTGGCCTTCTTGGCAACAAGGGCACACTGCTGACTCATATCCAGCTTCTCGTCCACTGTAACCCCTAGGTCCTTTTCTGCAGAACTGCTGCCTAGCCATTCGGTCCCTTGACTGTAGCTGTGCATTGGGTTCTTCCGTCCTAAGTGCAGGACCCTGCACTTATCCTTATTGAACCTCATCAGATTTCTTTTGGCCTAATCCTCCAATTTGTCTAGGTCCTTCTGTATCCTATCCCTGCCCTCCAGCGTATCTACCACTCCTCCCATTACTGGATTACTGGCCTGTAATTGCTGGGATCACCTCTGGAGCCTTTTTCAAAAAAATCAGCATCACATTAGCTATTTGCCAGTTGTCTGGTACAGAGGCTGATTTAAGAACATAAGAATGGCCCTACTGGGTCAGACCAAAGGTCCATCTAGCCCAGTATCCTGTCTTCCGACAGTGGCCAGTGCCAGGTGTCCCAGAGGGAATGAACAGAACAGGTAATCATCAAGTGATCCATCCCCTGTCACTCTTCCCAGCTTCTGGCAAACAGAGGCTAGGGACACCATTCCTGCCCATCCTGGCTAATAGCCATTAATTGACCTATCCTCCATGAATTTATCTAGTTCTTTTTTGAACACTCTTTTAGTCTTGGCCTTCACAACATCCTCTGGCAAGGAGTTCCACAGCTTGACTGTGCATTGTGTGAAGAAATACTTCCTTTTATTTGTTTTAAACCTGTTGCCTTTGAATTATTTTCTATTATCATTTCTACAGTGCAAATATTTGTAAACAAAAGAAATAGTATTTTTCAGTTCACCTCACATAAGTACTGTAGTGCAATTTCTTTATCATGAAAGTGCAACTTACAAATGTAGTTTTTTTGGTTACATAACTGCATTCAAACAAAACAATGTAAAACTTTACAGTCTACAAGTCCACTCAGTCCTACTTCTTGTTCAGCCAGTTGCTAATAGAAACAAGTTTGTTTATATTTAAGGGTGATAATTCTGCCCATTTCTCACTTTCAGGTGCATTGTAATTAAGAACAGGCATTTGCATGACACTGTAGTAGCTGGCATCACTAGACATTTACGTGCCAGATGTGCTAAAGAAAATTTTTTGGACTATCTGTGGAACATAATGTGGGAAAATGGGACCAAACAAAACCAGGTGTGAGGGGAAAACTTTTGACATGAAATCTGAAATATGGTGGGAAAATGGTAAAAAATTGACATGGGACTATTTAAAACCAGGGGACCTGAATACTCTGAATTGAACTTTGCTTTAATGTAACCACTGTAGATGTGACTCATGAACAAGAGCTGACTAATGTCATGTGAGATGGAAGGAGTCGATGTATCTTAAATTATGACTATACGACATTATGGTGAATCCTTCCATAATGGCAAAATTGAGTTGCTCCAGAATACTTAATGGGGGGGGGGATGCATTATTGTTGACCAAACAATCTGGCTGGAGGGATTGCAACTGAACATGAGTTACTTTCATTGTTAACATGACAGCAACAATGGGGAGATGGAGCTAAAAGATGTAAAAAAGGTGTAGGAGAATATATTGTGGGTGTCATTTGTAGTGGGGTCGGGGTATTGAATTAGTTTAATATTGAGACATTACGAGGGAAAAATCAACCTTGAGTGAGATTTTTGGGAGCTATACAGATGCATGTATTACAAACTTTTGGCACAAGATCAGAGAAAAGAATAAGGAGTATAGTGCTCTAATTAAAAAAGCACAAGCCTTGGAAATATCTCTAAATGTGAGTTTGAGTGTCAAATTAATAAGACTGCATTAGCAATACAATGTTTACAGATGCAAACTTATGGGATACAGTATATAGAAAGGATGGTCAATCTACTGAGTAAGGGCAGTGGCCCTTTGAGTGGTTTAAAGACTCCCATATATGGAAACACTGAATTATAGGATGGAAGAAACACCTTGGACTTAATTTTAATCAAACCACTCTCAAAGGGGATTGGAAGGGCAGAATGCTATTACATAATATTGGGAAAAAAGAAAAGAGTTGCAATGACATGGGTGCTGCCAAAGATTAACGGAGAATTATGGCAAATAAAAATAAGTGGAACACATTTAATTTAGGAAGAGGGGGGCCATACATTGATGGAATTGACAGAACATTGTGTGGAGTGAGGCAAAATAAATGGGTGTGCCCACAGATAACTTGGTCCCTAGAGGGATATCATCTAAACCATTCAAGTGGACAACATATAATACAATATTTAGCCCTTAATGGCACAAAAGTGTTTGATTTTAGGCAATGGGTGTATTTCTGTGGGTCACCATTGAAAAATATATATTTTGGGGAAATAGGACAGAAAAAGGTCCAACTGAGTCATGCAAATGTAATGGAGATTATTATTGAAGGAACTGTTAATCAGGCACCCTTATTTTTTAAAAAAAAGAAATTGTCTGGGAACCAAAAGATGTGGACTAGTCTTCGAATCTAGTGATACATTGGGAACAACGGGAGGAATTGGTTGACAAAATTGAAAGAATAAAGCCATATGCAAAGGATGTATCTAAATCTGCCCAGTTAGGAAAGATAAGTATTTTGTTGCATAATGGTCAAATATTAAAATTAGGAAAAGAAGGGAACGAATTGACAGTCCACCACTGGTCATATGAGACAGTATTAAAAGCCTTACTAAAGTCAAGATATACCACATCTATCCCCCCTATCCACAAGGCATTTTACCCTTTGAAAGAAAGCTATCTGGTTGGTTTGACATGATTTGTTTTTGACAAATCCATGCTGACTGTTACTTATCACCTTATTTTCTTCTAGATGTTTGCAAATTGATTTCATAGAATCATAGAATATCAGGGTTGGAAGGGACCCCAGAAGGTCATCTAGTCCAACCCCCTGCTCGAAGCAGGACCAATTCCCAGTTAAATCATCCCAGCCAGGGCTTTGTCAAGCCTGACCTTAAAAACCTCTAAGGAAGGAGATTCCACCACCTCCCTCGGTAACGCATTCCAGTGTTTCACCACCCTCTTAGTGAAAAAGTTTTTCCTAATATCCAATCTAAACCTCCCCCATTGCAACTTGAGACCATTACTCCTCGTTCTGTCATCTGCTACCATTGAGAACAGTCTAGAGCCATCCTCTTTGGAACCCCCTTTCAGTAGTTGAAAGCAGCTATCAAATCCCCCCTCATTCTTCTCTTCTGCAGACTAAACAATCCCAGCTCCCTCAGCCTCTCCTCATAAGTCATGTGCTCTAGACCCCTAATCATTTTTGTTGCCCTTCGCTGGACTCTCTCCAATTTATCCACATCCTTCTTGTAGTGTGGGGACCAAAACTGGACACAGTACTCCAGATGAGGCCTCACCAGTGTCGAATAGAGGGGAACGATCACGTCCCTCGATCTGCTCGCTATGCCCCTACTTATACATCCCAAAATGCCATTGGCCTTCTTGGCAACAAGGGCACACTGCTGACTCATATCCAGCTTCTTGTCCACTGTCACCCCTAGGTCCTTTTCCGCAGAACTGCTGCCTAGCCATTCGGTCCCTAGTCTGTAGCGGTGCATTGGATTCTTCCATCCTAAGTGCAGGACCCTGCACTTATCCTTATTGAACCTCATCAGATTTCTTTTGGCCCAATCCTCCAATTTGTCTAGGTCCTTCTGTATCCTATCCCTCCCCTCCAGCGTATCTACCACTCCTCCCAGTTTAGTATCATCCGCAAATTTGCTGAGAGTGCAATCCACACCATCCTCCAGATCATTTATGAAGATATTGAACAAAACCGGCCCCAGGACCGACCCCTGGGGCACTCCACTTGACACCGGCTGCCAACTAGACATGGAGCCATTGATCACTACCCGTTGAGCCCGACAATCTAGCCAGCTTTCTACCCACCTTATAGTCCATTCATCCAGCCCATACTTCCTTAACTTGCTGACAAGAATACTGTGGGAGACCGTGTCAAAAGCTTTGCTAAAGTCAAGAAACAATACATCCACTGCTTTCCCTTCATCCACAGAACCAGTAATTTCATCATAAAAGGCGATTAGATTAGTCAGGCATGACCTTCCCTTGGTGAATCCATGCTGACTGTTCCTGATCACTTTCCTCTCATGTAAGTGCTTCAGGATTGATTCTTTGAGGACCTGCTCCATGATTTTTCCGGGGACTGAGGTGAGGCTGACTGGCCTGTAGTTCCCAGGATCCTCCTTCTTCCCTTTTTTAAAGATTGGCACTACATTAGCCTTTTTCCAGTCATCCGGGACTTCCCCCATTCGCCACGAGTTTTCAAAGATAATGGCCAAGGGCTCTGCAATCACAGCCGCCAATTCCTTCAGCACTCTCGGATGCAACTCGTCCGGCCCCATGGACTTGTGCACGTCCAGCTTTTCTAAATAGTCCCTAACCACCTCTATCTCCACAGAGGGCTGGCCATCTCTTCCCCATTTTGTGATGCCCAGCGCAGCAGTCTGGGAGCTGACCTTGTTAGTGAAAACAGAGGCAAAAAAAGCATTGAGTACATTAGCTTTTTCCACATCCTCTGTCACTAGGTTGCCTCCCTCATTCAGTAAGGGGCCCACACTTTCCTTGGCTTTCTTCTTGTTGCCAACATACCTGAAGAAACCCTTCTTGTAATTTAATTATTTTCTCCATTATCTTTCCATGTACAGAAGTTAAGCTGACTGGTCTGTAATTCCCTGGGTTGTCCTTATTTCCCTTCTTATAGATTGACATTATTTTTGCCCTTGTCCAGTCTTCTGGAATCTCTCCCATCTACTGCGATTTGTCAAAGATAATTCCTAATGGCTCAGAGATTTCCTCAGTCAGCTCCTTGAGTATCATAGGATGTATTTCATCAGGTCCCGGAGACTTTAGGAGATCTAACTTGTCCAAGTAATTTGTAACTTCTTCTTTCCCTATTTTAGACTCTGATCCTTCCTCATTTTCACTGGCATTCACTATGTTAAATATCCATTCGCGATCAAACTTCTTGGTGAAAACTGAAACAAAAGTCATTAAGAACCTCTGCCATTTCCACATTTTCTGTTGTTGTCTTTCCCCCCTCATTGAGTAACAGGCTTACTCTGTCCTTGGCCTTCCTCTTGCTTCTAATGTATTTGTAGAATGTTTTCTTTTTACCCTTTATGTTTCTAGCAAGTTTGATCTCGTTTTGTGCCTTGGCCTTTCTAATTTTGTCCCTGCATACTTGTAGTATTTGTTTATATTTGTTAGAATATAGATATTCAGGCCTGCCTGTAAAGGCCTATACTTTAAGTACTTAGATGTATTTTTATCACTTAGCTAGTTACAGGGGTATAAAAACAAAGAATCAAAATCACAGTCCACTTGTGTACAGGCCTTCTCTCACTAGGAGAGTCTGAGGCCTTGTTCTTAGGCTAAGCAACAGAGGCAGCCATAAACTGGGAAGCAAATGGTCACATCCTCATTCCTAACCAGTCATACTGAAATAAGGTGGTATTGGGCTGTTAGGAAGATGATCCTGTCCTGATAGTGCCCATCACCACCAGATAAAGAAACCGCTCTTAAGAGGGTTAAAGAAAACTTAGTTTGATAGCATCCAGTCTGGCAAGAAATCACTTATTAATGGTTGTGGTTTTGAAACCCTCATTTCTATATTATAATTTTTTTATGGCCCCCACTTTTCTCTTGTTAATCTGTTTCTCTAATTGTTTCTGTCTGCTGTATAATTAATGTTGTTAGGTGTAAGTTAATTAGGGTAGTGGGATATAATTGGTTAGAGAATTATGTTACAATATGTTAGGATTGGTTAGTTAAATGTCAGTAAAATGATTGGCTAAGGTATAGCTGAGAATATTACTATATAAACTGGGACCAAATAGGAAGTGGGGGGGGGGAAGGGAAATTGGAATCATGTTTGCTAAGGGGGGGAAATGGAAACATGGACCAGACACACAGACAAGGCTCTGTAGAGTCAGAGCTGGGAAGGGAACACTGGGGAACAGACTCTATTGGCAAATAGTGATAAACCCGACTGGTGTGAAGGGTTTTGGAATATGCTTGCTTCAAAACTAAACCCAATAAACATTGCATTGTTTGCACTTTGTACTTCTGGTCTTCAGGTTTCTGTCTGTGCCAAGAACCAGAGGAGAGGGTGAAGGGAAAGCCCTCTAACAATATTCATCCTTTGTAATTTGACCTTGTCAAGGTTCCTCCCCCACTCTGAACTCTAGGGTACAGATGTGGGGACCTGCATGAAAACCTCCTAAGCTTACTTTTACCAGCTTAGGTTAAAACTTCCCCAAGGTACAAATTAATTGTATCCTTTGTCCTTGGAATATCCACTGCCACCACCAAACTCTAACTGGGTTTACTGGGAAACGTAGTTTGGACACATCTTGCCCCCAAAAATCCTCCCAACACTTGCACCCCACTTCCTGGGGAAGGTTTGGTAAAAATCCTCACCAATTTGCATAGGTGACCACAGACCCAAACCCTTGGATCTGAGAACAATGAAAAAGCATTCAGTTTTCTTACAAGAAGACTTTTAATAGAAATAGAAGTAAATAGGAGTAAAGGAATCACCCCTGTAAAATCAGGATGGTAGATACCTTACAGGGGAATTAGATTCAAAACATAGAGAATCCCTCTAGGCAAAACCTTAAGTTACAAAAAAGACACACAGACAGAAATAGTCATTCTATTCAGCACAATTCTTTTCTCAGCCATTTAAAGAAATCATAACCTAACACATACCTAGCTAGATTACTTACTAAAAGTTCTAAGACTCCATTCCTGTTCTATCCCCAGCAAAGCAGCATACCGACAGGGAGACACAGACCCTTTGTTTCTCTCCCTCCTCCCAGCTTTTGAAAGTATCTTGTCTCCTCATTGGTCATTTTTGGTCAGGTGCCAGCGAGCTTACCTGTAGCTTCTTAACCCTTTACAGGTGAGAGGATTTTTCCTCTGGCCAGGAGGGATTTTAAAGGGGTTTACCCTTCCCTTTATATTTGACAGACCTAGTTTCCACTTTTTGTAGGACTTTTTAAGATCATTGACGATCTCCTGCTTAAGCCAGGGTGGTCTCTTGCCATATTTCCTATCTTTTCTATGCAGCGGGATAGTTTGCTCTTGTGCCCTTAGTAATGTCTCTTTGAAAAACTGCCAGCTGTCTTCAATTGTTTTTCCTTTCAGACTTGCTTCCCATGGGATCTTACCTACAAACTCCCTGACTTTGCTGAAGTCTGCCTTCTTGAAATCCATTGTGTTTATTTTGCTGTTCTCCCTCCTACCATACCTTAGAATCATGAACTCTGTCATTTCATGATCACTTTCACCCAAGCTGCCTTCCACTTTCAAATTCTCAACCAGTTCCTCCCTATTTGTCAAAATAAATTCTAAAGTAGCCTCTCCCGTAGTAGCTTTCCCCACCTTCTGAAATAAAAAAAAATGTCTCCAATACATTCCAAGAACTTGTCTGATAATCTGTGCCCTGCTGTGTTATTTTCCCAACAGAGGTCTGGGTAGCTGAAGTCCCCCATCACCACAAAGCCCTGGGCTTTGGATGTTTTTGTTACTTAAAAAAAAAAAGCCTCACCCACCTCTTCTTCCTGGTTAGGTGGTCCATAGTAGACCCACACCATGATATCACCCTTGTTTTTTACCCCTTTTATCCTCATCCAGAGACTTTCAACAAGCCTGTCTCCTATTTCCATCTCAACCTCAGCCCAAGTGTGTACATTTTTAATATATAAGGCAACACTGTGTCACACCTCCCCCCTTAGTTTACTGCTGGAGGGTTTGTCACTGATGAATGTGAAGGCAGTGTGTCTAAGTTTCTCTTTAGCTTTTGGCTATACAATTTCCAAGTGTTACCAAACATTGTAGTGTCACCCTCAGGTGGTGTTGCGAAGTTCTGTGTTTCTTTTTCTGGGTTGCCAGAATACTTTTTTTGTGCAACACTGTTAACTTAAGGCATATATTAATGTCTTCTAGAATGTACATATTTTAGCATTTTGCAATTAATGCCATGAGGTGTGCCTCAGTTTCCCCTTCCACACAGCAGACCTGGTTTGTTATGGTTTTCCTGCTCTGACAAGTTTTAAGCCTGTTTACAGATAATAGCTGACAAACAGTATCCTTGTAGGGGTTCTTTGTGTTGCCCGATATTTAGATTGATTACTTAAGAATCCCCAGTTAATTACTTTGCGGGTTGACAGATTCTTGTCCCAAGATCGGGCCTCATATTATTTAAATGGTTATATAGTTGGGAACTCCAATGTGCACAGTTGCAACATTCACACTATAGGAACTATTTTATATTTACAAATATAGTTTATTAGTACATTTAGCAGAGTCACGAACACCCCAGCTCAGTAAGGTAGAGACACTACAGAATGTACCTCTGCACATCCATATATTCACACCACCCCTTATAGAACAACTTGAAGTGTTAACCACCATCTTCCTCATCATCATCCCCTTCCACATCACCAGTGGCCATCACTCTGGCACCTCCCAAGGACTACATCCATTCTCCTACTTCCCCGAGGCTGCAATGCCACATTTATAATGTTATGCTGGTGCCATTATGTTTGATATATAGAATCATAGAATATCAGGGTTGGAAGGGACCTCAGGAGGTCATCTAGTCCAACCCCCTGCTCAAGGCAGGACCAATCTCCAACTAAATCATACCAGCCAGGGCATTGTCAAGCCTGACCTTAAAAATATCTAAGGAAGGAGATTCCACCACCTCCCTACGTAACGCATTCCAGTGTTTCACCACCCTCCTAGTGAAAAAGTTTTTCCTAATATCCAATCTAAACCTCCCCCATTGCAACTTGAGACCATTACTCCTTGTTCTGTCATCTGCTACCAGTGAGAACAGTCTAGAGCCATCCTCTTTGGAACCCCCTTTCAGGTAGTTGAAAGCAGCTATCAAATCCCCCCTCATTCTTCTCTTCCACAGACTAAACAATCCCAGTTCCCTCAGCCTCTCCTCATAAATCATGTGCTCTAGACCCCTAATCATTTTTGTTGCCCTCCGCTGGACCAAAACTGGACACAGTACTCCAGATGAGGCCTCACCAGTGTCGAATAGAGGGGAACGATCACGTCCCTCGATCTGCTCGCTATGCCCCTACTTATACATCCCAAAATGCCATTGGCCTTCTTGGCAACAAGGGCACACTGTTGACTCATATCCAGCTTCTCGTCCACTGTCACCCCTAGGTCCTTTTCCGCAGAACTGCTGCCTAGCCATTCGGTCCCTAGTCTGTAGCGGTGCATTGGATTCTTCCATCCTAAGTGCAGGACCCTGCACTTATCCTTATTGAACCTCATCAGATTTCTTTTGGCCCAATCCTCCAATTTGTCTAGGTCCTTCTGTATCCTATCCCTCCCCTCCAGCGTATCTACCACTCCTCCCAGTTTAGTATCATCCGCAAATTTGCTGAGAGTGCAATCCACACCATCCTCCAGATCATTTATGAAGATATTGAACAAAACCGGCCCCAGGACCGACCCCTGGGGCACTCCACTTGACACCGGCTGCCAACTAGACATGGAGCCATTTATCACTACCCGTTGAGCCCGACAATCTAGCCAGCTTTCTACCCACCTTATAGTCCATTCATCTAGCCCATACTTCCTTAACTTGCTGACAAGAATACTGTGGGAGACAGTGTCAAAAGCTTTGCTAAAGTCAAGAAACAATACATCCACTGCTTTCCCTTCATCCACAGAA
Organism: Natator depressus; assembly: GCF_965152275.1. NCBI lineage: Eukaryota > Metazoa > Chordata > Testudines > Cheloniidae > Natator > Natator depressus. The sequence continues at coordinate 6,575,951 of NC_134234.1, forward strand.
CCAGTAATCTCATCATAAAAGGCGATTAGATTAGTCAGGCGTGACCTTCCCTTGGTGAATCCATGCTGACTGTTCCTGATCACTTTCCTCTCATGTAAGTGCTTCAGGATTGATTCTTTGAGGACCTGCTCCATGATTTTTCCAGGGACTGAGGTGAGGCTGACTGGCCTGTAGTTCCCAGGATCCTCCTTCTTCCCTTTTTTAAAGATTGGCACTACATTAGCCTTTTTCCAGTCATCCGGGACTTCCCCCGTTCGCCACGAGTTTTCAAAGATAATGGCCAAGGGCTCTGCAATCACAGCCGCCAATTCCTTCAGCACTCTCGGATGTAACTCGTCCGGCCCCATGGACTTGTGCACGTCCAGCTTTTCTAAATAGTCCCTAACCACCTCTATCTCCACAGAGGGCTGGCCATCTCTTCCCCATTCTGTGATGCCCAGCGCAGCAGTCTGGGAGCTGACCTTGTTAGTGAAAACAGAGGCAAAAAAAGCATTGAGTACATTAGCTTTTTCCACATCCTCTGTCACTAGGTTGCCTCCCTCATTCAGTAAGGGGCCCACACTTTCCTTGGCTTTCTTCTTGTTGCCAACATACCTGAAGAAACCCTTACACTTACGATCATATACTTCAATTTGTTACCATGGCCCTTTTGTGGTTAAGTATCGCATTTGTTATTTCTGTCCTAACCAGTTATTTCAGTTCTTTCCAAGTTTGAAGTTGCAGTGTACATGTTCATACCCTTTTAAATTTAACTTAGGGGAACTCCTATGCCAACTTCCTTCAATGCATTCTCTATGTTAAAGGTCGCAGCCATATATGGACTTTATCCTTTAGCTTCTCACCATCGATCTAAGTGTAAGGTACCAAATCAAAATTTATATATAAAATGTTAGTTACAATTAAATTGTTCATTGAGAAACACACCTTTTTTATGACTGATATTTGCAAAGATTGAACCACCACTGGTGTCTTATAAGGACACACCCATGGGCGTTAAACCCTAATTATAAATACTGAGATACCACAAAGAAAAATGTTTTATTAATATTTTTATTAGTAGTATGTACATTCTTGTGTGATAAATATATTTTTGTTGCAACAAAAACTCCCCCCAAAAGCATAATTTAGTCATGTTACACAAAACATAGAACTCACAGACAAGTAATTACAACCCTACCACCATTGGATTAAACATTGTTCAGAGCAGGTCCAGGAAACCGAAGGGTTGAAATCGTTAATCATTTTGGGTTTGCACATTGGTTTGCCTATAAAATAGGTCTAATGATTTAGTTAGGAGTCAAATATTTTTGGTGACTTTAGACCCTAGATTAAAATACAGGTGGGTAAGAGACTAATATTAAATTAACATTTTAATCTATGTTAATATTTAAGGGAAACGTGCAAGAAATAAGTCAAATATTTTCTTTTGGTGCAGTAAGACTTGTAACAGTAACTACGATTTACGTTGTGGGTAGAAAAGGCTGCTGCAATTTGCTACGGTACTTCCTGTGTAAAGCAGAAAAATTATACATTGCTGGCTTATACAATACAAATTATACAATGCTGAGTATGTTTGAAATCACAACTAACTTGGTACCTATTTTTGGAATCATGATGCACAGCAACTGATTTAAACCCCAAAGTTGTGTGACTGCAATTTGCTAATACAAATATGCAAGTAACAAAACCATGATTATTATCACCTAAGGGGAGTTACCCTCACTACTTTTCCTATTGCCGACCACTTACAGGTTGGGGGGTGGGGGAGGTAGTAAGCAAGAGTTTGCTTTATCTTGTACATGTACATTAGACATAGTCCAATGAATTAAAAGGATGCTGAATTAGATGTTCTACAAGTTTTTAATTTTAATATTATTCTGTCAGAAGCAATTCACTTTGCCCGCTTCCTTTTTTCTCTCAAACACTCAGAAGCATTTCCCCGGCAGTTTATACAGGAACCTGTTAGCTGCTCTTCAAAGATTGTGACTTTGTTTCCTGTTGGCTTAAGGTGCCTACCTACCAGTGGATCACTGAGATCTGTGCAAAACTTTGGGAATCTCTGTATTCTGGGTCGCCCTTCTCATTGCTCATGGAGAAAGAAACGGAAAGGAAGGGACCTCCCCCACTGGAATGATCTGAAGGAAATTTCCCTGTACGTATGTAACCCACACACCTTCTGGGTGTGGTTCTCCATCTGATCTAGTGACACCGAGACCACTTAAAGAGAGAGATAAAATGAGCCCCCACTTCTAAAGCCAACAGACTTTGGTCACCGGCAGGTGGGATTGAACCAGAGACCTCTGGAGCGAAGTGCATGAGCCTCTACTGCATGAGATAAAATAAATCTGCCTTTTAGCTAAGGCTGTAGAGCAGACTCATTCACACCTGCTCTAGGACCCTCTCCAGCTCCCTGCTAGCACAGGCTCATCAGAGATGTGATACCAGGGCCTGTCACAGCAGCCACTGCCCGCAGGGTCTGCTAAAGGGGCATTGGACAGGGTGGATGGGGCTGCACAGAGATGGGAAGGCTGGTTAGAGTAGCTGATGGACACAATACCCCTGCCATAGACTGGTCGGGAAGTTTTGTCATTTCTATAGCCTGTGTGCAGCCACAGATTCAGTCAGTGAAACCTTCATTTCAGAGTCATTGTTTCCCAGGATTGGTCCACCATCTGGTAAGGATGGCCTGTGTCCCTTGTTCCTAGTTGTAAACCTTTACATTGAGACATATTAAAAACACATATTGCTGAAACGGCAAGGGACTAAATGAGTTGCCCAAGGTTACAGAAGAAGTCTGTGGAAGACCCTGGAACCAAAGCCAGTGCTTCTGAATCCCAGGCCAGCACTTTAACCACCAAACCATCCCTCCTCTATGGGGCAAATGGCTGGGAAGGAGGCAGCTGCCAGCTCACCATGCTGAGATTACCAGAAATTCAGGGAATTAAACTCCTGTGACATCACTAAACAGAAATCCAAGAACAATTCCTTTTCCAGATGATAACGCTGAATCATGACTTCTCCTGAATCTGTTGAGGGAGAAATCTATTGGCGAGGGCCCAGGGTAAGGTGATAGTGGATATGCAACTCCACATGAACTCCCAGTGTGATACAAAATGGGCTAATGTGACCCATAGTGAAATAAGCCAGGCAGGGACCTCTTGGATCAATGAGCCCAGTCCCCTGCTATGGCAGGTGACTCTAGCATATCGTCTGGTACATAAGCCTGTGTCAGCATGGTGTGAATGAGTTCTCCCCTGACAGCAGGCTGGGAGAGGGAGAGACTTCGGGAGCAAACTGTATTTACATGAACATTTACTCTGCCTAGATATCCAGCAGATAGAGAGGTTCTCAAAGTGTTAACTTTGGCTGGTATTGGGTTACAAATCACTGTAGTGCTGAATACAGGGGATAGTGAAATATTGTTACCAGTGTTATTGTCTTTATGGTATGAATAAAAGGGAACAGAACACTGCTTAGCCTGTCCCAAATGACATGGTCACCCTCAGCTGAAAGAAACTGCCTAAGCCAGGGTCTCGAATACCTAAGCTTTGTTAGAGCAAGAGGGGTGGGTACAGGTGCCCAGATAGGAAATGTGGACTTTCCCTAAGTGTCCCCAGTCTAATTTAACTTCCCCACTGTTCAAAGATAGAGTTAAAGAGGCTCCATTGGGAGCCGTTTGTTATTTTAAGTGCTGAAATCACTTGTTGTGGGACAGTATCTCTGCCTGGCCTCCTACAAGCGGGAAATATCTAAGAACCAACAATCACTAAAAGAAAAGGAGGACTTGTAGCACCTTAGAGACTAACCAATTTATTTGAGCATAAGCTTTTGTGAACTACAGCTCACTTTATAGGAATGCATCCGATGAAGTGAGCTGTAGCTCATGAAAGCTTATGCTCAAATAAATTTATTAGTCTCTAAGGTGCCACAAGTCCTCCTTTTCTTTTTGCGAATACAGACTAACACAGCTGCTACTCTGAAACAATCACTAAGAGACTGACCTGCAGAGGTCACAGTGGAGGGGCAGGTGTCAGCAGAAGGGACCTGACAGTCGACCAGCAGGAGCAGAATGAGCAGCTGGCAGAGTGGCTACAGGGGTGGCTACAGGGCAGCCAGCCAGAGCAAGTTCTTAGATGGCAGAGCAAGCAAGATGCCTTCTTTCCCGGGTAGATGCACCTCGGAGCCTTGGGTCCTCCCTGACCAAGGACAACCACAGTGAGTGGAGTGAGGTGAGGGCACAGAGCGGGGCACTGTCATAAATATAAAGGGAAGGGTAAACCCCTTTAAAATCCCTCCTGGCCAGAGGAAAAATCCTCTCACCTCTAAAGGGTTAAGAAGCTAAAGGTAACCTCGCTGGCACCTGACCAAAATGACCAATGAGGAGACAAGATACTTTCAAAAGCTGGGAGGAGGGAGAGAAACAAAGGGTCTGTGTCTCCCTGTCGGTATGCTGCTTTGCTGGGGATAGAACAGGAATGGAGTCTTAGAACTTTTAGTAAGTAATCTAGCTAGGTATGTGTTAGGTTATGATTTCTTTAAATGGCTGAGAAAAGAATTGTGCTGAATAGAATGACTATTTCTGTCTGTGTGTCTTTTTTGTAACTTAAGGTTTTGCCTAGAGGGATTCTCTATGTTTTGAATCTAATTCCCCTGTAAGGTATCTACCATCCTGATTTTACAGGGGTGATTCCTTTACTCCTATTTACTTCTATTTCTATTAAAAGTCTTCTTGTAAGAAAACTGAATGCTTTTTCATTGTTCTCAGATCCAAGGGTTTGGGTCTGTGGTCACCTATGCAAATTGGTGAGGATTTTTACCAAACCTTCCCCAGGAAGTGGGGTGCAAGGGTTGGGAGGATTTTGGGAGGAAAGACGTGTCCAAACTACTTTTCCCAGTAAACCCAGTTAGAGTTTGGTGGTGGCAGTGGTTATTCCAAGGACAAAAGATAAAATTAATTTGTACCTTGGGGAAGCTTTAACCTAAGCTGGTAAAAGTAAGCTTAAGAGGTTTTCATGCAGGTCCCCACATCTGTACCCTAGAGTTCAGAGGGGGGAGGAACCTTGACAGGCACAGTAAAGTAACTGTTGGTAGAACTCAAGAACATGAGGCAGAAGACAATGTCCCATGCACTCTGGGGTGGGGTGTCCTGCTCACAGTTTTATGATCACCCTCAGTTTTATGAGGGTTCACCCCTCCTCTCTAAGGGTGAGGGCAGTGCAGTCCCAGGGGGCCCTCTTCTTCCAGGGTCAGAGCCAGCTAGAGTAATGGACCTGAGCGAGCAAAGGGGGGTGAAGTCGCTGGGCAGGGGTTATGGTACAAGACGCCGGGGGGGGGGAGGGGGAGGGAAACAGCTGGACCTCACACTCATCAGTGCATGGAGATGAAGAGAAGGAATCGAGGTCACGGGCTGCTGCAGCAGTGAAGGAAGGTTCAATGGAACGTGACATGCAAAGCAGGAGAGTTTGGGCTTGTTCATGTGGGTTTTTAACCCTTTACGATGCAGGAAGGGACAAAAGGCCTTTAAACAAACAAAACACTGGCTGCTGCTTGTTTTACACTTCTGCGGAAAAGGACCTAGGGGTTACAGTGGACGAGAAGCTGGATATGAGTCAGCAGTGTGCCCTTGTTGCCAAGAAGGCCAATGGCATTTTGGGATGTATAAGTAGGGGCATAGCGAGCAGATCGAGGGACGTGATCGTTCCCCTCTATTCGACATTGGTGAGGCCTCATCTGGAGTACTGTGTCCAGTTTTGGGCCCCGCACTACAAGAAGGATGTGGATAAATTGGAGAGAGTCCAGCGAAGGGCAACAAAAATGATTAGGGGTCTGGAACACATGACTTATGAGGAGAGGCTGAGGGAACTGGGATTGTTTAGTCTGCAGAAGAGAAGAATGAGGGGGGATTTGATAGCTGCTTTCAACTACCTGAGAGGTGGTTCCAAAGAGGATGGTTCTAGACTATTCTCAGTGGTAGAAGATGACAGGACAAGGAGTAATGGTCTCAAGTTGCAGTGGGGGAGGTTTAGGTTGGATATTAGGAAAAACTTTTTCACTAGGAGGGTGGTGAAACACTGGAATGCGTTACCTAGGGAGGTGGTAGAATCTCCTTCCTTAGAAGTTTTTAAGGTCAGGCTTGACAAAGCCCTGGCTGGGATGATTTAATTGGGGATTGGTCCTGCTTTGAGCAGGGGGTTGGACTAGATGACCTCCTGAGGTCCCTTCCAACCCTGATATTCTATGATTCTATGATCATGAATCCTGCTTGCGACATTTTCCCTAATTAATGTCTGGTGACTTTCCTCCTTTCATTAAAACTTTCTTTTCTGCCCTCAGACTCTGTGCTTGTGAGTGGGGAAATATTGCCTCCCACAGGCACCCAGACGTGGGGTGCAATTTTCCCAGGTTACTTGGTGGGGACTTCAGCCAATGCTGTGTTGTATTGTTGAAAAAGAACCCCTAAAGACTGAACCCAGCCCTGGTTGCTTCCCATTCCACCTGGCAGAACGGTGACACCTGTCAAGCTCCATCTTAAAACCAGCTGGGTTGTTCACCCCCGCAATGCTCCTGTTGGGAGGCTGTTCCAGAACCTCCCTCCTCAGATGGTCAGAAATCTCCATCTCCTTTCCATCCTCAGTTTAGCCTTGGACAGTTTCTACCCATTTGTTTGTTTGCCAACATTGTCCTTTAGCTTCAGGAGCTCATCTTCCTCCCTGGTGCCCCCCCCAACGTATTTATAGAGCAATCTGATCCCTCTCAGCTGTGTTGTGTTAGGCTGAACCAGCCAAGCTCTTCCAATCCCCTTGAAGCCAGGCCCTCCATTGACCTGACCATCCTAGAAGCCATTCTCCACACCTGTTCCAGCCTGAATTCATCTTTCTGGAATAGGAGTGACCAGAATTTTACACAGTTTCCCAGAGGCGGTCTCATCAGTGTCTGGTATAAGGATATTAATACGTCCCTATCTCCCCTGATACATTCTAGGATCTCATCTGCCTTGTTCACATCCGCATCACATCCGTGGCTCACAATCATCCTGGGACTGATTAATACACCCACGTCTTTCTCCTCCTCTGTCGTTTCCAATTTCCCTTGGCTGTATAAACAGGGGTGTAGTGATTAGAAGTAGGGAAGATTGAGACCTGACTTGATGACCGTGTACAAGCACTTTCACATGGACAAAATACCAGGTACTAACGGGCTCTTTAATCTAGCAGGGGAAGGCATAACAAGAACCAACAGCTGGAAACTGAAGACAGACAAATGAAATTTGGAAATGAGGCACACATTTTTAACAGTGAGGGTGCTGAACCACTGGAACAAACTCCGCAGGGAGGTGGTGGATTCTCCTGCTATCTCCAAACCAAGACTGGATGCCTCCCTGGAAGATACGCTTTAGAGGAACTCAAGTGATGCGTTAGTCAAACACAGTTCATTGGGCTCAATAGGGGGATATATAGGGGGAAATTCTGCAGCCTGTGCTATACAGGAGGTCAGACTAGATCTGTGGTTCTCAAACATTTTGTGTCAAACCCCCTTCTTTGTGTCTGTAGTAGTTTAAGCCCCCCTTCCACCACACAAATACATATACTGATATTGCGGGGGTGGGGCTTCACTACAATCAGTTTTGGCTTCATTGTTTTTCATTTGTTTTTTTGTTGCTGTTTCACGGATGAGCCAACGATCCATTGGAATACCGAAGAACAGGAAAACTGTGTTTGTGGTCCCTGCTTACAAAGAAATGTGCACACCGCACCATAGCAAACGGACCCGTGTACAGGTGGCAATGACTTTATATAATGCTATGCAAGTGTAACACCGACAGACCCTGGTTGTCAGTGGGTGGGATCGAACCTGGGACCTCTGGAGCTTAGTGCATGAGCCTCTACTTCATGAGCTAAAAGCAAACCGGTTCTTAGCTAGAGCTGTAGAGCAGATTCATTTTAGCTCTGTCTCTAAGGGATCTTGTTGCCAATAGATGGGGCAGAACACCACACCCAGGAGGTGTTTGGGTTACATAAGCTTAACAGAAATCTGTCAAAATGCACAGCGCCGAGAGTCAAACGCACAGCGCCGTCTGAGGACTGGATCTGTCTGGAAGAATCAGCTTGACTAGTTATTCATTGCTGTGGGTAAAGTTTTTCCCTAAAGCCTTTCACCCTCCCCCCTGCCCCCAAATACATTCTGCACCGCCCCAGGAAGGCTCGCCCCACCAGTTTGAGAACCTTTGGACTAGATGTTCTAATGGCTCCTTCTGGCCTTAAATTCTATGACTCTGTGAATCATTGCCTTGAGCAGATTGTTATCTTGGATGCAACTTGAATAAATTGCTCCTCTGAATGCTGACAGGCACTCAACAAGGATAGACACTGGTCATGAAGAACCAGGATTGTCAGAATAAAACTGGGATATATGGTCTCTTTACCCTCTAAACCAGTTTCTTGTGCTGGAGAGAATCTCACAGCTGTCCCACTCTTTGAGCTGGTAACAACACCCCATCCATGCTAAACGCTTATCACCAAATGTCATAAATATAAAGGGAAGGGTAACCACCTTTCTGTATACCGTGCTACAGTGGCTTCACACCGTCAAGGACAATAACAAAAAACTTCTTCAATGGAGTTTAGCTCTCCAAGATTTTGATTTTGAAATACAACACATTTAAGGAACTTCTAACAAAGTGGGTGATACACTCTCCAGTGAAAGTTTCCCAGAATCAATTGATTAAAATCGTCCTTGAAATGTGGAAAATATTGTTAGTTTTTATATAGTCAGTAATATATCTAAAGGTACATGTGTCTTATTAACTCTGTTTTCTCCTAGAGTTTCAGGAAGAAATCACAGCCAGTGTGGAACCGGCTGTCCGACACTATCTGTGATTTGGGGGGCATGTCATAAATATAAAGGGAAGGGTAACCACCTTTCTGTATACCGTGCTATAAAATCCCTCCGGGCTAGAGGCAAAATCCTTTCACCTGTAAAGGGTTAAGAAGGTCAGGTAACCTGGTTGGCACCTGACCCAAAATGACCAATGAGGGGACAAGGTACTTTCAAATCTGGACGAGGGGGGAAAAAGGCCTTGGTCTGTCTGTGTGATACCTTTGCCGGGAACAGATCAAGGATGCAAGCCCTCCAATTCCTGTAAAGTTAGTAAATAATCTAGCTAGAAAATGCATTAGGTTTTCTTTGTTTTGGCTTGTGAAATTCGCTGTGCTGGAGGGAATGTGTATTCCTGTTTTTGTGTCTTTTTGTAACTTAAGGTTTTGCCTCGAGGGATTCTCTATGTTTTGAATCTGACTGCCTGTGAGATTATCTTCCATTCTAATCTTACAGAGTGTTTCTTTTATCTTTGTTTTGTTCTTCTAAAAAGTTCTGTTTTTTAAGAATCTGATTGGGTTTTTAGCATCCTAAGGAACCCAAAGCTGGTCTGTGCTCAACTTGTTTATTCTCAAGCCTCCCCAGGAAAGGGGGTGTAAGGGCTTGCGGGGATTGATGGGGGAAGAGGAACTCCAAGTGGTCCTTTTCCCTGATTCTTTGTTAAATCACTTGGTGGTGGCAGCATTCCTAGCCCAAGGACAAATAGAGATTTGTGCCTTGGGGAAGTTTTTAACCTAAGCTGGTAGGGGGTCTTTCATGCGGGTCCCCACATCTGTACCCCAGAGTTCAGAGTGGGGAAGGAACCCTGACACCAAGCAAGTTCCACTTTTCCCTTTGGGTGCTTGTGACTAGAGCTATACAGTCATCCCCAGTGTCCTTAAAACTAGCAGTTTTATTAGGAAACAGCAGAAAGCATTTGCAAAAATGGTTTTAAGATAGCAGGCAGCTGTCACATGTCTACACTGATCTATCACTACAAGCTAAGTTAGACAGGCTTTGGTCTGGAGATACAAGAACAGAACTGGCTCAACTTACATTCTTTTGGGACACCAAGGAGCTCTTGGGACCCAGACTAGTTTCCCTGTGTCTCTGAAAGCACCTTCCCATCTGTTTGCCCCTGTAGTGATGAGGTGTGGCCTCCCTCCGAGAGTGACAAGGATGGATGGCAATACCCCTGCTCGTGGGCCGAACCAGGAGACCAACGTCCACCCTGCTGGAAGCAGAAGGGTGGGACAGGAAGAAGAAGTACAAAAGGTGGGCTCCACAGCTCAGTTAAGGGGGAGCCACCACAGGAGACAGATGCATCCCGCCTCCTCTGAAGCCTGCAGAGGAGCTGCCAGGGCCGACGCTTGAGGACTGGCCAGAGTTCCCCGGGCTGCTGGCTGACCAAGACACCGAGGAGCTTTTGGGGCTGCCTCCTGTGGACTGGCCAGCATTCCCCGAGATGATGGGCATGGGTACACCTGAGAGGGAGAGAGGAAGCAGCCCAAGGAAACTGGGCAACCATCTAGTGGGGAAATGGACTGATACAAGATCAGTGTGTTGTGGCTGGATCCTTGCTGACCCAGTGGCTGGGATGCGGTTGAGTTGGGCGGGCCCCCGTCTCCCCTGCCACCCCACCCCGGGGCTGGCTGTACTCCCCCTCCTTCGGCCAGAAGGCCTGTGCTTCTCAGGCCTCCTACCCGCATTCTCGAGCCTCTACACTTTATTGGTGCTCACCCTTACCTGGCCTGCTAGACTGCTTTTCCTCCGCCTTCACTATGGGCCAGAGCCTACCCCTTGCTTTGCTGCCCTGTGCTTACTGGGCCAGGGACTCATAGACTGCTTAGCCCCTCTGCCCTGATTGCAAGAGGGAGCCTACTCATTGGCTACTGCCCCACTCTGGCTGAGGACCCGGGGCTCAAGGACTACTAAATTGCTCTGTCCTGCTTGCAGGTCAGACCCTACCAATTGGTTGCCGTACTGTTCTGCCCGGCCGTAGGACCGGAACACAAAGTGTAGCTAATTACCCGCTTTGAGCGCATCTTTGGAGGTATGTGACAGCAAGAAGGTGTGGCCTACAGCCCCTTTCTTGTGGAAGCAGCCTTTTCTCAAAGCCTCCCTGTGTGAACCTGGGTCCAGTCACCACTGCGCTCAGCCATGTACGTGTTACAGGGCCAAAGTGTGGAGCAGACCTTTGCCCTGAGACTGCTTTCTCCCAGCCAGACCATCTTAAATGAGGCCCCCGTGGCCTTTGCTTCATTGTTTGGCAGTTAGACCCATTAAGCCTCAATGGCTGGCAAACACCGGTCGGGTGACTGTGTTGAAATGCTCAGCATCCCTGTGACACTCCCCTCAGAAATCCACTACCTACCCCTCACTGCCACCTCCGAGCAACCCCACATCTGCCACAGACAACACAATGCTGGAGTCAGGGAGCTTCCCAGAGGCCAGTTGTCACAGGAGGCTGTGGTAAGAGGCCTTTCACAGACAAATGTCAGGGGTGTTGTTCTGTGGAACCCTGACACCGCCCTGATCTTAGGGTCTCAGAGTATCTGAGCACCTGGAATGTATTTATCCTTCTGCCAGCACTGTGAGGCAGCGTAGGGCTATTATCAGAGACAGCCAATGACTTGCCCACAATCACACCAGGCAAGGGAATCAAACCTAGCTGTCTTGAGTCACAGAGCCATGCCCAGACCACAGGACCAGCCTTCCAGCCATCTGAGCGGTGACAGGCCCGGCTGGATTCTCTGCTGCACCAGCAGAGCTCCCCCTGGCACTGCAGAAAGTGGGGATGGCCAGGAGCCAGTTGATTCCCTGGCCTGTTCTCCCACTGCCTCAGCGGAGTTTAGAGCAGCCTAGGGGTTGGGCTGACCTCTGCCTGGTGGTAACGGCTTCCAAGAGCACAGCAGACACTGGACAAGTCCCTTCTAAGGTCCTTGCAATGACTTACTCTCACCCTGGGATATTTAAAACAAGAGCCCGCTTTGTGGGGTAGCATTAATTCAGTTTTCTCCAAAACACAAGGTCTCCTACCCTCCAACTTCTCCCTCCTCCTTTACTCAAGAGCCCCCCTCACCCCCCGCTTGCTGGGGTCAGTGTTGGTTCCGTCTTGCCACACCCTCTGATCCTCCTTTTTTCTCCCTGAAGCCCCGCTTCCTGCCCCATCTTCCCCTGAGGTCCCGTCTCTGCCCCATCTCTTCCCACTAGGCCCTGCCCCCCATTCCTCCACTTCCCCTGATGCTCTGCCCCCAGCCAGGTCGGAGCCGGGCTACTGTAAGAGCTACCCCAGGATCCCAGGCCACTGTGGACAGACCCAGACGCTCCTCCTTCCCTGGGTTGTACATCCTGGGGGGTGGGGACACAGGCTGGGGGCTTCTCTTGAGCCCGCCAGCCTCCTGTTCAGAGGAGGTGGAGGGTCTGGAAATCCTCACAGTGGCTCTGGCTCCCTGGGCAGCTCTTACCATGGCCTGGCTCTGGCTTCTGCACTGGAGAGGGGGCGGAGCTTCAGGGGAAAAGGAGGAGCAGGGGTGGGGTCTTGGGGGAAGAGGCGGGGCAGAGGGAGGTGCCTCAGGGGAAGAAGATTAGTCGGATGTAGGGTGTCAAGGTGGAAGAAGAGGGGCAGGGGCGTGGACTCAAAGGGGACGGGTCTCCTGCATGGGTCCCGCTTTTGCCTTTTGAAGAGGTGGTCACCCTACACTGAATTGGCTGGGCTGGGATAGGAGTGAGCTGTGCCTCTGTGGGGGAGCTGAGGCCTGTTTCAACCCCTTTGCAAGCAGCTGGGGCAGCACAAACGGAGGGGCCAGAGAGGGAACCTGGGCCTGAGTCTCTTGCCAGGACTCCTGTGTGTCAGACCCTCACTCGCACACACAGCTCTGCCCTGCCTGAGGGGCATGACAGTTGGATGGGGGTGGGCTCAGCAGATGTGCTGTGTGCAGAGCCATCAACGGGGGGATGGGTTGCCTGAAGGGCTTCTCCTGGGGCTCCTGCGTTAATCATGTCCCTGAGACGACTCGGTCACAAGCACCTTTCTGAGGGGGTAGGGGAAGGGTGGGTGTCGTGCCCCTTGAATAGCCCCTGTCCACAGCTGGTGCAGCCCCCATGGATCACGCAGCTCCCAGAGTGTTCAGGAAGAGGAAGCACTGTGACAGCAAAACAGCTCTGCAGCTTTTTTAATGGCCCCTGGTTGATTAACCAGATACGGGACAGGGACAGGCCAGGTGTAATTGGAAACAACATCCACGTCCCTTGTTTTTATTGACTGTAATGACGGGAATTCTGAGGTCGGAAGAGCCACCAATACAGCTCTTTATGGGCCAACATCCCACCGGTCCCCTGGCTCTCCATGAACACAGTCGCACTGTAAATGTTGCTGGCTGCCTTGGTCTCCTTCCCCAGAACACTGTCTTCCCTCACCAGCCCCTCTCCCATTGCTCCAGACCTTAGAACCCATCTGAAACTTTCTCTATAGTATGGAGGTCAGAAGCTCATGTCGTCTCGGATATAAGCATCCAGGACACAGTAGGTGGCCCGTGTTTTTCGTCTCCCATGTAATCAGCACTGGAGGAGGGTGATGAACTGACCCTTCACTTGACGAACACCCTGATTATCCTGGCATGAAGATGTTTGCTTTTCACGCTGTACACAATTGGATTAATCAGGGGCGGGACAAGCAGGGAAACATAGCCCAGGAGAATCTGAAGCAAGTGAGAAGAGCTATCCCCAAATCTGTGTATCACAGCAAGGCCGATCTCTGGTGTGTAGAAGAGCAGGACGGCATAGAGGTGGGAGATGCAGGTGTTCAGGGCCCTGAGGCACTCCCTGTGGGATATGATGCTCAGCACTGTTTTGAGGATCATCACATACGAGAGAAAGATGAGCAGTGAATCCAGCCCCACCGTGAAGAATGTAAGAAACAACCCAGAGATGTAGTTGACTCTGATGTCTGAACACGCCCTCTTCATAACGTCTTGGTGCAGACAGTAGGAATGGGAGAGGACATTGGCTCGACAGTATTGGAATTGTTTCAGGAGAAAGGGGTGTGGAGTATTACAGCCACCCCTCTTAGTACAAGCACCAGTCCCATCTTGGCTATTCTTGGCAGGGTAAAGATGGAGGTATATCTCAGCGGGTTACGGATCACGATGAAGCGGTGAAAGGCCATCAACAGGAGCACGGAGGATTCAATTTTTGAAAGCGAGTGGATGAAGAACAGCTGGGCAAAACAGGCATCGGGGCTGATCTCCCTAGCATTAAAAAAGAATATGCCCAGTGTCGTCAGCATGGTGGCTATGGATAAGCCAAGGTCCGTGATGGACAACATAGAAAGGAAAATGTACATGGGCTCATGGAGGCTTGGATCTATTTTTATAATGAACAGAATGACTGAATTTCCTACTACTGAAATAATATACATTAAACAGAAGGGGATAGGGATCCAGAGATGGACGTCTTCCAGCCCAGGTATGCCAGTGAGAAGGAACACAGCAGAGTTGGATTTGGTGTCATTAACAGCTGACATAATGTACTGGGCAGGTCCAAGGAGTTCTGAACTTTCCTTCCTGAAAGGAGAAAGAACAAGAGACTAGATGATATTTAACGAGACATCTTTCTGCTCTCAGTGGATATTTAAAGACAGCAAAGAGCTCAAGGAAGATCAGCAAAAACATAGTCTTCGATTTACACCACTGATAGGAACACAGGCATTCCCAGACTGGATCAGACCTGTAGTCCATCTAGCCTAGTATCCAGTGGCCAGTTCTAGATGCTTCAGAGGAAGGTGGAAGAAGCCCTGCATGGGCCGCTATGAGATAACCTGCTCTCAGGGAAAATTACCCCTGACACCCACTAGTTAGACATATTTTGTGGTGTAAATCAGGAAGCGTTTATTGAAATTCTAAGACTTTTTTTAAAAAAAAATCTTCACCAGTATAATTGGATTTTCTGGTTACCCATAGAAACATCCCATCCCACTTTGAATCTTGCAAAGCTCTTGGCCCCCTTGATATCTGGTGGTTTGGAGTTCCGCAGCCTACTTGAGCACTTTGTGAGTTTACAATTGTGACCTTTCCACAGACACCCTTTCTGGCCCTCCACTTCTGAGTGTGGCCCATTGTAGCATGACATGTGTGTAAACACATGGCAAGTGCATGGTGAAAACCGTCAATGTATTTCTCTGTCCTGCATTGAAAGTGTTTATAAACGTATTTCATTGCATCATTATATGTATTATTTTTTTTATTTTCTCCAGTTCTGAGAGTTCAATTTTTTCCACTGCCTCTTTGTAGCACATGGGAGAAATTCTTAGGGCCAGGTGCTTAATTTAATAACATTGATTTTAACTGCATCACGCCAGATTTACATGTGTAAATTCAATACATGTGCTGATCCCCAAGCATCCCTCCAAGAGAAGCTGAAGTGCTATCCCTGGCCAGTGCTGACTGAATCTAGAAAGTTCAATCATCCTACAGACTTCTCTTCATCCTCACAGGATCTGCATCCTCTCCCCATAAAAGTGTCTGTAGAGATCTGGCAGGTTACAAGTTAACACAGACAGTTACTTCAGCTGGGCGGGTGACGGGTTGGCGTCACAAATGCATGCATAGTGCAAACACTAGGTCTGCACTAATATCCAGTTGAGTGTGTAAGTTACTTTAGCTATGCTCGTATAACATGTGATAGGAGTTAATGCCATACAACCACTATTACACTCCCCTTTCCACCACCTCAGCTCTACTCTTTGCTGAAACACAGGCCAGCAGTCCTGGTCTCTCCTGACATGTTGGAAAGACTTGCACAGGTATTGCAGAGTTATTGAGTGCATGACCCTGAATGTAAGTGTTAGAAACAGCTTCTGGTCGATTACCAGGAAATAATATCATACACCTGTTCACTGAATAAAGAGTTAATAGCACAAACCCTTTGCAAACAGTATTTGGAGTACTTCTGAAATACTTTCTACAGTAAAAGCCATTAAGCAGTAAACAGGTTTCAGAGTAGCAGGAATGTTAGTCTGTATCCACAAAAAGAACAGGAGGACTTGTGGCACCTTAGAGACTAACACATTTATTTGAGCATAAGCTTTCGTGAGCTACAGCTCACTTCATTGGATGCATTCAGTGGAAAATACAGTAGGGGGAATTTATATACACAGAGAACATGAAACAATGGGTGTTACCATACACACTGTAAGGAGAGTGATCAGGTAAGGTGAGCTATTACCAGCAGGAGTGGTAGGTTTCTTACCGGAAACCTACTGACCACTATTCCTACCTACATGCCTCCAGCTTTCATCCAGACCACACCACATGAACCATTGTCTACAGCCAAGCTCTACGATACAACTGCATTTGCTCCAACCCCTCAGACAGAGACAAACACCGACAAGATCTCTATCAAGAGTTCTTACAACTACAAAACCCACCTGCTGAAGTGAAGAAACAGATTGACAGAGCCAGAAGAGTACCCAGAAGTCACCTACTACAGGACAGGCCCAACAAAGAAAATAACAGAACGCCACTAGCCATCACCTTCAGCCCCCAACTAAAACCTCTCCAGCGCAGCATCAAGGATCTACACCCTATCCTGAAGGATGTCCCATCACTCTCACAGATCTTGGGAGACAGGCCAGTCCTTGCTTACAGACAGCCCCCCAACCTGAAGCAAATACTCACCAGCAATCACACACCACA
The DNA here is from genome assembly GCF_965152275.1 of Natator depressus. Lineage (NCBI taxonomy): Eukaryota > Metazoa > Chordata > Testudines > Cheloniidae > Natator > Natator depressus. Next base: position 6,592,498 of record NC_134234.1, read on the forward strand.
CAACAAAAACATTAACCCAGGAACCTATCCTTGCAACAAAGCCCATTGCCAACGGTGCCCACATATCCATTCAGGGGACACCATCATAGGACCTAATCACATCAGCCACACTATCAGAGGCTCATTCATCTGCACATCCACCAATGTGACATGTGCCATCATGTGCCAGCAATGCCCCTCTGCCATGTACATTGGCCAAACCGGACAGTCTCTACGTAAAAGAATAAATGGACACAAATCAGATGTCAAGACTTATAACATTAAAAACCAGTCGGAGAACACTTCAGTCTCTCTGGTCACTCGATTACAGACCTAAAAGTGGCAATACTGCAACAAAAATACTTCAAAAACAGACTCCAAGGAGAGACTGCTGAATTGGAATTAATTTGCAAACTGGATACAATTAACTTAGGCCTGAATAAAGACTGGGAGTGGATGTGTCACTACACAAAGTAAAACTATTTCCCCATGCCCCCACTGTTCCTCACATGTTCTTGTCAACTGCTGGAAATGGCCCACCTTGATTATCACTACAAAAGGGTTTTTTTTCTCTCCTGCTGGCAATAGCTCACCTTACCTGATCACTCTCATTACAGTGTGTACGGTAACACCCATCGTTTCATGTTCTCTGTGTATATAAATTCCCCCCACTGTATTTTCCACTGAATGCATCTGATGAAGTGAGCTGTAGGTCACGAAAGCTTATGCTCAAATAAATGTGTTAGTCTCTAAGGTGTCACAAGTCCTCCTTTTCTTCTTGAGCAGTAAAGTTCCAATGCTCCTTCCCGTAGAGAGATTCCAACAACTCTTCTGCTGGCTTTCAATATACATACATGTCATGAAAGTTTGCTTTGTATTATTTGTATTACAATGTTTTGGCATAACATTCACACAGCTGTACTTTAGTACACACATGTCAACTCATTCTTTCCCCTCTGATCTGCTTTCAGAGATGAGTTCTCAGGTTAGAGTGGGACTTAAAAGTAGCATCTGTCTTCTGGATTTCTTCACAACCTGAAAAGATCGCAGCATCTCACCCCTCATTCAGTCACTTGTCAGCAAACAGAAGTCTAGTAGCTCCTCTGTCCCTGGGTTAATAGCTGACTGGTTCTCCTCAGGTTCTGTTCTGTCAGCCTGTAGTCTGTCTCCGGAGTGGTAACAGGCACTGGGATCAGGGTAGAAAATATTAATTCCCTGAGCTGTCACTCTCTAGTACGTAGAAACCCCAACACTGGTTATTCAGGCACAATGGGGGTTTGCAGGAAGTGGATTTCAAAGTCAGATGCATGAGTATTCATGGAAATGAAACTGCATTTCACACATGAAAAGAATCTCTCTCTCTTTCTGTCTCTCTCTCTCTCCTCCTACCCTCTCTGCCCCCCTCCACCCCGTATTCATAAAATAAGTAGCACCCGGGAATAGCATTGGAACAGACACGAAGCTGAGCTGACATAAAGAATGTGTATGTTAAGTCCAGTTCTTGGGATGTTTGCTGTGTAGCTATATTGGGTTAACTATTCAGGATATTTTTGTTATGGCTATATTAGGTGAAACCAGTTTGGCTCTTCTTAGTTTAATAGCAGGCTGCGAAAAATAAGCAGAAAGGGAAGCAACAGCTCAAGAAAAGCCATCACTCAGTCAGCACTTCAGGGAGGACGAGAGACAACACCGGAGCTGCAAGCTGTGAGGAGCATATTCCCAGCATTGGGAATCTGTCCACAGCTGGAGCATCTGTTGCTGAGAAACAATTCAGAGCTGACAGGCACAGAGAGCGCTGGGGAAATCTGAAGGTCCTGGGCCTGCCTGCATCCCCGTCAGAGCGGGAGGGTTTGGGGTTAGAGATGTGTACAGACTGTTGTTTGAAAACCCTCTTATTCTGCCACATTGTGCTTTATTCTTACTGTTCAGATTAAACGGTATTTTGGTTCAAGAAGGCTGGCTGGTCACTCGTCTCACCACTAGTCACAGACTCCTAAAGGGAAGAACCACAGGTGCCGAATGCACTCGGTCCAGTTCGGCAATCACAGTCGTCAAGCAGTGTGCTGTAGCCTAGGGCCCAGTCTGGGGGTGGAAGAATGGAGGGATTTAGCCTCATCACAGGGAAGGCTATGAGGCCTGTCATCTGGCACTCAGAGACCAGAGAGGGGACAGAGATCCAGGTAGCCCTGTAACCGTGAGGGGTAGCTACAGTGCAGAAGGCTGGAGCCCTCAGCTAGTCAGGAAATAGAAATATGCCTCATCGGATCTGTTGTCACAAAGCAATCAGGTCTGAATTCCTGCGCTCACAATTAAGTCAGAGAATAATATCTTTGAAAATTCATTTGGTGATTAAATTTCCAGGTGCAAATAAACCTGAGGCGATTTGGGAACTAGTCACTGATATTCCGTGAGGTCACCTCTCTCTCAGCTCCTGGCAGGATCAGGCCCAGATCACAGGGCACCTCTAGACTTGGGACCCTTAGAGAAATCCTGACTCGGGGAATCAGGGTTTGAACATTACGACTTTGCTCTGAATGTCAGATTTCTGTGTAGCTTGAATAGCCCACCCTGGAGCATGGGCAGATGTGGCGGAGGGGTTCCCAAGCTACCTAGCGCTGCCTGCCCTCCAGCCTTGTCACTGAGTCACCCCGACAGCCCCGCTGAGTCCTTTGCCTCTGCACAGAACATCTGCCAATGGAAACAGTTTGCAGCCTTTCCCCTTCACTTCACATTTTAAAGGTAGTGAAACCTGCCAATGTACCCAGTTCCTGCTGAAGGGGAGCTGCTGACACTAGAGGTCTTCACCTTAAAGGACAGAGAGTCACTGGGGAGATTGCATAGGCAGCGGGCAGTATCTGTTGAGATCGGGGAGGCAACTTCCTTTATGAAGCATGCTTACACAACTCCTTGGGAGCCACTTGGCCATCAGGGAACCTCAGCTGCTTGGCTTATTGTGCACCAGATCATGGCCAATGGCAAACTGCAGGAGCCCAAATCACAGGGGACGTGTAGTGATGCTATCCAACTGAACTGCAGCCCAAGCCCTGCTGCAGGCTCTGCTCCTGGAATCTGGGCTTGTCATCACAATTCCTATGGTTCTGATTAGTCCCATGACTACCTCGGGGGCAGCTGTGTGGCAAATCACAGCTGTGATCTTGCTGAAATAATATAAAAGAGAATAATTATAATAATAATATAGGACTAGATTTTTCCCCAGCAGCCCCCTTTCGTGCATTACAAACCCAGGGTTCAGGCCAGGGATGGGAGAGTCCACATGGCTCCCTATATGGAAATTTCCCTCGGATTGTTCCAGGATGGGAGGTCCCTTCCCTTGTCCCTGAGGAATGAAAATGAAAAGGGGGCCCCAGGATCCAGGGTCCCCAAAGTTATGCACAGATCTCAGTGATCCATTGCTAGGCCCACCCAAAATCTCTGTGCCTCCACAACCCTCTCCAGCTCCCTGCTAGCACAGGTTCTTCATCAGAGTTGTGCTACCAGGGCCCGTCACTCTAGCCACCTCCAGCAGGATCTGCTGAGGGGGCGTTGTACACTGTGGAGGGGGCTGCACAGAGATGGGAAGGCTGGTTAGAGTAGCGGATGGGCACAATACCCCTGCCATAGACTGGTCGGGAGGTTTCGACCTTTCCATACCCAGAGTGCAGCCAGAGACTCCATCAGCAAAACCCTCATTTACATTACGAGGGAGATGCAGATGAAAAGCCTCCAATTTCTCTTGGAAATCCAGGCAGCTGCAGCTTGGCAGCATCATGTCAACTGAGGTTTCAGAGAATGGTCCATTTTCTATGAAACCTCACCCCAAAAAGTGAATGAAAAAGGAAACATTTCAGTTTGGGTCAAAATATTTCGGGAGTCGGGGGGAGACTCTGTTTTCCAGCCCAGCTCTAGATCAGACCATGAGTCTCTGTCCTTTGTGCTACAGCACCACACCCCTAGGTGGCAGCACTAGCTCCCCATCACGCTCCCACACTGAGCAACTCCTGTACATCTGCTAGGGTGGCTAAGCCAGCTCTATAACAGAGGAAGCCCCTGGAAAAGGCTTGACTGCAGGAGCCCATCCCCCAGTGGAGAAATTTAAGAACATAAGAAAAGCCATATTAAGTCAGACCCATGGCCCATCTAGCCCAGTGTCCTGTCTTCTGACCGTGGCCTGTGCAGATACTTCAGAGGGGATGACCAGAACAGGGCAATTATCAAGTGATCCATCCCCCATTGTCTGCTCCCAGCTTCTGACTCTCAGAGGTTTAGAGACACCCAGAGCATGGGTTTGTGTCTCTGACCACCTTGGCTAACACCTATTGATGGTCCTATCCTCCATGAACTTATCTAGTTCTTTTTTGGATCAGTTATACTTTTGGCCTTCAAAACAACCCCTGGCAATGAGTTCCTCAGTCTGACTGTGCATTGTGTGAAAAAGTACTTTCTTTTGTTTGTTTTAAACCTGCTGCCTACTAACTTCATTGGGTGACCCCTAGCACTTGTGAAGGGGTAAATAACACTTCCTTATATACTTCCTCCACACCAATCATGATTTTATAGACCTCGATTATACCCCCCCTTACTCATCTCTTTTGCAAGCTGAACAATCTCAATCTCTTTTCATATGGAAACTGTTCCATACCCCTAAATATTTTTGTCACACTTCTCTGTACTGTTTCCTATTCCGATATATCTTTTTTTGAGATGGGGAGACCAGAACTGCACGCAGTATTCAAGATGTGGGTATACCATGGATTTATATAGAGGCAATATAGTTTGTCTTATTACCTATCCCTTTCTTAATAATTCCCAACATTCTGTTAGTGTTTTTTGACTGCTGCAGCACATGGAGTGGATGTTTTCAGAGAACTATCCACAATGACTCCAAGATCTCTTTTTTCTCTGGAAACAGCTAATTTAGACCCCGTCATTTTGTATGGCTAGTTGGGATTATGTTTTCCAATGTGTATTGCTTTGCACTTATCAACACTGAATTTCATCTGCCATTTTGTTGCCCAGTTAACCCATTTTGTGAGATCCCCCTTTGTAACTCTTCGTAATCTTCTTTGGATTTATGTATTGTCATAAATATAAAGAGAAGGGTAACAACCTTCCTGTATACAGTACTATAAAATCCCTCCTGGCCAGAGGCACAAAATCCTTTTACCTGTAAAGGGTTAAGAAGCTCAGGTAACTTGGCTGGCACCTGACCAAAAGGAGCAATAAGAGGACAAGAGACTTTCAAATCTGGTGGCGGGGGGAGGAGGGGAAGGCTTTGTCTATTCTGGGTGCTTGCTGGAGAGAGATCAAGAAATCCAGACTTAGAATTAGAAGACTGATGCAAAGAGTCCACTTAGCCTTTCTGCAAAGGTCTTGTCTTCCTTGAGTGCTCCTTTAACCCCTCGATCTTCCAGTGGCCCCCTCAGTATTTGGTAGGCTTACTGCTCCTGATGTACTTTAAAAATGTGCTTTTAGTTTTTGTGTTATTTGCTAGCTGCTTTTCAGATCTTTTGAACCACGTACACACGATCACCAAGCCGCACACAACAAGCATGAGTCATGCCCACCAAAAAAAACATGAGATTGATTTAAAAATCATGAGATTTTAAAATATACTAATGTGGGGTTCACTTTCATTTGCATTGGTGTCTGAACCTTTGGGGTGCACCTGCGTCAGGTTGTCTAGCTTTTCTGCAACTCACTTTAAAAAAAAACAAAAAAAACTTTTTTAAGAAAACTGAAAGCAGAGATTTCTGTGTGGTGTCTAGATCCCAGAAGTTGGGGCTTTAAGAAAGACAGGAAATAGTGCGAGACTCCCAATAAAATCCCCAAAGGGGGCGCTTCTGGCCCTACCTCAAGTGGAGCACCCATAAACGAAGGCACTGAAGGTTAGTTAGTGGACATTTCTGGTCACACAATCCATTAGTGCAGAGACGTTATTTCCCTCTGCACTGGGGTACGGAACAGTGTTATGCCACAGACATCTGGACATAACAGGTACTGTTATGGCAGGCACAGGTCAGAGGGTCTCCTCCTCTTGATCAGGCATGAGACATGCATACGCAGGGTAAGCAAGGCCATGCACATTCTTAATAGAAAGGGGTGTAACCCAAGCCCAGCTCCAAATGCCTGCTGCTAACTTTCTATTGCACCAAAACAACCCCCTCCCCCTGATCCTGCTACCCCCAAACTTGCTGATGATGGAAATTTGGATGCAGGGTGTGAGGTTGATCTCCAGCGTTGGAGCAGCTCTCACTGCTCATGGAGGGGGTGGGGGTCAGGATCAGACTGAAGGGCAGCCCCGCTGGGCTCTGTTCAGCCAGGCGACACTCTCCAGATCCTTCGCTCTCTGAAACCACGTCCTGATTCCCACTATTGCTGCCGAGCTGGAGGAGGGGCCCAGAACTCCCTCATCAAAGGGGGCTGTGCTAATGACAGGGGTGTTGGGAAAAGTTCAGTTCAGTTCAGTTCTCCAACCAGTGCCCCAAATTATTATTATGAGGCAAACAGAGCTGAAATCTCCCTACGGCACTTAGCTCTGGCCCCAGTTATCGCAGTGTCTGAGCGCCTCTCAGTCTGTAACATATTTGTCAGTACAACACCCCATGCAGCAGGGCTGTGCTACTAACAGCACTGGGCAGATCCCAAGACCAGAATCATAGAATCACAGAATATCAGGGTTGGAAGGGACCTCAGGAGGTCATCTAGTCCAACCCCCTGCTCAAAGCAGGACCAATCCCCAATCAAATCATCCCAGCCAGGGCTTTGTCAAGCCTGACCTTAAAAACTTCCAAGGAAGGAGATTCCACCACCTCCCAAGGTAACGCATTCCAGTGTTTCACCACCCTCCTAGTGAAAAAGTTTTTCCTAATATCCAACCTAAATCTCCCCCACTGCAACTTGAGACCATTACTCCTTGACCTGTCATCTGCTATCACTGAGAACAGTCTAGAGCCATCCTCTTTGGAACCCCCTTTCAGGTAGTTGAAAGCAGCTATCAAATCCCCCCTCATTCTTCTCTTCCGTAGACTAAACAATCCCAGTTCCCTCAGCCTCTCCTCAGAAGTCATGTCTTCCAGTCCCCTAATCATTTTTGTTGCCCTTCGCTGGACTCTCTCCAATTTTTCCACATCCTTCTTGTAGTGTGGGGCCCAAAACTGGACACAGTACTCCAGATGAGGCCTCACCAGTGTCGAATAGAGGGGAACGATCACGTCCCTCGATCTGCTGGCAATGCCCCTACTTATACATCCCAAAATGCCATTGGCTTTCTTGGCAACAAGGGCACACTGTTGACTCATATCCAGCTTCTCGTCCACTGTAACCCCTAGGTCCTTTTCTGCAGAACTGCTGCCTAGCCATTTGGTCACTACTTTGTAGCGGTGCATGGGATTCTTGCGTCCTCAGTGCAGGACTCTGCACTTGTCCTTGCTGAACCTCATCAGATTTCTTTTGGCTCAATCTTCTAATTTGTCTAGGTCCCTTTGTGTCCTATCGCTACCCTCCAGCGTATCTACCTCTCCTCCCAGTTTAGTGTCATCTGCAAACTTGCTGAGGGTGCAATCCACACCATCCTCCACATCATTTATGAAGATATTGAACAAAACCGGCCCCAGGACCGACCCTTGGGGCACTCCACTTGACACCGGCTGCCAACTAGACATGGAGCCATTGATCACTACCCGTTGAGCCCAACAATCTAGCCAACTTTCTGTTTCTCTAATGCTTTGTGCTCTTTACTAATAAAACTACTAGATTTAAGGAGGCTGTGGGTGACTGTGTAGCTCTGGTCTAAAGCACCTGAAGAGAAGGGACTAAGGTGTCCAATCAGACCTGCTTGGTGATAAAAGTTTAGCATAGATGAGGTTTTGTTCCCAGCTCAAAGAGTGGGACAATTGTGAGACTTCCTCCAAGACAGGAAAGACTGGGTTTAGAGGGTAAAGGGATGATATATCCCGGTTTTATTGCGACAATCCTGATTCTTCTTGCCCAGTGTCTATCCTTGTTGAGTGCCTATCATGATTCAGAGTAGCAACTTGTTCAAGCTGCATCCAAGATAATGATCCACTCAGGACAGTGATTCACGAAATTCATAGAATTTAAGGCCAGAAGGAGCCATTAGATCATGTAGTCCAGAGGTTCTCAAACTGAGGGCGGGCACCCCTGGGGATGTGTGGAATGTATTCGGGGGGTGGGGTGTGTGTATATATATATATATATATAAAGATATATATCTGTAGAAGGATGGTCACCCTCTCCGGGCTCGAAAGGGTTACAGCCAGCCCCGGGAGAGGGCTGGGGCTGCGAGCGAATGGCTAGGCTGATGGGGAAGGCGGCCACAGCTGGGGCCATGCCCCAATCAGGCCACAGCAGGCCCTATAAAAGGCTGTGAGCCAGGAGCTCAGGAGAGTCTCTCTCTAGTTGTTGAGAGAGACGGGCCTGGCTGCTGGGGAGCTCACCAGGGTACCTAGAGTGAAGCAGGGCTGGGGAAAGGCCAGAGGAGCTGGGAAGCTCCAGCCTGGAAAAAACTCCAGCCTGCAGGCCTTGGTGAAGGCCTAAAGCAGGTACTGGGGTTGCAGAGGGGCAGCCAAAAGTGAGGCAAAGGCAGCAGGTCCAAACCCTCCTGGCCGATGATGAATGGCTTGTACACTGCAGTCTGCCCCATTAGATGGTGACTGGCAGAAGCCATTGACTGCGGCAAGGTGGGGATAGAGGGTTGGGGGGTTCCCCAGGGAGGGGAGACCCAGAGACTGTGGGGGTACTGCCGACGGCAGGACCTCGAGAAAAGGGGCACCGGGATCCGGGGGAGAGACACGGGGTCAGCGACAGGTGGGACATCGGCCAGCAGAGGGTGCTCCGACAGCTGGTCAGCTAATTCCCTGGATGACCAGCAGGAAGCGCCGCACCGGTGAGTCCACGCATCACTACAATATCCTTATACAAGACACTGGTGAGACCTCCTCTGGCAAACTGTAAATTTCTGGTCAATCGTATTCAAGAAAGAAGAATTCAGACTGGAACAGGTGCGGAGAAGGGCTCCTAGGATAGTCAGAGCAATGGAGGGCCTGGCTTATGAGGAGACTGGAAGAGCTTGGCTGGTTGAGCCTAAGACAACACAGGCTGAGCAGGGATCATATTACTCTATAAAAACATTGGGGCAGGGGAGGGGTAAACACCAGGGCAGGAGACAAGCTCCTGAAGCTGAAGGACAGCGTTGGCACAAGAACAAACGGGGATCAACTGGTCAAGAGCAAACTGATGCTGGAAAGGAGAAAAAGGTTTCTGACCATCCGAGCAGGGAGGTTCTGGAACAGCCTCCCAACAGGACCAGTGGAGATTGGAGGACAAAAACTGAGCTTTTTTTAAGATGGAGCTGTGACGCTGTATGGAATCTGGGGGACACTTTAGAATATTATGAATAACAATATTGTAAAATTGCAATGAGTTATGCTAGATGTAAGATATGCCATGTAAGATATCTTCAAAAATGTTATAATTTGCCAGATATGATAATCTTGTTTATATGCTTGTATCACCTTTGTATTATGAGTTATAGACATGTATGTATGTCTGCAGTTCAAACTTGTGCTATGCTTCTGGGTGACACCCCAGACAGTCTGGCATCAGCACTGTGTAAGCTGCTTGATGGCCCATTAAAGGACCATCAGCTGTACAATTGACCCATTGAGAGAAGGCAGATACACCTTATGACTCAGCAAGGCATACAGGGGCGTGCCTATGGACAGAAAAGGCTTCCAAGCCATGTGCTGGGCAGCTCGTGTTTGAAACAAAGGAAGCACAAGCCGTCTGACAAAAGACTATAAAAGGCAGCTGCATCTTCTCCATTTTGTCTTCAGTCCTACTTCTTACCTCTGGAGGATCATTACTACCAACTGAAGCTCTGAACAAAGGATTGAATGACCCATCCAAACTGTGTCCAGAGAAGGTTAAGGGGTGACTTCATCACAGTCTGTAAGTACCTGAATGGGGAACAAAAGCTTAACAATGGGCCCTTCAGTCTTGTAGAGAAAGTTATAACAGGGTCCAATGGCTGGAAGCTGAAGCTAGACACATTCAGACTGGAACTAAGTAGTAATTTTTTTAACAAGGAGGGTAATTAATCACTGGTACAATTTACCAAGGGACGTGGTAGATTTTCCAGCACTGAAAACTGTTAAATCAAGGCAGGATGTTGTTCTAACTGCTCTGCTCTAGGAGTTACTGTGAGGCAGGTCTCTGGCCTGTGCTAGGCAGGGGGTCAGACAAGGTGCTCACAGTGGTGTCTTCTCATGGAGCAGGTCCTCAAGGTGCTCACAGTGGTGTCTCCTCATGGAGCAGGTCCTCAAGGAATCAATCCTGAAGCACTTACACGAGAGTAAAGTGATCAGGAACAGTCAGCATGGATTCACCAAGGGAAGGTCATGCCTGACTAATCTAATCACCTTCTATGATGAGATTACTGATTCTGTGGATGAAGGGAAAGCAGTGGATGTATTGTTTCTTGACTTTAGCAAAGCTTTTGACACGGTCTCCCACAGTATTCTTGTCAGCAAGTTAAAGAAGTATGGGCTGGATGAATGTACTATAAGGTGGGTAGAAATGCTCACTCCATTTTGTAAAAGCTTGCTGCAACCTTCATTTTTGCAAAACCCTGCCGCAATCTTATTAGTTTAGTTTAGATGTGTGAATGAGGTATGTATGGATAATGGAATCAACCTCCAGACCCAGCCTGACTTGATGAAATAAAGTTCAAACATCAATGGCTGAAAATGCAGACAACAGCCCTAACCAAGTAAGAAGGGTCCACCCTAAAAAGAAAAGAACAACAAAAATACAATGGAAGGAAGATCAAAGTCAGGTTCCAGGCTGAAAGTCATGTTTGCAATTGACGGGTGATCAATCACACTGAACCCAGAGGCAGTGTGACACAGCAAAACCTATAGACTTTGGATTCAAACTAAAAACCTTTTTCTGAAAAGTCAACACAGTATTGAAATGTGATGCTTATCTGATGCAGAGAGTAGATGAAATATTAGACTAGTTGTGAGCTGCCAGATAGATATTCACTTTAGACCTTACAGAGGGATATTGGCAAATACTTTTGATGCCAGAATCCTGGGAGAAGAAAGCTTTTTCCACACCCTTCAGCTTGCATCAATTAAGGACCACTTCATTTGGCCTTCACAGAGTGGCATTGACTTTTCAGAGGCTAGTGCACTGTATATTCCAACTGCCTGGGCAGCATGCTGTAGTACACTGCTACAATCAATTGAAAATGGTTTTTGGTCCCCTGTGTGGTAGCAGCATTCCCACACATAGTGCAGATGGCAGTACATTACACACAGAATAAAAAAAAAAAACTATTGTCAATTGCTAGGTTGAACAGTCTGCAAGACTCAGTTTGCCCTGACAATCTGAGCTCCTGTTATTGGCGAATATTTTCTTCTGTCCCGGGGGAGGCTCTCAAGCTGTAGTTCTCCAGGGTCTATTTTCTGCTCTTCCCCCTGCTCACGGAGCTAAGGGAATTGTCTGTGAGTCCTGGCCAACCAGAGAGTTCTCAGGGACTGTACAGGGGAATCATAAAGGTCACTGTCCGGCATGCTGAGTGTCAGATGTGAGATTCATACACTGATACTTAGGGCTCCGCTTTCCTGTCACAGTAAGGATATTTCCTCTCTTTGCTGAGTGGATTTTGGTGAGTTGCCTGTTTCTGCATTAAAATTAGTGCTGAGGGTTCAGGAAGGGTTCCAGGGTTCAAGTCAAGAACCATCTAGCCAGGAATTCACCAGCGTGGTGACTTGAACTGTTTAGTATTTAGTAGTACAATACTAAACAGTTCATGAAATTTACAATGGGAAATACAAATGTATTGGAAGTAGTTTAGACAAATATTTGTTTTTCAGATCAGTTCCTTGTCTCTTACTGTGTCCTTCTGTCTGTCTTGGTAACTTTCTTTTTTGGGCTGTGTGGTTTTACCTCTGTTCACTCAAGTTTTCCAGTTCAGCAACGTCATTGTCCTTTTAGGAAGTTCAGCCAAAGCCTCTGCAGTGGGTATCTGTGAACCACAGGGTTCACAACAAGAATGGGTCACACTCTGGCCAGATTCTGCTCTCACATTCCGCCTTCACACTGGCCTCCCTGACAGCAAAATCAGGGCACATATGTTTTGGAATCCCCATCTTTCATGATTTTCACAGCTGGTAGCCAAAAGATAAACATTAAGGGTGAAATCTTGGTCCTACTCAGATCAACAGCAAACTCTAAACATGGCCAGGAGTTCACCCTAAATCCACATGTAGGGACTTAAATAAATGTCCTGATTTACATGGGCCATGAGCCTCCAGTGACTTCTAGGGCCGGGTGAGCTTATCTGGACCAATGATGAACTGACAGGAGAGTTGCTGAAATCTCACATTCACAGGCTTAGAGGTTCAGAACTATCAGGAGAACATTTTTTTCTGAGGGGAGAGAGGGGTCAGCTCTTTCTGTGTCCCTGCATCTCTGGAAAGGATGAGAATCCCCAAAGGCAGTAATAATAACCAGGTGGTGTTCGAAAACTCACCAGGGAGTTCCCAGAATGCACAGTGTGTCTGTCTGTGTGTGTGGACATCCTGCCTTATGTACAGACCAAAGATGCATACTGAGGCCTCCTGGGGTGGGGTGCGTGAGTTAGACTGTATTGTAATTTCTACCACACTGTAGCAGAATGTTTCTCACAGCTTCCCCCATCCGGACTATCCCTCCTCCTGTGAGCAACCCCTCTACAGTCCCATGGTAACGTCAGCAATTACCAACATGGAAAAGCAGCCTCAGGAAGGGGTGTCTGGGTTTCTAACGGGCTGCATTATGTTAAAGCTTCATGTCATTTTGAGAAAGAGTTACTCACACTGGGTGCTTTTAGTCTCCACGTCCTCTGACCCTCCCGCCAGGTCTGTCCCTTTCTCCTTCCCTGCACAGGCTGAGTTGTTGCTGATCTCCCCCTTTTCCCCGGCGCAGACACTGAGTTTAACCTCGTCTATGGAGGAATTGCTGTGAGCTGTTGCTGTGGGATCTGGCACCTGCTTTGGGTCCTGGGTGAGGGGTAACACTGTGCAGCCGTATGTGGGTTCTGGGGATGGGGGACCTACATGGAAAGTTGGACAACGTTGGGTACTATGGGGCAGGTGGCAGGTGGGGGTATATGGACAGGCAGGAAGAGTTGGATGTTCTGGGGCAGGCAGGGTGTACGTGGACAGGAAGACAGCACTGGTTCATGTGGGGACTGGGAGCAGGGAGTACATGGACAGGCGAGCAAATGCTGGGTGTTTAGGGAGCAGGGAGTGGCGTGCACATGGTGAGGCAGGCAGAGCTGTTGAAATTGAATTGTTCTTTGTGATTGTTGGTTCAAGGCCAGCACAGGGACCTTTTCTGGCCTTGAATGCGTGTTGGCGGGTCTCAGAGTCTCTCTTCCCTTGCAAGCCACAGAGCTGCAGCCTGGATGTCACAACCTTTATTCAGTTTTGTTTCCAGTTGTTGTTATGTAACCTCAGGCATTTCACCGGTGAAAAGAACCATTGATCTTAGCTTCTCAGATGGTTCAGTCTCCCGTTATACTCCAAGCCCCTGTCCATACTCTCCTTCCCCATCTCAGGGTGCCCTGATTCCAACAGCACGCTGGGCGCTAGTGTCTGCTCCATGCTCACCAGTCATCCCTGGCTCCCCCAACCTTCAAGCCGCCCCACACTCCCCACATATTTTCCTCTGCAAGGGGTTAGGTGCCTCCCATCACATCTGCTCCCTTGGTTGGGGGGTAATCAGTGACTGCGTCTCACCAGTGAGAATCTCAAACACTGCCTGAGGCTTCGGGGACAGCTACACAGGAACAACTCGCAAGCCGAGAAATTTGTGCAGTACATAATGAGAGCTGGAAACTCTGGGACACGTAAGGGCCTAAATAAATACAGCTGCCATGTGCAGGAGCCACTGGCAGATGCCTGAAACAATGGACCACTGGGACCCACAGTTAAATCCAGGGCACTCTGGCAGCCATTTCTAAGCCAGCTCTGTTAGCCATTCACAGTGATGCTTGTACATACATTCCTCAGTGCAGAGATTTTATGGGTTCAGCTTATTCTTTTCCTCATCTAAAACATTCATCCATGCAGTGTGTCATGGGATCCCGCAGCTTTGTGAAACACCCACGTAGTGTAACATTTCCAAGGCTCCACAGTCACAGGAGAATTTCTCCCCATAGGGCTCTATTCACCACTGTCAAGAATAGAAAAAAAATGCCTTCAGTAAGCTCAGGCATGAGCGTGCAGGGAAAATGCCTCCAACTGCCTCCTGAGGACATGTTTGTAGATTCCAAGGCCAGAAGGGACCATTGTGATCATGTAGTCTGACATCCTGCATAACACAGGCCAGAGACCTGCCCTGACTTAATTCACATTTGAACTGGAGAAGGTCTTTTAGAGCAGTGGTTCTCAACAAGGGTACATGTCCTAGACAAATTAGAGGATTGGGCCAAAAGAAATCTGATGAAGTTCAAGAAGGACAAGTGCAGAGTCTTACACTTAGGAAGGAAGAATCCCATGCACTGCTACAGACTAGGACCGAGCAGCTAGGCAGTAGTTCTGCAGAAAAGGACCTAGGGGTGACAGTGGATGAGAAGCTGGATATGAGTCAACAGTGTGCCCTTCTTGCCAAGAAGGCTAATGACATTTTGGGCTGTATAAGTAGGAGCATTGCCAGAAGATCGAGGGACGTGATCGTTCCCCTCTATTTGACATTGGTGAGGCCTCATCTGGAGTACTGTGTCCAGTTTTGGGCCTCACACTACAAGAAGGATATGGAAAAATTGGAAAGCATCCAGCGGAGGGCAACAAAAATGACTAGGGGGCTGGAGCACATGATTTATGAGGAGAGGCTCAGGGGACTGGGATTATTTAGTCTGCAGAAGAGAAGAATGAGGGGGGGATTTGATAGTTGCTTTCAACTACCTGAAAGGGGGTTCCAAAGAGGATGGATCTAGAATATTCTCAGTGGTAGCAGATGACAGAACAAGGAGTAATGGTCTCAAGTTCCAGTTGGGGAGGTTTAGGCTGGATATTAGGAAAAAACTTTTTCACTAGGAGGGTGGTGAAGCACTGGACTGCGTTACCTAGGGAGGTGGTGGAATCTCCTTCCTTAGAGGTTTTTAAAGTCAGGCTTGACAAAGCCCTTGCTGGGATGCTTTCAGCTGGGGATTGGTTCTGTTAGATGCCCTCCTGAGGTCCCTTCCAACCCTAATATTGTATGATTCTATTATTCTATGTACTGGTAGGGGTGCACAGAGGCCTTCCAGGCAGTTGGTGTACTCCTCTAGATAGTTGCCTAATTTTACAACAAGCTACATGAAAAGTAGTAGCCAAGTCAGCACAAACTAATATTTCATACAGACTTGTTTCATATAGACTTGCTCTATATACTATACACCGAAATATAAGTAAAATATTTGTATTCCAATTTATTTACTTTATAAGTACATGGTAAAAAAATTAGAAAGTAAGCAATTTTGCAGTAAGAGAATGCTGTGTCACTTGGGTATTTTTATGTCTGATTTTGTAAACAAGTAGTTTTTAATTGAGGTGAAACTTGGGGTACGCAAAACAAATCAGACTCCTGAAAGGGATACAGTAGTCTGGAAATGCTGAGACCCATTGTTGGAGAGAAACATCCAATCTTGGTTTAAAAATTCTTCCCATGGTTAATTACTCTCACCATTTGAAAAGTGTATACCTTATCTCCAGTCAGAACGTGTCTAACTTAAACTTCCAGCCCTTGGATAGTGTTAGACCTTCCTCTCCTAGACTGAAGAGCTCCCATTAAATATTGGTTCCCCATGTAGGTACTTAGAGACTGTGACCAAGTCTCCCCTTAACACTCTGAGGCAGGTGTTTAATTCTTTCCTTATTCTTGTGGCTTGGCTATGAACCCTCTTTCTTGAACTGTGGACACCAAGAATGGATACAGGATTCCAGTAGCAGGTGCTGTAGCACCAAATACAAAGGCAAAATAATTTCTCTGCTCCTACTTGAGATTCCCCCAGTTATCACCCCATGATCGCATTAGCTATTTTGTCCACATGATAACACTGAGAGTCTCATGTTTAGCTAATTATCCCTTCACACCCCCAAATCTTGTTCAGAGTCATTGCACTTCCCCTGATAGAGACCAGCATCATTATGTCTCAGGCAAAGCTGGGTGCCTGCAAGAAAGTGTCTCACCCAAAGAAAGAGAGGAAGTAACAGAGGTGCGGGCCTGTGGCCCTAACTACAAAGACCTTTGCGCTCTTCATATCCATTCTGTTGAGCACAAAGTCATAGACCAGCAGGATAATGTCTGTTTCCATGGGGGAAACTTGGATCTTTTCCAACATAGGAATAGCATCATGGATCAGATCTACGGTCCATCTAGTCCACTGTCCTCTCTCTAACAGAGACAGCTCCTGGTGCTGCAGAAGAAGGTATAAGAAACCCAGTAGTGGGTAGACGAGAGGATGACCTGACCATACTGAGGGTGTCCCCCTAATGCCTAACAGCTAGAAATTGGCTTGTGTCCAGAAACACATGGGGGTATAGCCTTTCCAAAATATTTATTTAGTTGTAAATATTATAACTAGATAGTCTCCTATCCATGTAAATGTCCAACTCTTCCTGATCATTGCTTAGCTCATGGCCCCAGCTATGTCTTGTGACAACGTGTTCCTCAATCTAATTAGGCATTGAGTGGAAAAAGCATTCTATTTATCTGTTTTGAATTTGCCACATTTCAGTTTAATTGAATGTCCTCTTGATCTTCTGTTATCAGACAGGGAGAACACTTTCTCTATCTACTCTCCACCAGTCATCCCTCTGAAACCTCTCTACAAGTCAGTAATTTATAGACTTTTCTGATATCCCCTCTTATTCATCTCCTTTGTAAGGTAACAATCCCAGTCTCATCAATCTCTCTCTATATGAGAGTTTCCTCAGGCACTTGATCATTCCTGTTCCCCTTCCATTAACCCCTCTAGTTCTGCAATACCCTGTGTGAGAAGACTGCCCAGTACTACTGTCAAGGTTCCTCCCCCACTCTGAACTCTAGGGTACAGATGTGGGGACCTGCATGAAAAACCTCCTAAGCTTATCTTTACCAGCTTAGGTCAAACTTCCCCAAGGTACAAAATATTCCACCCTTTGTCCTTGGATTGGCCGCTACCACCACCAAACAAATACTGGTTACTGGGGAAGAGTTGTTTGGACACGTCTTTCCCCCAAAAAATACTTCCCAAAACCTTGCACCCCACTTTCTGGACAAGGTTTGGTAGAAAGCCTCACCAATTTGCCTAGGTGACTACAGACCCAGACCCTTGGATCTTAAGAACAATGAACAATCCTCCCAACACTTGCACCCCCCCTTTCCAGGGAAATGTTGGATAAAAAGCCTCACCAATTTGCATAGGTGACCACAGACCCAAACCCTTGGATCTGAGAACAATGAAAAAAAAAAGCATTCAGTTTTCTTACAAGAAGACTTTTAATAGAAATAGAAGTAAATAGAAATAAAGAAATCCCCCCTGTAAAATCAGGATGGTAGATACCTTACAGGGTAATTAGATTCAAAACATAGAGAACCCCTCTAGGCAAAACCTTACGTTACAAAAAAGATACACAGACAGAAATAGTTATTCTATTCAGCACAATTCTTTTCTCAGCCATTTAAAGAAATCATAATCTAACACATACCTAGCTAGATTACTTACTAAAAGTTCTAAGACTCCATTCCTGGTCTATCCCCGGTAAAGACAGCATATAGACAGACTGAGACCCTTTGTTTCTCTCCCTCCTCCCAGCTTTTGAAAGTATCTTGTCTCCTCATTGGTCATTTTGGTCAGGTGCCAGCGAGGTTACCTTTAGCTTCTTAACCCTTTACAGGTGAGAGGAGCTTTCCCCTGGCCAGGAGGGATTTCAAAGGGGTTTACCCTTCCCTTTATATTTATGACAACTACATAGAGGAATCCAGAGGAGGGTGAAAAATCGACTGACTGATCTCATGGCATTCTATTTTCTGTATGATTTCCCATCCCGCTCCTCCTGGATCCCAATGTTTTGCTTAGTTTCTGCCGTGCTTGCACTGTGAGTAGGACTTCCCAAAGCTCTGTAATGTGACACCCCAGATCCCTGTACTGAATTCATATACACAAATTAGAACCTCGAAAGATGTTTGAGGAGTACACATGTTTCCCTCCAATAGCATAAATGTTGCAGTTATTGACATCCAAGTGTATATGCCATCATGCTGCCCACTCACCTAGCTCTATTAGTTATCTCTGAGGACTTCTCTGGACTTGACTATAACCTATCTGTAAATGCTCCCACCTCACTGCACACACCCCTTTCTAGATTGTTCATACCTATAACATATTGAAGTACTAATTCTTATAAACTGTGTAACCCCTCCTGGTTGTGCTTCTCTCCCTTCACAGGCAACTTGAGCATTTCTGAGCCCAATCAATGCATCAATTACCACATGGCAGCTTTCAACCTCACACCCTCTGACCCTTCACCATTTATCCTAATGGGCATCCCAGGCCTGGAAGCTGCCCATATCTGGATTTCCATCCCTTTTTCTGCATTCTACATTATCGGCCTGTTTGGAAATTCCATGGTTCTGTTTGTTGTAGGCAAAGAGCAGAACCTGCACAAGCCAATGTACCTGCTGCTCTGCATGCTGGCACTCACAGACATCAGCATGTCTACCTCTGTCATTCCAAAGGCACTGTGTATATTTTGGTTCAATTTGAAAGGCATTACTCTGAATGGCTGCCTCACCCAGATGTTCTTCATTCATGCAGTTTCTGGTATGCAGTCAGCTGTCCTTGTGACAATGGCCTTTGATCGTTACGTTGCCATATGTAACCCTCTGAGATATGCCACGATCCTCACCAATGCACGAATAGCCAAGCTAGGTCTTGTGGGTTTGATAAGAGCTGTTCTCTTCATTCTGCCTCTGCCCCTGCTCCTGAGCAGGATGCCATTCTGTGCCAACCACATTATTCCCCACACATACTGTGAGCACATAGCTGTGGCAAAGATGTTGTGTGGGGATATCACAGTCAACAGGACATATGGTTTGGTGACAGCACTTGTAGTCATCTGGTTAGACCTGATTCTCATTGCACTGTCCTACAGTCTGATCATCAGGGCTGTCCTCAGAATCTCCTCCAAGAAAGCCCACCAGAAAGCCCTCAACACCTGCACCACCCACATCTGTGTGATGCTGATGTCTTATACTCCCACCCTCTTCTCTTACCTGACACAGCGGTTTGGTCAAGGAATTGCTTCCCATGTACATGTCACCTTCGCTAACTTCTATCTCCTTGTCCCCCCCATGCTCAACCCTATCATTTATGGTGTGAAATCCAAAGAGCTTCGTGACAAAGTGGGTAAATACACCTGCAGAAGGTGATCACTGGGGGCCACTGACTTCAAAGTTGTGTGACAAGATGGGGAAAGGATAATTCCTCATTAATCAAGGGTGCTCCTAGTTTGGCTGAGCTCAGCATTATGGAAGTTCAGAGTCTGAGAAGCTTCTCACAACTAACATCACCATTAAGTTTCCTCTCTCTGACCATCACCTGGCCTCTTACAAATGTCACTCATCAGCTCCCAACCCCACATACCCTGTCACTCAGCCTTACTGTGACTACCAGACCACCAGAAGTTACTCCACATTTCTGACAGAAGGTGGTGTTAGGTGAGGAAAGTTAAATATGAAACAGTTATGTCAACCTAACCAAAGTCAGGCTAAGAGAGGCTGCTGGGAAAGCCTCTGACAGCAGAATGAAGGGATATTTGTTGAAGTTACAGGGAGTGAGAGAAAAAAGGGAGGCTTGCATTCCTGCATGTTTTTACCAGATGTTCTGGCTGGGAACTGTCCTTGAGATACAGAGGTGCTGTTTTCCACTCCCTGTTCCTGTGTTATGTCTGTTTTAACTCCTCGTCTCCTGGTTGACACCCATACTGTTAGTGCGGCATTGTGATTTGCTGAAAGTTATATACAATAGGGGATAGAAATATATGCATAATGGAGTAAGAGGATTTTACCTATTATAGAGGAGGGGTGGGCTGCTTTATGAATAAATTTGTGACGCGGCGGAACTGTTTATAAAAACCTATTAGTTTTACTTAGAGGCTGCTGGTTCTCTTTGGAGATGGGCTGCTCTCTATTGTTGTGTGCACTCTTCAATAAAGAGCTTTGAGTTTGGACCTTGCTGGTGTTGCCTGTCTCTCTCCGGTCAGACAACGAACCATGCCGTCTGGGGTTCGAGTCCTCCACAGTGGGTTTCCATTAGTTCCTATGTGAACAGGGTTCTTAATCAGTTCGACAAACTGAAGCTACACTTTTACATAGCCAAAGAAAGAAACTACAGTGCTGAACAGTTATCCTGTGACCAAAATTTACCTGATATTTCTAATTTCAGTTCTTCTGTAATCCTGGAGAATAAACCAAACGTTTCAGTTGGAAAGTGTGAATGTATTAAAGTTGCTACAGGAATTGTGGCTAGAGCTTGTTGCTGAGAGTTGTGAAAACATGTATTTTTGACAACTGGACTGATGTGTTAAACTATGATATCACCTTTGAGTCACATTACTTACCAATTTCCACAGTCTATTTTAGATTTGCTTTCACCTGGACCTTTCAAAACACACACTAACCAGTGAAAAGACATCAAGAGCAGGTATAGAAATTTCATGTTGGAATTTGTGAAACAGGTGAAACAGGGATTAACAGCAAACATCAGGGTGATTGAATCACTTGAAGCACAAGGTCCTTCTACTACACTGAGGACCTGCATGAGCTTGATTGGCTAATATCTCATTTTTGCCATTGGTTTGTGAACACCTTGGACAATTGGAGTAGCAATGGAGAGTTTTGCCGATTGTTCACTGGCCTCATACCCAGGACAACCAATTTGAGCAGTTTTGGGTTGAAGTTGTCAAACACATGGATGCTGCTGGGGACAAAGACTTTATTGAACTTGGCTCGTTTGCTATTTTGTTGCTGTTCTTACCTTTTGCAACCCTGCAGTTCAAAGACTGTTTCTCAGATGAACTTAATATAAACAAAACTGCACAATAAGACGCAAGAGGAACTTTTAGAAAACATTGTTTGTGTTAGGTGTATATGTAACAACACAACTTCTCTTGTGAACAGTTTGCACCAACAAAAGAAATGATTGCACTGATCTCTACCGACGTATGACCAGCACCAGAAGTATTCTACTTCCAACAAAGACGAAATATTGCATTTCAGAGACTAACAGTAACATACTAATTCAACACAAAATATGGAGATTGACTACCATCCTTGAATGCCATTAGAAATAAATACCATATTAATTTTACTATAGTTTTTGTACTACATACATTTTGGTTTCCTTTTGGATTATTTTATCACTGTCATTCTGTGTTTCTGTTTGAAACACTTACCATTCCTCAATCAGAATACAAGTACCAGTAGCGGGGGTTGAATTTGATTGTCATCTCATAGCTTTGTTCCTATGGTGGGCAAATTCCTGTTGTGCCTTGTAGCTTTTTTTTTTTAATAAATATCTAATTTGTACTAGGTGTCTATCGAAAATTTTCATTTATTACTTGATGTATACACCAATGTGCTAATAAAAAAAAACAAACTTTGTTTAAAGAAGGATTGGGCTACTTTTACATCATTTTTAAGTGATATTGGGCTATGAATGTAGTAGAAATCTGTCATCCACAGACCAGAGGGTCCAGAAAAACAGCCCAGAAGGCAGAGCTGGGACTGAGGCAAAGCAGCAGCACTGAGGAAGAAGGCAGAGGTGGGGAGCAGGAGCAGACCAGAGCAAGGAGTTGGGGGCAATGCAGGAGCCAGGGTAAATCTATAGCAGGGAGTTGCAGGGCCAGAGCCAGGATAACAAGTAACACGGCAGCTGAAAACAAAGAGCAGCTGGGAAGAGCAAGGTGAGGAGGTCATATGCAGATTGCCCAGTGCAGGGAGATGTTGTTCAACAGAAGTCTTTGAAGGCTGGACTCAGAAGGGCATGAGTCTGATGGGAGGGCACATGCTGGGGAGAATGTTCCTGCCACCTAGAGCCTGAGGGCATGTGCGACTGCCAGAGCAGGTATCTTACCCACAGTTTCACCACAGCACAGGCTGGAGACTTTTGCAGAAGCACCAGATTGGGGAGGGAGGTGGAGATGGGACCAAGGTCCCCTCATATTTGAAAGTGGAGGGGCCTGGGAAATCCACCATTCTTCACAGGCCCAGATCCCTGCCCCTCCTCTTCACTCCAAGGTTACACCTCCAGCCAGGCCACAAGCTGGAGCCCAGGCTGGGTAAGAGCAGCCCAAGAGCATGGGCCGCTGTGGGGATCTGCAGAGCCTCCACTTATCCAGGGGCAGGGGGACCCCGGAGCACCCTCTGGGCCATATCCTTGCCCCCTGGTTCCCCCACCTAGGGCAGATGAAGGGTCTGCAGATACCCACAGATGCCCAGGCAGCTCTTAACATGGCCCGGATTTGGCTCTTCAGGTACTGAGGTACTGCCTCCAGGCCAGGCCAGAAGCTGGAAGCAGGTCAGAGTAAGAGCCATGTGGGCAGTTATGGGGAGATGCGGACATCTGCTTAGGGGGTGGAAACATGAGTTGGGGGCTGCTCTTGACCCATACCCGCATTGCAAGAGGCCCAGGCTCTTTGACCTGGCTCTGACTTCCGACCTTGCCAATGAGGGGTATTGGGTGGAAAAGAAGGGGCAGGGGCCAGGCCATGGAGGTCCCACTTTTAGCAATACTCCATCTCCCCTGAGCCTGGGACATGTGAGGAACAGACTGTGAACTTTTCTTATGTCCCAGAGACAGCTATCTATGGTGTCCCAATGCCTATGGGTGGGTTAATCCTGAGAGGGAAGCCAGAGGAAGGGCTGCATAGGAAGAATGCCAAGAAAACAAGAGAGGGCAAGTGCTGGGAGGTTAAGGGTAGACAGTCCAACTGTGCATTGTCTGATGGGGGAGACCTGCAGTAGAGGGATGATTCCTGGCTCTGCTGCCACCGTGGGAGGACTATGTGGAGTCCAGGAGGGCTGGAAGCCCTGCATCTTAGGGAGGGAGGAGCAGCTACCGAAAGTGGCAGCCATGACAGGGAATATCCAGAGATGGGAGCAAAGATTCACAGAAGCATAGAATATTAGGGGTGGAAGAGACCTCCTGAGGTCATCTAGACCAACACCATGCTCAAAGCAGGACCAACCGCAATTAAATCATCTCAGCCAGGGCTTTGTCCAGCCTGGCCTTAAAGTCCTCTAAGGGGAGGATAGCTCAGTGGTTTGAGTATTGGCCTGCTAAACCCAGGGTTGTGAGTTCAATCCGTGACGGGGGCAATTTAGGGGTCTGGGGCAAAAATTGGGGATTGGTCCTGCTTTGAGCAGAGGGTTGGACTAGGTGACCTCCTGAGGTCCCATCCAACCCTGATATTTTATGATTCTATGGAGATTCCACCACCTCCCTAGGTAACCCATTCCAGTGCTTCACCACCCTCCTAGAGAAATAGTGTTTCCTAATATCCAGCTTAGATCTCACCCTGATCCACTGCAATTCGAGACCATTGCATCTTGTTCTGTCATCTGCCAGCACTGAGAACAGCCAAGCTCCATCCTCTTTGGAATGCCCCTTCAGGTAGTTGAAGGCTGCTATGAAATCCCCTCTCACACTTCTCTTCTGCAGACTAAACAATCTCAGTTTCCTCAGCCTCTCCTCGTAAGTTATATGCCCCAGCCCCTGATCATTTCCGTTGCCCTCCGCTGGACTCTCTCCAATTTGTCCACATCCCTTCTGTAGTGGGGGGGACCAAAACTGGAGGCAATACTCCAGAAGTGACCTCATCAGTCCTGAATAGAGGAGAATAATCCCTTCCCTTGATCTGCTGGCAATACTCCCACTAATGCAGCCCAATTAGCCACCAACCTTCTGGGAAAGAAGGGCGCACTGATGACTCATATCCAGCTGCTCGTCCACTGTAATCCCCAGTAGAACAGCTGCTTAGCAAGTCAGTCTCCAGCCTGTATTTGTGCATGGGATTCTTCCATCATAATTGCAGGACTCTACCCTTGTCCTTGTTGAATCTCATCAAATTTCTTTTGGCCCAATCCTCCAATTTGTCTAGGTCAGTCTGGACCCTATCCCTACCCTACAGCTTATCTACCTCTCCCCACAGCTTAGTGTCATCTGCAAACTTGCTCAAGGTGCAAACCAAATCATTAATAAAGATCATCAACATAAATGTCCCCAGGAAAGACCCCTGGGGCACTGCGCTTGATACTCGCTGCCAACTAGACATAGACCCATTGATCAATACACGTTGAGCCAGATGATATGGCCAGCTTTCTATCCACCTTATAGTCCATTCATAGAATCCAATCTTTTTTAACTTGCTGGCATGTGTACCATGGAAGCTGGTAACAAAAGCTTTGCTAAAGTCTAGTTATATCACGTAAATCATTTTCCACATATCCACAGTGCTAGTTATCTCAACACAGAAGTGAATCAGGTTGGTTGGGCATGACTTTACCTTGGTGAATCCATGCTGACTCTTCTTGATCACGTTCCTCTCCTCTAAGTGCTTCAAAATGGATTCCTTGAGGACCTGCTCCATTATTTTTTTCTTGGGACTGAGGTGAGGCTGACCGATCTGTAGTTACCGGGATTCTCCTTCTTCCCTTTTTTTAAAGATGGGCACTATATTTGCCTTTCTCCAATGGTCTGGAACCTCTCCTGATCGTTCTGAGTTTTCAAAGATAATGGCCAATAGCTCTGCAATCACATCAGTCAACTGCCTCAGCACCCTTGGATTCATTGGATCCATACTCATGGACTTGTGCATCTCAGGCTTTTCTAAATTGTCCTTAACCTGGTCTTTCAACACTAAGGGCTGCTCACCTCCTCCACACACTGTGCTGCTCAGTGCAGCAGTCTGGGAGCTGACCTTGTCTGTGAAGACCGAGGCAAAGAAACATTGAGTACTTCAGCTTTTTTCACATCATCTGTCACTAGATCGCCTCCCCCATTCAGTAAGGGTCCCACACTTTCTTCTTCTTGCTAACATACCTGTAGAAACCTTTTGTGTTACCCTTCACATCCCTTGCTAGCTGCAACTCCAGTTGCGCTTTGGCCTGTCTGATTAAACCCCTGCATGCTCAAGCAATATTTTTAGACTCCTCCCTTGTCATCTGTCCAAGATTCCACTTCTTGTAAGCTTCCTTTTTGTGTTTAAGCTCACCAAAGATTTCTATTTTAATCCATGCTGGTTGCCTGCCATATTTGCCAATTTTTCTGCATATTGGGATGGTTTGTTCCTGCATCCTCAATAAGCTTCCTTAAAATTCTTCGCATTGCTCCAGTCATATGAGTTACGCCACCAAGTCTCTGTTATTCCAATTCCTAGGGGAGCATGAGAAGTAACTGTGGGTCCTGCACTTGGAGGTGAAGGGACCTGGGTGAGCTGTGTTTGGTCTGATTGTGTCATTGAGGGGTGTGTGGCTAGGACACCTGGGTCTCTCAGACCAGGTATCTGAAGTGAATGGGGTTAATCACTCCCCGCGAGAACAGATCTTGGATTTGCTGATCTTCTACCTGGACCTGGAAGCAGTCAACAGTGGAGACCTCCTCTTCCAGGTTTTACTGTCCCACCCCCATCTCCCTGCCCTAGAGACAGAGGGCCCGTCACCAGAGATCGGTCCTAGCTGGTGTCAGTCTAAGATCTTCTGGACAATTGGTACCAGGTCTGGGAGCACAGCAATGCTTCTCTCACATCTGGGGCCCCATTGTAGAGTAAGATAACTGTGCCCTTGGACCACGGGCAGA
Source organism: Natator depressus (assembly GCF_965152275.1). Taxonomy (NCBI): domain Eukaryota; kingdom Metazoa; phylum Chordata; order Testudines; family Cheloniidae; genus Natator; species Natator depressus. The sequence continues at coordinate 6,618,368 of NC_134234.1, forward strand.
GACCATAACGAGTGAGACAGTGCAGCCCTGCCATGCACAGAGTTCATAGACAATGGCTATGTTTACTAGGTGGTTACCATTGTTTGCTGGTGGGAAAATGAGAAAAGTTTGCCTAGAGATGGGTTTATTTTGAAGTTTGTACATGCGCAGTGGGTTGTTTGCCTCGGAGCATAGAGAGCAGGACAGAGGAGATTTGGTTTGTTCCTCAGACAGTGAAGGACAGCAAACAAGGGACCCCTAGCCTTGTGATCCTGAGGGCCTTGGTAGCAAGAACAGAGTTAGCATTATGGCAAACCATATAGAGCATGTTTTTACTATTGTGTATGTGTGCTAAAGTATCACTCAGTAAACAATGTGTGTTTTATGGAGCGGGTCTCCTAATCTCTTAATGAAAACCCCTTGGTGCAGAAACCCATCCTTACCAGCAGGGTAACACCAGGAGGTCATGAAACCTCATCAGACTTTCCCTGGCACTGGCCAAAACAGCCATCAATCGATCCAGGAAGATAACACTGCCCAAGGAGTTTCCCTCAAAAGATGTGAAGCCACCAAGCAGTCTGACATGTGACAAGGCCTGGAAATGTGGCTACTTAACAGTCTTCACAGCAGGTGCATTTAAAGACTTCAGTGATTTGTGTCTGAGAGAGCAATCCACACCCAGCATTCCACAATCAAATGCAGAGGCACAAACCGTGGCACCAACGGCTGCTAAACAGGATCATGGCCACCGGGATGGGGTCAGTGTTCCCTGTAAGCTGCATGCCTGCACAACAGTCCATCAAGGGCCACGCCCTTGATTATTACAGCCACGTCCATCTTCAGCGACAGCGACTTGTGTTTACCTTGTTAGTTTCAGTCAAAGAAAGGGAGAGGGTGAAGGGAAAACCCTTTCACACCCGGTGTCTGCTGTTTGAAATTTGATGGTTTAAGTAAGCCCTCGGGTAGCTCAGTCTGGGTGTGTGGTGACATTTGCTGTCCTGTTGGGTCATAACATGGCCTGGAGAGGCTGAATCACCAGCAAAGCAGTATGAAAAAGGGCCAGCTCAGCTGGGTGGTTAGAGAGGAATAGCAATTTCTAGGGCTCCCAGACTGAACTCTGGGGCTGATAACCCATCACACTCATACTTTCTGGAGCCCAAATTAGAGCCCCGGGCACCTGTAATGCAAGCATGGAGAAGGGACTGTATCCAGAACAAAATATCCAGATATAGCAGTTGTTTGATTCCTTTACCCCTGTGTTCTCATCCCAGCATGGTACAACACCACAGTGAGTGGAGAAGTCCCATTGTACTAGTTCTCACACAGGATTTCACAACCCCTTTTCTGCATCAATTTCTGAAAGATCAACAGAATATTGAAATTTTATGATTACCCTATGCAGAGAGGAGATGAAATATTAGAAGGGTTTGAGCTTCCAGATGTATATCCACTTTAGTCCTCACAAACAGATACTGGCAAATAGCTTTGATACCAGAATTGTATGAGAAAAAAGACTTTTCCATACCCTACATCTCGCATCAATTAAAGATCACTTCATTTGGCCTTCACAGAGTGGCATTGACTTTGCAGCTGCTAATGCACTGTATATTACAACTGCATGGGCAGTATGCAGTGGTATACTGCTACGATCAATTGAAAAAGATTTTTGGTCCCATATCTTGTGGCAGCATTCCCACACACAGTGCAGACGACTGTACATCATCATTTGCTAGGATGAACAACAGACAGCAAGACTCAGTTGGCCCTGACAATCTTGAGCCCCCGGTATCAGCAAATCATTTCTTTACTCCCAGGGGAGGCTCTCCAGCTGAAGTTCTCCAGGGTCTATTTTCTGCTCATCCCACTGCTCACAGAGCCAAGAGAATTGTTTGGGAGTCCTGGCCAATCTGAGAGTCTGCAAGGACTGTACAGGGGAATTATAAGAATTGCTGCCCAGCATGGTGAGTGTTAGACATGTGAGATTCATACCTTGATTCTTAAGGCTCTTCCTTCCTGTTGATGTAAGGAGATTTCTTCTCTCTCCTGAGCAGGACTTTGGTGAGTTGCCTGTTTCTGCATTAAAGTTAGAGCTGAGGGTTCAGGAAGGGTTCCAGGGTTCAAATCAAGAACCATCTGGGCAGGAATTCAGCAGCACGGTGACTTGAACTGTTCAGTATTGTCAGAAACACCAAGGGATTCACCTGGTAATATTGGCACTACACATGTATTGGAAATAGTTTAGACAAATATATATTTTTAAAATCAGTTCCTTGTCTTTTACTGTGTCCTTCTATCTGTCTCAGTAGCTTTCTTTTTGGGGCTGTGTGGTTTTTCCTCAGGTTCGCTCATGTTTTCCAATTCAGCAACTTCACTGGCCTCTTAAGAAGTGAAGTCAAAGCTGCTGCAGAGGGTTAACAACAAGAATGGGTCACACACTGGCCAGATTCTGCAATCCGATTCTGCCGTCACTGGGTCACTCCAGATTGACACTGGCCTCCCAGAGAGCCAAATCAGAGCCCATGTGTTTAGGAATCCCCATCTTTCATGCTTGGTCCCAGAAGGTCACATAAACTGGGAGTTTCCTTCAGACTCTTTCCAAGCACAACAAAATAATGCTTTCTGTAGCAGGACCCACTGAGATCTATGGCACACTCCCAACACAGCCACTCTAAATCAACATGTATGGACTTAAATAAATATCCTGATTTACTCCGGCCACAAGCCTCCAGTGACTTCAGCTGGAGTGGTCCTGTGGCCTCTTAGCATGGGTGAGTTCATTTGGACCAAAAATAACAACTGACAGGAGTCTTGCTGAAATCTCACACTCGCAGACTTATAGGTTCAGAACAATCAGGATAACAATTTTTTTGTGTGCGGAGAGGGGTCTCCTCTCTCTGTGCCCTGGCATCTCTGGTTCTGGAGAGGACAAGAATAATGGAAAGAAAAGCATCTTTCTGGCTTAGAGGAAACCAGGCGGTGTTGGAAATCTCACCAGGGGAGGTCCCAGAACGCTCAGTGTGTGTGTGGTGGTGGGGGAGGACAAGGGGGGGATGTACTGTATCCAGATCACAGTGGCGTGGGGTCCCGAAAACGGTCGAAATAGGGAATGGACATCCTGCCTAATGCACAGACCAACAAGGCGTAATGAAGCCTCCTGGGCCATGGGGGGTGTCTCAGACAATAATGTAATGTGGACTACACTGTAGCAGATTGCCTCTGACACCATCCCCCACAGGGACCACCCTTCCCCTGTGAGCAACCGCACTACAGCCTCGTGGCAATGTCAGCAACTGCCAAGATGGAAAAGCAGCTTCAGGAAGGGGTGTCTGGGTTTCTAACGGGCTGCAATACGTTAAAGCTTTGGGTCTTTTGAGCAAGAGTTACACATGCTGGTTCTTTTTAGTCTCCACGTCTTCTCTCCCTCCCGCCGGGTCTGTCCCTCTCTCCTTCCCTGCACAGGCTGAGCCCCTGCTGCTGGGGTTCCCTTCACCCCAGTTCAGGCGGATCGGCCTCGTTGCCCTGTGCAGGCAGACACTGAGTTTATCGTAGACTGAGGAGGTATTTCTGTGAGCTGTCGCTGTGGGGTCTGGAACCTGGTTTTTGTCCCGGGTTAGTGGAATCACTGTGTGGCAATAGTGAGAGCTGTGGGGGTGGGGGACCGACATGGACAGGCGGGAGGTGTTCAGTGTTGTGGGACAGGCGCGAGGCAGGCGGGGAGCGCTGGGTGTTGTTGGGCAGGCAGGGGGTGTACACAGACAGGCGAGCAAATGCTGGGGGTTGTGGGGGCTGGGAGCAGGGTTTACATGGACAGGTGGGAAGTACTGGGGGTTGTGGGGTAGGCAGGAGGTGTTCATGTACAGGTGAGCAAACGCGGGGGGTTGTGGGAGTGGGGTGTATTTGGATAGGTGGCCAGTGCTGTGGGCAGTGGGGCAGGCAAGGGTTACACGGACAGGTGGACAGCACTGGTTCGTGTGGGGATGGGGAGTTTGCGTACACGGACAGGTGGACAGTACTGGTTCGTGTGGGGATGGGGAGTTTGTGTACACGGACAGGTGGACAGCACTGGTTCGTGTGGGGATGGGGAGTTTGCGTACACGGACAGGTGGACAGCACTGGTTCGTGTGGGGATGGGGAGTTTGCGTACACGGACAGGTGGACAGCACTGGTTCGTGTGGGGATGGGGAGTTTGTGTACAGGGACAGGTGGACAGCACTGGTTCGTGTGGGGATGGGGAGTTTGTGTTCACGGACAGGTGGACAGCACTGGTTCGTGTGGGGATGGGGAGTTTGTGTACACGGACAGGTGGACAGCACTGGTTCGTGTGGTGACCGGGAGCAGGGAGTACATCGACAGGCGAGCAAACACTGGCTGTTGTGGGGGTGGGGAGCGACGTTTACATGGTCAGGCAGGCAGAGCTGTTGAAATTGGATTTTCCTTTGTGATTGTTGGTCCAAGGCCACCACTGGGAACTTTCCTGGCCTTGAATGCATGTGGGTGGGTCTCAGGGTCTCTCTTCCCTGGCAAGCCACAGAGCTGCAGCCTGGGTGTCACAACCTTTACTCTGTTTTGTTTCCAATTGTTGTTGTTGTTATGTAACTTCAGGCATTTCACCGGTGAAAAGAACCATTGATCTTTGCTTCTCAGATGGTTCAGTCTCCCATTATACTCCAAGCCCCTGTCCATACTCTCCTTCCCCATCTCAGGGTGCCCTGATTCCAACAGCACGCTGGGCGCTAGTGTCTGCTTCATACTCCCCAGTCATGCCTGGCTCCCCCAACCTCCGAGCTGCCCTATGCCCGCCACAACTCTTCCTCTGCAGTGGGTTAGGTCCCTTCTGTCACACCTGCTCCCTTGGCTGGGGGGAGATCAGTTACTGCATCTCACCAGTGAGAAGCTCACACACGAGCGGCAAATACCAGGGCACCTGTGCTGCACCCATAGACACCTCATGAAGCTTCGGGGACAACTACACGGGACCAACTCACAAGCCGAGAAGTTTTCACATTATATAAGGAGGGATGGAAACTCTGGGACACGTAAGGGCCTGGATAAATACAGCTGCCATGTGCAGGAACCATTGGCAGATGCCTGAAACAATGGACCACTGGGAGCCAGACGTTAAACCCAGGACACTCTGGGATCATTTCTAGCCAGCTCTGTTAGCCATTCACGGTGATGCTTGTACATATATTCCTCAGTGCAGAGATTTTATGGGCTCAGGTTATTCTTTTTCTCACCTAAAACATTCATCCATGCAGTGTGTCACGGGATCCCACAGCCTCATGAAATACACACCTATTGTCACATTTCCCAGGCACCACAATCACAGGAGAATTTCTCCCCATAGGGCTAAATTCACCTCTGTCATGAACAGAAAAAATGCCTTCAGTAAGCTCAGGCACGGGTGTGCAGGCAAAATGTCCCCAGCTGCCCCCTGGGGACATATTCGTAGATTCCAAGGCCAGAAGGGACGTTTGTGCTCATGTATTTTGACCTCCCTCATAACACAGGCCAGAGACCTGCTTTGAAATAGTTTGTGTTTGAACTAGAGAAGGTCTTTTACAGCAGTGGTTCTCAACAAGGGTATACGTACCCCTAGGGGTGCACAGAGGCCTTCCAGGGGGTATGTCAACTCCTTTAGATATTTGCCTAATTTTACAACAAGCTACATGAGAAGTAGTAGCGAAGTCGGTACAAACTAAAATTTCATACAGACTTGTTTATACTGCTCTATATACTATACACCAAAATATAAGTAAAATATTTGTATTCCAATTTATTTACTTTATAAGCACATAGTAAAAATTAGAAAGTAAGCAATTTTGCAGTAAGAGAATGCTGTGTCACTTGAGTATTTTTATGTCTGATTTTGTAAACAAGTAGTTTTTAGGTGAGATGAAACTTGGGGTACGCAAAACAAATCAGACTCCTGAAAGGGATACAGTAGTCTGGAAATGCTGAGACCCATTGTTGGAGAGAAACATCCAATCTTGGTTTAAAAATTCTTCCCATGGTTAATTACTCTCACCATTTGAAAAGCGTATACCTTATCTCCAGTCAGAATGTCTAACTTAAACTTCCAGCCCTTGGATAGTGTTAGACCTTCCTCTCCTAGACTGAAGAGCTCACATTAAATATTGGTTCCCCATGTAGGTACTTAGAGACTGTGACCAAGTCTCCCCTTAACACTCTGAGGCAGGTGTTTAATTCTTTCCTTATTCTTGTGGCTTGGCTATGAACCCTCCTTCTTGAACTGTGGACACCAAGAATGGGATTCCAGTAGCAGGTGCTGTAGCACCAAATACAAAGGCAAAATAATTTCTCTGCTCCTACTTGAGATTCCCCCAGTTATCACCCCATGATCGCATTAGCTATTTTGTCCACATGGTAACACTGGGAGTCTCATGTTTAGCTAATTATCCCTTCACACCCCCAAATCTTGTTCAGAGTCATTGCACTTCCCCTGATAGAGACCAGCATCATTATGTCTCAGGCAAAGCTGGGTGCCTGCAAGAAAGTGTCTCACCCAAAGAAAGAGAGGAAGTAACAGAGGTGCTCTTCATATCCATTCTGTTGAGCACAAAGTCATAGACCAGCAGGATAATGTCTGTTTCCATGGGGGAAACTTGGATCTTTTCCAACATAGGAATAGCATCATGGATCAGATCTACGGTCCATCTAGTCCAGTGTCTTCCGTCTGACAGTGACATTTCCCAGTGATGTAGCAGAAGGTGTAAGAAACCCAGCAGTGGGCAGATGGGGGGATGACCTGACCATCATGAGAGTGTCTCCCTAATGCCTAACAGCTAGAGATTGGCTTGTTCTCTGAAACACTTTGGTGTATGGGCTTTCCAAAATATTTATTTTGCTGTAACTATTGTAACTGATCTCACTATCCATGTAAATATCCAAACACTTCCTGATCTTTGCTTAGCTCATGGCCCCAGTTATGTCTTATGACAATGAGTCCCTCAGTCTAATTAAGCATCAGGTGAAGAAAGCATTTTTTTTATCTGTTTTGGATTTGCCACATTTCAGTTTAATTGAATGTCCTCTTTATCTTGTATTATCAGACAGGCAAAACACATTCTCAATCTACGCTCTACCAGTCATCCCTCTGAAACCTCTCTACAAGTCAGTAATTTATAGACTTTTCTCATATCCCCTCTTACTCATCTCCTTTGTAAGGTAACAATCCCAGTCTCATCAATCTCCCTCTATATGAGAGTTTCCCCAGGCACTTGATCATTCCTGTTGCCCTTCTGTGAACCCCTCTAACTCTGCAATACACTGTGTGAGAAGGGTGCCCAGTACTACACAGAAGAGTCCAGATGAGGGTGAAACATTGACTGACTGATTTCATGGCATTGTATTTTCTGTATGATTTCCCATCCCACTCCTCCTGGATCCCAATGTTTTCCTTAGTTTCCTCTGTGCTCGCAGTGTGAGTAGGACTTCCCAAAGCTCTGTAATGTGACACCCAGATCCCTGTACTGAATTCATATAGACAAATTAGAACCTCATAAGATGTTTGAGGAGTACACATTTTTCCCTCCAATTCCCTCCAGTTCTTGACATCCAAGTTTATATGCCATCGTGCCACCCATTCACCTGGATTGGTTAGCTCCTTCTGAGGACTTCTCTGGACTTGAGTATCACCTAAATAATCTGGTGCCATCTGTAAATGTCCCCACCTCACTGCTCACCCCTCTTTCTAGATTGTTAATAACTATAAAATATTTACTGTGCCATTTCTTATAAATTGTGTAAACCCCCTTGCTTTGCTTCTCTCCCTTCACAGGCACCTTGAGCATTTCTGAGCCCAATCAATGCATCAATTACCACATGGCAGCTTTCAACCTCACCCCATCTGACCCTTCACCATTTATCCTAATGGGCATCCCAGGCCTGGAAGCTGCTCACATCTGGATTTCCATTCCTTTCTCTACATTCTACATTATCGGCCTGTTTGGAAATTTCATGCTTCTCTTTGTTGTAGGCAAAGAGCAGATCCTGCACAAGCCAATGTACCTGCTGCTCTGTATGCTGGCTCTCACAGACATTGGCATGTCTACCTCCGTCATGCCAAAGGCACTGTGTATATTATGGTTTAATTTGAAAGGCATTACTGTGGGTGGCTGCCTCACCCAGATGTTCTTCATTCACGCAGTTTCTGTTATGCAGTCAGCTGTCCTCGTGACAATGGCCTTCGATCGTTATGTTGCTATATGTAACCCTCTGAGATATGCCATGATCCTCACCAATGAACGAATAGCTAAGCTAGGTCTTGTTGGTTTGATAAGAGCTGTTTTCTTTATTCTTCCAATGCCCCTACTCGTGAGCAGGCTGCCATTCTGTGCCAACCGTACCATCCCCCACATGTATTGCGAGCACATGGCTGTGGCAAAGATGTCATGTGGGGACTTCACAGTCAACAGGATGTACGGCTTGGTGGTAGCATTTGTGGTCATTGGGTTAGACCTGACGCTCATTGCCCTGTCCTACAGTCTGATCCTCAGGGCTGTCCTCAGAATCTCCTCCAAGAAAGCCCACCAGAAAGCCCTTAACACCTGCACATCCCACATCTGTGTGATGCTGATGTCTTATACTTCCTGCCTCTTTACCTACCTGACACAAAGGTTTGGTCAGGGAATTGCTTCCCATGTGCATGTCACCTTTGCTAACTTCTATCTCCTTGTCCCTCCCATGCTCAACCCTATCATTTATGGAGTTAAAACCAAAGAGCTTCGTGATAAAGTGGGCAAATACCCCTGCAGAAGGTAGTTGCCGGGGGCCACTGACTTTAAGGCTGTACCAAAAGGTGAAAGGACATTTCCTCATTAATCAAGGGTGCCCTGTCCCAGTTCTGCTGAGTTCAGCATCTGAGAAGCTTCTCACACTTAACATCACGAAGCCCTGCTCTCTCTGATGCTGAGTTCCCTCTCTCTGACCATCACCTGATTTCTTTTAGCAGCACCGATCAGCCCCCAATCCCACACACCCTGTCATTCGGCCTTTCTGTGACTACCAGACCACCAGAAGATACTCCACTTTTCTGACAGAAGGTGGGTTTACATTAGTTCCTGTGTGAACAGGGTTCTTAATCAGTTCGACAAACTGAAGCTACACTTTTACATAGCTAAAGACAAAGAAAGAAACTACAGTGCTGAACAGCAATCTGGTGAACTAAATTTACCTGATTTTTCTACTTTTAATTTTTAATATTTCAGTTTGAAAGTGCAAAGATAGTAAAGTTGCTGCAGGAATTGAGGCTAGAGCTTGTTGGTGAGTGTTGTGAAACTGTGTGTTTTTGAGAACCGGACTGATGTGTTAAACTATGATATCACCTTTGTTTCAAGTTACTTACCACTTTGCACAGTTTCTTTCAGCTCGACCTTTCAAAGCACACCCTAACCATTCCCATTGTCGAAGATGTCAAGAGTAGTAAATTGTTGAAATTTCATGTTGGAGTTTGTGAAACAGGTGAAACAAGGATTATCACCAAACATCCAGGTGATAAAATCACTTCCAGCACTAAGTCCTTCTACTGCACTCAGCCCTGCACGAGCTTGATTGGCTAATATCTCATTTTTGCCATTGGCTTGTGAACACCTTGGAAAATTGGAGTAGCAGTGGAGAGTTTTGCCGATGGTTCACTGGCCTCATACTCAGGACAACCAAGTTGAGCAGTTTTGAGTTGAAGTTGTCAACACATGGATGCTGATGGGGACAAAGACTTTCTTGACCTTGGCTGTTTCCTCTTTTGTTGCTGTCTCTACCTTTTTGCAACACTGCAGTTCAAAGACTGTTTCTCAAATGAACTTGATAAAAACAAAACTGCACAATAAGATGCAGGAGACATTTTTAGAAAACATTCTTCATGTTAGGGTGTATAAGCATCGACACAACTTCTCTTACGAACAGTTTGCACCAACAAAAGAAATAATTGAATGGTTTCTGCTGATGTATGACCAGCACCAGAAGCATTCTTCTTCCAACTAAGAGAGCGAGGATGAAATGTTGCATTTCAGAGATTAACAGTAACATACTAATTCAGCATAACATATGGAGATTGACTACCATCCTTGAATGCCATTAGAAATAAATACCATAATAATTTTACTATAGTTTTTGTACTACATACATTTTAGTCTCTTTCTGGGTTGTTTTATCACCATCATTCTGTGATTTGTCTGAAAAAGTTACCAGTCCTCAATCAGGATACAAGTACCAGTGGGGTGGGGTGGAGGGTTGAATTTGATTGTCATCTCATAGCTTTGTTCCTAAGGTGGACAAACTCCTTCTGTGCCTTGTAGTTTTTAAAGAAAATAAATATCTAATTTGTACTAGGTATTTAATGAAAATTTTCACTTGTTACTTGATGTATACACCAATGTGTTAATAAAAAATAAAAGGTTTGTTTAAAGAAGGATTGGGCTTCTTTTAGGTTAGTTTTTAAGTGCTATTGGGCGATGAATGTAGCAGAAATCTGGCAACTCCAGACAAGAGGGTCCAGAAAAACAGCCCAGAAGGCAGAGCTGGGCCGGAGGCAGAGCAGCAGCACTGAGGAAGAAGGCAGAGGTGGGTAGCAGGAGCAGATCAGAGCCAGGAGTTGGGACAGTGTAGGAGCCAGGGCAAGACTATAGCAGGGAGCTGCGGGGCAAGACCCAGGATAATGGATGCCGACCGTGGAGGAAGTAACATGGCAGCCAAGAACAAATAGCAGCTTGGAAGAGCAAGGTGAGGACATGTGCATTGGGTTCAGCAGAGGGAGATGTTGCTCGACAGGAGGGCTTTGAAGGCTGAACTCAGAAGGGAGGACTTGAATCTGATGGAAGGGCAGATGATGTGGAGAAGGGTCCTGCCACCTAGAGGCTAAGAGAATTGTGGCCACTGCCAGGATAGGTGCCTGACCTGTGGAGGCTGAAGGCTTGGGCAGCAGCACCAGATGAGGGAGGGTGATGGAGAAGGGACCAAGGTCCTCCCACTTTTGAGAGTGGACGGGCCTGGGAAATCCATCATTCTCCCCAGGCCCAGGCCCCCTGCCCCTCCTCTTCACTGTGAGGTAATGCCCCCAGCCAGGCCAGAAGCTGGAGTTCAAGCTGGATAAGAGCAGCCCAGGAAGCTGAGGGGAGCTGCAGAGCCTCCACCTGCCTGGGGTGGGGGGAACCAACCCCTGGCCCATGTCCCTTCCCCCAGGACCCCACACAGAGGGCAAAGGGAGGGTCTTACAATGGCCCAGTTTCAGCTCTTGGGTGACTGAGGCCCCGCCCACAGGCAAGACCAGAAGCTGGAGGTGGGTCAGTGTAAGCCATGAGGGCAGCTGTGGGGAGCCGTGGACCCTCCATCTGCTCTGGACGGGGCTTTCCAGTGGGTGGAGACATGGTTAGAGGCTGCTTTTGGCCCACACCCCCACCCCAAGAGGCCCAAGGCTCTCTGACACTGCTCTGGCTTCCAACTTGGCCAGTGAGGAGTATTGGGTGGAAAAGGAGGGGCCATGGAGGTCCAAATTTTAAGTAATACTCCATCACCCCTGGGCCTGGGACATGTGAGAAATGGACTGTGAACTTTTTTTATGTCCCAGAGACGGCTATCTGAGGTGTTCTGGTGCCCATGGGTGGGTTAATCCTAAGAGGGAAGGCAGAGGAAGGGCTGCATAGGAAGAATGCCAAGAAAACAGAGAGGGCAAGTGCTGGGAGGCTAAGAGTAGACAGCCAAACTGTACATGGTCTAAGGGGGAGACCTGCAGTAGAGGGATGATTCCTGGCTCTGCTGCCACTGTGGAATGACTATCTTGAGCCCAGGAAGGCTGGAAGCCCCGCATTTTAGGGAGGGAGGAGCAGCTACAGAAAGTGGCATTCATGACAGGGAATATCCAGAGATGGGAGCATAGATTCACAGAATCATAGAATATCAGGGTTGGAAAAGACCTCAGGAGGTCATCTAGTCCAACCCCTTGCTCAAATCTCAACCAGCCCCAAGTAAATCATCCCAGCTAAGGCTTTCTCAAGCCAGGCCTTAAAAACGTGAAAAGATGGAGATTCCACCACGTCCCTAGGTAATGCATTCCAGTGTTTCACCACCCTCCTAGTGAAACAGTGTTTTCTAATATCCTACCTAGACCTCCCCCACTGCAACTTGAGACCATTGCTCCTTGTTCTGTCATCTGCCACAACTGAGAACAGCCGAGCTCTGTCCTCTTTGGAACCCCCCTTTAGGTAGTTAAAGGCTACTGTAAAATCCCCCCTCGGTCTTTTCCTCTGCCAACTAAATAAGCCCTGTTCCCTCAGCCTCTCCTCGTAAGTCATCTGCCCCAGCAGCCTCCTCTTAAGTCATTGTCATAAATATAAAGGGAAGGGTAAACACCTTTAAAATCCCTCCTGGCCAGAGGAAAAATCCTCTCACCTCTAAAGGGTTAAGAAGCTAAAGGTAACCTCGCTGGCACCTGACCAAAATGACCAATGAGGAGACAAGATACTTTCAAAAGCTGGGAGGAGGGAGAGAAACAAAGGGTCTCAGTCTGTCTATATGCTGTCTTTACCGGGGATAGACCAGGAATGGAGTCTTAGAACTTTTAGTAAGTAATCTAGCTAGGTATGTGTTAGATTATGATTTCTTTAAATGGCTGGGAAAATAGCTGTGCTGAATAAAATGAATATTTCTGTCTGTGTGTCTTTTTTGTAACTTAAGGTTTTGCCGAGAGGGATTCTCTGTGTTTTGAATCTAATTACCCTGTAAGGTATTCACCATCCTGATTTTACACAGGTGATTCTTTTTTACTTCTATGAAAAGTCTTCTTGTAAAGAAACTGAATGCTTTTTTCATTGTTCTAAGATCCAAGGGTTTGGGTCTGTGGTCACCTATGCAAATTGGTGAGGATTTTTACCAAGCCTTCCCCAGGAAGTGGGGTGCAAGGGGTGGGAGGATTTTGGGGGGAAAGACGTTTCCAAACGACGTTTTTTCAGGAACCCAGATAAAGTTTGGTGGTGGCAGTGGAAGTCCAAGGGCAAAGGGTAAAATAGTTTGTACCTTGGGGAAGTTTTAACCTAATCTGGTAAAAGTAAGCTTAGGAGGTTTTCCTGCAGGTCCCCACATCTGTACCCTGGAGTTCAGAGTGGGGAAGGAACCTTGATAGTCATATTCAGTAGCCCCTAATAATTTTCATTGCCCTCCTATGGTCTCCCTTCAATTTGTCCACATCCTTTCTGTAGTGGGGGGCCCAAAACTGGACACAATACTCCAGATGTGGCCTCAGGAGTGCTGAATCGAGGGGAATAATTACTTCCCTTGATCTGCTGGCAATGCTCTTACTAATGCAGCCCAATGAGCAGTCAGTCTTCTGGGCAAGAAGGGAACACTGCTGACTCATATCCAGCTTCTTATCCACAGTAATCCCCATGTCCTTTTCTGCAGAAAAAGTCACCAGCTTGTAACCGTGAACGGAATACTTCCTTCCTAAGTACAGGACTCTAAAATTGTACTTGTTGAAACTCATCAGATTTCTTTTGGCTCAATCCTCCAATTTGTCTGGCTCACTCTGGACCCTACCCCTACCCTCCAGCGTATCTACCTCTCCCGCCACCTTAGTGTCATCTGAGAACTTGCTCAGGGTATTATCCATCCCATCATCCAGTACATTAAGAAAGATGATGAACAAAAATGGCCCCAGCACAGACCCCTCGGGCACTGTGCTTGATAGTGGCTACCAACTAGACATCGACCCATTCATCACTCCCTGTTGAGCCTGACAATCTAGCCAGTTTTCTATCCACCTTATAGTCCATTCATCCAATCCGTATTTTTTTTAACTTGCTGGCAAGTATACTGTGGGAGACAGTAACAAAAGCTTTGCTAAAGTCTAGATATATCATGTCCACCGCTTTTCACATATCCACAGGGCCAGTTATCTCATCATAAAAAGAAAAGGAGTACTAGTGGCACCTTAGAGACTAACCAATTTATTTGAGCATAAGCTTTCGTGAGCTACAGCTCACTTCATTGGATGCATTCAGTGGAAAATACAGTGAGGAGATTTATATACACACAGAACATGAAAAAAGTGGGTGTTATCATACACATTGTAAGGAGAGTGATCACTTAAGATGGGCTATTACTAGCAGGAGAGCAGGGGGTGGGGGGCATTCTATCTGCTACCCAAGATCCATAAACCTGGAAATCCTGGGTGCCCTATCATCTCAGGCATTGGCACCCTGACAGCGGGATTGTCTGGCTATGTAGACTCCCTCCTCAGGCCCTACGCTACCAGCACTCCCAGCTATCTTTAAGACACCACTGACTTCCTGAGGAAACTACAATCCATCGGTGATCTTCCTGAAAACACCATCCTGACCACTATGAATGTAGAAGCCCTCTACAACAACATACCACACAAAGATGGACTACAAGCCATCAGGAACACTATCCCCGATAATGTCATGGCAAACCTGGTGGCTGAACTTTGTGACTTTGTCCTCATCCATAACTATTTCACATTTGGGGACAATGTATACCTTCAAATCAGCGGCACTGCTCTGGGTACCCACATGGCCCCACAGTATGCCAACATTTTTATAGCTGACTTAGAACAACGCTTCCTCAGCTCTCGTCCCCTAATGCCCCTACTCTACTTGCACTATATTGATGACATCTTCATCCTCTGGACCCATGGCAAAGAAGCCCTTGAGGAATTCCACCATGATTTCAACAATTTCTATCCCACCATCAACCTCAGCCTGGACCAGTCCACACAAGAGATCCACTTCCTGGACACTACGGTGCTAATAAGCGATGGTCACATAAACACCACCCTATACCAGAAACCTACTGACCACTATTCCTACCTACATGCTTCCAGCTTTCACCCAGACCACACCACATGATCCATCGTCTACAGCCAAGCTCTATGAAACAACCACATTTGCTCCAATCCCTCAGACAGAGACAAACATCTACAAGATCTCTATCAAGCATTCTTACAACTACAATACCCACCTGCTGAAGTGAAGAAACAAATTGACAGAGCCAGAAGAGTACCCAGAAGTCACCTACTACAGGACAGGCCCAACAAAGAAAATAACAGAACGCCACTAGCCGTCACCTTCAGCCCCCAACTAAAACCTCTTCAACGTATCATCAAGGATCTACAACCTATCCTGAAGGACGACCCATCACTCTCACACATCTTGGGAGACAGACCAGTCCTTGCCTACAGACAGCCCCCCAACCTGAAGCAAATACTCACCAGCAACCACACACCACACAACAGAACCACTAACCCAGGAACCTATCCTTGCAACAAAGCCCGTTGCCAACTGTGCCCACATATCTATTCAGAGGACACCATCACAGGGCCTAATAACATCAGCCACACTATCAGAGGCTCGTTCACCTGCACATCCACCAATGTGATATATGCCATTATGTGCCAGCAATGCCCCTCTGCCATGTACATTGGTCAAACTGGACAGTCTCTACATAAAAGAATAAATGGACACAAATCAGATGTCAAGAATTATAACATTCATAAACCAGTCGGAGAACACTTCAATCTCTCTGGTCACTCGATTACAGACCTAAAGGTCATAATATTACAACAAAAAGACTTCAAAAACAGACTCCAACGAGAGACTGCTGAATTGGAATTAATTTGGAAACTGGATACAATTAATTTAGGCTTGAATAGAGACTGGGAGTGGATGTGTCATTACACAAAGTAAAACTATTTCCCCATGTTTATTTCCCACCCCCCACTGCTCCTCAGACGTTCCTGTTAACTGCTGGCAATGGCCCACCTTGATTATCACTACAAAAGGTTTACTCCCCCCCCCCGCTCTCCTGCTGGTAATATCATCTTAAGTGATCACTCTCCTTACAGTGTGTATGATAACACCCATTTTTTCATGTTCTGTGTGCATATAAATCTCCTTGCTGTATTTTCCACTGAATGCATCCAATGAAGTGAGCTGTAGCTCACGAAAGCTTATGCTCAAATAAATTGGTTAGTCTCTCAGGTGCCAGTAGTACTCCTTTTCTTTTTGCGAATACAGACTAACATGGCTGCTACTCTGAAACTTATCTCATCATAGAAATGAATCAGGTTGGTCAGGAAAGACTTGCCCTTGGTGGTTCCATATTCACTGCTCCTGATCACCTTCCTCTCCTCCAAGTGCTGCAAAATGGATTCCTTGAGAAACTGCTCCATGATTTTCCAGGGACTGAGTTGAGGCTGACAGGTCTGTAGTTTCGAGGATTCTCCTTCATTCCTTTTTTAAAAGATTGGCAAGATATTTGCCTTTTTCCAATCGTCTGGAACCTCCCCTGATCGTTCTGAGTTTTCAAAGATAATGGCCAATGGCTCTGTAATCACATCAGCCAACTCCCTCAGCACCCTTGGATACATTAGATCCAGACTCATATACTTGCACATGTCCAGCTTTTCTAAATGGTCCTTAGCCTGTTCTTTCACCCCTCAGGGCTGCTCACCTCCTCGCCATACTGTGCTGCCCAGTGCAGCAGTCTGGGAGCTGACCTTGCCTGTGAATACTGAGGCAAAGAAAGCATTGAGTACTTCAGCTTTTTCCACACCACCTGTCACTAGGTTGCCTCCCCCATTCAGTAAGGGTCCCACACTTTCCCTGACCTTCTTCTTCTTGCTAACATACCTGTAGAAACCCCTCTTGTTACCCTTCACATCCCCTGGAAGCTGCAACTCCAATTGTGGTTTGGCCTTCCTGATTACACCCGTGCATGTTTGAGCAATATTTTTATACTCCTCCCTAATCATCTGTCCAAGTTCCCACTTTTTGTAAACTTCCTTTTTATGTTTAAACTCAAAGATTCCTGTTTTAGCCAAGCTGCTTGAATATTTGTTATTTTTTCTGCACATTGGGGTGGTTTGTTCCTGCACCCTTAATAAGGCTTCTTTAAAATACAGCCAGCTCTCTTGGACTCCTTTCCTACTCATATGAGCTTCCCAGGGTGTCATAGAATCATCATAGAATCATAGAATATCAGGGTTGGAAGGGACCCCAGAAGGTCATCTAGTCCAACCCCCTGCTCGAAGCAGGACCAATTCCCAGTTAAATCATCCCAGCCAGGGCTTTGTCAAGCCTGACCTTAAAAACCTCTAAGGAAGGAGATTCTACCACCTCCCTAGGTAACGCATTCCAGTGTTTCACCACCCTCTTAGTGAAAAAGTTTTTCCTAATATCCAATCTAAACCTCCCCCATTGCAACTTGAGACCATTACTCCTCGTTCTGTCATCTGCTACCATTGAGAACAGTCTAGAGCCATCCTCTTTGGAACCCCCTTTCAGGTAGTTGAAAGCAGCTATCAAATCCCCCCTCATTCTTCTCTTCTGCAGACTAAACAATCCCAGCTCCCTCAGCCTCTCTTCATAAGTCATGTGCTCTAGACCCCTAATCATTTTTGTTGCCCTTCGCTGGACTCTCTCCAATTTATCCACATCCTTCTTGTAGTGTGGGGCCCAAAACTGGACACAGTACTCCAGATGAGGCCTCACTATCCTGCCCATCAGTTCCCCAAGGCAGTCAAAATCTGCTTTTCTGAAGTCCAGGATTCGTATTTTGCTACTCTCGTTTCTTCCTTTTCTCAGGATTCTGAACTCAGCCATCTCATGGTTGCTGCTGCCCAGGTTGACACCCACTTCTACTTCCCCTACCAATTCTTCCCTGTTTGTGAGCAGTAGGTCAAGAGGAGCATGGCTCCTAGATGGTTCCTCCAGCACTTGCACCATAAAGTCATCCTCAGCAGTCTCCAAATACTTCCTGGATTGTCTCTGCATTTCTGTATTGCTCTCCCAGCAGCTGTCAGGGTAATTGAAGCCATGAGAACCAGAGCCTGTGATCTGGAAACGTCGATTAGTTGTCCGAAGAAAGCCTCGTCTACCTCATCCTTCTGTTCTGGTGGTTTATAGCAGATGCCCACCATGACGCTCACCTTTGTTGCTCTTGCCTCTAAATTTAAGCCAAAGACTCTCAACTGGCTTTTCTACAGTTTCATACTGGAACTCTGAGCAATCATAACACTCCCTTACATACAGTGCAACTCCTCCACCTTTTCTCCCCTGCCTGTCCTTCCAGAACAGTTTATACCCATCCATGACAGTGCTCCAATCATGTGAGCTACCCTACCAAGTCTCTGTTTTTCCAATTACAGCATAGTTCCTTGACTGTGCCAAGGGTTCTTATTCTTCCTGCTTGTTTCCCAGGCTTCTTGCATTTGTTTAGAGGCACCTAAGATAACTGGTCGATTGCCCTACTTTCTCAATATGAATCAGCAGTTCCTGTTGCACCCTCCTCCTTGTGTATCCTCCCAGTACCCCAATTCCCCATTTACCTCTGAGCTTAGCTCACCGTCCCCTGTCAAACCTAGTTTAAAGCCCTCCTCATTAGAAGAAAAGGAGTACTTGTGGCACTTTAGAGACTAACAAATCTAAGGTGCCACAAGTACTCCTTTTCTTTTTGTGAATACAGACTAACACGGCTGCTACTCTAACTCCTCACTAGGTGAACAAACCTGCCTGTGAAGATGCTCTTCCCTCTCTTTGTTAGGTGGATCCCATCTCTTCCTAGCAATCCTTCTTCCTGGAACAGCATCCCATGGTCAAAGAATCCAAAGCCCTCTCTCCGACACCATCTGCATAACCACGCATTTACCTCCACCATTTGATGGTCCTTACGTGGGCCTTTTCCTTTAACAGGGAGGATGGACGAGAATATGACTTGTGCCTCAAACTCCTTTATCCTTCTTCCCAGACCATGTAGTCTGCAGTGACCTACTCAAGGTCACTCTTGGCAGTATCATTGGTGCCCAAGTGGATAAGTAGGAATGGGTAAATCTCCGAGGGCTTGATCAGTCTTGGCAGACACTCCGTCACATCAGCACCCAGCCAGAATGGGGTGGAAAGGCCCAGAGTTAACGATGGCCAGTGGCATCCCATCCCCTCTGCATCTGGCACGCACATCAATGTGGCCATGGCCAGACCCCACACCACCCCCTGGGACTAGGAATCTGCTGAGCCAGCTGGCCTCAGTGGCTGGGTCACATCCAGCCCTGGGCAGCAGCCTCTGTGTGATGGCCACATGCACCCCCTACTCAGAGATTGGGAAAGAACGTGAACCCACTGAGGAGACACAAGAGATCCTAATGGATAATCAAAGGCTTGCCTAACCCTTGCACTGGGACTGTGGTGGGGATTAGTGGGATCATGCTGACAGCTCTGGGAAAGTGATGACTGAGGTAGGTTCCTCCCTACCATTAAAGCATTCAGGGGGTTGTACTGAGGTGGTTGCTGGGCTGGGGGTCACTGTCCAAAGAGGGACTGGCTGGGTCTTTGCTTCTCCACGTTTTTCACCAATGATGTAGAGAACTTTTTTTTTGCCCAGACTTTGATCTCCGGAGGCGGAATGAAGAAAATCACTGCAGTCCTGGGCCCTTCTTAGGCTGAGTCACAGGAAAACCGTTTTAGTATAAGGAAAAGTCATAGTACAAGATCAGAATAGGAAACCTGCC
Source organism: Natator depressus (assembly GCF_965152275.1). Taxonomy (NCBI): domain Eukaryota; kingdom Metazoa; phylum Chordata; order Testudines; family Cheloniidae; genus Natator; species Natator depressus. The sequence continues at coordinate 6,637,881 of NC_134234.1, forward strand.
AAGGGGAGCTCAGTTCAGAGTCACCATCACCCACTTATCTCTGGCAGAAGTCCCTCGATAACCATTTCTGTGCAGGAAGGGCAAAATCCCAAATGCAGAAAAGGGACAGAAACATCACTGGACTGTGTCCCATATTGAGGCCTGGTCCACACTGGGGCGGGGGGGCGAGCTAAGTCGGTCTAAGTTACACAACTTCAGCTGTGAAAATAGCATAGCTGAACTTGACGTACTTAGAGCTACTTACTGTGGTGTCTTCAGTGCGGTAGGTCGACCGCTGCCGCTCCCCCATCGACTCTGCTCTGGTGGAATACCGGAGTCGATGGGAGAGCGCTTGGTGGTCTATTTATCTCATCTTCACTAGACCTGGTCAGGGGCCCCATTTCACATTTTGAGGGGCGGGGAGGGGGGAACAACTTGAATCATGATTCCAGGGGCTACTTGGGCACCTGAAATCTCAAATTAGCTGACAGGAGCACTAATTCCTATATAAAGAAAAGTAAATAAATATTAGACCCACTCAGCTCTAATATTAACATGTTCCATTATCTTCTGGTAAGTCCCTTAAGCCAAGGGACACGGGTTAGGTTTCAAATTTTAATGTATATTTCAACTTTATTACTAATTCTTGAATACGACAATTGAAACACTCGTAGAAAAACCTAGGTTGCTTTCTATCACTTTTTTTTGTCATTCTCCAAGCTTGGTGTAGATCATCTAACTTTTGGAAACATGCTACTAGGGCAAGGCCCCGTGAGTTCGTACTGTTACTGCACTTCACGTAGTAAACTGGAAACTGACTTTAAACAGAAGTGAAACCGATCCTTTCAAATCACTTTCATGGTATTGCCAACCCCAGACGTTCAAAAATCAGGAATCAGGCTCACCAAAAATCATGAGATTAGGTAAAAATAATAGTTTTGGTGTTCTTTTTATTTGCCATCTGCTTTTTAAGCCTTGAAAGTGCGCTGGGGTCACATTTTGAATCTTTTTCCCCACAGCCACAAGGGCTAGAAACGTCATTTTTCTTTAAGACCTCCATGACCTCAGACCAGTGCCTTAGTAACAGAATTTTGAAGGATTTTAGGCATCCAAAGATGCAGCTAGGCATCTAGTGGGGTTTACAAAGCACCCAACCACCTAGGCAGTTTTGAAAATCGCACTAGGTGCCTAAATGACTTGAAAATCTGGCTGCTAGTCTCTCGGTGCCTCAGTGCCCCACCTGTACAATGGGGATAACAGCATTGATCTACCTCACCAAGGGGCTGTGAGGGGAACTTGGTTAGACACTGTGAGGTGCTCAGATACTATGGTGATAGAGACACATATGTACCACAGGTAAAGTGGGAATTTCTCTATACCACTGATAGCCCTTCCCTGGGTTTTGGCCCCTTCTTTTCACCTATATCCCTCATGCCTCCCTCTTTTCTAAATGTAATCTTGGCTCAGAGGCCTTGGCTGTATTTCTTCTTCTGACTCCAGAGCATAATCTCATCAACATCCCTCACCTCCTGCAGGGGGATTCCTGTTTTACAGGCTCACCTAAGGACTTCCAGATCCTTATTTTAATTCCCAGCACTTTCTTACCTTAATCAATGTGCCTCTGTTTGTAAACAAAACACTGAGTCCCTGCTCCAGGGGCACAAGCTGGGAGAAGCACCTCTATGAAGAACTCACATTCCACACTAATGCTGTGGAATTAAGAACTCCACCTAGGAGCACACATCTTGTACGACAATGGGGAAGGGGCAGCAGTTCACCCTTGCCCTTGTTCCCCAAATGTCACCTCTGGTCTAGATGTCAGAGAATCCACATGGAAGAGTGAGAATCACAGAATCATAGAATATCAAGGTTGGAAGGGACCTCAGGAGGTCATCCAGTCCAAACCCCTGCTCAAAGCAGGACCAATCCCCAACTAAATCATCCCAACAAGGGCTTTGTCAAGCCTGACCTTAAAAACCTCTAAGGAAGGAGATTCCACCACCTCCCTAGGTAACCCTTTCCAGTGCTTCACCACCCTCCTAGTGAAAAAGTTTTTCCTAATATCCAACCTAAACCTCCCCCACTGCAACTTGAGACCATTACTCCTCGTTCTGTCATCTGCTACCACTGAGAACAGTCTAGATCCATCCTCTTTGGAACCCCCTCTCAGGTAGTTGAAAGCAGCTATCAAATCCCCCCTCATTCTTCTCTTCTGCAGACTAAACAATCCCAGTTCCCTCAGCCTCTCCACATAAGTCTTGTGTTCCAGGCCCCTAATCATTTTTGTTGCCCTCCGCTGGACATTTTCCAATTTTTCCACATCATTCTTGTAGTGTGGGGCCCAAAACCGGACACAGTACTCCAGATGAGGTCTCACCAATGTCGAATAGAGGGGAATGATGACGTCCCTCGATCTGCTGGCAATGCCCCTACTTATACATCCCAAAATGCCATTGGCCTTCTTGGCAACAAGGGCACACTGTTGACTCATATCCAGCTTCTCGTCCACTGTAATCCCTAGGTCCTTTCTGCAGAACTGCTGCTGAGCCATTCGGTCCCTAGTCTTTAGCGGTGCATGGGATTCTTCCGTCCTAAGTGCAGGACTCTGCACTTGTCCTTGTTGAACCTCATCAGATTTCTTTTGGCCCAATCCTCTAATTTGTCTAGGTCCCTCTGTATACTATCCCTACCCTCCAGCATATCTACCTCTCCTCCCACTTTAGTGTCATCTGCAAACTTGCTGAGGGTGCAATCCATTCCATCCTCCAGATCATTAATGAAGATATTGAACAAAACCAGCCCCAGGACCCACCCTTGGGGCACTCCCCTTGATACCGGCTTCCAATTAGATATGGAGCCATTGATCACTATCTGTTGAGCCCAATGTCTGTTGAGCCCGATGATCTAGCCAGCTTTCTGTCCACCTTATACTCCATTCATCCAGCCCATACTTCTTCAACTTGCTGGCAAAAATACTGTGGGAGACCGTATCAAAATCTTTGCTAAAGTCAAGGAATAACACATCCACTGCTTTCCCCTCATCCACAGAGCCAGTTATCTTGTCATAGAAGGCAATTAGATTAGTCAGGCATGACTTGCCCTTGGTGAATCCATGCTGACTGTTCCTGATCACTTTCCTCTCCTCTCAGTGCTTCAAAATTGGTTCCTTGAGAACTTGCTCCATGATTTTTCCAGAAGTAACTGTGGGTCCTTCAGTTTGAGATGAAAGGACCTAGGCGAGTTGTGTTTGGTCAGATTGTGTCACTAGGGGGGTGTGGCTGGATCGCAAGGGACCCCAGCCTTGTGATCCAAAGGTCCCTATTGCAAGAAAAGAGCTATGATTACACTAAGCCATACAGAGCACGTGTTTACTATTGTGTATGTATGCTACAGTATCACTTAGTAAGTGACGTCTGTTTTATGTAGCGGGTCTCCTAGTCTCTTTCCAAAAGCCACTTGGTGCAGAACCCCACCCTTACCAGCAGGGTAACACCATGAAGTCACAAGACCTCATCAGATTCTCCCTGGCACTGGCCAAAACAGCCATCAATCAAACCAGGAGGACGACACTCCACAAGGAGTTTCCCTGCGACTGAGGGGGTCTGTTCCTCTTCCTTAGCTGTCCTACACACCTGGGCAGCGTTCCTCTGGGCAGCCTCACTGACTCCTTGGACTCCTTTTTCGGTGCAGCCAGCACGTTCCAGGAGTGTCCCCATCCTGCTCCCAAGCTTAAACCTTTCACGCACCCGCCCATTTCCGTTTCCCCATTTTGTCCCTGTCAAGGCTGTTTCCCCACTTGGACATTTCGAGTGCAGAAGGTGGGGGCCTGCAAAAGACCTTAAAAGTTCTTGCTGCCTATGTCTTGCATTAAAACTCCTCAAGGTTACATATTCCCTGGCCTTGGACTATTATTGCTGCCGCAACCCGAATGCTAAAACCTCCTTGAGAACCCAGGGTGGCACACTTGGGAATTCCTTCCTGTGAGGTGCCCTCAAGCGTCCTGGAGAGAGCTTGAAAAAAATCCAGCTGTTGATACCAACTGAGAAGTATGGAACTTTATTTCCTCTCAGTAATTTGGCTGTGCGGTCTTAGGCATGTGCGTGCAGAACCTCCACCTTCTGGGACACAGGAATCAGATCAAAAAGAGTGATTTTTATTAAACAAAAAGAAAACAGATCTGGCAAAACATTGCTTGGTTGCTAGGTGTCATAGAGCAATTAAAAAAAGTTTAAAAACACAGAGAACTGTTTCCCTGGGATTCAGCTTGTAAAGTAACAGTACAAGGGGGAAGTGACATGTGCTCAGCAGAGAGACCCAACAAACCCAAAATAAAGAAATAACCTGATCGTGTCTGAATAAAAATTCCCTCTTCTACTCACATATCTGTAGTTCAAGATTTCGCCATTTCCTAGGCATGGATGTCACTGGATTCTCCATGCCTGGCTGTTGGCTTACTTCATCTCCTTCCGGCAGCCTTGCCTCCCCAACACAACAGGAACAACAGGAAAAGAAAGGGCTGTGGCTGCCAATTCAAAATCAATGCTTTGTTTTCATTGGCTCTCCTGGCCTCCTGCCAACTCACTTTCTGATTCCCTAAGCATTCCTGTGAGTCTGGGACTCTACAATTTTAACCCTTACAGGCAAGGCAATTAATAGGTAGGTCTAAGGAATGAACAATGACTGAGAAAGATTCTAACTAACTGAATGGCTGGAAAATCCAGAAAATGGTGTTCCCCCCACCCCCAATCACCAATCCGAAATAGTAGGTTCCCACACCCAAGCAGTTAGCGCCCAGGGGGCTCTGCCCACCTCTCTGGGATTTCAAGTGGCCCAGAAAATCCCCTGAGGAGAAGTTTCTAGCTGCATAGATTTCCATATTGACACTGCCGAACTTGTTACAAAAAGTCTCGAAAGATGTGAGGCCACTGAGCAGACCGACACCACCGAGCAGAATGACATGTAACAAGACCTGGAAATGTTGCTACTAACAGTCTTCACAGCAGATACATTTAAAGACTTCAGGGATTTGTGTCTGAGAGAGCAATCCACACCCGGCATTCCACAATCAAACAACACAGACACAAACCGTTCCACCAAGGGCTGCTAAACGAGACCATGGCCATCAGGATGGGGTCAATGTTCCTTCTAAGCTTCAGGCCTGCACAACGGTCTACCTAGCGCCACACTCCTGATTCCTGCAGCCACGCCCATCCTCAGTGATGGCGACTTGTGTTTACCTTGGTAGATTCAGTCAGAGAAAGGGAGAGGGTGAAAGGAAAACCCTCTAACACCCAGTGTCTGCGGTTTGTACTTGGGTGGCTTAAGTAAGCCCTCGGATAGCTCAGTTTGGGTGTGTGGCGCATTCTGCTGTTGTGCTGGGTGATAACAGGGCCTGGAGAGGCTGAATCACCAGGGAAGCTGTATGGAAAAGGGCTAGCCCACCTGGGTCATTAGAGAGGAATAGCAGTTTCCAGGGTTCCCAGACTGTACCCTGGGGCTGACAACCCATCACACTCATCCCTTCTGGAGCCCAAATTAGGCCCCCAGGCACCTGTGACTCAAGCATGGGGCAGGGACTGTATCCAGAACAAAAGATCGATATATGTCAGTTGTTTGGTTCCTTTACCCCTGTGTTCTCACCCCAGCAGGGCATAACAATGTAAAACACCACAGTGAGTGGAGAAGTCCCATTATACTAGTTCTCACACAGGATTGCACGACCTCTTTTCTGCATCGATGTCTGAAAGATCAATAGAATATTGAAATGTGATGATTACCTGATGCAGAGAAGAGATGGAATATTAGAACAGTTTGATCTTCCAGGTATATAGCCACTTCAGACCTCACAAAGGGATATTGGCAAATACCTTTGATTCCAGTATCCTGGTTGAAGAAAGCGTTTTCCACGCTCCATGGCTTGCATTAATTAAGGATGACTTCATTTGGCCTTCACAGAGTGGCATTGACTTTTCAGAGGCTAATGCGCTGTATATTACAACTGCATGGGCGGTATGCTGTGGTACACTGCTACGATCAATTGAAAATGGTTTTTGGTTCCGTATCTTGTAGCCACACATACTGCAGACAGCAGTGCATTACACACAGTAAAGAAAAACCATTGTTAATTGCTAGGCTGAACAACAGTGTGCAAGACTCAATTTGCCCTGACAACCTGAGCCCCTGGTATCGGGGAATCATTTCTTCACTCCTGGGGGAGGCTCTCAAGCTGAAGTTCTCCAGGGTCTGTTTCTGCTCATCCCACTTGCTCATGGAGTGAAGGGGATTTTCCAGGAGTCCTGGCCAACCTGAGAGTCTGCAGGGACTGTACAGGGGAATTATAAAGATCACTCCCCAGCACGTCGAATGTCAGACTTGTGAGATTCATTCGCTGATTCTCAGGGCTCTGCCTTGCTGTTGCCCTAAGGAGATTTCTTCCCTCTGCTGAGCAGGATTATGGTGAGTTGCCTGTTTCTGCACTAAAGTTAGTGCTATGGGCTCAGGATGGGGTCCAGGGTACAAGTCAAGAACCATTTGGGCAGGAATTCAGAACAACGGTGACTTGAACAGTTTAGTATTGTTAGAAACACCCAGTGATTTACCCGGTAAAATTGAAACTACAAATGTACTGGAAATAGTTTAGACAAATATTTGTTTTTAAGATCAGTTCTTTGCCTCTTACTGTGCCCCTCTATCTGTCTCAGTAGTTTCCTTTTTTGGGCGGTGTGATTTTTCTATGGTTCACTCAATTTTTCCAATTCATCGACTTCACCGACCTATTAGGAAGTGCAGCCAAAGCCTATGCAGTGGGTTTCTGTGTTACCAGGGGTTCACAACAAGAATGGGTCGCACACTGGCCAGATTCTGCTCTCGCATTTGACCTTCACGGGGTCGCTCCAGACTGATGCTGGCCTCCCTGAGAGCCAAATGAGGGCCCACTTGCTTTGGAATCCCCATCTTTCATGCCCGGTCTCAGAATGCCACGTAAACGGGGTTTCCTTTAGACTCCTTCAGCGCCCTTACAGAAGAGTGTTCTCAGTAGCAGGACCTGAAGCCGTGATTTTTGAAGCTTGTAGCTGAAAGTTAAAAACTCAGGATGAATCTGGTGCCATTGAGGTCAATGGCAAAGCTCTGAAAACAGCCAGGAGTTCACCCTAAATCCACATCTAGGGTCTTAAATAAATAGCCTGATGGTACACTGGTCATTAGTCTTCAGTGACTTCAACGGGAGTCGTCCTGAGCCCTCTAAGGAAGGGTGAGCTCATTTGAACCAAAATGAACAGAGAGTAAAGTTACTGAAATCTCAAACTCACAGGCTTAGAGATTCAGAACTATTAGGATAACAATTTTTTTCAAGGAGAGAGAGGAGACTGCTCTCTCTGTCCCCCGGCATCTCTGGCTCTGGAGTAGTTCAGAAGCACTAAAAGGCGGTAAAAATAAAAGAGGCATAACGAGGCCTCCGGGGGGGGGTGAGGGGTGTCTCACACTGGAATGTAATGTGGACCACACTGTAGTAGATTGCCTCTGACAATCCCTTTTCCCGTGAGCAACCCCACTACAGTGTCGTTACTGTGGCAATTGCCAACACGGAAGGGATGTCTGTGTTTCTAATGGGCTGCAATACGTTAAAGCTTTGTGTCATTTTGAGGAAGAGTTACTTTTAGTCTCCTCGTCCTCTCTCCCTCCCATCTGGTCTGTCTCTCTCTCCTTCCAGGACAGGCTGAGCTGTTGCTGCTGGGGTTCCCTTCAGCCCCAAGAAAGGCTGTTCAGTCTGATCCCCCCTTTTCCCCGGTGCAGGCAGACACTGAGTTTAACCTGGTCTGAGGAGGGATTTCTGTGAGCTGTTGCTGTGTGGCCTGGCACTTGAGTGAGGGGTATCACTGTGTGACAGGAATGGAAGTTGGGCAGGGTGGGGATCTGCCTTGGCAAGCCACAGAACTGAAGACTGGGTGTCACAACCTTTACTCAGTTTTCAATCCAACTTCCTGTTATGTAACTTCAGGCATTTCACCAGTGGAAAGAACCATTGATGTTTGTGTGACACTGCACCCCATGTAGGTACTTGCAGACTGTTATCAGGTCAGCCCTTCACCATCTTTTTTAAACTACACAGATTGAGATCTTTGAGTCTATCATTATAAAGCAGGTTTTCTGCTCTTTTATTAATTCTTGTGATTGTTCTCTGAACTCTCTTCAGTGTATTGTGATACAGCATGGCGAGAGGGCAGCAGGAGAGTGTTAAAAGGGAGCCTTATTCCCTGTAGAGGGAATAAAGTTTACTATAGACCAATTAAAGCACCTGAAGCCAGTCACATGATAAACCCCCCCTGCTTCAATCAGACAAGAGGAGGAGTTGAAGCAGAGTGGATTGGTGTTGGAGCAGTTTGGAGGAGTTGAAGCAGAGTGGATTGGTGTTGGAGCAGAGAGCAGTTTGGAGAGAAGCAGAGGAGAGTTTGGAGAAGTGCTGCGGTGGGCTAAGAAGACTAAGACCCTAGGTAAAGGGACACCTGGTTTGTGCAGAGGGAGGGCAAGAAGCCCCACAAGCTGAAGGGCAGGAGAGGGAAGTAGCCCAGGGGAAGAAACCGCTACTTCTAGTGGTTTACCGCTATCCCTAGGGCCCCTGGGCTGGGACCCAGAGTAGAGGGCGGGCCTGGGTCCCTCCCTCTCCACTCCCCTCCTCTAGGACACAGGTGGGGCAGTTAATACCCCAGTTCAGGGGCAAGAAACAGTGCCCTGAACCCCCCACCCCCGCAAGAAGAGAAAACGTGAGACTCATCATAGTAGTGCTGGCAATTTGCAACAGTATCAACATCCATCTTTAACGATGGACACCAGAACTGGACAGAGGATTCCAGCAGCTGTTGCTCCAGTGCCAAATATACACGTAAAAAACTTCTCTACCTCTCCTTCAGTCAGATTTCCCTGGATATCATCTCAGGCTCTTTTGGCCACATGGTCACACTGGTAGTTCGTGTTTAGCTAATTACCCCTTCATGCCCCCAAATCTAGTTCAGAGTTGTCAAGGTTCCTTCCCCACTCTGAACTCTAGGGTACAGATGTGGGGACCTGCATGAAAAACCTCCTAAGCTTATCTTTACCAGCTTAGGTCAAAACTTCCCCAAGGTACAAAATATTCCACCCTTTGTCCTTGGATTGGCCGCTACCACCACCAAACAAATACTGGTTACTGGGGAAGAGCTGTTTGGAAACGTCTTTCCCCCCAAAATACTTCCCAAAACCTTGCACCCCACTTCCTGGACAAGGTTTGGTAAAAAAGCCTCACCAATTTGCCTAGCTGACTACAGACCCAGACCCTTGGATCTGAGAACAATGAAAAAGCATTCAGTTTTCTTACAAGAAGACTTTTAATAGAAATAGAAGTAAATAGAAGTAAAGAAATCACCTCTGTAAAATCAGGATGGTAGATACCTTACAGGGTAATTAGATTCAAAACATAGAGAACCCCTCTAGGCAAAACCTTAAGTTACAAAAAAGATACAGAGACAGAAATAGTTATTCTATTCAGCACAATTCTTTTCTCAGCCATTTAAAGAAATCATAATCTAACACATACCTAGCTAGATTACTTACTAAAAGTTCTAAGACTCCATTCCTGGTCTATCCCCGGCAGAAACAGTATATAGACAGACCGAGACCCTTTGTTTCTCTCCCTCCTCCCAGCTTTTGAAAGTATCTTGTCTCCTCATTGGTCATTTTGGTCAGGTGCCAGCGAGGTTACCTTTAGCTTCTTAACCCTTTACAGATGAGAGGAGCTTTCCCCTGGCCAGGAGGGATTTCAAAGGGGTTTACCCTTCCCTTTATATTTATGACAAGAGTCATTGCACTTCCCACAATATCCCCCCATCGAGTGAGGATTGCCTACATTCTTTGTTTCTAGATGTAGATATCCAGCATTAGAACACATACTGGTTGCTTCGACCCTGTTTGCCAATCAACCCAGATTGCTCTGAGTCAGTGACCTGTCCTCTTCATTATTTACCATCCCCTACTTTTTGTGTCATCTGCAAACTTCATCAATATTCAGGCATAAGAAGGGTAAGCACCAGAGTTGCTGACACATGTCTCTGCTTACACTAGCCAATTAACACCTGTAACCCACCAGAAATTGTCTCACCAAAGAAACAAGGGAAGAAACCAACTTGCTGACCTATAGCCCGAAATACCACAACACTTGTGCCCCTAGTACCCATTCTCTTGAGTACATAATTATAGCCCAGCATGATTATGTCTGTTTCCATGAGGGAAACTTGGCTCCCTTCCAACACAAGAACTCCATCGTGGATCAGACCTATGGTACATCTAGTCCAGTGTCCTCTTTCCAACAGTGAGAGTCCCAGGTGCTTCAGTACAAGGTGTAACAACCTAGGAGTGAGTGGATGGGGGGTTGACCTGACCATCATGAGGTTGTCACCCTAATGCCTAACAGCTAGAGATTGGCTTGTGCCCTGAAACACATTGGCATATAGGCTTTCCAAAATATTTATTTTGCTGTAACTATTGTAACTGGATAGTCTCACTATCCATGTAAATGTCCAAACACTGACTGATCCTTGCTTAGCTCATGGACCCAATTCTGTCTTGTGACAATGAGTTCCTCAGTTTAATTAGGTATCAAGTGAAGAAAGCATTCTTTTTTTATCTGTTTTGAATTTGCCACATTTCAGTGTAATTGAATGTCCTCTTGATCTTTTGTTGGAGAGTAGATAGAGCATCTGTTCTCGCTCTCTCCTTCCAGTCCGTATTTTACAGACTTTTCTCATACCTCCTCTTATTTCTCATATCTCCTCCTTTGTAAGGTAACAATCCCAGGCTTTTCAACCTCTCTCCTTGATCATTCCCTGAACCCTTCTAGTTCTGCAATATCCTGTGTGAGAAGGGTGACCAGTACTACACAGAGGAGTCCAGAGGAGAGTGAAACATTGTCTGACTGATCTCAATACATTCTATTTTCTGTATAATTCCCCATCCCACTCCTTCTGGGTTCCAATGTTTTGCTTAGTTTCTGTCCCTGCTTGCACTGTGAGCAGGGTTTCCCAGATCTGTGTAGCATGATGCCCAGCTCCCTGTCCTGAGTTCATACCATTAAATTACAACCTTGTTAGGTGTTCGAGGAATTCAAGCTTTTCCCTCCAATGTGAATACACGTTTCAGTTATTAACATTGAAGGTCGTGTGCCATTCACCTGGCTTGGTTAGCTCCCTCTGAGGACTTCTCTGGACTTGACTATGACCTAAATAATTTGGTGCCATCTGCAATAGTTGCCACCTCGCTGTTCACCCCCATTCTAGATTGTTAATAACTATGAAATGTAAATATTTTTTATAATTGTTATAAAGTGTGTAAGTTCCTCACTATGTTTCTGTCCCTTCACAGGAACCTTGAGCATTTCTGAACCTGATTGACATATTGACAACCTTATGGCAGATTTCAATCGCACCCCCTCTGACCCTTCAACATTCATCCTAATGGGCATCTCTGGGCTAGAAGCTGCTCACATCTGGATTTCCATCCCATTCTCTATGTTCTACATTATCGGCCTGTTAGGAAATTTCATGCTTCTGTTTGTGGTAGGCAAGGAGCAGACCCTCCACAAGCCGATGTACCTGCTGCTCTGCATGCTGGCACTCACAGACATCTGCACATCTACATCCGTCATGCCAAACGCACTGTGTATATTTTGGTTTAATTTGAAAGGCATTACTGTGCGTGGCTGCCTCACGCAGATGTTCTTCCTTCACTCAGTTTCTATTATTCAGTCAGCTGTCCTCGTGACAATGGCCTTCGATCGCTATGTTGCCATATGTAACCCTCTGAGATATGCCACCATCCTCACCAATGCACGAATAGCTAAGCTAGGGCTAGTGAGTTTGATAAGAGCTATTCTCTTCATTCTGCCCCTGCCCCTGCTCCTGAGTAGGCAGCCATTCTGTGACAACCACATTATCCCCCACACGTATTGTGAGCACATGGCTGTGGTGAAGATGTCATGTGGGGAAACCACAGTCAATAAGATGTATGGCTTGGTGATAGCATTTGTAGTCTTAGGGTTAGATCTTATGCTCATTGCCCTGTCCTATGGTCTGATCATCAGGGCTGTCCTCAGAATCTCCTTCAAGAAAGCCCACCAGAAAGCCCTTAACACCTGCACAGCCCACATCTGTGTGATGCTAATGTCTTATCCTCCCTTCTTCTTTTCCACTCTGACACATAGATTCGGTCAGGGCATCGCTCCCCTCATTCAAATTATCTTGGCCAACCTCTATTTCCTCCTCCCCACCATGCTCAACCCTATCATCTACGGCATCAAAAACAAAGAGCTTCGTGAGAAAGTAGTCAAATGCACTTGCAGAATGTGCTTTCTCAGGGGCCACTGACTTTAAAACTTTCTGACTAGAGGGGGAAAGGATATCTCCTTGTTAATCATGGGTGCTCTCTTCTAGTTAGGCTAAATTCACCATTGTGGAAGTTCATAGTCTGAGAAATTCCTCACACCTCATGACTTATCACTCCATCATCAACCACTGCTCTCTCCATTGCTGAGTTCCCTCTCTGACCATCACCTGACCTCTTTCAGCATCACCCTCAGCCCCTAACCCCTACACACCCTGTCACTTGGCCTTTCCATGACTTTCAGACCACCAGAAGATAATGCAGCTTTCTGGCATAAGGTGACTTTGCATTAATCCCTGTGTGTAGAGGATTCTTGATCAGTCTGACAGACTGAATCTATGCTTCTACATAGCCAAAGACAAAGAAAGAAACAACAATGCTGAACTTCTTTTTCATATGTTCAGAGATCTGGTGAGTAAAATTTACCTGATTTTCCTATGTCCTGTGATTCGGGGAGCCTGTAGGATAAACCAAATATTTCAACTGGAAAGTGATAATACAGGAAAGCTGCTGCAGGAATTGAAGACATTCTTCTAGAGCTTATTGGTTAGATTTGTGAAACTGTGTATTTTTGAGAACGGGACTACTGTATTAAACTACAGCCAAAACCATTGAGCTGCTCTCAGGTTGGAATTTTCAAAACAGACACTAACAGTTCACACTGTCGAAGATGTCAAAATAGGTGTCGAGATTTCATGTTGGAGTTTTTGAAACAGATGAAACAGAGATTGCCACCAAATGTTGAGGTGATTGAATCACTTGCAGTATTAAGTCCTTCTACTGTGCTCAGCTCTGCATGAGCTAGGTTGGCTGATATCTCATTTTTGCCATTGGTTTGTGGAGAGCTTGGACAGTTGGAGCAGCAGTGGAGAGTTTTGCCGATGGTTCACTGGCCTCATGCTCAGGAAAACGAAGTTGAGCAGTTTGGGGTTGAAGTTCTCAAAAAGACGGATTCGGCTGAGGACAAAGACTTTAGTGAACTTGGCTTGTTTGTTCTTTCATTACTGTTGTTACCTTTTAGCAATGCTGCAGTTGAATGATTGTTTTTTCTCAGATGAACTTGATATAAACAAAATTGCACAAGAAGATGCAAGAGGAACTTATAGAAAACATTCTTATTAGGGCACATATGCAATGACACAAAATCTGTTGTGAACAGTTTGCACCAAAGAAAGAAATAATTGCAGTGGTCACTGCTGATGTATGAGCAGTAGGAGGAGCATTCTGCTCCCAATGAAGACAGCAAGGATGATATGTCGCCATTTAGAGATTAACAGCAACAAGCTAATTCAACTCAAAATATGGACATTGATTACCATCATTGAATGCCATTAGAAAAAAACATAACATAATAATGTGATTTTTTGTTTTTAGACTACATAAGTCTTGGGCTACTTTGGGATTATTTTTAATACAGTCGTTTTTTTTAAACACCTGTCCCCCCTCAATTGGGTTACTAGTACCAGTACTGGGGGTTTGATTTTGTTTGTCATCTCATAGCTTTATTGCTAAGGTGCATCAACTCCTGCTGGGGCCTGTAGCTTTTTAAAAAGAAATCAAATCTGTACTAGATATCTAATGAAATCTTCCATTTCTTTCTTGATGTATAGGCCAATGTGTTGATTAAAAAATACCCCTTTGCTTCAAGAAATAGAGCTGATTTTGGGTTAGTTTTTAAATGACTTTGGGCTAATAATGCAGTAGAAATTTGGCAGTCTTTCAAGCTGAGCTGGAGGGAGAGCAGCAGCAGCCAGAAACATAAGGGGCAGAGAAGCAGCCCAGAAGGCAGAAGGGTGTACATGTATGAGATGGAAGGACAGATGCTGGGGAGAAGAACACTGCAACCTAGAGCCTAAGGGAGTATGACCACCACCAGGACAGATGCCTCACTTACAGTATCAGGCAGAGCAGCCACGGCCTGGGTAGGAGGCATGGGACATGTGAGGAACAAACTGGGAACATTTCTTACATACCAGAATTAGCTGTTTGTGGTGTTCCCCATGCCCGCAGAGTGGGGTTCCTTGTTTCTTGAACATTTCTCTTTTTTTTTTATTTTTTTAACCATTATCGTTTAGTAAAATATATTTGGTTTGAACATAATTTCATGAATAGAGAGTCACGGAAGCATTTGGTGTGAAGAGGGCACACTGGAGTGGGGCCACCCTAGCACCTGTCCTAAGTGACCACAATGAGACTGGTGCTTCAGGCTGCCAGGAATCCTGGGCCCAGCCATGTCATCATTACAAGGACTCTGCTACACAGGAGAGTGTAAGGGGAGTGTGACGGGTTGGATCACAGAAAACCCCTGGGAGCTGCTGCCTGATGTGCCAAGATTACTTCTGCTCCTGCTTTCCTGCCCCTAGCAGCTTAGGACTTCAGTGTCCTGCCTGGTTTGAGCCAGACCCACTAGCCTGCTGCAAACCCAGACCCAGGTCTGAACCACTTCCCCTAACAGCTGCAGGCTTAACTGAAGGCCAGTTAAGAAGTGTTTCTGCCTTTGACACTCAGATGCCCAATTCCCAATGGTGCCAAACCCTAAATAAATCCCTTTTACCCTGTATAAAGCTTATACAGGGTAAACTCATAAATTGTTCACCGTCTATAACACTGACAGAGAGATATGCACAGCTGTCGTCCCCCCCACCCCCTGCAAGTATTAATACATACTCTGGGTTAATTAATAAGTAAAAAGTGATTTTATTAAATAGAGAAAGTAGGATTTAAGTGGTTCCAAGTAGTAACAGACAGAACAAAGTGAATTACCAAGTAAAAGAAAATAAAACACACAAATCTAAGCCTAATACAGTAATAAAACTGAATACAGATAAAATCTCACCCTCAGAGATGTTTCAATAAGTTTCGTTCACAGACTGGACACCTTCCCAGTCTGGGCACAATCCTTTCCCCTGGTACAGCCCTTGTTCCAGCTCAGCTCAGGGTATCTAGGGGATTGCTCATGATGGACACCTTTTTTTCTGTTCCACCGCTTTTATATCTTTTGCATAAGGTGGGAATCCTTGGTCCCTCTCTGGGTTCCCACCCCTTCCTTCTCAATGGAAAATCACAAGGTTAAAGATGGATTCCAGTTCAGGTGACATGATCACATGTCACGGTAAGACCCCAAGCCTTCATTCCTCCCACCCTGATTCAAGGAAGACATGCCTGCAAATAGAGACATCCCAGTCAATTGTCCAGCTTCATGGGAGCCATCAAGATTCCAAACCACCATTAATGGCCCACACTTTGCATAATTAAAATAGGCCCTCAGAGTTATATTTCATATTTCTAGTTTCAGATACAAGAGTGATACATTTATACAAATAGGATGACCACACTCAGTAACTTATAAGCTTTGTAATGATACCTTACAAGAGACCTTTTGCATGAAGCATATTCTAGTTACATTATATTCACACTCATCATTATTTCATAAAATAATATAGAGTGCAAAGTCACAGGGAGTCCTTGAGGTTAGACAGGCCTCTGGGTAAAGGGACTGGGTGTGGGGACTCAAACCCTTTCACTAGCCAATTCTCCTGGGTAGTGCAGAAGCCAGGAAAGTTTCCCACAACAGCAGGACCATTGCCCTGCATACAGTACGGAATGGGACAAACTAGATTTTGGGCTGGATTTTAGTGATGTATAAAGAGAGGTGTAACTTGTGAAATCTTCATATAAATGAAAAAAAGCTAAAGTGTGTAACTTTGGGGAGCACACTTTCTGCGTAAGATGAATGTAACATCACTGCACGAGACGGCTTCCCAGAGACTGGTATTGTATAAATCCTTCTTCTGGTACTATTTTATTATGGGTTTAGAGCAGTAAAAATGACACTGTTTATTTGACCTCTTGAATATATTTCATAAGAAATGAAAGCTTTGTCAAGAAATTGACTACACAGTTGATCAACAACAAGTAAGAATCACTCCTTCCTCTCATATTCAATATTTAGACATAATGAAGGCACCCATGGAAATAATTCTCCTCAGTAAAAGGGCCGATGAAGTTTACGAGCCTTCAGCACTAAAGAAATCAATGGGAAATGTTAGTTTTGTCTTTCGCACTGTGCGCCAAAGAAAGATTCTGGAAAGCCTTCTTGAGGATTCTGAGAACTGCCTCTGAGTCATGGTTGTGGTAACTCAGGGCAGTCAGGAATAACTGCTCCCGTTTCCTCCCACTGCTCAAGGGAACTCACATGAGTGTCTTAACAGACAACATACCATGTATGTATTGCGTAATTCAATCGGGAGGAGCCAGGTCGCCCTCCCTCCGCACAGAAGCCCTACAATTATTAATCTGGGGCATTTCCCACAGTATCACACTATCGACAGCCTACCTTCTGGGGCACAAAACCTGATAGCAGACAGGCTGAATCGCAAGTTCCCAGAGCCCCAGAACTCGCTGCGTTTGTCACTGAATAGAAGCGGTTTCTCCTACATCATCCAACAATGAAATGACATTAGACCCTCACAGATAGCAGTTGTCTTGGGAAAGCATGTGTCATGGCAATGTCAGCCACAGCTACCCCAGAACCAGATTGGGTACTTTCTGATTGTAGCCCAGTTTGATCTGCTCTCTGTCAAGGCAGAGCTGACCTTTAAGGGAGGCGATGGAATGGACAGCCCAGGGCTCCGGTGAATGTGAGTCCCAGGGCTATAGTATATAAGCCTGTGTCTCAGTCAGTAGTGAAGAAGAGACATAGGAAAGCTGGGTGAGCTGCCCCAGTAGCTGTCTGGGGAGACTAGGCCAAGCTCTCTGCTAAGAAATTGGGAAAGTGGCTGGGAAGGGACCCAGTCTATGCAAACAAAATAGACATTGGGGAAGGGTTGATCTATGAAGGGAAGCCAGAGGAAGGGATTCATAGGAAGAGTGCCAGGGAAACAGAGAGGGCAAGAGCTGGGGTGGAAGGGTCTAAGGGTAGATAGCCCAACTGTGCATCATCCGAGGGGGAAGACCTGTGGTAGAGGGATGAGTCCTGGCTGTGCTGCCACTGTGGAAGGAGGGGAAGGACTCTCTGGAGCCCAGAAGGCCTGGAATCCCACAGCCCAGGAAGGTGGAGCAGCTACAGCAAGTGTCAGCAATGACAAGGACTTGATACAAATGCCCCCAAAGATGTGTGACAAGGCCTGGAAATGTTGCTACTAACAGTCTTCACAGCAGGTACATTTAAAGACTTCAGGGATTTGTGTTTGAGAGAGCAATCCACACCCAGCTTTCTGAAATCAAACACATGGGCACAAACCCTTTCACCAACGGCTGCTAAATGAGACCGTGGCCACTAGGATGGGGGGGTGACATCAGTGCTCCCTCTAAGCTGTGCACCTGCACAACAGCCAATCAAGTTCTACGCACTTGATTATTACACCCACGTCCATCGTCAGCCACGATGACTTGTGTTTATCTTGGTAGATTCAGTCAGAGAAAGCAGCAGGGTGAAGGTAAAACCCTCTAACACCCGGTGTCTACTCTTTGTACTTGGGTGGCTTAAGTAAGCCCTTGGGTAGCTCAGTTTAGGTGTGTGGCGCTATCTGCTGTCGTGTTGGGTGATCACAGGGCCTGGAGAGGCTGAATCACCAGCAAAGCAGGGTGGAAAAGGGCCAGCCCAGCTGGGTGGTTAGAAGGTCGCAGCAGTTTCCATGGCTCCCAGACTGCACCCCAGGGCCGATAACTCATCACACTCATACCTTCAGCATCCAAAATTCGGCCCCCAGACACCTGTGACGCAAGCATGGGGCAGGGACTGTATCCAGTCCAAAAGATCCAAGTATAGTGGTTGTTTGATTCCTTTACCCCGTGTTCTCATCCCAGCAGGGCATAACAATGTCAAACACCACAGTGAGTGGAGAAGAACCATTGAACTAGTTCTCACACAGGATATCACAATCCCTTTTCTGCATCGATGTCTGAAAGATCAACGCAGTATTAAAATTGGATGATTACCCGATGCAGAGTGGAGATGGAATATTAGAACAGTTTGATCTTCCAGATGTATATCCACTTTAGACCTCACAAAGGGATACTGGCAAACACCTTTGATACCAGAATCCTGGGAGAAGAAAGCCCTTTTCATGCCCTACGGCTTGCATCAATTGAGGATCACTTCATTTGGCCTTCACAGAGTAGCATTGACTTTGCATGGGCAGTATGGAACAGTATGCTGCTACGATCACTTGAAAATGTTTTTTTTTGTCCCGTATCTTGTAGCAGTATTCCCAAATGTAGTGCAGATGGCTGTACATTATACCTGGGGGAAAAAAAAAAAAACTACTGTCAATTGCTAGGCTGAACAACATTCTACAAGACAGTTTACCCTGACAATCTTCAGCCTCTGGTATCAGCAATTTATTTCTTCACTCCCAGGGGAGGCTCTCAAGCTGAAGTTCTCCAGGGTCTATTTTCTGCTTAGCCCATGTCTCATGGAGCCGAGGGAATTAGATGGGATTCCTTGCAAATCTGAGAGTCTGCAGGGACTGTACAGGGGAATCATAAAACTCGCTGCCCAACATGGCGAGTGTCAGACATGTGAGATTCATACCTTGATTTTCAGGGCTCTCCCTTCCTGTCACTGTATGGAGATTTCTTTTCTATGCTGAGCAGGATTTCGGTGAGTTGCCTGTTCCTGCACTAAAGTTATTGCTAAGGGCAGAGGAAGGGCTCCAGGGTGGAAGTGAAGAACCATCTGGGCAGAAATTCACCACCACTGTGACTTGAACTGTTTGTTTAGTATTGTCAGAAACACCAAGGGATTTACCTGGTAAAATTGAAAGATCATACGGAGATAGTTTATACAAATATTTGTTTTTAAGATGAGTTCCTTGTCTCTTACTGTGTCCTTCTATCTGTCTCAATAGCTTCCTTTTTTGGACGGTGTAGTTTTTCCTCTGGTTCACTCAATTTTTTCCAATTCAGCAACTTCACTGTCCTATTAGAAAGTGCAGCCAAAGCCTATGCAGTGGGTATCTGTGTTACCAGAGGGTGCACAACAAGAATGGGCCGCACACTGGGCAGATTCTGCTCTTGCATTTGACCTTCACTGGGTCACTCCAGATTGATGCTGGCCTCCCTGAGAGCCAAATCAGGGCCCACTTGTTTTGGAATCCACATCTTTTGTGCCCGGTCTCAGAATGCCACATAAACTGGGGGTATCCTTCATACACTTTCAGCACCCTTACAGAAATGGGCTTACTGTAGCAGGACCCGAACCTGTGATTTTTTCAGCTTGTAGTGAAAAGTTAAAAACTCAGGGTGAATCTGGTCCCATTGAGATCAATGGCAAAGCTTTGAAAACAGCCAGGAGTTCTCCCTAAATCCATATGTAGGGACATAAATAAATAGCCCTATTTACAACAGTCATTAGCCTCCAGTGACTTCAACTGGAGTCGTTCTGCAGCCTCTAAGG
The DNA here is from genome assembly GCF_965152275.1 of Natator depressus. Classification (NCBI taxonomy): domain Eukaryota; kingdom Metazoa; phylum Chordata; order Testudines; family Cheloniidae; genus Natator; species Natator depressus. The sequence continues at coordinate 6,657,667 of NC_134234.1, forward strand.
CTGGGTAAGTTTGTTTGAATCAAAATAAACTGACAGAAGAGTTGCTGGAATCTCAAACTTTTTTCCAGAAATAATTTCTATAACTTCAACTTCCAGCCATTGGATCCTGTTGCACCTCTGTATGCTAGCTGGAAAAGCCCATCATTAAATATTGGTTCCCCATGTAGGTACTTACATACTGTTATCAAGTCACCCCTTAACCATCTTTGTTAAACTACACAGATTGAGAGCTTTGAGTCTATCACTATAAGGCAGGTTTTCTAATCTTTTACTAATTCTTGTGACTCTTCTCTGAACCTTCTTCATAGAATCATAGAATATCAGGGTTGGAAGGGACCTCAGGAGGTCATCTAGTCCAACCCCCTGCTCAAAGCAGGACCAATCCCCAATTTTTGCCCCAGATCCCTAAATGGGCCCCTCAAGGATTGAACTCACAACTCTGGGTTTAGCAGGCCAATGCTCAAACCACTGAGCTATCCCTCCCCCACAGTGTATCAACATCTATCTTTAACCATGGACACCAGAACAGGACAGAGGATTCCAGCAGTAGTCACACCAGTGCCAAATATACAGGTAAAATAACTTCTCTACCTCTCCTTCAGATTTCCCTGGTTATCATCTCAGGCTCTTTTTCGCCACATGGTCCCACTGGGAGTTCATGTATAGCTAATTACGCCTTCATGCCCCCAAATCTGGTTCAGAGTCATTGCACTTCCCAGGATATCTCCCCATCGTATGAGCATTGCCTACATTATTTGTTTCTAGATGTAGATATCTACATGGCTATATTAGAACACATGTTGGTTGCTTTGGCGCAGTTTGCCAAACAATTCAGATTGCTTTGAATCAGTGACCTGTCCTCTTCATTATTTACCTCCTTCCAAATATTGCATCATCTGCAAACTTCTTCGATATTCGGGCATAAGAAGGGTTGGCAAGTGAGCTGCTGACACATGTCTCTTCTTACACTTGTTTGTTAACACCTGTAATTTATGCCTCAGACAATGCTGGGTGCCTCCAAGAAAGTGTCTCACCAAACTAAAGAAGGGAAGCGATAGAGGTGCCGGCCTGTACTTGTGCCCCTGGTGCCCATTCTCTTGAGTACAAAGTCATAGGCCAGCATGAGAATGTCTTTTTCTATGACAGAAATTTGGCTTCTTTCCAATATAGGAACTGCATTGTGGATCAAATCTATGGTCCATGTAGTCCAGTGTCCTTTCTCTAACAGTGAAAGCCACAAAATCTGCAGTACAAGGTGTAAGAAATCCAGCAGTTGGTTGATGCAGGGGGATGACCTGAATATCATGAGGGTGTCACCCAAATGCCTAACAGTTAGAGATTGGCTTGTGTCCTGAAACACGTGGCTGTATAGGCTTTCCAAAATATTCATTTAGCTGTAACTATTGTAACTGGAGAGTGTCACTATCCATGTATATGTACAAACCCTTCCTGATTCTTGCTTAGCATCTGGCCTCAACTTCCTTTTGTGGCAACAAGATTCTCAGTCTAATTAGGCACCAAGTGAAGAAAGCATTCTTTTTTTATCTGTTTTGAATTCACCATGTTTCAATGTAATTGAATGCCCTCTTGAACTTGTGTTGGAGAGTAAATGGAGCATGTGTTCTCCCTCTCTCCTTCCAGTCAGTATTGTACAGACTTTTCTTATACCTCCTCTCATTCATCTAACTTGTAAGGTAACAATCCCAGTCTTTTCAACCTTTCTCCTTGATCATTCTCATTGCCCTTCGCTGGACCCCTCTAGTCCTGAAATATCCTGTGTGAGGAGGATGACCAGTACTACACAGAGGAGTCCTGAGGAGGGTGAAACATTGACTGACTGATCTCATGGCATTGTATTTTCTGTATGATTTCCCATCTCACTCCTCCTGGATTCCAGTGTTTTTCTTAGTTTCTGTCCCTGCTTGCTCTGCGAGCAGGGTTTCATAGGGCTGTGCACCATGACACCCACGTCCCTGTCCTGAGCTCATACAGTTAATTTAGAAGCTTGTTAGGTGTTTCAGGAGTTCAAGCTTTTTCCTCCAGTGGGCAGACATGTTGCAGTTATTGACATTGAAGGTCGTGTGCCATTCACATGGCTGGGTTAGCTCCCTCTGAGGACTTCTCTGGACTTGACTAGAACCTAAATAATTGGGTGCCGTTTGCAAATGTTGCCACCTCACTGCTCACCCCCCATTCTAGATTGTTAATAGGTATCAAATATTTGTTATAAACTGTGTAACCCCCTAACTGTGATTCTTTCCCTTCCCAGGCACCTTGAGCATTTCTGAGCCTGATTGACTGATCAATCACCTCATGGCAGCTTTCAACCTCACCACCTCTGACGCTTCACCATTTATCCTAATGGGCATCCCTGGCCTCGAAGCTGCCCACATCTGGATTTCCATCCCGTTCTCTATATTCTACATTATCGGCCTGTTTGGAAATTTCATGCTTCTGTTTATTGTAGGCAAAGAGCAGACCCTCCACAAGCCAATGTACCTGCTGCTCTCCATGCTGGCACTCACAGACATCGGCACATCTACCTCTGTCGTGCCAAAGGCACTGTGCATATTTTGGTTTAATTTGAAAGGCATTACCGTAGGTGGCTGCCTCACCCAGATGTTCTTCCTTCATTCAGTTTCTATTATGCAGTCAGCTGTCCTCGTGACAATGGCCTTTGATCGCTATGTTGCCATATGTACCCCTCTGAGATACGCCACCATCCTCACCAATGCAAGAATAGTTAAGCTAGGGCTTGTGGGTTTGATAAGAGCTGTTCTTTTCATGCTGCCCCTGCCCCTGCTTCTGAGTAGGCAGCCATTCTGTGACAACCCCATTATCCCCCACACGTACTGCGAGCATATAGCTGTGGCGAAGATGTCATGTGGAGACACCACTGTCAACAGGACGTACGGCTTGGTGGTAGCATTTGTAGTCATTGGGTTAGATCTGACACTGGTTGCCCTGTCCTACAGTCTGATCATCAGGGCTGTCCTCAGAATCTCCTTCAAGAAATCCTGTCTGAAAGCCCTCAACACCTGCACAGCCCACATCTGTGTGATGATGACATCTTTTACTCTCTTCTTTTTCTCCACTCTGACACACCGGTTTGGTCAGAGCATCACTCCCCATGTTCACATAATCTTGGCAAACCTCTTCTTCCTCATCCCCCCCATGCTGAATCCGATCATTTATGGGGTCAAAACCAAAGAGCTGCGTGACAAAGTGGTCAAATACACCTGCAGAAAGTGATCGCCTGTGGCTCTTGATTTTAATCATCTAGGGCAAGAAGACAAAGGAGATCTCCTCATTAATCAAGGGTGCTCTGTCCCAGTTTGGCTGAGCTCAACATTGTACAAGTTAACAGACTGAAAAGTTCCTCACACCTCATGTCTTATCATTCCATCACCAAGCACTGCTCTCTCCATTGTGGAGTTCCCTCTCTCTGACCATCATGTGATCTCATTCGGCATCACCCATCAGTCCCAACCCCACACAACCTGTCACTCAGCCTTTCTGTGACTTCCAGACTACCAGAAAATACTGCAGCTTTCTGAAGCCAGGTGGCTTTCAATTAGTCCCTGTGTGAACAGGGTTCTTGGTCAGTTTGATTAACTAAAGCTATGCTTTCAGATAGCCAAAAACAAAGAAAGAAACTAAAACGCTGAATTTCTTTTTCATATGTGCGGTAATCCAGTGAGGAAAAATTTACCTGATTTTGCTATGTCCAGTAATTCAGGAAGCCTGGAGGAAAAATCAAATGTTACAGGTGGAAAGTGATAATGTAGGAAAGCTGCTGCAGGAATTGAGGACATTCTTCTAGAGCTTGTTGGTGAGAATTGTGAAACCATTTATTTTTGAGAATGGGCCTGCTATATTAAACTATGACAATACCTGTTAAGTCAAATTACTGACCACTTTGCACAGTCACTTTCCAGCAAGAACTTTCAGAACCGACATTAACTGTTCACATTGTCAAAGATGTCAAAAGTAGATGTTGAGATTTCATATTGGCATTTTTGAAACAGATGAAACAGAGATTGCCACCACATGTCGAGGTGACTGAATCCCTTGCAGTACTAAGTCCTTCTACTGCGCGCAGCTTGGAATAACCTAGATTGGCTGATATCTCATTTTTGCCATTGTTTTGTGGAGAGTTTGGACAGCTGGAGCAGCAATGGAGAGTTTTGACAATGGTTCACTGGTCTCATGCTCGGGAAAACCAAGTTGAGCAGTTTGGGTTTGAAGTTCTCGAACACATGGTTTCGGCTGTAGACAAAGACTTTAGTGAACTTGGCTTGTTTGTTCTTTCATTACTATTGCTACCTTTTAGCAACGCTTCAGTTTAATGGTTGTTTTTTCAGATAAACTTGATAAAAACTAAACTGTGCAACAAGATACTTGAGGAACTTTTAGAAAATATTCTTAAGTTCTATATGTAACGATGAAAGTCTGTTGTGAAGAGTTTGCACCAATGAAAGAGATGATTCCTCTGGTCATTGCTGATATATATGAGCAGCAGAAGAACCATTCTACTCCCAAAGAAGACAGCGAGTCTGAACAGAACATACCTTTTAGAGACTAACAGTAGCAAACTAATTCAACTCGAAATTGGCTTACATCATTGCATGCCCTTAGAAATGAATAACGTAATGATATGTTTGCTGGTTTTAGACTACCTATGTTTTCAGCTACTTTTGTGTTATATTTTATACCGTCTATGACAGGGTCAGGCCAGATGGCTACAGGAGAGTAATAGAAGGCAGATATATTAGCCCCAGGTTACGTAGGTCCCTTTTCCCTGGGGAAGGTAACAGGGAAGGTTCTAGAACAATCAGGAACCTTCTGGAGAAAATTAAGACAGACAGGCTGATTAGAAAACCTGCAGCCCATCAAGAAGCTGCTAGAATTAATTAAGACAGGCTAATCAGGGCACCTGGGTTTAAAAAGGAGCTCACTTCAGTTTGTGGTGCGCTTGTAAGGAGTTGGGAGCAAGAGGCGCTAGGAGCTGAAAGTGAAAACAAATACTGTTGGAGGACTGAGAAGTACAAGCATTATTAGACATCAGAAGGAAGGTCCTATGGTGAGGATAAAGAAGGTGTTGGGAGGAGGCCTTGGGGAAGTAGCCCAGGGAGTTGTAGCTGTCGCACAGCTGTTCCAGGAGGCACTCTAGACAGCTGCATTTCACAGGGCCCTGGGCTGCAACCGGGAGTAGAGGACAGGCCCGGATTCCCCCCAAATCCTCCCAACTCCTGATCAGACACAGGAGGAGTTGACCTGGACAGTGAATTCATGAAAACGGCCAAGCTGAGGGCTGCCGTGAAGCTCCAAGGTGAGGAGCAAATCCGCCACTAAGCGCAAGACCCACCAAGGTAGAGGAGGAACTTTGTCACACGTCATTCTGTTTTTTGTTTCAAACATCTGTCAACCCTCAATCGGGAAACTAGTTAAGAGATAAGAATACACGTAAATTATTAAAGTATAGGCCTTTGCAGACAGAACTGAATATCTATATCCTAACATGCTCCAAAGAAAGATTTTGGAAATGGTAAATGCTTTTTCAAAACTGCTACAACCCAGAAACACAGATCTATACAAAGTAGCAGTATTATTTCCCACAGCCACTGAACTTTTAGCTACATTTGAAAATGAGGTCCAAGAAGCCAAACATTCAACAAGTCAATTATCAGAAAAATGGGGAGGAGAAATCAAATCTGAAAAGAAGTGCTTATGGAAGGCAAAAATACAGGGAAGCAGCTCATGTGGCCACTGACAGAGCAGATCCCTTACCTGCGGTATCATCGCAGCTTAGATCCACGGCTGGGGCAGGAGGCCTGGGCTGTGTGAAGAACAAACTGGAAATGTTTCTTACATCCCAGAGAATGCTGTTTGTGGCATTTCCCATGCCCCCAGAGTGAGGTTCCTTGTTTCCTGGAACATTTCTTATTTTTTCTCATTTTAAAATTGATATTTATTAAATTATATTTGCGTTGAACTGAGTGAAGTGATCAGTGGGTCAGGGAAGCGTCCAGTGTGAAGAGAGTACCCCGGAGTGAGGACACTCAAGTCCCCGTCCTATGTGACTATAAGGAGAATGGGTCTTCAGTTGGCCAGGAATCCTGGGCCTAGCTATGTTACCATTTCCACACTGGAGTGAGGAAGGGGAGTCCTTGAGGTGAGGCAGGTATCTGGGTAAAGGGAGTGGGATTGGGGACCCAGACCCTTTCTCTAGCCAATTCAACTGTAGTAGTGCAGAAGCCAGGAAAGTTCCCCACAATAGTTCTCCACTTACATTAGGGAACTGGGACAAACGGCTGGGTTGGATTTTAGTGACGTGTAACAAGATGTGTAACCTGTGACATCTTCATATAAATGATAAAAGCTGAAATGTGTAACTTTGGGGAGCACACTTTCTGCGTAAGGTGAATGTAACATCGCTGCATGAGACGGCTTCCCAGAGGCTGGTATTGTATAAAACCTTTCCCCTGTATTATTTTATTAATGGATTAGAGCAGTAAACCTGACATTGTTTATTTGCCCTCTTGAACATATTTCATAACAAATCAAAGCTTGGTCAAGGAACTGATTACACAGTTGATCAACAACCAGAAATAATTCTCCTGAGTAAAAGGGCCGATGAAGTTTATGAGCCTTCAGCATTAAAAAAACTAATGGAAAATGTTAGTTTTGTTTTTCTCATTGTGCTCCAAAGAAAGATTCTGGAAATGGTAAATTCTGTTTCAAAACTCCTACAACCCAGTGACACAGACCTATCCAAAGTAGCAGTATTATTTCCCACAGCCACCGAACTTTTATCTACATTTAACAATGAGGTCCAAGAAGACAAACATTCAGCAAGTAAATGGGGCAGAGAAATCAAGTCTGAAGAGAAGTACTTAAGGAATGCAAAAATACTGGAGAGCAGCTCATTTTGTGGCAGAGCAGGGAGCAGAGCAGACCTGCTACTGGGAGCTACAGGGGAGATGAGCTGAGGGAAGGCAGAATATCTCCCTGAATAGCGATATCACTAGGAGGGTGGTGAAGCACTGGCATGGGTTACCTAGGGAGGTGGTGGAATCTCCATCCTTAGACGTTTTTAGGGCTCGGCTGGACAAAGCCCTGGCTGGGATGATTTAGTTGGTGTTGGTCCTTCTTTGAGCAGGGGGTTGGACTGGATCACCTCCTGATTTGTCTTCCAACCCCAATCTTCTATGATTCTATGATAACAGCCCAAAGGTACCTTTCTGAGGGAAGGGAGGGTTGCTGCAGGGGCAGCCTGAGAGGGAAGCATTCATCTCCAATATGAACTCTAGGCTTGATTGATCCCCTATATTTGCTGTTTGGACTACCCCAGCAGGGGAGATCCCTTGGACTGAGCTGGCCCTGCAAGAGGAGGAAGTTGCCCCCAAGGAGCAGACATTTGCAGGGAGGTGGTAAGAAGTGACCCAGAGAAGGCCGCCTCTTACACCCTGACACACCAATATTCACCACTGTCATGTAATTAGGGTATGTTTTGTTTATGGTATGCCTTGTGAGGTGTTATTCTAAAAGTCTTCATCTGCTAGACGGTAATATCTCGTGTGTGCTATCATTGCGTGTAAAGTTTTGAAGTGTGGCTATGAATGTGTTGCTTAAACATGTCCTGAGGTTGAAAACACCCACCAGCAGCCTTTCGGGTATGACAGTGAAAAAGTCAAAAAATGTTAATGGCTTATTGAGGAAATACACACAAGCACAAGGAAATGTGTACAATAGAAACCTCTCGGAGATCACACTACCCAATCGGAAACACCTGAGAAAAAAAGACTGAACTATGGGAAGTGATGGTCCCAGCCAATAAGGATTTTCAGTCTACCTATGAAAGCCTAGGCAACTTGTGCCTTAAGAATCTGCCAGCCTGTTTCACACTCAGTGTGAGAATTTGCTAATTTATGTTGTACCTATCTAGTGTGTTCAGCTCAGTTTGCATTTTTTGTTTATTTACTAAAGTAATCTGCTTTGATCTGTTTGCTATCCCTTATAATGACTTCAAACTTACCTTTTGTAGTTAATAAACTTATTTCTTGTTTATAACATAACCCAGTGTGTGTAATTCAAATCTGGACGGCGCAAGAAGCTGTACACATCTCTAAACTGAGGGAGAGGGTGAATTTTTATGAGCTTGCTCTGTGCAGAACATTCTCTACAGTTGAAAATAGTATTATTTTAGGTTTATCCCCCAAAAGGGGTGAGCACATGAGTTCTGGGTGAGTCCTCTCACACAGAGCTGACCTCAGTCTGTCTGCTGCAGGGTGTTTTCCTACCTGGGTGTGTTTGCAGCAAGAGACTGGAGAGCCTAATTCATCAAAACAGGAAGAGGAAATCAAGACTGGTGCATCAGGAATGGCTTTGTGAAACCCCGTAAATCAGGTGGCATACAGGATAGGGTGGTCAAGCTCCTGACACCACCTTGGCTTTCAGAGGACTGACAGCCCCCAAAAGGCCTTGGGTCAAAGCCCAGTGAAGTGGGAGAGCCTGGGCTCCCCTACCAACAATCCCCTGCACATCACAGGCCTGAGCCCTGAGTACTAGGCGTCACTCTCCTGCCAACCAGCCCTGAGACTCCTTTTTTGGTGCAGCCCTGAGAAATGGCTGTCACAAGGTGAAAGACTTGCTGACTCACAAAGTTATTTCAAAGTGAACATGTTTTACAGTTCTTTACATATAATCAGTGTATAGATTTCCACTCACTTTTCAAAGGTTACAGGTGATCAAGCACCAGCACCCACTGCAAGCCTTGGTCACTGACCTGGAAAATATGGCTGTGCAGCTGGCTGCCCTGACTCAGGCGGATATGGGCAGCCTGAATCATGGCTTACCATGGCCGTAGAGGAGCTGGAGTGAGCTGTTACCAATGGCCCTGGCTACTGAGAGAATCCCATTCCCTGCCACAATTCCCCCCACCCCAGTGGCCACCTCAGCCCAGTAGGCCTCCTGGCTGTGGTGGGAATGCAGCCCCACGGTGATGGGGACCATTTTGGTGAGATGACCTCACCCACCGCCACACATGGTTCTCGTCTTTATGCCCCTCACCTCCCTTGGTGCCAGACACCACCCTTTTGTCATTGTATTCAGGCCCATAGTGCCCTGAGGGTCATGATCCCATGGCAGGGTTTCTTAGTCATGCTGTGTCCCAGGAGAAATCACTTCAGCAGCCCATTTGCTACTACCATGTGGGGCTTCAGTCTCCAGTGTGAGCTTGACTCAGGGCACTTAGAATCCCACTGCTGAGTCCATGAGGTGGTGGCCAGCGTGGGACATGATGGGGTTAACACATGGATGGTTCTTATGAACACCACACATTTGTGGCACGATGGTGCATCACCCATGACACAGTCTACCTGCCAGCCCTCACTCCATGCCCATGTACAGCACCAAACTGGGAGCCACCTGTCTTGTCACCCCACTTAAAATCAGACATCCCTAGAGATACTGGATGAGCACAGAGTCTGGTAAGCTCGCCACCCCCCTAAAGATATGGGCGGAACTGGGAGGGATTAGATGGGTCACACTGACTGCTCTGGGAGAGCAATGACTGAGGTAGGTTCCCCCCCCTCACCATTAAAGCATTCAGGGTTTTGTACTTGAGGTGGTTCCTGGGTTGGGAGTCACTCTGAATAGAGGGATTGGCTGGTTCTTTGCTTCTCCATGTTCTCCACTAGGTTGGGCTGAAGTAGTGATTAGGGGTTTTTTTTGCCCAGACTTTGATCTCCTGGGGCAGAATGAAAAAAATTCACTGCAATACTGTGCCCTTGTTAAGCTGAGTCACACGTAAATCATTGTATAAGTAAAGTCATCCTACAATTTCAAAATAGGAAAGGTAACAAGAGGAGCTCGGCTCACAGTTACCCCCACCCATTTGTCTCCAGCAGAATCATAGAATGATAGAATATCAGGGTTGGAGTGGACCTCAGGAGGTCATCTAGTCCAAGCCCCTGCTCAAAGCAGGACCGATCCCCGACTAAATCATCCCAGCCAGGGCTTTGTCAAGCCTGACCTTAAAAACTTCTAGGAAAGGAGATTCCACCACCTCCCTAGGTAACATATTCCAGTGTTTCACCACCCTCCTAGTGAAAAAGTTTTTTCCTAATATCCAACCTGTATCTCCCCCACTGCAACTTGAGACCATTACTCCTTGTTCTGTCATCTGCTGAACTGAGAACAATCTAGAGCCGTCCTCTTTAGAACCCCCTTTCACGTAGTTGAAAGCAGCTATCAAATCCCCCCCTCATTCTTCTCTTCTGAAGACTAAACAATCCTAGTTCCCTCAGCCTCTCCTCATAAGTCCTGTGTTCCAGTCCCCTAATCATTTTTCTTGCCCTCCGCTGGACTCTTTCCAATTTTTCCACATCCTTCTTGTAGTGTGGGACCCAAAACTGGACACAGTACTCCAGATGAGGCCTCACCAATATCGAATAGAGGGGAACGATCACGTCCCTCGATCTGCTGGCAATGCCCCTACTTATACATCCCAAAATGCCATTGGCCTTCTTGGCAAGAAGGGCACACTGTTGACTCATATCCAACTTCTCGTCCACTGTAACCCCTAGGTCCTTTTCTGCAGAACTGCTGCCGAGCCATTCGGTCCCTGGTCTGTAGCTGTGCTTTAGATTCTTCCATCCTAAGTGCAGGACTCTGCACTTGTCCTTGTTGAACCTCATCAGATTTCTTTTCGCCCAGTCCTCCCATTTGTTTAGGTCCCTCTGTATCCTATCCCTACCCTCCAGCATATCTACCACTCCTCCCAGTTTAGTGTCATCTGCAAACTTGCTGAGGGTGCAATCCACAGCATCCTCCAGATCATTAATGAAGATATTGAAAAAACCGGCCCCAGAACCGACCCCTGGGGCACTCCACTTTATACCGGCTGCCAACTAGACATGGAGCCATTGATCACTACCCATTGAGCCCGACAATCTAGCCAGCTTTCTATCCACCTTATAGTCCATTCACCCAGCCCATACTTCTTTAACTTGCTGGCAAGAATACTGTGGGAGACCGTGTCAAAAGCTTTGCTAAAGTCAAGGAACAACACGTCCACTGCTTTCCCTTCATCCACAGAGCCAGTTTTCTTGTTGTAGAAGGCAATTAGATTAGTCAGGCATGACTTGCCCTTGGTGAATCCATGCTGACTGTTCCTGATCACTTTCCTCTCGTCTAAGTGCTTCAGAATTGATTCTTTGAGGACCTGCTCCATGATTTTTCCAGGGACTGAGGTGAGGCTGACTGGCCTGTAGTTTCCAGGATCCTCCTTCTTCCCTTTTTTAAAGATAGGCACTACATAAGCCTTTTTCCAGTCGTCCGGGACCTCCCCCGATCGCCATGAGTTTTCAAAGATAATGGCCAATGGTTCTGCAGTCACATTCACCAACTCCTTTAGCACTCTCGGATGCAGCGCATCCGGCCCCATGGACTTGTGCTTGTCCAGCTTTTCTAAATAGTCCCGAACCACTTCTTTCTTCACAGAGGGCTGGTCACCTCCTCCCCGTGCTGTGCTGCCCAGTGCAATAGTCTGGGAGCTGACCTTGTTCGTGAAGGCAGAGGCAAAAACAGCATTGAGTACATTAGTTTTTTCCACATCCTCTGTCACGAGATTGCCTCCTTCATTCAGGAAGGGGCCCACACTTTCCTTGACTTTCTTCTTGTTGCTAACATACCTGAAGAAACCCTTCTTGTTACTCTTAACATCTCTTGCTAGCTGCAACTCCAGGTGTGATTTGGCCTTCCTGATTTCACTCCTGCAAGCCCGAGCAATATTTTTATACTCATCCCTGGTCATTTGTCCAAGCTTCCACTTCTTGTAAGCTTCTTTTTTGTATTTAAGAGCAGCAAGGATTTCACTGTTAAGCCAAGCTGGTCGCCTGCCATATTTACTATTCTTTCAGGATGGTTTGTCCCTGTAACCTCAAAAAGGATTCTTTAAAATACAGCCAGCTCTCCTGGACTCCTTTCCCCCTCATGTTATTCTCCCAGGAGATCTTGCCCATCAGTTCCCTGAGGGAGTCAAAGTCTGCTTTTCTGAAGTCCAGGGTCTGTATTCTGCTGCTCTCCTTTCTTCCTTGTGTTAGGATCCGAACTCGACCATTTCATGGTCACTGCCTCCCAGGTTCCCATCCACTTTTGCTTCCCCTACTAATTCTTCCTGGTTTGTGAGCAGCAGGTCAAGAAGAGCTCTGCCCCTAGTTGGTTCCTCCAGCACTTGCACCAGGAAATTGTCCTCTACTCTTTCCAAAAACTTCCTGGATTGCCTGTGCACTGATGTATTGCTCTCCCAGCAGATATCAGGGTGATTGAAGTCTCCCATGAGAACCAGGGCCTGTGATCTAGTAACTTCTGCGAGTTGCGGGAAGAAAGCCTCGTCCACCTCACCCCCCTGGTCTGGTGGTCTATCGTAGACTCCCACCACGACATCACCCTTGTTGCTCACACTTCTAAACTTAATCCAGGGACTCTCAGGTTTTTCTGCAGTTTCCTACTTGAGCTCTGAGCAGTCATACTGCTCCCTTACATACAGTGCAACTTCCCCACCTTTTCTGCCCTTCCTGTCCTTCCTGAACAGTTTATACCCATCCATGACAGTACTCCAGTCATGTGAGTTATCCCACCAAGTCTCTGTTATTCCAATCACATCATAATTCCTTGACTGTGCCAGGACTTCCAGTTCTCCCTGCTTGTTTCCCAGGCTTCGTGCATTTGTAAATAGGCACTTGAGGTAACCTGCTGATCACCCCTCTTTCTCAGTATGAGGCAGAAGTCTCTCAATAACCATTTCTGTGCAGGAAGGGCAAAACCCCAAATGCTCATATAGCCTCAGTAGGTAGCAACGGCTACAAATTTATATCTAGATTTGACAGCCAGCTTACTGTCCCACCCACATTTCCCGACCCTGGTGGCAGAGGGCCCCTTACCAGAGAATGGTCCTAGCTGGTGTCAGCCTAAGATCTTCTGGACAATGGGTATCAGGACTGGGAGCACAACAGTATGTGCCCTTCTGCCACATCCGTGGCCCCATTGTAGAGTAAGATAACTGTGCCCTTGGACGATGGGCAGAGACCATAGCTAGTGAGACAGTGCAGCCCTGCCATGCACAGAGTTCATAGACAATGGCTATGATTAGTAGGTGGTTACCATTGTTTGCTGGTGGGAAAATGAGAAAAGTTTGCCTAGAGGTGGGTTTATTTTGAAGTTTGTACATGTGCAGTGGGTTGTTTGCCTCAGAGCATAGAGGCAGGACAGAGGAGAGTTGATTTTCTTCCTTAGGCAGTGAAGGACAGAAAACAAGGGACCCCTAGCCTTGTTATCTGGAGGGACTTGGTAGTAAGAACAGAACTGGCATTACGATGAATCATACAGAAGATGTTTTTACTATTGTGAATATATGCTTCCATACCACTCAGTAAATGACATGTTTTATGGAGAGGGACTCCTAGTCTCTTAAGCAAAGCCCCTCGGTGCTGAACCGCACCCTTACCAGCAAGGTAACACCACTGAGTCACAAGATCTCATCAGACTTCTCCTGCCACTGGTGAAAGCAGCCATCAGTCGATCCTGGAGGACAACACTCTGCAAGGAGTTTCCCTGTGACCATAGTGTTACTCGGGGTTTTTTCAATCCAAAGCTCTTGGTAACTTTTACTCTGTGCAAGGTGGTGTCAGAAAATAAATCAAGGGAGAGATGGCCGTCCGACAGATAGATGGCTGGCACAAACAGAGCAAAACAAGAGTGCTTTCACTTAAAGTTAAACTTTACTTAGTTTCAAGCACTTACACACATCCACAAAAAGTTAGGAAAACACCCCCAACCCTCGATGAGTACCGAAGTTGAGTGTGGCTCTTGAGTAGTACAGCGACAGGCTTCCATGGGCCAAACTTCCATCTGCCGGTGGGGACACCAAGATGTGTCCAGATGGAGAGTTCCTGAAGAAACCCTCCCGAAGAGTCCGACTAATTCAAACTTTCCCCATAATTTCTACATAAGGAATATGACATGTCACTTAAAGAAAACTTGTTAAGCAGTTTCAAAGGTCAAGCAAGAGGTTTCCTTCTGGTGATCGATTAACCAGGTGTATTTTTTTCAGAGTTTTCACTCCTTGATGACCCTAAAATGCATGTATCAGCAATTTCAATGGAATTCTTATCAGGAAGGATGTGGGGTCAAGCTGCCCTTTCTCTTGCACACAAAACCACTCCCCCGCCCCCGCCTTGGTTAAGCTGAGGCTGCTGCATGGCCATATACGGCCTGCTGACTTGGCTGCTTGTAGCAATAAGCAATAGCGGTTTCACACAGTTTACTGGTTAGCCAAAATCTCCCTGTGTAATAGGGGGTCTGTTTCCATTCCTTAGCTGTCTTACACACCTGGGCTGCGTTCCTCTGGGCAGCCTCACTGACTCCCTGGACTCCTTTTTTGGTGCAGCCAGCATGGTCCAGGAGTGTCCCCATCCTGCTCCTGAGCTTAACACTTTTAAAACACAAACCTATTCCCATTTGCCCCTTTTTTGTCCCAAATAGAAAATTCCAGTCCCGGGCAGTTAGCACCCGGAGGGCTCTACCCACTTATCTGGGACTTGAAATCGCTCAGATGATTCCCTCACGAGAAGTTTCTGGATACAGAGGTTCCCTTCTTGAAACTGCCCAACTTGATACAAAAAAACCCCAAAGATGGGAGACCTAAGCAGACTGATGTGTGACAAGGCCTGGAAATGTTGCTACTAACAGTCTTCACAGCAGGTGCATTTAAAGACTTCAGGGATTTGGTTTTGAGAGAGCAATCTATACACAGCGTTCCATAATCAAACACACGGGCATAAACCGTGTCACCAAGGGCTACTAAAGGAGACCATGGCCACCAGGATGGGGTCAATGTTCCCTCTAAGCTGCGCACCTGCACAACAGTCCATCAAGTGCCACACACTTGATTATAACAGCCACACCAATCCTCAGTGACGTTAATTTGTGTTTATCTTGGTAGATTCAGTCAGAGAAAGGGAGAGGGTGAAAGGAAAACCCTCTAACACCCGGTGTCTGCTGTTTGAAATTTGGTGGCTTAAGTAAGCTCCCAAATAGCTGAGTTTGGGTGTGGCGCCATCTGATGTCGTGTTGTGTGATAACGGGGCCCGGAGAGGCTGAATCACCAGCAAAGCAGGGTAAAAAAGGGCCAGCCCAGCTGGGTGGTTAAAAGGTTTCAGAAGTTTTCATGTCTCCCAGACTAGGCCCAGGGCCGATAAACCATCACACTCACACCTTCAGGATCCAAAATTCAGCCCCCAGGCACCTGTGATGCAAGCATGGGGAAGGGACTGTATCCAGTCCAAAAGATCCAGATATAGTGGTTGTTTGATTCCTTTACCCTTGCGTCCTCACCCCAGCAGTGCATAACAACATCAAACACCACAGTGAGTGGAGAAGTTCCATTGTACTAATTCTGACACAGGAAAGAACAACCCATTTTCTGCAACGATTTCTGAAAGATCAACACAATATTGAACTTTGATGATTACCCGATGCAGAGAGGAGATGAAATATTAGAAGGGTTTGAACTTCCAGATGTTTATCCACTTTAGACTGCACAAAGGGATACTGGCAAATAGCTTTGATACCAGAATCCTGGGAGAAGAAAGTGTTTTACTTCATAGAGGTTAATGCCCTGTACATTACAACTTCATGGGCAGTATGCAGCTACAATCAATTGAAAATGTTTTTTTGTCCCGTATCTTGTGGCAGTATTCCCACACACAGTGCAGATGGCTGTACATTATACACGGGGGAAAAAAACCCTTCATCAATTGCTAGACTGAACAACATTCTGCAAGACAGTTTACCCTGACAATCTTCATCCCCTGGTATCAGCAAATTATTTCTTCACTCCCTGGAGAGGATCTCAAGCTGTAGTCCTCCAGGGTCTATTTTCTGCTCCGCCCATTGCTCATGGAGCCATGGGAATTGTCTGGGAGTCCTGGCCAATCTGAGAGTCTGCAGGGACTGTACAGGGGAATCATAAAAATCACTGCCCAACATAGCAAGTGTCAGATATGTAGGACTCTTCCTTCCTGTCACTGTATGGAGATTTTGTCTCTCTGCTGAGCAAGATTTCGGTGAGTTGCCTGTTCCTGCACTAAAGTTATTGCTAAGGGCAGAGGAAGGGCTACAGGGTACAAGTGAAGAACCATCTGGGCAGGAATTCACCAGCACTGTTTGTTTAGTATTGTCAGAAACACCAAGGGATTTAGCCGGTAAAATTAAAAATACATATGTATTGCAGATAGTTTAGACAAATATTTGTTTTTAAGATCAGTTCCTTCTCTCTTGCTTCGTCCTTCTATCTGTCTCAAGAGCTTCCTTTTTTGGGAGGTGTGGTTTTCCTCTGGTTCACTCAATTTTACCAATTAAGTGATTTCACCGACCTGTTAGGAAGTGCAGCCGAAGCCTCTGCAGTGGGTATCTGTGTTACCAGGGGGTTCACAACAAGAATGTGTCACACACTGGCCAGATTCTGCTCTCGCATTCGACCTTCACTGGGTCACTCCAGATTGACGCTTGTCTCCCTCAGAGCCAAATCAGGGCCCACATGTTTTGGAATCCCCATCTTTCATGCCCGGTCTCAGAACGCCACAAAAACTGTGGGTTTCCTTCATTCACTTTCAGCACCCTTACAGAAGTGGGCTCATGCTAGCAGGACCCAAACCTGTGATTTTTGCAGCTTATATCCAAAAGTTAAAAACTAAGGGTGAATCTCGTCCCATTGAGATCAATGGCAAAGAGAACTTTTTTAGAAGAACAAATAAAGATAAGAGAACAACTCTGTAAGATCAGAAGGGAAGATAATCTTACAGGCAGTCAGATAAAAAACACAGAGAATCCCTCTAGGCAAAACCTTAAGTTACAAAAAGACACAGAAACAGGAATACACATTTCCTCCAGCACAGTGAATTTACAAGCCAAAACAAAGAAAAACCTAATGCATTGTCTCGCTAGATTACTTACTAAATTTACAGGCTTTGGAAGGCCTGCATCCTTGATCTGTTCCTGGCAAAGGTCTCACACAGACAGACCAAAATCTTTTTCCCCTCCCTCCAGATTTCAAAGTATCTTGTCCACTCATTGGTCATTTTGGGTCAGGTGCCAGCCAGGTTACCTTAGCATCTTAACCCTTTACAGGTGAAAGGATTTTGCCTCAGGCCAGGAGGTATTTTATAGCACTGTATACAGAAAGGTGGTTATCCTTCCCTTTATATTGATGACATGAACTGAGAGGAGAGTTACTGGAGTCTCAAATTTATTTCCAGACAGAATTTCTATAACTTCAACTTCCAGCTATTGAATTCTGTTACACCCCTGCATGCTAGCCTGAAAAGCCTATTATTAAATATTGGTTCCCCGTGTAGGTACTTACAGACTTTTATCAAGTCACCCCTTAACCATCTTTGTTAAACTACACAGATTGAGATCTTTGAGTCTATCACTATAGGGCACATTTTCTACTCCTTTTCTAAATCTTGTGATTCTTCTCTGAACCCTCATCAGTGTATCAACATCCATCGTTAACCATGGGCACCAGAACCGGACACAGGATTCCAGCAGCAGTTGCACCAGTGCCCAATATAAGGGTAAAATAACATCTCTATTTCTCCTTCAGATTTCCCTGGTTATCATCTCAGGCTCTTTTGGCCACAAGGTCACACCGGGACCTCATGTTTAGCTAATTACACGTTCATGCCCCCAAATCGAGTTCAGAGTCATTATGCTTCCCATGTTTCAGAGTAGCAGCCGTGTTAGTCTGTATTCACAAAAAGAAAAGCAGGACTTGTGGCACCTTAGAGACTAACACATTTATTTGAGCATAAGCTTTTGTGAGCTACAGCTCACTTCATCGGATGCATTCAGTGGAAAATACAGTGAGGAGGTTTATATACATAGAGAACGTGAAACAATGGGTGTTACCTTACACACTGTAACCAGAGTGATCAGGTAAGGTGAGCTATTACCAGCAGGACAGTGGGGGGAGGGGGGACATTTTGTAGTGATCATCAAGGTGGACCATTTCCAGCAGTTGACAAGAATGTCTGAGGAACAGAGGGGGTTGGGGGGGGGAATAAACATGGGGAAATAGTTTTACTTTGTGTAATGACCCATCCACTTCCAGTCACTATTCAAGCCTAAGTTAATTGTATCCAGTTTGCAAATTAATTCCAATTCAGCAGTCTCTCGTTGGAGTTTGTTTTTGAAGACTTTTTGTTGAAGAATTGCAACTTTTAGGTCTGTAATTGAGTGACCAAAGAGATTGAAGTGTTCTCCAACTGGTTTATGAATGTTATAATCCTTCACGTCTGATTTGTGTCCATTTATTCTTTTACGTAGAGACTGTCCAGTTTGACGAATGTACATGGCAGAGGGGCATTGCTGGCACATAATGGCATATATCACATTGGTGGATGTGCAGGTGAACGAGCCTCTGATAGTGTGGCTGATGTGATTAGGCCCTATGATGGTGTCCCCTGAACAGATATGCGGACTCAGTTGCCAACGGGCTTTGTGGCAAGGATAGGTTCCTGGGTTAGTGGTTCTGTTGTGTGGTGTGTGGTTGCTGGTGAGTATTTGCTTCAGGTTGGGGGGCTGTCTGTAGGCAAGGACTGGCCTGTCTCCCAAGATCTGTGAGAGTGATGGGTCATCCTTCAGGATAGGTTGTAGATCCTTTATGATGCGTTGGAGAGGTTTTAGTTAGGGGCTGAAGGTGATGGCTAGTGGCGTTCTGTTATTTTCTTTGTTGGGCCTGTCCTGTAGTAGGTGATTTCTGGATACTCTTCTGGCTCTGTCAATCTGTTTCTTCATTTCAGCAGGTGTGTATTGTAGTTGTAAGAATGCTTGATAGAGATCTTGTAGGTGTTTGTCTCTGTCTGAGGGGTTGGAGCAAATGCAGTTGTATCGTAGAGCTTAGCTATAGACAATGGATCGTGTGGTGTGGTCTGGATGAAAGCTGGAGGATGTAGGTAGGAATAGCGGTCAGTAGGTATTTTCCACTGAATGCATCTGATGAAGTGAGCTGTAGCTCACGAAAGCTTATGCTCAAATAAAGTTGTTAGTCTCTAAGGTGCCACAAGTCCTCCTTTTCTTTATGCTTCCCATGATATCCCCGCATCATGTGAGCATTGCCTACATTCTTTGTAGATATCTATATGTCTCTATTAGAACACGTTAGTTGCTTCCACCAAGTTTTCCAATCAATCCAGAGTTCTCTGAATCAGTGACCTGACCTCTTCATTATTTATCACCCTGCAATTGTTGCATCATCTGCAAACTTCTTCCATATTCCAGCATGAGAAGGGTTGGCATGTGAGCTGTTGACACATATCTCTGCTTACACTTGTCAGTTACCACCTGTCACTTTTCCCTCAGACAAAGCTGGGGGCCTGCAAATGTCTTTCTTTCAGGCACTGATTTGTGCCCCTGGTGCCCATTCTCTTGGGTACAAAGGCATGGACCAGCATGAGAATTTATTTTTCCATGAGGGAAACTTGGCTCCTTTCCAATATAGGAACTGCGTCATGGATCAGACCTATGGTCCATTTAGTCTAGTGTCCTCTCTCTGACAGTGAGAGCCACAGGTGCTGCAGTACAAGGTGTAAGAATCCCACAGAGGGATGACCTGACTATCAGGAGGGTGTCACCTGGATTCCTAACAGTTAGAGATTGGCTTGTGTCTTGAAACATGTGGCCATATAGGTTTTCCAAAATATTCATTTAGCTGTAACTATTGTAACTGAATAGTGTCACTTTCCATGTATATGTACAAAACCTTCCTGATTCTTGCTTATCGCCTGACCTCAACTTCGTTTAGTGGCAACAAGTTCCTCAGTCTAATTAGGCATCAAGTGAATATACCATTCTTTTTTTATCTGTTTTGAATTTGCCATGCTTCAGTGTAATTGAATGTCCTCTTGATCTTGTGATAGAGAGTAGATCGAGCACGTGTTCTCCCTCTCTCCTTCAAGTCAGTATTTTACAGACTTTTCTCATATCTCCTCTTATTCATCTCCTTTGTAAGGTAACAATACCAGTCTTTTAAACCTCTTTCCTTGATCATTCTCATTGCCCTAACCAGGACCCCTCTAGTTCTGAAATATCCTGTGTGAGAAGGGTGACCAGTACTACACAGAGGAGTCCGGAAGAGGGTGAAACATTGACTGACTGATCTCATGACATTGTATTTTCTGTATGATTTCCCATCCCTCTCCTCCTGGTTTCCAGTGTTTTGCTTAGTTTCTGTCCCTGCTTGCTCTGCGAGCAGGGTTTCATAGGGCTGTGCACCATGACACCCACGTCCCTGTCCTGAGCTCACACAGTTAAATTACAACCTTGTTAGGTGTTTCAGGAGTTCAAGCTTTTTCCTCCAGTGGGCAGACAGGTTGCAGTTATTGACATTGAAGGTCATGTACCATTCACATGGCTGGGTTAGCTCCCTCTGAGGACTTCTCTGGACTTGACTAGAACCTAAATAATTGGGTGCCATATTTAAATGTTGCCACCTCACTGCTCACCCCCCGTTCTAGATTGTTAATAAATATGAAATATTTGTTATAAACTGTGTAAACCCCTAACTGTGATTTTCTCCTTTCCCAGGCACCTTGAGCATTTCTGAGCCCGATTGACCGATCAATCACCTCATGGCAGCTTTCAACCTCACCACCTCTGACACTTCACCATTTATCCTAATGGGCATCCCTGGCCTCGAAGCTGCCCACATCTGGATCTCCATCCCTTTTTCTATATTCTACATTATCGGCCTGTTTGGAAATTTCATGCTTCTGTTTGTTGTAGGCAAAGAGCAGACCCTCCACAAGCCAATGTACCTGCTGCTCTCCATGCTGGCACTCACAGACATTGGCACATCTACCTCTGTTTTACCGAAGGCACTGTCTATATTTTGGTTCAATTTGAAGGGCATTACTGTGGGTGGCTGCCTCACCCAGATGTTCTTCCTTCACTCAGTTTCTATTATTCAGTCAGCTGTCCTCGTGACAATGGCCTTTGATCGCTATGTTGCCATATGTACCCCTCTGAGATACACCACCATCCTCACCAATGCAAGAATAGTTAAACTAGGGCTTGTGGGTTTGATAAGAGATGTTCTTTTCATGCTGCCTCTGCCCCTGCTTCTGAGTAGGCAGCCATTCTGTGACAACCCCATTATCCCCCACACGTACTGCGAGCACATGGCTGTGGTGAAGATGTCGTGTGGGGACACCACTGTGAACAGGATGTACAGCTTGCTGATGGCATTTGTAGTCATTGGGTTAGATCTGATACTGGTTGCCCTGTCCTACAGTCTGATCATCAGGGCTGTCCTCAGAATCTCCTCCAAGAAATCCTGTCGGAAAGCCCTCAACACCTGCACAGCCCACATCTGTGTGATGATGACATCTTTTACTCTCTTCTTTTTCTCCACTCTGACACACTGGTTTGGTCAGAGCATCACTCCCCACGTTCACATCATCTTGGCAAACCTCTTCTTCCTCATCCCCCCCCGTGATCAACCCGATCATTTATGGGGTCAAAACCAAAGAGCTTCGTGACAAAGTGGTCAAGTACATCTACAGAAGGTGATTGCCTGGGCCATTGATTTTAATCCTCTGGGACAAGATGGGGAAAGGAGATCTCCTCAATAATCAAGGGTGCTCTGTCCCAGTTTGGCTGAGCTCAACATTGTACAAGTTAACAGACTGAAAAGTTCCTCACACCTCAAGTCTTATCACACCATCACCAAGCACTGCTCTCTCCGTTGCGAAGTTCCCTTTCTCTGACCATCACATGATCTCATTCGGCATCACCCATCAGTCCCCAACCCCACACAACCTGTCACTCAGCCTTTCCGTGACTTCCAGACTACCAGAAGATACTGCAGCTTTCTGAAGCCAGGTGGCTTTGCATTAGTCCCTGTGTCAACAGGGTTCTTGATCAGTTTGATGAACTAAAGCTATGCTTTCAGATAGCTAAAAACAAAGAAAGAAACTGCAATGCTGAACTTCTTTTTCATATGTGCAGTGATCCAGAGAGTAAAATCTACCTAATTTTGCTATGTCCAATAATTCAGGAAGCCTGGAGGATAAACTAAATGTAATAGGTGGAAAGTTATAATGTAGGAAAGCTGCTGCAGGAACTGAGAACATTCTTCTAGAGCTTGTTGGTGAGAGTTGTGAAACCATTTATTTTTGAGAATGAGACTGCTGTAGTAAACTATGACAATAACTGTTGAGTCAAATTACTGAACATTTTGCACAGTCGCTTTTCTGCAAGAATGTTCAGAACCGACACTAACTGTTCACGTTGTCAAAGATGTCAAAAGTAGATGTTGAGATTTCATATTGGCATTTTTGAAACAGATGAAACAGAGATTACCACCACATGTCGAGGTGATTGAATCCCTTGCAGTACTAAGTCCTTCTACTGCGCGCAGCTTGGAATAACCTAGATTGGCTGATATCTCATTTTTGCCATTGGTTTGTGGAGACCTTGGAAAGTTGAAGCAGCAGTGGATAGCTTTGCCAATGGGTCCCTGGCTACATACTGAGGAAAACCAAGTTGAGTAGCTTGGGGTTGAAGTTCTTGAACACACGGATTTGGCTGAGGACAAAGACTTCAGTGAACTTGGCTTGTTTGCTCTTTCATTACTGTTGCTACCTTTTAGCAATGCTTCAGTTTCATGATTGTTTTTTTTTCAGATGAACTTGATAAAAACAAAACTGTGCAACAAGATCCTAGAGAAACTTTTAGAAAATATTCTTATTAAGTTCTATATGCAAAGACAAAAATCTGTTGTGAAGAGTTTGCACCAATGAAAGAAATGATTGCTCTGGTCATTGCTGATATATATGAGCAGCAGCAGAAGCATTCTTCTGCCAACAAAGACAACGAGTATGAAATTTTGCCCTTTTGAGACTAACTGTAACAAACTAATTCAACTCAAAATATGGACATTGGCTTCTGTCATCGAATGCCATTAAAATAAATAACATACTAATGAGATTGTTGTTTTTAGACTACCTACGTTTTCTGCTGCTTTTGTGTTATACTTAACACTGTCATTCTCTTGTTGTAGTTTCAAACACCTGTCAACCCTCAACCGGGGTACAAATACCAGTACTGGGGGTTTCATTTTGAATTTGATTGTCATCTCACAGCTTCTTTGCTAATGTGCACCAACTCCTGCAGGAGCTAGTAGTTTTTTTAAAAAAAACATCATGTATGTGCTAAATATCTAATCAAATCTCCATTCCTTTTTTGATGTATAGGCCAAAGTGTTAATTAAAAAGAACCCATTGTTTCAAGAAATAGATTGATCTGTGTCTGGCTTAGTTTTTAAGTCACTTTGGGCTAATAATACAATAGAAATATGGCAATTATTCAAGATGAGAAGGAGGCAGAGCAACAGCAGCCAGAAACAGAAGGGCCAGAGAAGCAGCCCAGACAGCAGAACTAGCTGGAGTGAATCTGAGAGGTTCTGGACAATTGGTTCAAGCACTGGGGAGCACAACAGTGCTTGCCCTTCTATCACATCCATGGCCCCATTGAAGAGTAAGATAGCTGTGCCCTTGGACCATGGGCAGAGATCATAGCTAGTGAGACAGTACAGCCCTGCCGTGCACAGAGTTCATAGACAATGATTATGATTAGTAGGTGGCCGCCATTGTTTATTGGTGGGGAAATGAGAAAAGTTTGCCTAGAGACGGGTTTGTTTTGAAGTTTGTAAATACGCAGTGGGTTGTTTGCCTCAGAGCATAGAGGGTAGGACAGAGTGGGGAGTTGTTTTGTTATTCAGACACTGAAGGACAGCAAGCAAGGGACCCCTAATCTTGTGACCTGGAGGGCCCACATAGCAGGAACAAAGCTGGCATTATGATGAATCATACAGAGCATGTATTTACTATTGTAATACTATATATGCTTCCATATCACTCAGTAAATGACCTGTGTTTTATAGAGAGGTCTCCTAGTCTCTTAACCAAAGCCCCTTCATGCTATAGCCCACCCTACCAGCAGGGTAACACCATTGAATCAGAAAACCTCATCAGACTGCTGGCACTGGCCAATACAGCCATCAATCCATCCAGGAGGACAACACTCCGCAAGGAGTTTCCCTGTGACCATAGTGTTACCCGGGGTTCTTTCAATCCAAAGCTCTTGGAAACTTTTACTCTGTACAAGGTGGTGTCAGGAAATAAATCAAGGGAGACATGGCCATCCAACAGATAGATGGCTGGAACAAACAGAGTGCTTTCACTTAAAGCTAAACTTTACTTAGTTTTACACACATCCTGTCATAAATATAAAGGGAAGGGTAACCACCTTTCTGTATACAGTGCTATAAAATCCCTCCTGGCCAGAGGCAAAGTCCTTTTACCTGTAAAGGGTTAAGAAGCTCAGGTAACCTGGTTGGCACCTGACCCATAATGACCAATGAGGGGACAAGATACTTTCAAATCTGGAGGCGGGGGAAAGGCTTTTGTCTGTCTGTGTGATACCTTTGCCAGGAACAGATCAAGGATGCAAGCCCTCCAAATCCTGTAAAGTTAGTAAATAATCTAGCTAGAAAATGTGTTAGGTTTTCTTTGTTTTGGCTTGTAAAATTCGCAGTGCTGGAAGAAATGTGTATTCCTGTATTTGTGTCTTTTTGTAACTTAAGGTTTTGCCTAGAGGGATTTTTTATGTTTTGAATCTGACTGCCTGTAAGATAATCTTCCATTCTGATCATATAGAATTGTTCTCTTGTCTTTTTTTGTTCTTCTAATAAAATTCTGGGTTTTTTAAGAATCTGATTGGGTTTTTTGGGTCTTAAAAATCAAGGCTGGTTTGTGCTCATCTTGTTTATTCTCAAGCCTCCCCAGGAAAGGGGGTGTAAGGGCTTGGGAGGATATTTTTGGGAAATAGGAACTCCAAATGGTCCTTTCCCTGTTCTTTGTCTAAATCACTTGGTGGTGGCAGCATACTGTTCAAAGACAAGGCAAAATGTGTGCCTTGGGAAAGTTTTTAACCTAAGCTGGTAAAAATAAGCTTAGGGGGTTTTTCATGCTGGTCCCCACATCTGTAACCTAGAGTTCAGAGTGGGAGGGAACCTGACACATCCACAACAGGTTAGTAAAGCACCCCCAACCCTCGATAATTACCGAAACTGAGAGTGGCTCTCGAGTTGCACAGGGACAGGCTTCCATTGGCCAAACTTCCATCTGCCGGTGGGGACCCCAACATGTGTCCAGACTGAACGTTCCTGAAAAAACCCACCCAAAGAGTCCAACTAATTCAAACTTTCCCCCCTAATATATATATTAGTAATACAATGACATGTCACTTAAAGAAAACTTGTTAAGCAAGCAGTTTTTTTTGAGGTTAAGCAAGAGGTTTCCTTCTGGTCATTGATTAACCAGGTGTGTTTTTTTCAGAGTTTGCTCACCTTGAGGCCCCTAAAATGCATGTATCAGCTATTTCAACAGAATTCTTATCAGGAATGACGCGGGGTCAAGCTGCCCTTTAAGTGGCACCCAAAACCCCCTTCCCTCCTGCCTTGGTTAAGTTAAGGCTGCTGCATGGCCAATTTATGGCCTGCTGACTTGGCTGCTTTTAGTAGTAATCAATAGTGGTTTCAGGCAGTTTACTGGTTTGCCATAATCTCCCCGTACAGTTCCCCTCCTTAAAGGTCACCTTTCACACAAGGGGCCTTTATATGATTGCTGTCACACCTTTTTTCTGGATGCACCTAGTTGAGATCCAATGATAGCTGAAGGCTCTCAGCTGAAACCGAGCAAATGATCTTCTTATTGGCTTTCCATACCAGCATAGCAATTGACAAGTGATAGCTCCTTTTCCCTTTTAAGGGAGGGGCAACAAGTTCGATATGTTCCTTTCCTGGTGGTACGATTGCTGGTGGGAGTAACTACTGACTCATCTGTCAGGGGACTTGCAATTGACGGCTTTTGCACCAGGTCCAGCATGTAATTAGGCTGGTAACAAAACCCACTACTATTTGGCACCCCAAGATAACTATGATGGGGTGTAGGGACAAATTCTGGATGCCTTTGCCAGTGGGCGACCATCCTAATAACACTTCCCACCAGAGGTGTGACAGGTCCTGGTCAATTCTTGCAAATACCCATTTAATTCTATTGGCATTATGATGCACGGTAACCATGACTCTGCGCTCTTCCTGTTTCGCAGTATATAGCCAGTTCTGTAAATCAGTGTGTACAAGCAATGTTTGTAAACAGTTAAATCCATTCCAAGGGGCACAGGTTTTACAATAGCACACAAAGTATAAGACACTTTTAACTGACTGTTTTTAAATTCGGGTACATGAAATTCACAACCACATGCCCTAATTGCTATACTGTGACAGAAACATTTATTCTCATAAGGATTATGATTTACTTCATGCACAAAATTAACAAGAAGCATAGGACACCAATTTCTAAGACATACACAATGATTTCCTTAATAGGTGTATTCCAGATAGCAACATACACAGCCAGGACCACATCACAGGCAGGGCTGCTAGACATCTGCTGACAGAGGACTTTGCAACACAAAACAAACATAGACTGTTCCCCTCCCACACACACACTTCAAGAGGGAGGGAATGGTAAAGTGTTTTAAAGCTAATATTCATTCAGACTCATTGAGGTCTGAATCATGTTTCTCCCAAGCTGGGAGTACCGGGCTGACACTGGCCTCCGAGCTTTTGCCCATGACTACTAGAGTAGTTTATTGCATCTATTTCACTTTCTGTTTTTTAATCCAAACAATCACTTGGGTTACACTTATATTTTCAGTTGGGACCACTTGAGCTTCACTATTACCTCCAGCCCTGAATTTAACTCCTCCTCTTCTGACTCCGAGGCATTAGTTGTCAGGTCACTATCTGTTTCTACTTTGGATTCCCATTTCCCATGCATAATTACCCTCTCCTCCTCCAGGAACCAAAAATAGGCATCCATCTTGTCTAAGACTGACTGGGATGGTTTCCCTTCCATCATTTTAACATTGAGGAGTGAAACCACTTCAATATGTTATTCTTTCCTGACCTAATTTCTAGCTGATAGACAGTGGGACTAGCTTTGTTCCTGATTCTAAGAGGTCCTGCCCAGATAGGACTGAGATTATGTGTTTTTTCCCTTACTTGTTGATACATAACCATTTCTCCTACCTGCCATTCTTGGGGATTTTGGACTGGACCCATTCTTTTGTCCATTTTCCAAATGTAATTTACCAAGGCTATGGCAACCTGCCGATGGTTGTCAGCAACCACTTTTAACAGCTGCTGCATCCATTCGTCTGTGAGGACGCGGGGTTGTAGGTTGTCAGGTAGCGTTCCATCCATCCACCACTGTTCTGGGAGACACATCTCTCTCCCAGTCACCACCTTGAATGGAGTTACTCCAGGCAATGCCACGGACCCCCTGATAGCCATCAGGATAAATGGCAGTCTTTGGTCCCAGTCCTTCCCTTGCTGGTTTACTTTTATGAGAGCTGTTTTTAGAGTAGAGTTAGTTCGCTCCACTTGGCCTGAACTTGGGGGGTGTCCAGCTATATGCAGCCTTTGTTTAATTCCAAACACTTGGTAGATTCCTTTTTTGATTTCCGCAATAAAGTAGGGTCCTTCATCTGAATCAGTTTCCCTCCAGGTGCCCCATCTGGTTATTACTTGTTCAGTGAGCACCCGAGCTGTAGCTTGGGCTATGTTATTTCGAGTAGGGATAGCCTCAATCCATTTAGTGAAGGATCAACAATCACCAGACGATACTGATTACCCCTTGTTGTCCTGGGTAGGGGCCCAATAAAATCAATTTGTAGTCAGGCCCATGGCCCCTCTATTCTTTGATGTCTCAGAGGACCTTTGATTATTTTGGGATCAGCATTATGGGCTGCACATAGTAGACAGTTATTCACAAACTGTACTACGTCACTGCTCATGTGTGGCCACCAGCCGGCAGACTACAATCAGGTTAAGGTTTTCTCTACTCCTAGGTGTCCCCCTTCGTGAGCTAGGGAAATCATTTCTATTCTTACGGCTGCAGGAACCACCCAGACTGCTTCTGGTTCCTTAGTTGCTCAAATTAATTTTGATTCATTCTGCCACACTTTCCACTCCTGGTGCTTTCCCTTTTTCACTAATTCTGTCAGGCCTGGATCCTGGCTTTAGAGGCTTTATTAAATCTATTTGAACTGAGTCTCCTTTTCTGGCTGCTGCTATAGGACCTACACCAACCCCATTTCTTGGCTGCCACAATTTTCTTTCTGTAGCCACCCTCCTTGCTTCCTTATCTGCCCGATTATTCCATTTTGACTCCTCAGTCCCCTTCCTGTGTGATCTGACTTTTCTCAAGTGAACGACAGTATCCCAGGCCTCCGCCAATGCCCACATATATGTCAGTTTGTCGGCATGGACTATGGGTTTCCCATCTGTAGACCTCATCCCTCTCTTTTTCCATTCTGGAACCCAATCCACTAGAGACCAAAGGACCCAGTCTGAGCCTGGGAAAATGGCTACCTCCTGAGTGGTGGGGATATTTTCGAGGGCTACTGCTATAGCCACAATTTCGGCTGCTTGGGCAGAATATGGTGTACACTGTCCCCTCAGCACCTCGGCCGTAGGCACTTTCACAGCAGCGAAGCCTGCAAGGATGACTGTTTTCGTGAAAACAAGAGCTGTCAACAAACGAAACAATATCTGCTATTCCCAGCATCTCACTCAGCATGGCCGCTCACTTGAAGAGTGACAGCTCCCGAGGCAGTTGCTCAGATAACCAGCATTTGTGCTCTTTCCTATCTATCAGGAAGCTGTAAGGGATTGGGGACAGTACTGGGGTTTTATCCATATCTACATTTTTGTCTAACAAAGCAAGGGTCCATTTTGCCAGTTGAGGACTGGCTAGGTGGCCATTGTTGATTTTACTAATGAGTACATACTTCACTAGGGAGTGGGTTGTTTTTAGTCACACAGAGGACAAACCCACCAGATATTCCCAATGCTTCTGCATTCCTCCAATCTGTGCTGCTTCTGTCAGAGATGTAGCTCTGAGAGCATCAGATTCTGCCTTCAAATTAATCCCTTCACTTTCCTTTTAGCTCTGATTCTTTCCAATTTCTGCACCTGGTCTTTTAGCTGATCTATCTCCTGATCCAGTGATGTCTCAACTATCCACAACCCCTGTAAAGCAGCCTTTTTCATTGCCCTAACATTCGGACCTCCCCACCTTCCCGCACTAACCCAGACATCCCATTAATTGTGCAGCTGCAGGAAGGCTCTGGGGCCAATGAAGGCTTCCAGGGTCCGTTACCCCCATACTCTTCGACAAAATCTCTCAAGCTGTTTCCCAACATCATTTTCAACTGTTCTTTCTTTCCAGTTGGATCCCTGTCTCTGGACGTAATTTCTCCACTGAGCAGGCAACCAGCCTGAGTTCTGAGTCCCAGTAACGGAATCTATCCATAAATTAACTCATGAACTGTTACACGGGAACTTGTAGGGAGCGACCCTATCCCACCATCTTTTACCTCCAATTGCAAGGGACAAACTACAAATTGTCTGCACTATCTGTCTCCTTCCTCTATACAATCTTTGCTGGGGCCTCCAAATTCTGTTACCCGGGGTTCTTTCCAGGGCTGTATTAACTTTTTGTCACCCAGTGCCAAACATATTTGTGAGCCCCCATGGGACAAGGTGCAGGAGGGCGGGATGGTCAGTCTCCAGAGAGAAGGGCAGGTTTGGGGCAATGAGGCACAGTGCAACGGGAGCATCCCCGCTCTGCACAGCCCAGCAGGAGGGCACTGTTTATGAACTTGCAGCTGCCTGAGGCAAACTGGCCTGCCCATCCCTGTGCTGCCAGCATGCCCCTTCCCCTTGAGGGTGGGCCCGCACCACACCACCCCCCTTCCCAGTGCCCCACCCTTATGCCCAGCCTCCACCCCTCCCAGAGACCTTCCTCGCTGGCCTCCCAAAACAACTGCACAGCACACTGTACACAACGCTCACCCAGCATCTTCCTGCCCATAGACTTCCCCACTGCCCACCACCTTCCTCACAGTCCCACCATCACAGCTGCACAGCACCGCATATTCCTGAGGGGATTCTGCACCAAAAAATCAAAAAGTCTGCGCACAATATCTTAAAATTCTGCACATTTATTTTTGTCAATAAATAAATGTGGATGCTCCAACTGGGCAGTGGGGCGCACAGGCCACTGGTTACATGGAGGTGGGAGATTACCCTGCAGGCTCCCTCTAACCCACCCCAGGACAAGGACTTAGCAGTGAGGTTGCACCCGACCCTGACACAGTGCAAGGGACAGGCCTGCCCCAGAAAAACCCTGGGGCTCTGCCCCTCTGTGCCAGGTGCACTAGGTGGGGTGAGCAGGCTCAGCCTGACAGCAGGATCCAAGTACAGCGGGACTTAGTGTGGCGGGATCCAGGTGGGGGTAAGAGAGTTCTCTGTGGGGCAGTCTGGGTGCGGGCAGCTCAGTGGGAGATCTGGATGCACAGAAGCTCACTGGGGGGTTCCAGGTGCAGGGGCAAAGGGACTCTGCAGGAGACTGAGGTGAAGGTGTTTGCGGCTCAACAAGGCGGGGGGGGGTCCAGGTGCAAGTGGTTGGGACTCAGTGCGTAGAGTATCGGGGGGGGACGGGGCTCTTTGGGTGGTACAGATGCAGGGGAGGTGGGGCTTGTCAGGGTGAGTGTTCAGTGGGCCTGCTTAAGAGAGGAGGCCCAGCTACTGCCAAGGGGATGCTGCATGCTGGGCTCCAGATTCCCCCGTGCCCCTGCTTCCCCCACCCCCTTCTCTTCCCCATCCCATGCCCCTTCCCCACTACCCCATCTCCTCCCCACCCCATCCCCTTCCTTCCCCCTGCCTCTTCTCCCCTGCCCCTGCTTCCCCTATCCCCTTCTCTTCCCTATCCCATGCCCCTTCCCCACAACTCCTTCTCCCCGGCTTGGGGGGCAGGGGGGAAACTGCCCCCCAGCACTCACCGGTGGCACAGCTTGGAGCTGGCAGAGCGATCTGGGGCCAGGTCACTCCACTTCCTGCTTCCTGGTGATTGCAGGGTCAGCCTGACCCCGCACTCACGGGGTGATGGGAATTGGAGTGACCTGGCCCCAGACTGCTCTGCTCTGCTTCCCTGGCTCCCAGCCTTGAGACTTGGAGGGCAGAGGGGAACCGTCCCCCAGCACTCACCAGTGCATAGCTGGGAGCCAGCAGGGCAGAGTGGGCTGGGGCCAGGTCTCTCCACTTCCCACCATCTGGTGAGTGCAGGGCTTGCCCTAACCCTGCTGCAGTCCCCCAGGACGCAGAGCTCAGGTGAGGGGGTTTGCGGGGGAAAGGGATGGAGTGGGGACGGGGCTGGGGAGGAGCAGGGGTCAGAAGAGGCAGGGCGGGGGCACAGCAGGGCAGCTTTACTGACCAGCTCAGCCAGCCGGGTTGATCGGGCTGCCCAGGGCCCCTTCTGACTCTGGGCCCGGCACCATGTCACCACTGCTGCCATGGTTAACCCAGTACTCGTTCTTTCAACCCAAAACTCTTGGAAACTTTTACTCTCTATGAGGTGGTGTCAGGAAATAAACCGGGGAGACACAGCCATCCGACAGATAGATGGCTGGCACAAACAGAGCAACACAAGAGTGAGTTCACTTAAAGCAAAACTTTACTTAGTTTCAAGCACTTACACATGTCCGCAACAGGTTACTAAAACACCCCCAACCCTCGATAATTACTGAAGTTGAGTGTGGCTCTCAAGTAGCACAGCGACAGGCTTCCATGGGCCAAACTTCCGTCTGCCGGTGAGGACACCAAGATGCGTCCAGATGGAGAGTTCCTGAAGAAACCCACCCAAAGAGTCAAACTAATTCAGAATTTCTCCCTTGATGCAAAAAAACTTGATGCAAAAAGCCCCCAAAGATGGGAGGCCAACGCAGACTGATGTGTGACAAGGCCTGGAAATGTTGCTACTAACAGTCTTCACAGCAGGTGCATTTAAAGACTTCAGGGATTTGTTTTTGAGAGAGCAATCTACACCCAGCGTTGCGCAATCAAACACACAGGCACAGACCGTGTCACCAAGGGCTACTAAACGAGACCATGGCCACCAGGATGGGGTCAATGTTCCCTCTAAGCTGCGCACCTGCACAACAGTCCATCAAGTGCCACACACTTGATTATAAAAGCCGCGCCAATCCTCAGCGACGTTACTTTGTGTTTATCTTGGTAGAATCAATCAGAGAAAGGGAGAGGGTGAAAGGAAAACCCTCTAACACCCGGTGTCTGCTGTTTGAAATTTGGTGGCTTAAGTAAGCCCACAGGTAGCTCAGTTTGGGTGTGTGGCACCATCTGCTGTCGTGTTGGGTGATAATAGGGCCTGGAGAGGCTGAATCACTAGCAAAGCAATTTGGAAAAGGGCCAGCCCAGCTGAGTGGTTAGAGGGTTGCAGCAGTTTTCACGGCTCCCAGACTCAACCCCGGGGACGATAATGCACCACGCTCATACCTTCAGGATCCAAAATTATGCAATGACGCAAGCATGGGGCAGGGACTGTATACAGTCCAAAAGTTCCAGATTTAGCAGTTGTTTGATTCCTTTACCACTGTGTTCCCACCCCAACAGGGCATAACAACGTCAAACACCACAGTAAGTGGAGAAGTCCCACTGTACTAATTCTGACACAGGAAAGCACAACCCCTTTTCTGCATCGATATCTGAAAGATCAACTCAATATTGAACTTTGATGATTACCTGATGCAGAGAGGAGATGAAATATTAGAAGGGTTTGAACTTCCAGATGTATATTCACTTTAGACAGCACAAAGGGCAAATAGCTTTGATACCAGAATCCTGGGAGAAGGAAGTGTTTTCCATGTCCTACGGCTTGAATAAATTAAAGATCACTTCATTTCGCCTGCACAGAGTGGCTCTGACTTTGTAGAGGTTAATGTGCTGTACATTACAACTGCATGGGCAGTATATGATCAATTGACAATGTATTTTTGTCCCGTATCTTGTGACAGTATTCCCACACATACTGCAGATGGCTATACATTATACACAGGGAAGAAAAAAAAACATTGTCAATTGCTAGGCTGAACAACATTCTGCTAGACAGTTTACCCTGACAATCTTCAGCCTCTGGTATCAGCAATTTATTTCTTCACTCCCGGGGGAGGCTCTCAAGCTGTAGTTCTCCAGGGTCTATTTTCTGCTCAGCCCATGGCTCATGGAGCCAAGGGAATTGTCTGGGAGTCTAAGAGGCTGCAGGGACTGCACAGAGGAATCATAAAAATCACTGCCCAACATGGCAAGTGTCAGATATGTGAGATTCATACTTTGATTCTTAGGGCTCTTCCTTCCTGTCACTGTATGGAGATTTCGTTTCTCTGCTGAGCAGGATTTCGGTGAGTTGCCTGTTCCTGCACTAAAGTTATTGCTAAGGGCAGAGGAAGGGCTCCAGGGTACAAGTGAAGAACCATCTGGGCAGGAATTCACCACCACTGTTTGTTTAGTATTGTCAGAAACACCAAGGGATTTGCCTGGTAAAATTGAAAGTACATATGTATTGGAGATAGTTTATACAAATATTTGTTTTTAAGATGAGTTCTTTGTCTCTTATTGTGTCCTCCTATCTTTGTCAATGGTTTCCTTTTTTGGGCGGTGTGGCTTTTCCTCTGGTTCACTCAATTTTTCCAATTCAGCGACTTCACTGCCCTACTCTGAAGTGCAGCTGAAGCCCTTGCATTGGGTTTCTGTGTTACCAGAGGTTTCAGAACAAGGATGGGTCGCACACTGCCAGATTCTGTTCTCGCATTCAACCTTCTCTGAGTCACTCCAAATTGACACTGGCCTCCCTGATAGCCAAATCAGGGCCCACGTGTTTTGGAATCTGTTAGGATATAGATATTCAGGCCTGTCGGTAAAGGCTTCTACTCTAAGAATTTAGGTGTATTCTTATCACTTGGCTAGTTCTAGAGGTATAAAAGAAAGAATCAAAATCACTGGCTGCTGGTGTAAGGTCCTTCTCTTATTGTGACAGTCTGAGGCCCTGTTCTTAGGCTAAGGCCTTTGGCTAAGCAACAGAGGCAGCCATAAGCTGGGAAGCGACTGGTCACATCCTCACATTCCAAACTAGTCACATTGAAATAAGGTGCTATTGGGCTCTTAGGAATACAATCCTGTCCTGATAGTGCCTATCACCTATAGGGAAGAAAGGGAAGGGAAGTGCCTAGAAAGGGAAGTGCCTAGAAAATGTAAAAGGAAACTTAGTCTGATAGCATTCTGTCTGGCAAGAACTCACTTATCAATAGCTGGGATGTGAAATCCTCACTTCTGTATTGTTTTGTCATTATAGTTCCCACTTTGCTATTGTTTGTCTGTATAATCTCTGTCTGGTTCTGTGATTGTTTCTATCTGCTGTATAATTAATTTTGCTGGGTGTAAACTAATTAAGGTGGTGGGATATAATTGGTTACATAATCATGTTACAATATGTTAGGATTGGTTAGTTAAATTTCAGGAAAGTGATTGGTTAAGGTATAGCTAAGCAGAACTCAAGTTTTACTATATAGTCTGCAGTCAATCGGGAAGTGTGTGGGTGGGTGGGGGAGACTGGAACAGGGAATGGGGGTAAGGAAATTGGAATCATGTTTGTCTAAGGGCAGGAATGGGAACAGGGACCCAGGTGTACGACTCTGTGGTGTCAGAGCTGGGAAGGGGGACACTAAGGAAGGAAACTGGAATCATGCTTGCTGGAAGTTCACCCCAATAAACATCGAATTGTTTGCACCTTTGGACTTTGGGTATTGTTGCTCTCTGTTCATGCGAGAAGGACCAGGGAAGTAAGTGGGTGAAGGAATAAGCCCCCTAACAGAATCCCCATCTTTCATGACCGGTCTCAGAATGCCACATAAACTGGGGGTATTCTCCATACACTTTCAGCACCATTACAGAAGCGGGCTTACAGTAGCAGGACCCGAACCAGTGATTTTTGCAGCTTATAGCCAAAAGTTAAAAACTTAGGGTGAATCTCATCACATTGATATCAATAGCAAAGTGCTGAAAACAGCCAGGAGTTCACCCTAAATCCACATGTAGGGACATAAATAAATAGCCCTATTTACACCAGTCGTTAGCCTCCAGCGACTTGAACTGGAGTCATGCTGTGGCCTCTAAGGATGGATACGCTCATTTGAATTAAAATGAACTGACAGGAGAGTTACTGGAATCTGAAACTTATTTCCAGACAGAATTTCTGTAACTTCAACTCCCAGCCATTGGATCCTGTTAAACATCTGTATGCCAGCCTGAAAAACCTATTATTAAATATTGGTTCCCTGGGTAGGTACTTACAGACTCTTATCAAGTCACCCCTTAACCATCTTTGTTAAACTGCACAGATTGAGATCTTTGCGTCTATCACTGTAGGGCAGTTTTTCTGCTCTTTTACTAAATCTTGTGATTATTCTCTGAAACTCTTCAGTGTATCAACATCCATCTTTAACCATGGGCACCAGAACTGAAGACAGGATTCCAGCAGCAGTTGCACCAGTGCCAAATATAGAGGTAAAAAAAGGTCTCTACCTCTCCTTCAGATTTCCCTGGTTACCATCTCAGGCTCTTTTGGCCACAAGGTCACACCGGGAGCTCATGTTTAGCTAATTAACCATTCAAGCACACAAATCTAGTTCACAGTCATTGCACTTCCTATGATATCCCCCCATCATGTGATCACTGCCTACATTCTTTGTAGATACCTACATGGCTATATTAAAACACATGTTGGTTGCTTTGTCAAGGTTCCTTCCCCACTCTGAACTCTAGGGTACAGATCTGGGGACCTGCATGAAAACCTCCTAAGCTTACTTTCACCAGATTAGGTTAAAACTTCCCCAAGGTACAAACTATTTTACCCTTTGCCCTTGGACTTCCACTGCCACCACCAAACTTTATCTGGGTTCCTGAAAAAATGTAGTTTGGACACGTCTTTTCCCCCAAAATCCTCCCAACTCTTGCACCCCACTTCCTGGGGAAGGTTTGGTAAAAATCCTCACCAATTTGCATAGGTGACCACAGACCCAAACCCTTGGATCTTAGAACAATGAAAAAGCATTCAGTTTCCTTACAAGAAGACTTTTAATAGAAGTAAAGGAATCACCTCTGTAAAATCAGGATGGTAGATACCTTACAGGGTAATTAGATTCAAAACATAGAGAATCCCTCTAGGCAAAACCTTAAGTTACAAAAAAGACACACAGGCAGGAATATTCATTCTATTCAGCACAGCTATTTTCTCAGCCATTTCAAGAAATCCTAACCTAACACATACCTAGCTAGATTACTTACTAAGTTCTAAGACTCCATTCCTGTTCTGTCCCCGGCAAAAGCAGCATACAGATAGACCCAGACCCTTTGTTTTTCTCCCTCCTCCGAGCTTTTGAAAGTATCTTGTCTCCTCATTGGTCATTTTGGTCAGGTTCCAGCGAGGTTACCTTTAGCTTCTTAACCCTTTACAGGTGAGAGGATTTTTTCCTCTGGCCAGGAGGAATTTTAAAGGGGTTTACCCTTCCCTTTATATTTATGACATGATTCGACCAAGTTTTTCAATCAATCCAGATTGATTGATCAATCCAGTGACCTGACTTCTTCATCATTTATCACCCCCCAAGTTTTGCATCATCTGCAAACTTCTTCGCTATTCCAGCATGAGAAGGGTTAGCAAGTGAGCTGTTAACACATGTCTCTTCTTACACTTGTCAGTTAACACCTGTAACTTTTCCCTGAGCCAAAGCAGGGTGCCTGCAAGAAAGTGTCTCACCAAAAGAAACAAGGAACATAACCGAGGTGCTGGCCTGTAACCCAAACCACCAAAACACTTGTGCCCCCAGTGCCCATTCTCTTGAGTAAAAAGCCATAGCCCAGCATGAGAATGTCTTTTCCCATGAGGGAAACTTGGCTCCTTTCCAATACAGGAACCGCATCATTGATCAGACCATTTAGTCCAGTGTCCTCTCTCTGACAGTGAGAGCCACAGGTGCTGCAGTACAAGGTGTAAGAAACCCACAGAGGGATGACCTGACTTTCAGGAGGGTGTCACCGTAATGCCTAACAGTTAGAGATTGGCTTGTGTCCTGAAAAAGTGGCCGTATAGGCTTTCCAAAAAATATTCATTTAGCTGTAACTATTGTAATTGAATAGTGTCACTATCCATGTATATGTCCAAACCCTTCCTGATTCTTGCTTAGTGCCTGGCCTCAACTTCCTTTTGTGGCAACAAATTCCTCAGTCTAATTAGGCATCAAGTGAATATACCATTCTTTTTTTATCGTTTTTAATTTGCTAAGTTTCAGTGTAATTGAATGTCATCTTGATCTTGTGTTAGAGAGTAGAGTGAGCATGTGTTCTCCCTCTCTCCTTCCAGTCAGTATTTTACAGACTTTTCTCATATCTCCTCTTATTCATCTCTCTGTAAGGTAACAATTCCAGTCTTTTCAACTTCTCTCCTTGATCATTCTCCTTGCCGTTCCCTGAACCCCTCTAGTTCTGAAATATCCTGTGTGAGAAGAGTGACCAGTACTACACAGAGGAGACCAGAGTAGGGTAAAAGATTGTCTGACTGATCTCATGGCATTGTATTTTCTGTATAATTTCCCATCCCTCTCCTCCTGGATAACAATGTTTTGCTTAGTTTCTGTCCCTGCTTGCTCTGCGAGCAGGGTTTCATAGGGCTGTGCACCATGACACCCAGCTCCCTGTCCTGAGCTCATACAGTTAATTTAGAAGCTTGTTAGGTGTTTCAGGAGTTCAAGCTTTTTCCTCCAGTGGGCAGACATGTTGCAGTTATTGACATTGAAGGTCATGTACCATTCACATGGCTGGGTTAGCTCCCTCTGAGGACTTCTCTGTACTTGACTATGACAGAAATAATTGGGTGCCATCCTTAAATGTTGCCACCTCACTGCTAACCCCCCGTTCTAGATTGTTAATAACTATGAAATATTTGTTATAAAGTGTGTAGCCCCATAACTGTGCTTTTCTCCCTTCACAGGCATGTTGAGCACTTCTGAGCCCAATTGACGCCTTGACCACCTCATGGCAGCATTCAACCTCACCACCTCTGACCCTTCTCCATTTATCCTAATGGGCATCCCTGGCCTCGAAGCTGCCCACATCTGGATCTCCATCCCTTTTTCTATGTTCTACATTATCGGCCTGTTTGGAAATTTCATGCTTCTGTTTGTTGTAGGCAAAGAGCAGACCCTACACAAGCCAATGTACCTGCTGCTGTGCATGCTAGCGGTCACAGACATCGGCACATCTACCACCGTTATGCCGAAGGAACTGTGTATATTTTGGTTCAAGTTCAAAGGCATTACTGTGGGTGGCTGCCTCACCCAGATGTTCTTCCTTCACTCAATTTCTATTATGGAGTCAGCCGTCCTCGTGACAATGGCCTACGATCGCTACGTTGCCATATGTAACCCTCTGAGATATGCCACTATCCTCACCAATGCAAGAGTAGCTCAGCTCGGGCTCGTGGGTTTGATAAGAGCTGTTCTCCTCATGTTGCCCCTTCCCCTGCTGCTGAGTAGGCAGCCATTCTGTGCCAATCGCATTATCCCCCACACTTACTGTGAGCACATGGCTGTGGCGAAGATGTCGTGTGGGGACACCACTGTCAACAGGACATATGGCTTGGTGATGGCCTTTGTCGTCATTGGGGTAGATCTGACACTGGTTGCCCTGTCCTACAGTCTGATCATCAGGGCTGTCCTCAGAATCTCCTCCAAGAAATCCTGTCGGAAAGCCCTCAACACCTGCACAGCCCACATCTGTGTGATGATGACATCTTTTACTCTCTTCTTTTTCTCCACTCTGACACACCGGTTTGGTCAGAGCATCACTCCCTACGTTCACATCATCTTGGCAAACCTCTTCTTCCTCATCCCCCCCATGATCAACCCGATCATTTATGGGGTCAAAACCAAAGAGCTGCGTGACAAAGTGGTCAAATACATCTGCAGAAGCTGATCGCATGGGGCCATTGACTTTAATCCTCTGTGACAAGAGGGGGAAAGGTTATCTCCTCATTACTCAAGGGTACTCTGTCCCAGTTTGTCCGAGCTCAACATTGTACAAGTTCACCGTCTGAGAAGTTCCTCACAAGTAATGCCTTATTACTCCACCACCAGGCACTGCTCTCTCCATTGCGTAATTCCCTCTTTCTGACCATCACGTGATCTCTTTTGGCATCACCTATCAGTCCCCAACCCCACACAGCCTGTCACTCAGCCTTTGTTTGGCTTCCAGAGTACCAGAAGATACTGAAGCATTCGAAAGCAAGGTGGCTTTGCATTAGTTCCTGTGTGAACAGGTTCTTGATCAGTTTGATTAACTAAAGCTATGCTGTCAGATAGTCGAAAACAAAATAAGAAACTACAATGCTGAACTTTTTCATGTGTGCAGTGATCCAGAGAGTAAAATCTACCTAATTTTGCTATGTCCAGTAATTCGGGAAGCCTGGAGGATAAACTAAATTTTACAGGTCGAAAGTGATAATGTAGGAAAGCTGCTGCAGGAATTGAGAACATTCTTCTAGAGCTTGTTGGTGAGAGTTGTATGTATTTTTGAGAACAGGACTTCTGTAGTAAACTATGACAATAACTGTTGAGTCAAATTACTGACCACTTTGCACAGTCGCTTTTCAGTAAGAACTTTCAGAACCAACACTAACTGTTCACGTTGTCAAAGGTAGATGTTGAGATTTCATATTGGCATTTTTGAAACAGATGAAACGGAGATTGCCACCACATGTCGAGGTGATTGAATCCCTTGCAGTACTACGTCCTTCTACTGCGCGCAGCTTGGAATAACCTAGATTGGCTGATATCTCATTTTTGCCATTGGTTTGTGGAGACCTTGGACAGTTGAAGCAGCAATGGAGAGTTTTGCCGATGGTTCCCTGGCCACATACTCAGGAAAACCAAGTTGAGCAGTTTGGGGTTGAAGTTGTCGAACATAAGGATTTGGCTGAGGACAAAGACTTCAGTGAATTTGGCTTGTTTGCTCCTTCATTACTGTTG
Organism: Natator depressus; assembly: GCF_965152275.1. Classification (NCBI taxonomy): domain Eukaryota; kingdom Metazoa; phylum Chordata; order Testudines; family Cheloniidae; genus Natator; species Natator depressus. The sequence goes on from NC_134234.1 coordinate 6,697,798, forward strand.
CTACCTTTTAGCATCGCTTCAGTTTAATGGTTATTTTTTCAGATGAACTTGATAAAAACAAAACTGTGCAACAAGATACTAGAGGAACTTTTAGAAAATACTCTTATTAAGGTGTATATGCAATGAAGAAAATCTGTTGTGAAGAGTTTGCACCAATGAAATAAATGATTGCTCTGGTCATTGCTGATATATATGAGCAGCAGCAGAAGCATCCTACTCCCAAAGAAGACAGCGAGGATGAAATGTTGCCCTTTTGAGACTAACTGTAAGAAACTAATTCAACTCAAAATATGGACATTGGCTTCCGTCATCGAATGCCATTAAAAATAAATTACATAATAATGAGATTGTTGTTTTTAGACTACCTACTTTTTCCGCTACTTTTGGGTTATATTTAATACTGTCATTCTCTGTTTTTTATTTGAAACACCTGTCAACCCTCAACCGGGGTACAAATACCAGTACTGGGGTTTTCATTTTGAATTTGATTGTCATCTCATAGCTTCATTGCTAATGTGCACCAACTCCTGCAGGAGCTAGTAGCTTTTTTTTTTTAAAAAAAATCAAGTTTGTACTAGATATCTAATGAAATCTTGGTGAGGCCTCGTCTGGAGTACTGTGTCCAGTTTTGGGTCCCACACTACAAGAAGGAGGTGGAAAAATTGGAAAGAGTCCAGCGGAGGGCAAGAAAAATGATTAGGGGACTGGAACACATGAGTTATGGGGAGAGGCTGAGGGAACTGGGGATGTTTAGTCTACATAAGAGAAGAATGAGGGGGGATTTGATAGCTGCTTTCAACTACCTGAGAGGGGGTTCCAAAGAGGATGGTTCTAGACTATTCTCAGTGGTAGCAGATGACAAAACGAGGAGTAATGGTCTCAAGTTGCAGCAGGGGAGGTTTAGGTTGGCTATTAGGAAAAACTTTTTCACTAGGAGGGTGGTGAAACACTGGAATGCGTTACCTAGGGAGGTGGTGGAATCTCCTTCCTTCGAAGTTTTAAAGGTCAGGCTTGACAAAGCCCTGGTTGGGATGATTTAATTGGGGATTGGTCCTGCTTTGAGCAGGGGCTTGGACTAGATGACCTCCTGAGGTCCCTTCCAACCCTGATATTCTATGATTCTATTTCTTTCTTGATGTATAGGCCAATGTGTTAATTAAAAAGAACCCTTTGTTTCAAGAAATAGATTGAGCTACTTCTGGCTTATTTTTTATGTCTCTTTGGGCTAATAATGCAGTAGAAATTTGACAATTATTCAAGCTGAGCTGGAGGCAGAGCAACAGCAGCCAGAAACAGAGGGGCCAGAGAAGGAGCCCAGAAGGCCGAGCTGGGCTGGAGCCAGAGCAGCAGTGCTGAGGCAGAGCTGGGGATCTGCAGCTGGAGCAGACCAAACCTGAAAGCTGGGCCGGCACAGACTAGCTGCGCCAACGGGGACAGAGAGCTGAGCTACAACTGGGAGCTGTGGTGACAGTGACAGGATAGTGAATGCTGGCCATTGCACAAGTAACACAGCAACCGAGCACAACGAGCAGCTGGGGAGAGCAAGGTGGGGCCATGGGCAGAGGGCCCAGCACAGGGAGACGTCACCAGACAGGAGGTCCTTGAAGGCTGGATTAAGAAGGGGGTATGTGAATCTGAAGTTAGAGAAGATGTTGGGGAGAATGGCCCCGCCTCTTAGAGACTGAGGGCCACTGAGAGAGAAGATGCCTTATGTGCAGTATCATCACAGCTTAGAGCCAGGACCTGGGCAGGAGTCCTGGGAAGTGTGAAGAACAAACTGGAAATGTTTCTTACTTCCCAGAGTCGGCTGATTGTGGTGTTTCCCATGCCCACAGAGCGAGGTCCCTTGTTTCCTTGATCATTTCTCATTTTTTCATTTTGTTTAAATTGATATTTAATAAATTATATTTGGGTTGAACTTAGTGAAGTGATCAGAGGGTCAGGGAAGCGTCCAGTGTGAAGAGAGTACCCTGGAGTGAGGACACTCTAGTCCCTGTCCTAAGTCACTATGAGGAGAATGGCTCTTCAGCGAGCCAGGAACCCTGGGCCCAGCTGTGTCACCAGTGACATCTTCAGATAAATGATAAAAGCTGAAATGTGTAACTTTGGGGAGCACATTTTCTGCCTAAGGTGAATGTAACATCACTGCATGAGACGGCTTCCCAGAGACTGATATCATATACAAACTTTTCCCTGTATTATTTTATCGATGGGTTACAGCATCCAATGTGAAGAGAGTACCCTGGAGTGAGGACACTCTACCCCCTGTCTTAAGTGACTATGATGGGAATGGATCTTCAGCTTGCCTGGAATCCTGGGCCCAGCTCTGTCACCATTTCCACACAGAAATTGTGGAAGGGGAGTCCTTGAGGTGAGCAATGTCTCTGGGTAAAGGAAGTGGGAGTGGGGACCCGGACCCTTTCTCTAGCCAGTTCAACTGAAGTAGTACAGAAAAAGTTCCCCACTTACATTAGGGACGTGGGACAAACTGCTGGATTGGATTTTAGTAACGTGTAAAGAGAAATGTAATCTATGACATCTTCATATATATGATAAAAGCTGAAATGTGTAACTTTGGGGAGCACACTTTCTGCCTAAGGTGAATGTAACATCACTGCATGAGATGGCTTCCCATAGGCTGGTATCGTATAAAATCTTTTCCCTGTATTATTTTATTAATGGGTTAGAGCAGTAAACCTGACATTGTTTATTTGCCCTCTTGAACACATTTCATAACAAATCAAAGCTTGGTCAAAGAATTGACTACACAGTTGATTAACAACCAATATGAATCACTCCTTCTTCTCAGATTCAGTATTTAGACATAATGAAGGCACCCACTGAAATAGGTCTCCTGAATAAAAGGGCCGATGAAGTTTACAAGCCTTCAGCATTAAAAGAAAAGGAGGACTTGTGGCACCTTAGAGACTAACAAATTTATTTGAGCATCAGCTTTCGTGAGCTACAGCTCACTTCATCAGATGCATTGAGCATTAAAGAAATTAATGGAAATTTTAGTTTTGTTTTTTCTCATTGTGCTCCAAAGAAAGTTTCTGGAAATGGGAAATGCTGTTTCAAAACTGCTACAACCCAGAGACACAGACCTATCCAAAGTAGCAGTATTATTTCCCACAGCCACTGAACTTTTAGCTATGTTTGAAAATGAGGTCCAAGAAGCCAAACATTCAGCAAGTAAATGATTAGGAAAATGGGGCAGAGAAATCATGTCTGAAGAGCTGTGCTTAAGGAAAGCAAAAATACAGGGGAACAGCTCATTTTGTGGCAGAGCAGGGTGGAGAGCAGACCTGCTACTGCCAGCTGCAGGGGAGATGAGCTGTGGGAAGGCAGAATATCTCCCTGAATAGCTATTTCACTAGGAGGGTGGTGACTACCACACGTCTGTGGCACGGTGGTACATCACCCATGGCACAGTCTATATGCCAGCCCTGCCTCCATGCCCATGTACAGCACCGAACTGGGAGTGACCTGTCTTGTCACCCCACTTAAAATAAGACACCCCTAGAGATACTGAAGGAGAGCACACAGTCCGTTAAGCTTTCCAGCCCAGTAAAGAGACGGGCAGAGGGGGGAGGGATTAGCTGGGTCACGCTGATTGTTCTGGGAACGAAATGAATGAGGTAGGTTCCCTCCCCACCATTAAATCATTCAGAGTTTTGTACTTGAGGTGGTTTCTGGGCTGGGAGCCACTGTGCACAGAGGAATCGGTTGGTTCTTTGCATGTTTTCCATGTTCTCTACCAGGTAGGGTTGAAGTGGAGATTATTATTATTATTATTATTACTATTATTATTATTTTGTCCACACTTTGAACTCCTGGGGCAGAATGAAAAAAACAATCACTGCAATCCTGGGCCCTTCTTAGACTGAGTTGCAGGTAAATCGTTGCCATATAAGGAAAAGTTGTCCCACAATTCCAAATGAGGAAAGCTGCCAAGAAAAGATTGGCTCAGAACCAACCCCACACATTTGTGTCTGGCAGAAGTCTCTCGATAACCATTTCTGTGAAGGAAGGGCAATATGCCAAATGCCGAAAAAGGGACACGCAAACATCACTAGACTCTATCCCACTTGGAGTTTGAGCTTCTTCTTTCATATGGCCTGGGTAGGTAGCAATGACTACAAATTTATATCTGGATTTCATAGCCAGCACATTGCCACAGCAGCGTGAGGCTGGATTAGGTGTGATCTCAGACTGAACTTTACCTCACATTCGGTCAGTACCCTCACAAGGTTACCCTCTTCTGGTCTAGACATCAGAGAATCCAGAGAGGAGAGTCCTAGGGGAGCATGAGAAGTAACTGAGGGTCCTGCACTTGGAAGTGAAGGGACCTGGGTGAGCTGTGTTTGGTCTGATTGTGTCATTTAGGGCCGTGTGGTCTCTCAGAGCAAGTGTGTGAAGTGAATGGGATTAAACTGTCCTTGCTAGAACCGACCTTGGAGATGTTGATCTTCTACCTTGACTTGGAAGCTGCCAATAGTGGAGACCTCCTCTTCCAGGCCTTACTGTCCCACCCCCCATCTCCCTGCCCTGGCGGCAGAGGGCCCCTCGCCAGAGGTTGGTCCTAAGTGGTGTCAGTCTGAGACCTTTTGGACACTGGGTACCAGGACTGGGAGCACAACAATGCTTCTTTCACATCTGTGGCCCCATTGTAGAGTAAGATAACTCTGTCCTTTGACCTTGTGCAGAGACTGTAGCTAGTGAGACAATGCAGCCCTGCCATGCACAGAGTTCATAGACAATGGTTATGATTAGTAGGTGCTTACCATTGTCTATGGGTTGGAAAATGAGAAAACTTTGCCTACAAATGGGTTTATTTTGAAGTTTGTATATGCACAAGGGGTTCTTTGCCTCGGAGTGTAGAGGGTAGGACAGAGAGGTGAGTTGGTTTGTTACTCAGACACTGAATGACAGCAAACAAGTGATCCCTAGCCTTGTGATCCGGAGGGCCCCCAGTAGCAAGAACAGAGCTGGGATTAAGGTAAATCATATAGAGCAGGTTTTTACTATTGTGTTTGTATGCTACAGTATCACTCAGTAAATCATGTCTGTTTTATGGAGCGGGTCTCCTAGTCTCTTAACCAAAACCCCTTGGTGCAGAACCCCACCCTTACCAGCAGGGTAACACCATGAAGTCACAAGACCTCATCAGACTTTCCCTGGCACTGGCCAAAACAGCCATTAATAAGTCCAGGGGGATGACAGTCCACAAGGAGGTTCCCTGTGACTGAGGAGGTCTGTTTCTGTTCCTTAGCTGTCTTACACACCTGGGCAGCGTTCCTCTGGACAGCCTCACTGACTCCCTGGAGTCCATTTCTGGTACAGCTGGCATGGTCCAGGAGTGGCCCCATCTTGCTCCCAAGCTTAAACCATTCACGCACATTCCTGTTTCTGTTTATCCCTGTTTTGTCCCAAATAGTCGATTCCCAGTCCTGGGCCCTTAACTCCCGGAGGGCTCTGCCTACCGTACTAGGATTTCAAATGGCCCAGACAATCCCCTTGTCAAGGTTCCTTTCCCTCCCCATTGGTTCCTTTGGTCAGGTACCAACCAGGTTACTAGAGCTTCTTAACCCCTTACAGGTAAGGAGGAATTTAGGCTACCCCTATGGTTATGACACCCGTGAAGAGAAGTTTCTGGATGTAGCGGTTCCCTTATTGACTCTGCCCAACTTGATACAAAAAGCCTCTGAAAATGTGAAGCCATGGAGCAGACTGATGTGTGATAAGGCCTGGAAATGTGGCTACTAACAGTCTTCACAGCAGGTACATTTGAAGACTTCAGGGATTTGTGTCTGAGAGAGCAATCCACACAAAGCGTTCCGCAATCAAACAACACGGGCACAAACCATGACACCAAGGGCTGCTAAACGGGACCATGCCCACCAGGATGGGGTCAGCGTTCCCTGTAAGCTGCGTGCCTGCACAAGAGTCCATCGAGGGCCACACCCTTGATTATCACAACCACACACATCCTCAGTGGTGGCGACTTGTGTTTACCTTGGTAGATTCAGTCAGAGAAAGGGAGAGGGTGAAGGGAAAACCCTCTAACACCAGGTGTCTGCTGTTTGTACTTGGGTGGCTCAGGTAAGCCCTCAGGTAGTTCAGTTTGGGTGTGTGGCGCCATCTGCTGTCATGCTGGCTGATAACAGGGCCTGGAGAGGCTGAATCGCCAGCAAAGCAGTGTGGTTAGAAGGGTGCAACAGAGTGAACCCCAGGGATAAGAACTCATCACACTCATACCCTCCGGAGCCCAAATTAGGCCCCCAGGCACCGGTGACACAAGCATGGGAAAGGGACTGTATCCAGGCCAAAAGATCCAGATATAGGAGTTGTTTGATTCCTTTACCCCTGTGTTCTCACCCCAGCAGGGCATAACAATGTAAAACACCGCAGTGAGTGGAGAAGTCCCATTGTACTAGTTCTCACACAGGATAGCACAAGCCCTTTTCTGAAAGATGTGTGAAAGATCAACAGAATATTGAAATGTGATGATTGCCTGATGCAGAGAGGAGATGGAATATTAGAACATTTTGAGCTTCCAGCTCTATAGCCATTTTAGACCTCACAAAGGGATACTGGCAAATATCTTTAATACCAGAATCCTGGAAGAAGAAGAAGAAAGCCTCTTCCATACCCAACAGCTTACATAAATTAAGGATCACTTAATTTGGCTTTCACAGAGTGGCATTGACTTTGCAGAGGCTAATGCACTGTATATTACATCTGCATCAGCAGAACATAGCAGTCCACTGATACGATCAATTGAAAATAGTTTTTGGTTGTGTATCTTGTGCCAGTATACCCACATGGAGTGCAGACGGCAGTACTTTACACAGAGAAAAAAAAAACACATTGTCAATTGCTAGGCCGAACCACAGTGTGCAAGACTGAGTTTGGCCTGACAATCTCCCTGGTATCAGCAAATAATTTCTTCACTCCCGCGGGAGGCTCTTAAGCTGTAGTTCTCCAGGGTCTGTTTTCCGCTCATCCCACTGCTCACAGAGCCAAGGGAATGGTCCGGGAGTTCTGGACAATCTGAGAGACTGCAGGGAGTGTACAGGGGATTCATAAATGCCACTTCCCAGCCTGGTGAGTGTCAGACATGTGAGATCCATACCTTGATTCTTAGGGCTCTGCCTTTCTGTCACCGTAAAGAGATTTCTTCTCTCTGCTGAGGTGGATTTCGGTGAGTTGCCTGTTTGTGCTCTGAAGTTAGTGGCAAGGGCTCAAGAAGGATTCCAGGGTAAAAGTCAAGCACTTGAACTGTTTAGTATTGTCAGAAATACCAAGGCATTTTCCTGGTAAAATTGAAACTACAAATGTACTGGAAATAGTTTAGTCAAATATCTGTTTTTAAGATCAATTCCTTGTCTCTTACTGTGTCCTTCTAACTGTCTCAATAGCTCCCTTTTTTAGGCAGTGTGGTTTTTCTGCTGGGTCCCTCAATTTTTCCAATTCAGCAAATTCACTGCCGTATTAGGATGTGCAGCCAAAGTCTCTGCAGTGGGTATCTGTGTTACCAAAGGGTTCACAACAAGAATGGGTTGTACTCTGGCCAGATTCTACTTGCACATTCCGATTTGCGTCACTCCGAATTGAAACTGGCCTCCTTGAGAGCAAAATCAGGACCCACGTGTTTTGGAACCCACATCTTTCATACCCTCCGAACACCACATAAACTGATGGTTTACTTCAGATTCTTTCAGCACACTAACAGAAACATGCTCTCTGTAGCAGGACCTGAACCCGTGATTATTGCAGCTTGTAGCTGAAAGTTAAAAACTTAGGGTGAATCTGGTCCCATTGAGATCAATGGCAAAGCTCTGAAAACAGCAAGGAGCTCACCCTAACTCCACATGTAGGGTCAGAAATAAATAGCCTGATTTACACTGGCCATGAGCCTCCAGTGCCTTCAACTGGAGTTGTCCTGTGACCTCTCAGGATGGGTGAGCTTGTTTGAATCAAAATGAACTGACAGGGGAGTTGGTGAAATCTCAATCTCATGGGCTTAGTGATTCAGAACTGTTAGGATAATATTTTTTTTCAAGGTGGGAGAGGTGTCTGTTCCCTCTGTCCCCCGGCATGTTGGGTTCTGGAGTAGTTGAGAAGCACTAAAAGGCAATAAAAATGAAAGCATATTTCTGGCATAGAGGAAACCACGCGGGGTTGGAAATCTGAGCGGGGGAGGTCCAGGAATACACAGTGTGTGTATGGGGGGGGGCAGGGGGCATCTTGGATCCAGATCACAGAGGCACAGAGTGCTGAAACTGAACAAAATGTGGAGTGGACATCCTGCCTAATGCTCAGATCAAAGAGGCATAACGAGGCCTCCTGGGGGGTGAGGGAGGTGTCTCAGACTGGAATGGAATGTCTCAGACTGTAGCAGATTGTCTCTGACACCATCCGCCATCCCTCCTCTCATGAGCAGCCCTACTACAGACTCCTGGCAACATCAGCCATTGCCAACATGGAAAAGCAGCCTCAGGAAGGGGTGTCTGGGTTTCTAACCGGCTGCAATACGTTAAAGCTTTGTGTCATTTTGTGGAAGAGTTACTGATGCTGGCGACTTTTAATCTCCACATCCTCTCTCCCTCCCGCCGGGTCTTTCCCTCTCTCCTTCCAGCACAGGCTGAGCTGCTGCTCGGGTTCCCTTCGCTCCCAGAAAGGCAGTTCAGGCTGATCTCCCCTTTTCCCCGGTGCAGGCAGACACAGAGTTTAACCTGGTCTGAGGAGGGATTTCTGTGAGCTGTTGCTGTGGGGTCTGGCACCTGAGTGAGGGGTATCGCTGTGTGGCAGGGATGGAAGTTGTGCAGGGTGGGGACCTGCTCTGGCAAGCCACAGAACTGCAGCCTGGGTGTCACAACCTTTATGCAGTTTTCAATCCAACTGTTGTTCTGTAACTTCAGGCATTTCGCCAGTGGAAAGAACCATTGATCTTTGTGTGGCACGGCACCCCATATTCTTCATAGTGATATTATGATGTGATCTTGGGGTCTGTGGGTGTTCCACTTTTAGTCTAGGTAGCTGGTTGGGGAAGGCCTAATTAGGGAAATGAGACATAAGGGAAAACAATAGGATTTAGGAAAACCTTGTCTCCCACCTGTTGAGCCTTTCTGAGTATTTCTCCAGGCAGCCTATAAGTAAGGATAAGATTTAGTCATGGGCATTTTTTGAATAGAGTCATGGACAGGTCACAGGCAATAAACGAATATTCACAGCCCTGTGACCAGTCCATGCATTGTACAACATACCCCTGACTAAGTTTTTGGTGTCTGGAGGAGTCTGGGGCACAGCTGCTGCTCTGAAGGGAGGCTCTGGGGCACCCACTGGTGCTGGGTGCGGTCCAGGGTAACCGCTTGTTCTGGGTGGGGCCTCGGAGGTGTCCTCTGGTGTTGAGAGGGGGCTTCCAGGGTGCCCACTGGTGCTCGGGGGGGATGGCGAAGGACCACAGCAGCCAATGCTAGCGGGGGTCATCCCAGAAGTGCCACAATGCTGCTGGTTGGGGGGCAACACTGCCAATCCGGGACCACTGCACTGTTGCAAGCCAGGGTTGTCTGTGACTGCCGTGCTGCAACCTGGTAGTGGGTAGCTCAGTGGGTAGTGGGCCGGGACTATCACTTCTGCTGGCAGCCAGCGGCCCAGGACCGCCACTGTTGCAGGTCTGGGGGTGGTGCCGTTGGCACAAGGTCCACCCATGCTTCTCGTGTGGACCTTGGTCAGTCGCCCCTGCAGAAGTCACGGAGGTACGTAAAATCATGGAATCTGTGACTACTGTGACCTCCGGGACAAACTAGTAGCCTTACCTAAAAGTCATGGATGCTATGACTCTACAATGGCATGTGAACAGGCCACATAATTCTGGACACAATCTTGGGGAATCTGTACTTTTCCCACAAACTGGTCTGGGAATCAAGTTTTGAAACAAAGGGTTCTCACCATACTCTAAAGCTATATAAGGCAGGGAGTGACATCTTCAGTGGTTCTTCATTCCCCACAGAAGAAGACTCCTGGGAACAACTGAGGAAAAAAGAGTGAACTGGAAGAAGTGCTGGACCCAGACTAAAAAGATTTCTAGCCTGTGTATGAAAACCTGAGAAACCCAAGCTGGAAAGCAGATACAGCTTGTGCCTTGAGTTTGTTCCAGACTGCTTGTTTCATCAATCAGGGTAAGAAACTGCTAAATCATAGTCAATCTAAACAGTATGCTAAGCTTAGAATCATAGAATCATAGCATATCCCGGTTGGAAGGGACCTCAGGAGGTCATCTAGTCCAACCCCATGTTTAAAGCAGGACCAATCCCCAACTAAATCATCCTAGCCTGGGGGTTTTCAAGCCTGACCTTAACAACCTCTAAGGAAGGAGATTTCACCACCTCCCTGGATATCCCATTCCAGTGCTTCACCAACCTCCTAGTAAAAAAGTTTTTCCTAATATCTAACGTAAATCTCCCCCACTGCAATTTGAGACCATTACTCCTCATTCTGTCATCTGGTGCCACTGAGAACAGTCTAGATCCATTCTCTTTGGAACCCCCTTTCAGGTAGCTGTCATCCCTGGCCCCCAATGACTCTGAGCTGCCTCACACTCCTCACAACTCTTCTTCTGCAGAGGGTGAATTGCCTCACATCACACCTGCTCCCTTGGCTGGGGGGTCATCAGTGACTGTGTCTCAACGGTGAGAAATTTCACACAGGACTTCTCTTGTTACGCCCATACACACTGTGTGATACTTCAACTACTGCTACACAGGAACAACTCATAAGCTGAGAAGTATGCACACTGCATAATGAGAGCAGGGAACTCTGGGACATACCTGAAACAGTGGACCACTGGGACACGGATGTTAAACTCAGGATGTTCTGGGACCATTAGTTAACCAGCTCTGTTAGTCAATGGTGACAGTTGTACATTCATTCCCCAGTGCAGAGATTTTATGGGTCAAGTCATTATTTTTTTCATCTAAAACGTCCATCCATGCAGTGCCTGATGGGACCCATCAGACTTGTGAACTACACACTTAGTGTAACTCTTCCAAGGTGTCACAGTCAAATGAGAATTTCTCCACATATGGCTAAATTCAACACCTTCATGAATAGAAAAAATGCCTTCAGTAAGCTCAGGCACGAACTTGCAGAGAAAATGCCTATATCTGACTCCTGACAGGACTGGTAGATTCCAAGGCCAGAAGGATCATCTAGTCTGTATAACACAGGGCTGTATAACACAGGCCTCAGAATTTCCCCAAAATAATTCCTAGAGCAGATCTTTTAGACAAACTTCCAACCTCGATTTAAAAATTCTCAGTGACAAAAATCTGCCAAAACCCTTGGTAAATTGTTCCAATGCATAATTATTCTTACCATTTAAAAATGTATGACTTGTTTCCAGACAGAATTTCTATAACTTCAACTTCCAGCTGTTGGATCCTGTTACACCTCTGTATGCTAGCCTAAAAAACCTATTATTAAATATTGGTTCCTTGTGTAGGTACTTACAGACCATTATCAAGTCACCCCTTAACCATCTTTGTTAAATTGCACAGATTGCGATCTTTGCGTCTATCACTGTAGGGCAGTTTTTCTGCTCTTTTATTAAATCTTGTGATTCTTCTCTGAAGCTCTTCAGTGTATCAACATCCATCTTTAACCATGGGCACCATAACTGGAGACAGGATTCCAGCATCCTCTCTCCGATAGTGACAGCCCCAGGTGCTGCAGTACAAGGTGTAAGACACCCAGCAGTGGGTTGATTCAGGGGGAGGACCTGACCATCATGAGGGTGTCACCCTATTGCCTAACAGCTAGAGATTGGCTTGTGCCCTTCAACACATGGGCATACAGACTTTCCAAAATATATATTATGCTGTAACTATTGTACTTGGATAGTGTCACTATCCAAGTAAATGTTCAAACCCTTCCTGATTCCTGCTTAGCTCATGGCTTCAAATACTTCTTGTGACAATGAGTTCCTCAGTTTAATTAGGCATCAAGTGAAGAAAGCATTCTTTTTTTATCTGTTTTGAATTTGCCATGTTTCAGTTTTATTGAACGTCATCTTGACCTTACTTTAGAGAGTAGATTGAGCATGTATACTCCCTCTCTCCTACCAGTCAGTAATTTACAGACTTTTCTCATATCCCCTCTTATTTATCTCCTTAGTAAAGTAATGATCACAGTCATTTCAGCCTCTCTCTTTCCCTGAACCCCTCTAGTTCTGCAATATCCTGTGTGAGAAGGGTGACCAGTACTACACAGAGGAGTCCAGAGGAAAGTGAAACATTGTCTGACTGATCTCAATACATTGTATTTTCTGTATGATTCCCCATCCCACTCCTTCTGGGTTCCAATGTTTTGCTTAGTTTCTGTCCCTGCTTGCACTGTGAGCAGAGTTTCACCGAGCTGTGTACCATGATGCCCAGATCCCTGCCCTGAGTTCATACAGTTAAATTACAACCTTGTAAGGTATTTGAGGAGTTCCAGCCATACCCTCCAATAGGCATAAATGTTGCAGTTCTTGACATTGAATCTCATGTGCCTTTCACCTGGCTTGGTTAGCTACCACTGAGAACTTCTCTGGGCTTGACTATGACCTAAATCATCTGGTGCCATCTGCAAATGTTGCCACCTCACTGCTCACCCCCTTTCTAGATTGTTAATAGCTATAATATATTTACCATACTATTTGCTATAAAGTGTGTAACCCGCCTCACTGTGCTTCTCTCCCTTCACGGGAAGCTTGAGCATTTCTGAGACTGATCAACGCATCAACCACCTCATGGCAGATTTCAACCTCACCCTGCCTGACCCTTCAACATTCATCCTAATGGGCATCCCTGGCCTAGAAGTTGCTCACATTTGGATTTCCATTCCTTTCTCTATGCTCTACGTAATCAGCCTGTTGGGAAATTCCATGGTTCTGTTTGTTGTAGGCAAAGAGCAGACCCTGCACAAACCGATGTACCTACTACTTTGCATGCTGGCACTCACAGATATTGCTGTGTCTACCTCCGTCATGCCGATGGCACTGTGTATATTTTGGTTCAATTTGAAAGGCATTACTGTGGGTGGCTGCTTCACCCAGATGTTCTTCCTTCACTCAGTTTCTATGATGCAGTCAGCTGTCCTTGTGACAATGGCCTTTGATCGCTATGTCGCCATATGTAACCCTCTGAGATATGCCACTATCCTCACCAATGCAAGAATAGCTAAGCTAGGGATTGTGGGTTTGATAAGAGCTGTTCTCTTAACTCTGCCTCTGCCCCTGCTTCTCAGTAGGCAGCCATTCTGTGCTAACCACATTATCCCCCACACGTACTGTGAGCACATAGCTGTGGTGAAGATGTCGTGTGGGGACACCACTGTGAACAGGACGTACAGCTTGGTGATGGCATTTGTACTCACTGGATTAGATCTGACATTGGTTGCCCTGTCCTACAGTCTGATCATCAGGGCCATCCTCAGAATCTCCTCCAAGAAAGCCTACGAGAAAGCCCTGAACACCTGCACAGCCCACTTCTGTGTGATGATGACATCTTTTACTCTCTTCTTTTTCTCTGCTCTGACACACCGGTTTGGTCAGCACATCACTCTCCATGTTCACATCATCTTGGCCAACCTCTATGTCCTCCTGCCCCCCATACTCAACCCGATCATTTATGGGGTGAAAACCAAAGATCTTCGTGACAAATTGGTCAAATACACCTGCAGAAGGTGATCTCTTGGGGCCACTGACTTTTATCCTCTGTGACAAGAGTGGGAAAGGATTTTGCCTCATTAATCAAGGGTGCTCTGTCCAAGTTTGGCTGAACTCAACATTGTACAAGTTCAGAGTCTGAAAAGTTCCTCACACCTAATATCTTATCATCGCATCACCAAGCACTGCTCTCTCCGTTGCGTAGTTCCCTCTTTCTGACCGTCACCTGATCTCTTTCAGCATCACCCATCAGTCCCCACCCCCATGTCACTCAGCTTTTCCATGACTTCCAGACTACCAGAATGTTGGAGACCCCAGGGCATGGCCACTAGTTAAGTTGAGGGGATGGAAGGCCATTAGGGTCGAGGAGGTCTCCCTGCTGAAGGCCTAAGATCTTCTCCTCAACCCCCCTTAATAGAATTCAGGCCTGGCTGGTTTGAGTAAGCTCTTTTGCTCTAAAAACAATGTTGCAGCCACAGATAATGCCTTATAGTGTAAGGTTTGCTGACGCCAAGTTAAAGATAATAGGAGAGACAGTTACAAGGCCAGACAGAATGTGCTGCTTGTTTAAGTTGCTAGGAATGCTTGTTAGAGGTTGCAGGAAATAAATATTCTTGTAACCCATATAAGGAAGGCAGAGTATTTGTGCAAAGTTTTAATTGGCTGATGTGTAGTGCAGTAGCATTAAGGAATATAAAAGTGTGTGTAATGACCTGCTCTGGTGTGCAGGATTTGAGATTCTATTCTCCCTGTACCTTGTTTGCAGCTGCAAATAAACTTTTCTGCTTCTCCACCCCGTTGTGATTATTGAGTGAAACACACCGGGTAAAAAACCCCTGCTGTTGTTTTGCCTCTGGGCACTGGGTGCCGGCAACAAGAAGATACTGTAACTTTTTGAAGCAAGGGGCTTTGCATTAGCCCTTTGTGAACAGGGTTCTTGATCAGTTTGACTCACTAAAGCTATGCTGTCAGATAGCCAAAAACAAAGAAAGAAACTACAATGCTAAACTTTTTTTCTTTTTTCTTTTTCATATGTGCAGCGATCAAGTGAGTAAAATTTATCTGATTTTGCTATGTCCAGTAATTCAGGAAGCCTGGAGAATAAACCAAATGTTTCAGTGGGAAAATGATAATACAGGAAAGTTGCTGCAGTAACTGAGAACATTCTCCTAGAGCTTGTTGGCGAGAGTTGTGAAACCATTTATTTCTGAGAATGGGACCGCTTTATTAAACGATGACCAGACCCGTTGAGTCAAATTACTCACCACATTGCACAGTCGCTTTCAAGCTGGAACTTTCAAAACAGACACTAACTGTTCACATTGTCGAAGATGTCAAAATAAGTGTCGAGATTTCATGTTGGAGTTTTTGAAACAGATGAAACACAGATTGCCACCAAATGTGGAAGTGATTGAATCCCTTGCAGTACTAAATCCTTCTACTGCACTCAGCTTGGCACAACCTAGATTGGCTGACATCTCATTTTTGCGATGGGTTTGTGGAGACCTTGGACAGTTGAAGCAGCAATGGAGATTTTTGCCTATGATTCGCTCAGGAAAACCAAGTTGAGCAGTTTGGGGTTGAAGTTCTCAAACTCATGGATTCGGCTGAGGACAAAGACTTTAGTGAACTTGCCTTGTTTGCTCTTTCATTGTTGTTGCTACCTATTAGCAACACTGCAGTTGAATGAAATTGCACAAGAAGATACTATTGGAACTTTTAGAAAATATTCTTATTAAGAACGGGTCGTTACATGTTCCCCATGCTAATTTTTCCCCCTACTGTTACTCACACCTTCTTGTCATCTGGTAGAAATGGGCCATCTTCATTATCATTACAAAAGTTTTTTTTTTCCTGCTGATAATAGCCAACCTTAATTGATTTGTCTCATTAGAGTTGGTATGGCAAACCCCATGTTTTCAAGTTCTCTGTATATATATATAGACACAGTGGCTAAAACCCACTTCATCAGATGCATGGAGTGGAAAATACAGTAGGAAGATAGATAGATAGATAGATATCTATATCTATATCTATATATATCTATATATCTATATCTATATCTATATATCTTTGTATTTTCCACTCCATTCATCTGATGAAATATGTTTTAGCCCACAAAAGCTTATGGCCAAATAAATGTACAAAGAACAGGAGTACTTGTGGCACCTTAGAGACTAACAAATTTATTTGAGCATAAGCTTTCATGAGCTACAGCTCACTTCATCGGATGCATTCAGTGGAAAATGCAGTGGGGAGATTTATGTACACAGAGAACATGAAAGAATGGGTGTTACCATACACACGGTAAGGAGAGTGATCAGGTAAGGAGAGCTATTACCAGCAGGAGAGCTGGGGGTGGGGGGAAACGTTTTGTAGTGATAATCAAGGTGGGTCATTTCCAGCAGTTGACAAGAACGTCTGAGGAACAGCGGGGGGGGGGGGGGGGGCGGGAGGGAGGAAAGTTGGGTGGGGGGGAGGGGGAATAAACATGGGGAAATAGTTTTACTTTGTGGAATGACCCATCCGCTCCCAGTCTTTATTCAAGCCTAAGTTAATTGTATCCAGTTTGCAAATTAATTCCAATTCAGCAGTCTCTCATTGGAGTCTGTTTTTGAAGTTTTTTTGTTGAAGGATTGCCACTTTTAGGTCTGTAATCAAGTGACCAAAGAGATTGAAGTGTTCTCCAACTGGTTTATGAATGTTATAATTCTTGACATCTGATTTGTGTCCATTTATTCTTTTACGTAGATACTGTCCAGTTTGGCCAATATACATGGCAGATGGGCATTGCTGGCACATGATGGCATATATCAGATTGGTGGATGTGCAGGTTAATGAGCCTCAGATAGTGTGTTTGATGTGATTAGGCCCTATGATGGTGTCCCGTGCATAGATATATGGACACAGTTGGCAATGGGCTTTGTTGCAAGGATAGGTTCCTGGGTTAGTGGTTCTGTTATGTAGTGTGTGGTTGCTGGTGAGTATTTGCTTCAGGTTGGGGGGCTGTCTGTAGGCAAGGACTGGCATGTCTCCCAATATTTGTGAGAGTGATGGGTCGTCCTTCAGGATAGGTTGTAGATCCTTGATGATGCATTGGAGAGGTTTTAGTTGGGGGCTGAAGGTGATGGCTAGTGGCATTCTGTTATTTTCTTTGTTGGGCCTGTTGTGTAGTAGGTAACTTCTGGGTACTCTTCTGGCTCTGTCTGTCTGTTTCTTCACTTCAGTAGGTGGGTATTGTAGTTGTAAGAACACTTGATAGAGATCTTGTAGGAGTTTATCTCTGTCTGAGGGATTGGAGAAAATCCGGTTGTATTGTAGAGCTTGGCTGTAGAGAATGGATCATGAGGTGTGGTCTGGATGAAAGCTAGAGGCATGTAGGTAAGTATAGCGGTCAGTAGGTTTCTGGTATAGGGTGGTGTTTATGTGACCATTGCTTATTAGCACAATAGTGTCCAGGAAGTCGATCTCTTGTGTGGACTGATCCATGCTGAGGATGATGGTGGAATGGAAATTGTTGAAATTATGGTGGAATTCCTCAAGGACTTCTTTTCCATGGGTCCAGATGATGAAGATGTCATCAATGTAGTGCAAGTAGAGTAGGGGCATTAGCGGATGAGAGCTGAGTCAGCCATAAAAATGTCGGCATATTGTGGGGCCATGCGGGTACCCATAGCAGTGCCGCTGATTTGAAGGTATACATTATCCCCAAATGTGAAATAGTTATGGGTGAGGACAAAGTCACAAAGTTCAGCCACCAGGTTTGCCGTGACATTATCGGGGATACTGTTCCTGACGGCTTGTAATCCATCTTTCTTGATGTACAGGCCAATGTGTTAATTAAAAAAAAAACCCTTTGTTTCAAGAAAGAGATGGGTTTTGTTAAGGAAAAGTTAGCACATGTGACTCCATTTTGGTTTGAGGCCCACCATTGCCTAAAAGCAAGCACATCATGCACCAGGAGCCGTGTTCCTTAGATACTGCATTCCTGTGAAAATCCTCCCCCTTGTCTCCAGCCTGCCTTGACTCCCAGTATCTGGTTTTCTGTCAGTCCCTAACTCCCTATCTCCTGGCCTTTGATGTGAGGCCTCCCATCCTAATAATAAAAGTTACTGATGCATGGCTTTAGGACCATGCTGTGTAATTAACATACTGGTTTAGCACAAAAAATGCACCAAGCAAAAATAGATGGTAGATAAGAAAAGGGTTTGTTTATTGGCTAAGGTTTCCGATGCACAAGGGCAACATGCTTTGCTAAAAAGTATACAACCTTTGTATAATCTGTATTTGGGGTCCCCTCCTGGCTAGCACGCTCGAGCGTAATAAACTTAGTGTTCTTTTGGGAACTCTGCAGTTTTGGACTTTGTTTATATGCCTCAGCCTAGATTTAAACTGTGCGTGTCCTACCAGGTGTAATTCGCAGCAGTTGTGTGCGTGTCCTCTCAGGTATAATTCATAACAGTTTACTTTTAGGTTAATTTTTAAGTCACTTTGGTCTATTAATGCAGTAGAAATCTGGGAAAGCTGAGCTGGAGGCAGGGCAGCAGCAGCTAGAAACACTGAGCCAGAGGAGTCAGAACTGGGATGGAGGCAGAGCAGTGGTGCTGAGGCAGAGCTGGGGGGCTGCAGCTGGAGCAGACCAGAACCGGAAGCTGGGTCAACACAGACCAGCTGTTCCTATGGGGAGCCAGGGCTGAGCTACAGGGAGGAGCTGCGGGGCCAGAGGCAGGATAGTGGATGCCGGCCATGTCAAAAGTAACCCAGCAGCCGAGCGGAATGAACAGCTGGGGATAGCAAGGTGGGGCTTTGGGCAGAGGGCCCAGCACAAGGAGACGTCACCAGACAAGTGGGCCTCGAAGGATGGATTCAGAAGCGGGTATGTGAATCTGATGGAAGGACAGATGTTAGGGAGAAGGGTCCTGCCACCTACAGCCCGAGGGCGTGTGACCATTGCCAGAGCAAGTGTTGGACCCACAGGATCAACACAGCATAGCCAGAACCTGGGCAGGAGACCAGGGACGTGTGAGGAACAAACTGGAAACATTTTTCACATCCCAGAGACAGCTCTTTGTGGTGTTTCCCATGCTCATAGAGTGAGGTTCCATGTTTCCTTGAACATTTCTCATTTTTTCATTATTTTTTTTTCAATTGCTGTTTAATAAATTATATTTGGGTTGAACTTAGTGTAGTTATCAGTGGGTCAGGGAATCGTCCAGTGTGAAGAGAGTGCCCTGGGGTGGGGACAGCCTAGCCCTTGTCCTAAGTGACTATGAGACTGGGTCTTCAGTCTGCCAGGAATCCTGGGCCCAGCTGTGTCACCATTTTCACACAGGAAAGTGGAAGGGGAATCCTTGAGATGAGGTAGGCTTTTGATAAAGAGAGTGGGAGTGGTCACTCAGACCCTTTCACTAGGCAATTCCCCTGGGGTAATGCAGAAGCCAGGAATGTTCCCCACACTAAAGTAGGGAACTGGGACAAACTGAGGGTTGGATATTAGTAGCGGTGCTGGAATTATTTTTAGGGTTGGGGTGCTGAGCTGCACCACCCTTACGCTTGTCCACGCAATGCCCCTCATTGCCCCAGGCTGCAGTCAGAGCTTGGGGCAGTTGTGAAGACCTGGGCCATGGTGGGACCCCGGGCGGCAGAACCCTCAGGTTCAGCAGATGGCATGCCCCCGGTGGGTGGTGGGCCTCTGGGGCTCGGCAGAGCCTGTGAGGGCGGTGGGATGCCGGGAGCAGCAGAACCTGCTGGGTCCATCAGCTGGACTGGCACTGGCAGAGCCGACGGGGACCTGGGGCCAGCCCTGGGCATGGGAACACCAGGTACAAAACCTGGGGGTGCTGCAGTATCCCCTGGACCCCTACTTTCCGTGCCTATGGATATTAGTCACGGGTGAAGAGATGTGTAACTTGTGAAGTCTTCATATAAATGATAAACCTTGAAATGTATAACTTTGGGAAGTGACCAAAGCACACAGGTAAGTAAAAAACATGGAGACCTGACAGAAGGGTCAGAATTTGGGGAGAACATGACTGTTATAGTAGGGATAAAGGAGAGGCAGCACAGAACTGGAGGTGCGGGGGATCAAATCAGTATCTTAGATGTCTGTATACTTATGTGAGAAGTATGGGGAATTAGAAGGAAGAACTTGAAATACTAGTAAATAAATCAAAACTATGACAGAGCTGGCATCACAGAGACCTGGTGGGATAATACGTATGACTGGAATATTGGTATAAAAAGGTACAGCTTGCTCAGGAAGGACAGACAGGGGAAAAGGTGTTGCTTATATATTAAAAATGTACACACTTGGACTGAGATTGAGTTGGAAATAGGAGACAGACTTGCTGAAAGTCTCTGGGTAAGAATAAAAGGAGTAAAAAACAAGGGTGATGTGATGCTAGGGGTCTACTACAGACCATCTAACCAGGAAGAAGAGGTGGGTGAGGCTTTTTTTAAACAACTAACAAAATCATCCAAATCACAGGGCTTGGTGGTGATGGGGGACTTCAACTCCCCAGACCTCCATTGGGAAAATAACACAGCAGGGCAAAGGTTATCCAACAAGTTCTTGGAATGTACTGGAGACATTTTTTTTATTCCAGAAGATAGAGAAAACTACTGGGAAAGAGGCTATTCTAGATTTGATTTTGACAAATAGGGAAGAACTGGTTGAGAATTTGAAAGTGGAAGGCAGGTTGGGTGAAAGTGATCATGAAATGGCAGAGTTCATGACTCTAAGGAATGGTAGGAGGGAGAACAGCAAAATAAAGACAATGGATTTCAAGAAGGCAGACTTCAGCAAATTCTGGGAGTTGGTAGGCAACTCCCAAGATCCCATGGGAAGCAAGGGTAAGGGGAAAAACAATTGAAGACAGTGGGCAATTTTCCAGAGACATTATTATGGGCACAAGAGCAAACTATCCCACTGCATAGGAATGATAGGAAGTATGGCAAGAGACCACCCTGGCTTAACCAGGAGATCTTCAGTGATCTAAAAATCAAAAAAGAGTCCTACAAAAAGTGGAAACTAGGTCAAATAACAAAGGATGAATATAAACAAATAACACAAATATATAGGGACACGATTAGAAAGGCCAGGGCACAAAACAAGATCAAACAAGCCAGAGACGTAAAGGGTAACAATAAACCATTCTACAAATACGTTAGAAGCAAGAGGAAGACCAAGGACATGGTAGGCCCGTTACTCAATGAGGAGGGAAAACAATAACAGAAAATGTGGAAATGGCAGCGATGCTTACGACTTCTTTGTTTCGGTTTTCACCAAGAAGGTTGGTGGTGATTGGATGTCTAACATAGTGAATTCCAGTGGAAAATGAGGTGGGATCAGAGGCTAAAATAGGGAAAGAACAAGTTTAAAATTACTTAGACAAATTAGTTGTCTTCAAGTCACCATGGCCTAATGAAATGCATCCTAGAATATTCACACAACTGATTGAGGAGATATCTGAGCCCTTAGCAATGATCTTTGAAAAGTCATGGAAGACAGGAGAGATTCACAAAGACTGGAAAGAGGCAAATATAGTGCCAACCTATACAAAGGGAAATAAGGGCAACCAGGGGAATTACAGACCAGTCAGCTTAATTTCTGTATCCCGAAAGATAATGGAGCAAATAATTAAGGAATCCATTTGCAAACATCTGGAAGATAATAAGCTGATAAGTAATAGTCAGCATGGATTTGTCAAGAACAAATCATGTCAAACCAACTGGATAGCTTCCTTTGACAAGGTAACAAGCCTTGTGGATCGGGGGAAGTGATAGACATGGTATATTTTGACTTAAGTAAAGCTTTTGACACTGTCTGGCATTACCTTCTCATAAACAAACAAGGGAAATAAAACCTAGATGGTGCTACTATAAGGTGGGTGCATAACTGATTGGAAAACCATTTCCAGAGAGTAATTATCAGTGGTTCACAGTGATGCTGGAAGGGCCCCGCAGGGATCAGTTCTGGGTCCGGTTCTGTTCAATATCTTCATCAGTGATTTAGATAATGGCATAGAGAGTACACTTATAAAGTTTGTGGATGATACCAACCTGAGAGGGATTGCAAATGCTTTGCAGGATAGGATTAACATTCAAAATGATCTGGACAAACTGCAGAAATGGTCTGAAGTCAATAGGATGAAATTCAATAAGGACAAATCCAAAGTACTCCACTTAGGAAGGAACAATCAGTTGCACACATAAAAATGGGAAATGACTGCCTAAGAAGGAGTTCTGCGGAAAGGGATCTGGGGGTCATAATGGATCACAAGATAAATATGAGTCAACAGTGTAACACTCCTGCAAAAAAAAGTGAATATCCTTCTGGGATGCATTAGCAAGAGTGTTGTAAGCAAGACACGAAAAATAATTCTTCCACTCTACTCTGCATTGATTAGGCCTCAGCTGGAGTATTATGCCCAGTTCTGGGTGCCAAATTTCAGGAAAGATGTGGACAAAGGCCTAGAAAACATGACCTATGAAGAAAGACTGAAAAAACTGGGTTTGTTTAGTCTGGAAAAGAGAAGACGGAGAGGGGGCATGATAACAGTTTTCAAGTACCTCAGAGGTTGTTACAAGGAGGAAGGAGAAAAATTATTCTCCTTAGCCTCTGATGATAGGACAAGAAGAAATGGTCTTAAATTGCAGCAAGGGAGGTTTAGGTTGGGCATTAGGAAAAACTTGCTAACTGTCAGGGTGGTCAACCATTGGAATAAATTGCCTAAGGAGATTGTGGAATCTCCATGATTGGAGATTTTTAAGAGCAGGTTAGACAAACACCTGTCAGGGATGTTCTAGATAGTGCTGGTCCTGTCATGAGTGCAGGGGACTGAACTTGATGGCTTCTAGAGGTCACTTCTAGTCCTATGATTCTATGATTCTAAGGAACTTAAATGTGAAATTGCAGAAGTACTAACTGTCATCTGTAACCTATCATTTAAATCAGCTTCTGTACAAAAGGACTGGAGGCTAGCTCATGTCACATCAATTTTTAAAAAGGGCTCCAGAGGTGATCCCAGAAATTACAGGCCAGTAAGCCTGACTTCAGTCATGGGCAAACTTGTTGAAACTAAAGTAAAGAACAAAATTATCAGACACATAGATGAACATAATTTGTTGGGGAAGAGTCAACATGTTTTTTGTAAAGGGAAATCATGCCTCACCGATCTACTAGAATTCTTCAATGGGATCAACAAGCATGTGAACAAGGGGATCCAGTGGATTTCGCATACTTAGATTTTCAGAAAGACTTTGACAAGGTCCCTCACCAAAGGCTCTTAAGCAAAGTAGGCTATCATGGAATAAGACGGAAGGTTCTCTCATGGATTGGTAACTGGTTTAAAGGTAGGAAACAAAGGGTAGGAATAAATGGTCAGTTTTCAGAATGGAAAGAGGTAAATTGTGGTGTCCAGCAGGGATCTGTACTGGGCCCAGTCCTATTTAACATATTCATAAATGATCTGGAAAAAGGAGAAAACAGTGAGGTGGCAAAATTTGCAGAAGACACAAAACTATTCAAGGTAGGTAAGCCCCAGGCAGCCTGCGAACAGCTACAAAAGGATCTCTCAAAACTGGGTGACTGGCCAGCTAAATGCAAAGCAATGCACATTGGAAAACATAATTCCAACTA
Source organism: Natator depressus (assembly GCF_965152275.1). Lineage (NCBI taxonomy): Eukaryota > Metazoa > Chordata > Testudines > Cheloniidae > Natator > Natator depressus. The sequence continues at coordinate 6,721,149 of NC_134234.1, forward strand.
TACATATAAAATGATGGGGTCTAAGTTAGCTGTTACCACCCAAGAAAGAGATCTTGGAGTCATTGTGGATAGTTCTCTGAAATCAACCACTCGGTGTGCAGCGGCAGCCCAAAAAGTGAACAAAATGTTGGGAATCATTAAGAAAGGGACAGATAATAAGACAGAAGATGTCATATTGCCTCTGTATAAATCTCTGGTACTCCCACACCTTGAATACTGCGTGCAGATGTGGTCACCCCATCTCAAAAATATATATATTGGAGTTGGAAAAGGTTCAGAAAAGGGCAAGAAGAAATATTAGGGGCATGCAACAGGTGCTTTATCAGGAGACATTAATAAGACTGGGACTTTTCAGCTTGGAAAAGAGATAACTAAGTAGGGATATAATAGAGGTCTATAAAACCATGACTGGTGTGGAGAAAGTAAAGAAGGAAGAACAAGGGGCCATCAAATGAAATTAATAGGTAGCAGGTTTAAAACAAATAAAGGGAAGTATTTTTTCACACAACATACTGTCAACCTGCGGAACTCTTTGCCAGAGGATGTTGTGAAGGCCAAGACTGTAACAGGGTTAAAAAAAGAACTAAATAAATTCGTAGAGGAGAGGTCCATCAGTGGCTATTAGCCAGGGTGGGCAAGGATGTTGTCCCTAGGCTCTGTTTGCCAGAAGCTGGGAATGAGAGACGGGATGGATCACTTGATGATTCCCTGTTCCTTTCATTCCCTCTGGGGCACCTGGCACTGTCCACTGTCGGAAAATAGGATACTGGGCTAGATGGACCTTTGTTCTGACACAGTCTGGTCATTTTTATGCTCTTAAGACTGAGAGGGGACATGGTAACAGCTTTCAAGTACATAAAAGCTTGTTGCAAGGAGGAGGGAGAAAAATTATTCTCCTTAAGCTCTGAGGATAGGGCAAGAAGCAATGGGCTTAAATTGCAGCAAGGGAGGTTTAGGTTGGACATGAGGAAAAACTACCTAACTGTCAGGGTAGTTAAGCACTGGAATAAATTGCCTAGGGAGGTTGTGGATTCTCCTTCACTGGAGATTTTTCAGAGCAGGTTAGAAAAATACCTGTCAGGGATGGTCTAGAATCTAGATAATACATAGTTCTGCCATGAGTGCAGGGAACTGGACCAGATGACCTCTCAAGGTCCCTTCTAGTTTTATAATTCCATAATAGTACACATGGAATTTCAGCTCAACAAAGCACAGCCATCTCCAGGTCTGTCAGTCTGGCACCTTTCACAAGAACTAACTTCTCTTTGAGAAAAAAAAAATCAGACTCAAATCCTGACTGAGAGCAAGTCAGTGCCAGTCCCCTGACTCACATAACTACACCATTCAAACCAGCTCTGAGGTGGACGATTGCTGAATATTCCAAAACATTTTGAGAATTTTGTTACCCTTTAAGCCTGGAAGCTGCACCAGTGAAAAACTGAGTGAGTGCAGAGATACTTCAAATCATTTACCTTTTAAGTATTTTCTATTTGTGCTGGTCGAGCTGAAACATGTAACAGTGCAATCCATGGTGATTCCCAGCTGATTAACTCATCTTCAAGAGCTTTTACCAGGTGCGCTATAAATACTTCCACACTGCGTGTCTGACAGACAGAGGGAATGTTTCTGCGCAGTTTTCAAACTCTGCTTCCTCAGGAGCAGATGATGAACACTCTCCAGCTTCTACTTTAGTGGCTTGGTAAGTTCACTTTGTTCTGTCTGTTACTACTTGGAACCACTTAAATCCTACTTTCTCTATTTAATAAAATAACTTTTTACTTATTAATTAACCCAGAGTATGTATTAATACTTGGGAGGGGGCAAACAGCTGTGTATATCTCTCTATCAGCGTTATAGAGGGTGAACAATTTATGAGTTTACCCTATATAAGATTTATACAGGGTAAAATGGATTTATTTGGGGTTTGGATACCATTGAGAGTTGGGCATCTGAGTGTCAAAGACAGGAACACTTCTGTAAGCTGCTTTCAGTTAAGCCTACAGCTGTTAGGGGACGTGGTTCAGACCTGGTCTGGGTTTGCAGCAGGCTAGCGGGTCTGGCTCAAACCAGGCAGGGCACTGAAGTTCTAAGCTGACAGGACAGGAAAACAGAGGCAGAAGTAGTCTTGGCACATCAGGCAGCAGCTCCCAGGGGATTTCTGTGATCTAACCCATCACAGTCACTACCCCCATTGATGGACCTATCCTCCATGAATTTATCTAGGGTTCTTTTTTTAACCCTCTTAGAGTCTTGGCTTTCACAACATCCTCTGGCAAGGAGTTCCATAGGTTGACTGTGTGTTGTGTGAAAAAATACTTCCTTTTGTTTGTTTTCAACCTGCTGCCTATTAATTTCATTTTGTGACCCTCTAGTTTGAGCGTTACAAGAAGAAATAAATAACACTTCCTTATTTACTTTCTCCATACTAGTCATGAGTTTATAGACCTCTATTATATCCCTGGGTAGCTGTCTCTTTTCCAAGATGAAAAGTCCCAGACATGATAACATTTTTCAAGTACATAAAAGTTCGTTACAAGAAGGAGGGTGGATTTTTTTTCTCTTTAACCTCTGAGGATAGGACAAGAAGCAATGGTCTTAAATTGCAGCAACAGAGGCTTAGTTGGACATTAGGAAAAACTTCCTAACTGTCAGAGTAGTTAAGCATGGAACAAATAGCTAGGGAGGTTGTGGAATCTCTATCACTGGAGATTTTTAAGTACAGGTTAGATCAGGGATAGTATAGGTCACCTGCCGGGAATGGTCTAGTTATTGCTTAGTCCTGCCTTGAGTGCAGGAGGCTGGACTAGATGACCTTCTGAGGTCCCTTCCAGTCCTACATTTCTATGATTCTATAACTGGGAGTTAGCAAGCAACAGTCAAACATGAATGAATGCCATTCAAATATAAGACAGGCAGGCAAGCAATTGCATATTGACAAAATGTACAAATGCTTATATACAAGAGCTAAAAGTCTAAATGTTAATACTAGAGTGCCTGGTATTAAATGAGGACATTGATATAATAGGTATCACAGAAACTTGGCAGAACAATGATAATCAATGGGACACAGTAATACTAAGGTACAAGATATATAGGAATGACAGAATAGATTGTGCTGGTGTGGAAGTGGCACTATATGTGAAAGAAAGTATAGAGTCAAATAAAGTAAAAATCAAAACTGTACCATAGAATCTCTATGGATAGAAATTACATTCTAGAAAAATCAAAGTATAGGTAGGTATTCCATTCCTCTGATCATCCTCGTAGCCCTTCTCTGCACCGGTTCAGTTTGAATTCATTCCATGATCTGGAGGATGGTGTGAATAATTTCTAATTTCAGCTTGTCTGAATTCAGCTTGAAGACAGGGGATCTTGCTGTGTGTTTCTCTGCTAGATTAAAGAGCTCATTAGTACCCTTTGTGTTCGTCCCAGAAAAGTCCTTACGCACATCTCTTTTTCGATAAGATGAACAGACAGTTCTTTAAGTCTCTCATGTGAGGCATTTTCTTTCTCCCTCAAATTAGTTATGTGGCTCTTTTTGGCACACTCTCTAATTTTTCAACATCCTTTTTAAAATGAGGGCACCAGAGCTGGATGCAGCATCCCAGTGTTGGTCTCACCAATGCCCACTAGAGGTAAAATCTCCTCCCTGCACTCTGGTCACTACCCCCTGTTCATATATCCAATGACTGCATCATCCCTAGCATCACTCTGGAGCTCGTGCTCAGTTGCTTGTCCACTATGACCCCATAATCCCTTTCAGAGTCACTGCCTCCCAGGATATAGTCCCCCATATGGTAGGTCTGCCTGCATTCCTTGATCCGAGATGTCTGTCTTTGCTTTTGGCGGTATTCAAATGCATGTTGTTCGAATGAGCCCTGCTTGCCCGGATGGCTCTGTGGGATGGTGCCCTGTCCTCATTATTTACTGCCCCACCAATCTTTGTGCCACTCACAAATGTTACCAGCAGTGATTTTACATTGATATAAAAATAGATGTCAGATTCTGATCTCACCTACACTGGTGTAAATCTGGAACAATGCCATTGTGTTTCCTGATTTGACACCAGATTTGCAGACTGGCTTGACTCCAGATTTGTGCATAATTGGAGAGAGTTGATGCCAATCACATGCACTAAGAACACAGAAATCCATTCAGCAGACTGCCCTGCTCACTCTATCTCCAACAGCGAATTCAGACAATACAGTTGGAAGGAGAAACTCCAGTTAGGAAGATGAATCTGATGGCTGTGCAGGAGTAAATCTAAGGAGAGAGGAAGTGAAGACGCTTGGCATTGTAGCCAGAAAAAGGGAGGGGAAAAAAGCAGGGAAAGGCAGTGCATCATCTTTTATTCACAATGAGTCAAAGTGAAGTGGGACCCTGGATTTATTATTTTTGGGGTGTAACCTGGTCTAAAGATTATGAATTAAATTCCAAGTTATCACTTTGAGGGTTGACTGGTTCTTGTCCCAAGATCAGGCCCAGTCAGATTCTTATTAAATTTGCCTCTTCCCCAGAGCAGCCCCCCCCAGCTCCTCGCCCTCCCTTCCTGACCTCATTTGTGGTGCTCCAGAAGCTCTGGGAGGGTGGGGGAGGAGTTACTGAGTGCAGGCCTGCCGGCTTTTCCCCAGCAAGTGCTCCAGCCCCAGATCCCAGTTAACTGAGTTTTCAGGATATTAAAGTGTCAGATAACACGGTTTATACTGTATAATGTACTGTATGTTTGGGGGAGGAGGTGGAAAGAGGCAGGATGGGGGCAGAGTGGGGCCAGGGCCTGGGATGGAGAGGGGGTCCGGTGCCCCGAGGGATACCACAGAGTCAGTGCCTCTGTCATAAAAATAAAGGGAAGGGTAATGACCTTCCTCTATACTGTGCTATAATATCCCTCCTGGCCAGAGGCAAAACCCTTTCACCTGTAAAGGGTTAAGAAGCTAAGGTAACCTCGCTGGCGCCTGACCCAAAATGACCAATGAGAGGACAAGATACTTTCAAATCTGGCCGGGGGTGGGGGGCTGGGGCAAAGGGTTGTCTGTCTGTGTGATGCTTTTGCTGGGAACAGATCAGGAATGCAGCCTCACAACTCCTGTAAAGTTAGTAAGTAATCTAGCGAGAAATGCATTAGATTTCCTTTTGTTTAATGGCTGGTAAAATAAGCTGTGCTGGAGGGAATGTATAGTCCTGTTTTTGTGTCTTTTTGTAAGTGACGATTTTGCCTAGAGGGATTCTCTATGTTTTGAATCTGATTACCCTGTAAGGTATTTACCATCCTGATTTTACAGAGGTGATTCTTTTACCTTTTCTTTAATGAAAATTCTTCTTTTAAGAACCTGATTGATTTTTCATTGTTCTTAAGATCCAAGGGTTTGGGTCTGTGTTCACCTGTAAAAATTGGTGGGGATTCTTATCAAGCCTTCCCCAGGAAAGGGGGTGTAGGGCTTGGGGGGGTATTTTGGGGGAAGATGTCTCCTAGTGGGCTCTTTCCCTGTTCTTTGTTTAAATCGCTTGGTGGTGGCAGCATACTGTTCAAGGACAAGGCAAAGTTTGTACCTTGAGGAAGTTTTGAACCTAAGCTGGTAAGAATAAGCGTAGGGGGTCTTTCATTCAGGTCCCCATATCTATACCCTAGAGTTCAGAGTGGGGAAGGAACCTTGACACCTCTCTCTCCAAAGGCTGCACGGTCTGTAAATATTTCCCAGTACAGTGCACAAGTCCTGTCAACTGAAGGCATTCAAATGGGAACGTCAGGTAACAGGTTTATAGCTCGCAAGAGCTCATTGGGCGATAGAGGATACATTCCTTTTTGGCTTGTGCACTGCCAAGAAAATTATTAGCATTATTACAGCAGGGAAATGAGAGACCGAGAAGGGTCAAGGAGAACGTTTTCCATTGTCCAGTGATCTGGGGTATGTCAGATTTTATGTACCCACGTTCATATATATTAGGGACAGAAACGTCCATTGCTGTCACCTGTACTGAGCTTCTGCAAAACACAGACCAGGGAATTTCACTCAGCAAATTCTAGTGTTGAGCCCAGCACCCAGTGGCTGAATGAGAGTGTATCTTTCAAACTAGGTATGCAGTATCACCCAGCCCTGTTCAACAAGTATGAGTCTCACCCCCAAAAATCATGAGATAGGTTTTAAAATAATGACATTTTAAAATACATGCATGTGGGGGTCATTTTCATGTGCCTTTGGTTTCTCAGCCTTTGCGGTGCATCTGCTTCGGGTTTTCTAGCTTTTCTGAAACTCACTTTTTAAAAAGAAACTTTTTAAAGAAAACTGAAAGCTTAGGTTCCTGAGCAGTGTCTTGATTCCAGAAGCTGGGGCTTTAAAAAAGACAGGAAATAGTGTGAGACTCCCAATAAAATCCCAGGAGCTGGCGCTGCTGGCTGCACCCACAAATCAAAGTACTGAGGGTTGGTTAGTGAACATTTCTGGACACACAGTCCATCTATGGCAGAGACACTGCTTCCCTCTGCACTGGGCTACAGAGCCTCCTGTTGTAAGGAACAGGGTTACGCCACAGACAGCCGGACATAACAGTGACGGGCTCGGAGAGTCACTGGTTCCTCAGGCACAGCTCAGAGGGTCTCCTCCTCTTGCTCAGGCATGAGACATGCACACACCGGTTAAGCAAGGCCATGCAGATTCTTAATAGAAAGGGGCGTGACCCAAGCCCAGCTCCACGTGCCTGCGGCTAGCTCTCTATTGGACTCAAACAACCCCTTTCCCAGATCCAGCTACCCCCAAACTTGGTGATGTTGGAAATGTGGATGCAGTGTGTGAGGTCTATCTGCAGCTCTAGAGGGGCTCTCAGTGCTCATGGAGGGGGTGAGGGTCAGGATCAGAGTGAGGGGCAGCCCAGCAGGGCTCTGTTTAGCCAGGCAACGTTCCCCAGATCCTTCACTCTCTGAAACCACATCCTGATTCCCCCATTGCTGCGGAGCTTCAGGAGGGGCCCAGAACTCCCTCTTCAAGGGGTGCTATGCTAATGACAGACCTCATCACCAAGGGGTGTTGGGAAGAGTTCAGATTCTCCACCCAGTGCCTATATGACTGGGACCCCTTTGCTCCAAACCAAGTTCCTAGCCGAGTTTATGGAAAAATACAGGCACCAAAATGGAGTTCAGTATCATGTGATCTAGTCAAATGCCCTTGCATGCTTCCATGAGTCATGGCAGCCATTATTCATAGGCTGAATGAATGTCCCAGGACAGTTCATCAGGTGAAGATAAGCTTTCCCCATGGCCCATTGTCTTTGTTGATGGGCCATTCAATTGGAATAGGCTATTCAGAGTGTGCTGGCAGACTGTGGGTAAAGCTTTGTGCATGTTACCCAGGTGCAAGCACGTTTGAAATACAGATACATGGTCAATATGAATAACTCCCTATACAAAAATTATACATATTCATAGAAATAGAATAATTATAGTCAGCAAACCATAACTTTTCCATAGACACCTTACATTACATATCTTGTACAAGATGCATAATAATTATATCATAATCATTTTATAATCATATTACTAAGATGAATTTGGGGTGCAGACTGAGACAGTATTTACAGAGCAATCTGATCCCCACTCAGCCTGCATTTTGTTAGGCTGAATCAGCCAAGCTCTTTCAGTCTCCACGTAAGCCAGGCCCTCCATTCCCCTGCCCATCCTAGGAGCCCTTCTCTGCACCTGTTCCAGTCTGAATTCATCTTTCTTGAATACAAGTGACCAGAATCTTACACAGTTTGCCAGAGTCTCACCAGCGCCTTGTATAAGGATATTAATATTGCCCTGACACAATTGACACAATCCCTGCCTAGGATCTTATGTGCCTTGTTCACAGCCACGTCACATTGGCAGCTCACAGTCATCCTGATTCCTGGGATTGACAAATACACCCCGGTCTTTCTCCTCCTTTGTTGTTTGCAGCTTATCCTTGGCTATATAAACAGGGTTATAGTGAGTAGAAGGTACATGGTGATCTTACTTCTGGATACGTCATTGGTGAGACCAATGTTTGAATTCTGAATCCAGATCGGGTGCCCAGATTGAAAAATTGGAGAGGGTGCAGAAAGAAAGATGTTAGGGCTGGAGAAAATGCTGGACAGTGAGAGACTTGAAGAGATAAATCTGCAAAAGGAAGGCTGAGAGCTGACTTGATGACAGTTTACAAGCACCATCACAGGGACACAATACCAGCTACTAATGAGCCCTTTAACCTAGCAGGGAAAGGTATAACAAGAACCAATGGGTGGAAACTGAAGCCAGACAAATGAAATTTGGAAATGAGGCACACATTTTTAACAGTGAGGGTTCTTAACCACTGGAACAAACTCCCAAGGAAGGTGGTGGAGTCTCCTGATACCTCCAAATGAAGACTGGATGCCTTCCTGGAAGATACACTTTAGAGGAACACAAGTGATACGCTAGTTAAACACAAGTCATTGGGCTCAATATAGGGGTAATTGGGTGGAATTCTGCAGCCTATGATATACAGGAAGTCAGACTGGATGATCTAACGGTACTTTCTGGCCTTAAATTCCATGAATCATTGTCTTGAGTGGATCTTTATCTGGGATGCGACTTGAAAAGGTTGCTACTCTGAATGCTGATTGGCACTGAGCAAGTATATATGTTAACCAAGAAGAATTGGGTGCGGTTAATGGGATGGGTGGGTGTAGCACACATTTTACAGACACCTAACCAGTCAGTTAGCTATAAAAATCCTTCTTAGTAGCTGTTCTCTACTTGCCTTACCTGTAAAGGGTTAAGAAGTCTCACTGAGATGCTTAGGTAAGAGGACGTGAGTTGGCACCTGGCCAAAAGATCCAATGGGAAGACTAAAAACTTTTAAAATTAGGGGAAAAAAACCCTTCCCTTTGTGGTGTTCTCTCGGTTGAAGAGACACAGAGAGCAGTAGGTTTGCTGTAGGGCTTGGGCCAGGTATGAAAAATCATCAGCATCATCCCTAGAAACTACTCATTTGGAACCACAGATATGTAAGTAGATAAGGAAATGTTTAGTTAGATGTGATCTGGTTTATCTCTTTATTTTGGGCTTGTGGATTGCTCTGTGCTAACACAGGTACCTTTGTTTTCTTTTGTAACCTTTAAGCTGGACCCCAAGAAAGCCACTCTTGGTGTTTAATCCTTGCAGTTGCTCTTTTAATATCTAGCAACAGCCTGATTTTCCAGATGTGTTCTCCTTCTATCTTTTTAAATTAAATTTACCTTTTTTAAGAACATAATTGGATTTCTGTATCTTAAAAGATCTCTGCACCTGTTTTTCAGTTAGCTGGTAGCAATAGCTGGTTTATTTTTCTTTTCCTTTTTCTCTGCTCTTCCCCAGAGGAGGGATGAAAGGGCTTGAGGGTACCGCACAGGAAGGAATTCCCAAATGCGCGTTCCTGGCTCTCCAAGGGGTTCTGCACTTGGGTGGTGGCAGCATGACTAACCAAGGCCAGGGGCATCTGTAACCTTGGGAGTTTAATACAAATCTGGAGTGGCAAGTATTCATTTTTTAAAGTCCTCGCGGGTCCCCGCCTTCTGCACTTGAAGTGCCAGAGTGGGGAATCAGCCTTGACACTGGGATATATGGTTTCTTTATCCCCTAAACCAGGCCCTATCTTGTCTTGGGGGGAATCTTAGAATTGTCCCACTCTTGGAGCTAGGAACAACATCCCATCTATGCTAATGCTTATCACCAAGCAGCTCTGATGGGACCTCAGTCGCTTCCCTTTGGATGCTTATGACCAGAGCAATCAGCCTCCTTAAAACAGATAGGTTTATTAGTAAACAGAACAAAGCATTAGAGAAAATAGTTTTAAAATAACAAGCAGCTGTCACACGTCTACACTCACCCATCTCACATACCACTGCAAGCTAAGTTAGACAGGCTTTGCTCTGGAGATAGAGGAACAGAACTGGACCAACTTACATTCTTTTGGGAAGCAAAGGAGCTCTTGGGACCCAGCCTAGTTTCCCTGTGTCTCTGGGAGCCTCTTCCCATCTGTTTGCCCCTTTCTTGTGGAAAGAGCCTTCGCTGAAACTTGTGTGAGCCTGGGCCCAGGCACCATAGTGCTCAGCTGTGTCTGTGTTTCAGGATAAGAAGCCTCTTATAGACAAATGTCGGAGGTGTTGCTCGTTGGAACCCTGAGATAGCCCTGTGTGACAGACTTCTCCCTCCTCTAGGGTGCCACCTGATGTATTGGGGTATCACTGAGCCCACCTGTTCCACCAGCCTGGGCTCTCTTACACTGTCCTGCTGAGCCAGGCCCTCAAGCCTCCTCCAGCACACACACACAGGTAGGGACACATCCAGCTGCAGAAAGCCACAGACACTAAAATCAGCTCTGCATAGGAAGACTCAGCTCAGGAATTGCCCAGCACTCAAATACACACCCCATCAGGAGTGTAACCCAAAATTGTATTGTCCTGAGCTGCACAGAGAACTGTACAGCACCCCCTCCCTGAATGTGGAGGAGTATACGCACAGCTCCCCTTGTCCGTTATGAATTCCACAACCTGGGTTTTAGAATAAACAAAAACAAGTTTCTTAACTACAGAAAGAAAGATTTAAGTGATTATAAGGGACAGCAATCAGATCAAATCGGATTACTGAGCAAATAAAACAAACACCCAAACTAAGCTTAATGCACTAAAGAAACGGGTGACAAGTAGCAAGTAGTCATTTCTATCCCTACATTTTGTTTTAAGCAGGTTGCAGAGTTTCTTGCTTGCAGCGTAGAACTCCAGGTATTTCTTTCACAGGCCAGACACCTTCTAGCCTGGGTCCAGTCCTTTCTTCCCTAGATCAGTCTTAGGTGTTTTAAGCAGTCATCCTGGGTGGGGATTCTGTGAAGAACCGACCCTGATTAACTCAATTCTATGCCTTAAATAAGATTTACGCAGGACAGGAATCTTTTGTTTCCCAGTTTGATCCTCACCCCTTATTTTTGGAAAAATACTAGCAGGCCAAGATGGGGTCCAGTACCAGGTGATATGATCACATGAAGCTGCAGTGCCAGAACAGCATCCCAGGAAGCTTCTCAGGAAGGTGGGATATTAGCATGTTCAAACTCCTATTATTCTCCCTAATGACCCATCAGGCTGATTGCTTAATATGTGATGGGTGTTCTCCAGGTGTAAACACAGCTGTAATTGTTACATAGTCAATATTCCTGACTTCAGAGACAGGAATGATACGTGCATACAAATAGGATAATCATATTCAGTAAATCATAACCTTTCCAATGATACCTTACATGATTCACCTTGCATAAAATACATCCTAGATATGCTATAATCATCTCATAACAATATTTCTATGAAAAATTTGGGAAGTAGTGTCACACCTTGATCTTAGGGTCTCATGTGGCTCCCTTGTGAGAGAATCTTAGCACACTGAATGTATATATCTTCTCACCAACGCTGTAAGGAGGGGCAGGGTTATTACCCACCTGTGCAAAAGGAACAGGAGGACTCATGGCACCTTAGAGACTAACAAATTTATTAGAGCATAAGCTTTTGTGGGCTAGAACCCACTTCATCGGATGCATAGAATGGAACATATAGTAAGAAGATATATACACATACAGAGAAGGTGAAGTTGCCATACAAACTGTAAGAGGCTAATTAATTAAGATGAGCTATTATCAGCAGGAGAAAAAAAAAAACTTTTGTGGTGATAATCAAGATGGCTCATTTAGACAGTTGACAAGAAGGTGTGAGGATACTTGACATGGGGAAATAGATTCAATATAGAGGCTCAGAGACAGCCAATGGCCCACGGTCTCCTAGGGGAAGGGAATCAAACCCAGCTCTGTTGAGTCCCAGAGCAATGCACAGACCACAGGCAGCGTTCCAGCCATCTGAGCGGTGACAGGCCCGGCTGGACTCAGCGAGCAGGGAGGGCCAGGAGCCAGTTACAGGGGTTTGATTCACTGGCCTGTTGTCCCACTGCCTCAGCAGAGTTTAGAGCAGCCTGGGGGCTGGGCTTACTTCTGCCCAGTGGTAACGGCTTCCAAGAGCACATCCCACTCTGTCCAAGTCCCTGCAAACAGGGGCCACCCCAGAGTGATTCCTTGTGATCTGAGGTAGCCGTGTAGGTGCCCTGTGCTTCCCTCTAAGGTCCTTGCAATAACTGAGTCTCAGCATGGGATACTTAAAACAAGAGCCCCCTTTGTGGGGTCGCATTTATTCAGTCTTCTCCAAAACACAAGGTCTCCTAACCCTCAGCCCCACCTTCCTCCTTTACTCAAGAGCTACCCACCACGCTGCTGGCTGGGGTCAGCATTGATTCACTTGCCGCACCCGCTGCCCATTCTCTTCCCCTGATACCCTGCCCCCATCACTTCCTACCTGGACCTTTCCCCTGCTCCTCCACTACCCCTGAGGTTTTTTCCTCCTGGCCAGGCCAGAACTGGGCTGTGGTAAGAGCTGCCCTGAGAGCCCAGGCCTCTGTTTGGAGCCTCAAACTCTACAACTTCCCTAAGGGGGTGCATCTGGGGGTGAGGGGGTGAGGGCGGAGTCACAGGCTGGGGGCTGCTCTCGGGCCCCCCAGCCACTAGCCCAGGGCAAGAGGAGGGTCTGGGGCTCCTCACAGTGGCTCTGGATCCCTGGGCAGCTCTTAGGGCAGCTGGTCTCTGGCCTTGGCCTGGAAAGGGGGAAGAGCCTCAGGTAAAGAGGAGGAGCAGAAGGTGTGGTTTGGAGGAAGGGATTGGGCAGAGGTAGGTGCCTCAGGGGAAGAAGAGGAGCAGGAGCAGGGTCAATGCAGGATGTGGCTCCTGCGTATATTCTGCTTTTGCTTTTTGAAGCGGTGGTCACCCTGCACCAAATGGGCTGATCTGGGATAGGAGCTCACTGTGCCTCGGTGGGGGGGGGGGGGGTTGAGGACTGTTTCCACCCTGCAGCAGGGCAAAAGAAGGGGAAGAGTAGGAGGGAATTTGGTCCTGACTCTCTTGCCAGGACTCCTGTGTGTCAGACCCTTGCTCACATGCTCTGCCCTGCCTACGTGAGTAGTGAGTTCAGCAGATGTGTTGTGTGCAGAGCCACCAACAGGGGTGGGTAGGGGGCTATGTGAATGGCTTCTCCTGCGGTGCTGGCGTTAGTCATGTCTCTGACATGACTCAGTCATTAGGACTTGGCTAAGGGGGTAGGGGAAGGGTGGGTGTCCCTACCCCTTGAATAACTCCTGGTGACAGCTGGTGCAGCACCCGTGGATCACTCAGCACCCAGAATGCTCAGGAAGAGGCAGGACTGAAACTGAAAAACAGCTCGGCACTTTTTTTTTTGTGGCCCCTGGATGTTTAACCAGAGACGGGCCAGTGATGGGCCAGTTAAAATGCGAAACAACATCCACATCCCGTCTCTTTATTGACTGTATTGAGAGGAATTCTGAGGTTGGACCAGCTGCCAATACAGCTCTTTATGGGCCAACACTCCACCATTCCCCTGGCTCTCCAGGAACATAGTCCTTTTGTAATTGCTGCTGCCCGCCTTGGCCACCCTTCCCCAAGTGCACTAGCCTCCCTCACCAAGAGACAGGAACAGCCCCTATTCCATTATTGCAGGCCTTAGATCCTGCTTGAGCCTCTCTCTACAGAGTGGAGATCAATAGCTTATGTCATCTCGGATGTAAGCGTCCAGGATGGAATAAGTGGCCCCTGGTTTTCATCTCCCATGTAACCAGTGATGGAACCAGGTGATGAACTGACCCATCACTTGACAAACACCTTGATTATCCGCTCGCGAAGGTGTTTGCTTTTCACACTATACACAATTGGATTCATCAGAGGTGGGACCAGCAGATAGACATAGCCCAGGAGAATCTGAAGTAATGGAGGAGAAGCCTTCCCAAATCTGTGTAACACAGATAAGCCGATCTCTGGTGTGTAAAAGAGCACAACGGCACAGAGGTGGGACACACATGTGTTCAGGGCCCTGAGCCACTCTGTGGGGGACGCAACTTTCAGCACTGTTTTGAGGATCATCACATAAGAGAGGAAGATGAGCAGCGAGTCCAACCCCACCATTAAGAGTGTAATAAACAAGCCATAGATGCTGTTGACTGTGATATCTGAACAAGCCAGCTTCATGACCTCCTGGTGCAGGCAGTAGGAATGGGAGAGGATATTGGCTTGACAGTATCGGAACCGCTTCAAGAGAAAGGGGAATGGGAATGTTAGGACAAATCCTCTTAACACAAACAACAGTCCCATCTTGGCTATTCTCGGAAGAGTTAAGACGGAAGCATATCTCAGTGGGTTAGAGATCGCAACAAAGCGGTCAAAGGCCATCAACAAGAGAATGGAGGATTCAATGAATGACAGAGAGTGGATGAAGAACAGCTGGGCAAAACAGGCATCAAGGCTGATCTCTCTAGAGTTAAACAAGTATATACCCAGTATCGTCGGTATGGTGGTTATCGATAAGCCAAGGTCTGTGACAGCCAACATGGAAAGGAAAATGTACATGGGCTCATGGAGGCTTTGATCTGTTTTTATAATGAACAGAATGACTGAATTTCCTACTATTGAAATAACATACACTAAGCAGAAGGGGATAGAGATCCAGAGATGTATGTCTTCCTGCCCAGGTAGTCCGGTCAGAAGGAACACTGCAGCATTCAATTCCGTGTCATTGACAGCTGACATAATGTACTATGCAGTTCCCAGGAGTTCTGAACTTTCCTTCCTAAAAGGAAAAAGAACAGCAGACTAATTGATATTTAATTACACATTTTTTCTGCTCTGAGTGCAAATCTAGAGACTCCCAGGAGTTCAAGGAAGATCAGCAAAAACATAGCCTTGGGTTTACACTACCAATAGGAAGACAGGCACTGCCAGACTGGATCAGACCTGTGGTCCATATAGCCCAGTGTAAAGTTTCCTTCCCCACTCTGAACTCTAGGGTATAGATGTGGGGGCCTTCATGAAAGATCCCCTAAGCTTATTTTTACCAGCTTAGGTTAAAACTTCCCCAAGGTACAAACTATTTTACCTTTTGCCCCTGGACTTTATTGCTGCCACCACCAAGCGTCTAACAAATATAACTGGGAAAGAGTCCACTTGGAAAAGTCTTTCCCCCCAAAATCCTCCCAAGTCCCCCTTTCCTGGGGAAGGCTTGATATAAATCATCACCAATTTGCATGGTTGAACACAGACCCAAACCCTTGGATCTTAAGAACAATGAAAAAGCAAGCAGGTTCTTAAAGGAAGAATTTTAATTGAAGAAAAAGTAAAAGAATCACCTCTGTAAAATCAGGATGGTAAATACCTTACAGGGTAATCAGATTCAAAACATAGAGAATCCCTCTAGGCAAAACCTTAAGTTACAAAAAGACACAAAAACAGGAAAATACATTCCATCCAGCACAGCGTATTTTATCAGCCATTTAAACAAAACAGAATCTAACGCATATCTAACTAGATTGCTTTTTAACCCTTTACAGGAGTTCTGACCTGCATTCCAGCTCTGGTCCCGGCAAAAGCAACAGACAGCGAGAGCCCTTTGTTTCCCCTCCGCTCCAGCTTTGAAAGTATCTTGTCTCCTCATTGATCCTTTTGGTCAGGTGCCAGCGAGGTTATTTTAGCTTCTTAACCCTTTACAGGTGAAAGGGTTTTTCCTCTGGCCAGGAAGGATTTAAAGGTGGTTAGCCTTCCCTTTATATTTATGACACCCAGTATCCAGTGGCCAGTTACAGATGTTTCAGTGGAAGATGGAAGAAGCCCGGCAATAGGCAGCTCTGAGATAACTTTCTCCAAAGGAAAATTTTCCTCTGACACCCACTAGTTAGACATAATTTGTGATATAAATCAGAAAGGTTTAGAGCCCTTACAAGACATTGTTTTAAAAATCTTCACTACTATAATTCGATTTTCTAGTTACCCATATAAACATCCCATCACTCTTTGAATCCTCTAAGCTCTTGGCCCCTGTGATATCTTTTAACTGTGAGTTCCACAGCCTATCTGAGCACTGTGTGATTTTACAATTGTGACCCTCATACAGACACCCTTTCTGGCCCTCCACTTCTGAATGTGGTCCTTTGTATCATGACATGTAGGTAAACGCATGGCAAGTGCATGGTGAAAACGGTATTTATGTGCCCTACAGTCAAGCTATTTATAAATGTGTTTCATTACCTCATTATATATATAGATATATAATGTTCTCCTCTCCTGAGAGTTTAAATTATGCCACTGCCCCTTTGCAGTTTTTTGGGATAAATTCTTAGGGCCGGGTGCTTAATTCAATAACAGTGACTTCAACAGCATCACTTCAGATTTACATTTGTAAATTCAGTCAGAACCAGGCTCTATTAACTTTCCCTTATCAAATGCTCCCAGTGATACACTCTGACCGCCAAGAATCCCTTCAAGAGAAACTGAAGTGTTTTGCCTGCCCAGCGTAAACTGTATCCAGAGTTTTATAATCCACAGGTTTCTTTTCATTCTCACAGGACCTAAATGCTCTCCCCATGCAATGGTCTGTAGATATCTGGCAACTTACAAGCTAACATAGACAGTTACTTCAGCTAGGCAGGGGAGGGGTTGGTGTCACAAATGAGAGAATAGAGTAAACACTAGATTTGCACTAATATCTAACTGAATGTGCAAGTTACTTCAGCCATTCTTGTGTAAGAGGTGATGGGAGTAAATTATATACAACCAGTATTACACTTTTCTGCACCTCAGATCTACTCTTTGCTGAAACACAGACTAGATGTTCTGGTCTCTCAAGACTTTTTGGAATGTCTTGCACAGGTATTGCAGAGGGATTGTGTTCATGACTATGAATGTAGAAACAGCTTCTGGGGATAGTATCATACAACCAGTGATGAGCTGCCAAAATCTTTACAACTGGTTCCCTCCTCACCCCATGAGGGGGTCGTTGCCCACCCCCGCTCCCCGGGACTCCTGCCCCATCCAACCCTCTCCCCGTCCCCTGACTGCCCCCAGAACCAGGCAGGAGGGTTTTGTGGGCCACCGTAGTTGGTGCCCACCCCACCCCTAAGAGCCAGAGGGACCTGCTGGGGGGCGAGGTGGGGAGTCCCAGGGGTGCTTACCTGGGGCAGCTCCCAGGAAGCATCCGGCAGCTCCCTCTGGCTCCTAGGGGCGGGGGAGTGTAGCTAGGGGAGGAACAGGGTGAGTGGCCGCTCCCCCTACTGACCACATCAAAAGTAGCACCTTAGGCGCCTACCCTGTGGGTGCTCCGGGGTTGGAGCACCCACAGGGAAAATTTGGTGGGTGCAGAGCACCCACTGGCAGCTCCCCGCCCTGCACCCGGCCATAGCTCACCTCCGCTCCACCTCTGCCCCGAACGCAATGCCCCACTCTGCTTCTCCGTGCCCCCACCCCGGCTTCCCATGAATCAGTTGTTCGGCAGGAAGCCTCGGAGGGCTGAGAAGCAGGTGGCAGCTTCCCGCTCAGGCCGAGGGTGGTGGAGGTGAGCTGGGGTGAGGAAAGGTTCCCCTGCACCTGCGCCCCCCCCGGGTTACCTGCTGCGGCATGGGCGGCCCTCCTCAGGCCCCCACCCCCACCCCAGCTCACCTCCACCTCCCTGGGCCTGAGCGGGAAGCCGCCGCCTGCTTCTCCGCCCTCCCCAGCTTCCCGTGTGAACAGCTGATTTGCAGGAAGCCTGGAGGGGGCGGAGAAGCGGAGGGGGGCAGCACGTTCAGGGGAGGAGGCGGAGGCAGAGCGGAGGTGAGCTGGGGCTGGGGGTGGGGCGGGGAGCTGCCGGTGGGTGCTCTGCACCCACAAAATTTTCTGCTTCGGTGCTCCAGGGCTGGAGCACCGATGGAGTCGGCACCTAAGGTGCCACTTTGTGCCGGTTAAATTTAGAAGCCCTTTTAGAACCGTTTTTACCTCGCGGAACAACTGGTTCTAAAAGGGCTTCTAAATTTAACAACCGGTTCTAGCGAACTGGTGCAAACCGGCTCCAGCTCACCACTGCATACAACTGTTCACTGAAGAAAGAGCTAATAGCACAAATGCATTGCAAACAGTTTGTGGAGTACTTCTGAAATACTTTCTAAAGCTTAAGTCATTAAGTAGTAAAGTTACCACTGCTCCTTCCTGTAGAGATTCCAAAAACTCTGCTGCTGGCTTTCAACATACATACATCTCATGAAAGTTCGGTTTGTAATATTTGTATTACAATTAAAAGTTTCGATATAACAAATCTTCTTTCAGAGAAGATTTCTCAGGTCAAAGTGGGACTTAAAAAGTAGCATATGTAAACAGGGTCTGAATAAACTCTCCCCTCACAGCTACCTGGAAGGGGGGGAGACTTGAGGAGCAAACACTATTTACATGAACACACCTACTGTCCCTAGATATCCAGCAGATAGAGAGATGTTGCTCAAAGTGTTCAACTTTGGCTGGTGCACAGATCCCTTAGTACTGAATGCAGGGGCAGTGAAATACTGTTATTAATGTTGTTGTCTTTATTGTGTGAATAAAAGAGAGCAAAATTATGCTTAACCAGTCCAAAAAAGGTGGTCACTTTCAGCTGAATGTATCTCTTTAAGCCAGGGGTTCGAATGCCAGAGCCCTGTAAAAGTAAGAGGGGTGGGGGCAGGTATCCCAGGCAGAAGTTGTGGACTCTCCTTAAGGGTCCCTGCTATGGTTTAATCTGTTCCCTGCCACCGTTCAAAGATAGAGCTGAATAGACTCCATTAGGAGGCTTTTTTATTGTAAGTGCTTAAATGAGAGCTGAAATCACTGGCGGTGGAAAAACATTTCTGCCCAGCCTTCTTAAAGCTGACAGTCATGAAGAGCTGTCAATCACTAAGCGATAGACCTGCAGAGGTCACAGCAGAGTGGCAGGTGGCAGCAGAAGGTAACTGACAGTCAACCAGCCAGAGTAGAGCAAGTGGTTGGTGCGGCAGCCAGGAGAGAGGAGCCATGGCTGGCGGGGTGGGAGGAAGCAAGGTGCCTTCTTCCCCGGGTGGGAGGTGAACTCACACAGCTGCACCTCTAAACCCTGGGTCCTCACTGACCAAGGAGAACCACTGTGAGTGGGTGTGGTGAAGGAGCACAGAGGGGCACAGTAAAGGAACTGTGGGTTGTAGAACTCAAGAGCACAAAGCAAAAGACACTGCCCCATGCACTAAGGGGTGGGTGTCCTGCTCACAGTTTTAGGATTATGAATCCTGCTTGTGGCATTTTCCCTAATTAATGTCAGGAGACTTCTTTCCTTTTTATAGTTTCTTTTCTACACTAAGACCCTGTGCTTGCAAGAGGGAAGTATTGCCTCTCAGATGTCCCCAGGATGGGTGTGTAATTTTCGCTGGTTACTGAGTGAGGGCTCAGCCCTCTTCTTTGTGGTATTATTGTAAAGGAAACCCTAGATATTGAACCCGGCTCTGGTTGCTGCCAGCTACACCTGGAAGAAGGGTTACATGTATGTCATCTGGATTTCTCCAGAACCTGAAAAGATCACAACCTCTTACCCTTCAGTCAATCACTTGTCAGCAAACAAAAGTCTAGTAGCTCCTCAGAACCTGAGAAGAACCAGTCAGCTATTAACTCAGAGACAATCACTCTGTAGCCTCTATCCGGAGTGGTAACAGGCATTGCAATCAGTGTAGAAAACATTAATTACCTGGGCTTTAACACTCTAGTACATAGTAAACCCAGCACCTGTTTTTCAGGCATGATGAGGGTTTGCAGGAAGTGCATTTAAAAGTCAAATGCAAGTGGAACCTCATTTCCCATATGAAAGTAGTCTATTGCTCTCTGACTGCCTATGACCTGTATTCATAAAATCCATAGCAAACTGGAATGGTATTGGGACAGACATGGAACTGAGCTGCCATAATGAATGTGTAGGTTAAACCCAGTTCTTGGGATGTTTATGTTATGGCTATTTGGCGTTAATTTTATCGGGATGTTTATGTTATGTCTATATTAGGTGAAACCAGTATGGCTCTTCTTAGTTTAACAGCAGGCTGCTGGAAAACAAGCAGGAAGGGAAGCAACAGCTCAAGAAAATCTGTCGCTCAGTAGCCACCCCAGGGAGATTGAGAGACAATACTGGAGCTACAAGCTGGGAACTTGGGAAGAGCCTATTTCCAGGCTCCAGCCATATTACCCAGCTTGTTTTGACAGCACTGGGAGTCAGTACACAGGTGGAGCAGCTGTTGTGAGAAGCTCTTTAGACTGACAGGCACAAACACTGCTGGGGAAGTCTGAAGCCCCTCGGCCTGCCTGGGTTCCCATCAGAGCGGGAAGGCTTGGGGTCAGAGATCTGAACAGATTGTTGTTTGAAAACCCTCTTATTCTCCCATGTTACACTGCTGTTCAGATAAACAGTATTTTGGTTCAAGAAGGCTGGCTGGTCACTCGTCTTACCACTAGTCACAGACTCCCAGAGGGAAGAACCACAGGTGCTGAACCCACTTGGACCAGCTTAGCAAGCACAAGTGACCTGCAGTGTGCTGTAGCCAGGGCCCAGTCTGAGGGTGGGAGGATCGCAGGATTCCACCCCATGAGAAGGAAGGCTACGAGGCCTGACATCTGGCACTTGGACACCAGAGGGGGGTCAGAGATGTCGGTAGCCCTGTTATTCTGAGGGATCTCTTCAGGGCAGAAAGGCTGGAGCCCGCAGCCAGTCAGGAAATACAAATATGCTTCATCGGACCTGTTACCGCTGAGCAACGCAGCTCTGAATTCCTGAGCTCACAATTAAGCCAGAGAACAAGACCTTTGAAAATGCATTTGCTGATTAAATTTCCAGGAGCAAATAAACCTGAGGCGATTTGGAAACTAGTCACTGATATTCCGTGGGATCACCGCTCACTCAGCCCCTGGCAGGATCAGGCCCAGAGCACACAGCTCCTCTAGAAATGGGAGCCCTTGAGAAATCCTGACTTGGGGCATTAGGGTTCTAACACTCCGAGTTCGCTTTGAATGTGTAGCTTAAATGATCCACCATGGAGCATGGGCAGGTGTAAGGGAGATACCCTCCAGCCCAATCACTGCATTACCCCGACAGCCCAGTTGAGGCCTTTGCCGCTGCACAGAAACTCTGCAAAAGAAACAGCTTCCAGCCTTTCCCCTTCACTTTGCATTTTATAGATAGTGAAACCTGCCAACATACCCAATTCCTGCTAGAAGAGGAGCCGCTGACACCAGAGGTCTTCATCCTAAAGGACAAGGAGTCATCAGAGAGGTAGCACAGGCAGCAGGCAGTATCTGTTCAGATAGGGAGACAGCTGTCTTTATGAAGTGTGCTTGCATATTCCCTTGGGGGGGGTCACTTGGCCATCAGGGAACCTCAGCTGCTTGGCTTACTGTGCACCAGCTTTAACTCCCATCTCGGCCAATGGCAAACTGCAGGAGGCCAAATCACAGGGGATGCCAGCTTATGCCCGCCAACCTTACTGCAGTGCCAGTCCTGCTGAAGGCTCTATTCCCGGAATCCGGGCTTGTCATCACTGTTCATATGATTCCGATTAGTCACATAGCTACCTTGGGTGGAGCCAAGTGGTAACAATCATGCTGTCACAGCTGTGATCTTGCTGAAATAAAATAATAATAATAATAATAATAGTCATAATGATTAATAATAATATAGGACCAGATTTCTCCCCTGCAGCCCCTTTCCCTCTATTGTAAACCCAAGGTGCAAGCCAGGGAAGGCAGATTCCACAAGGTTCCCTACAGGGAAATTTGCCTCGGTTCTTTCCAGTAACAGAGGTTCCTTCCCTTCTCCCTGAGGAATGAAAAGGGGACCCGGGATCCAGGGATCCCCAAAGTTATGCACAGATCTCAGTGATCCACTTGTAGCTCAGCCCACCCACAATCTCTGTGACTCCACAACTGCTTTCGCTCCCTGCTAGCACAGGTTCATCAGAAATGTTCTACCTGCGCTTGTCACAGTAGACACTGCCCGCAGTATCTGCTGAAGGGGGCATTGCACAGGGTGGAGGAGGCTGCACAGATATGGAAAGGCTGGTTAGAGTAGCCATAGACTGGTCGGGAGGTTTCGACCTTTCCATTCCCAAAGCGCAGCCATAGACTCAGTCACTGCAACCATTGTTTATGTTATGAGGGAGAGGCAGATGAAAAGCCTCCAATTTCTTTTGGGGATCCAAAATGTTAACTCTGTAAACAAAGGTTGTTGCATATCTATCCCACTTTGAGGGGAAAGTGACCTATATTAACGAGTTTGCATTATACAGATCCCTGTGCAGTGCAAGATGGTATAATTCTGGATGTATGCTCCTGCAAGAGTGCAAGCCTGGGTAGCTGGGAAATTGGTTGTTGTCTCCTGTTTGTCCTTGAGTGGCTTAGGTAAAGCACTCAGGTACCTTAGTCATGTGTGTGGCACCACCTGCTGTTGTGTTGGGTGACAACAGGGCCTGGAGAGGCTGGTTGTGTCAGCAGCAGATCAATGTGAGAGAGGCCAGCCCAACTGAATGATTAGGGGTCTCTGCAGGTCCACGGGATCCCAGCCTGCACTCCGGGGGTGACAACCCGTCAAAGAAGTTTTCGAACCAACTGATAATTTAAAAAAGAAATATCACGAGGACCAGATAATATTCACCCAAGAGTTCTGAAGGAACTCAAGTATCAAATTGCAGAACTACTAAATGTAACCTATAACTTGAATCAGACTCTGTACTGGATGATTCGCAAATAGCTAATGTGATGCTGATTTTTTAAAAAGGCTCCAGACGTGATCCCAGAAATTACAGGCCAGTAATCCAAACTTCAGTACCAGGTAAATTGGTTGAAATTATAATAAAGAACAGAATTTTCAGACAAATACATGAACATGATTTGTTGGGGAAGAGTCAACACTGCTTTTGCAAAGGGAAATCATCCCTCACCATTATATAAGAATTCTTTGAGCAGGTCAGCAAAAATGTGAGCAAGGGTGATCCAGAGGATATCGTATACTTGGACTTTCATAAAGCCTTTGACAAAGTCCCTCACCAAAGGCTCTTAAGAAAATTAAGCAGTCATGGAATAAGAAGGATGGTTCTCTCATGGATCAGTAACTAGTTAAAACACTGGTGTGGAAACAAGGGTTAAAGGATTTGACTATAGGCTCCTCAGTTATGTCAAGACAGAGCATGGTCAAGCTAACTCTGAAGTCTCATAATGCGAGACTTGGGAAAGCAGACTTTGTGTCTGAAGCGGGCGGAAACAACGCAGAGTCAGTGTGAACTAACCTTGAAGATAATGATGTTGTGAGAACAGAAGTGAGACAGAAGTGAGAAAATAATGGAATGGACAGGCCATAACATAAATAAATTGCAGATTTTTTAATTAATGCATTCCATAAAAGAGTATAAATGTTGGTGGCTTATTGTTTGTACTTTGGAGAAACTGAGGCAGAGATGCTCTCTGTCAGCTGTATTTCTTCCCTGGCAATTGCCTGAAATAAAGCTGTGTCTGATTTTGTTGCATTCCAACCTGACAGTGAGGATTTATTTTTTTCCACACTGGAAACAAAGGGTAGGAATAAAAGGTCAGCTTTCAAAATGGAGAGAGGTAACTCGTGGTGCCCCACAGGGGTCTATACTGGGACCAGTGCTGTTCCACATATTAATAAATGATCTGGAAAAGTGGTAAGGAGTGAGATGACAACATTTGCAGACAAGACAAAATTATTCAATATACTTAAGTCCAAAGGAGTCTGCGAAGAGTTACAAAGGGATCTCACAAAAGTCGATGGTTGGGCAACAAAATGGCAGATGAAATTCAGTGTAGATAAATGCAAAGTAATGCACATTAGAAAACATACTCCCAACTATACCTACAAAATGTTGGTTCCAAATTGGCCATTACCACTCCAGAAAGAGATCTTGGAGTCATGTATCGTTCTCTGAAAACATCCGATTAATGTGCAGAGGCAGTCAAAAAAGCTAACAGAATGCTGGGAACAATAGATGGTGGATATAATAGG
Source organism: Natator depressus (assembly GCF_965152275.1). Classification (NCBI taxonomy): domain Eukaryota; kingdom Metazoa; phylum Chordata; order Testudines; family Cheloniidae; genus Natator; species Natator depressus. The sequence continues at coordinate 6,745,068 of NC_134234.1, forward strand.
CCAGGACAGGATAAACCTCCCCTGTCGCAGCTGTGGCCGCTGACCACCAGTTGCAGGGTTTACCGAGGGAAGTTTTTGCTTATTATTATGCACCATGCAGGTTCCAGTGTGGCTGGGGAGGCAGTATGTGTTACTCAGCTTCCTGGGTTCATCAGTGATCTCCCTGGACTCCATAGAGATTACTGATGAACCCAGGAAGCTGAGTAACATATACCACTGTGAGAAATTGTTACCCCTGGGGTGCAATCTGGGAGCTGTTGGAACCTCTGTGCCCCTTAACCCTCCAGGTGGGCTGGCCAATTTTACACTGCTTTGTTGGTGAACACAGCCAGCCTCTTCAAGCCCTGTTATCACCCAGTATGACATCAGACGATGGTGCCACAAACCCAACTGAGCTGCCTGAGTGCTTTACCTAAGCCACTGAAAGACAGGCAGGAGACAACAGCCAATTTCCCAGCTCCCCCCTGGCATGCTTCCTAGAGTATAAACCTAGAATTATACCATCTTTCACTGCACAGGTATCTGTACAACATCATTATTAATCTAGGTCATTAATATAGGTTACTTTCCCATTGATGTGGGAAAGATATGCAACAGCATTTGTAGATAGAGCTGAATTTTCACCAGACATGTTACTCAAGACATGCTGGTAAATATAAAGCATAAAACAAATTTATTAACTACAGAAAGATGGATTTTAAGTGATTAAAAGGGATAGCAACCCGATCAAAGCAGATTACCTAGCAAATAAACAAAAATGCAAACTAAACCTAACATACTAGATAGATTAAATATGAATTAGCAATTTCTCATCCTGACTGTTGATACAAGCCATCCACCAAGTTTCCATACGCAGGCTAGAAATCCTTTTAGCCTGGGTCCAGCACTTCCCCGAGTTCAGTCTTTGTTCCTCTGGTGTTTCCAGGAATTGTCACCTAAAAAAATAGTTCAGGTGTGGGAATTTCCCTCACGTCCTCTTCCGAGAAGACCGATGCAAAGAATTTATTTAGCTTCTCCGCAACGGCCACATCTTCCTTGAGTGCTCCTTTACCACCTCAATCGTCCAGTGGCCCCACTCATTATTTGACAGTCTTCCTGCTTCTGATGTACTTTAAAAAAAATTGATGTTATTTTTCATTTCATTTGCTAGCTGCTTTTCAGATCTTTTGAACTAGGTACGCAATATTGCCAAGCCTCATTCAAGAATTATAAGTCACTCCCCCCAAACCCATGAGGTTGGTAACAAATAATTAGATTTAAAAATACATGAATGTGGGGTTCGTTTTCATTTGCCTTTTGTGTCCAAGTCGTAGGGGTCAGCCACTTCCGATGTTCTAGCTTTTCTGCAACTTTCTTTAAACCATTTCTTTTTTTTTTTTTTGAGAAAACAGAAAGCTGAGATTCTGTGCAGTGTCTTGATTTCAGAAGTTGGAGCTTTAAGAAAAAAAACAGGAAATCGTGCGAGACTCTCAGTAAAATCCCAGCTGGCTGTATCTCAAGTGGAGCACCCACAAATGAAGGAACTGAGGGTTGGTTAGTGGACATTTCTGGTCACACAGACCAGTGGCAGAGACGCTCTTTCCCTCTGCACTGGGATACAGAGCATCCTGTTGTAAGGAACAGGGTACACCACAGCTAGCCAGACATATCAGTGACTGTCTTGCAGATTCACAGGTTCCTCAGGCACAGCTCAGAGAGACTCCTCCTCTTGTTCAGGCATGAGACATGCATAAGCTGGGTAAGCAAGGCCATTCTTAATAGAAAGGGGCATGACTCAAGCTCAGCTCCAAATGCCTCTGTTGGACCGAAACAGCTCACCCACATCCAGCAGCCCCCAAAATTGGTGATGACGGCAATTTGGATGCAGGGTGTGAGGTCTATCTCCAGCACTAGAGTTGCTATCAGTGCTCATGGAATGGGTGGGGGTCAGGATCAGACTGAGGGGCAGGTCTCTGTTCAGCCAGGAAACACCCTCCAGATCCTTTGCTTTCTTAAAGCATGTCCTGATTCCCCCTCTTACTGCCGAGCTGAGGAGGGGCTCAGAATTCCCTTGTCAAAGGGGACTGTGCTAATGACAGGCCTCATTACCAAGGGATGTTGGGACACGTTCAGGTTCTCCACCCAGTGCCCCAAATCTGAGAGCTGAAATCTCTCTAAGGCACTTAGCTATGACCTCAACAATTGTAGTGTCCAAGTGCCTCTCAATCTCTAACATATTTATCAGAACAACACCCCATCCAGTACGGCAGTGTAATTAACAGCACTGGGCAGTGTGTCCCTATCTATAGATGATGAATAAAAAATCCTAGTTATTACTTTGAGGGTTGACAGGTTCTTGACCCAAGATCAGGCCCAGTATTATTAAAATTATTATATAGCTGGGGACTGTGACATGCACAGGTGCAATACTCATGTCATAAATATAAAGGGAAGGGTAAACCCCTTTAAAATCCCTCCTGGCCAGAGGAAATCTCCTCTCACCTGTAAAGGGTTAAGAGGCTAAAGGTAACCTCGCTGGCACCTGACCAAAATGACCAATGAGGAGACAAGATACTTTCAAAAGCTGGGAGGAGGGAGAGAAACAAAGGGTATGTGTGTCTGTCTATATTCTGTCTTTGCCGGAGATAGACCAGGAATGAAGCCTTAGAACTTTTAGTAAGTAATCTAGCTAGGTACGTGTTAGATTATGATTTCTTTAAATGGCTGAGAAAAGAATTGTGCTGAATAGAATAACTATTTCTGTCTGTGTATCTTCTTTGTAACTTAAGGTTTTTGCCTAGAGGGGTTCTCTATGTTTTGAATCTAATTACCCTGTAAGGTATTTACCATCCTGATTTTACAGGGGGGATTTCTTATTTCTAATTACTTCTATTTTTATTAAAAGTCTTCTTGTAAGAAAACTGAATACTTTTTCATTGTTCTCAGATCCAGGGGTTTGGGTCTGTGGTCACCTATGCAAATTGGTGAGGCTTTTTATCCAACATTTCCCTGGAACGGGGGGGGGGGTGCAAGTGTTGGGAGGATTGTTCATTGTTCTTAAGATCCAAAGGTCTGGGTCTGTAGTCACCTAGGCAAATTGGTGAGGCTTTTTACCAAACCTTGTCCAGGAAGTGGGGTGCAAGGTTTTTGGGAAGTATTTTGGGGGGAAAGACGTGTCCAAACAGCTCTTCCCCAGTAACCAGTATTTGTTTGGTGGTGGTAGCGGCCAATCCAAGGACAAAAGGGTGGAATATTTTGTACCTTGGGGAAGTTTTGACCTAAGCTGGTAAAGATAAGCTTAGGAGGTTTTTCATGCAGGTCCCCACATCTGTACCCTAGAGTTCAGAACCTTGACATGGTGGCAGCGGTGGGATTAACCTGAAATCATTTTGAGATCCAGTTGAGATTTTTTTGAACTAGAAATACAGATTTTAAAAAAAAAGGAAGTCCAGAAGCAGCTGAAACTGAAAGCAGCTTGTTTTTCTCTGCTTTGTGGCCAAGCAGAGACAAAAGGGGATTATCTTTGTGAATTGCAGGTTTTCTTTGCCTGGAGGCAGGGTACTTAACTCCTGCAGGGAAATTCACAGTCTTCCAACCCAGAGTTTTTTGTTTCCCTAAAAGTAAATAGAAGGAGGGGTGTTCTACCCATTTGCCTGGAGACAAAAGTGGCAGGGTTTTTTTTTTTTTTTTGGATTTTGGTTTTTTACAAGGAGCACAAGTTTAAAAAGGAAACTTGTTTTTTCTTCGGGCTGGGTAAACAGGTTTCCAAGTAGTTGGAAGTTTTTTTGCTTTGATTTGGGCCCAGAGCAGAGACAAGGGAATTGTCTTTTTCTGTAGGCTGACAATCACTATCAGAGAATAGGTATTCTATTCCAGCACAGCAAAATTTTACAGCCAAGTTTTGTTTGTTTATTTCTAAACCTCGGGTGTAAAGTTAGTTAAAAACAGAGAGGTTAGGATGACAGAATCCACAGCACAACAAAAGATGGAATTAGCCAGATTTCAGGCTGGGGAAAAACAAAAGGAACATGAAAGACAGATAGAACTCATGCGGCTGGAGAAGGAGGTACAGGAGGCTGCCCACAGGAGGGAAATGGAGGCAAGGAAGCATGAGGAGGAGGAGAAGGAAAAAGAGAGGAAGCATGTGGAGGAGGAGAAGGAAAAAGAGAGGAAGCATGCACTGGAGATGGAGAAGGTAAAGGCTCAGCAGAATATACCAACAAACCCTAGCAATCCTTCTCCAGGTACCACTCCCCATCCCAGAAAGTTCCCCACCTACAAGGCAGGTGATGATACTGAGGCCTTCTTAGAAAACTTCGAAAGGGCCTGCCTTGGGTACAACATCTCTACTGACCAATACATGGTAGAGCTGAGGCCGCAGCTCAGTGGACCCTTAGCTGAGGTGGCAGCTGAAATGCCTAAAGAACACATGAACAAGTACGAACTGTTTAAATCCAAGGCGAGAGTCAGAATGGGGATAACACCCGAGCAGTCTCGTCGGAAGTTCAGAGCCCTAAGGTGGAAACCAGACGTGTCATTTACCCGACATGCCTACCACATTGTGAAACACTGGGATGCCTGGATATCAGGAGCAAGTGTTGAATCTCCAATAAATTTGCCCTTCCTAATGCAAATGGAACAATTCTTAGAGGGTGTTCCTGAGGAAATAGAAAGATACATCCTAGATGGGAAGCCCAAAACTGTAATCGAGGCAGGAGAGATTGGAGCCAGATGGGTGGAGGTGGCAGAGAAGAAGAAAACTGGTCGCAGTTGGAGCGGAGACCAGAAGGGACAACCCCAGACCACACCCTATTACCGGGGGCCGCCCAAAGCCCCACCTACCTCCCAAAGAACCCTCCAGACCCCTTATCGTCCCACCACCCCGTTCTCCAGCAACCCTCCTCGCCCCAGTGACCCGTCAGCTGGACGATGTTTTAAATGTAACGAGCTGGGGCATGTAAAGGCCAACTGCCCCAAGAACCCCAACAGATTACAGTTCATTGCACCGGAATCGCACCAGAGGTCCACAGGCCCAGATACCTCCCAGATACCCTTGGAGCGGAGGGAAACTGTGAGTGTGGGCGGGAAGAAGGTCACCGCGTGGAGGGACACCGGAGCACAAGTGTCAGCTATCCATGCTTCCTTAGTGGACCCCAATTTAATCAACCCAGAGATCCAAGTGACGATTCAACCCTTCAAGTCCAACTCTTTCGATTTGCCTACAGCCAAGTTGCCTGTCCAGTACCAGGGCTGGTCAGGAACATGGACTTTTTCAGTCTATGATGATTATCCCATCCCCATGCTGTTGGGGGAAGACTTGGCCAATCATGTGAAGCAGGCCAAGAGGGTGGGAACGGTCACCCGCAGCCAGGCTAAACAAGCCGTGAGGCCTAGCTCTGTTCCGGAAACTTCTATCAGGACCCGGTCAGAGGTGATGGACCCGGACCCCAGGCCAATGTCTGCAACAGCAGTAGTGGATCCAGTCCCAGAAACCCAGACGGAACCAGTCCCAGAACCGGAACCAGCCGAACAACCAACACCAGACCCATTGTCAGCACTGAATCCAGTACTTGCAACCTCAACACCAGAGGGCCCCACCGACCCTGAACTGGCAGCAGCCGATAACCCGACACAAGAGGCTCAGCCGGAGCCTGAATCCCAACATAGTGCACCAGCGGAGAGCGGTTCACAGTCAATAGAAACAGCTCCATCCCCTATATCGCTTCCAGAGGGACCAAGCCTAGGTCCACAATCCAATGAGGAACTGATGTCTCCAGCATCAAGGGAACAGTTCCAGACCGAACAGGAAGCAGATGAAAGCCTCCAGAGAGCTTGGACGGCAGCACGGAGCAACCCACCGCCTCTCAGCTCTTCTAATCGATCCAGGTTTGTTGTAGAAAGAGGACTTTTATACAAGGAAACTCTTTCTGGTGGACACCAGGAAGACTGGCATCCTCAGAGACAGTTGGTAGTTCCAACTAAATACCGGGCCAAGCTCTTGAGCTTAGCCCATGATCACCCTAGTGGCCATGCTGGGGTGAACAGGACCAAAGACCGTTTGGGGGGGTCATTCCACTGGGAGGGGATGGGCAAGGATGTTTCTACCTATGTCCAGTCTTGTGAGGTGTGCCAAAGAGTGAGAAAACCCCAAGACCAGGTCAAAGCCCCTCTCCAGCCACTCCCCATCATTGAAGTTCCATTTCAGCGAGTAGCTGTGGATATTCTGGGTCCTTTTCCGAAAAAGACACCCAGAGGAAAGCAGTACATACTGACTTTCATGGATTTTGCCACCCGATGGCCGGAAGCAGTAGCTCTAAGCAACACCAGGGCTAAAAGTGTGTGCCAGGCACTAGCAGACATTTTTGCCAGGGAAGGTTGGCCCTCCGACATCCTCACAGATGCAGGGACTAATTTCCTGGCAAGAACTATGAAAAACCTGTGGGAAGCTCATGGGGTAAATCACTTGGTTGCCACTCCTTACCACCATCAAACAAATGAAATGGTGGAGAAGTTTAATGGAACTTTGGGGGCCATGATACGTAAATTCGTAAATGAGCACTCCAACGATTGGGACCTAGTGTTGCAGCAGTTGCTCTTTGCCTACAGAGCTGTACCACACCCCAGTTTAGGGTTTTCCCCATTTGAACTTGTATATGGCCGTGAGGTTAAGGGGCCATTGCAGTTGGTGAAGCAGCAATGGGAGGGATTTACACCTTCTCCAGGAACTAACATTCTGGACTTTGTAACCAACCTACAAAACACCCTCCGAACCTCTTTAGCCCTTGCTAAAGAAAACTTACAGGATGCTCAAAAAGAGCAAAAAGCCTGGTATGATAAACATGCCAGAGAGCGTTCCTTCAAAGTAGGGGACCAGGTCATGGTCTTAAAGGCGCTCCAGGCCCATAAAATGGAAGCATCGTGGGAAGGGCCATTCACGGTCCAGGAGCGCCTGGGAGCTGTTAATTATCTCATAGCATTCCCCACCTCCAACCGAAAGCCTAAGGTGTACCATATTAATCCTCTAAAGCCCTTTTATTCCAGAGAATTAAAGGTTTGTCAGTTTACAGCCCAGGGAGGAGACGACGCTAAGTGGCCTGAAGGTGTCTACTACGAAGGGAAATGTGCTGGTGGTGTGGAAGAGGTGAACCTCTCCATGACCCTTGGGCGTATGCAGCGACAGCAGATCCAGGAGCTGTGCACTAGCTACGCGCCAACGTTCTCAGCCACCCCAGGACTGACTGAACGGGCATACCACTCCATTGACACAGGTAATGCTCGCCCAATTAGAGTCCAACCTTACCGAGTGTCTCCTCAAGCTAAAACTGCTATAGAACGGGAGATCCGGGATATGTTACAGATGGGTGTAATCCGCCCCTCTGAAAGTGCATGGGCATCTCCAGTGGTTCTAGTTCCCAAACCAGATGGGGAAATACGTTTTTGCGTGGACTACCGTAAGCTAAATGCTGTAACTCGCCCAGACAACTATCCAATGCCACACACAGATGAACTATTAGAGAAACTGGGACGGGCCCAGTTCATCTCTACCTTGGACTTAACCAAGGGGTACTGGCAGGTACCGCTAGATGAGTCTGCCAAGGAAAGGTCAGCCTTCACCACACATCTCGGGCTGTATGAATTTAATGTACTCCCTTTCGGGCTGCAAAATGCACCCGCCACCTTCCAAAGACTTGTAGATGGTCTCCTAGTGGGATTAGGAGAATATGCAGTCGCCTACCTTGACGATGTGGCCATATTTTTGGATTCCTGGGCAGACCACCTGGAACATCTACAAAAAGTCCTTGAGCGCATAAGGGAGGCAGGACTAACTGTTAAGGCTAAGAAGTGTCAAATAGGCCTAAACAGAGTGACTTACCTTGGACACCAGGTGGGTCAAGGAACTATCAGCCCCCTACAGGCCAAAGTGGATGCTATCCAAAAGTGGCCTGTCCCAAAGTCAAAGAAACAGGTTCAATCCTTCTTAGGCTTGGCCGGTTATTACAGACGATTTGTACCGCACTACAGCCAAATCGCCGCCCCACTGACAGACCTAACCAAAAAGAAACAGCCAAATGCTGTGCAGTGGACCGAAAAGTGTCAGAAGGCCTTTAACAAGCTTAAAGCGACACTCATGTCTGACCCTGTACTAAGGGCCCCAGACTTTGACAAACCGTTCCTAGTAACCACAGATGCATCCGAGCGTGGTGTGGGAGCAGTTTTAATGCAGAAAGGACCTGATCAAGAATTCCACCCTGTAGTGTTTCTCAGCAAAAAACTGTCTGAGAGGGAAAGCAACTGGTCAATCACTGAAAAAGAATGTTACGCCATTGTCTACGCTCTGGAAAAGCTACGCCCATATGTTTGGGGACGGCGTTTCCACCTGCAAACCGACCATGCTGCACTGAAGTGGCTTCACACCGTAAAAGAAACTAACAAAAAACTTCTTCGGTGGAGTTTAGCTCTCCAAGATTTTGATTTCGACATCCAACACATCTCAGGAGCTTCTAACAAAGTGGCTGATGCACTCTCACGTGAAAGTTTCCCAGAATCAACTGGTTAAAATCATCCTTGAGATGTGGAAAATATTGTTAGTCTTTATGTACTTGGTAGTATATTTAGAGATGCATGTGTCTTATTAACTCTGTTTTTCCTAGAGCTCCAGGAAGAAATCCCAGCCAGTGTTTCACCCTAGCTGAGATTTGGGGGGCGTCATAAATATAAAGGGAAGGGTAAACCCCTTTAAAATCCCTCCTGGCCAGAGGAAATCTCCTCTCACCTGTAAAGGGTTAAGAAGCTAAAGGTAACCTCGCTGGCACCTGACCAAAATGACCAATGAGGAGACAAGATACTTTCAAAAGCTGGGAGGAGGGAGAGAAACAAAGGGTTTGTGTGTCTGTCTACATTCTGTCTTTGCCGGAGATAGACCAGGAATGAAGCCTTAGAACTTTTAGTAAGTAATCTAGCTAGGTACGTGTTAGATTATGATTTCTTTAAATGGCTGAGAAAAGAATTGTGCTGAATAGAATAACTATTTCTGTCTGTGTATCTTTTTTGTAACTTAAGGTTTTTGCCTAGAGGGGTTCTCTATGTTTTGAATCTAATTACCCTGTAAGGTATTTACCATCCTGATTTTACAGGGGGGATTTCTTATTTCTAATTACTTCTATTTTTATTAAAAGTCTTCTTGTAAGAAAACTGAATACTTTTTCATTGTTCTCAGATCCAGGGGTTTGGGTCTGTGGTCACCTATGCAAATTGGTGAGGCTTTTTATCCAACATTTCCCTGGAACGGGGGGGGGGGGGGTGCAAGTGTTGGGAGGATTGTTCATTGTTCTTAAGATCCAAGGGTCTGGGTCTGTAGTCACCTAGGCAAATTGGTGAGGCTTTTTACCAAACCTTGTCCAGGAAGTGGGGTGCAAGGTTTTTGGGAAGTATTTTGGGGGGAAAGACGTGTCCAAACAGCTCTTCCCCAGTAACCAGTATTTGTTTGGTGGTGGTAGTGGCCAATCCAAGGACAAAGGGTGGAATATTTTGTACCTTGGGGAAGTTTTGACCTAAGCTGGTAAAGATAAGCTTAGGAGGTTTTTCATGCAGGTCCCCACATCTGTACCCTAGAGTTCAGAGTGGGGGAGGAACCTTGACAACTCATATGACAGGAACTCTTTTATATTTACAAATAAATATTTATTAATACATTTGGCAAAGTCACACACACTATAACTCAGTAAGTTGGATAGAGATAATACAGAAAGTACATCTGAACATCCATACTCACACCATCCCTTGCAGAACAACCTGAAATGTTAGCCATCAACTTCTGTTCCCTCCCAAGGGCTACATCGCTCTCTCCTACTGCCCTGGTATGCCACTTTTCTAATCTGTTATTCTGACATTATCATGTCTAATACGTATTCAGTAGGGGTTTCTCCCCTCTTCCTTATTTGTATTTCCTCCCTTTACCAATGTTAAGGTGTCCTTCTTTTAAAGGTTAGTGTATTTATGATTTCACCCCATTATCATATATTTCATTTTGATGCCATGGCACTCGTGCAATTGGATGTTCCATCCCAAAACCTTGCAGAAGCTGGTGTTGGTTCATGTACTATGGTTGGCTGATGTTGTCATGGACAAAATTCCCCCCGACACTCCACTTCCAGTTCCCCACAACTTATGAGTTACCGAAGTTTATATATGCCAAAGTTCATAGGTCTCAAGCCTCATGCTAACTGCTGAAGGCAATATCTTACATGATACAAACCTGTAAATTCCTTGCATTACTGCTGATTATAATGAAGCAGAATATAATGCAAAGCAGTGAATATAATAGAGGTGAGCTGGCCCCCTGGGCTACAGCAAATCCCAAGACCAGAAGGCACAGATTATGATCACCTAGTCTGACCAATTCCAGAGCACAAGCCAGAGACCTGCCCCACAATAGTCCTAGAGCAGAGCTGTTAGAACAACATTTGTCTCCTCCTGCCTTGATTTAACAATTTTCAGTGCTGGAGAATCTACTACGGCACTTGGTAAATTGTTGCAATTACACTCACTGTTAAAAAATTACACCTTAGTTCCAGTCCAAATTTGTCTAGCTTCAGCTTCCAGCCATTGGATCCTGTTGTAACTTTTGCTGCTAGATTGAAGGGCCCGTTGTTAAACATTTGTTCCTCATGCAGGTACTTACTAGGACTAGGAGGACTTACTAGGACTAGGAGGACTTGTGGCACCTTAGAGACTAACCAATTTATTTGAGCATGAGCTTTCGTGAGCTACAGCTCACTTCATCGGATGCATACTGTGGAAATTGCAGAAGACATTATATACACAGACACCATGAAACAATACCTCCTCCCACCCCACTCTCCTGCTGGTAATAGCTTATCTAAAGTGATCATCAAGATGGGCCATTTCCAGCACAAATCCAGGTTTTCTCACCCTCTGCCCCCCCACAGACAAACTCACTCTCCTGCTGGTAATAGCCCATCCAAAGTGACCACTCTCTTCACAATGTGTATGATAATCAAGGTGGGCCATTTCCTGCAGAAATCCAGGTTCTCTCACCCCCTCACCCCCCTCCAAAAGCAACACACACAAACTCACTCTCCTGCTGGTAATAGCCTATCCAAAGTGACCACTCTCCTTACAACATGCATGAAAATCAAGGTGGGCCATTTCCAGCACAAATACAGGTTTTCTCACCCCCCCACCCCCATACACACACAAACTCGCTCTCCTGCTGGTAATAGCCTATCCAAAGTGACCACTCTCCTTACAACGTGCATGAAAATCAAGGTGGGCCATTTCCAGCACAAATCCAGGTTTTCTCACCCCCCCTCCACACACAAACTCACTCTCCTGCTGGCAATAGCTCATCCAAACTGGGTGGCTAAGTCATTATGCAAGGTAGCCTATTTCCCCTTGGTTTTTCCTACCCCCCCCGGGCCTTCTGGTTAAACTTGGATTTATGCTGGAAATGGCCCACCTTGATTGCCATGCACATTGTAGGGAGAGTGGTCACTTTGGATAGGCTATTACCAGCAGGAGAGTGAGTTTGTGTGTCTGGCTTTTGGAGGGGGGTGAGGGGGTGAGAGAACCTGGATTTCTGCAGGAAATGGCCCACCTTGATTATCATACACATTGTGAAGAGAGTGGTCACTTTGGATGGGCTATTACCAGCAAGAGAGTGAGTTTGTCTGTGGGGGGGCGGAGGGTGAGAAAACCTGGATTTGTGCTGGAAATGGCCCATCTTGATGATCACTTTAGATAAGCTATTACCAGCAGGAGAGTGGGGTGGGAGGAGGTATTGTTTCATGGTGTCTGTGTATATAATAATGTATTCTGCAATTTCCACAGTATGCATCCGATGAAGTGAGCTGTAGCTCACGAAAGCTCATGCTCAAATAAATTGCTTAGTCTCTAAGGTGCCACAAGTACTCCTTTTCTTTTTGCGAATACAGACTAACACGGCTGTTACTCTGAAACCTGTACTTACAGACTGTGACCAAGTCACCCCTTCACCTTCTCTTCAATAAGGTTCTTGAGTGAGCTGTAGCTCACAAAAGCTTATGCTCAAATAAATTTGCTAGTCTCTAAGGTGCCACAAGTCCTCCTTTTCTTTTTCTCCATAAGCAGCTTTTATAATTCTTTAATCATTCTTGTGGTTCACTCCAATTTATCAACATACTTCTTCAACTGTAGACAGCAGAAGTAGATGAGGGGGAGGGATAGCTCAGTGGTTTGAGCATTGGCTGCTAAACCCAGGGTTGTGAGTTCAATCCTTGAGGGGGCCATTTAGGGATCTGGGGCAAAAATTGAAGATTGGTCCTGCTTTGAGCAGGGGGTTGGACTAGATGACCTCCTGAGTTCCCTTCCAACCCTGATATCCGATGATTCTATGACACAGGATCCCAGCAGTGCAAAATACAGAATAACCTCTCTACTCCTACTCAAGATTCCCCTGGTTGTACATCCTGGATTGCACTAGGTTTTTTAGATGAAACATCGCACTGGGAGCTCATATTCAATTGATTATGACCCCCAAATCTTTTTCAGAGTCACTGCTTCCCAGGATTGGGTCCCCCATCCAGTAAGGATGGCCTGCATCCCTTGTTCCTAGATGTAAACATTTACAATGAGCCGTATTAAAACACATGTTGCTGTGACACACAGGGACAAAGTGAGTTGCCCAAGGTCACAGAAGAATTCTTTGAGCGAGCTTGGACTGAAGACAGTTCTTCTGAATCCCAGGCTAGCCTTTTAACCACTGAACCATCCTTCCTCTCTGGGACTGGTGGCTGGGGAGAGAGCAGCTGGCAGCTCAACATGCTGAGATTACCATAAACTCAGAGAATTAAACGTCTGTGACATCACCAAACAGGAACCCCAAAACAATTCCTTTTCCAGACAATAACGCTGAGTCATGCTTTCTGCTAACTCTATCGAGGGATAAATCCATCAGCCGGGGCACAGAGCGGGGTCACAGTGGACAAGCAACTCCACATGAGCTCCCGGTGTGATGCAAAATGAGCTATTGTGACCCTTAGGGATATAGGCCTGGAAGGGACCTCCTGGCATTTGGTCCAGTGCATAAACCTGTCAAACTCCTTTTCAAACCAGCTAGATTGTTTGCCCCCCACTGTTCCTCTTGGGCAGCTGTTCCAGAGCCTCCCTCCTCTGATGGTCAGAAACCTCCTTCTCCTTCCCAGCTCAGTTTGCTCCTGGTCAGTTTGTCCCCATTTGTTCTTGTGCAAGCACTATCCTCTAGCTTCAGGAGCTCATCTCCCTCCCCGGTGTTTACCACCACTCTGATCCCCACTCAGCCTGCATTGTGGTAGGCTAAACCAGCCAAGCTCTTCAAGTCTTCTTGTAAGACAAGATCTCCACTGTGCTGACCATCCTAGGAGCCCTTCTCTGAACTTCTGAATTCTTCTTTCTGGAATATGACTGACCAGAATTTTACACAGTGTGCTAGAGGAGGTGTGACGTTATTGACACAAGCTTTTGACCGTATAGATCATTGTTGCAACCAAGGTCCCATAGTGGCACCAAGACTTGGACAAAGGAGGTCAAATAAAGTGTATATAAAAAGGTTTTAATTTGCTGGTTGTGATTATGCTGTCTGTATGTGTGTATCATTTTGTATTTGAAGTTATGAATATTAGCTAGGTACTTGTATCTCAATATGTTTGATTCTAAAAAGCATTAGTGAAGCATTTGGTTAGCTTCTTGATTTTGTCTCCCTTTACCAGCGCTGGAGCTGGGTGATGAAGTGACCCTTCACTTGATGAACACCCTGATTATCCTTGCACAAAGGTGTTTGCTTTTCAAGCTGTACACAATTGGATTAATCAGGGGTGGGACTAGCAGGGAAAAGTATCCCAGGAAAACCTGAAGTAAGGGAGAAGAGCCCTTCCCGAATCTGTGTATCACAGACAGGCCAATCTCTGGTATGTAGAAGAGCAGGACGGCGCAGAGGTGGGAGATACAGGTGTTCAAGGCCCTGAGGCACTCTTTGGAGGACGCGACACTCAGCACTGTTTTGAAGATCATTATGTAAGAGAGCAAGATGAGCAGCGAGTCCAACCCCATTATTAGGAGTTTAGCTAACAAGCCATAGATGCTGTTGACACTGATATCCAAACAAGCCATCTTCATGACGTCCTGGAACAGGCAGTAGGAATGGGAGAGGACATTGGTGCGACAGTATTGGAACCGTTTCAGGAACAAGGGCAGTGGGAATACTATGACCACCCCTCTTAGCACAAACACCAGTCCCATCTTGGGTATTCTTGGCAGGGTTATGATGGAAGCATATCTCAGTGGATTACAAATCGCAATGAAGCGGTCAAAGGCCATCAACAAGAGCACGGCGGACTCAAAGCATTGAAGCGAGTGGATGAAGAACAGCTGGGCAAAACAGGCATTGAGGCTGATCTCCCTAGAGTTAAACAGGTATATGCCCAGTATCGTTGGTATGGTGGCTATGGATATGCCAAGCTCTGTGACAGCCAACATGGAAAGGAAAATGTACATGGGCTCATGGAGGCTTGGTTCAGTTTTTATAGTGAACAGAATGACTAAATTTCCTACTATTGAAATAACATACATGAAGCAGAAGGGGATAGAAATCCAGAGATGCATGTCTTCCTGCTCAGGTAGCCCAGTCAGAAGGAACACTGCAAATTGAAATTTGGTGTCATTGACAGCTGACATAATGTACTGTGAAGGTCCGGAGAGTTTTCAGCTTTCCTTCCTAAAAGAAAAAAGAACAGGAGACTAGATGATATTTAATGAAAAATCTTTCTGGTCTCAATGCAAGTCTAGAGATGCCCAGGACCTCAAGGTAGATCAGCAAAAATATACTCTTGGATTTACACCAATGATAAGAAGATAGATATTGCCAGACTGGATCAGATCAAGCCCTGCAATGGGCAGCTATGCGATAACCTACTTCAAGGGAAAGTTTCCTGGAGACACAGACTAGTTAGACATATTCTGTGGTGTAAATCAGGAAGGTGTATAGCCCTACTAAGACTTCTTTTAAAAAATCCTTCCTATTGTAATTGAATTTTTTGGTTACCCATAGAAACATCCAATCCCTCTTTGAATCAGGCTAAGATCTTGGCCCCATCGATATCTTGTAGCTGTTAAGTTCCGCAGCCTTTTTGACAACTGTGTAATTTTAAAATGATGACCTTCACAGACACACCCTGTCTGGCCCTCCACTTCTGAGTGTGGCCCATTGTAGCTTGACATGTGGTAAACACACGGCAAACACATACTGAAAATGATCAGACCCTGCATTGAAGCTGTTTCATTGCACCAGTAATAATATTATTTATTTTCTCCACTCCTGAGAGTCCAAATTATACCACTGCCTCTTTCCAGAACATGGCATTAATATTTAGGGCCAGAATCTTAATTCAGTAATATTGACTCCAGATTCAACTGTGTCTCTCCAGATTTACATGTGTAAATTCAATCAAAACCAGGCTCTATTAACTTTCCCTTACCAAATCCTCCCGGAGATACACTCTGACCCCCAAGAATCCCTCCAAGAGAAGCTGAAGTTCTTTGCCTCTCTGTTCTTGACTCAATCCAGAGACGTCGATCATTCTACGGACTTCTCTTCATCCTCACATGAACCTCATCCTCTCCCCATGCAACAGTCTGTAGATATTTGGTAAGTTACAAGCCAACACAGACAGTTACTTCAGCTGGGTGAGAGAGGGGTTGGTGTCACAAATGGGTGAAGAGTACAAACACTGGTGTTCCACTAATGTGCAGTTGAGTGTACAAATTACTTCAGCAGTGCTCCTGTAACAGGTGATGAGTGTGAATTACTTATGACCGCAATTACACTCCCCTTTCCTGCACCTCAGTTCTACTCTTTTCTGAATCACTGACCGGCGGTTCTTTTCTCTCGTAACTTTTAGGAAAGACTTGTACATGTATTGCAGAGGGATTGTGTTCATGACCCTGAATGTAAGAGTTAGAAACAACTTCTGGTCAGTTACCAGGAGACAGTATCATACAACTGTTCACTGAACAAGGAGTTAACAGCACAAACCCATTGCACACAGTACGTGGAGTACTTTTGACATACCTTCTAAGCCCAAACTGTTAAGCAGTAAAGTTACCTCTGCTCCTTCCTGCAAAGATTCCAGTGACTCTGCTGCTGGCTTTCGACATACATTCATGTCATGAAAGTTTTCTTTGTAATAATGTATTACAATGAAAAGATTTGGCATAATATTGATAGATCTGTACTTTAGTACGCACATGTGAACCACAGGTGCCGAACCCACCAGGACCTGCTTAGCAAGCACAGTTAACTCGCAGTGTGTTGTAGCCCAGGACCAGTCTGAGGGTGGGAGAATCACGAGATTCCACCCTATGGGAGGGAAGACTATGAGGCCTGACATCTGGCAGAGATGCAGGTAGCCCTGTAATCCTGAGCACTGTCTACAGGGCAGAAGTGCTGGAGCCCTCAGCCAGTCAGGAAATAGAAATATTCCCTACCGGACCACTTACCACAAAGCAACGCAGCTCGGAATTCCTGCATTTCCAATCAAGCGAGAGAATAAACCCTTTGAAAATGCATTTGCTGATTAAATTTCCAAGAGAAAATAAACTGGAGACAATTTGGGAACTAGTCACTGATATTCTGTGGGGTTTCTTCTTGCTCAGCCCATGGCAATGTCAGGTCCAGAGCGCATAGCACCTCTAGAAATGAATCACCCCGGCAGCCCAGCTGAGTCCTCTGCCACAGCACAGAACATCTGCAAATGGAAACAGCTTCCAGCTTTTTTCCCTTCACGTCACATTTTAAAGATAGTGAAACCTGCCAACGTACCCAATTCCTGCTCAACGTGGAGTGGCTGACATCAGAAACCTTCACCCTTAAGGACAAGGAGGCATTGGATAGGTTACACAGGCAGCAGCTAGTATCTGTTCAGATAGGGAGGCAAGTGTCTTTATGAAGCATGCTGGCACATTTCCTTGGGGGCCACTTGGCCATCAGGGAACTTCAGCTGCGTGGCTTCGTGTGCACCAGCTTTAGCCCCGTCACAGCCAATGGCAAACTGCGGGAGGCCAAATCACAGGGGATGTGTAATGATGCTACCGAAGAGGACTGGGCTTGTCATCACTCTTTGTATAATTCCAGTTAGTCACAGGGCTACTTCGAAGGCTTCCAAGTGGTAACGATGACGATGTCACAGCTGTGATTTTGCTGAAATAAAATAAAATATAAAAATAATAATAATTAATAATATAGGAACATATTTCTCCTTGGCAGCCCCCTGTCTTGCATTAAAAACCCAGGGTGCAGTCCAGGGAAGGGAAATTCCACAAGTCTCTGTAATGATGCTCCCTTTGGTGGGAGTATCAATTCAGGATAAATTGCTTAAAGCAGGGCAGTTACAGCCCAAAACTGGAGTCCCTTTCCTAAATAAGGCACACCAAACCAGCCAAAGAGAGAGGACTTTAGTTTTACCCCACTGGGTAACGAGAAGTTATACAAGCAATTCCTTTAGACACTCCTGTTCCCTTGTATCTCCACCAGCACCACTCCTTTTGGGGATGAATGGTTATGAAAACCAATACCCCAGTAAAAGAAAAAAGGTTCCCCCGATCCCAAAGGACCAAGCCCCAGACGCAGGTCAATATACAAGTCAGATCTTACCCGCAAATCACACTGTTGCCAATTATTTAGAATCTAAAATCTAAAGGTTTATGCATAAAAAGAAAGGAATATAGATTAGAGCAAAAACTGGTGAAAGGAATCAATGACATACAGCAATGGCAAAGTTCTTGGTTCAGGCTTGTAGCAGTGGTGGAATAAACTGCAGGCTCAAATCCAGTCTCTGGAGAACATCCCCAGCTGGGATGGGTCATTCAGTGCTTTGTTCAGAGCTTCAGTTTGTAGCAAAGTTCCTCCAGAGGTAAGAAGCAGGATTGAAGTCAAAATGGAGATGATTCAGCTGCCTTTTATAGTCCCTTGCCATGTGGCCTGTGCTTCCTTTGTTTCAAACACAAGCTACCCATCACATGGCACAGAAAAGTCTTAAAGGTTCTGTCAGTAGACATGTTCCTGCATGTCTTACTGAGTTACAAGGTGTATCTGCCTTCTCTCAACGGGTCAATTGTACAGCTGATGGTCCTTAATGGGCCATCAAGCAGGCTAGGCAGAGCTGACACCAACTTCTCTGGGGTGTCACACAGAAGCATTTTCATTTGGGTCAAACGTTTTCGGTAGGTGTAAAAATCTCTCTGTTTTCCAGCCCACCTGTATCTCAAATTATGAGCCTCTGTCACTCATGCTACACGTCCACATCCCTAGGTGGCAGCACTAACCCCCAGTCTGCCTCCCACACAGAGCAGCCCCTGGATGTCTGCTATGGTATCTATGCTAGCTCTGTAACAGAGGGATCCCCTGGAATTTTGGCCTTCACAACATGCCCTGGCAAACAGTTCCACAGGCTATCTGTGTGTTGTGTGAAAAAGTACTTTGTTTTAAACCTGCTGCCTAGTAACTTCATTGGGTGACCCTTGGTTCATGTGAAGGGGTAAATAACACTCCCTTATTCACGATCTCCACATCACTCGTGATTCTATAGACCTCTGCCATACCCTCCCCCCCCTTAGCCATCTCTTTTCCAATGTGAACAGCCCCAGTCTTTTTAATCTCTCTTCATATGAAAGCTCTGTCATACCCCTAAACATTTTTGTTGAACCCCATGCTCAAAGCAGGACCAACACCAACTAAATCATCCCAGCCAGGGCTTTGTCAAGCCAGGTCATAAAAACCTCTAAGGATGGAGATTCCACCACCTCCCTGGGGAACCCATTCCAATGCTTCACCACCCTCCTAGTGAAATAGTGTTTCCTAATATCCAACCTAGACTTCCCCCACTGCAATTTGAGACCATTGCTCCTTGTTCTGTCATCTGCCACCATTGAAAGCAACCGAGCTCCATCCTCTTTGAAACCGCCTTTCTGGTAGTTGAAGGCTGCTATCAAATCCCCCCTCACTCTTCTATTCTGCAGACTAAAGAAGCCAAGTTTCCTCAGCCTCTCTTCATAAGTCACGTGCCCCAGCCCCCTAATCATTTTTATTGCCGTCCGCTGGACTCTACAACAGGGATTCTCAAACTGGGGGTCGGGACCCCTCTGGGGGTCACAAGGTTGTTACATGAGGGGTCATGAGCTGTCAGTCTCCACCCCAAACCACGCTTTGCCTCCAGCATTTATAATGATGTTAAATATGTAAGAAAGTGTTTTTAATTTATAAGGGGGGTGTCAAACACAGAGGCTTGCTGTGTGAAAGGGGTCACCAGTATAAAAGTTTGAGAACCACTGCTCTACAATATATATTTTTGAGATGGGGCAATCAGAACTGCATGCAGTATTCCAGATGTGGACATCCCATGGATTGATATAATGGAACTATTTTATTATCTATCCCTTTCCTAATGATTCCCAGCATTACGTTCGCTTTTTTGACTGCTGCTGCATATTGAGTGGATATTTTCAGAGAATTATCCACGACTCCAAGATCTCTTTCTTGAATGGTAACAGCTGACTTAGACCCAATCATTTTATATGTATAGTTGGGATTATGTTTTCCAACGTTTTCCAATGTGCATTATTTTTCACCTATCAACACTGAATTTCATCTGCCATTTTGTTGCCAGTCACCGAGTTTTGCAAGATCCTTTTGTAGCTCTTCGCAGTCTGCCTGGGTCTTAACTATCTTTAGTAATTTTGTAACATCTGCAAATTTTGCCACCTCACAGATTATCCCTATTTCCAGAACATTTATGAATATTTTGAATAGGACTGGTCCCAGAACAGACCCCGGGGGACACCACTATTTAGACCTCTCTCCCTTATTACCCTTTGTTTCCTATCTTTTAACCAGTTACCAATCTATGAGTACACCTTCCCTCTTAACCCATGGCAGCTTACCTTGCATGAAAGCCTTGGTGAGGGACCGTGTCAAAGGCTTTCTGAAAATCTAAGTACACTATATCCACTAGATCCCATTTGTCCACATGCTTGTTGACCCCCTCAAGGAATTCGAATAGATTGGTGAGGCATGATTTCCCTTTACAGAAGCCATGTTGAGTCTTCCCCAACAAATTATGTTCATCTATATGTCTGACAATAATGTTCTTTATTACAGTTTCATCCTGTTTGCCTGGTACTGAAGTCAGCCTTACAGGCCTGTAATTGCTGGGATCACATAACATAGATGGGATCGCTGAGTCAGTGGATAACTATGGCCTACCTCTCTCCTGTTGTTCAGACATGCACATGCAGGATAAGCAAGACCATGCACATTATTAGAGCAGGTCAGTTACAGCCCAAAGCTGGAGCTCCTTTACTATTTAGGCACGCCAAACCAGCGAAACAGAGAGGACTTCGGTTTTACCTCATTGGCTAACCAGAAGTTATACAAGCAATTGCCTCCGATACTCCAGTTCCCTTGTATCACCACCAGCACTGCTCCTTATGGGGATGAATGGTTATGAAAACCAATACACCAGTAAACGAAAAACAGGTTCCCCCGATCCTAAAGGGCCAAGCCCCAGACCCAGGTCAATATACCAGTAAGATCTTACCCACAAATAGCACTGTTGCCAAACCTTTAGAGTCTAAAATCTAAAGGTTTATTCATAAAAAGAAAGGAATACAGATTAGATCTAAAACTGGTGAAAGGAATCAATGACATACAGCAATGGCACAGTTCTTGGTTCAGGCTTGTAGCAGTGGTGGAATAAACGGCAGGTTCAAATCAAGTCTCTGGAGAACATCCACAGCTGGGATGGGTCATTCACTGCTTTGTTCAGAGCTTCAGTGTAGCAAAGTTCCTCCAGAGGTAAGAAGCCGGATGAACCTGTATAATCAGGGTGTGAGCAGGTGTGCGGTGTGCAAAGCCATTAATGGAGGGGTTGCCTGAATGGCTTGTCCTGCGCACCTTCATTAATCATGTCTCTGATACCACTCAGTCACAAGCATAAAGAAAAGGAGTACTTTTAAAGAAGGCCAGCCCTCTGTGGAGATAGAGGTGGTTAGGGACTATTTAGAAAAGCTGGACGTGCACAAGTCCATGGGGCCGGACGAGTTACATCCGAGAGTGCTGAAGGAATTGGCGGCTGTGATTGCAGAGCCCTTGGCCATTATCTTTGAAAACTCGTGGCGAACGGGGGAAGTCCCGGATGACTGGAAAAAGGCTAATGTAGTGCCAATCTTTAAAAAAGGGAAGAAGGAGGATCCTGGGAACTACAGGCCAGTCAGCCTCACCTCAGTCCCTGGAAAAATCATGGAGCAGGTCCTCAAAGAATCAATCCTGAAGCACTTACATGAGAGGAAAGTGATCAGGAACAGTCAGCATGGATTCACCAAGGGAAGGTCATGCCTGACTAATCTAATCGCCTTTTATGATGAGATTACTGGTTCTGTGGATGAAGGGAAAGCAGTGGATGTATTGTTTCTTGACTTTAGCAAAGCTTTTGACACGGTCTCCCACAGTATTCTTGTCAGCAAGTTAAAGAAGTATGGGCTGGATGAATGCACTATAAGGTGGGTAGAAAGCTGGCTAGATTGTCGGGCTCAACGGGTAGTGATCAATGGCTCCATGTCTAGTTGGCAGCCGGTGTCAAGTGGAGTGCCCCAGGGGTCGGTCCTGGGGCCGGTTTTGTTCAATATCTTCATAAATGATCTGGAGGATGGTGTGGATTGCACTCTCAGCAAATTTGCAGATGATACTAAACTGGGAGGAGTGGTAGATACGCTGGAGGGGAGGGATAGGATACAGAAGGACCTAGACAAATTGGAGGATTGGGCCAAAAGAAATCTGATGAGGTTCAATAAGGATAAGTGCAGGGTCCTGCACTTAGGATGGAAGAATCCAATGCACCGCTACAGACTAGGGACCGAATGGCTAGGCAGCAGTTCTGCGGAAAAGGACCTAGGGGTGACAGTGGACGAGAAGCTGGATATGAGTCAACAGTGTGCCCTTGTTGCCAAGAAGGCCAATGGCATTTTGGGATGTATAAGTAGGGGCATAGCGAGCAGATCGAGGGATGTGATCGTTCCCCTCTATTCGACACTGGTGAGGCCTCATCTGGAGTACTGTGTCCAGTTTTGGGCCCCACACTACAAGAAGGATGTGGATAAATTGGAGAGAGTCCAGCGAAGGGCAACAAAAATGATTAGGGGTCTAGAGCACATGACTTATGAGGAGAGGCTGAGGGAGCTGGGATTGTTTAGTCTGCAGAAGAGAAGAATGAGGGGGGATTTGATAGCTGCTTTCAACTACCTGAAAGGGGGTTCCAAAGAGGATGGCTCTAGACTGTTCTCAATGGTAGCAGATGACAGAACGAGGAGTAATGGTCTCAAGTTGCAATGGGGGAGGTTTAGATCGGATATTAGGAAAAACTTTTTCACTAAGAGGGTGGTGAAACACTGGAATGCGTTACCTAGGGAGGTGGTAGAATCTCCTTCCTTAGAGGTTTTTAAGGTCAGGCTTGACAAAGCCCTGGCTGGGATGATTTAACTGGGAATTGGTCCTGCTTCGAGCAGGGGGTTGGACTAGATGACCTTCTGGGGTCCCTTCCAACCCTGATATTCTATGATTCTATGATTCTATGATTCTACTTGTGGCACCTTAGAGACTAACCAATTTATTTGAGCATGAGCTTTCGTGAGCTACAGCTCACTTCATCGGATGCATACTGTGAAAACTGCGGAAGTGAAGAAACAGATCGACAGATCCAGAAGAGCTCCCAGAAGTCACCCACCACAGGACAGGCCCAACAAAGAAAACAACAGAACGCCACTGCTGAGGGTGACGGCTGGTGGCGTTCTGTTGTTTTCTTTGTTGGGCCTGTCCTGTGGTGGGTGACTTCTGGGAGCTCTTCTGGATCTGTCGATCTGTTTCTTCACTTCCGCAGTTTCCACAGTATGCATCCGATGAAGTGAGCTGTAGCTCACAAAAGCTCATGCTCAAATAAATTGCTTAGTCTCTAAGGTGCCACAAGTACTCCTTTTCTTTTTGCGAATACAGACTAACACGGCTGTTACTCTGAAACCAGTCACAAACATGTGGCTGAGGGCGTAGGAGAAGGGCGGGTGTCCGTTCCCCTTCAATAGCCCCTGTCCCCAGCTGGTGCAGCACTCATGGGTCATGCTGCACCCAGAGCTCTCAGGAGGGGCCAGGGCTCCAACAGCAGAACAGCCCTACAGCTTTCACAATGGCCCTTGGATGTTGAGCCAGAGATGGGACAGTGACAGGCCTGGTATAATGGGAAACAACATCCACATCCCTTCTCTGTATTAATTATTGAGAGGAATTGTGAGGTCGGAGCACCACTAATATGGCTCTTTATAAGCCAACATCCCACCGATCCCCCGGCTCTCCACAAACAGTCACTTTGCAAATGCTGATGCCTGCCTTTGTCTCCCTCCCCCAGTGCCCTGTCCCCCCTCACCATCCCTGTCACCCCTCACCAGTCTTAGACCCCCATCTCAACCTCTTTCCAGAGTGGTGATCAGTAACTCACGTCATCTCAGATGTAAGGGTCCAGAGTGGAACAGGTGGCCCATGTTTTCATCTTACATGTCACTGGAGCCAGGTGGTGAACTGACCCTTCACTTGATGAACAGCCTGATTATCCTCACACTCAAGTGTTTGCTTTTCACGCTGTACACTATTGGGTTCATCAGCGGAGGGAGAAGCAGGGACATGTAGCCCAGGAGAATCTGAAGCAAGGGAGAAGAGCCCTTCCCAAATCTGTGTATCACAGACAAGCTGATCTCTGGTGTGTAGAAGAGCAGGAGGGCACAGAGATGGGAGACACAGGTGTTCAGGGCCCTCAGGCACTCCTCATGGGACGCGATGCTCAGCACTGTTTTGAGGATCGTCACATAAGAGAGGAAAATAAGCAGTGAGTCCAACCCCATCTGGAAGAGTTTAGTAAACAATCCATAGATGCTGTGGACTGTGATATCCGAACAAGCCATCTTCATGACCTCCTGGTACAGGCAGTAGGAATGGGAGAGGACATTGGCTTGACAGTATCAGAACCATTTCAGGAGAAAGGGAAGTGGAAGTATTAGGACCATCGCTCTTAGCACAGACACCAGTCCCATCTTGGCTATTCTCGGCAGGGTTAAGATGGAGGTATATCTCAGCGGGTTATGGATCGCAATGAAGCGGTCAAAGGCCATCAACAACAGCACAGAGGATTCAATGTATTGAAGCAAATGGATGAAGAAGGGCTGGGCTAAACAGGCATTGAGGCTGATCTCCCTTGAGTTAAACAAGTATATGCCCAGTATCGTCGGTATGGTGGTTATCGATAAGGCAAGGTCTGTGACGGCCAACATGGAAAGGAAAATGTACATAGGCTCATGGAGGGCTGGATCTGTTTTTATAATGAACAGAATGACTGAATTTCCTACTATTGAAATAACATACATGAAGCAGAAGGGGATAGAGATCCAGAGATGTGCGTCTCCATGACCGGGTAGCCCGGAGAGAAAGAATATTACAGATTTTAATTTGGTGTCATTGACAGGTGACATAATGTACTGGGCAGGTGTGAGGAGTTCTGAAATGTCCTTCCTAAAAGAAAAGTAAGACGAGATTAGATGATATTAGCAAGAAATTATTCTGCCCTCAGTGCATGTCTGCGGACTCCGAGAACTCAAGGTAGATAAGCAAAAACATACTGTTGGATTTACATGGTTCTGATTAGTCAGACTGGATCAGACTTGTAGTCCATCTGCCCCAGTAACCAGTGGCCATGTCCAGATGCTTCAGAGGAGGTGGAAGAAGCCCTGAAATAAGCAGTGATGAGATAAGCTGCTCCCAGGGAGTTTCCCTCTGACACCCACTAGTTAGACATATATTGTGGTGTAAAACCATTGTGACCTTAGAAGATACAAACATAAGAATGCCACACTGGGTGAGAGAAAAGGTCCATCTAGCCCAGGATCTTGCCTTCGACAGTGGCTTATGCCAGGTGCCCCAGAGGGAATGAACAGAACAGGCCATCATCAAGTGATCCATCGTCCATGAATTTATGTAGGTCTCTTTTGAACCCTGTTACACACTTCACACAGACAGCCTTTCTGGCCCTCCACTACTGAGTGTGGCCCCTTGTATCATGGCATGTGTGTAAATACATGGCAAGTACATGATAAAAACAGTCGTATTTATCTGTCCTGCACTGAAGCTATTTTTAAATGTGCTGTCATAAATATAAAGGGAAGCATAACCACCTTTCTGTATACAGTGCTATAAAATCCCTCCTGGCCAGAGGCAAAATCCTTTCACCTGTAAAGGGTTAAGAAGCTAAGGTAACCTTGCTGGCACCTGACCCAAAATGGCCAATGAGGGGACAAGATACTTTCATATCTGGATGGAGGGAACAAAGCTTTTGGTCTGTCCGTGTGATCCTTTTGCCGGGAATAGATCAGGAATGCAGCCTCACAATTCCTGTTAAGTTAGTAAGTAATCTAACTAGAAATGCCTTAGATTTCCTTTTGTTTAATGGCTGGTAAAATAAGTTGTGCTGAGGGAATGTATAGTCCTGTTTTTGCGTCTTTCTGTAACTTACAGTTTTGCCTGGAGGGATTCTCTATGTTTTGAATCTGATTACCCTGTAAGGTATTTACCATCCTGATTTTACAGAGGTGATTCTTTTACCTTTTCTTTAATTAAAATTCTTCTTTTAAGAACCTGATTGCTTTTTCATTGTTCTTAAGATCCAAGGGTTTGGGTCTGTGTTCACCTGTACCAATTGGTGAGGATTCTTATCAATCCTTCCCCAGGAAAGGGAGTGTAGGGCTTGGGGGGATATTTTGGGGGAAGACGTCTCCAAGTGGGCTCTTTCCCTGTTCTTTATTAAACGCTTGGTGGTGGAAGCATACGGTTCAAAGACAAGGCAAAGTTTGAAGCTTGGGGAAGTTTTTAACCTAAGCTGGTAGGAATAAGCTTAGGGGGTCTTTCCTGCGGGTCCCCACATCTGTACCCTAGAGTTCAGAGTGGGGAAGGAACCTTGACCTGTGTTTTATACCTTTATTATATGAATTCTTTTTTTCTCCACTGCTGACAGTCCACGTAATGCAACTGCCTCTTTCCAGCCTCTAGGATAAATTCTTAGGGTCAGGTCCTTAATTCAATAATAGTGATATCAACAGCTTCACGCCAGACTTTCATGTGTAAATTCAATCAGAACTGGGCTCTATTAACTCACCCTTACCAAAAGCTTCCAGTGATACACTCTGACCCCCAAGAATGCCTCCAAGAGAAGCAGAAGGGCTTTGCCTGGCCAATGTTGATGGAATCCAGAGACTTTGATCATCCTACAGGCTTCTCTTTATTCCCCCCGGGACCTCCATCCTCTCCCCATGCAACGGTCTGTAGATATTTGGAAAATTACAACCTGACATTGACAGTTATTTCAGCTGGGCAGCGGAGGAATTGACATCTCAAATGGGTCAATCCTGCAAACCCTGGTACTGCACTTATGTTCACTTGAGTGTACTAGTTACTTCAGCCACGGTGACTGGGCTCAATTACACACAACTACTCTACCACTCTCCTTCCCTGCACCTCAGCTAAACTCTTTGCTGAAACACAGACCAGCGATTCTGGTCTCTCATGGCTTTTTGGAAAGTCTTGCACAAGCCTTGCAGAGTTATTCAGTGCATGACTCTGAATGTAAGTGTTAGAAACAGCTTCTAGTCAGGTACCAGGAGACAGTATCACACAACTGTTCAGTGAACAAAGAGTTAATAGCACAAACCCATTGCAAACAGTATGTGGAGCACTTCTGAAACACTTTCTAAAGCCAAAGCCATTAAGCAGTAAAGTTACCCCTGCTCCTTCCTGCAGAGATTCTAACAACTCTGCTGCTGGCTTTCAATATACAGTCATGTCATGAAAGTTTGGTTTGTAATATTTGTATGAAAATGAATAGTTTTGGCATAACATTTACACTTCTGTACCTTAGTACACACATGTCAACCACAGGTGTTGAACCCGCTCAGACCTGCTCGGCAAGCAAAGTTGACACAAAGTGTGCTGTAGCCCAGGGCCCAGTCTGAGGGTGGGAGAATGGAGGGATTCCATCCCATGAGCAGGAAGGCTACAAGACCTGACATTTGGAACTCAGAGACCAGAGAGGGGGAAGAGATGCTGGTAGCCCTGTAACTATAGGGCAAAAATATGCCCTCTCGGACCCGTTACCACAAAGCAATGAACCTCTGAATTCCTGAGTTCACGATCAAGACAGAGAATAAAAGCTTTGCAAATGCATGTGCTGATTAAATTCCCAGGAGCAAATAAACCCAAGGCAATTTGGGAACTAGTCACTGACATTCCGTGGGGTCTCACTCAGCCAATGGCAGAATCGGGCCCAGAGCACAAGAAACCTCTAGAAATGGGACCCCTAGAGAAATCCTGACTCGGGGCATCAGGGTTTTAACACTCCAAGCTCCAGTATCTGTGTAACTTGAATAACGCACTGAGCACCGTGGGAACATGCAGAGGAGGGGTGCCCAAGCTACCTAGTGCTGCCTGTCCTCCTGCCCCTGTTACTGAGTCACCCTGACAGCCCAGCGGAGTTCGATGCGGTGGTACAGAACATCTTCACATTTGAACAGTCTGCAGCCTTTCCCCTTCACTTCATATTGTAAAGATAGAGAAACCTGCCAACGTACCCAATTCCTGTTAGAAGGGGAGCTCCTGACACCAGAGGTCGTCACCCTAAAGGACAAGGAGTTATTGGAGATGTCGCACAGGCAGCAGGCCGTATCTGTTCAGATAGGGAGGCCAGCTGTCTTTATGAAGCGTGCCTGCACATTCCCCTGGGGGCCACTTGCCCTCAGGGAATCTCAGCTGCTTGGCTTCCTGTGCACGAGCTTTAACCCCCAATGGCAAAGTGCAGGAGGCCAAATCACAGGGGATGTGCGGTGATGCTACTTAATTAGACTTTAGTGTCAGCTCTGCAGCAGGCTCTATTCCTGGAATCCGGGCTGGTCATCACTGTTCATATGGTTCTGATTAGTGACATGGCCACTTCGAGGGCGGCTGAATGGTAACAATGATGCCATCACAGCTGTGATCTTGCTGAAATAAAATAAAAGAGAGTAATAATATGGGGCCTGATTTCTCCCCGGCAGCCCCCTTTCCTGCATTACAAACCCAGGGTGCAGGCCAGACAAATGAAGGGAGATTCCACAAGGGTCCCCACATAGAAATTTCCCTCCATTTTTTCAGTAGGGGAGGACCCTTCCCTTCTCCATGAGGAACAAGGAATAAGGATGAGGATTTTGGAGGGGCGTGTGGGAGTCTCACGGGGATGCCGGGAGTTTCTGCACAGTCACCAGACCTGTGTTTTCAAGTCATTGCAAAGAATGGACTAACAGACACAGGAGCCTCATCTTAGACGGTCTGGCTGGCAGAAAGCAGTCTGAGGGCAAAGGTCAGCTTCACACCTTGACCCTGTAACACACTGAGCACAGAGCACTGTGGTGACAGGGCCCAGGCTCACACAGGTTTCAGCAAGAGCTGCTTCCACAAGAAAGGGGCAAACAGACGGAAAGATGCTCTCAGAGACACAGGGAAACAAGGCTGTGTCGAAGCAGGGGTGTAGTCATGGGTGGGCCTTGTGGGGCCAGGGCCCATCTATTTATCATTCAAGCCCAATCCACCAGCTTGGACTCCCGATTCCAGCTTGGTGCCCAGTTGTATCCCTGTCCAGCTGGTGAGGAGCGCTGATTCCCTGGTCTCTTGCCCCAGATGGGGGTGTGACTTGTGGGGGTGGGTTTGGGCCAGTAGTGGATCAGCCACTAGTCCTGAGCCAATGGTGTCACCCTGCTGGGCTCCAGTGGACAAAGATGAGGGGTTCAGGGTGTGGGAGGGGGCTGCGTGTTGAGGCAGGAGGTGGGTGTAGGAGAGGGTGAGGGCTCCAGTTGTGGGTGTGGGCTCTGGGGTGAGTGTGAGGATGAGGTGTTTGGAGTGCAGGAGGGGGCTCAGGGCTGGTGGTTGGTGTGGGGGTCTGGGAGGGAGTTAGGGTTCAGGAGCAGACCGGGGATTGGGGTGCAGGGCCTGGGCAGGAGTAAGAGTGCGCAACGGGGCTTAGGGCAGGGGTAGGGGGATGGGGTGCTCGGTACTGACCTGGGGCAGGTCCCGTTTGGTGGGGGGTGCAGGTGGGTCCACACGGCCCTGCGCTTGCCTGCAGGTACCAATCCCTGCAGCTTCGGAAGTAGCTTCCTGACACTTGCAGTGACACGGCTGTAGTCGGGAGGCGGGGGACGGCAGCTCCCTGTCGTTCTTTCCCATCTTCTGGGAAACAGAGGCTAGGGACTCCACACCTTCCCATCATGGCTAGTAGCCATGGATGGACCCCTCCCCCGTGAATGTATGCAGTTCTTTTTTTAACCTTGTTATAGTCTTGGCCTTCACAACATCCTCTGGCAAGGAGTTCCACAGGTTCACTGTGCATTGTGTGAAGAAATACTTCTTTTATTTGTTTTAAACCTACTGCCTATTATTTTCATTTTGTGGCCCTAGTTCTTGTGTTATGAGACGTAGTTGTCAAGGTTCCTTCCCCACTCTGAACTCTAGGGTACAGATGTGGGGACCTGCATTAAAACCTCCTAAGCTTACTTTTACCAGCTTAGGTTAAAACTTCCCCAAGGTATAAATTAATTTTACCCTTTGCCCTTGGATTTCCACTGCCACCACCAAACTTTATCTGGGTTCCTGAGAAAACGTAGTTTGGAGACGTCTTTCCCCCCCAAATCCTCCCAACCCTTGCACTCCACTTCCTGGGGAAGGTTTGGTAAAAATCCTCACCAATTTGCATAGGTGACCACAGACCCAAACCCTTGGATCTTAGAACAATGAAAAAGCATTCAGTTTTCTTACAAGAAGACTTTTAATAGAAGTAAAGGAATCACCTCTGTAAAATCAGGATGGTAGATACCTTACAGGGTAATAAGATTCAAAACATAGAGAATCCCTCTGGGCAAAACCTTAAGTTACAAAAAAGACACACAGACAAGAATATTCATTCTATTCAGCACAGCTGTTTTCTCAGCCATTTAAAGGAATCACAATCTAACACGTACCTAGCTAGATTACTTACTAAATTCTAAGGCTCCATTCCTGCTCTGTCCCCGGCAAAAGCAGCATACAGACAGACACAGACTCTTTGTTTTTCTCCCTCCTCCCAGCTTTTGAAAGTATCTTGTCTCCTCATTGGTCATTTTGGTCAGGTGCCAGTGAGGTTACCTTTAGCTTCTTAACCCTTTACAGGTGAGAGGATTTGTCCTCTGGCCAGGAGGGATTTTAAAGGGGTTTACCCTTCCCTTTATATTTATGACAGTAGTAAACAACACTTCCTTCTTTACTTTCTCCACACCAGTCATGACTTTACATACCTCAATCATATCTCCCCTTAGTTGTCTCTTCTCCAAGAGAAAAATATACGTTTCCAAGTTACATTCTTTTGGGAAGCCAAGGAGCTCTTGGGATCCATTTTAGTTTCCCCATGTCTCTGAGAGCATCTTCCAATCTGTTTACCTCTTTCTTGTGGAAGGAGCATTTGCTGAAACCTGTGTGAGCCTGGGACTCAACCATTGTTCCTCTCTGGGGCTGAATCATGTTTTCTCCTGATTCCACTGAAGGACAAATCCATT
The DNA here is from genome assembly GCF_965152275.1 of Natator depressus. Classification (NCBI taxonomy): domain Eukaryota; kingdom Metazoa; phylum Chordata; order Testudines; family Cheloniidae; genus Natator; species Natator depressus. Next base: position 6,775,767 of record NC_134234.1, read on the forward strand.
GGCCAGGCCACAGAGCAGGGTCATATTGGACAAGCAACTCCACATGAGCTCCCAGTGTGACTCAAAATGGGCTAATGTGACCAATATGGACATAGGCCTGGAAAGACATCCTGGGTCAGTGTGCCTGGTCCTCTCTTACGGCAGGTGACCCGGGCATATCATCCTGTGAATAAGCCTGTGTAAGCAGGGTCTGAGTGAGTTCTCCCCTGACAGCTATTCAGGAGGGGAGACACTTCAGGAGCAACCTTTATTTTCATAAACACACTTACTCTGCCTAGGTATCCAGCAGATAGAGTGGTGATGCTCAAAAAGATCAGCTTTGATTAGTGTTGGGTTACAAATCTCTGTAGTACTAAATGCATTAAGGGTGAAATGTTATCAATCTTATTGTTTTTATTGTATGAATAAAGGGGATCAGAACTGTGCTTAACCTGCCCCAAATGTGTGTGGGGGGGTACCCTTAGCTGAAAGTATCTTCCTAAGCCAGGGGCTCGAAAACCAGATTCCTGTGAGGGTAAAAGGGGTGGGGACAGGTGTCCTAGCCAGGATGTGTGGACTCTCCCTAAGGGTTCCAGGTCTGGTTTAATGTGTTCCTACCCACTGTTCAAAGATAGAGCTAAATAGGGTCCATTAGGAGCCTTTTGTTATTTTCAGTGATCATATGAGAACTGAAATCACTGGTGGTGGGAGGGCATTTCTGCCTGGCCTGCTAAAAGTTGAAAATCACTAAAAGCTGACAATGACTAAGAGACTGACCTTCCAAGATCAAAGCAGAGATACTGGTGGCAGTAGAAGGGAAGTACCAGTCGTCCAGTGGAGAGGAACTGCGTCTGGCGGGATGGCCAGCCAGAGCAAGTGCTCAGTTGGCAGAGCAAGCAAGGTGCCTTCTTCCCCAGGTGAGAGATGAACTCACACATATGCACCTCTCAACCCTGTATCCTCGCTGACCAAGGATGACCTCAGTGAGTGGGGTGAGGTGAGGGAGAAGAGAGGGGCACAGTAAAGGAACTTTTTGTTGTAGAATGCAAGCATATGAGGCAGAAGCCACTGCCCCACACACTCTGTCCTGCTCACAGTTTTATGTGTATGACTCCTGCTTGTGACATTTTCCCTAATTAAGATTGGATAACTTCCCTCCTTTAATTAAAAGTTACTTTCCTACACTCAGAGTTTGTGCTTGTGAGTGGAGAAGTATTGCCTTTCAGAGGCACCAAGGGGTGGCGTGTAATTTTCCCAGTTTACTGGATGGGGGCTCAAGACACTTCTGTGATGTCCTGTTGAAAAGGAACCCCTAGAGATTGAAGGCCACCCTGGTTGCTGCTGCCTCCACTTGGCAGAAGGCTGACATCTGTCGAGCTTCATTGTAAAACCAACTGGGTTGTTTGCTCAATACTGCTCCTTCTGGGAGGCTGTTCCGGAACATCCCTCCTCAGATGGTCAGAAACCTCCTTCTCCTTTCCAGCCTCAGTTTACTTCTGGTCAGTTTGTCCCAGTTGTTCTTGTGCCAGCACTGTATTTTAGCTCCAGGACCTCGTCTCCCTCTCTGCTGTTTACTCTGAAGACCTTCTTCAGTTTCCATGATATGCTATGCATCCGATGAAGTGAGCTGTAGCTCACGAAAGCTCATGCTCAAATAAACTGGTTAGTCTCTAAGGTGCCACAAGTACTCCTTTTCTTTTTTCTTTGTATGGACTTTGGAGACGAGGGTGGCTGAATTGGAGAAGCTAAGGGAGACAGAGAGGTACATAGATTAGACTTTCTGGGACAGAGTAGAACAGTCCCTCCCCTACTCTCACACTCTCTGTCCTGTTGAGGAGGATGAAAGTCTCAGAGAAGGAGAATAGTCAACTGGAGCAGAAGGAAATAACCCCTTAGTTGGGACCCTCCTTCCAGATCATGTTGTGGTGTCCTCTCACATTGAGGATACATCTCCAGGGAAGGGAACTCCGGTTATTAGGAAGAGACAGGTCATAGCTTGTGGGCATTCAATCATTAGAAAAATAGATAGCTGGCTTTGTGATGCGTGGGAGAACTGCATGGTGACTTGCCTTCCTGGAGCAAAGGCTGCAGACCTCTCGAGACATCTAGATAGACTTATGTGTAGTGCTGGGGAAGTTGTGGTACATGTAAGTACCAATGACATAATGAAGGATAGGAGAGAGGTCCTGGAGGCCAAATTTTGTCTGCTAGGTAAGAGATTGAAGTCCAGGACCTCCAGGATAACATTCTCTGAAACATTTCCATTACTATGTGCAGGGCCAGTGAGACGGGCAGAACTGAAGCGTCGCAAAGCATGGATGAGAAGATGGTGTAGGGAGGAGGGGGATAGATTTATTAGGAACTGGGAAAACTTTTGGGAAAGGAGGAAGCCCATACAGGAAGGCTGGGCTCCATCTAAATGAAAATGGAAGCAGATTGCTGGCACTTAAAATTAAAAGTGTCATTGAGCAATTTTTAAACTAAGGGCTGGGGGAAAGCCAACAGGTGCAAAGGAGCACGAATTTGGGCAGAGATATCCCTTGTGGAATAATTTATTAATAGAGATTCTTTATCTCCTAGTAAAGAGGAGTGAATGGAAGATGATAAAATAAAGGTAGGATCTGATGAGGAACAGTGAAATGAAAAAAGTCCTATTCAATTACATCATGTAATGGCACACAGCTAAAAAGTGACAGTTTATCAAGTGGTTTTATACCAATGCTAGAAGGCCAAATAATAAGATGGGTGAATTAGAGTGCCTCATATTAAATTAGAATTTTGATATAATAGTCATCACAGAAGCTTGATGGAATAAGGACAATCAAAGGGTAGAAAATATATCAGAAGGACAGAACAGATCGTGCTGGTGGAAGAGTGGCACTATATGTTAAAGAAAGTGTCAAAACAAATGAAGTAAAAATCTTAAATGATCCAAACTCTACCAAAGGATCTCAATGAATAGTAATTCCATGCTCTAATAAAAAGAATATAGCAGTAGGGGTATATTACCAATCAGCTGACTCGGATGGTGATAGTGATGGAGTTGTTGCTCTATGGATCCCTGACACAGAACTGATCTTCTGGTCTCAGAATATCTGAGCACCTTGAATGTATTTATCCTCCTGCCATCGCTATGAGGCAGGGCCTGGCTATTATCCACCTGAGCACAGACTTGGAGACAGCCAATGGCTTGCCGATGGCCTCCCACCCCCAGTGCCCTGTACCCCCTTACCAGCCTTGGACCCCATCTGAACCACTCTATAGAGTGGAGATCAGTAACTCATGTCATCTCAGATGTAAGGGTCCAGAATGGAACAGGTGGCTCATGTTTTTCATCTCCCATGTCACTGGAGCCAGGTGGTGAACTGACCCTTCACTTGATGAACAGCCTGATTATCCTCACACGAAGGTGTTTGCATCTCACGCTGTACACAATTGGGTTCATCAGCGGTGGGAGAAGCAGGGCCATGTAGCCCAGGAGAATCTGAAGCAAAGGAGAAGAGCCCTTCCCAAATCTGTGTATCACAGACAAGCTGATCTCTGGTGTGTAGAAGAGCAGGAGGGCGCAGAGATGGGAGACGCAGGTGTTCAGGGCCCTCAGGCACTCCTCATGGGACGCGATGCTCAGCACTGTTTTGAGGATCATCACATAAGAGAGGAAAATAAGCAGTGAGTCCAACCCCATCTGGAAGAGTTTAGTAAACAATCCATAGATGCTGTGGACTGTGATATCCGAACAAGCCATCTTCATGACCTCCTGGTACAGGCAGTAGGAATGGGAGAGGACATTGGCTTGACAGTATCGGAACCATTTCAGGAGAAAGGGAAGTGGAAGTATTAGGACCATCGCTCTTAGCACAGACACCAGTCCCATCTTGGCTATTCTCGGCAGGGTTAAGATGGAGGTATATCTCAGCGGGTTATGGATCGCAATGAAGCGGTCAAAGGCCATCAACAACAGCACAGAGGATTCAATGTATTGAAGCAAATGGATGAAGAAGAGTTGGGCTAAACAGGCATTGAGGCTGATCTCCCTTGAGTTAAACAAATATATGCCCAGTATCGTCGGTATGGTGGTTATCGATAAGGCAAGGTCTGTGATGGCCAACATGGAAAGGAAAATGTACATGGGCTCATGGAGGGCTGGATCTGTTTTTATAATGAACAGAATGACTGAATTTCCTACTATGGAAATAACATACATGAAGCAGAAGGGGATAGAGATCCAGAGATGTGTATCTCCATGAACCTGTAACCCAGTGAGAAGGAATATTACAGATTTTATTTTGGTGTCATTGACAGCTGACATATTGTACTGTGGAGCTCCGAGGAATTCTGAAATGTCCTTCCTAAAAGAAAAAAAGAGGAGTTTAGATGATATTAGCAAGAAATCATTCTGCCTTTATTGCACGTCTATGGACTCCGAGAACTCAAGGTAGATAAGCAAAAACCTACTGTTGGATTTACATGGTTCTGATTAGTCAGACTGGATCAGACTTGTAGTCCACATCCCCCAGTAGCCAGTGGCCATGTCCAGATGCTTCAGAGGAGGTGGAAGAAGCCCTGAAATAAGCAGCGATGAGATAAGCTGCTCCCAGGGAGTTTCCCCCTGACACCCACAAGTTAGACATGTTTTGTGGTGTAAATCAGGAAGGTTTATCGCCTCCTCAAAACCTTTTTAAAACAATCCTGTCTACTGTAATTGGATTTTCTGGTTACTCAGTCCCTCTTTGAATCCTGCTAAGCTCTTGGCCCCACTGATATCCTGTGGCTGTGAATTCCACAGCCTGCTTGCACACTGTATTATTTAACCATTGTGACCTTAGAACATACAAACATAAGAACAGCCATACTGGATAAGAGAACAGGTCCATCTAGCCCAGGATCCTGTCTTCTACAGTGGCTTATGCCTGATGCCCCAGAGGGAATGAACAGAACAGATCATCATCGAGTGATCCATCGTCCATGAATTTACATAGTTCTCTTTTGAACCCTGTTACACTCTTCACACAGACACCCTTTCTGGCCCTGCACTTCTGAGTGTGGCCCCTTGTATCATGGCATGTGTGTAAATACATGGTACGTGCATGGTGAAAACGGTCATTGTATTTATCTATCCTGCAGTGAAGCTATTTTTAAATGTGTTTTATAGCTTCATTATGTGAATTCTTTTCTTCTGTGCTGCTGACAGTCTAGGTTATGCAACTGCCTCTTTCCAGGATATGGGATACATTTTTAGGGTCAGGTCCTTAATTCAATAACAGTGATATCTACGGCTCATGCCACACTTTCATGTGTAAATTCAATCAGAACTGGGCTTTCAACTCACCCTTACCAAAAGCTTCCAGTGATACACTCTGACCCTCAAGAATCCCTCCAAGAGAAGCTGAAGGGCATTGCCTGGCCAATGTTGATGGAATTCAGAGACTTCAATCATCCTACAGGCTTCTCTTTATCCCCCCGGGACCTGCATCCTCTCCCCATGCAACGGTCTGTAGATATTTGGAAAATTACAACCTGACACTGACAGTTATTTCAGCTGGGCAGCAGAGGAGTTGGCATCACAAATGGGTCAATCCTGCAAACCCTGGTATTGCACTTATATCCACTTGAGTGTACAAGTTACTTCAGTCGTGCTCATGTAATTGGTGACTGGGGTCAATTACATACAACTACTATACCACTCCCCTTCCCTGCACCTCAGCTAAACTCTTTGTTGAAACACAGACCAGCGGTTCTGGTCTCTCATGACTCTTTAGAAAGTCTTGCACACGCCTTGGAGAGGTATTGAGTGCATGACTCTGAATGTAAGTGTTAGAAACAGCTGCTAGTCAATTAGTTACCAGGAGATAGTATCCTACAACTGTTCACTGAACAAAGAGTTAATAGCACAAACCCATTGCAAACTGGAGAAGTGAGGTTTTTACCCACGAAAGCTTATGCTCAAATAAATCTGTTAGTCTTTAAGGTGCCACCGGACTCCTTGTTGTTTCTGTGGATACAGACTAAGACGACTAACCTCTGATACTTGACACCATGCAAGGCACTAAATTAAGCCGTATGGAGTGGAAATCCATCATCCTCAACAAAAATCTCACACAGATACAGACAGACATCATCTTCCTCTCCAAGTGCAGATGGATGGACATCATACCAACTGGACTGAAGGTAAAAAATCCATTGCCATCGACATACTCCACTGACTATGGTGAGAGACTGTGCCACACACTCTCAAAGAATCTGAGGAACCACCTGATCAGCATCCTGTGCAGCAGACAGGAGAAGATCAAGAATGAGCTCTCAAAACTGGAGACTCTCATACAAAACCAACCTTCCACACAAACTTCCACGTGGCTGGACATTACAAAAACGAGACAAGCCATTTACAGCACACACTTCACTTCTTTACAGAGGAAAAAGGACAGTAAACTATCTAAACTCCTACATGCCACAGGGGGCTACAACAGTGGTACCCTCAACTCACCTAACAATGTAGTTAATCTATCCAACCACACACTTAGCCTGGGTGAAGAGTCTGTCCTATCTCGGGGACTCTCTTTCTGCCCCACCACCCCCACAAACATGTTACCGTTCTGAGGTGATCTGGAAGGCTACATTCATCATCTTTTACTTGAGGAATATTTTCAACACACCACTGAACAGTGCACTGACCCACAGGACCCCCTCTTACTGTTAGGTGAGAATAATTAAACATGAAGCAGTAATGCCAACCGAACCAAAGTCAGGCCAAAAAAGGTTGCTGGGAAAGTCCCTGAACAAAATAAATAGAATGAAAGAATACTTGTTTAAGTTGCAGGAATAAAATAAGGGGAGACCTGCATTCCTGCATTTTTGTACCAGATGTTCTGAAAAAGGTTTGTTTAGATAAGGAGACACACTGTCTCCACTCCCTGTTTCTGTTCTATGTCTGTTCTTAACTCCTCGTCTCCGGTTTAACAACAATACTAATAAAAAAAGTTTGGTGAGGCATTGCGACTTGCTAAAAGCTATATACAATAGGGGGATAAGTATGCCCATGCATAATAAAAAAAAAACTTTTAACTAACATGGGGGGGGGCTGCTTAATAAATAATCTGTGAAGCGATGGAACTGTCTATAAAAACCTACTAGTTTTACCTAAGAGGCAGCTGGTTCTCCTTGGAGACGGGCCGCTCTCTATTGTTGTGTGCACTCCTCAATAAAGACCTTCTGTTTGGACCTTGCTGGTGTTGCCTGTCTCTCTGCGGTCAGACAACGAACCGTGCCATCTGGGGTTCGAGTCCTCGACACTACCAACACTACAAGAAGAAGAATTGTGCGTGGACTCCTCCTGACGGTCGAAATGACAGACTGGACTTCTACATAGTGTGCTTCCGCAGACGTGCACAGGCTGAAATTATGAACAAACAGCCCCATAACCTCAGCTGTAGAGAACACAACGCCATCCACAGCCTCAGAAACAACTCTCACATTATAATCAAAGGGGCTGACAAAGGAAGTGATGTAATAATAATGAACAGATCGGATTATGAACAGGAGGCTGCCAGGCAACTCTCCAACACCATATTCTACAGGCTACTAACCTCTGACCCCAGTGAGGAGTAGCAAAAGAAACTACACCACCCTATACCGGAAACCTACTGGCCGCTATACTTACCTACATGCTTCCAGCTTCCATCCAGGACACATCACACCATCCATTGTCTACAGCCAAGCCCTAGGATACAACCGAATTTGTTCCAATCCATCAGACAGAGACAAACACCTACAAGATCAATATCAAGCGTTCTTAAAACCACAATACCCACCTGGGGAAGTGAGAAAACACATTGACAGAGTGAGACGGGTACCCAGAAACCACCTACTACAGGACAGGCCCCACAAGGAAAATAACAGAACACCACTGGCCATCACGAACAGCCCCCAGCTAAAACCTCTCCAGCACATTATCAACGATCTACACCCTATCCTGGAAAACAATCCCTCACTCTCACAGACCTTGGGAGACAGGCCAGTCCTCGCTTACAGACAGCCCCCGATCCTGAAGCAAATACTCACCAGCAACTACACACCACACCACAGAAACACTAACCCAGGAACCAATCCCTGTAGCAAACCTCGTTGCCTACTCTGTCCCCATATCTACTCTAGCGACACCATCAGAGGACCCAACCACATCAGCCACACCATCAGAGGCTCTTTCACCTGCACGTCTACTAATGTTATATATGCCATCATGTGTCAGCAATGCCCCCCTGCCATGTACATTGGCCAAACCGGACAGTCCCTACGTAAAACAATAAATGGACACAAATCGGACATCAGGAATGGTAACACACAAAAGCCAGTGGGAGAACACTTCAGTCTTCCTGGACATTCCCTAACAGATTTGAAAGTAGCTATACTTAACAAAAAAAGTTCAGAAACAAACTTCAAAGAGAAACAGCAGAACTAAAATTAATTTGCAAATTTAACACCATTAATTTGGGCTTCAATAGGGACTGGGAGTGGCTGGCTCATTACAGAAGCAGCTTTGCCTCTCCTGGAATTGACAGCTCCTCATCTATTGTTGCGAGTGGACTACATCCACCCTGATCGAATTGGCCCTGTCAGCACTGGTTCTCCACTTGTGAGGTAACTCCCTTCTCTTCATGTGTCAGTAGATTTATGTCTGCATCTGTAACTTTCACTCCATGCATCTGAAGAAGTGAAGTTTTTACCCACAAAAGCTTATGCTCAAATAAATCTGTTAGTCTTTAAGGTGCCACCGGACTCCTTGTTGTTTTTGTGGATACAGACTAACACGGCTACCCCATGATACTTGACACCATTGCAAACCGTATGTGGAGCACTTCTGAAACCCATTCTAAAGCCAAAGCCATTAAGCAGTAAAGTTACCCCTGCTCCTTCCTGCAGAGATTCTGACAACTCTGCTGCTGGCTTTCAATATACAGCCATGTGTCAACCACAGGTGCTGAACCCACTCGGACCTTCTCGGCAGGCACAGTTGACCCACACTGAGCTGTAGCCCAGGGTCCAGTCTGAGGGTGGGTGAATGGAAGGATTCCATCCCATGAGCGGGAAGGCTACAGTGCCTGACATTTGGAACTCAGAGACCAGAGACGGGGAAGAGATGACGGTAGCCCTGTAACTATAGGGCAAAAATATGCCCTCTCAGACCCGTTACCACAAAGCAATGAACCTCTGAATTCCTGAGTTCACAATCAAGACAGAGAATAAAAGCTTTGAAAATGCATGTGCTGATTAAATTCCCAGGAGCAAATAAACCTGAGGCGATTTGGGAACTAGTCATTGACATTCCGTAGGGTCTCCTGTCACTCAGCCAATGGCAGGATCGGGCCCAGAGCACACGGAACCTCTAGAAATGGGACCCCTTGAAAAATCCTGACTCGGGGCATCAGGGTTTTAACACTCCAAGCTCCAGTTTCTATGTAACTTGAATAACGCACTGAGCACCGTGGGAACATGCAGGGGAGGGGTGCCCAAGCTTCCTAATGCTGCCTGTCCTCCTTCCTCTGTTACTGAGTCACCCCGACAGCCCAGCGGAGTTCGCTGTGGTGGCACAGAACATCTTCAAATTTAAACAGCTTCCAGCCTTTCCCCTTCACTTCACATTTTAAAGATAGTGAAACCTGCCAACGTACCCAATTCCTGTTAGAAGGGGAGCTCCTGACACCAGAGGTCGTCACCCTAAAGGACAAGGAGTCATTGGAGATGTCGCACAGGCAGCAGGCCGTATCTGTTCAGACAGGGAGGCAGGTGTCTTTATGAAGCGTGCCTGCACATTCCCCTGGGGGCCACTTGGCCAAAAGGGAATCTCAGCTGCTCGGCTTCCTGTGCAACAGATTTAACCCCCAATGGCGAAGTGCAGGAGGCCAAATCACAGGGCCAGTGCGGTGATGCTACCTAACTGGACCAAATAATAAGAGAGGGAACTAGATTGCCTCGTATTACATGAGGATATTGATATAATAGTCATCACAGAAGCTTTGTGGAATGAGGATAATCAAAGGGTAGAAAATATATCAGATGGACAGAACAGATCGTGCTGGTGGAAGAGTGGCACTGTATGTTATAGAAAGTGTTGAAACAAATGAAGTAAAAATCTTAAATGAACCAAATTCTACCAAAGGATCTCAATGAATAGTAATTCCATTCTCTAATAAGAAGAATATAGCAGTAGGGATATATTACCGATCAGCAGACCAGGATGTTGATACTGACGGAGTTGTTGCTCTCTGGATCCCTGACACAGAACTGATCTTCCGGTCTCTGAGTATAATGAGCACCTTGAAAAGAAAAGGAGTACTTGTGGCACCTTAGAGACTAACCAATTTATTTGAGCATAAGCTTTCATGAGCTACAGCTCACCTCATAGGATGCATAAAGTGGAAAATAGTGAGGATGTGTGTATACACACAGACCGTGAAAAAAAGTGAGGATGTTTTTATACACACAGACCATGAAAAAATGGGTGTTTATCACTACAAAAGGTTTTCTCTCCCCCCACCCCACTCTCCTGCTGGTACTAGCTTATCTAAAGTGATCACTCTCCTTAAAATGTGTATGATAATCAAGGTGGGCCATTTCCAGCACAAATCCAGGGTTTAACAAGAACGTCTGAGGAACAGTTGGGGGGGGGGGGAGGGACCAGGAATACACATTCCCTCCACACAGCGAATTTACAAGCCAAAACAAAGAAAACCTAATGCATTTTCTAGCTAGATTATTTACTAACTTTACAGGAGTTGGAGGGCTTGCATCCTTGATCTGTTCCCGGCAAAGGTATCACACAGACAGACAAAAACCTTTTTCTCCCCTCCAGATTTGAAAGAATCTTGTCCCCTCATTGGTCATTTTTGGTCAGGTGCCAGCAAGGTTACCTGAGCTTCTTAACCCTTTACAGGTGAAAGGATTTTGCCTCTGCCAGGAGGGATTTTATAGTGCTGTATACAGAAAGGTGGTTACCCTTCCCTTTATATTTATGACAGCTCCCTTTGTGAGGTCACATTTTTTCAGTCTTCTCTAAAACACAAGTTCTCCTACCCTCCAGCTTGACCAGTCTGTTTTACTCATGAACACCCTATCATCCTTGTTGGTGGTGTCTGCATTGTTTCAGACTTTCTGCAATGCTTTTTCCCTTGAGTCCCCCACCACCCATCTCTTCCCACTAGGCCCTGCCTCCTGCTGCTCCACTTCCCCTGAGGCTCCGCCTCCTGGCCACACCAGAGCTGGGCAGTGGTAAGAGCTATCGTGGTGTTCTCTGATCAAAATATGACCATATAGATCACTTTTGCAACCACTGTTATATATTTTCAACAAACTTGTACAAAATGCGGCATGTAAGAGGTCTATGAAAAGGTTATGATTTGCTGGATATGGTTCTGCTGTCTGTCTGCATGTATCATTTTTGTATTTGAAGGTATGACTATTGGCTCTATACCTGGATTTCAAATGTTTACTCCTAACCACAAAGTAGTTAGCCTGAAAATCTTGGAGGGAATATTCAAATCAAGGGCTCATCAAGAAACACTTAACTGAAAATGGACCCTGGGAGACGCCCATCTACACTGAATGGACTGTCCTGCAAATATACTGTCCAGGGTATAGGTAATTATTTTCTGCTGTGACTAGGCAAAATTATCATGCCCATGTGACTTGCCTAGGTGACTCCAAACCCCAGCTTGTCACCTGTCATTTTCCATCAGCTGTGCTGAGGGCTTTGTTTGAAACAATGGGTTTCCCTCCTCATGGCAGATGCTACAAATGGCTATAAAAGGAAACACCTCAATTTTGCTTCTTTCCTGCTCACGTCTCTGGACTATTGACTTAGACTAATGGGAGCATTCTCTCCGATGGACTGAGGTCTTTCCAATGATTTGGAAGCGACCAGAGACTTATCAAGGCAACAGGTTATTCCAACACTACTACAAACCTGAAATAAGAACTTCCTATGTAGTGTACGTATTTGACTTCTTTAACAAATTTTAACTCTCACCTTTCTTTCTTTCTGTTTGTAAATAAACCTTTAGACTTTAGATACCAAAGGATTGGCATCACCATGATTTTTGGGTAAGATCTGAGTTATATATTGACCTAGGTGTGCGGCTCGTCCTTTGGGATCAGAAGCACCTGTCATTACATTTAATTGGTTTAAAAAAAAACACTCATCTTTAAATCTAGCATTTTTGATGGGGATATAAAGACTGGAATATCTAAGGAAACTGCTTTTATGACTTCTTGTTAGCCATTGTGGTCAAACAGAAGTTTACTTTGTGTTGCTGTTTTGGTATATCTCATGGGAGAATAATCACCAATTTTGGGGTCTGTCTGCCCTATTTCTTAGCAGTTTGTCCTGAATTTGGTATTTGCTGTTGTGATCCACCAAAGCATGGTTACATCTAGCCCGGGAGCCCAGGCTGCTGTGGGGATTCCCAGACTCTCCATCTTCTCTGGGGATTCATCCTGAGGGGCAGAGACATAGGCTAGGGCATTCTTTTGTCCCCCTAGTCCCCTGCAGGGCAGCTGGAGGATCTGGGGCTCCTCAAAGAGGCTCTGGCTCCTTGATCAGCACCTTCCATATCCAGGCTCCGGCTTCTGGACTGGACAGGGGGTGGAGCCTTGGTGAAAAAGGAGAAGCAGGGAGTGCGGTCTCCAGGGGGAAGAAGAGGGGCAGGGCGGGGTCACCGAGGAGATGGAGATCCTGGCCTGTGGCCTGCTTTTGCTTTTTGAAAAGGTGGTCACCCTACACTGAATGGGCTGGGCTGGGATAGGAGCTAGCTGGGCCTGAGTTGAGGCGAGTTTCTACAGTTTTGCATTGCTGGGGCAGCACAAATGGAGCGGATGGGGAGGGAAACTAGGCCTGAGTCTCTTACCAGGACTCCTGTGTGTCCGACCATTACTCACACATGCAGTTCTACCCTGCCTCAGTGGGGAGTGGACTGAGCAGGTGCGCTGTGTGTAAAGCCGTTATTGGAGGGGTTGCCTGAATGGCTTCTCCTGGTGCGCCTGCATTAATCATGTCTCTCACAACATTCAGTCACTAGCACCTGCCTGAGTGTGCGGGAGAAGACTGAGTGACTGTGCCCCTTGAATAGCCCCTGTCCACAGCTGGTGCAGCACCCATGGGTCATGCGAACATAAGAACATAAGAAAGGCCATAGTGGGTCAGACCAAAGGTCCATCCAACCCAGTATCCTGTCTACTGACAGTGGCCAATGCCAGCTGCCCCATAGGGAGTGAACCTAACAGGTTATGATCAAGTGATCTCTCTCCTGCCATCCATCACCCCCCTCTGACAAACAGAGGCTAGGGACACCATTTCTTACCCATCCTGGCTAATAGCCATTAGTGGACTTAACCTCCATGAATTTGTCCAGTTCTCTTTTAAACTCTGTTATAGTACTAGTCTTCACAACCTCCTCAGGCAAGGAGTTCCACAGGTTGACTGTGCACTGTGTGAAGAAGAACTTCCTTTTATTTGTTTTAAACATGCTACCCATTAATTTTATTTGGTGGCCCCTAGTTCTTATATTATGGGAACAAGTAAATAACCTTTCCTCATTCACTTTCTCCACACCACCCATGATTTTATAAACCTCTATCATATTCCCTCTTAGTCTCCTCTTTTCCAAGATGAAAAGTCCTAGCCTCTTTAATCTCTCCTCATATGGGACCCCTTTCCAAATCCCTAATCACTTTAGTTGTCCTTCTCTGAACCTTTTCTAATGCCAGTATATTTTTTGAGATGAGGGGACCACATCTGTATGCAGTATTCAAGACGTGGGTGTACCACAGGTTTATATAAGGACAATAAGATATTCTCCATCTTATTCTCTATCCCTTTTTTAATGATTCCTAACATCCCCTTTGCTTTTTTGACTGCCGCTGCACACTGCTTGGACGTCTTCAGAGAACTATCCACGATGACTCCAAGATCTTTCTCCTGATTAGTTGTAGCTAAATTAGCCCCCATCATATTGTATGTAATAGTTGGGGTTATTTCTTCCAAAGTGCATTACTTTACATTTATCCACATTAAATTTAATTTGCCATTTTGTTGCCCAATCACTTAGTTCTGTGAGATCTTTTTGAAGTTCCATCCACATCCCTTCTCTTTATTGACTATCAACAGTAATTGCGAGGTCAGAGCAGCCACCAATACGAATCTTTACAGGCAAACATCCCACCAATCCTCTGGCTCTCCACAAAAAGTCACTCTGTAAATGCTGCTGCCTGGCTTGATCTCCCTCCCCCAGTGCCCAGTCCTTCCTCACTATCCCTGTCCTCCCTCACCAGCCTTAGAGTATGTCTACACTCCGAAATTAGGTCAAATTTATAGAAGTCTTTTTTTTAGAAATCGTTTTATATCGTTGATTGTGTGTGCCCCACACAAAATGCTTTAAGTGCATTAACTCGGCGCAGTGCTTCCGCAGTACCAAGGCTAGTGTCGACTTCCGGAGCGCTGCACTGTGGGTAGCTATCCCACAGTTCCCACAGTCTCCGCCACCCATTGCAATTCTGGGTTGAGGTATCAATGCCTGTTGGGGCAAAAACATTGTTGCGGGTGGTTCTGGGTACGTGTCGTCAGGCCCTCCCTCCCTCCGTGAAAGCAACAGCAGACAATGATTTTGTGCCTTTTTTCCTGAGTTACCTGTGGAGACGCCATACCATGGCAAGCATGGAGCCTGCTCAGCTCACTGTCACCATACGTCTCCTGGGTGCTGGCAGATGCAGTACTGCATTGCTACACAGCAGCAGCAACCCATTGCCTTGTGGCAGCAGATGGTGCAATAGGCCTGATAACCATCATCATCATGCCTGAGGTGCTCCCGGCCACCTCGGTAAGGTCGGTCAGGAGCACCTGGGCAGACATGGGCGCAGGGACTAAAATAGGAGTGACTCGACCAGGTCATTCTCTTCAGTCCTGCTGGCAGTCCTATTGCACCATCTTCTGCTGAGCAGCCAGGAGATGAGGATGGCTAGCAGTCCTACTGCACCATCTGCTGCCAGCCAAAGATGTAAAAGATAGATGGAGTGGATCAAAACAAGAAATAGACCAGAATTGTTTTGTATTCATTTGCTCCCCCCTCCCTCCCTCCCTTTGTGAAAGCAACAGCCGACAATTGTTTCGGTGAGGTCTGTCAGGGGTACCTTGAAAAGTTTAATGGAGATTCAGTCCTCCCTGAAATACTGAGGGGAGGGATAGCTCACTGGGTTGAGCATTGGCCTGCTAAACCCAGGGTTTTGAGTTCAATCCTTGAGGGGGCCATTCTGTGAAACAGTTGTTTTTGTTTCTCCTTGATGTAAAGCCACCCCCTTTGTTGATTTTAATTCCCTGTAAGCCAACCCTGTAAGCCATGTTGTCAGTCGCCCCTCCCTCCGTCAGAGCAACGACAGACAATCGTTCCACGCCTTTTTTCTGTGCAGACGCCATACCACAGCAAGCACGGAGCCCGCTCAGATCACTTTGGCAATTAGGAGCATATTAAACACCACACGCTTTATCCAGCAGTATATGCAGCACCAGAACCTGGCAAAGCAAAACCGGGCGAGTAGGCAACATTAGCGCGGTGACGAGAGTGATGAGGACATGGACACAGACTTCTCTCAAAGCACGGGCCCTGGCAATGCGGGCATCATGGTGCTAATTGGGCAGGTTCATGCGGTGGAACGCCAATTCTGGGCCCAGGAAACAAGCACAGACTGGTGGGACCGCATAGTTTTGCAGGTCTGGGACGATTCCCAGTGGCTGCGAAACTTTCGCATGCATAAGGGCACTTTCATGGAACTTTGTGACTTGCTTTCCCCTGCCCTGAGGTGCAAGAATAACAAGATGAGAGCAGCCCTCACAGTTGAGAAGCAAGTGGCAATAGCCCTGTGGAAGCTTGCAATGCCAGACAGCTACCGGGCAGTTGGGAATCAATTTGGAGTGGGCAAATCTACTGTGGGGGCTGCTGTGATGCAAGTAGCCAACGCAATCAATGATCTGCTGATATCAAGGGTAGTGACCCGGGGAAATGATGTGCAGGTCATAGTGGATAGCTTTGCTGCAAGGGGATTCCCTAACTGTGGTGGGGCCATAGATGGAAACCATATCCCTATCTTGGCACCGGAGCACCAAGCCGGCAAGTACATGAACCGCAAGGGGTACTTTTCAATGGTGCTGCAAGCACTGCTGGATCACAAGGGACATTTCAGCAACATCAGCGTGGGATGGCTGGGAAAGGTACATGATGCTTGCATCTTCAGGAACTCTGGTCTGTTTCAAAAGCTGCAGGAAGGGACTTTCTTCCCAGGCCAGAAAATAACTACTGGGGATGTTGAAATGCCTATAGTTATCCTTGGGGACCCAGCCTACCCCTTAATGCCCTGGCTCATGAAGCCATACACAGGCAGCCTGGACAGTAGTCAGGAGCTGTTCAACTACAGGCTTAGCAAGTGCAGAATGGTGGTAGAATGTGCATTTGGACGTTTAAAAGTGCGCAGGCGCAGTTTACTGACTCGGTTAGACCGCAGCGAAACAAATATTCCCACTGTCATTACTGCTTGCTGTGCGCTCCACAACATCTGTGAGAGTAATGGGGAGACGTTTATGGCGGGGTGGGAGGTTGAGGCAAATCACCTGGCCACTGGTTACATGCAGCCAGACACTAGAGCGGTTAGAAGAGCACAGGAAGGTGTAGTGTGCATCAGAGAAGCTTTGAAAACCAGTTTCATGACTGGCCAGGCTACGGTGTGAAAGTTCTATTTTTTTCTCCTTGATGAATCCCCCCCACCTTGGTTCACTCTACTTCCCTGTAAGCTAACCACCCTCCCCTCCCTGCTTCGATCACCGCTTGCAGAGGCAATAAAGTCATTGTTGCTTCACATTCGTGCGTTCTTAGGTGTCTGGGTGAGGAGGCTATGGAACTTGGGGAGGAGGGTGGCTGGTTACACAGGGGCTGTAGCAGCCGTCTGTGCTCCAGCTGCCTTTCCTGCAGCTCAACCATATGCTGGAGCATATTAGTTTGATCCTCCAGCAGCCTCAGCTTTGAATCCTGCCTCCTCTCATCACGCTGCCACCACCTTTCAGCTTCAACCCTCTCTTCAACCCTCCACTTACTCTATTCAGCCCACCACCTCTCCTCGCGGTCATTTTGTGCTTTCCTGCACTATGACATTGTCTGCCTCCACACATTCGTCTGTGCTCTGTCAGTGTGGGAGGACAGAATGAGGTCAGAGAACATTTCATCACGAGTGTGGGTTTTTTTTTTTTTTTTGCCTTCTAATCTTCACTAGCCTTTGGGAAGGAGAAGATCCTGTGATCCTTGAAACACATGTAGCTGGTGGAGAAAAAAAAAAGGGACAGTGGTATTTAAAAAGACACATTTTATAGAACAATGGGTACACTCTTTCACTGTAAACCTTGCTGTTAACATTACATACATAGCACATGTGCTTTTGGTACAAGGTCACATTTTGCCTCCCCCCACCGCGTGGCTATCCCCTCACCCCTCCCCGTGGCTAACAGCAGGGAACATTTCTGTTCAGCCACAGGCAAACAGCCCAGCAGGAGTGGGCACCTCTGAATGTCCCCTTAAGAAAAGCACCCTATTTTAACCAGGTGACCATGAATGATATCACTCTCCTGAGGATTACAAAGAGAGATAAAGAATGGATGTTGTTTGAATGCCAGCAAACATACACTGCCATGCTTTGTTATGCAATGATTCCCGACTATGTGCTGCTGGCCTGGAGTGGTAAAGTGTCCTACCATGGAGGATGGAATAAGGCTGCCCTCCCCAGAAACCTTTTGCAAAGGCTTTGGGAGTACATCCAGGAGAGCTTTATGGAGATGTCCCTGGAGAATTTCCGCTCCATCACCAGACACGTTAACAGACTTTTCCAGTGGCTGTACTGGCCACGAATGCCAGGGCAAATTAATCATTAAACAAGCTTGCTTTTAAACCATGTATGCTATTTAAAAAGGTACACTCACCAGAGGTCCCTTCTCTGCCTGGCAGGTCCAGGAGACAACCTTGGGTGGGTTCGGGGGGTACTGGCTCCAGATCCAGGGTGAGAAACAGTTCCCAGCTGTCGGGAAAACCAGTTTCTCCGCTTCCTTGCTGTGAGCTATCTACAATCTCATCTTCATCATCTTCCTTGTTCCCCAAACCTGCTTCCGTGTTGCCTCCCTCTCCACTGAAGGAGTCAAACAACACGGCTGGGGTAGTGGTGGCTGAACCCCCTAAAATGGCATGCAGATCATCATAGAAGCGGCATATTTGGGTCTCTGACCCAGAGCGGCCGTTCGCCTCTCTGGTTTTCTGGTAGGCTTGCCTCATCTCCTTAAGTTTCATGCTGCACTGCTTCGGGTCCCTGTTATGGCCTCTGTCCTTCATGCCCTGGGAGATTTTACAAAGGTTTTGGCATTTCGAAAACTGGAACGGAGTTCTGATAGCACGGATTACTCTCCCCATACAGTGATCAGATCCCATACCTCCCGTTCGGTCCTTGCTGGAGCTCTTTTGCGATTCTGGGACTCCATCATGGTCACCTCTGCTGATGAGCTCTGCACTCACCTGCAGCTTGCCACGCTGGCCAAACAGGAAATTGAAATTCAAAAGTTCGTGGGCCTTTTCCTGTCTATGTGGCCAGTGCATCTGAGTTGAGAGCTCTGTCCGGAGCGGTCACAACGGAGCACTGTGGGATAACTCCCGGAAGCCAATACCATCTAATTGTGTCCACAGTACCCCAAATTTGACCTGGCAAGGCTGATTTCAGCACTAATCACCTTGCTGAGGATGGAGTAAAGAAATCGATTCTAAGAGCCCTTTAAGTCGAAAAAAAGGGCTTCGACTGGACGAGTGCAGACTTAAATCGATTTAATGCTGCTAAATTCAACCTCAACTCCTAGTGTAGACCAGGGCTTAGACCCCATATGAAACTTTCTATATAGTGGAGATCAGTAACTCATGTCATCTTGGATGTAAGTGTAAGCAGAGTCAGGATGAGCTCTACCGTGACATCTGGTGGTGAGTTGTTGCAGGTTGTGGAAAAGAACTTCAGGGGCTGATCTCATTTGCATAGGCACACCCACCCCACCTAGATGGTCATTTTGGCTGCTATGGGATCCCCAGTTATTGGGGCAGGAAGAATAAAGTGTTATTATCCTGATTATGTGAATCAAGTACAGTGGAACTGTACTTGGCTTTTTGTTATGATAGAGGGACTCACCATCAACTAAGTAGCACTCTCTAGGAAAGGGACATAGGTTCCAAAACTCAGTGAGGGGAGAGAGGTTGGGGACAGGCATTTGTACCTTGGGATCCTTCTGAGGTCTCTAATGCCAACTGCACTGTCTTCTCTCTCCACTGTGTAACAACAGAGCTAATTTTGATTCTATTAGGAGTCTAGTTACAGATTGCAGAGCTGAATTCACTTTGAGCCAATGGTGCACCAGCACTGGGACTTCCCTACTATAAGCTGAAATCACTGAGTACTGTGTTAAAAGTAATAGGGGGCCTGATGATAATTGGTGAGTGGCTCACAGGACTCCTACCGGAGAGGAGCAGCTGGCGGAGTGGCGAGCAGAAGGAGCAGCTGGTGGTGAGGGCTGCAGCAGAAACCCACAGAGAGGTGGGGCAGTCGACTGTCAGAGCACGTAAGGTGTGCCTTTACTCCCCCCCCCCCCATTTCAACACATGTGTGGTGGGGTTCAAACAGTGCAGATGAACTTTTGAACTCTGGACTCACCAAGGACAGAGACAGAGACATTTGGGTTGCTGGAATTTGGGGTTGTTGGACTTTGGGGGACTTTTGGGTTGCTGGACTCAAGAACCAAAGGGAAAGGGCATGGCCCAATTTGCTTGGGGTGGGTTTTTTCTCATGGGTTGTGTTATGAATCCTGTTGGTGGTGTTTCCCCAACATAATGCCACATTGTTTCTCTCTGTTATTAAAAGACTTTTGCTACACTCACACTCTGTGTGTACGAGAGGGGAAGTATTGCCTCTTAAAGGCACCCGGGGGGGGGGGAGGTGGTATATATTTGTCCCAGGTCACTGGATGGGGGCTTGAGCCGGTTTTGCATTGTGTTATTGGAATGGAACCCCTAGACACTGAACCCGGCCCTTGTTGCTGCCAACTCTGACTGGCAGAAGGGTTACATATGGGTCCAGGATGGAATAGGTGGCCCATGTTTTTTGCCTCCCATGTCACTAGAGCCAGGTGGTGAACTGACCCTTCACTTGATGAACAGCCTGATTATCCTCACACGAAGGTGTTTGATTTTCATGCTGTACACAATTGGGTTCATCAGTGGTGGGAGAAGCAGGGCGATGTAGCCCAGGAGAATCTGAAGTAAGGGATAAGAGTCCTTCCCAAAGCTGTGTATCACAGTCAAGCTGATCTCTGGTGTGTAGAAGAGCAGGAGGGCGCAGAGGTGGGAGACACAGGTGTTCAGGGCTCTCAGGCACTCCTTGTGGGACGTGATGCTCAGCACTGTTTTGAGGATCATCACATAAGAGAGGAAAATGAGCAGCGAGTCCAACCCCATTGTTAAGAGTTTAGTAAACAATCCATAGATGATATTGACTGTGATATCCGAACAAGCCATTGTCATGACCTCCCGGTGCATGCAGTAGGAATTGAAGAGGACATTGGCTCGACAGTATCTGAACCGTTTCAGGAGAAAGGGGAGTGGGAATATTATGATCATTGCCCTTAGCACAGCCACCAGTCCCATCTTGGCTATTCTTGGCAGGGTTAAGATGGAAGCATATCTCAGCGGGTTACGGATAGCGATGAAGCGGTCAAAGGCCATCAACAAGAGCAGGGAGGATTCAGTGCACTGAAGCAAGTGGATGAAGAAGAGCTGAGCTAAACAGGCATCGAGGCTGATCTCCCTAGAGTTAAACAAGTATATGCCCAGTATCGTCGGTATGGTGGTTATCGATATGCCAAGGTCTATGATGGCCAACATGGAAAGGAAAATGTACATGGGCTCATGGAGGCTTGGATCTCTTTTTACAATAAACAGAATGACTGAATTTCCTACTATTGAAATAACATACATGAAGCAGAAGGGGACAGAAGTCCAGAGATGTGCGTCTCTATGACCGGGTAGCCCGGAGAGAAGGAACATTACAGATTTTAATTTGGTGTCATTGACAGCGGACATATTGTACTGGGCAGGTGCGAGGAGTTCTGAAATGTCCTTCCTAAAAGAAAAATAAGAGGAGATTAGATGATATTTAGCAAGAAATCATTCTGCTCTCAGTGCACGTTTACAGACTCCCAGAGCTCAAGGTAGATAAGCAAAAACATACTGTTGGATTTACATAGTTCTGATTAGTCAGACTGGATCAGATTTGTAGTCCATCTCCCAGAGTAACCAGTGGCCATGTCCAGATGCTTCAGAGGAATGTAGAAGAAGCCCTGAATTATGCTGTGATGAGATAACCTGCTCCCAGGGAGTTTCCCCCTGACACCTACTAGTTAGACATGTTTTGTGGTGTAAATCAGGAAGGTTTAGAGCCTCTCCAAAACTTTTTTTTAAACAATCCTCTCTACAGTAATTGGATTTTCTGATTACTCAGTCCCTCTTTGAATCCTGCTAAGCTCTTGGCCCCATTGATATCTTGTGGCTGTGAATTCCACAGCCTACTTGAGCACAGTATGATTTTACCATTGTGACCTTAGAACATACAAACATAAGAATGCCCATACTGGGTGAGACGAAGGGTCCATCTAGCCTAGTATCCTGTCTTCTACAGTGGCTTATGCCTGATGCCCCAGAGGGAATGAACAGAACGGTCATCATCAAGTGATCCATCATCCATTAATTTATGTAGTTCTCCTTTGAACTCTGTTATACCCTTCACACAGACACCCTTTCTGGCCCTGCACTTCTGCGTGTGGCCCCTTGTGTCATACTGTCTGTATAAATACATGCAAGTTCATGGTGAAAACAGTCATTGTATTTACCTGTCCTGCACTGCTGCTATTTTTAAATGTGTTTTATAGCTTCCTTATCTGAATTCTTTTTTTCTCCACTCCTGACAGTCCACGTTATGCAACTGCCTCTTTCCAGGATTTGGGATAAATTTTTAGGGTCAGGTCCTTAATTCAATAACAGTGATATCCACAGCCTCACACCAGACTTTCGTGTGTAAATTCAATCAGAACTGGGCTCTATTAACTCACCCTTACCAAAAGCTTCCAGTGATAAACTCTGACCCCAAGAATCACTCGAAGAGAAGCTGAAGGGCAATGTTGACGGAATCCAGAGATTTTGATCATCCTATAGGCTTCTCTCCCCCCCCCCACCCCCGGGGGGACCTCCATCCTCTCCCCATGCAACGGTCTTAGATATTTGGAAAATTACAACCTGACACTGACATTTATTTCAGCTGGGCAGGGGAGGAGATGGCTTCACAAATGGGTCAATACTTCAAACCCTGGTACTGCACTTATATCCACTTGAGTGTACTAGTTACTTCAGCCATGGTGACTGGGCTCAATTACATACAACTACTCTACCACTCTCCTTCCCTGCACCTCAGCTAAACTCTTTCCTGAAACACAGACCAGCGGTTCTGTTCTCTCATGGCTTTTTGGAAAGTCTTGCACAAGCCTTGCAGAGTTATTGAGTGCATGACTCTGAATGTAAGTGTTAGAAACAGCTTCTAGTCAGGTACCAGGAGACAGTTTCACACAACTGTTCACTGAACAAAGAGTTAATAGCACAAACCCATTGCAAACAGTATGTGGAGCACTTCTGAAACACTTTCTAAAGCCAAAGCCATTAAGCAGTAAAGTTACCCCTGCTCCTTCCTGCAGAGATTCTAACAACTCTGCTGCTGGCTTTCAATATACAGGCATGACATGAAAGTTTGGTTTGTAATATTTTTATTTTTTGGCATAACATTCACACTTCTGTACCTTAGTACTCACACATCAACCACAGGTGCTGAACCCACTCAGACCTGCTCTGCAAGCACAGTTGACCCACACTGAGCTGTAGCCCAGGGCCCAGTCTGAGTGTGGGAGAATGGAGGGATTCCATCCCATGAGTGGGAAGGCTACAAGGCCTGACATTTTGCACTCAGAGACCAGAGTGGGAGAAGAGATGCCTGTAGCCCTGTAACTATAGTAACTATAGGGCAAAAATATGCCCTTCGGACCTGCTACCACAAAGCAATGCAGCTCTGAATTCCTGTGTTCACAATCAAGCCAGAGAAAAAAAAACTTTGGAAAATGCATTTTCTGATTACATTTCCAGGAGCAAATAAACCCAAGTAAATTTGGGAACTAGTCACTGACATTCCGTGGGGTCTCCTGTCACTCAGCTCCTGGCAGGATCGGGCCCAGAGCACAGGGCACCTCTGGAAATGGGACCCCTAGAGAAATCCTGACTTGGGTCATCAGGCTTTTAACACTCCAAGCTCCAGTTTCTGTGTAACCTGAATAACCCACTGAGCACCTTGCTGCCTGTCCTCCTGCCGCTCTTACAGAGTCACTCTGACAGCCCGGCTGACTTCACTGCAGTGGCACAGAACATCTGCCAATGGAAACAGCTTGCAGCCTTTACCCTTCACTTCACATCGTAAAGATAGTGAAACTTGCCAACGTACCCAGTTCCTGCTAGAAGGGGAGTTGCTGACACCAGAGTTCTTCACCCTAAAGGACACGGAGTCATCAGAGAGGTAGCACGGGCAGCAGGCAGTCTCTGTTCAGACGGGGGGGGGGGGGGGCAGGTGTCTTTATGAAGCTTGCCGGCACAGTTCCCTGAGGGCCACTTGGCCATCAGAGAATCTCTGCTGCTTGGCTTTGTGTGCAACAGCTTTAACCCATGTCACAGCCAATGGCAAATTGAAGGAGGCCAAATTATAGGGGACACGTGGTGATGTTACCTAATTGGACTGTAGCGCCAGCCCTGCTGCAGGCTCTATTTCTAGAATCCAGGCTTGTCATCACTGTTCAAATGGTTCCTATTAGTGACATGGCTACCTCGAGGGTGGCTGAGTGGTAATGATGATGCCGTCACAGCTGTGGTCTTGCTGAAATAAAATAAAATAGAATAATAACATGGGGCCTGATTACTCCCTAACAGCCCCCTTTTCAGCATTACAAACCCAGGGTGCAGGCCAGGGAAGGGAAGGGAGATTCCAAAAGGTTCCCCTCATGGAAATTTCCCTCAGTTCTTTCCAGTAGGGGAGGACCCTTCCCTTCTCCATGAGGAACAAGGAATAAGAATGAGGATTTTGGAGGGGTGTGTGGGAGTCTCACGGGGATGCCGGGAGTTTCCGCACAGTCACCAGACCTGTGTTTCCAAGTCATTGCAAAGAATGGAGTAACAGACACAGAAGCCTCATCTTAGACGGTCTGGCTGGCAGAAAGCAGTCTGAGGCAAAGGTCAGCTTCACACCTTGACCCTGTGACACACTGAGCACAGAGCACTGTGGTGACAGGGCCCAGGCTCACATGGGTTTCAGCAAAAGCTGCTTCCACAAGGAATGGGCAAACAGATGGAAAGATGGCCTCAGAGACACAGGGAAACAAGGCTGGATCGGAGCCAGGGTATAGCCATGGGTGGGCCTTGGGAGGCCAGGGCCCACCCATTTAGCATCTAAGCCCAATCCACCAGCTGGGACTCATGATTCCAGCTTGGTGCCCAGCTGTATCCCTCTCCAGCTGGTGCAGAGCGCTGATTCCCTGGTCTCTTGCCCCAGATGGCGGTGTGCCTTGTGGGGGTGGGTTTGGGCCAGTAGTGGATTAGCCACTAGTCCTGGGCCAATGGTGTCACCCTGATCCATTCCGCCCACCTTCCTCTCCTGCGGTGAAACAAGGTTCGGGTGCGAGGGATTGCCTCTCCCTCCACCTGGCTGTCGTAGAGTGGGTCAGGGCACTGGAATAGAGCTGGGCAGTAGGAATGGGGCAAGCCCAGCATCTCAGAATTGCTGTGGGGGGGGGGGAAGCGGAATAAGCCCCCACCACCTCACCACTTACCCTGACCTCACTCCCCGGCACAAGCACTGGGTGCAAACCCCTTCGCCCTTGACCCCATTTCCCCAGCAGGAGGGGGGCTTCAGAAGGGATGGAGAGGGCACCTCAGTTTTCCTGGTTCAGCCAGGGCCACACAAAACCCTAATCTGCCTCTGTAGGGGGCGATGGGGCTCCTGAAAGGTGGGCCCACCCAGTTTTCCTGTTCTAGCTACACCACTGTTCCCAAGAGCCCATTGGCTTCCCAAAAGAATATAAATTGGATCATTTCTGTTTCTTTATCTCCAGAGCAAAGCCTGTCTAACTTAGCTTGTAGTGATATAGGAGCAGGGCCGGATTAACTCTTCTGGGGGCCCAGGGCTATTAAAATGTGTTGCCTCCTGTCATAAATATAAAGGGAAGGGTAAACCCCTTTAAAATCCCTCCTGGCCAGAGGAAAAACCCTTTCACACGTAAAGGGTTAAGAAGCTAGGATAACCTCGCTGGCACCTGACCAAAATGACCAATGAGGAGACAAGATACTTTCAAAGCTGGAGCGGGGGAGAAACAAAGTTTCTCTCTGTCTGTGTGATGCTTTTGCCGGGGACAGAACAGGAATGGAGTCTTAGAACTTAGTAAGTAATCTAGCTAGATATGGGTTAGATTCTGTTTTGTTTAAATGTCTGATAAAATAAGCTGTGCTGAATGGAATTTATATTCCTGTTTTTGTAACTTAAGGCTTTGCCTAGAGGGATTCTCTATGTTTTGAATCTGATTAGCCTGTAAGGTATTTACCATCCTGATTTTGCAGAGGTGATTCTTTTACTTTTTACTTCTATGAAAAGCCTTCTTGTAAGGAAACTGAATGCTTTTTCATTGTTCTAAGATCCAAGGGTTTGGGTCTGTGGTCATCTATGAAAATTGGTGAGGATTTTTATCAAGCCTTCCCCAGGAAAGGGGGTGTAGTTTTTGGGAGGATTGGGGGGGGGGAGTTTCCAAGCGGGCTCTTTCCCTGTTATATATTTATTAGAAGGTATTTATTGGTAGTGGCAGCAATAAAGTCCAAGGGCAAAAGGCAAAATAGTTTGTACCTTGGGGAAGTTTTAACCTAAGCTGGTAAAAATAAGCTTAGGGGGGTTTTCATGCAGGTCCCCACATCTGTACCCTAGAGTTCAGAGTGGGGAAGGAACCTTGACATGGTGGCAGAGCGGTGGGATTAACTTGAAATCATTTTGAGATCAATTTGAGATTTTTTGAACAAGAAGCACAGATTTGAAATGGAATTTTTTTTCCCTTTGGGCTGCTGGAAAGCAAGTTTTCAGCTGAAAGGAGTTAGAGTTTTTTTTTGTCTCTGCTTTGGGGCCACAGCAGAGACAAAAGGGAATTGTCTTTTGTGAGCTGGAATTTTCTCTACCTAAAGGTAGACCTCCTGCGGGGAAATTCACAAGTCTTCACAGACCTGAAGACATTTTTTTTTTTTTTTTTTTACCTAAGAGCGACTAGAGGGGTTTTCTGTCTATTTGCCTGGAGACAAAGGTGTTAGGGGTTTTTTTAAGGATTTTTCTGTAGGCTGACAATCACTATCAAAGAACATGGGTATCCGGTTACATCACAGAAAAATTTTATAAGCCAAGTTTTTTGTTTGTTTTATTTCTAACTCTCAGGTGTAAAGTTAGTTAAAAACAGAGAAGTAAACATGACAGAGCCCAAAGCAGAAACAGCCAAAGAGGCTGCCCACAGGAGAGCTATGGAGGCAAAGGAAAAAGAAATGGAGGCAAAGGAAAATGCCCAAGAGGCTGACCACAGGAGAGCTATGGAGACAAAGGAAAAAGAATGGAAGCATACACTGGAGATGGAGAAGGCAAAGGCTCAGCACAATAGCAATCCTTCTCCAGGTACCGCTTCACATCCCAGGAAGTTCCCCACCTACAAGGCAGGCGATGATACCGAGGCCTTCTTAGAAAACTTGGAAAGGGCCTGCCTTGGGTACAGCATCTCTACAGACCAATACATGGTAGAGCTGAGGCCACAGCTCAGTGGACCCTTAGCTGAGGTGGCGGCTAAAATGCCTAAGGAACACATGAACAAGTATGAACTGTTTAAAACCAAGGCAAGAGTCAGAATGGGGCTAAAACCCAAGCATTCCCGTCGGCAGTTCAGAGCTCTAAGGTGGAAACCAGACGTGTCATTTACCTGACATGCCTACTGTTAGAGAGCTTATTCTTTCACTCTCCCACTTCCCTGGTCCTTCTCGCATGAACAGAGAGCAACAATACCCGAAGTCCAAAGGTGCAAACAATTCAATGTTTATTGGGGTGAACTTCCAGCAAGCTTAAATCCAAGTTCCTTTTTCCTTATTTTTGAATCCCAACTTACTTCCTCTTTGCCCCTAATTTATATAATAATATTCTTAGCTATACCTTAACCAATCCTTCTACTGAAATTTACCTAATCAATCCTAACATATTGTAACATGATTAGCTAAGCAATTATATCTCACCACCTTAATTAGTTTACACCCAGCAAAATTAATTATACAGCAGACAGAAACAATCACAGAACCAGACAGAGACCATGCAAATAAACAATAGCAAAATGGACAAAATAATACAGAAGTGAGGATTTCACAACTACATCTATAAAGACATAAGGGTTTCTCAGCTGTGTCTATTGATAAGTGAGTTCTTACCAAACAGAAAACTATCAAACTAAATTTCCTTTTACATCTTCTAGGCTCTTCCCTTTCTCTGGAAGTGATAGATCAGATCACCTTCCTAACAGCCCGATATTGACTAGTTTGGAATGTGAGGATGTGACTGGTTGATTCCCAGCTTATGGCTGCTTCTGCTGCTTAGCCAAAGGCCTTAGCCTAAGAACAGGGCCTCAGACTGTCATGGTGAGAGAAGCCCCTTACACAGATTCTTTCTTGTATACCTCTGTTACTAGCTAAATGGTAAACATATACCTACATTCTTAGAGTATAGGCCTTTACAGACAGGCCTGAATATCTATATCCTAACACGTACTACATTGTGAAACATTGGGATGCCTGGATATCAGGAGCAAGTGTTAAATCTCCAGAAGATTTGCCCTTCCTAATGCAAATGGAGCAGTTCTTAGAGGGTGTTCCTGAGGAAATAGAAAGATACATCCTAGATGGGAAGCCCAAAACTGTAACTGAGGTGGGGGAGATTGGAGCCAAATGGGTGGAGGTGGCCGAAAAGAAAAAAAAAAAACTGGTCACAGTTGGAGCGGATACCCAGAAGGGACAACCTCAGACCACAGCCTACTACCGGGGGCAGCCCAAGGCCCCAACTACCCCCCAAGGAACCCTCCAGCCACCTTATCATCTCACCACACCATTCTCCAGCAACCCACCTCAGCCCAATAAGCCATCCTCTGGACGATGTTTTAAATGTAACGAGCCAGGGCATGTAAAGGCCAACTGCCCCAAGAACCCCAACAGATTATAGTTCTTTGCACCAGAATCACACCAGAGGTCCTCAGGCCCAGATGCCTCCCAGATACCCTCAGAGTGGAGGGAAACTGTGAGTGTGGGTGGGAAGAAGGTCACTGCGTGGAGGGACACCAGAGCACAAGTGTCGGCTATCCATGCTTCCTTAGTGGAACCAAATTTCATTGACCCAGAGATCCAAGTGACAATTCAACCCTTCAAGTCCAACTCTTTCAGTTTGCCTACAGCCAAGTTGCCTGTCTGGTACAAGGGCTGGTCAGGAACGTGGACTTTTGCAGTCTATGATGATTATCCCATCCCCATGCTGTTGGGGGAAGACTTGGCCAATCATGTGAAGTGGGCCAAGAGGGTGGGAATGGTCATCCGCAGCCAGGCTAAACAAGCCGTTACACCTAGCTCTGTTTCGGAAACTTCTACCAGGACCCAGTCAGAGGTGACCCGGACCCCAGGCCAATGTCTGCAACAGCAGTAGTGGATCCAGTCCCAGAGACCCAGACAGAGCCAGTCCCAGAACCGGAACTGGTGGAACAACCAGCACCAGACCCATTGCCAGCAAGAGGTGGGTTCAGGAGAGCGTGAGGGCTCCAACTGTGCATGTGGGCTCTGGGGTGGGTCTGAGGATGAGGTGTTTGGAGTGCAGGAGGGGGCTCAGGGCAGGGGAGTGGGGTGGGAGTGTGGAGTCTGGGTGGGACTTAGGTTTCAGGAAATGGCTGGGGTTTGGGGTGCATGGCCTGGGCAGGAGTATGGATGTGTAAGGGAGCTCAGGGCTGGGGCAGAGGGTTGGGGTGTGGGGTGCTTCCCTGGGGTAGATCCTATTTGGTGGAGGGCTGCAGATGGCTCCACGCAGCCCTGCACTTGCCTGCAGGTACCACCCCCCACAGAAGGAGCTTCCTGACACTCACAGTATCGTGGCTCTAGCTGGGGGGCAGGGGACGACAGATCCCTGTCACTCATTCCCAGCTTCTGTCCAGTCGTCCAGTGGAGAGGAACTGCGTCTGGCGGGATGGCCAGCCAGAGCAAGTGCTCAGTTGGCAGAGCAAGCAAGGTGCCTTCTTCCCCAGGTGAGAGATGAACTCACACATATGCACCTCTCAACCCTGTATCCTCGCTGACCAAGGATGACCTCAGTGAGTGGGGTGAGGTGAGGGAGAAGAGAGGGGCACAGTAAAGGAACTTTTCATTGTAGAACTCAAGCATATGAGGCAGAAGCCACTGCCCCACACACTCTGTCCTGCTCACAGTTTTATGTGTATGTCTCCTGCTTGTGACATTTTCCCTAATTAAGATTGGATAACTTCCCTCCTTTAATTAAAAGTTACTTTCCTACACTCAGAGTTTGTGCTTGTGAGTGGAGAAGTATTGCCTTTCAGAGGCACCAAGGGGTGGCGTGTAATTTTCCCAGTTTACTGGATGGGGGCTCAAGACACCTCTTTGATGTCCTGTTGAAAAGGAACCCCTAGAGATTGAAGGCCACCCTGGTTGCTGCTGCCTCCACTTGGCAGAAGGCTGACATCTGTCGAGCTCCATTGTAAAACCAACTGGGTTGTTTGCTCAATACTGCTCCTTCTGGGAGGCTGTTCCGGAACATCCCTCCTCAGATGGTCAGAAACCTCCTTCTCCTTTCCAGCCTCAGTTTACTTCTGGTCAGTTTGGCCCCATTTGTTCTTGTGCCAACACTGTATTTTAGCTCCAGGACCTCGTCTCCCTCTCTGCTGTTTACTCCCCTGATATATTTATAAACCAACTGGATCTCCGCTCAACCTGCCTTTTCTTAGGCTAAACCTGCCAAGCTCTTTCAGTCTTCTCCTAAACCAGGCCCTCCATTGTCTTGACCATCCTAGAAGCCATTCTCTGTACCTGTTCCAGTCTGAATTCTTCTTTCTGGGACAGGAGTGACCAGAATTTTACACAGTTTGCGAGAGGAGGTCTCACCAGAGCCTGGTATATGAATATGAATACTTCCTGTTCTCACCTGAAACGTTCGAGGATCTCATGTGCCTTGTTCAAATCTGAATTACATTGATGTCTCACAGTCACCGTTGGACTGACTAATGCACTCACATCTCTCCCCTCCTTTGCTGTTTCCAACTTACCCGTGGCTATATAAATAGGAGCGCGGTGAATAGAAGTAGGGAAGATTGAAAGCTGAACTGATGACACTGTAGAAGCACTTTCACAGGGATGAAATACCAGCTATGAACAGGTTCTTTAATCTAGCAGGGAAAGTTGAGTCACACATTCTTCATAGCAAGTGTGCTTAACCAGTGGAACAAACTCCCACGGGAGGTGGTGGATTCTCCAGACATCCCCATATCAAGACTGGGTGCCTTCCTGGAAGATAACTTTTAGATTAATACAAGAAATGCATTAGTCAAACACAAGTCATTGTGCTCAATATGGAGGTAACTGGGTGAAATTATGCATCATGAACAAGTAGCTACTCTGAATGCTGATAGGCACTCAACAAGGATATATGCTGGCCAAAAAGAATCAGGATTGTCACAATAAAACTCTGATATATGGTCTATTTACCAGCTAAACTAGGTCTTTGCCTGTCATGACAGGTGAAGAGAAAATAGGGAAGTGTTATTTACTCTTTCTCATAACACAAGAACTAGGGGTCATGAAAATAAATTAATAGGCAACTGGTTTAAAACAAAGTATTTCTTCACACAACACACAGTCAACCTGTGGAACTCCTTTCCAGAGGATGTTGTGACTACTAAGACTTTAAAACGGTTCAAAAAAGAACAAGTTAGGAGGATTCATGGAGGATACGTCCCTCAATGGCTATTAGCCTGGATGGTCAGGGATGGTGTCCCTAGATTCTGTTTGCCAGAAGTTGGGAATGGGCAACACGGGATGGATCACTTGATAATTGTCTATTTTGTCCATTCCCTCTGGGGCACCTGGCATTGGCCATTGTCAGAAGACAAGATACTTGGCTAGATATAATATCAGTCTGACCCAGTATGGCCATTCTTATGTTCTTAATTATCCCACTCTTAGAGTTTGGAACAACACCCCATCTCTGCTAAATACTTATCACCAAGCAGAGCTGACTCAGTCTCTTTCCTTTGGGTACTTGTGACCAGAGCTACATAGTCATAGAATCATAGAATATCAGGGTTGGTAGGGACCCCAGAAGGTCATCTAGTCCAACCCCCTGCTCGAAGCAGGACCAATTCCCAGTTAAATCATCCCAGCCAGGGCTTTGTCAAGCCTGACCTTAAAAACCTCTAAGGAAGGAGATTCTACCACCTCCCTAGGTAACTCATTCCAGTGTTTCACCACCCTCTTAGTGAAAAAGTTTTTCCTAATATCCAATCTAAACCTCCCCCATTGCAACTTGAGACCATTACTCCTCGTTCTGTCATCTGCTACCATTGAGAACAGTCTAGAGCCATCCTCTTTGGAACCCCCTTTCAGGTAGTTGAAAGCAGCTATCAAATCCCCCCTCATTCTTCTCTTCTGCAGACTAAACAATCCCAGCTCCCTCAGCCTCTCCTCATAAGTCATGTGCTCTAGACCCCTAATCATTTTTGTTGCCCTTCGCTGGACTCTCTCCAATTTATCCACATCCTTCTTGTAGTGGGGGGCCCAAAACTGGACACAGTACTCCAGATGAGGCCTCACCAGTGTCGAATAGAGGGGAACGATCACGTCCCTCGATCTGCTCGCTATGCCCCTACTTATACATCCCAAAATGCCATTGGCCTTCTTGGCAACAAGGGCACACTGCTGACTCATATCCAGCTTCTCGTCCACTGTCACCCCTAGGTCCTCTTCCGCAGAACTGCTGCCTAGCCATTCGGTCCCTAGTCTGTAGCGGTGCATTGGATTCTTCCATCCTAAGTGTAGGACCCTGCTCTTATCCTTATTGAACCTCATCAGATTTCTTTTGGCCCAATCCTCCAATTTGTCTAGGTCCTTCTGTATCCTATCCCTCCCCTCCAGCGTATCTACCACTCCTCCCAGTTTAGTATCATCCGCAAATTTGCTGAGAGTGCAATCCACACCATCCTCCAGATCATTTATGAAGATATTGAACAAAACCGGCCCCAGGACTGACCCCTGGGGCACTCCACTTGACACCGGCTGCCAACTAGACATGGAGCCAATGATCACTACCCGTTGAGCCCGACAATCTAGCCAGCTTTCTACCCACCTTATAGTGCATTCATCCAGCCCATACTTCCTTAACTTGCTGACAAGAATACTGTGGGAGACCGTGTCAAAAGCTTTGCTAAAGTCAAGAAACAATACATCCACTGCTTTCCCTTCATCCACAGAACCAGTAATCTCATCATAAAAGGCGATTAGATTAGTGAGGCATGACCTTCCCTTGGTGAATCCATGCTGACTGTTCCTGATCACTTTCCTCTCATGTAAGTGCTTCAGGATTGATTCTTTGAGGACCTGCTCCATGATTTTTCCAGGGACTGAGGTGAGGCTGACTGGCCTGTAGTTCCCAGGATCCTCCTTCTTCCCTTTTTTAAAGACTGGCACTACATTAGCCTTTTTCCAGTCATCCGGGACTTCCCCCGTTCGCCACGAGTTTTCAAAGATAATGGCCAAGGGCTCTGCAATCACAGCCGCCAATTCCTTCAGCACTCTCGGATGCAACTCGTCCGGCCCCATGGACTTGTGCACGTCCAGCTTTTCTAAATAGTCCCTAACCACCTCTATCTCCACAGAGGGCTGGCCATCTCTTCCCCATTTTGTGATGCCCAGCGCAGCAGTCTGGGAGCTGACCTTGTTAGTGAAAACAGAGGCAAAAAAAGCATTGAGTACATTAGCTTTTTCCACATCCTCTGTCACCCCCAGCATCCTTAAAACAGGCAGGTTTAGTAGTAAACAGCACAAAGCATTATAGAAATTGGTTTTAAAATAAGAGACAGCTGTCACGTGTCTACATTCATCTGTCTCACATATCACTGAAAGCTAAGTAAGACAGGCTTTGCTCTGGAGATAGAGAAACAGAAAAGGTCCAACTTACATGTAGGTAGAAGCCCAGCAACAGAGATTGGGCTATCCAGTTTATTGCATTCAATGCAGCATGTGGCATATATGGGCATTCAGTGCAAGGAGCTCCCAGCCCTCAGAGACAGTGTATGGACTTTGGAGACGAGGGTGGCTGAATTGGAGAAGCTAAGGGAGACAGAGAGGTACATAGATTAGACTTTCTGGGACAGAGTAGAACAGTCCCTCCCCTACTCTCACACTCTCTGTCCTGTTGAGGAGGATGAAAGTCTCAGAGAAGGAGAATAGTCAACTGGAGCAGAAGGAAATAACCCCTTAGTTGGGACCCTCCTTCCAGATTGTGTTGTGGTGTCCTCTCACATTGAGGATACATCTCCAGGGAAGGGAACTCCAGTTATTAGGAAGAGACAGGTCATAGCTTTTGGGCATTCAATCATTACAAACATAGATAGCTGGGTTTGTGATGAGTGGGAGAACTGCATGGTGACTTGCCTTCATGGATCGAAGGCTGCGGATCTCTCGAGACATCTAGATAGACTTATGTGTAGTGCTGGGGAAGCCGTGGTACATATAGGTATCAATGACATAATGAAGGATAGGAGAGAGGTCCTGGAGGCCAAATTTTGTCTGCTAGGTAAGAGATTGAAGTCTAGGACCTCCAGGATAACATTCTCTGAAACATTTCCATTACTATGTGCAGGGCCAGTGAGACGGGCAGAACTGAAGCGTCGCAAAGCATGGATGAGAAGATGGTGTAGGGAGGAGGGGGATAGATTTATTAGGAACTGGGAAAACTTTTGGGAAAGGAGGAAGCCCATACAGGAAGGCTGGGCTCCACCTAAACCAAAATGGAAGCAGATTGCTGGCATTTAAAATTAAAAGTGTCATAGAGCAATTTTTAAACTAAGGGCTGGGGGAAAGCCGACAGGTGCAGAGGAGCACGATTTTGGACAGAGACATCCCTTAGGGGATGATCTGTTAATGCAGATTCTTTATGTCTGTCAGGGTTCCTTCCCCACTCTGAACTCTGGGGTAAAAATGTGGGGACCTGCATGAAAGAACCCCTAAGCTTATCTCTACCAGCTTAGGTTAAAACTTAACCAAGGCACAAAGTCTTTGCCCTTGGACTAGCTAAATGCTGCCACCACCAAGTGATAAAACAAACAATCAGGGAAAGGACCACTTGGAGTTCCTATTTTCCCAAAATATCCCCCCAAGCCCTACACCACCTTTCCTGGGGAGACTTGAGAATAACCAAGATGAGCACAGACCAGCCTTGGATTTTTAAGACCCAAAAAAACCAATCAGATTCTTAAAGAAACAGAACTTTATTAGAAGAACAAAAAAAGACAAGAGAACAACTCTGTAAGATCAGAATGAAAGATAACCTTACTGGCAGTCAGATTCAAACTTAGAGAATCCCTCTAGGCAAAACCTTAAGTTACAAAAAGACACAAAACCAGGAATACACATTTCCTCCAGCACAGCAAATTTCACAAGCCAAAACAAAGAAAACCTAATGCATTTTCTAGCTAGATTACTTACTAACTTTACAGGAGTTGGAGGGCTTGATCTGTTCCCAGCAAAGGTATCACACAGACAGACCAAAGCCGTTTCCCCTCCTCCAGATTTGAAAGTATCTTGTCCCCTCATTGGTTATTTTGGGTCACATGCTGGCCAGGATACCTTTGCTTCTTAACCCTTTACAGGTGAAAGAATTTTGCCTCTGGCCAGGAGGGATTTTATAGCGCTGTATACAGAAAGGTGGTTACCCTTCCCTTTATATTTATGACAATGTCCTAGTAAAGAGGAGAGAATGGAAGATGATAAAATAAAGGTAGGATCTTAGGAGTCTATCTGGACATTAAAGGAGGATATTGATATAATAGTCATCACAGAAGCTTGGGGGAATGAGGATAATCAAAGAGTAGAAAATATATCAGATGGACAGAACAGATCGTGGTGGTGGAAGAGTGGCACTATATGTTAAAGAAAGTGTCGAAACAAATGAAGTAAAAATCTTAAATGAACCAAACTCTACCAAAGGATCACTATGAATAGTAATTCCATGCTCTAATAAGAGGAATATAGCAGTAGGGGTATATTACCGATCAGCAGACCATGATGTTGATAGTGACACAGCCCTGATCTTCTGGTCTCAGAGTATCTGAGCACCTTGAATATATTTATCCTTCCGTCATCACTGTGAGGCAGGGCCGGGCTGTTATCCACCTGAGCACAGGCTTGGAGACAGCCGATGGCTTGCCCATGGTCACAGACGACAAGAGAATTAAACCCACCTGTCTTGAGTCACAGAGCAGTGCCTAGATCACAGCACCAGGCTTCCAGCCATCTGAGTGGTGACAGGCCCGGATGGAATCTCTGCTTCAGCTGCAGAGCTCCCCCTCCCTGCCATGCTGCCGAGAGCAGGAATGGCAAGGAGCCAGTTACGGAGGTTTGATTCGCTGGCCTGTTCTCCCCCAACCACAGCAGAGTTCAGAGCAGCCTGGGCACTTCGCCAACCTCTGCTTGTTTTTAACAGCTTCCAAGAGCACCACACACTCTGGCCATATCCCTGTGGATCGGGGCCACCACAGAGTGCGCTCTGGGGGCTTGAGGTAGCCCTGCAGGTGCCCTGCTCTTTCCTCTAGGGTTCTTGCAATGACTTACTCTCAGCCAGGAAAATCTAAAACAAGAGCTCCCTTTGTGGGTTCACATTTATTCAGTCTTCTCCAAAACACAAAGTCTCCTACTCTCCAGCTTGACCAGTCAGGAACACCCTATTGCCCTTGTTGGTGGTGTCTGCATTGCTTCAGACTTGCTGCAACCCCTTTTCCCCTGAGCCCCTCCCCGCCATCTTTTACCACTAGGCCCTGCCCCCCTGCTGCTCTACTTTCCCTGAGGCTCCACCACCTGGCCACGCCAGAGCTGGGCCATGATAAGAGCTACCGTGATGTTCGCTTATCAAAATATGACCATGTAGATCACTTTTGCAACCATTGTTATATATTTGCAACAAACTTGTACAAAATGTGGCATGTAAGATGTCTATGAAATGGTTATATTTTGCTGGTTATTGTTGTGCTGTCTGTCTGCATGTATCATTTTTGTAATTAAAGGTATGACTGTTGGCTTTATACCTGGATTTCAAATGTTTGCTCCTGGTAGTATTCAAATTAAGGGCTCATCAAGCCCTTAACTCACAATGGACCATGGGACATGCCCATCTACACTGAATGGACTGTCCTGGAAACTTACTCTCGGGGTATAGGTAATGATTTCCTGCTGCGACCAAGCAAAATTATGCATGGACATGTGATTGCTCATGTAATTCCAAACCCCAACTTGTCACCTGTCATTTTCCACCAGCTGCACTGAGGGCTTTGTTTGAAACAATGGGCTTCCCACCATATGGCAGATGCTATAAATGGCTATAAAAGAAACACCTCAATTTTGCTTCTTTCCTGCTCAAGCCTCTGGACTATGAACTTTTACTAATGGGAGCTTTCTAACCAATGGGCTGAGGTCCTTCCAATGATTTGGAAGCAAGCAGAGACTTATCAAGCCAGCAGCTTATTCCATCACTGCTACAAGCCTGAAATAAGATCTTGGCATTTATTGTACGTATTTGGCTCTTTTAACAAATTTTAAATCTCACCTTTCTTTCTTTTTTATGAATAAGCCTTTAGATTTTAGATATCAAAGGATTGGCATCAGAATGATTTTGGGGTAAGATCTGAGTTCTATATTGACCTGCGAGTGTGACTGGTCCTTTGGAATCAAATGAACCTGTTATTATATTAAATTGGTTTTAAAGAACCAAACATCTTTAAATCTAGTGTTTTGATGGGGATATAAGGACTGGAATATCTAAGGAAACTGCTTTTATGACTTCTTGTTAGCCATTGTTGTCAAACAGAAATTCACTTTGTGTTGCTACTCTGGTATATTTCATGGGAGAATAATCACCAGTTTTGGGGTCTGTCTGCTCTATTTCTCAGCAGTTTGTCGTGAATTTGATTTTCGCAGTTGTGATCCACAAAAGCATGGTTACAGCTACCCCGGGAGCCCAGGCTGCTGTGGGGATTCCCAGACTCTCTGCCTTCTCTGGGGATTCGTCCTGAGGAGCAGACACATAGGCTGGGGCATTCTCTTGCCTCCCAGGTCCCCTGTAGGGCAGGTAGAGGATATGGGGCTCCTCACAGGGGCACTGTCTCCCTGATCAGGTCTTTCCATGGCCCAGCTCTGGCTTCTGGCTTGGACAGGGGGTGGAGCCTCAGTGGAAGAGGAGGAGCAGGGACTGGACCACGAGGGGGAGGAAGGGGGGCAGGGGCGGGGTCACCGGGGGGTCACTGCCCCCTTTCCCAGCCTGTGTCCCACTTTTGACTTTTGAAAAGGTGGTCACCCTACTCTGAATGGGCTGGGCTGGGATAGGAGCTAGCTGGTATAGGAGGTAGCCCTAAAACTGAGCTGAGGCCAGTTTCTACAGTTTTGCATTGCTGGGGCAGCACAAATGGAGCGGATGGGGAGGGAACCCAGGCCTGAGTCTCTTACCAGGACTCCTGTGTGTCCGACCGTTACTCACACATGCAGTTCTGCCCTGCCTCAGTGGGGAGTGGACTGAGCAGGTGTGCTGTGTGAAAAACCATTATTGGAGGGGTTGCCTGAATGCCCTCTCCTGGTGCGCCTGCATTAATCATGTCTCTGACACCACACAGTCACTAGCAGCTGCCTGAGTGTGCAGGAGAAGACTGAGTGACTGTGCCCCTTGAATAGCCCCTGTCCCCAGCTGGTGCAGCACCCACGGGTCATGCTGCACCCAGAGCGCTCAGGAAGGGCCCAGACTGTGACTGCAGAACAGCTCTGCACCGTTCTTCATGGCCTCTGGATGTTTAGCCAGAGACGGGACAGGGACAGACCAAGTCTAATGGGAAACAGCATCCACGTCCCTTCTCCTTATTGACTGTATCAACAAGAACTGTGAGGTCAGATCAGCCACCAATCCCCTGGCTCTCCAGGAACAGTCACTTTGTAAGTGCCGCTGCCTGCCTTCGTCTCCCTCCCGCAGTGCCCTGTCCCCCCTCACCAGTCTTAGACCCTGTCTGAACCTCTCTACGGAGTGGAGATCAGTAACTCATGTCATCTTGGATGTATGGGTCCAGGATGGAATAGGTAGCCCATGTTTTTCATCTCCCATGTTTTTAGAGAGCTTATTCCTTCACTCTCCCACATCCCTGGTCCTTTTCGCATGAACAGAGAGCAACAATACCCAAGATCCAAAGGTGAAAACAATTCGATGTTTATTGGGGTGAACTTCCAGCAAACTTAAATACAAGTTCCTTTTTCCTTATTTTCAAATCCCAACTTACTTCCTGTTTGCCCCTAATTTACATAGTAATATACTCAGCTATACCTTAACCAATCCTTCTACTGAAATTTACCTAACCAATCCTAACATATTGTAACATAATTTTCTAACCAATTATATCCCACCACCTTAATTAGTTTACACCCAGCAAAATTAATTATACAGCAGACAGAAACAATCACAGAACCAGACAGAAACCATGCAAATAAATATAGCAAAGTGGGATTTATAATGACAAAACAATGCAGAACTGAGGATTTCATAATGACATCTATAAAGACATAAGGGTTTCCCAGCTGCATCTATTGATAAGTGAGTTCTTACCAGACAGAAACCTATCAAACTAAATTTCCTTTTACATCTTCTAGGCTCTTCCCTTTCTCTGGAGGTGATAGATCAGGTCACATTCCTAACAGCCCCAGATTTCCTTATTTCAATATGACTAATTTGGAAAGTGAGGATGTGACCATTCGCTTCCCAGCTTATGGCTGCCTCTGCTGCTTGGCCAAAGGCATTAGCCTAAGAACAGGGACTCAGACTGTCACAGTGAGAGAAGACCCTTACACAGATTCTTTCCTTTATATCTCTATAACTAGCTAAATGATAAACATATACCTAAATTCTTAAAGTATAGGCCTTCAGACAGGCCTGAATGTCTATATCCTAACACATGCCACAGGAGTCAGGTGGTGAACTGACCCTTGTTAAGGAAAAGTTAGCACATGTGACTCCATTTTGGTTTGGGGCCCACCATGGTCTAAAAGCAAACACATCATGCACCAGGAGGAGTGTTCCTTAGACACTGCATCCCTGTGAAAATCCTCCTCCTTGTCTCCAGCCTGCCTTGACTCCCAGTATCTGTTTTTTGTCAGTCTCTAACTCCCTTTCTCCTGGCCTTTGATGTGAGGCCTCCCATCCTGATAATAAAAGTTACTGATGCATGGCTTTAGGACCATGCTGTGTAATTAACATACTGGTTTAGCACAAGGAATGCACCAAGCAGGGATAGGTGGTAGATAAGAAAAGGGTTTGTTTATTGGCTAAGGTTTCCGATGCACGAGGGCAACATGCTTTGCTAAAAAGTATATAACCTTTGTATAATCTGTATTCGGGGTCCCCTCCTGGCTAGCAGGGGGGCACCACGCTTGAGCGTAATAAACTTGGTGTTTTTTGGGAACTCTGCAGTTGTGGACTTTATGTGCCTCAGCCTAGATTTGAACTGTGCGTGACCTATCAGGTATAATTCGCAGCATTTGTGTGCGTGTCCTATCAGGTATAATTCATAACACCCTTCCCTTCATGAACACCCTGATTATCCTCACACGAAGGTGTTTGCTTTTCATGCTGTACACAATTGGGTTCATCAGTGGTGGGAGAAGCAGGGACATGTATCCCAGGAGAATCTGAAGTAAGGGATAAGAGCCCTTCCCAAACCTGCGTATCATAGACAAGCTGATCTCTGGTGTGTAGAAGAGAAGGAGGGCGCAGAGGTGGGAGACGCAGGTGTTCAGAGCCCTCAGGCACTCATCGTAGGACGCGATGCTCAGCACTGTTTTGAGGATCATCACATAAGAGAGGAAGATGAGCAGCGAGTCCAGCCCCATCTGGAAGAGTTTAGTAAACAACCCATAGATGCTGTTGACTGTGCTATCCGAACAAGCCATCGTCATGACATCCCGGTGCACACAGTAGGAATGGGAAAGGACATTTGCTCGACAGTATTGGAACCGTTTCAGGAGAAAGGGAAGTGGAAGTATTAGGACCATCGCTCTTAGCACAGACACCAGTCCCATCTTGCCTATTCTCGGTGGGGTTAAGATGGAAGCATATCTCAGCGGGTTAT
Source organism: Natator depressus (assembly GCF_965152275.1). Lineage (NCBI taxonomy): Eukaryota > Metazoa > Chordata > Testudines > Cheloniidae > Natator > Natator depressus. The sequence goes on from NC_134234.1 coordinate 6,816,400, forward strand.
GGATCGCAATGAAGCGGTCAAAGGCCATCAACAACAGCACAGAGGATTCAATGTATTGAAACAAGTGGATGAAGAATAGCTGAGCTAAACAGGCATTGAGGCTGATCTCCCTAGAGTTAAACAAGTATATGCCCAGTATCGTCGGTATGGTGGTTATGGATATGCCAAGGTCTGTGATGGCCAACATGGAAAGGAAAATGTACATGGGCTCGTGGAGGCTTGGATCTCTTTTTACAATAAACAGAATGACTGAATTTCCTACTATTGAAATAACATACATGAAGCAGAAGGGGATAGAAATCCAGAGATGTGCGTCTCTATGACCGGGTAGCCCGGAGAGAAGGAATATTACAGATTTTAATTTGGTGTCATTGACAGCGGACATATTGTACTGGGCAGGTGCGAGGAATTCTGAAATGTCCTTCCTAAAAGAAAAATAAGAGGAGATTAGATGATATTTAGCAAGAAATCATTCTGCTCTCAGTGCACGTTTACAGACTCCCAGAGCTCAAGGTAGATAAGCAAAAACATACTGTTGGATTTACATGGATCAGACTAATCAGACTGGATCAGACTTGTAGTCCATCTCCCCCAGTAACCAGTGGCCATGTCCAGATGCTTCAGAGGAAGATGGAAGAAGCTCTGAAATAGGCAGCTATGAGATAAACTGCTCCCAGGGAGTTTCCCCCTGACACCCACTAGTTAGACATATTTTGTGGTGTAAATCTCCAAAACCTTTTTAAAACAATCCTCTCTACAGTAATTGGATTTTCTGGTTACTTAGTCCCTCTTTGGATCCTGCTAAGTTCTGCAGCCTACTTGAGCACAGTATGATTTTACCACTGTGATCTTAGAACATGAGAGCATAGGGACGGCCATACTAGGTGAAATTAAAGGTCCATCTAGCCCAGTATCTTGTCTTCGACAGTGGCTTATGCCAGATGCCCCAGAGGGAATGAGCAGAACAGGTCATCATCAAGTGATCCATTGTCCATGAATTTATGTAGTTCTCTTTTGAACTCTGTTATACCCTTCAGACAGATACCCTCACCTCTGAGTGTGGCCCCTTATATCATGGCATGTGTGTAAATACATGGGAAATGCATGGTGAAAATGGTCATTTGATTTATCTGTCCTGCACTGATATTATTTTTAAATGTGTTTTATAGCTTCATTATATGAATTCTCTTTTTTCTGCGTTCCTAACAGTCCAGGTTATGCAACTGCCTCTTTCTAGCATATGGGATAAATTTTTAGGGTCAGGTTCTTAATTCAATAACAGTGATATCAACAGCCTCATGCCAGACTTTCATGTGTAAATTCAATCAGAATCAGGCTCTATTAACTTACCATTACCAAATGCTCCCGCTGATAAACTCTGACCCCCAAGAATCCCTCCAAGAGAAGCTGAAGGGCTTTGCCTGGACAATGTTGATGGAATCCAGAGACCCTACAGGCTTTTCTTTATCCCCCCGGGACCTGCATTCTCTCACCATGCAGTGCTCTGTAGCTATTGGGAAAATTACAAGCTAACACTGACAGTTATTTCAGCTGGGCAGAGGAAGAGTTGACATCAGATCACATACTACAAACCCTGGTATTGCACTAATATCCACTTGAGTGTACAAGTTATTTTCAGGCATGCTCATGTAATTGGTAACAGGGGCCAATTAGATAAAACATCTTTTACACTCCCCTTTCCTAAGCTAAACTCTTTGCTGAAACACAGACGAGCGGTTCTGGTCTCTCACGACTTTTTGGAAAGTCTTGCACAGGGCTTGGAGAGTTACCGAGTGCATGACTCTGAATGTAAGTGTTAGAAACAGCTTCTAGTCAGTTACCAGGAGACAGTGTCATACAACTGTCACTGAACAAAGAGTTAATATCACAAACCCATTGCAAACAGTATGTGGAGCACTTCTGAAACACTTTCTAAAGCCAAAGCCATTAAGCAGTAAAGTTACCACTGCTCCTTCCTGCAGAGATTCTAACAACTCTGTTGCTAGCTTTCAATATACAATCATTACATGAAAGTTCTGTTTGTAATATTTGTATTACAATGAATAGTTTTGGCATAACATTCACACTTCTGTACCTTAGTATGCACATGTCAACCACAGGTGCTGAACCCACTCGGACCTGCTCGGGAAGCACAGTTGACACACACTGTGCTGAAGCCCAGTGCCCAGTCTGAGTGTGGGAGAATTGAGGGATTCCAGCCCGTTAGTGGGAAGGCTACAAGGACTGACATTTTGCACTCAGAGAACAGAGATGGGGCAGAGATGCTGGTAGCCCTATAACTATAGGGCAAAAATATGCCCTTCGGACCTGTTACCACAAAGCAATGAAACTCTGAATTCCTGAGTTCACAATCAAGCCGGAGAATAAAAGCTTTGAAAATGCATGTGCTGATTAAATTTCCAGGAGCAAATAAACCCGAGGCGATTTGGGAACTAGTCACTGACATTCTGTGGGGTGTCCTGTCACTCAGCCCCTGGCCGGATTGGGCCCAGAGCACACGTTCTCTAGAAATGGGACCCCTAGAGAAATCCTGACTCGGGAAATCGGGGTTTTAACACTCCAAGCTCCGGTTTCTGTGTAAATTGAATAACCCACTGAGCACCTTGGGAACATGCAGGGGAGGGGTTCCCAAGCTCCCTAATTCTGCCTCTCCACCTGCCCCTGTTACTGAGTCACTCTCACAGCCCAGCTGAGTTCGCTGCATTGGCACAGAACATCTTCAAATTTAAACAGCTTGCAACCTTTCCCCTTCACTTCATATTGTAAAGACAGTGAAACCTGCCAACGCACCCAGTTCCTGCTAGAAGGGGAGCCACTGACACCAGAGGTTTTCACCCTAAAGGACAAGGAGTCATTGGAGTGGTTTCACAGGCAGCAGGCAGTATCTGTTCAAATAGGGAGGCTAGTGTCTTTATGAAGCACGTTTGCATATTTCCTTGGGGGCAACTTGGCCCTCAGGCAATCTCAGCTGCTTGGCTCAGTGTGCACCAGTTGTATCCCCCATCACGGCCAATGGCAAAGTGCAGGAGGCCAAATCACAGGGGATTCGCGGTGATCCTACGCAACTGGACTGCAGCGCCAGCCCTGCTGCAGGCTGTATTCCTAGAATCAGGGCTTGTCCACACAGTCACCAGACCGGTGTTTGTAAGCCATTGCAAACAATGGAGCAACAGACACAGGAGCCTCATCTTAGACGATCTGGCTGGCAGAAAGTAGTCTGAGCCCTGGTCTACACTACGGGGGTTAGGTGTAATTTAGCCAAGTTAGGTCGATTTTAAAATGAATGCATCTACACAAGCAACCCCGTTCGGTCGACCTAAAGGTCTCTTAAAATGGACTTCTGTACTCCTCTCCGGCGAGGGGCGTAGTGGTAAATCCGACCTTGCTGGGTCAAATTTGGGATAGTGTGGATGCAAATTGACGTGATTGGCCTCTGGGAGCTATCCCAGAGTGCTACAATGTGACCGCTCTGGATAGCACTTTCAACTCCGATGCACTAGCCAGGTACACAGGAAAAGCTCCGGGAACTTTTGAATTTCATTTCCTGTTTGGTCAGCGTGGCGAGCTCAGCAGCACAAGTGACCATGCAGTCCCCCCAGAATCGCAAACGAGATCCAGCATGGAGCGAACGGGAGACACTGGATCTGATTGCTCTGTGGGGAGAAGAATCTGGGCAGGCAGAACTCTGATCAAAAAGAAGAAATGCTGACATATATGCCAAAATCTCACAGGGCATGATGGAGAGAGGCTACAACAGAGACACACAGCAGTGCCGGGTGAAAGTCGAGGAGCTCAGGCAAGCCTACCAAAAGACAAAGGAGGCAAACGGTAGCTCTGGATCAGAGCCCCATACATGCTGCTTCTATGATCAGCTGCATGGCATTCTAGGGGGGACCCTACCACTACCTCACCACTGTCCATGGACACCTGCAGGGGGGAGTCACACGCAACATGGAGGAGGATTTTGGAGATGAGGAACAGGAGGAGGAGGAGGAGAATGAGCAGCAGGCAAGCGGTGAATCCGTTCTCCCAGCAGCCAGGACCTTTTCATCACCCTAGAGCCAATACCCTTCCAAGGCGGGATCCCCGACCCTGAAGGCAGAGAAGGCACCTCTGGTGAGTGCACATTTGTAACTACAGTACAGGGTTTAAAAGCAATAGTGTTTACTGTTTGTTATGCTCTGAAGACTTGGGATGCATTCACGGCCAGTACAGCTACTGGAAAAGTCTGTTAATGTGTCTGGGGATGCAGTGGGAATCCTCCAGGGACATCTCCATGAAGGTCTCCTGGAGGTACTCTGAAAGCCTTTGCAGAAGGTTTCTGGGGCGGGCTGCCTTATTTTGTCCTACATGGTAGGACACTTTACCACGCCAAGCCAGTAACATGTAGTCTGGAATCATTGCAGCACAAAGCATGGCAGCGAATGGTCCTGGGTTTTGGTTGCCTTCAAGCAACATTGGGTCTATATCTTTCCGTGATAGCCTCAGGAGAGTGATATCATTCATGGTTACCTGTTTGAAATAGGGGATTTTTTTGTAAGGGAACAGTAAAAGGACCCCGTTCATGCTGGGCTGTTTGTGTTTGGCTAAAAGGCACCATCCCGGAGAATAGCCATGCAGTGGAGGGAGGGGTGAAGGGATTATCCCAAATAGCCACACGGAGGGGTGGGGGAAGGTGTGTGCTGCACATCCACGCGAAAACAGCAGCCCCTCCTTTTAAATGGCAAACCCAACTGGAATTGCTTACTATGGGAAAGGAGGGCGCTGCAGTTTGAAAACATTCCCACATGTTATAAAGGCGTTAGAAGCCAAACCCACGTACCCTTTCGTTTACTATGGCTGCCTGGAAACTGAATTCTGTTGCCCAGCCATGTGTGATGTGTCACCATACTGGCAGGTGCTCAATATAAAAGGCAAAATGCGACCTTGTACCTAAAGCACATGTGCTGTCTGCTGTGAATTGCTTGATTCACTGTGAAAGAGTCTCCCTTTTCTTCTCTGAAATGTATCATCTTAAATTTTAATCTCCCTTTTTATCACCCCATAGGTGCAAATGTTTCTATGCTCCCCCTATCATCTCAGTCCCTGAGATTATCACAGATTAGAAGGTGAAAAAAACCCACTCGCAATGACATGTTTTCCGAGCTCATGCAGTCCTCCCATGCTGATAGGGCACAGCTGAATGCATGGAGGCATTCAGTGGCAGAGTCCAGGAAAGCATTAAGTGAGCACGATGAGAAGAGGCAGGATGCAATGCTGAGTCCAATGGGGGAGCAAACGGACATGCTCAGGCATCTGGCGGCGCTGCAGGGAAGCCAGTGAGAGCACAGACCACCGCTACAACCACTTTACAACCACCTGCCCTCCTCCCCAAGTTCCATATCCTCCTCACCCAGACGCCCAAGAAAGCAGGGCGGGGGGGGGGGGACTGCTCTGGGCACCCAGCCACTGCACTCCAGAGGATGGCCCAAGCAACATAAGACTGTCATTCAAACAGTTTTGATCTGTAGTGTGGCTACAATAAACAATGTGGCCTTGTCCTTCCCTCCTCCCCCACCCCATCCAACTGCCCCCCCCCCGGGTACCTTATCAGTTTTATCCATTTTTATTATTTAATTAAAAAAGAATGCATGGTTTCAAAACAATAGTGACTTTATTTCCTTTGCCAGCTGTGATAGAAGGGGGGAGGGTGGCTGGCTTACAGGGAATTAAAATCAACAAAGGGGGAGGGTTTGCATCAAGGAGAAACACACACAACTGTCACACCATAGCCTGGCCAGTCATGAAACTGGTTTTCAAAGCCTCTCTGATGCGCAGCACGCTTTGCTGTGCTCTTCTAATTGCCCTGATGCCTGGCTGTTCAAAATTGGCAGCCAGGCAATTTGCCTCAACCTCCCACCCCGCCAGAAACGTCTCCCCCTTACTCTCACAGATATTATGGAGCACACAGCAAACAGTAATAACAATGGGAATATTGCTTGCACTGAGGTCTAACCTAGCCAGCAAACAGTGCCAGCCAGTTTTTAAACATACAAAGGCACACTCTACAACCATTCTGCACTTGCTCAGCCTATAGTTGAACTGCTCCTTACAGCTGTCCAGGCTGCCTATGTATGGCTTCATGAGCCATGGGAGCAAGGGGTAGGCTGGGTCTCCAAGGATAACAATTGGCATTTAAACATCCCCAACAGTAATTTTCTGGTCTGGGAAGTAAGTCCCTTCTTGCAGCTGCTCAAATAGCCCGGAGGTCCTAAAGATGCGAGTGTCATGCACCTTTCCCGGCCATCCCACGTTGATGTTGGTGAAATGTCCCTTGTGATCCATGAGAGCTTGCAGCACCATTGAGAAGTACCCCTTGCAGTTTATGTACTGGTTGGCAAGGTGGTTCTGTGCCCAGATAGGGATATGGGTTCCGTCTATCGCACCACCACAGTTAGGGAAACCCATTGCAGCAAAGCCATCCACTATGACCTGGACATTTCCAAGAGTTACTACCCTTGATAGCAGAGTGTCAGGGTTCCCTCCCCACTCTGAACTCTGGAGTACAGATGTGGGGACCCACATGAAAGACCCCCTAAGCTTATTTCTACTAGCTTAAGTTAAAAACTTCCCCAAAGCACAAATCCTTTGTCCTTGGACAGACGGTATTATGCCACCACCAAGTGATTTAGACAAGATTCAGGGAAAGGACCACTTGGAGTTCCTATGCCCGCAAAATATCCTCCCAAGTCCCTTCACCCCCTTTCCTGGGGAGGCTTGAGAATAATATCCTAACCAATTGGTTACAAAGTGAGCATAGACCCCAAAGCCCCTGAGTCTTTAGGACACAGAAAATCAATCAGGTTCTTAAAAAAAAAATATTTAAAGTAAAGGTAAAAGAATCACCTCTGCAAAATCAGGAGGGAAGATAACTTGACAGGGTAACAAAGGATTCAAAAACACAGAGGAACCCCCTCTGGATTTAGTTTCAAAGTTACAAAAAAACAGGAATAAACCTCCCTCTAGCAAAGGGAAAATTCACTAGCTAAAACAAAAGATAATCTAACACGCCTTGCCTGGCTTTTACTTACTATTTTTGTAATATTAGAGACATGTTCAGGAGTGTTTGGAGGAGATGGATTTCTGACTGACTCCCCTCAGTCCAGAGAAAAAACACACAAACAAAGAGCACAAACAAAGCCTTCCTCCTCACCCCCAGATTTGAAAGTATCTTCTTTCCCCATTGGTTCTTTTGGTCAGGTGCCAACCAGGTTATTTGAAATTCTTAACCCCTTACAGGTAAGGGGGAATTCTAGGCTACTCTTGGCAGTATGGTTATGACAGTCAGTTATGACAGACGGAAATTGTTGATATCATGGTCACTATGGATGTAGAAGCCCTCTACACCAACATTCCACACAAAGATGGACTACAAGCCGTCAGGAACAGTATCCCCGATAATGTCACAGCAAACCTGGTGGCTGAACTTTGTGACTTTGTCCTCACCCATAACTATTGCACATTTGGGGACAATGTATACCTTCAAATCAGTGGCACTGCTATGGGTACCCGCATGGCCCCACAGCATGCCAACATTTTTATGGCTGACTTAGAACAACGCTTCCTCAGCTCTCGTCCCCTAAGGCCCCTACTCTACTTGCGCTACATTGATGACATCTTCATCATCTGGACCCATGGAAAAGAAGCCCTTGAGGAATTCCACCATGATTTCAACAATTTCCATCCCACCATCAACCTCAGCCTGGACCAGTCAACGCAAGAGATCTACTTCCTGGACACTATGGTGCTAATAAGAGATGGTCACATAAACACCACCCTATACCGGAAACCTACTGACCGCTATTCCTACCTACATGCCTCCAGCTTTCATCCAGGCCACACCACACGATCCATTGTCTACAGCCAAGCTCTACGATACAACCGCATTTGCTCCAACCCCTCAGACAGAGACAAACACCTACAAGATCTCTATCAAGCATTCTTACAACTACAATACCCACCTGCTGAAGTGAAGAAACAGACAGACAGAGCCAGAAGAGTACCCAGAAGTCACCTACTACAGGACAGGCCCAACAAAGAAAATAACAGAACGCCACGAGCCATCACCTTCAGCCCCCAACTAAAACCTCTCCAACGCATCATCAAGGATCTACAACCTCTCCTGAATGACGACCCATCACTCTCACAGATCTTGGGAGACAGGCCAGTCCTTGTGTTGCCGGCACAGCGTGCCCGAGGCAAGCAACAGCAGGGGTTCATTGCCCGGTGTGCGTTACCCAATAATCACAATGGGGTGGAGAAGTTGAAAAGTTTATTTGGAATTCCAAAGAATGATACAGGGAGAGAAATCTCAAATCCTGCACATCAGAGCAGGTCATTACACACACTTTTATATTCCTTAATGCTACTGCACTATACATCAGCCAATCAAAGCTTTGCACAAATACTCTGCCTTCCTTATATGGGTTACAACAATGTTTATTTCCTGTAACCTCTAACAAGCATTCCTAGCAACTTAAACAACCAGCACATCCTGTCTGGCCTTGTAACAGCCTCCTCCTGTTATCTTTAACTTGGCGTCAGCAAACCTTACACTATAAGGCGTTCTCTGCGGCTGCAAAATTGTTTTAAGGGCAAAAGAGCTTACTCAAACCAGCCAGGCCTGAGTTCTGTTAAGGGGGGTTGACAAGAAGCCCTTAGGCCTAGAGCAGGGAGACTTCCTCTACCCTTATGGCCTTCCATCCCCTCAACTTAACTAGTGGCCATGCCCTGGGGTCCTCAACACTTGCTTACAGACAGCCCCCCAACCTGAAGCAAATACTCACCAACAACCACACAACAGAACCACTAACCCAGAAACCTATCCTTGCAACAAAGCCCATTGCCAACTGTGTCCCATATCTATTCAGGGGACACCATCATAGGGCCTAATCACATCAGCCACACTATCAGAGGCTCGTTCACCTGCACATCAACCAATGTGATATATGCAATCATGTGCCAGCAATGTCCCTCTGCCATGTATATTGGTCAAACTGGACAATCTCTACATAAAAGAATAAATGGACACAAATCAGATGTCAAGAATTATAACATTCAAAAACCAGTTGGAGAACACTTCAATCTCTCTGGTCACTCGATTACAGACCTAAAGGTGACAATACTTCAACCAAAAAACTTCAGAAACAGACTCCAAAGAGAGACTGCTGAATTGGAATTAATACAAACTGGATACAATTAACTTAGGCTTGAATAGAGACTGGAAGTGGATGGGTCATTACACAAAGTAAAACTATTTCCCCATGTTTATTCCCCCTCCCCCCCCATCCCCCCCGTTCCTCAGACGTTCTTGTCAACTGCTGGAAATGGCCCACCTTGATTATCACTACAAAAGGTTCCCCCCTCCTGATCTCCTGCTGGTAATAGCTCATCTTAAGTGATCACTCTGGTTACAGTGTGTATGGTAACACCCATTGTTTCATGTTCTCTATGTATATAGATCTCCCCACTGTATTTTCCACTGAATGCATCCGATGAAGTGAGCTGTAGGTCACGAAAGCTTATGCTCAAATACATCTTTAGTCTCTAAGGTGCCACAAGTACTCCTTTTCTTTTTACTGAGAGGAAAGTGACCTATATTAATGAGCTTGCATTGTGCAGATCTATGTGTAGTGCAAGATGGTATGAATCTGGGTTTATACTCCACAAAGGGTGGAAGGCTGGGGAGCTGGGAAATTGGCTGTTGTCTCCTGTTTGTCCTTGAGTGGTTTAGGAATAAAACACTAGGTAGCTTAGTTGGGTGTGTGGCATCACCTGCTCTCTCGTTGGGTAACAGCATTGCCTGGAGAAGCCAGCAAAGCAGTGTGAGAGAGGCCAGCCCAGCTGAATGGATAAGGGGGCTCAACAGTTCCATTGGCTCCCAGACTGCACCCCAGGGGGGACAACCCATCACAGAGTTTTTACAACAAAACTGATAAATTAAACAGTAAAAGTCACTAGGACCAGATGATATTCACCCAAGAGTTCTGCAGGAACTCAAATATCAAATTAAGGAACAATTAACTGTGGCGTGTAACCTATCACTTAAATCAGCCTCTGGACCAGAGGACTGGCAAATAGCTAATGTGATACTGATTTTTAAGAAAGGCTCCAGAGGTGATCCTGTCACTTACAGGCCTGTAATCCTAGCTTCAGTACAAAGCAAACTGGTTGAAACTATAGTAAAGAACAGAATTATCAGACACATGGATGAACATGGTTTGTTGCGGAAGAATCAGCACGGCTTTTGAAAAGGGAAATTATGACTCATCAGTCTATTAGAATTCTTTGAGCAGTAAACAAATATGTACAAGGGTGATCCAGGGCATATAGTGTACCTGGAATTTCAGAAAGCAGTTGACAAGGTCCCACAACAAAGGCTCTTAAGAAAGGTAAGCAGTCATGGGGTAAGAAGGAAGGTTCTCTCCTGGCTCAGTAATTGGTTCAAAGATAGGAAACAAAGAGAAGGAATAGATGGTCAGTTTTCAGAATGGAGAGAGATAACTAGTGGTGTCCCACAGGGATCTGTACTGGGACCAGTGTGGTTCCACATACTCATAAATGATCTGGAAAAAGGCGTAAAAAAATGAGGTGGCAAAATTTGCAGACGAGACAAAATTATTCAATATACTTAACTCCAAAGTAGAATATGATAAGGTACAAAGGGAAACAGAAAACTTGGTGACTGGGGAACAATTTTTTTTTGCTTGACAAATACAAAGTACTGCATATTGGAAAAAAAATTCCAACTATACATACAAAATGATGGTTCCAAATTAGTTGTTGCCACTCAGAAAAGAGATCTGGGAGTCATTGTGGATACTTCTCTGAAAACGTCTGCTCAATGTGCAGAGGCAGTCAAAAGAAAAGCTAGTTGAATATTGGGAACCAGAGGTGGTGGATATAAAATGCCAGGACAGGCTAAGCCTCCCCTGGTGCAGCTGTGGCCTCCGGATGCCAATTGTGGGGTCTACACAGGGAAATGTTTGCTTATTATTATGTGCCATGTAGATTCCAGTGTGGCTGAGGAGGCAGAATGTGCTACTCAGTTTCCTGGGTTCATTTGTAATCTCCGTGGACTCAATGGAGATTACTGATGAACCCAGGAAGCTGAGTTGGCCAATCCGACTCTGCTTTGCTGGTGACATAGCCAGCCTCTCCAGCCCCTGTTATCACCCAACATGACAGTAGGTGATGCCACACACCCAACTAAGATGCCTGAGTGCTTTACCTAAGCCAATTGTACACAGGCAGAAGACAACAGCCAATTTCCCAGCTCCCCTTCCTTGCCCCCTTGCTGGCGTATTAACCCCGAATTATACTCTCTTGCACTGCACAGGTGTCTGTACACCGGGAAAGATATGCAACAGCCTTTGAACACAGAGCTGAGATTTTCCCCAGACATGTTACTCAAAACATGCTGGTAAATAAAAAGCATAAAACAACTTTATGCATGAATTGTACTTGGTTGATTAATACCCCTAGCATAGGTGTGGCAGTGAGATCACTAGGAGGGCCTTTCTGTAATTCTGGACATTCAACGGAGTTCTATGAATCGTGGTCTTCCCCCTGTGCCCCCTCTATCTTTGCCTTTCCCTCTAGTTTAAATATGTATGATTAACTTTGACGTTATCCAAAACCTTAATTTGGATACTGGCTTTATAATTTTTTCTTATTCTTATGCTTTAGATTGTTTATGAATATTGCTTTACTTCTTATTGAGCTTGACATTTGATTCTGTTTTCCCATGATCCATATACAATTTCATTACTGATTGGCAAAGAGTGAACTTCGCCTGGAATATATGTTTTACATCCTTCCCCCCTAGATTCCTCCAGTAAGAGAGAGATTTTTTTCAATTTGCATAACTGGCATCTACCAGTTTTCGCAGAATGAGTTTAAGAACATAAGAATGGCCATACTGGGTCAGACCAAAGGTCCATCAAGCCCAGTATCTGGTCCTCTGACAGTGGCCAATGGCAGGTGCCCCAAAGGGAATGAATCATAGAATATCAGGGTCAGAAGGGACCTCAGGAGGTCATCTAGTCCAACCCCCTGCTCAAAGCAGGACCAATCCCCAATTTTTGCCCCAGATGCCTAAATGGCCCCCTCAAGGATTGAACTCACAACCCTGGGTTTAGCAGGCCAATGCTCAAACCACTGAGCTATCCCTCTCCGCCCCCCTATTATCATCAAGTGATCCATGCCCTGTCACCCAATCCCAGCTTCTGGCTGCCAGAGGTTATGGAAACCATCCCTGCCCATCCTGGTGACTAGCCATTGATGGACCTATCTTTCATGAATCTATCTAACTCCCTTTTGAACCCCATTATAGTAGTGGCATTCACAACACCCTCTTGCAAAGAGTTCCACAGGTTGACAGAGTGTTGCATGAAAAAATACTTTCTTGTGTTTGTTATAAACCTGATACCTATTGATTTCATTTGGTGGCCCCTAGTTCTTATATTATGGGAACAATTAAATAACTTTTCATTATTTACTGTCTTTAGACCACTCATGATTTTATAGACCTCTATCATATCCCCCCTTAGTTGCCTCTTTTCGAAGTTGAAAAGTCCCACTCTTATTAATTTCTCCTCATACGGAAGCCGCTCTAGACCCCTAATAATTTTGTTGTCCTTTTCTGAAACGTTTCCAATTACAATATATCTTTTTTTATGATGGGGTGACCACATCTGCATGCAGTACTCAAGGTGTGAGTAAAGCATGGATTTATATGGAGGCAATATGGTATTTTCTGTCTTATTATCTATCCCTTTCTTGACGATTCCAAACATTCTGTTTGCTTTTTTGACTGCCGCTGCATGTTGAGTGCATGATTTCAGAGAACTATCCACAAGGACTCCAAGATCTCTTTCTTGAGTGGTAACAGCTAATTTCGACCCCATCATTGTATATGTTTAGTTGGGACTATGTTTTCCAGTGTGCATTACTTTGCATTTACAAACATAAAATTTCATCTGCCATTTTGTTGCCCAGTCACCCAGTTTTGTGAGATGCTTTAGTAGCTCTTCACTGTCTGCCTGGGACTTAACTATCTTGAGTAGTTTTGTATCATCTGCAAACTTTGCCACCTCACTGTTTACCCCTTTTTCCAGATCGTTTATGAATATGTTAAATAGGACTGGGCCCAGTACAGATCCCTGGGCGACACCACTATTTACCTCTCTCCATTCTGAAAACTGACCATTTATTCCTACCCTTTGTTTCCTATCTTTTAACCAGTTACCAATCCATGAGAGAACCTTTCCTCTTATCCCATGACTGCTTATTTTGCTTAAGAGCCTTTGCTGAGGGACCTTGTCAAGGGCTTTCTGAAAATCTAAATACACTATATCCACTAGATCTCCTTTGTCCACACGCTTGTTGACCCCCTCAAAGAATTCTAGTAGATTGGTGAGGCATGACTTCCCTTTTCAAAAACCATGTTGACTCTTCCCCAACAAATTATGTTCATCTATGTATCTGACAATTTTGTTCTTTATGATAGTTTCAACCAATTTGGCCAGTACCGAAGTGAGGCTTACTGGCCTGTAGTTGCCAGGGTCACCTCTGGAGCCCTTTTTAAAATTTGGCGTCACGTGAACTATCCTCCAGTCATTTGGTACAGAAGCTGATTTAAATGATAGGTTACAGATGACAGTTAGTACTTCTGCAATTTCACATTTGAGTTCCATCAGAACTCTTGGGTGAATGCCATCAGGTCCAGGAGACTTATTACTGTTTAGTTTATCAACTTGTTCCAAAACATCCTCTAATGAAACCTCTATTTGGGACAGTTCCTCAGATGTCTCACACAAAAAGAATGGCTCAGGTTTTGGAATCTCCCTAACATCCTCAACAGTGAAAACCGATGAAAGAATTCATTTAGCTTCTCCGCAATGGCCTATTGTCTTTGAGTGCTCCTTTAGCATCTCGATCGTCCAGTGGCCCCTCTTGTTGTTTTGCAGGCTTGCTGCTTCTGATGTATTTAAAAATTTTTTTGCTATTACTTTTGGAGTCTTTGGCTAGCTGTTCTTCAACTTCTTTTTTGGTCTTTCTAATTATATTTTTACACTTCATTTGCCAGAGTTTATGCTAATTTCTATTTTCCTCATATGGATTTATCTTCCACTTTTTATAGGATGTCTTTTTGTCTCTCACTGCTTCTTTTACTTTGTTGTTTAACCATGGTGGCTCTTTTTTGGTTCTTTTACTATGTTTTTTAAATTGGGATATACATTTAATTTGAGCCTCTATTATGGTGTCTTTAAAAAGTTTCCATGCAGCTGGCAAGGATTTTACTTTTGGTACTCTACCTTTTAATTTCTGTTTCTAGCTAGTTATTCTGAGTTAGCGAACAGGAATGGCTAACAGGGGAGTTTGGTGAGGGAGTTTACAGGGGGAGTGTGAGCAGGGGATAGATACACCTAACATTCTTTGCACTCAAAACACTGCTTGATAAAAACAAATCACCAACAAGCGAACAAGCTTCGAGAGTAAAAAAATTAAGCAGGCAGAAGTCCAGCAACAGAGTGGAAGCTACCCAGTTTACTGTACCCAATGCAGCATGTATGATTACCTGCCCTGTGGGCTGGTGGCATATGTGTGCATTCGATGCAAGGAGCTCCCGGACCTCAGAGACCGTGTACGGACTTTGGAGACCAGGGTGGCTGAGCTGGAGAAGCTAAGGGAGACAGAGAGGTACAGAGATGAGGCTTTCTGGGACACAGTAGAACGGTCCCATGCCCAGTTTGACAGCCTCTGTGTTGTTGAGGAAGATGAAAGCCTCAGGGAAGCAGAACATCCAACTGGAGCAGAGGGAAATGATCTCACAGTTGGGACCCTCCTCTCACATGATGTTGTGGTATCCTCTTGCACTGAGGATACTTCTCTGCAGGAGGGAACTCCAGTTATTAGGAAGAGACAGGTATTAGTAATGGGCAATTTGATCATTAGAAACACAGATAGTTGGGTTTGCGATCATCGGGAGAACCTCTTGGTGACCTGCCTGCCTAGTGTGAAGGTTGCGGATCTCTTGAGACATCTAGATAGGCTTATGTGCAGTGCTGGGGAGGCGCCGGTGGTCGTGGTACATGTAGGTACCAGTGACATGGGGAAGGATAGGAGAGCAGTCCTGGAGGCCAAATTTAGGCTCCTAGGTAAGAGATTGAAGTCCAGGACCTCCATGGTAGCATTCTCTGAAATGCTTCCAGTTCCACACACAGGGCCAGTTAGACGGGCAGAACTGCAGGGACTCAATGCGTGGATGAGATGACAGTGTAGGGAGGAGGGTTTAGATTTATTAGGAAGTGGGGAAACTTTTGGGACAGGGGGAGCCTCTACAGGAAGGATGGGCTCCACCTAAACCAAAATGGAACCAGATTGCTGGTGCTTAATATTGAAAAGGTCGTAGAGCAGTTTTTAAACTAAGGTCTGGGGGAAAGCCGACAGGTGCGGAGAAGCATGTGGTTCGGACATGCCTTAGGGGAGCATCTACAATTGGAGATTCCCTATGTCCTAATAAGGAGGAGAGGATGGAAAATGATAAAATACAGGGACGATCTGATGAGAAACTGTCAAATGAAAAATAGTCCCATTCAATTATGTCATGCAATAGGGGACAGCCAAAAAATGACAAGTTTTTAAAATGTTTATATACCAATGCTAGAAGTCTAAATACTAAGATGGGTGAACTAGAGTGCCGAGTATTAAATGAGGATATTGATATAATAGTCATCACAGAAACCTGGTGGAATGAGGATAATCAATGGGACATGGTAATACTGGGGTACAAAATATATCTGAAGGACAGAACAGGTCGTGCTGGTGGGGGAGTGGCACTATATGTGAAAGAAAGCTTAGAATCAAGTGAAGTAAACTGAACTAAATTGTACTATAGAATCTCTATGGATAGTAATTCCATGCTTGAAAAATAAGAATATAGCAGGAGGGTTATATTACAGACCACCTGACCAGAATGGTGACAGTGACTTTGAAATGCTCAGAGAGATTAGAGACACTATTAAAATAAAAAAAATAATAATAATGAGGGATTTCAACTATCCCCATATTGACTGGGTATTTATCACCTCAGGAAGGGATGCTGAGATAAAGTTTCTTGACACCTTAAATGACTGCTGCTTGGAGCAGCTGGTTCTGGAACCCACAAGAGGAGAGTATCATTATCTTTGAAAACTCATGGCGATTGGGGGCGGTCCCAGAGGACTGGAAAAAGGCTAATGTAGTGCCCGTCTTTAAAAAAGGGAAGAAGGAGGATCCGGGGAACTATACAGGCCTGTCAGCCTCACCTCAGTCCCTGGAAAAATCATGGAGCAGGGCCTCAAGGATTAAATTCTGAAGCACTTAGAGGAGAGGACAGTGATCAGGAACAGTCAGCAAGGATTCAGAAAGGGTAAGTCATGCCTGACTAATCTAATTGCCATCTATGACGAGATAACTGGCTCAGTGGATGAGGGGAAAGCAGTGGAGGTGTTATTCATTGACTTTAGCAAATCTTTTGACACAGTCTCCCTCAGTATTCTTGCCAGCAAGTAAAAGAAGGATGGGAGGGATGAATGGACTATAAGGTGGATAGAAAACTGGCTAGATTATTGGGCTCAACGGGTAGTGATCAATGGGTCCATGTCTAGATGGCAGCCAGTATCAAGTGGAGTGCCCCAAGGGTCGGTCCTGGGGCCGGTTTTGTTCAGTATCTTCATTAATGATCTGGAGGATGGCGTGGATTGCACAGTCAGCAAGTTTGCAGATGACACTAAACTGGGAGGAGAGGTAGATATGCTGGAGGGTAGGGATAGGATACAGAGGGACCTAGACAAATTAGAGGCTTGGGCCAAAAGAAATCTGATGAGGTTCAACAAGGACAAGTGCAGAGTCCTGCACTTAGGACGCAAGAATCCCATGCACCGCTAAAGACTAGGGACCGAATGGCTCAGCAGCAGTTCTGCGGAAAGGACCTAGGGATTACAGTGGACGAGAAGCTGGATATGAGTCAACAGTGTGCCCTTGTTGCCAAGAAGGCCAATGGCATTTTGGGATGTATAAGTAGGGGCATTGCCAGCAGATCGAGGGACGTCATCATTCCCCTCTATTCGACATTGGTGAGACCTCATCTGGAGTACTGTGTCTGGTTTTGGGCCCCACACTACAAGAATGATGTGGAAAAATTGGAAAATGTCCAGCGGAGGGCAACAAAAATGATTAGGGGCCTGGAACACAAGACTTATGTGGAGAGGCTGAGGGAACTGGGATTGTTTAGTCTGCAGAAGAGAAGAATGAGGGGGGATTTGATAGCTGCTTTCAACTACCTGAGAGGGGGTTCCAAAGAGGATGGATCTAGACTGTTCTCAGTGGTAGCAGATGACAGAACGAGGAGTAATGGTCTCAAGTTGCAGTGGGGGAGGTTTAGGTTGGATATTAGGAAAAACTTTTTCACTAGGAGGGTGGTGAAACACTGGAATGCGTTACCTAGGGAGGTGGTAGAATCTCCTTCCTTAGAAGTTTTTAAGGTCAGACTTGACAAAGCCCTGGTTGGGATGATTTAGTTGGGGATTGGTCCTGCTTTGAGCAGGGGGTTGGGCTAGATGACCTCCTGAGGTCCCTTCCAACCCTGATATTCTATGATTCTATGATTCTTGATTTACATCTGGACACACATGAGTGTTCCAGAGTATAACAGAGCGTCTTGCAATGGAGATTGAATCCGCACTGGGGTCACTTTTATTTTTAAACTACAATAACAAGGTCCAGTGTGCCAATCGAGCATTAGACACTTATCCATCTTTGAGTCGAGTAGAATGCAAAAATTGGAAGGGTGTGTGCATAGAATGGAAAACTATTGGATTTAGGCCAATCAAATGCAAAATGTTTGATTTCCCAGCTGGTGGCTAATAAGTCCTTCACACGAGGGGAGTCATTTTCCTGGAAGCATAAGCCATTGGTCTGATTTTTTCATGTCTTTTTTAAGAATCTACTGCCACATGAGGAGTTGTACTCACAGATACCTCTAGATTATATGGTTTTCTGGGATCTGGGTGATCAGCACAGGTGCCTGCTTTACTACTTGCTTTAACTTGACGAATGCATTTATATACTGGGCTGTCCAGACTCAGGCAACTCCCTTTTTCAAAAGATTGTAGAGTGGACCTGCAATGGGAGCAAAGTTAGGTATGAAGTCCCAATGGTATCCTGCTATGCCTAAATATGGGCATAAAAAATCTATGTTAATAGTCACAGACAATATCCAAATTGTATCTAGCTTCTGTTGGGCAGTTGTTTGACCTCCTTGAGGCAATGCAATGCCTACAAAAGAAACTTTTGGGACCATTAGTTGTACCTTTGTTGAATTCCACTTAGACTAGGGTTGGAAGAGACCTCGGGAGGTCATCTAGTCCAACTCCCTGCTCAAATCAGGATCAACCCCAACTAAATAAATATTAGTAATACATTGAAAACGGCGGCCCCTCTGAGTCTACATTTTCTTTCGCTTCCTGATTCTAATACTCCATGCATAGATTTGAAATCCAGGGTGTGGGTTCAGTTGCTACTGCAATGGATTGGGCATAGGCATGTTGGTTGTTTAAATTCTGGAATTCATTTGCTGCTGTATTTCTTGCATTTCTCATTTGCGAGAATCTAGTGTTTCCCCTATTTGATGGAGTTCTTTAGTAAGCATGTCCATTATAGGACTAAGGGATCAATCAAGTTGGCGTCTCGGGTGAGAGTAGTAACGATTCATGTATGAAATGTTTCCTGCTTGTTGTTGATGAAGATGGTAAGGATTTTGTCCGTATCCCTTCATTCATGATTCGAGGGTTATAGTATCTGGGATTTTGAATTTGGGGACTTTGTGGTACGGCCCCACTTGGGTTTGGTTTGATTTTAATATTATTATCTGACCCTTTTGGACCAGGTGATTGTTCTTGTCTAACAGTTTGTGGGCCTTTTACTTTAATTACTGATTTACCTGAGCCTTCTTGAGCAACTGCTCTAGGAGGGTGAGTTCTTTTGGAACCTTTTTGTTGAGTTTGAATATAGCTATAGGCTTTAGACAATAAGTCCAGCACTTCTGGAAGCGTGCTCCCGGGTTGACTTTGCCCCGAACTGCTGATAAAGAATGGTTAACAAGCAAATTAATAAACGGTGGCTCTGTTTCCTTTCTAGGCATTTTATTAGATGTCCAGGCTGCAGAAAGTCTGTTAGGAAATTCATACAGTGTCTTGCCTTCCTGCTGCTTCATATGAACTACCACAGGAACTTCTGCCTGGTCTGGATGCATATTATTTTGCTAACAGCCACACAGTGTCTCTGAATGATTTTCCCCCTGTTTGAAATTCTGGTATTCCATAAGTCTTTGCGTCCACTTAACTGTAACATTTCAACTAAATCCTCATTAGCTAACTGGAGCAGTTTCACTATGGTTTCAAAGTGTGCTGGGTGGGCAGCCACTGGATCTTCCTTTTTCACTGGCCCTACCATTTTTGAAATGGCTTCTACGTTTTTTACATTTGTTAACATGGCTACTGGAGAGATATGAGTAACTGGATTCGACTGGTTCCACTTTAGAAATTAATTCTTTCTCCTTCTTCATGGTTATATTGGGGAGTCTGGGTTCCATTTCCTCTAAAGGAAGTCTTATCTCCCAAGTTTGGGCAACTTTAACAGTAGATAATTTAGGTGCAGGATCTTGCCTTAACCTTTTACATTTTCTTGGGGCTGGGGTAGGTGCCTGTACCATAGAAAGGCCTGGAACTGGCATGGGTGTCTGTGGAGATTCTGGTTTTGGCTCTAAGGTGGCTTGGGGTATAATGGGCATATCAGATTTTAAATCAGTTATGTCACTTGTTCTGTTCATTATTCCTTCTGACTTAGTTCAATTAGAGTTATCAGAAATACTTCCTGGAATCTCAGGTTGCAAAGACTTTTGTTTTTCCTGAGAAGCGCTGTTATCTAAAATTGCTTCCTTACAGGCCTTTACATCAACTTCTACAGTTTCCTGAGTTTCTTGTAACAAACAGCACAATTGCAGAGGGGTTTGTGACATGTCTGGCTAATTCATTCTTTGTCCCTCTTTCTCCTCACTCTCATGACAGCTACTCATTTCTGTTCATTCCATTTCTTGTCTTAAACCTGCAATATTTAATTTTTGAGGAAAACTTTCATTAAGACTTTCTATGACTTGCTTTTTCCTTGCTTCACTACTGAAACTTCTTCAAATCCTCCATTCTCTCCCCCTGAATCTTCTATGTCTGTGTCTCTGTTTGATACTTCCTCTATTCCTAACTCTCCAGCTTGTTCAGTTTTCTGTTGTTCTTCCTGTCTGAGTTTGGCTCTCAATCTGCTTAGTGGGGGTGAGATTCTTCCTCCGATTGCTGTGGGCTGTTTTTCCCCAGGTTCTGTTATAACTACTGGAACATCTGGAATTATATTTACAACATATAAGGTGGCAATTCCATCTCCATACAGTTATTTTCCTCATCTGCTTGGGGAATCTGCTCATTTTCACCTTCAACATCTATTACCTGACAATACATATTCTCCAGAATGTCACAAGTTTGTTCTAATGCCCATATTCTGTGAGCTAGCTCTGCTATTCTCACTTCTTGCCTAAATAAATCCTGCCCCATCACTCTGTCTCTTCACACCTGGATTTTATTACCGGCCTTTTGCAGCTGTTGCTTGTTGTAGCCCAGGTCTCTTGCCAAACTGTCCCTTTGATCAAGAAGTAAGGAAATTACCTCTCTTGTCCTGCTAAGCTGTTCTCTCAATGTGTCACTAGTCTCCTGCTCGCTGGACATGGCTTGGCTTGCCTCTTCCATTTGCTCTACCTTTCTTTTAAATCTTCTCCCCCGGATATTACATGCCATATATACACAACCCATGGCCATTTGTTTCACCTCTTGAGCTTTTTTCTTTATTTTTTCCTTCTCAAAGAGGGAACACATTAAATTCCAAGGATCTCTATGGGCCCAACAGATGCCACTGCGTGGTCTTCTAACGAATCCTCCCCCATTAAAATAAATGCCTGTACAGATAATTTATTCTGTTTCATACTTTTCTTAGAAAAATAATAGAAAGTGTCCCTTCCTTGCTCCTGATAAATATTGTATAGGGATTTCTCTATTTGAGAAGGGTTTGTGGTGCTTACTTCTCCTTCAGCTGTTTACAGCTGTGTCTTAAATGTAAACGGAAGGGTAACCACCTTTCTGTATACAGAACTATAAAATCCCTCCTGGCCAGATGCAAGACCCCTTCACCTGTAAAGGGTTAAGAAGCTAAGATAACCTCTCTGGCACCTTGTCAAGGTTCCTTCCCCACTCTGAACGCTAGGGTACAGATGTGGGGACCTGCATGAAAACCCTCCTAAGCTTATCTTTACCAGCTTAGGACAAAACTTCCCCAAGGTACAAAATATTACACCCTTTGTCCTTGGATTGGCCGCTACCACCACCAAACTAATACTGGTTACTGGGGAAGAGCTGTTTGGACATGTCTTTCCCCCAAAAATACTTCCCAAAACCTTGCACCCCACTTCCTGGACAAGGTTTGGTAAAAAGCCTCACCAATTTGCCTAGGTGACTACAGACCCAGACCCTTGGATCTTAAGAACAATGAACAATCCTCCCAACACTTGCACCCCCCCTTTCCAGGGAAATGTTGGATAAAAAGCCTTACCAATTTGCATAGGTGACCACAGACCCAAACCCTTGGATCTGAGAACAATGAAAAAGCATTCAGTTTTCTGACAAGAAGACTTTTAATAGAAATAGAAGTAAATAGAAATAAAGAAATTCCCCCTGTAAAATCAGGATGGCAGATACCTTACAGGGTAATTAGATTCAAAACATAGAGAGCCCCTCTAGGCAAAACCTTAAGTTACAAAAAAGATACAGAGACAGAAATAGTTATTCTATTCAGCACAATTCTTTTCTCAGCCATTTAAAGAAATCATAATCTAACGCATACCTAGCTAGATTACTTACTAAAAGTTCTAAGACTCCATTCCTGTTCTTTCCCCAGCAAAGCCAGCATAAAGACAAACACACAAACCCGTTGTTTCTCTCCCTCCTCCCAGCTTTTGAAAGTATCTTGTCTCCTCATTGGTCATTTTGGTCAGGTGCCAGCGAGGTTACCTTTAGCTTCTTAACCCTTTACAGGTGAGAGGATTTGTCCTCTGGCCAGGAGGGATTTATATTTATATTTATATTTATGACACACCTGAATAAATGACCCAGAAGGAGACAAGATGCTATCAAAACTGGAGGGGGGCAGGGGAACAAAGGGTCTGTCTGTCTGTGTGATGCTTTTGCTGAGAAAAGATCAGGAATGCTCTTCATAACTCTTGTAAAAAGTTAGTAAGAAATCTAGCTAGAAATGCATTAGATTTTCTTTTGTTTAAATGGCTGGTAAATAAGCTGTGCTGAATGGAATGTATATTCCTGTTTTTGTGTCTTTTTGTAACTTAAGGTTTTGCCTAGAGGGATTCTCTAAGTTTTGAATCTGATTACCCTGTAAGGTATTTACCTTCCTGATTTTACAGAGGTGATTCTTTTACTTTTTCTTCTATTAAAATTCTTCTTTTAAGAACCTGATTGCTTTTTCATTGTTCTTAAGATCCAAGGGTTTTGGTCTGTGTTCATCTGCGCAAATTGGTGAGGATTTTTATCAAGCCTTCCCCAGGAAAGGGGGTGTAGGGCTTGGGGGGATATTTTGGGGGGAAGACGTCTCCAAGTGGGCTCTTTCCCCTGTTCTTTGTTTAACACACTTGGTGGTGGCAGCATAGGGTTCAAGGACAAGTTTGTACCTTGAGGAAGTTTTTAACCTAAGCTGGTAAGAATAAGCTTAGGGGGTCTTTCATGCAGGTCCCCACATCTGTACCCTAGAGTTCAGCGTGGGGAAGGAACCTTGACAAGCTGGAATACACCAAGGGGGGGGGCAGTGACCAGAGTAACCCCACAAAGTTTTCCTTGATCCTCCATCGGTGGTGTAGTCTAGAGGAGTAATTTGGTAAATCATCTGACTCACTCTGCCATGCCTGATAGGGTTTCGACCCATACGTGAGTGCTAGGATCCTTTTACACAACAGAATTTTTTTCTATTTCTTTCCCCTGAGCTCCATTCTTAAACATCACACAGACAGACAAACAAAACATAAAATGCAAGCAAGGGTAAGTGAAAGCAGGAAGTCTCCCATTTAGTTCATTATGACTTCTGATCTCTTTATATTTTTCCTCAAACTTTTGTTTCTTATTGGTTTCATGTGTTCTCTGATTAAATAGAATAAAAGGTTCAAATCTGTAACCTTTTATTCTATTTAATGCTAATCATATTTCAGTGGGTTGGGCTCTGGCGCCTAGACTTTTAAGTTTGTTCTAGATTTAGACTTCATAGCAACACATGAAACCATAGGCAAATAACACATATAATTACAAGAGCGTCTATCTTTTAATAGTTTTATAAAAGTTACCAACAAAGCTATAAATGTTACTGCATATACAATTCCTATACAGAAGTATGAAGAACTAGTTATACTTACAGATATATTTACATCCTCGAAGATGATGTTAGAGTCTGCCGGCCCTCTCACGGATTGACCGTGGATATGGGAGTGGTTCCTGCTGGAATTTCCCATAAGAAGAACAGTTTTCCTGCTCTAGACAACCCTTTTTGTACTGTGAGTTTGTTTATACCTACGCTGTATGCATACATATGAAAGTGTTAACCCTCTCTTTTTTATTGGTTTGTGGCCCCTTGAAACACGAGGAATCCTGAATTCTATAGGCTGGGTAGTTGTTTTTCAACATTGCTGTAACACATTTGCCCTGTGGTTAGGGCACATGTTAGAGACAATATTTGTTGTTACAGCATTTTATTATTTAAATTTAAATTTCCCAGCTATACATGTGCAATATTACCTCTTTCCCACCATCTTTCGGGTTATTTGTCGGTCATCGACTTGCGCCATCGTTTCTTCTTTTCCAAGGCCCAAAATAGCTGAGCTACAGTCTTGCAGGCCTCAGCATACAGGCTTTTGCATTTCAGCTTGTCTTACTTATGTCTCCTAGAGAGTTCCTCTTAATACTGATTAATATTATACAGTTATAAATCTAGAAATCAACTTTAATTAACATACATCAAACATATGTAATAAAACATATTGATTAATCATAACATTACACGATAAATGAATACTAAATTAAAATAATTGGCTACACATAGCAGCCATTATCCATAGGTTTCAGAGGGGAGCCGTGTTAGTCTGTATCAGATGAAGTGGGTTATCGTCCATGGAAGCTTATGCCCAAATCAATTTGCTAGTCTCTAAGGTGCCACAAGGACTCCTCGTTATTAGCCATAGGCTGTCTCGAGCATTTTCAGGAAGGCTCAGCAGGTGGGGGATAAACTTTTCCTAGGGCTTATTGTTTCTTCTAATGGCCCATTACCCTGAATAAGACTTTCACAACCAGCTGTCTGGACTGGAAGCATTTTGCCTAGTGGGTGCCACCCAGGTGTACCAACTTTTTAAATACAGATATGTAGTCACTATTCATAACTTCATATACAAAAATATACATGTATACAAATAGGATCATCATATTGTGCAAATCATAACTTTTCCATAGACACTTCACAAGACACATTTTGTTCAAGCTGCATCATAATTATGTCATAATCATATCATAATAATACTACACTGATGAATATGGGGGCATTGTCACAGCTGCCTCCTCAGGTTCCCTGGAAACTTCGTGGCCCATATAACAACCTCAGGTTCATTGGGAAGAGACAAACCTTTCCTGTGGGGCCACATGAGATCTCAGGAGGGGAGGTGCAGTGTGGCTGTGAGGGCTCCGACCAACCCAGAGCTCCTGCAACCACGCACGGGTGGGTAGAGCTCAGGGCTCCAGCCGCAGGAGTTAATGCTGTATGGGGAGATTTTGGTGAACCAGTAAAGTGCGTGAAACAGCTATGGCTTATTGCTAAAAGCAGCCAAGTCAGCAGGCCGTAAAGTGGCCATGCAACAGCCTCAGCTTAACCAAGGCAGGAGGGGAGGGGGTTTTGGGTGCCACAGATAGGGCAGCTTCCCCTCCCCCACCCCGTGTCCCTCCTGATAAGAATTGTGTTGAAATTACTGATACATTTGTCATCAATATAGAGAGAAGGATAGCATAAAATCCCTTCTTGGCAGCTATACTCAATCGCCTTACCTTTAAGGGTTTAAGTACTTCAAATAACCTAGTTGGCACTCTGACCAGAAGGACCAATGAGGAAAGAACTTACTTTCAAATCTGGGGGGAAGGTTTTATTTGTGCTCTCTCTTTGTTGTCCCTCTCCGGACAGAGGGAGAAGCCAAGCAGGCACAACATCTCCTGAAAATATACCTCCAATAATCCATCTAAATTCACAGTAATTTTAAGTAGGGCAAGGCAATGCATAAGGTTATCTTTTGTTTTAGCTTGTGAATTTTTCTATGCTACAGAGGCAGTTTTATTCCTGTTTTTGTAACTGTGAAGCTGAGCCCAGTTGGAAATCCTCTGTGTTTTAAATCTTCTTATTATCCTGTAAGGTACATCCTGATTTTGCAGGTGTGATTCTTTTATTTTTTCTTTCTAAATAAAGTTCTTCTTTTAAGAACCTGATTGACTTCAGTATCCTGAAGACAAAGGGTCTGGTCTGTGCTCTAATTGCTAAGGCAATTGGTTGGTAGTTTATTCTCAAGCCTCCACAGGAAAGGAGGTGAAGGCGTTTGGGGGGATTTGGGGTGTGGGTATGGATTCCAAGTGACCCTTCCCTGAATTTTTGTGTAAATCACTTGGTGGTGGCAGCAAAACTGTCCAAGGACAAGGAAAGAAATCCGTGCCTTGGGGAAGTTTTAACCTAAGCTAGTAGACTATAAGCTTAGGGGTTCTTTCATGCAGGTCCCAATATGTGCACCCCAGAGTTCAGAGTGGGGGGGAACCCTGACACATGCATTTTAGGGGCCTCAAGGCATGCAAACATTGAAAAAAACACACGTGGTTAATCGATGACCTGAAGGAAACCCCTTGCTTGACCTTTGAAACTGCTTGCTTAACACATTTTCTTTAAGTGACGTCATTGTATTACTAATGTATAAATTCGAGGAGAAAGTGTGAGTTAGGTGGACTCTTCAGGAGGGTTTCTTCAGGGCTCTCCCTCTGGACGCATCTCATCGTCCCCACTGGCAGGCGGAAGATTTGTGCACTGGAAGGTTCCACTGTGCCATTCGAGAGCCACACTCAGTTTAGGTAATTATCAAGGCTTGGGGGTGTTTTACTAACCTGTTGCGGACGTGTGTAAGTGCTTGAGACTAAGTAAAGTTTAGCTATAAGTGAAAGCACTCTTGTGTTGCCCTGTTTGTGCCAGCCATCTATCTGTCAGATGGTCGTGTCTCCCCTGATTTATTTCCTGACACCACCTCACACAGAGTAAAAGTTACCAAGAGCTTTGGGTTAAAAGAACCCCGGGTAACAGTGCCTCAGGCAGAAGGAATTGGACCTTGGGGGCTAGCCTCCCTAAATTGGGCCTCCACACTCAGCCCTAATTTGGAATCATTAATAAAGGGATAGTTAATGAGAGAGAAAATATCATCTTGCCTCTATATACATACATGGTATATCCACACCTTGAACATCACATGCAATTCTGGTCACCCCATCTCAAAAAAGATATATTTGAATTGGAAAAAGTACAAAGAAGGATGACAAAAATGTTTAGGGGTATAGAACAGCTTCCAGATGAAGAGAGACTAAAAAGAGTGAGACTTTTCAGGTTGGAAAATGGATGACTCAGGGGGGATAGGATAGATATCTATAAATTCATGAGTGGTGTGCAGAAAAAGAATAGGGAAGTGTTATTACCCCTTCACTAGAACCAGGGGTCACACAAGGAAGTTAATAGGCAGAAGGTTTAAAACAAAGAAAAGAAAGTACTTTTTCACAAAATGCACACTGAACCTGTACAATCTCTCTTCCCTGTAATGCAGGAAAGGGGACTGCCAGAGAGAAATCTGGTCAGATATTCTTCTTCTTCATTATTTAATTTAAGAACGATCACAGCTGTGACAGCATCATGGTTACCACTCAGCTGCCCTTGAGGTAGCCTTGTGATTAACAGGGGACATAAGAAGAGTGATGACAAGCCTGAATTCCAGGTATTGAACCTGCAGCAGGGCTGGAGCTGCAGTCCTGTTGGGTAGCATCACCGGGCATCCCCTGTGATTTGGCCTCCTGCAGTTTGCCATCATCCGTGATGGGAGTTAAAAATGGTGTACACTAAGCCAAACAGCTGAGCTTCCCTGATGGCCTAGTTTCCCCCAAGAAAATGTGCAGGAATGGTTCATAAAATGCCTCCTTATCTCAACAGATTCTGCTTGCTGCTGATGCAGCCACTCTCATGACTCTTTGTCCTTTAGCGTAAAGACGTCTGGTGTCAGCGGCTCCCCTTCTAGCAGGAATTGGATACGTTGGCAGCTTTCGCTATCTTTAAACTGTAAAGTGAAGGGGAAAGGCTACAAGCTGTTTCAATTTGCAGATGTTCTGTGCAGCTCTACATTGGGCTGTTCAGCCTACACAGAAATCTGAGATTCAAAGTGAGCTCGGAGTGTTAAAACCCTGATGCCACGAGTCAGGATTTCTCATGGGCTCCCATTTCTGGAGGTGCTGTGTGCTCTGGGCCCGATCCTGGCAGGTGCTGTGCGAGAAGAGACCCCACGGAATGTCAGTGACTAGTTCCCAAATCAGCTCAGGTTTATTTGCTCCTGGAAATGAGAGCTGTGTTGCTCTGTGATACCAGGTATGATAGGTCATATTTCTGTTTTCTGACTGGCTGAGGACTCCAGCATTTCTGCCATGTAGATACCCCTCAGAATTACAGACCCTCCTGCCTCTCTGTCCCCTAAGGGCCACATGTCTGGCCTCATAACTGCCCTGTCATGCTGTGAAATCCAGAGATCCTCCCACCCTTGAACTGGGCCCTGGCCTACTGCACACTGCGGGTGGATCCTGCTCACCCTGCAGGTCCGAATGGGTTCGGCCCTTGTGTTTCTTCCCTCTAGGAGTCTGTAACTAGTGGTGAGGAGAGTGACCAGCCAGCCTGTTAGGATATAGATATTCAGGCCTGCCTGTAAACACCTACACTTTAAGAATGTAGGTATATGTTTATCATTTAGCTAGTAATAGAGGTACACAAGAAAGAATCTGTGTAAGGGCCTTCTCTGTGACAGTCTGAGGCCCTGTTCTTAGGCGAAGGCCTTTGGCTAAGCAGCAGAGGCAGCCATAAGCTGGGAAGGGACCGGTCACATCCTCACATTCCAAACTAGTCAATCTGGGGCTGTTAGGAAGGTGATCCGATCTATCACCTCCAGAGAAAGGGAAGAGCCTGGAAGATGTAAAAGGAAATTTAGGTTGGTAGTTTTCTGTCTGGTAAGAGCTCACTTATCAATAGACACAGCTGGGAAACCCTTATGTCTTTATAGATGTAGTTGCTATTGTTTATTTGCATGGTCTCTGTCTGGTTCTGTGATTGTTTCTGTCTGCTGTATAATTAATTTTGCTGGGTGTAAACTAATTAAGGTGGTGAGATATAATTGGTTAGCTAATCATGTTACAATATGTTAGGATTGATTAGGTAAATTTCAGTAGAAGGATTGGTTAAGGTATAGCTAAGAATATTACTATATAAATTAGGGGCAAAGAGGAAGTAAGTTGGGATTCGAAAATAAGGAAAAAGGAACTTGTATTTAAACTTGCTGGAAGTTCACCCCCATAAACATTGAATTGTTTGCACCTTCGGACTTCGGGTAGTGTTGCTCTCTGTTCATGCGAGAAGGACCAGGGATGTGGGAGAGTGAAGGAATAAGCCCCCTAACACAACCCTCTTCAACGAAAGTAGTATTTCATCTGAGCAATAGGAATAACACATAACAGCAGAATGAAGGATTTCCAAAAACAGATCACAGACAGTCAGAAAGCAATAGACTACCTTAATATGGGAAATGAATTTCCACATGCATTTGACTTTGAAATCCTCTTCCTGCAAACCCTCATCGTGCCTGAATAACAGGTGCTGGGGTTACTATGTACTAGAGAGTGAGAGCTCAGGGAATGAATATATTCTATACTGATTCCAATGCCTGTTACTGCTCTGCATAGAGGCTACCGACGGACAGAACAGAATCTGAGGAGAACCAGTCAACTATTAAGCCAAGGACAGGGGAGCTAGTAGACTATTGTTTCCTAACAAGCGATTGAATGAGAGCTGAGATGCTGCGAAGTAATACAAACATTACAAACCAAACATTCATGACATGACTGTATATTGGAAGCCAGCAGCAGAGTTGTTATAAGCTCTATAGGAAGGAGCAGTGGTAACTTTATTGCTTACCTGGTCTTGCTTTACATAGTATTTCAGAAGTACTCCACGTACTGTTTGCAGTGGGTTTGTGCTATTAACTCTTTGTTCAGTGAACAGTTTTATGATGCTATGTCCTGGTAACTGACCAAAAGCTGTTTCTAACACTGACCTTAAGGGTCATGAACACAATCGCTCAGCAATACCTGCGAAAGCCTTTCCAAAAAGTCCTGACAGAACAGAACTGTTGGTCAGTGTTTCAGCAGATTACAGCTTAGATGCAGGAAAGGGGAGTGTTATAATGGTTGTATGTCATTTACACCCATCACCTGCTACACAAGCATGGCTGAAGTAACTTGCACACTCAACTGTATATTAGTGGAAATCTGTTGTTTGCACTCTTCATCCATTTGTGATGCCCACATGTCCCCTGCCCAAATGAGGTAACTATCTTAGCTTGTAACTTGGTAGATATCTACAAATACTTGCATGGGGAGAGGATGCAGGTCCTGTGAGGATGAAGAGAAGCCTGTAGGTGGATCAAACTCTCTGGATTCAGAGAACACTGGCAAGGCAAAACACTCCAGCTTCTCTTAGCGGGATTCTTGGGGGTCAGAGTGCCTCACCGGGAGCATTTGATAAGGGAAAGTTAATAGAACCCAGTTCTGATTGAATTTACACATGTAAATCTGGAGTGATGCTGTTGAAGTCAATGTTATTGAATTAAACACCTGCACCAAATAATTTGTCCCATGTGCTCAAAAGAGGCCGTGACATAATTTGAACTCTCAGGAGTGGAGAAAATTATAGATAGATCAATAGATGGATAGATAATGCGGCAAAAAAACGACATTTATGAATAGCTTCAATACAGACAAAAAAATATAACAACTTTTTTAACAATGCAACTGCCATGTGTTCACACATGTCAAGATACAATGAGCCACGCTTGGAACTGGAGGGCTGTAAATTGGTGTTTTAAATCCAAGACTATGTTTTTGCTCTCTAGACTTGCATTGAGACCAGAAAAATGTCTTATTAATTATCACCTGTTCTTTTTCCTTTTAGAAAGGAAAGTTCAATACACCTCAGACCTCCCCAGTCTATTTTGTTACCTCTCAGTGATACTAAATTCATATCTGCAATGTTACTTCTTACCGGGCTACCAGGTCAGGAAGACGTTCATCTCTGGATCTCTATTCCCTTCTGCTTCATGTATGCTACTTCTATAGTAGGGAATTCAATCATTCTGTTCATTGTGAAAACAGATTCAAGCCTCCATGAGCCCATGTACATTTTCCTTTCCATGTTGGCCGTCACGGACCTTGCCTTATCCATAACCACCATACCGACGATACTGGGCATATACTTGTTTAACTCTAGGGAGATCAGCCTCAATGCCTGTTTTGCCCAGCTGTTCTTCATCCACTCACTTCAGTGCATTGAATCCTCCCTGCTTTTGTTGATGGCCTTTGACCGCTTCATCGCGATCCGTGACCCGCTGAGATATGTCTCCATCTTAACCCTGCCAAGAACAGCCAAGATGGGACTGGTGTTTGTGCTAAGAGGGGTGGCTGTAATACTCCCACTCCCCTTTCTCCTGAGACATTTCCAATACTGTCGAGCCAATGTCCTTTCCCATTCCTATTGCCTGCACCAGGAGGTCATGAAGATAAACCCCACTGAGGCAGGGGAAGAGCACCTCTGTAACTGGCTCCTTGCCATCCCTGCTCTCTGCAGTGCTGCTGGTAGAGCATAGCATCCAGCCAGGCCTGTCACTGCTCAGAAGGCTGGTCCTGTGGTCTGGGTACTGCTCTGGGACTCAAAATAGCTTGGTTTGAGTCTCTTGCCATGTGTGACTGTGGGAAAGCCATTGGCTGTCTCTGAGCCTCTGCACAGGTGGATAACAGCCATGCCCTGCCTCACAGTGGTGGTGGGAGGATAAATACATTCAAGGTGCTCAGATACTCTGAGAACCTAAGATCAGGGCGGTGTCAGGGTTCCAGAGAGCAACACCTCAGACATTGGTATATAAAAGGTTTCTTAACACAGGCTCCTGTCACCTGGCCTGTCACTGCTCCAGCTCATGTTAAACATCCAGGGGCCATGAGGAAAGCTGCAGAGCTGTTCTGTGGTCACAGTCCTGGCCCTTCCTGAGCGCTCTGCGTGCTGTGTGAACCATGGGGGCTGCACCAGCTCTGGACAGGAGCTATTCAAGGGGAAGCCCCATGAGTTCAGCCTCTTGGTGTCTCTGGCAGATGTCAGGGAGCTTGGGGTGACAGTGAGGGGTAGGTAGTGGATTTCTGAGGGGAGTGTGGGAGCATCATGGGGTCTAACTGCCAAAAATTGGAGAAACAGCCATGGGGGCCTCATCTGAGATGTTCCGGCTGGAAGAAAGCAGTCCCAGGGCAAAGGTCAGTTTCACACTTTGGCCCTGTAACATGGACATGGCTGAGCACTATGGTGACTGGGCCCAGGCTCACATGAGTTTCAGCAAAGGCTGCTTCCTTAAGAAAAGGGGCAAACAGAGGGGAAGATGCTCTCAGAGACACAGGGAAACTAGGCTGGATGTCACAAATTCTTCCCAAAAGAATGTAACTAGGGCTGATTCTGTTCCTGTAACTCCAGAGCAAAGCCTGTCTCACTCAGATTGTAATGATACATTAGATAGGTAAGTGTAGAAGTGTGACAGCTGCCTGATATTTTAAAACCATTTTACATGAGAACATAAGAACGGCCATACTGGGTCAGACCAAAGGTCAATCTAGCCCAGCATCCTGCCTTCTGACAGTGGCCAATGCCAGGTGCCCCAGAGGGAATGAACAGAACAGGGAATCATCAAGTGATCCATCCCCTGTTGCTCATTCCCAGCTTCTGGCTCCCAGAGGTTATGGAAACCATCCCTGCCCATCCTGGCTAATAGCCATTGAGGACCTATCCTCCATGAATTTACATAGTTCTTTTTTGAACCCTGTTATAATCTTGACCTTCACAATATCCTCTAGCAAGGAGTTCCATAGGTTATCTGTGTGACGAAATACTGAATGGATGTTTTCAGAGAGCTATCCACAGTGACATCAAGATCTCTTTCTTGAGTGGTAACAGCCAATTTAAATCCTATCATTTTATATTTATCAACCCTGTTTTTTATCTGCCATTTTCTTGACCAGTCACCCAGTTATGTAGCTTTTTGCAGTCTGCCCGGGAGTTAACTATCTTGAGAAATTTTGTGTCATCTGCAAGTTTTGCCACCTCATTGTTTACCCCTTTTTCTCGATCATTTATGGATGTGTTGAATAGGACTGGTCCCAGTATAGACCCCCTTGGAGATACCACTATTTATTTCTCTCCATTCTGAAAATTGACCATTTATTCTGTGATGGGTTCGGTCACAGAGACCCCCTTGGGACTGTCACCTGATGTGCTGACACTGCCTCTGAACCCATTTACTCTGCCACTTTGGGCCTCCAGAACCCTGCCTTGTTGAGCCAGGCACGCTAACCTGCTGCAACACAGACCCAGGGTCTGACCCACACCCCCAAAGCTGCAGACTTATCTGAAAACGGCTTAACAAGTGCTCCTGTCTCTAGCACCCAGGCACCAGTTCCCAATGTGGTCCAACCCCCAGATAAATCTGTTTTACTCTGTATAAAGCTTATACAGGGTAAACTCATAAATTTTCCACCCTCTATAACACTGATAGAGAGAGATGCACAGCTGTTTGCTCCCCCAGGTATTAATCACTTACTCTGGTTATTTAATAAACAAAAGTAATTTTATTCAGTATAAAAAGTAGAATTTAAGTGGTTGCAAGTAATAACAGACAGAACAAAGTAAGTTCCCAAGCAAAATAAAATAAAACACACAAGTCTAAGCCTAATACATTACGAAACTGATTACAGATTATTCTCAGCCTCCGAGATGTTCCAATAAGCTTCTTTCACAGACGACACTCCTTTCGAGTCTGGGCCCAATCCTTTCTCCTGGTACACTCCTTGTTCCAGCTCAGGTGGTAGCTAGGGGATTTCTCATGAGTGTAGCCCCTTTGTTCTGTGCCACCCCCTTATATAGCTTTGGCACAAGGCAGGAATCTTTTGTCTCTCTGGGTCCCCACCCCTCCTTCTAAATGGAAAAGCACCAGGTTTAAGATGGATTCCAGTATCAGGTGACACGGTCATATGTCCTGTGAGACCCCAAGCCTTCATTCCTCCCGGCCTGACTCACAGGAAGGCTTGCAAGTAAACAGAGCCATTTACAACCAGTTGTCCTTGTTGATGGGAGCCATCAAGATTCCAAAGCACCATTAATGGCTCACACTTTGCATCATTACAATAAGACCTCCGAGTTATATTTCATATTTCTAGTTTCAGATACAAGAATGATACATTTATACAAATAGGATAACCACAGTCAGTAGATTATAAGCTTTGTATTGATAATATATTGATATTGACAAGAGACCTTTTGCAGCAAGCATATTCCAGTTACATTATATTCACACTCAGAAGCATATTTTCATAAACTCATATGGAGTACAAGGTCACACCCTTTTTTAGATCATTTATGGATATGTTGAATAGGACTGGTCCCAGGATAGACCCCCTCGGGGATACTACTATTTACCTGTATCCATTCTGAAAATTGACCATTTCTTCCTAACCTTTGTTTCCTATCTTTAACCAGTTACCAATCCACGAGAGGAACTTCCCTCTGATCCCATGACACCTTGCTTTGCTTAAGGGCCTTTCGTGAGGGATCGTGTCAAAGGCTTTGAAGATCTAAATACATTATATGCATTGGATCTCCCTTGTCCACATGATTTCTGAGCCCCTCACAGAATTCTAATAGATTGGCGAGGCATGACTTTAGACCCTATGACATTCCAAATCTCTCCTCAGAAATCCACTCCCTACCCCTCACTGTCACCCCTGAAATCCGGTATTTCTGCCACAAATAAGGTGCTGTAATCACGGGGATCCCAGAAGCCACCTGTCACAGGAGGCTGTGGTCAGAGGCCTTTTAAAAACAAATGTCAGGGGCGTTGATCTCTGGAACCCTGACTCAGCCCTGATCTTAGACTATCTGAGCACCTTGAATGTATTTATCCTCCTGCCATCATTGTGAGGCAGGGCCGGGATATTATCCACCAGAGACAGCCAATGGTTTGCCCATGGAGGGAATTAAACCCAGCTATTTTGAGTCGCAGAGCAGTGTCCAGACCACAGGACCAGCCTTCCAGACATCTGATTGTTGACAGGCCCAGATGGCTTCTCCGCTGCACCTGCAGAGCGACCCCTCCCTGCCATGCTGTAGAGAGCAGGGATGCCACGGAGCCAGTTACAGTGGTTTGATGTGCTGGCCT
This sequence comes from Natator depressus, assembly GCF_965152275.1. NCBI lineage: Eukaryota > Metazoa > Chordata > Testudines > Cheloniidae > Natator > Natator depressus. The sequence continues at coordinate 6,851,210 of NC_134234.1, forward strand.
TTTCTCTCCTGGCCTCAATGGAAGTTAGAGCAGCCTGGGGGCTGGGCTGACCTCTGCCTGATTTTAATGCCTTCCAAGAGTACAGCACACTCTGGCCATGTCCCTGCAGATGGGGGCTACCCCAGAGTGCTCCTTGGTGCCTTGAGGTGGCCCTGTAGGCACCCTGCCCTTCCCTCTAAGGTCCTTGCAATGACTTACTCTCAGCCTGGAATATTTAAAACAAGAGTTCCCTTTGTGGGGTCACATTTATTCAGTCTTCTCCAAAACACAAGGTCTCCTACCCTCCAACTTCTCCCTCCTCCTTTACTCAGGAACACCCTATCGCCCTTGTTGGTGGTGTCTCCATTGCTTCTGACTTCCTGCAACCCGTTTTCCCCTGAGGCCCCCCCCACCCCGTCTCTTACCAATAAGCCCTGCCCCTGCTCCACTTCCCCTGAGGCTCCGCCTCCTGGCCACCCCAGAGCTGGGCCATGGTAAGAGCTACTGTGATGTTCTCTGATCAAAATATGACCATATAGATCACTTTTGCAACCACTGTTACATATTTGCAACAAACTTGCACAAAATGCGGCATGTAAGAGGTCTATGAAAAGCTTATGATTTTCTGGTTATGGTTGTGCTTTCTGTCTGCATGTATTATTTTTGTATTTGAAGGTATGACTATTGTCTCTATACCTGGATTTCAAATGTTTGCTCCTGGGGTAATGCCCACAAAGTAGTTAGCTTGCAATTTTTGGAGGGAATATTCAAATTAACGGCTCATCAAGACACACTTAACTGAAAATGGACCCTGGGAGACGCCCATCTACACTGAATGGACTGTCCTGCAAACGTACTGTCAGGGTATGGGTAATGATTTCGTGCTGTGACTAAGCAAAATTATGGATGGAGATGTGACTTGCTCATGTGATTCCAAACCCCAAATTGTCACCTGTCATTCTCCTCTAGCTGTGCTGAGGGCTTTGTTTGAATCAGTGGGTTTTCCTCCACATGGCAGATGCTACAAAAGGCTATAAAAGGAAACACCTCCAGTTTGCTTCTTTCCTGCTCAAACCTCTAGACTATAAACTTATACTAATGGGAGTATTCTAACCAATGGACTGAGGTCCTTCCAATGATTTGGAAGCAACCAGAGACTAATCAAGGCAACAGCTTATTCCAACACTGCTACAAGCCTGAAATAAGAACTTCCCATGTAGTGTACGTATTTGACTCCTTTTACCAATTTTAACTCTCACCTTTCTTTCTTTCTGTTTGTAAATAAACCTTTAGACTTTAGATACTAAAGGATTGGCATCACCATGATTTTTGGGTAAGATTTGAGTTATATGTTGACCTGGGTGTGTGGCTGGTCCATTGGGATCAGAAGCACCTGTCATTACATTAAATTGTTTTTAAAAAACCACACATCTTTAAATCTAATGTTTTGATGGGGATATAAGGACTGAATTATCTAAGGAACCTGCTTTTACGACTTCTTGTTAGCCAGTGTGGTGAAACAGAAGTTAATTTTGTGTTCCTGGTTCAGTATATCACATGGGAGAATAATCAACAGTTTTGGGGTCTGTCTGCCTTAGAATCATAGAATCATAGAATACCAGGGTTGGAAGGGACCTCAGGAGGTCATCTAGTCCAACCCCCTGCTCAAAGCAGGACCAATCCCCAATCAAATCATCCCAGCCAGGGCTTTGTCAAGCCTGACCTTAAAAACTTCTAAGGAAAGAGATTCTACCACCTCCCTAGGTAACGCATTCCAGTGTTTCACCACCCTCCTAGTGAAAAAGTTTTTCCTAATATCCAACCTAAACTTCCCCCACTGCAACTTGAGACCATTACTCCTTGTCCTGTCCTCTTCTACCACTGAGAATAGTCTAGACCCATCCTCTCTGGAACCACCTCTCAGGTAGTTGAAAGCAGCTATCAAATCCCCCCTCATTCTTCTCTTCTGCAGACTAAACAATCCCAGTTCCCTCAGCCTCTCCTCATAAGCCATGTGTTCCAGACCCCTAATCGTTTGTGTTGCCCTTCGCTGGACTCTCTCCAATTTATCCACATCCTTCTTGTAGTGTGGGGCCCAAAACTGGACACAGTACTCCAGATGAGGCCTCACCAATGTCAAATAGAGGGGAACGATCACGTCCCTCGATCTGCTCGCTATGCCCCTACTTAAACATCCCAAAATGCCATTGGCTTTCTTGGCAACAAGGGCACACTGCTGACTCATATCCAGCTTCTCGACCACTGTAACCCCTAGGTCCTTTTCTGCAGAACTGCTGCCTAGCCATTCGGTCCCTAGTCTGTAGCTGTGCATTGGGTTCTTCCGTCCTAAGTGCAGGACCCTGCACTTATCCTTATTGAACCTCATCAGATTTCTTTTGGCCCAATCCTCCAATTTGTCTAGGTCCCTCTGTATCCTATCCCTGCCCTCCAGCATATCTACCACTCCTCCCAGTTTAGTATCATCCGCAAATTTGCTGAGAGTGCAATCCACACCATCCTCCAGATCATTTATGAAGATATTGAACAAAACCGGCCCCAGGACCGACCCCTGGGGCACTCCACTTGACACCGGCTGCCAACTAGACATGGAGCCATTGATCACTACTCGTTGAGCCCGACAATCTAGCCAACTTTCTACCCACCTTATAGTGCATTCATCCAGCCCATACTTCTTTAACTTGCTGACAAGAATACTGTGGGAGACACATTTATTTCTCAGCAGTTTGTCCTGAATTTGGTATTTGCAGTTGTGACCAACAAAATCAGGGTTACAGCTACCCCGGGAGCCCAGGCTGCTGTGAGGATTTCCGGACACTCCATCTTCTCTGGAGATGCATCCTGGTGGGCAGACACATAGGCTGGGGCATTCTCTTGTCCCCCAAGTCCCCTGCCCAGGGCAAGTGGAGAATATGGAGCTCCTCACAGGGGCTCTGGCTCCCTGAGCAACAATTTCCATGGCCCGCTTCTGGCCTAGACGGGGGGTGGTGGGGAGCCTCGGTGGAAGAGGAGGAGCAGGGAGTGGGGCCACCAAGGGGAGGAAGCGGGGCAGGGGTGGGGTCACCAAGGGGATGGGGATCCTGGCCTGTGGCCTGCTTTTGCCTTTTGAAAAGGTGGTCACCCTACACTGAATGGTCTGGGTTCGGATAGAAGCTAGCTGGGTCTGAGTTGAGGCCATTTTCTACAGTTTTGCATTGCTGGGGCAGAACAAATGGAGTGGATGGGGAGGGAAACTAGGCCTGAGTCTCTTACCAGGACTCCTGTGTGTCCGACCGTTACTCACACATGCAGTTCTGCCCTGCCTCAGTGGGGAGTGGGCTGAGCAGGTGCGCTGTGTGAAAAGCCATTATTGGAGGGGTTGCCTGAATGGCTTCTCCTTGTGCTCCAGCACTAATCATGTCTCTGACACCACACAGTCACTAGCACCTGCCTGAGTGTGCAGGGGAAGACTGAGTGTCCGTGCCCTTTGAATAGCCTCTGTCCCCAGCTGGTGCAGCACCCATGGGTCATGCTGCACCCAGAGCTCTCAGGAAGGGCCCCGACTGTGACTGCAGAACAGCTGTGCAGCTTTTTTCATAGCCATTGGATGTTTAGCCAGAGACGGGACAGGGACAGGCCAGGTGTAATGGGAAACAGCATCCACACCCCTTCTCCTTATTGACTATCGACATGAATTGTGAGGTTGGAGCAGCCACCAAAACGGCTCTTTGTGGGCCAAAATCCCACCGATCCCCTGGCTCTCCACAAATAGTCACTTTGTAAATGCTGCTGCCTGCCTTGGTCTCCCTCCCCGAGGGCCCTGTTCTACCTCAGCATCCCTGTCCCCGCTCACCAGCCTTAGATCCCGTCTGAACCTGTCTGCAGAGTTGAGATCAGAAGCTCATGTCATCTCGGATGTAAGGGTGCAGGGTAGACTAGCTGGCCCATGCTTTTCGTCTCCCATGTCACCGGAGCCAGGTGGTGAACTGATCCTTCACTTGATGAACACCCTGATTATCCTCACACGCAAGTGTTTGCTTTTCATGCTGTACACAATTGGATTCATAAGCGATGGGAGAAGCAGGGAGATGTAGCCCAGGAGAATCTGAAGTAAGGGAGAAGAGCCCTTCCCAAATCTGTGTATCACAGACAAGCTGATCTCTGGTGTGTAGAAGAGCAGGACAGCGCAGAGGTGGGAGACGCAGGTGTTCAGGGCCCTCAGGCACTCCGCGTGGGACGCGATGCTCAGCACCGTTTTGAGGATCATCACATAAGAGAGGAAGATGAGCAGCGAGTCCAGCCCCATTGTTAAGAGTTTAGTAAACAATCCATAGATGCTGTTGACTGTGATATCCGAACAAGCCATCTTCATGACCTCCTGGTGCAGGCAGTAGGAATGGGAAAGTACATTGGCTCGAGAGTATCGGAACCGTTTCAGGAGAAAGGGAAGTGGAAGTATTATGACCATCGCTCTTAGCACAGCCACCAGTCCCATCTTGGCTATTCTTGGTGGGGTTAAGATGGAAGCATATCTTAGTGGGTTATGGATTGCAATGAAGCGGTCAAAGGCCATCAACAACAGCACTGAGGATTCAATGCACTGTAGCAAGTGGATGAAGAACAGCTGGGCTAAACAGGCATCGAGGCTGATCTCCCTAGAGTTAAAAAAATATATGCCCAGTATTGTTGGTATGGTGGTTATCGAAATGCCAAGGTCTGTGATGGCCAACATGGAAAGGAAAATGTACATGGGCTCATGGAGGCTTGGATCTGTTTTTACAATGAACAGAATGACTGAATTTCCTACTACTGAAATAACATACATGAAGCAGAAGGGGAGAGAGATCCAGAGATGTGCATCTCCATTACATGGTAGCCCGGTGAGAAGGAATATTACAGAATTTAATTTGGTGTCATTGACAGCAGACATATTGTACTGGGCAGGTGCGAGGAATTCTGAAATGCCCTTCCTAAAAGAAAAATAAGAGGAGATTAGATGATATTTAGCAAGAAATCATTCTGCTCTCAGTGCACGTTTACAGACTCCCAGAGCTCAAGGTAGATAAGCAAATCAGATTAATCAGGCTGGATCAGACTTGTAGTCCATCTCCCCCAGTAATCAGTGGCCATGTCCAGATGCTTCAGAGGAAGATGGAAGAAGCCCTGAAACAGGCAGCTATGGGATAAGCTGCTCCCAGGGAGTTTCTCCCTGGCACCCACTAGTTAGAAATATTTTGTGGTGTAAATCTCCAAAACCTTTTTAAAACAATCCTGTCTACTGTCATTGGATTTTCTGGTTACTCACTCCCTCTTTGGATCCTGCTAAGTTCTGCAGCCTACTTGAGCACAGTATGATTTTACCACTGTGATCTTAGAACATGAGAGCATAGGGACGGCCATACTAGGTGAAATTAACGGTCCATCTAGCCCAGTATCCTGTCTTCGACAGTGGCTTGTGCCAGGTGCCCCAGAGGGAATCAACAAAACAGGTCATCATCAAGTGATCCATTGTCCATGAATTTATGTAGTTCTCTTTTGAACCCTGTTACACCCTTCACACAGACAGCCTTTCTGGCTCTGCACTTCTGAGTGTGGCTCCTTGTATCATGGCATGTGTGTAAATACATGGCACGTGCATGGTGAAAACGGTCATTGGATTTATCTGTCCTGCACTGAAGCTATTTATAAATGCATGTCATTGCCTCATTGTATGCCCTTTTTTATTTTCTCCACTACTGGGAGTCCAAATTGTGCTACTGCCTCTTTGCAGTACATGGGATAAATTCTTATGGACAAGTTCTAAATTTGCTAACAGTGATATCAACAGCCACATGCCAAACTTTCATGTGTAAATTCAATCAGTACCAGGCTTAACTCACCCTTACCAAATTCCAGTGATACACTCTGACCCTCAAGAATCCCTCCATGAGAAGCTGAAATGCTTTGCCTGGCCAATGTTGACGGAATCCAGAGACTTCGATCATCTTACAGGCTTCTCTTTATCCTAACATGACCTGCATACTCTCCCCCTGCAAGGGTCGGTAGTTATCTGGCAAGTTACAAGCTAACATGGACAGTAACTGCAGCAGGGTTGGCGTCACACATGAGTGAATACTGCAATCACTGGTTTTGCACTAATGTCCTGTTGAGTGTACAAGTTATTTTAGTGATGCTCGTGTAAGAGATGATGGGCATAAATTACATATAAACACTATTACACTCCCCTTTCCTGCGCCTTTGCTCTATTCTGCTTAATAACAAACCACTGGTTCTGCTCTCTCATGACTTTCAAATTGCTTTTGCTGATTGAATTTCCAGGAGAAAATAAACCTGATTTGATTTGGAAACTAGTCTCTGATATTTTGTGGGGTCTTCTCTAACTCAGCCCCTGGCAGGATCGGGCCCAGAGCACATGGCACCTCTAGAAAATGAAACCCTGGAGAAATCCTGACTCGGGGCATCAGGGTTTTGACACTCTGAGCTCGCTTTGAATGTCAGGTTTCTCTGTAGCTTGAAGAGCCCACTGTGGAGCATGAGAAGTTGTAGGGGAATGGTGCCCAAGCTACCTAGCGTTGCCTGCCCTCCAGCCCCCTCACTGAGTCACCCCGACAGCCCAGCTGAGTTCTCTGACACCGCACAGAACTTTGACACATGTAAACAGCTTCCAGCCTTTCCCCTTCACTTTGCATTTTAAAGACAGTGAAAGCTGCCAACGCACCCAATTCCTGCTAGAAGGGGAGTTGCTGAGACCAGAGATCTTCACCTTAAAGGAGAAGGAGTAATCGGAGAGCTGAAACAGGCAGCAGGCAGTATCTCTTCAGATAGGGAGGCAGGTATCTTTATGAAGCATGCCGGCACAGTCCCCTGGGGGCCACTTGGCCATCCGGGAACCTCCGCTGCTTGGCTTTATGTGCACCAGCTGTAACCCTCGTCATGGCCAATGGCAAACTGCAGGAGGCCAAATCACAGGGGACGTGTGGTGATGCTGCCCAAGTGGACTGCAGCACCTGCCCTGCTGCAGGATCTATTCCTGGAATCCAGGCTTGTCATCACTGTTCATGTGGTGTTGATTAGTCACATGGCTCCCTTGGGAACACCAAGTTGTAACGATGATGCTGTCGCAGCTGTGATCTTGCTGAAATTAATAATAATAATAATTAATAATACTATTGACAAGCCAAGGGTGCAGGCCAGGGAATGGAGAATCCACAATGCTCCATACATGGAAATTACCCTTGGATTGTTATTGCCCTGGGAGGTTGTGGAATCTCCATCACTGGAGATTTTTAAGAATATGTTAGTCAAATCCCTGTCAGGAATGGTCTAGATAATACTTAGTCCTGCCATGAGCTCAGTGGTCTAGACTAGATGACCTCTTGAGGTCCCTTCCAGTCCTACAATTTTCCCTGAGGAATAACTGGGGGACCCAGGATCTGGAGATCCCAAAGTTATTCACAGATTTCAGTGATCCTCTGATAGCTTGGCCCACCCATGCACAATCTCTGTGCCTCCACACCTGCTCTAGGACCCTCTCCAGCTACCCGCTAGCACAGGCTCATCAGAGATGTGCTACCAGGGCCTGTCACAGCAGCCACTGCCCACAGGATCTGCTGAAGGGGCGTTGTACAGAGTGGAGGAAGCTGCACCGAGATGGGAAGGCTGGTTAGAGTGGCAGAGGGGCATAATACTCCAGCCGTAGACTGGTCGGGCGATTTGAACCATTCCCTGAGTGCAGCCATAGACTCCATCACTGCAACCTTCATTGACGTTATAAGGACGAGGCAGATGAAAAGGCTCCAGTTTCTCTTGGGGATCCAGGCAGCTGCAGCCGGGCACTATCATGGCATCTGAGCTTTCAGAGAAAAATGATCCATTTTTCTATGAAAACTCACCCCAAAAATGGGTGAAAAGGAAAAAAATTAGTTTTGATCAAAAAATTGTTTGTGTTTGTGTGTTGTGGGGGGGGGGGAGAAGACTCTCTGTCTTCCAGCCCAGATCTAGCCCATGAGCCTCTGTGACTCCTGCTATAGGACCACACCCCTAGATGGCAGCAATAGTCCCCCATCAGCCTCCCACACTCAGCGCTCTCTGGACATCTGCTAGGGTGGCTACGCCAACTCTATCACAGAGGGATCCCATGGAAAAGGCTTGTCTGCCACAGCCCATCCATCAGTGGAAAAAATTAAGAGCATAAGAAAGTCCATATTGGGTCTCACCAATGCTCCATCTAGCCCAGTGTCCTGTCTTCTGCCAGGGGATGGTGCAGTTGCTTCAGAAGGAAAAAAACAAAATGGGGCAATTATTGAGTCATTCATCCCCTTTCCTCTGCTCCCACCTTCTGGCAGTCAGAGGTTTAGAGACACGCAGAGCATGGGGTTGTGTCCCTGAGCATCTTGGCTAACTGCTATTGATGGACCTATCCTCCATGAACGTATCTAAATCCCTTTTGTATGGTTTGTTTGTTTGAAACCTGCTGTCTAGTAACTTCATTGGGTGACCCTTCGTTCATGTGAAGGGGTAAATAACACTCCCTTATTCACTATCTGCACATCACTCATGATTCTCTAGACCTCTGCCATATCCCCCCTTAGCCATCTCTTTTCCAAGATGAACAGCCCCAGTCTTTTTAATCTCTCTTTATATGAAAGCTCTTCCATACCCCTAAACATTTTTGTTGCCATTCTCTGTACTTTTTCCAATTCATAGAATCATAGAACCATAGAAGATTAGGGTTAGAAGAGACCTCAGGAGGTCATCTAGTCCAACCCCATGCTCATAGCAGGACCAACAACAACTAAATGATCCCAGCCAGGGCTTTGTCAAGCCAGGTCTTAAAAACCTCTAAGGATGGAAATTTCACCACCTCCCTAGGTAACCCATTTCTTCTCTGTATTTTTTTTCCAATCAAATATTTACATTTTTGAGATGCTGAAACCAGAACTACACACAGTATTCAAGATGATATTTTCTGTTTTATTATCTGTCCCTTCCTAATGGTTTCCAATATTCTATTAGCTTTTTGATTGCCACTGTACATTGATAGAATATTTTCAGAGAACTATCCACAATGACTCCATGATCACTTTCTTGAGTGGTAAGAGCTAATTTTGATCCCATCATTTTGTATGTATTGTTGGGATTATGTTTTCCAGTGTGCATTAGTTTGCACTTCTCAGCACTGAACTTCATCTGCCATTTTTTTGCCCAGTCACCCAGTTTTGGAAGATCCCTTCATAACTCTTTGTAATCTGCTTAGACCTTATTTATATTGAATAGTTTTGTATCATCTGTAAATTTTACCACCTGACTGTTTACTCCCTTTTCCAGGCCTTTTATAAATACTTTGACCTGGCGTGTCTGGGTTAGCCCTCACTGGAAATGCCAAGGTCAGGGCAGGCTGCAAAAGAGACCTCAGATGCTCCCAAGACTGGTGGGTAACACTAAAGTTAAACTCCCCAACCAGTCACAAACTGTGCTTCTGATCCCCCACACTGGTTATCAAGATGCAAAAAAGAAATCACACAGCTCCCTTTTATTCCATTTCAGTTTCTGTCTCCCAATCAACACCTAGGTCCAGGACAGTGAGATGTTGTTTAAGAAACTTATACAAGGTGTTCTTCTGACCCCAAGGGCCCTGCCAAGTTATCGTCAGTATAGGTTTGGATCTTACCCAAAATACCATGCTGCCTTTAGTGTCTAAAACTAAAACTAACAGTTTATTATAAAGAAAGAACAAGAAGAGAGATGTTAAATGCGAAAACAGTCACATACATACAAAGATTTCAAAATCCATCAGGTTCCTAACAGTATTGGTGAGTTTGCTGGCTTCAAAAAGTCCCCCTGGAAAACATTCACAGATTGGATGGGTCATTCAGTCCTTTGTTCAAAGCTTATTTAGTAGAAAAATTACTCCAGAGATTAGAAGAAGCAGGAATGAAGACAAGAAGCCGGAGTGAAGACAAAATGGAGACGATGCAGCTGATCTTTATAGTCTTTTGCCATGTGGCTTGACTTCTTTTGTTCCATACACAAGCTGCCCAGCACATGGACTGCAAGCCTTAGATTTCTGTCCATAGGTATGTCCCTGCATGTCTTGCTGTGTAATAAGGTGTATCCCTTCCCTTCTCTCAATGTGTCAGTTGTATAGCTGATACCCCTTGATGGGCCATCAAGCTGCCTAGGCAGTGCTAATGCCAATCTCTCTGGGGGTGTCACCCAGATGCACAGCATATATCTTACACAGTGCAACTGTCATAACTCATTGCAATTTTACAATATTGGTATTCATAATATTCTAAAGTGCCTCCCAAATTCCATACAGTGTCACCAATATGTGGAACAGCGCTGGTCTGAGTACAGATCTCTGTGGGACCCCACGATTTACCTCTCTCCATTCTGAAAACTGACCTTTTATTCCTACCCTTTGTCTCCTATCTTTCAACCAGTTAGTGATCCAGGAGAAAACATTCCTTCTTCTCCCATGACTGCTTACTTTTCTTAAGAGCCTTTGGTGAGGGACTTTGTGAAAGGCTTTCTGAAAATCTAAGTACACTATATCCACTGGAATCCTCTTTTCCACATGCTTGTTGACCCCCTCAATGAATTCTAGTAGATTGGTGAGGCATGATTTCCCCTTACAAAAACCATATTGACTCTTCGCCAACAAATTATGTTCATCTATGTCTCTGACAATTTTGTTCTTTACTATAGTTTCAACCAATTTTCCTGATACTGAAGCCAGGCTTACTGGCCTGTATTGCCGGGTTTGACTCCAAAACTTTTTTTTTTTAAATTAGCATCACATTAGCTGTTTGCCAGGCATCCGGTACAGAGGCTTATTTAAGCCATAGATCACATACCGCAGTTAGTAGTTCTGCAATTTGGTATTTGAGTTTCATGTGAACATTTTGGTGAATACCATTTGGTCCTGGTGATTTAAATCTGTTTCATTTACCAAAACCTCCTCTATTAACACGTCAATGTGTGACAGTTCTCAGATCTGTCAGCAAAAAAAAAAAAAGGCTCATCTCTGGGAATCTCCTTCACATCCTCTGCAGTGAAAGCCTATGCAAAGAATTCAGTTAGCCTCTCCGCAACAGCCTCATCTTTCTTGAGTGCACCTTTAGCAACTCAATAGTCCAGTGGACCCATTCATTGTTTGGCCGGCTGACTGCTTCTGACGTGCTTTGAAAAAAATTGTTATTACTTTTTGTGTCATTTGCTAGTTGCTTTTCATATCTTTTGAACTAGGTACCAGTATCCACACACCCCATTCCACAAGTACGAGTCACACCCGCAAAAAATCATGAGATTGATTTAAAATAATGAGATTTCAAAATATACTAATGTGGGGTTTGTTTTCACGTGTCTTTGGTTTCTCAGCCTTTGGGCTCACGTGCTTCAGATTTTCTAGCTTCTTTGCCACTCACCTTTTAAAATAAAGTTTTTTAAGATAACTGAAAGCTGAAGTTCCTGTGAAGTCTCTAGATCCCAGCAGCTGGGGCTTTCAGAAGGACAAGCAATTGTGCGAGACTCCCAATAAAATCCCAAGAGGGCGCCCTGCTGGCCCTAACTAAAGTGGAGCACCCAAACAACAAAGGCACTGAGGGTTAGTTAGTGGACAGTTCTGGTCATGCAGTTGGTCAGTGGAAAAGACACTGTTTTCCTCTGTTCCCTCTGCACTGGCTTACAGAGCCCCCCATTGTAAGGAATACAGCTATGCCTTAGACAGCTGGACATAACAGTGACGGGCTCGCAGAGTCACTGGTACCTGAGGCACAGCTCAGACGGTCTCTCCTCGTGTTCAGTCATGAGACATGCACAAGCTGGGTAAGCAAGGCCATGCAAATTTTTAATTGAAAGGGGCTTGACCCAAGCGCCTTTCTGAATATCTGCTTTCTCTATTGGACCCAAACAACCCCTTCCCCCACGTCCAGCTACCTCCAAACTTGGTGATGTTGGACATTTGGATGCAGGCTGGGAGGTCTATCTCCAGCGCTAGAGCAGCTCTCATTGCTCATGGAGCGGTTGGGGGGTCAGGATCAAACCGAGAGGCAGCCCATCAGGGTTCTGCTTGGCCAGGCAATTCTCTCCAGATTCTTTGCTCTCTGAAAGTGCATCCTGATTCCCCCCTGTTACTGCTGAGCTGCAGGAGGGGCCCAGAACTCCCTCGTCAAAGGTAGCTGTGCTAATGACAGACTTCATCGCCAGGGGCTGTTGGGAAGAGTTCAGGTTCTCGATCCAGTGCCCCAAATCGTCCTTATTGTGCACACAGAACTGAAATCTCTTAAAGCACATAGCTATGGCCCCAATCATTATAGCATCTTAGTGCCTCACAATCTGGAACATATTTATCAGTGCAACACCCTGTGCGGTACAGCAGTGCTTTTAACACCACTGGGCAGATCCCAAGGCCAGAAGGCACCATTGCCATAACCTAGTCTGACCCCCTGCATCACACAGGCCAGAGACCTACCCCACAATAATTCCTAGAGTGAGATGTTAAAGCAGGGGTCAGCAACCTTTCAGAAGTGGTGTGCTGAGTCTTCATGTATTCACCCTAATTTAAGGTTTTGCGTGCCAGTCATACACTTTAACGTTTTTAGAAGGACACTGTAATGTTTTTAGAAGGTCTTTTTCTGTAAGTCTATAATACATAACTAAACTATTATTGTATGTAAAATAAATAAGGTTTTTAAAATGTTTAAGAAGCTTCATTTAAAATTAAATTAAAATGCAGAGCCCCCCAGACCGGTGGCCAGGACCCGGGCAGTGTGAGTGCCACTGAAAATCAGCTCGCATGCCGCCTTTGGCACGCGTGCCATAGGTTGCCTACCCGTGTTAGAACAACATCCTGACTTAATTTAACAATTGTCAGTGATGGGAATCTACCACGGCCCTTGGTAAATTGTCCCCATGGTTAATTACCCTCATTGTTAAAAAAATTACACCTTAGTTCCAATCTGACTATCTCTTGCTTCAGCTTCCAGCCATTGGATCCTGCTATAACTTTCTCTGCTAGATTGAAGGACCCATTGTTAAACGTTTGTTCCCCAGGGAGGTACTTACAGACTGTGATCAAGTCGCCCCTTAACCTTCTTCTTTTCAGTAAACTAAAGAGTCTGTCACTCTGAGGCAGGTGTTCTAATCCTTTAATCATTCCCATGGATCCTTTCTGAACCCCTCTCCAGTGTATCAACATACTTCTCGAACTGTTGACAGCAGAACTGGACACAGGACCCCAGCAGTGCTCGCACCAGTCCCAAACACGAGAGGTAAATTAACCTCTATGCTCCTCCTCAAGACTCCCCTGGTTGTACATCCCAGTTTTTACTAGCTTTTTCAGCTGTAGTGTGGCACTAGGAGCTCATGTTCAGCTGATTATCCACTATGGCCCCCAAGTCTTTTTCAGTCACTGCTTCCCAGCACTGGGTCACTCATCCGGTAAGGATGGCCAGCATCCCTTCTTCCTAGATGTACACTTTTACATTGATACGTTTGAAAACGCATATGGCTGAGGAATAGAGGGACTAAGTGGGTTGCCCAAGGTCACAGAAGAGGTCTGTGGAAGAGCCTGGAACAGAAGCCAGTTCTTCTGAATCCCAGGCCAGCACTTTAACTGCTTAAGCAACCTTCCTCTCTGGGGTAGCGGTTGGGGAGGGGTCAGCTGGTAGCTGAGCATGCTGAGCTTATCAGAAACTCAGGGAATTAAACTCCAGTGACATCACTAAAAAGGAACCCAAGAACAATTTCTTTTCCAGATGATAACGCTGAATCATGCTTTCGCCTGAATCTGTTGCTGGACAAATCCATCAGCCACAGCCGAAAGCAGGGGTCATAGTGGCCAAGCAACTTCACGTTAGCCCCCCAGTGTGATGCAAAATGGGTGAATGTGACCCATAGGAACATAGGCCTGGAAAATACCTCTTGGTCAATGAGCCCAGTCCCCTGCTATGGAAGGCAATCCCAGCATATTGCCCGCTGCATAAACCTGTCAAACTCTATTGGCCACTGTGGGAGGACAGGATACCGGGCTAGATGGAACATTGGTCTGATCCAGTCTGGCCGTTCTTATGTTCTTATGCTCTTACTTGTCCCACTTGTCGAGCTGGGAACAACACTCCCTGTGTGCTAAACGCTTATCACTAACCAGGCCTGACTGCAAAAAGAAAAGGAGGACTTGTGGCACCTTAGAGACTAACCAATTTATTTGAGCCTGACTGGACAGCTCAGTTTCTTCCCTTCGGGAGCGTGTGACCAGAGCTATGCAAGTTTCCCCAGCCTCCTTAAAACAAGTAGCTTTATTAGCAACCACCACAAAGCATTAGAGACAATGATTTTGAAATAACAGGCAGCTGTCAAGCTCTACGCTCGTCTATCTCATGTGTCACTATGAGCTAAGTTAGACAGGCTTTCCTCTGGGGATAGAGAACGAGAAATGATCCAACTTACATTCTTTTGGGAAGCCAAGGGGCTCTTGGGGCCAGTGGTGTAGCTAGAGCAGGAAAATTGGGTGGGCCCAGCTTTTAAGTGGGCAGGCAATGACAGGGGGCCCGGCTTCCCCTACAGAGGCAGATTAGGGTTTTGTGGGTTCCTGGCTCAATCAGAAAAAGTAAGGTTCCCTCCCCATCCCTTATATACCCCGCCTCATGCTGGGGAAATGGAGCACAGGGGTTTTCACCATCCCACCCGGCCCAGCAGTCCTACCTGGAAGTGGAGTCAGGGCATGGGAGCTTTTCCTACTCCCCCCCCAACCCCACCCCACCCCACCCCCCAGCGCTCCTGCCAGGGAATGTGGTCAGGGCACATGGCCAGGAGGTGAGGGCTTATCCCGCTTCCCGCACCCAGCAATTCTTCTGGGGAGGATGTTTGAGATGCTGGGCTTGCCCCACGCCCACCGCCCAGTGCTGTCCCAGCGCCCTGACCCGCAACTTGGCAGCCGTGTGGCGGGAGAGGGGCAGTTGCTCACACCCGGACCTCGCTATCCCACAGGACTGCCAGGTGGGCGGAGCAGATCCGGGTGACCCCGTTGGCCCAGGACCTGTGCCTAATCCACTACTGACCCAAACCCACCCCCACGAGGCACACCCCCAATCTGAAGCGCAAGACCAGGGAATCAGCTCTGGAGACCAGCAGAAGAGGGAAACAGCTGGACACCAGGATTTCCAGCTGGTGGACTGGGGGGCTTTGTCCCGATTTGGATGGGCCAGGATGCTAAGTGGTGGTCCCTGGCCCACTCAGTCCCACCCATGGCTACACCCCTGCTTTGACCCAGCCTAGTTTCCCTGTGTCTCCGAGAGCATCTTTCCATCTGTTTCCATCTTGTGGAAGCAGCTTTTGCTGAAATCCGTGTGAGCCTGGGCCCAGTCACCCTAGTGCTCAGCCATGACTGTGTTACAAGGCCAAGGTGTGAAGCTGGCCTTTGCCCTCAGACTGCTTTCTCCCAGCCAGACCATCTAAGATGAGGCTCCTGTGTCTGCTGCTCCATTGTTTGGCAGTTAGATCCTTTCAGCCTCAATGGTTTGCAAACACCAGTCTGGTGACTGTGCTGAAACTCCTGGCATCCCCGTGACACTCCCCTTCAAAATCCTCCTCCTTATTCCTTGTTCCTCAGGGAGAAGGGAAGGGTCCTCCTCTACTGGAACGGTCTCAGGGAAATTTCCACGTAGGGAATCTTGTGGAATCTCCCTTCACTTCTCTGGCCTGCACTCTAAGTTTGTAATGTAGGACAGGGGGCTGCCTGGGAGAAATCAGATCCTATATTATTAATATTATAATATTTTATTTTCTTTCAGCAAGATCATAGCTGTGACAGCATCATCATTATCACTCAGCTGCCCACGAGGTAGCCATGTAACTAATCAGAACCATACGAGCAGTGATGACGAGCCCAGATTCCAGGAATAGAGCCTGCAGCAGGGCGGGTGCTGCAGTCCAGTTGGGTAGAATCACTGCGTATCCCCTGTGATTTGGCCTCCTGCAGTTTGCCATTGGCATGATGAGGGTTAAAGCTCGTGCACACTGAGCCAAGCAGCTGAGGTTCCCTGATGGCCAACTGGCTCCCCAGGGAATGTGCAAACATGCTTCATAAAGACACCTGCCTCCCTATCTGAACAGACACTGCCTGCTGCCCGTGCAACCTCTCAGATAGCTCCTTGTCCTTTTGGGTGAAAACTTCTGCTGTCAGTGGCTTCCCTTCTAGCAGGAATTGGGTATGTTGGCAGGTTTCACTATCTTTGAAATGTGGAGTTTAGGGGAAAGGCTGGAAGCTGTTTCCATTTGCAGATGTTCTGTGCAGCAGAAGAGGACTCAGCGGGGCTGTCAGAGTGACTCAGTGACGGGGCTGGAGGCCAGGCAGCACTAGGAAGCTTGGGAGACCCTCCCCTACATCTGCCCATGCTCCACTGTGGGCTGTTCAAGCTACACAGAAACCTGACATTCAAAGCAAGCTCACAGTGTTAAAACCCCAATGCCCCAAGTCAGGGTATCTCAAGGGGTCCCATTTCTAGAGGTAATGTATGCTCTGGATCCAATCCTGCCAGGGGCTGAGGGAGATGAGACCCCACGGAATATCAGTGACAAGTTCTCAAATCCCCTCAGGTTCATGTGCTCCTAGAAATTTAATCAGCAAATGTATTTTCAAAGGTTTTATTTACGGGCTCAATTGTGAATGTAGGAATTCAGAGCTCTGTTGCTCTGTGGTAACTGGTCTGATAGGGCATATTTCTGTTTCCTGATTAGCTGAGGGCACCAGCCTTTCTGCCCTGTAGTTAACCTTCACTGTTACAGAGCTACCAGCATCTCTTCCCTCTCTCTGGTCTCTGAGAGCCAGATGTCAGGCCTCGTAGCCTTCCCTCTCATGGGGTGAAATCCCTCCATTCTACAACCCTCAGACTGGTCACTGGGCTACAGCACACTGTGCGTCAACCATGCTTGCAGAGCAGGTCCGAATGGGCTCAGTACCTGTGGTTGACAGGTTTCAGAGTAGCAGCCGTGTTAGTCTGTATCCGCAAAAAGAAAAGGAGTACTTGTGGCACCTTAGAGACTAACCAATTTTGTGTACTAAGGTACAGATGTGTGAATGTTATGCCAAAAATTTTTCATTATATCAAAAGCCAGAAGCAGAGTTGTTAGAAACTCTACAGGAAGGAGCAGGGGTAATGCTTAACTGCTTAATGACTTTTGATTTAGAAAGTATTTCAAAAGTATTCCACATCGTGCTTGCAATGGGTTTGCAACTCTTTCTTCAGTGAACAGTTGTACGATACTGTCTCCTGGTAACTGAGTAGAAGCTGTTTCTAACACTTATATTCAGAGTCATGCACTCAATACCTCTCCAAGACTTGTGCAAGACTTTCCAGAAAGTCATGAGAGACCAGAAGAGCTGATCTGTGTTTCAGCAAAGAGTTTAGCTGAGGTGCAGGGAAGGGGCGTGGTATCATAGTTGTATGTAATTGTCCCCCTGTCACCAATTACATGAGCATGGCTGAAGTAACTTGTACACTCAAGTGGATATAAGTGCAATACCAAGGTTTGAAGTATTGACCCATTTGTGATGCCAGCTCCTCCCCTGCCCAGCTGAAATAACTGCCAGCGTTAGCTTGTAATTTTCCAAATATCAACAGACCATTGCACATTGAGAGGATGCAGGTCCTGTGAGGAGGTAGAGAAGCCTATAGGATGGTCAAAGCCTCTGGATTCCATCAACATTGGCCAGGCAAAGCACTTCAGCTTCTCCTGGAGGGATTCTTGGGGGTCAGAGTGTATCACCGGGAGGATTTTGTAACGGAAAGTTGATAGAGCCTGGTTCTGATTGAATTTACACATTTAAATCTGGAGTGAGACTGTTGATGTCAATATTATTGAATTAAGAACCTGACCCTAAGAATTTATCCCATATGCTGGAAAGAAGCAGTTGAATAATCTGGACTCTCAAGAGCGCAGAATAAAGACAGACATATAATGAAGCTATAAAACACATTTATAAATAGCTTCAGTGCAGGACAGATAAATACAATGATCTTTTTCACCATGCACTTGCCATGTGTTTATACAGATGCCATGATACAAGGGGCCACACTCAGATGTGGAGGGCCAGAAAGGATGTCCATGTGAAGGGTGTAACAGGGTTCAAAAAAGAACTAGATACATTAATGGAGGATAGGTCCATCAATAGCTATTAGCCAGGATGGGCAGGGATGGCTTCACTTGATGATTACCTGCTGTGTTCATTCCCTCTAGGGCACCTGGCATTGGCCACTGTCGAAGACAGGATACTTTGGTATGACCCAGTACGGCAACTCTTATATTTTTTATGTTTTAAGGTCACAATGGTAAAATCATACAGTGCTCAAGTAGGCTGCAGAACTCACAGCCACAATATACCAATAGGACCAAGAGCTTAGCAGGATTCAAGGAGGGACTGGGTAAGGAGAAAATCCAATTACAGTAGGGAGGATAGTTTTAAAAAAAAGTTTGCAAGGGGCTCTAAACCTTCCAGATTTACACCACAAAATACATCTAGCCAGTGGGTGTCAGGGGGAAATTCCCTGGGAGCAGGTTATCTAATAGCTACTTATTGCAGGGCTTCTTCCACTTTCCTCTGCACCATCTGGACATGACCACTGGTTACTGGGCTAGATGAACTAAAAATCTGATCCAGTCTAACAGTGCCTATCTTCCTATCGGTGATGTACATCCAAGACTAAATTTTTTCTTATCTACCTTGAGCTCTGGGGGTCTGTAAATTTGCACTGAAAGCAGGGTGATTTCTCATTAAATACCATCTAATCTCCTCATATTTATTTTTTTAGGTAGGTAATTTCAGAACACTTCAGACTTGCCTAGTAAATTATGTCAGCTATCAATGACACCAAATTCAAATCTGCAGTGTTCCTTCTCACTGGGATACCAGGTCAGGAAGACGTCTATCTCTGGATCTCTTTTCCCTTCTGCATAATATATGTTATTACGATATTAGGAAATTCAGTCATTCTGTTCATTGTAAAAACAGATCGAAGCCTGCATGAGCCCATGTACATTTTCCTTTCCGTGTTGGCCACCACAGACCTTGGCTTATCGATATCCACCATGCCAACAATACTGGGCATATATATTTTTAACTCTAGGGAGATCAGCCTCGATGCCTGTTTAGCCCAGCTATTCTTCATCCATTTTCATCAATGCATTGAAACCTCTGTGCTCTTGTTGATGGCCTTTGACCGCTTCATTGCAATCCGTAATCCGCTGAGATATGCTTCCATCTTAACCCAGCCAACAATAGCTAAGATGGGACTGATGGTTTTGCTAAGAGCAATGGCCATAATACTTCCACTTCCCTTTCTCCTAAAACGGTTCCGATACTGTCAAGACAATGTCCTCTCCCATTCCTACTGCCTGTACCAGGAGGTCATGAAGATGGCTTGTTCAGATATCACAGTCAACAGCATCTATGGATTGTTTACTAAACTTTTACTGATGGGGTTGGACTCGCTGCTCATTTTGGTCTCTTATGTGATGATCCTCAAAACAGTGCTGAGCATCGCGTCCTACGCGGAGTGCCTGAGGGCCCTGAACACCTGCGTCTCCCACCTCTGCGCTGTCCTGCTCTTCTACACACCAGAGATCAGCTTGTCTGTGATACACAGATTTGGAAAGGGCTCTTCTCCCTTGCTTCAGAATCTCCTGGGTTACATCTCCCTGCTTCTCCCACCGCTGATGAACCCAATTGTGTACAGCGTGAAAAGCAAACACCTTCGTATGAGGATAATCAGGGTGTTTGTCAAGTGAAGGGTTAGTTCATGGGGGGTGGAGGGATAGCTCAGTGGTTTGAGCATTGGCCTGCTAAATCCAGGGTTTTGAGTTCAATCCTTGAGGAGGCCATTTAGGGATCTGGGGCAAAAATTGGGGGTTGGTCCTGCTTTTAGCAGGGGGTTGGACTAGATGACCTCCTGAGGTCCCTTCCAACCCTGATCTTCTATGTGCTTCATCAGCTGGCTCCACCACTGTTGACACTGGAGATGAAAATCAGGGGCCACCTATTCCATTCTGGACCGTTACATACAAGATGACATGAGCTCCTGATCTCCACTCTGTAGAGAGATATTCAGGCGGGGTCTAAAGCCTGGACTAATGGGAGAGGGGCTGGTGTGGGAGGATAGTATCCTGATGGAAGGAGACCAAGGAGACCGCATTATGTATAAAGTGACTGTGTTCATCGAGGGTCAGGGGACCGGTGGGATGTTGGCCCATAACAAGCTGTATTTTTGGCTGCTCTGACCTCAGAGTTCCTGTCGATAGAGTCAATACGGAGAAGGGATGGGGCTGTTGTTTCCCATTACACCTGTCACTGTCCCAGCTCGTGTTAAAGATTCCGGGTCCATGAAAAACAGTGCAGAGGTGTTCTGCTGTCGCAGCCCTGGCCCTTCCTGAGCACTCTGGGAGCTGCGTGATCCATGGGGGCTGCACCAGCTGTGGACAGGGGCTATTCCAGGGGCACGGACACCCCTCCTTCCCCCACGCCCTCAGCCACGCGCTTGTGACTGACAGACAGCCCCCCCACCACCACCCCCGTTGATAGCTCTGCACAACGCACACCTGCTGGGCCCACTCCCCACTGAGGCACAACAGAGCTGCTTGTGTGAGCGAGGGTTTGACACACAGGAGTGCTGGCAAGAGACTCAGGCCTAGATTCTCTCCCTGTTCACTCCATTTGTGCTGCCCCAGCAATGCAAAGGGGTGAAATTGTTCCTCAGCTCCCTCACAGAGGCCCAGCTAGCTCCTATCCCAGCCCAGCCCATTCAGTGTAGAGTGACCACCTTTTCAAGAGGGAAAAGCGGGACAGATGTAGGAGTTCTGACCACTCTGTGATGGCACACCTGCCCCACTTCTTCCCCCTGCAGGCCCCTCCCTCTGGGAAAGAGCTGAAAAGAGAGTCAGAGCCACTGTGAGGTGCCCCAGATACTGTACGTGCCCTGAGCAGGGTCTGAGGGGCCCAAGATAATGCACCAGCCTATCTGTCTGCTCATCAGGATACATCTCCAGAGAAGATGGAGTGTCCGGAAATCCTCACAGCAGCCTGGGCTCCCGGGGTAGCTGTAACCCTGCTTTTGTGGGTCATAACTGCAAATACCAAATTCAGGACAAACTGCTGAGAAATAGGGCAGACAGACCCCAAAACTGGTGATTATTCTCCCATGTGATATACTAAACCAGGAACACAAAGTTAACTTCTGTTTGACCACACTGACTAATAAGAAGTCATAAAAGCAGGTTCCTTAGATATTCTAGTCCTTATATCCCCATCAAAAACACTAGATTTAAAGATGAGTGGTTCTTTAAATCCAATTTAATGTAATGACAGGTGCTTCTGATCCCAAAGGGCAAGCCGTACACCCAGGTCAATATATAACTCAGATCTTACCCCAAAATCATGCTGATGCCAATCCTTTGGTATCTAAAATCGAAAGAAAAGGAGTTTTAGTGGCACCTTAGAGATTAACAAATTTATTTTTTTTTTAAAGAAAGAAAGATAAAATTGGTTAAAGGTGTCAAATATGTACAATAAATGCAAAGTTCTTATTTCAGGCTTGTAGCAGTGTTGGAATAAGCTGTTGCCTTGATAAGTCTCTGGTTGCTTCCAAATCATTGGAAGGACCTCAGTCCATTGGTTAGAATGTTCCCATTAGTATCAATTCTTAGTCAAGAGGCTTGACCGGGAAAGAGGCAAACTGGAGGTGTTTCCTTTTATAGCTTCTGCCATGTGGAGGAAAACCCATTGTTTCAAAGAAAGCCCTCAGAACAGCTAGTGGAAAATTGCAGGTGACAAGATGGGGTTTGGAATCACATGAGCAAGTCACATCTCCATCCATAATTTTGCTCAGTCACAGCAGGAAATCATTACCCATACCCTGACAGTACGTTTGCGGGACAGTCCATTCAGTGTAGATGGGCGTCTCCCAGGATCCATTTTCAGTTAAGTGTTTCTTGATGAGCCCTTAATTTGAATAGTCTCTCCAAGATTTTCAGGCTAACTACTTTGTGGACATTACCCTAGGAGCAAACATTTAAAATTCAGGTACAGAGCCAACAGTCATACCAACAAATACAAAGATCATACAGACAGCACTACCATAACCAGAAAATCATAATCATTTCATAGACCTCTTACATGTCACATTTTGTAGAAGATTTGTTGCAAATATATAACAGTAGTTGCAAAAGTGATCTATATGCTCTAGGGTGGCCAGGAGGCAGAGCCTCAGGGGAAGTGGAGCAGGGGCAGGGCCTATTGGTAAGAGATGGGGGGGGGCTGTCAAGGTTCCTTCCCCACTCTGAACTCTAGGGTACAGATGTGGGGACCTGCATGAAAACCTCCTTAGCTTACTTTTACCAGCTTAGGTTAAAACTTCCCCAAGGTACAAACTATTTTACCTTTTGCCCTTGGATTTCCACTGCCACCACCAAACTTTAACTAGGTCAACTGGGAAACATAGTTTGGACATGTCTTTCCCCCCAAAATCCTCCCAACCCTTGCACCCCACTTCCTGGGGAAGGTTTGGTAAAAATCCTCACCAATTTGCATAGGTGACCACAGACCCAAACCCTTGGATCTTAGGGCAATGAAAAAGCATTCAGTTTTCTTACAAGAAGACTTTTAATAGAAGTAAAGGAATCACCTCTGTAAAATCAGGATGGTAGATACCTTACAGGGTAATTAGATTCAAAACACAGAGAATCCCTCTAGGTAAAACCTTAAGCTACAAAAAAGACACACAGACAGGGATAGTCATTCTATTCAGCATAGTTCTTTTCTCAGCCATTTAAAGAAATCATAATCTAACACATACCTAGCTAGATTACTTACTGAAAGTTCTAAGACTCCATTCCTGTTCTGTCCCCGGCAAAAGAAGCATACAGACAGACACAGACCCTTTGTTTTTCTCCCTCCTCCCAGCTTTTGAAAGTATCTTGTCTCCTCATTGGTCATTTTGGTCAGGTGCCAGCGAGGTTACCTTTACCTTCTTAACCTTTTACAGGTGAGAGGATTTTTCCTCTGGCCAGGAGGGATTTTAAAGGGGTTTGCCCTTCCATTTATATTTATGACAGGGGCTCAGGGGAAAACGGGTTGCAGGAAGTCGGAAGCAATGCAGACACTACCAACAAGGGCGATAGGGTGTTCCTGAGTAAAGGAGGAGGGAGAAGTTGGAGGGTAAGAGACCTTGTGTTTTGGAGAAGACTGAATAAATGTGACCCCACAAAGGGAACTCTTGTTTTAAATATTCCAGGCTGAGAGTAAGTCATTGCAAGGACCTTAGAGGGAAGGGCAGGGTGCCTACAGGGCCACCTCAAGGCACCAAGGAGCACTCTGGGGTGGCCCCCATCTGCAGGGACATGGCCAGAGTGTGCTGTACTCTTGGAAGCCATTAAAATCAGGCGGAGGTCAGCCCAGCCCCCAGGCTGCTCTAACTTCCATTGAGGCCAGGAGAGAACAGGCCAGCACATCAAACCACTGTAACTGGCTCCGTGGCATCCCTGCTCTCTACAGCATGGCAGGGAGGGGTCGCTCTGCAGGTGCAGCGGAGAAGCCATCTGGGCCTGTCAACAATCAGATGTCTGGAAGGCTGGTCCTGTGGTCTGGACACTGCTCTGCAACTCAAAATAGCTGGGTTTAATTCCCTCCATGGGCAAACCATTGGCTGTCTCTGGTGGATAATATCCCGGCCCTGCCTCACAGTGATGGCAGGAGGATAAATACATTCAAGGTGCTCAGATAGTCTAAGATCAGGGCTGAGTCAGGGTTCCAGAGATCAACGCCCCTGACATTTGTTTTTAAAAGGCCTCTGACCACAGCCTCCTGTGACAGGTGGCTTCTGGGATCCCCGTGATTACAGCACCTTATTTGTGGCAGAAATACCGGATTTCAGGGGTGACAGTGAGGGGCAGGGAGTGGATTTCTGAGGAGAGATTTGGAATGTCATAGGGTCTAAAGTCATGCCTCACCAATCTATTAGAATTCTGTGAGGGGCTCAGAAATCATGTGGACAAGGGAGATCCAATGCATATAATGTATTTAGATCTTCAAAGCCTTTGACAAGATCCCTCACCAAAGGCTCTTAAGGAAAGCAAGGTGTCATGGGATAAGAGGGAAGTTCCTCTCATGGATTGGTAACTGGTTAAAGATAGGAAACAAGGAGAGTGATAACTTTAGATAAGCTATTACCAACAGGAGAGTGGAGTGTGGGGGGGGGAGAAAACCTGGATTTGTGCTGGAAATGGCCCACCTTGATTATCATACACATTGTAAGGAGAGTGATCACTTTAGATAAGCTATTACCAGCAGGAGAGTGGGGTGGGGGGAGAGAAAACTTTTTGTAGTGATAAACACCCATTTTTTCATGGTCTGTGTGTATAAAAACATCTTCTGTATTTTCCACAGTATGCATCCGATGAAGTGAGCTGTAGCTCACGAAAGCTTATGCTCAAATAAATTGGTTAGTCTCTAAGGTGCCACAAGTACTCCTTTTCTTTTTGCAAAGGTTAGGAAGAAATGGTCAATTTTCAGAATGGAGAGAGATAAATAGTGGTATCCCCGAGGGGGTCTATCCTGGGACCAGTCCTATTCAACATATCCATAAGTGATCTCGAAAATGGGTGTGACCTTGTACTCCATATGAGTTTATGAAAATATGCTTCTGAGTGTGAATATAATGTAACTGGAATATGCTTGCTGCAAAAGGTCTTTTGTAAGGTATCAATACAAAGCTTATAATCTACTGACGTGGTTATCCTATTTGTATAAATGTATAAATGTATCATTCTTGTATCTGAAACTAGAAATATGAAATATAACTCGGAGGTCTTATTGTAATGATGCAAAGTGTGAGCCATTAATGGTGCTTTGGAATCTTGATGGCTCCCATCAACAAGGACAACTGGTTGTAAATGGCTCTGTTTACTTGCAAGCCTTCCTGTGAGTCAGGCCGGGAGGAATGAAGGCTTGGGGTCTCACAGGACATATGACCGTGTCACCTGATACTGGAATCCATCTTAAACCTGGTGCTTTTCCATTTAGAAGGAGGGGTGGGGACCCAGAGACACAAAAGATTCCTGCCTTGTGCCAAAGCTATATAAGGGGGTGGCACAGAACAAAGGGGCTACACTCATGAGAAATCCCCTAGCTACCACCTGAGCTGGAACAAGGAGTGTACCAGGAGAAAGGATTGGGCCCAGACTCGAAAGGAGTGTCGTCTGTGAAAGAAGCTTATTGGAACATCTCGGAGGCTGAGAATAATCTGTAATCAGTTTCGTAATGTATTAGGCTTAGACTTGTGTGTTTTATTTTATTTTGCTTGGGAACTTACTTTGTTCTGTCTGTTATTACTTGCAACCACTTAAATCCTACTTTTTATACTGAATAAAATTACTTTTGTTTATTAAATAACCAGAGTAAGTGATTAATACCTGGGGGAGCAAACAGCTGTGCATCTCTCTCTATCAGTGTTATAGAGGGTGGAAAATTTATGAGTTTACCCTGTATAAGCTTTATACAGAGTAAAACAGATTTATCTGGGGGTTGGACCACATTGGGAACTGGGTGCCTGGGTGCTAGAGACAGGAGCACTTGTTAAGCCGTTTTCAGATAAGTCTGCAGCTTTGGGGGTGTGGGTCAGACCCTGGGTCTGTGTTGCAGCAGGTTAGCGTGCCTGGCTCAACAAGGCAGGGTTCTGGAGGCCCAAAGTGGCAGAGGAAATGGGATCAGAGGCACATCAGGTGACAGTCCCAAGGGGGTCTCTGTGACCAAACCCGTCACAGAATAAATGGTCAAATTTCAGAATGGAGAGAGGTAAATAGTGGTATCCCTGAGGGGGTCTATACTGGGACCAGTCCTATTCAACATATCCATAAATGATCGAGAAAAAGGGGTAAACAATGAGGTGGCAAAACTTGCAGATGACACAAAATTGCTCAAGATAGTTAACTCCCGGGCAGCCTGCAAAGAGCTACATAACTGGGTGACTGGGCAACAAAATGGCAGATAAAAAACAGGGTAGATAAATATAAAATGATTGGATTTAAATTGGGTGTTACCACTCAAGAAAGAGATCTTGATGTCATTGTGGGTAGTTCTCTGAAAACATCCACTCAACGTTCAGGGGCAGTCAAAAAAAAGCAAACAGAATATTGGGAATCATTTAGAAAGGGATAGATAATAAATCATAAAATATCACATTTTCTCTATATGGATCTATGGTACGCCCACACCTTGAATACTGCATGCAGATGTGGTTGTCCCATCTCAAAAAAGATATATTGGAACAGAAAAAGTTTCAGAAAAGGGCTACAAAATTATTAGAGTTATGGAATGGCTTCTGTATGAGGAGACATTAACAAGACGGATGTTTCAGCTTGGAAAAGAGACGACTAAAGGGGGTTATGGTAGAGGTCTTTAAAATCATGACTGGTGTGGAGAAAGTAAATAAGAAGGTGTTATTTATAGTGGTCAGCGAATGAAATTAATAGGCAGGAGGTTTAAAACAAATTAAATGAAGTATTTCTTCATACAACACACAGATAACCTATGGAACTCCTTGCTAGAGGATATTGTGAAGGTCAAGATTATAACAGGGTTCAAAAAAGAACTATGTAAATTCATGGAGGATAGGTCCATCAATGGCTATTAGCCAGGATGGGCAGGGATGGTTTCCATAACCTCTGGTAGCCAGAAGCTGGGAAGGAGTGACAGGGGATGGATCACTTGATGATTCCCTGTTCTGTTCATTCCCTCTGGGGCACCTGGCATTGGCAACTGTCAGAAGGCAGGAAGCTGGGCTAGACTGACCTTTGGTCCAACCCAGTATGCCCATTCTTATGTTCTCATGTAAAATGGTTTTAAAATACCAGGCAGCTGTCACACTTCTACACTCACCTATCTAATGTATCATTACAATCTGAGTGAGACAGGCTTTGCTATGGAGTTACAGGAACAGAATCAGCCCTAGTTACATTATTTTGGGAAGAATCTGTGGCACCCAGCCTAGTTTCCCTGTGTCTCTTACCATGGTTCAACTCTGGCTTCTTGCCTAGAGAGAGGGAAGAGCTTTGGGTAAAGAGTAGAAGCAGAGGTTGGAGTGTTGGCGGAAGAGATGTGGCAGAGGGTGGGGTCTCAGGGGAAGAGGAGCAGAGGGTGGAGTCTCAGGGGAAGAGGAGGAGCAGAGAGTGGGGCATCAAGGGGGAAGAAGGAGGCAGGGGTTGGGTCAGGGTTGGGATAGGAGCTAGCTGTGCCTCTGTGAGGGAGCTGAGTCCCATTTCCACTAATTCCCAAGCAGATGGAGCAGGAAAACAAAGGGGAGTAGGAGGGAATCTCGGCCTGAGTCTCGTGCCAGGACTCCTGTGTGTCAGACCCTCACTCACACACGCAGCTCTGCTCTGCCTTGGTGGGGAGAGGGCTGAGCAGGTGTGTGGTGTACAGAGACATCAACGGTCGGGGGTGGGGGGGTGGACAAATATGTCTCCATGGCTTCTCCTGGGGTTTCTGCATTAATCATGTCTCTGACACGACTCAGTCACAAGCACCTGGCTGAGGGCTTAGGGGAAGGGTGGGTGTCCATGCCCCTTGAATAGACCCCGTCCACAGCTGGTGCAGCCCCCATGGTTCACACAGCACCCGGAGTGCTCATTAAGGGCCAAAACTGTGACCGCAGAACAGCTCTGTGCCTTTTTTCATGGCCCCTGGATGTTTAACATGAGCTGGGAGAGTGACAGGCCAGGTGTAACAGGAAACAGCATCCACATCCCTTCTCTTTATTGACTTTATCGACAGATATAGTGAGCTTGCAGTCACCACCAATACTGCTCTTTATGGGCCAACATCCCACCGGTCCCTGGGCTGTCAACGAAAACAGTGATTTCTAATCTCCTTCCCCCAGTACACTGTCCTTCCTCACCAGGAGGTGGGCACAATCCTCTACCTTTGTTCCAGACCTTAGACCCCAGGGGAACCTCTCTCTACAGTGTGGAGATACGTAGCTCATGTCATCTTGGATGTAAGGGTCTCGGTTGGAATAGGAGGTCTTTTTTCTGTCTCCCATGTCACCAGCGCCGGACCCTGATGATGAATTGACCATTCACTTAATGAAGGCCCTGATTATCCTCACACGAAGATGTTTGCTTTTCACGCTGTACACGATTGGGTTAATCAGGGGCGGGACCAACAGGGAGATATAGCCCAGGAGAATCTGAAGTATGGGAGAAGAGCCCTTCCCGAATCTGTGTATCACAGATAGGCCGATCTCTGGTGTGTAGAAGAGCAGGACGGCACAGAGGTGGGAGACGCAGGTGTTGAGGGCCCTGAGGCACTCCGTGTGGGAAACAACACTTAATACTGTTTTGATGATCATCACATATGAGAGGAAGATGAGCAGCGAGTCCAACCCCATTGTTAAGAGTGTAGTAAACAAACCGTAGATGCTGTTGATTCTGATATCAGAACAAGCCATCTTCATGACCTCCTGGTGCAGGCAATAGGAATGGGAGAGGACATTGGCTCGACAGTATTGGAAATGTCTCAGAAGAAAGGGGAGTGGGAGTATTACAGCCACCCCTCTTAGCACAAACACCAGTCCCATCTTGGCTGTTCTTGGCAGGGTTAAGATGGAAGCATATCTCAGCGGGTCACGGATCGCGATGAAGCGGTCAAAGGCCATCAACAAAAGCAGGGAGGATTCAATGCACTGAAGTGAGTGGATGAAGAACAGCTGGGCAAAACAGGCATTGAAGCTGATCTCCCTAGAGTTAAACAAGTATATACCCAGTATTGTCGGTGTGGTGGCTATCGATAAGCCAAGGTCTGTAACGGCCAACATGGAAAGGAAAATGTACATGGGCTCGTGGAGGCTTGAATCTGTTTTTACAATGAACAGAATGACTGAATTTCCTACTATTGAAATAGCATACATGAAGCAGAAGGGAATAGAGATCCAGAGATGAACGTCTTCCTGACCTGGTAGCCCGGTAAGAAGGAACATTGCAGATTTGAATATGGTATCATTGAGAGGTGACATAATGGATGGGGGAGGTCCAAGGAGTATTGAACTTTCCTTTCTAAAAGGAAAAAGAACAGATGATAATTAATAAGACATTTTTCTGCTCTCAATGCAAGTCTAGAGAGCAAAAACATAGTCTTGGATATACGACACCAACAGCAAGATAGGCATTGCCCGTTTGGATGAAACCTGTGGTCCATCTAGCCCTGTACCCAGTGGCCAATTCCACTTCCTTCAGAAGAAGGTGGAAAAAGCCCTGCAAGAGGCAGCTATGAGATAACCTGCACCCAGGGAAAGTTTCCCCCTGACAAGCACTAATTAGGCACATATTGTGGTATAAATCATGAAGGTTTACAGCCCTTCCTACCATTTTTCAATCAATCCTGATCACGGTAATTGAATTTTCTGTTTACACATATACCCATCCAGTCCCTCTTTGAATCCTGCTAAGCTCTTGGCCACATCTATATCTTGTGGCTGGGAGTTCTGTAGCCTACTTCAGTTCTCTGTGATTTTACAGTTGTGACCTTCCCAATTATACCCTTTCTGGCCCTCCAATTCCAAGTGTGGGTCATTGTATCTTGACATGTGTGTAAACACTTGGCAATTGCATTGTTAAAACAGTCGTTGTATTTTTTTGTCTGTATTGAAGCTATTCATAAATGTGGGGTTTTTGCCTCATTATCTATTGATCTATCTATAATTTTCTCCACTCCTGAGAGTTCAAATTATGCCACTGCCTCTTCTGAGCACATGGGACAAATTATTTGGGGCAGGTGTTTAATTCAATAACATTGACTTCAACAGCATCACTCCAGATTTACATGTGTAAATTCGATCAGAACTGGGTTCTATTAACTTTCCCTTATCAGATGCTCCCAGTGAAACAATCTGACCCCCAAGAATCCCTCTAAGAGAAGCTGGAGTGCTTTGCCTTGCCAGTGTTCTCTGAATCCAGAGAGTTTGATCCACCTACAGGCTTCTCTTTATCCTCACAGGACCTGCATCCTGTCCTCGTGTCTGTAGATATCTACCAAGTTACAAGCTAAGATAGACAGTTACCTCATTTCGGCGGGGGACTTGTGGGCATCACAAATGGATGAAGAGTTCAAACAATATATTTGCACTAATATACAGTCGAGTGTGCAAGTTACGTCAAGAAGAAAAAGGAGTACTTGCGGTACCTTAGAGACTAACACATTTATTTGAGCATAAGCTTTCGTGAGCTACAGCTCACTTCATCGGACGAAAGCTTATGCTCAAATAAATATGTTAGTCTCTAAGGTGCCACAAGTCCTCCTTTTCTTTTTGTGGATACAGACTAACACGGCTGCTACTCTGAAACAAGTTACTTCAGCCATGCTTGTGTAACAGGTGATGGGTGTAAATGACATACAACCATTATAACACTTCCCTTTCCTGCATCTAAGCTGTAATCTGCTG
The DNA here is from genome assembly GCF_965152275.1 of Natator depressus. Taxonomy (NCBI): domain Eukaryota; kingdom Metazoa; phylum Chordata; order Testudines; family Cheloniidae; genus Natator; species Natator depressus. Next base: position 6,881,671 of record NC_134234.1, read on the forward strand.
AAACACTGACCAACAGTTCTGTTCTGTCAGGACTTTTTGGAAAGGCTTTCGCAGGTATTGCTGAGCGATTGTGTTCATGACCCTTAAGGTCAGTGTTAGAAACAGCTTTTGGTCAGTTACCAGGACATAGCATCATAAAACTGTTCACTGAACAAAGAGTTAATAGCACAAACCCACTGCAAACAGTACGTGGAGTACTTCTGAAATACTATGTAAAGCAAGACCAGGTAAGCAATAAAGTTACCACTGCTCCTTCCTATAGAGCTTATAACAACTCTGCTGCTGGCTTCCGATATACAGTCATGTCATGAACGTTTGGTTTGTAATGTTTGTATTACTTCGCAGCATCTCAGCTCTCATTCAATCGCTTGTTAGCAAACAATAGTCTACTAGCTCCCCTGTCCCTGGCTTAATAGTTGACTGGTTCTCCTCAGGTTCTGTTCTGTCCGTCGGTAGCCTCTATCCAGAGCAGTAACAGGCATTGGAATCAGTATAGAATATATTCATTCCCTGAGCTCTCACTCTCTAGTACGTAGTAACCCCAGCACCTGTTATTCAGACATGATGAGGGTTTGCAGGAAAAGGATTTCAAAGTCAAATGCATGTGGAAATTCATTTCCCATATTAAGGTAGTCTATTGCTTTATGACTGCCTATGATCTGTTTTTTGAAAACCCTCATTCTCCTTTTATGTGTTATTCCTATTGCTCAGATGAAATACTACTTTGGTTGAAGAAGGCTGGCTGGTCACTCTCCTCACTGCTAGTCACAGACTCCTAGAGGGAAGAAACACAAGGGCCGAACCCATTTGGACCTGCAGGGTAAGCAGAGTCCACCCGCAGTGTGCAGTAGGCCTGGGGCCAGTTCAAGGGTGGGAGGATCTCTGGATTTCACAGCATGACAGGTCAGTTATGAGGCCAGACATGTGGCCCTTAGAGACCAGAGAGGGGACAGAGAGGCAGGAGGGTCTGTAATTCTGAGGGGTATCTACATGGCAGAAATGCTGGAGTCCTCAGCCAGTCAGAAAACAGAAATATGACCTATCATACCTGGTACCACAGAGCAACACAGCTCTCATTTCCAGGAGCAAATAAACCTGAGCTGATTTGGGAACTAGTCACTGACATTCCGTGGGGTCTCTTCTCGCACAGCACCTGCCAGATTGGGCCCAGAGCACATGGCATCTCCAGAAATGGGAGCCCATGAGAAATCCTGACTCGTGGCATCAGGGTTTTAACACTCCGAGCTCACTTTGAATCTCAGATTTCTGTGTAGCCTGAACAGCCCAATGTAGAGAATGGGCAGATGGAGAGGAGGGGTTCCCAAGCTACCTAGCACTGCCTGCTCTCCAGCCCCATCACTGAGTGACCCCGACAGCTCAGCTGAGTCCTCTGCCGCTGCACAGAACATCTACAAATGGAAACAGCTTCCAGCCTTTTCCCTTCACTTCATATTTTAAAGACAGTGAAACCTGCCAACCTACCCAATTCCTGCTAGACGGGGAGCTGCTGACACCAGAGGTCTTCACCCTAAAGGACAAAGTAATCAGAGATGCTGCATGGGCAGCAGGCTGTATCTGTTCAGATAGGCCAGCTGCTTTTATGAAGCATGCCTGCAGATTCCCTTGGAGGGCACTTGGCCATCAGGGAAGCTCAGCTGCTTGGCTTCATGTGCACCAGCTTTAACCCCCGTCGTGGCCAATGGCAAATACAAGAGGCCAAATCACAGGGGATGAGTGGCGAGGGACTGCAGCACCAGCCCTGCTGCAGGCTCTATTCCTGTAATTCGGGCTTGTCATCACTCTTCTTATGTCTCCAGTTAGTCACAAGACTACCTCAAGGGCAGCCGAGTGGTAACCATGATGTTGTCACAGCTGTGATCGTTCTTAAATTAAATAATGAAAAAGAAGACTATTTGACCAGATTTCTCTCTGGCAGTCCCCTTTCCTGCATTACAGGAAAGAGCGATTGTACAGGTTCAGTGTGCATTGTGTGAAAAAGTACTTTCTTTTCTTTGTTTTAAACCTTCTGCCTATTAACTTCCTTGTGTGACCCCTGGTTCTAGTGAAGGGGTAATAACACTTCCCTATTCTTTTTCTCCTCACCACTCATGAATTTATAGATCTCTATCCTATTCCCCCTGAGTCATCCATTTTCCAAGCTGAAAAGTCTCAGTCTTTTTAGTCTCTCTTCATCTGGAAGCTGTTCTATACCCCTAAACATTTTTGTCATTCTTCTTTGCACTTTTTCCAATTCAAATATATCTTTTTTGTGATGGGGTGACCAGTATTGCACGTAGTGTTCAAGGTGTGGATATACCATGTATGTTTACAGAGGCAAGATGATATTTTCTCTCTCATTAACTATCCCTTTATAAATGATTCCAAATTCGGGCTGAGTGTGGAGGCCCAATTTAGGGAGGCTAGACCTCAAGGTCCAATTCCTTCTGCCTGAGGCACTGTTACCTGGGGTTCTTTTAACCCAAAACTCTTGGTAACTTTTACTCTGTGCAAGGTGGTGTCAGGAAATAAATCAGGGGAGACACGGCCGTCCGACCGATACATGGCTGGCACAAACAGGGCAACACAAGAGTGCTTTCCCTTATAGCTAAACTTTACTTAGTCTCAAGCACTTACACACGTCCGGAACAGGTTAGTAAAACACTCCCAACCCTTGATAATTACAGAAACTGAGTGTGACTCTCAAATGGCACAGTGGCAGCCTTCCGGTGGCCAAATCTTTCGCCTGCCGGTGGGGACCACGAGATGCGTCCAGAGGGAGAGCCCTGAAGAAACCTTCCCGAAGAGTCCACCTAACTCAAACTTTCTCCTCAAATTTATACATTAGTAATACAATGACGTCACTTAAAGAAAATGTGTTAAGCAAGCAGTTTCAAAGGTCAAGCAAGGGGTTTCCTTCAGGTCATTGATTAACCAGGTGTTTTATTTTCAAAGTTTGCATGCCTTGAGGCCCCTAAAATGCATGTGTCAGGATTCCCCCCACTCTGAACTCTGGGGTGCGCATGTGGGGACCTGCATGAAAGACCCCCTAAGCTTCTAGTCTATTAGCTTAGGTTAAAACTCCCCCAAGGCACAAATTCCTTGTCCTTGTCCTTGCACAGTATTGCTGCCACCACCAAGTGATTTACACAAAAATTCAGGGTAGGGTCACTTGGAATCCATATCCCCCTCAAATATCTCCCCAAACGCCTTCACCTCCTTTCCTGTGGAGGCTTGAGAATAAACTACCAACCAATTGCCTTAGCAATTAGAGCACAGTCCAGACCCTTTGTCTTCAGGACACTGAAATCAATCGGGTTCTTAAAAGAAGAACTTTTTTTAGAAAGAAAAAATAAAAGAATCACACCTGCAAAATCAGGATGTACCTTACAGGATAATAATAAGATTTAAAACACAGAGGATTCCCAACTGGGCTCAGCTTCACAGTTACAATAACAGGAATAAAACTATCTCTGTAACATAGGAAAATTCACAAGCTAAAACAAAAGATAACCTCACGCATTTCCTTGCCCTACTTACAATTTCTGTGAATTTAGATGGATTATTGCAGGTATACTTTCAGGAGATGTTCTGCCTGCTTGGTTTCTCCCTCTGTCCAGAGAGGGACAACAAAGAGAGAGCACAAACAAAACCTTCCCCCAGATTTGAAAGTAAGTTCTTTCCTCATTGGTCCTTCTGGTCAGGGTGCCAACTAGGTTATCTGAACTACTTAAACCCTTAAAGGTAAGGTGATTGAGTATAGCTGCCAAGAAGGGATTTTATGCTACCCTTCTCTCTATATTGATGACAAATGTATCAGTAATTTCAACACAATTCTTATCAGGAAGGACTCAGGGGGTGGGGAGGCCAGCTGCCCTTTCTGTGGCACCCAAAACCCCCTCCCCTCCTGCCTTGGTTAAGCTGAGGCTGTTGCATGGCCACTTTACTGCCTGCTGACTTGGCTGCTTTTAGCAATAAGCCATAGCCGTTTCACACACTTTACTGGTTCACCAAAATCTCCCCATACAGCATTAACTCCTGCGGCTGGAGCTCTGAGCTCCACCCACCCGTGCGTGGTTGCAGGAGCCCTGGGTTGGTCGGAGCCCTCACAGCCACACTGCACCTCCCCTCCTGAGATCTCATGCGGCCCCACAGGAAAGGTTTGTCTCTTCCCAATGAACCTGAGGTTGTTATATGGGCCACGAAGTTTCCAGGGAACCTGAGGAGGCAGCTGTGACAATGCCCCCATATTCATCAGTGTAGTATTATTATGATATGATTATGACATAATTATGATGCAGCTTGAACAAAATGTGTCTTGTGAAGGGTCTATGGAAAAGTTATGATTTGCACAATATGATGATCCTATTTGTATGCATGTATATTTTTGTATATGAAGTTATGAATAGTGACTACGTATCTGTATTTAAAAAGTTGGTACACCTGGGTGGCACCCACTAGGCAAAATGCTTCCAGTCCAGACAGCTGGTTGTGAAAGGCTTATTCAGGGTAATGGGTCATTAGAAGAAACAATAAGCCCTAGGAAAAGTTTATCCCCCACCTGCTGAGCCTTCCTGAAAATGCTCGAGACAGCCTATGGCTAATAACGAGGAGTCCTTGTGGCACCTTAGAGACTAGCAAATTGATTTGGGCATAAGCTTCCATGGACTATAACCCACTTCATCTGATAAAGATTAACACGGCTCCCCTCTGAAACCTATGGATAATGGCTGCTATGTGTAGCCAATGATTTTAGTTTAGTATTCATTTATCGTGTAATGTTATGATTAATCAATATGTTTCATTACATATGTTTGATGTATGTTAATTAAAGTTGATTTCTAGATTTATAACTGTATAATATTAATCAGTATTAAGAGGAACTCTCTAGGAGACATAAGTAAGACAAGCTGAAATGCAAAAGCCTGTATGCCGAGGCCTGCAAGACTGTAGCTCAGCTATTTTGGGCCTTGAAAAGAAGAAACGATGGCGCAAGTCGATGACCGAGAAATAACCCGAAAGATGGTGGGAAAGAGGTAATATTGCACATGTATAGCTGGGAAATTTAAATTTAAATAATAAAATGCTGTAACAACAAATATTGTCTCTAACATGTGCCCTAACCACAGGGCAAATGTGTTACAGCAATGTTGAAAAACAACTACCAGCCTATATAATGCAGGATTCCTCGTGTTTCAAGGGGCCACAAACCAATAAAAAAGAGAGGGTTAACACTTTCATATATATGCATAGAGCATAGGTAAAACCAAACTCACAGTTCAAAAAGGGGTGTCTAGAGCAGGAAAACTGTTCTTCTTATGGGAAATTCCAGCAGGAACCACTCCCATATCCACGGTCAATCCGTGAGAGGGCGGGCAGACTCTAACATCATCTTCGAGGATGTAAATATATCTGTAAGTATAACTAGTTCTTCATACTTCTCTATAGGAATTGTATATGCAGTAACATTTATAGCTTTGTTGGTAACTTTTATAAAACTATTAAAAGATAGACGCTCTTGTAATTATATGTGTTATTTGCCTATGGTTTCACGTGTTGCTATGAAGTCTAAATCTCGAACAAACTTAAAAGTCTAGTCGCCAGAGTCTAACCCACTGAAATATGATTAGCATTAAATAGAATAAAAGGTTACAGATTTGCTGTGCAACGTGGGGCCCCAGAGAACACATGAAACCAATAAGAAACAAAAGTTTGAGGAAAAATATAGAGAGATCAGAAGTCATAATGAACTAAATGGGAGACTTCCTGCTTTCACTTACCCTTGCTTGCATTTTATGTTTTGTTTGTCTGTCTGTGTGATGTTTAAGAATGGAGCTCAGGGGAAAGAAATAGAAAAAAAACTGTTGTGTAAAAGAATCCTAGCACTCACGTATGGGTCGAAACCCTATCAGGCATGGCAGAGTGAGTCAGATGATTTACCAAATTACTCCTCTAGACTACACCACCGATGGAGGATCAAGGAAAACTTTGTGGGGTTACTCTGGTCACTGCCCCCCCTCTTGGTGTATTTCAGCTTGTCAAGGTTCCTTCCCCATGCTGAACTCTAGGGTATAGATGTGGGGACCTGCATGAAAGACCCCCTAAGCTTATTCTTACCAGCTTAGGTTAAAAACTTCCTCAAGGTACAAACTTTGCCTTGTCCTTGAACCCTATGCTGCCACCACCAAGCGTGTTAAACAAAGAACAGGGAAAGAGCCCACTTGGAGACGTCTTCCCCCCAAAATATCCCCCCAAGCCCTACACCCCCTTTCCTGGGGAAGGCTTGATAAAAATCCTCACCAATTTGCGCAGATGAACACAGATCCAAACCCTTGGATCTTAAGAACAATGAAAAAGCAATCAGGTTCTTAAAAGAAGAATTTTAATAGAAGAAAAAGTAAAAGAATCACCTCTGTAAAATCAGGATGGTAAATACCTTACAGGGTAATCAGATTCAAAACACAGAGAATCCCTCTAGGCAAAACCTTAAGTTACAAAAAGACACAAAAACAGGAATATACATTCCATTCAGCACAGCTTATTTACCAGCCATTTAAACAAAAGAAAATCTAATGCATTTCTAGCTAGATTGCTTACTAACTTTTTACAAGAGTTCTGAAGAGCATTCCTGATCTTTTCCCAGCAAAAGCATCACACACACACACAGACAGACAGACAGACAGACAGACCCTTTTTCCCCCGCCCCCCTCCAATTCTGAAAGTATCTTGTCTCCTCCTGGGTCATTTTGGTCAGGTGCCAGAGAGGTTATCTTAGCTTCTTAACCCTTTACAGGTGAAGCGGTTTTGCATCTGGCCAGGAAGGATTTTATAGTTCTGTATACAGAAAGGTGGTTACCCTTCCGTTTACATTTAAGACACAGCTGTAAACAGCTGAAGGAGAAGTAAGCACCACAAACCCTTCTCAAATAGAGAAATCCCTATACAATATTTATCAGGAGCAAGGAAGGGACACTTTCTATTATTTTTCTAAGAAAAGTATGAAACAGAATAAATTATCTGTACAGGCATTTATTTTAATGGGGGAGGATTCGTTAGAAGACCACGCAGTGGCATCTGTTGGGCCCATAGAGATCCTTGGAATTTAATGTGTTCCCTCTTTGAGAAGGAAAAAATAAAGAAAAAAGCTCAAGAGGTGAAACAAATGGCCATGGGTTGTGTATATATGGCATGTAATATCCGGGGGAGAAGATTTAAAAGAAAGGTAGAGCAAATGGAAGAGGCAAGCCAAGCCATGTCCAGCGAGCAGGAGACTAGTGACACATTGAGAGAACAGCTTAGCAGGACAAGAGAGGTAATTTCCTTACTTCTTGATCAAAGGGACAGTTTGGCAAGAGACCTGGGCTACAACAAGCAACAGCTGCAAAAGGCCGGTAATAAAATCCAGGTGTGAAGAGACAGAGTGATGGGGCAGGATTTATTTAGGCAAGAAGTGAGAATAGCAGAGCTAGCTCACAGAATATGGGCATTAGAACAAACTTGTGACATTCTGGAGAATATGTATTGTCAGGTAATAGATGTTGAAGGTGAAAATGAGCAGATTCCCCAAGCAGATGAGGAAAATAACTGTATGGAGATGGAATTGCCACCTTATATGTTGTAAATATAATTCCAGATGTTCCAGTAGTTATAACAGAACCTGGGGAAAAACAGCCCACAGCAATCGGAGGAAGAATCTCACCCCCACTAAGCAGATTGAGAGCCAAACTCAGACAGGAAGAACAACAGAAAACTGAACAAGCTGGAGAGTTAGGAATAGAGGAAGTATCAAACAGAGACACAGACATAGAAGATTCAGGGGGAGAGAATGGAGGATTTGAAGAAGTTTCAGTAGTGAAGCAAGGAAAAAGCAAGTCATAGAAAGTCTTAATGAAAGTTTTCCTCAAAAATTAAATATTGCAGGTTTAAGACAAGAAATGGAATGAACAGAAATGAGTAGCTGTCATGAGAGTGAGGAGAAAGAGGGACAAAGAATGAATTAGCCAGACATGTCACAAACCCCTCTGCAATTGTGCTGTTTGTTACAAGAAACTCAGGAAACTGTAGAAGTTGATGTAAAGGCCTGTAAGGAAGCAATTTTAGATAACAGCACTTCTCAGGAAAAACAAAAGTCTTTGCAACCTGAGATTCCAGGAAGTATTTCTGATAACTCTAATTGAACTAAGTCAGAAGGAATAATGAACAGAACAAGTGACATAACTGATTTAAAATCTGATATGCCCATTGTACCCCAAGCCACCTTAGAGCCAAAACCAGAATCTCCACAGAAACCCATGCCAGTTCCAGGCCTTTCTATGGTACAGGCACCTACCCCAGCCCCAAGAAAATGTAAAAGGTTAAGGCAAGATCCTGCACCTAAATTATCTACTGTTAAAGTTGCCCAAACTTGGGAGATAAGACTTCCTTTAGAGGAAATGGAACCCAGACTCCCCAATATAACCATGAAGAAGGAGAAAGAATTAATTTCTAAAGTGGAACCAGTCGAATCCAGTTACTCATATCTCTCCAGTAGCCATGTTAACAAATGTAAAAAACGTAGAAGCCATTTCAAAAATGGTAGGGCCAGTGAAAAAGGAAGATCCAGTGGCTGCCCACCCAGCACACTTTGAAACCATAGTGAAACTGCTCCAGTTAGCTAATGAGGATTTAGTTGAAATGTTACAGTTAAGTGGACGCAAAGACTTATGGAATACCAGAATTTCAAACAGGGGGAAAATCATTCAGAGACACTGTGTGGCTGTTAGCAAAATAATATGCATCCAGACCAGGCAGAAGTTCCTGTGGTAGTTCATATGAAGCAGCAGGAAGGCAAGACACTGTATGAATTTCCTAACAGACTTTCTGCAGCCTGGACATCTAATAAAATGCCTAGAAAGGAAACAGAACCACCGTTTATTAATTTGCTTGTTAACCATACTTTATCAGCAGTTCGGGGCAAAGTCAACCCGGGAGCACGCTTCCAGAAGTGCTGGACTTATTGTCTAAAGTCTATAGCTATATTCAAACTCAACAAAAAGGTTCCAAAAGAACTCACCCTCCTAGAGCAGTTGCTCAAGGAGGCTCAGGTAAATCAGTAATTAAAGTAAAAGGCCCACAAACTGTTAGACAAGAACAATCACCTGGTCCAAAAGGGTCAGATAATAATATTAAAATCAAACCAAACCCAAGTGGGGCCGTACCACAAAGTCTCCAAATTCAAAATCCTGTCGGCTTTCCCCCAGCCCTTAGTTTAAAAACTGTTCTACGACCTTTTTAATTTTAAGCACCAGCAATCTGGTTCCGTTTTGGTTTAGGTGAAGCCCATTCTTCCTGTAGAGGCTCCCCCTGTCCCAAAAGCTTCCCCACTTCCTAATAAATCTAAACCCTCCTCCCTACACCATCGTCTCATCCATGCATTGAGACCCTGCAGTTCTGCCTGTCTAACTGGCCCTGTGCATGGAACTGGAAGCATTTCAGAGAATGCGACCATAGAGGTCCTGGACTTCAATCTCTTACCTAGGAGCCTAAATTTGGCCTCCAGGACTGCTCTCCTATCCTTCCCCATGTCACTGGTACCTACATGTACCACGACCACCGGCGCCTCCCCAGCACTGCACATAAGCCTATCTAGATGTCTTGAGAAATCTGCAACCTTCACGCCAGGCAGGCAAGTCCCCATGCGGTTCTCCCGATCATCACAAACCCAGCGATCTATGTTTCTAATGATCAAATTGCCCATTACTAATACCTGTCTCTTCCTAATAACTGGAGTTCCCTCCCCCAGAGAAGTATCCTCAGAGCAAGAGGATACCACAACATCATCTGAGAGGAGGGTCCCAACTGTGAGATCATTTCCCTCTGCTCCAGTTGGATGTTCTGCTTCCCTGAGGCTTTCAACTTCCTCAACAATACAGAGGCTGTCAGACTGGGGGTGGGACCGTTCTACTGTGTCCCAGAAAGCCTCATCTCTGTACCTCTCTGTCTCCCTTAGCTCCTCCAGCTCAGCCACCCTGGTCTCCAAAGCCCGTACATGGTCTTTGAGGGCCAGGAGCTCCTTGTACCAAGTGCACACATACACCACCAGCCCATAGGGCAGGTAATCATACATGCTGCATTGGGTACAGTAAACTGGGTAGCTTCCACTCTGTTTGTTGCTGGACTTCTGCCTGCTTTATTTTTTTTCACTCCTGAGGCTTGTTCCCTTGTTGGTGATTTGTTTTTATCAAGTGGTGTTTTGAGTGCAAAGAATGTTAGGTGTATCTATCCCCTGCTCACACTCCCCCCGTAAACTCCTGCGCCAAACTCCCCCGTTAGCCGCTCCTGCTTGCTAGCTCAGAATAACTAGCTAGAAACAGAAATTAAAAGGTAGAGTACAAAAAGTAAACTCCCTGCCAGCTGCATGGGAACTTTTTAAAGACACCATAATAGAGGCTCAACTTAAATATATATCCCAATTTAAAAAACATAGTAAGAGAACCGAAAGAGAGCCACCATGGTTAAACAACAAAGTAAAAGAAGCAGTGAGAGGCAAAAAGACATCCTATAAAAAGTGGAAGATAAATCCAAATGAGGAAAATAGAAAGGAGCATAAACTCTGGCAAATGAAGTGTAAAAATATCATTAGAAAGACCAAAAAAGAAGTTGAAGAACAGCTAGCCAAAGACTCCAAAAGTAATAGCAAGAAAATTTGTAAATACATCAGAAGCAGCAAGCCTGCAAAACAACAAGTGGGGCCACTGGACGATCGAGATGCTAAAGGAGCACTCAAAAACTATAAGGCCATTGTGGAGAAACTAAATGAATTCTTTGCATCAGTTTTCACTGTAGAGGATGTTAGGGAGATTCCCTAACTTGAGCCATTCTTTTTGTGTGAGACATCTGAGGAACTGTCCCAAATTGAGGTGTCATTAGATGATGATTATTTGGAACAAATTGATAAACTAAACAGTAATAAGTCTCCTGGACCTGATGGCATTCACCCAAGAGTTCTGATGGAACTCAAATGTGAAATTGCAGAAGTACTAACTGCCATCTGTAGCCTATCATTTAAATCAGCTTCTGTACCAAATGACTGGAGGATAGTTCATGTGACGCCAATTTTTAAAAAGGGCTCCAGAGGTGACCCTGGCAACTACAGGCCAGTAAGCCTCACTTCAGTACTGGGCAAATTGGTTGAAACTATCATAAAGAACAAAATTGTCAGACACATAGATGCACATAATTTGTTGGGGAAGAGTCAACATGGTTTTTGTAAAGGGAAGTTATGCCTCACCAATCTACTAGAATTCTTTGAGGGGGTCAACAAGCATGTGGACAAAGGAGATCTAGTGGATATAGTGTATTTAGATTTTCAGAAAGCCTCTGACAAGGTCCCTCAGCAAAGGCTCTTAAGCAAAATAAGCAGTCATGGGATAAGAAGGAAGGTTCTCTCATGGATTGGTAACTGGCTAAAAGATAGGAAACAAAGGGTAGGAATAAATGGTCAGTTTTCAGAATGGAGAGAGGTAAATAGTGGTGTCGCCCAGGGATCTGTACTTGCCCCAGTCCTATTTAACATATTCATAAACGATCTGGAAAAAGGGGTAAACAGTGAGGTGGCAAAATTGACAGATGATACAAAACTACTCAAGATAGTTAAGTCCCAGACAGACAGTGAAGAGCTACTAAAGGATCTCACAAAACTGGGTGACTGGGCAACAAAATGGCAGATGAAATTTTATGTTTGTAAATGCAAAGTAATGCACACTGGAAAACATAATCCCAACTATACATATACAATGATGGGGTCGAAATTAGCTGTTACCACTCAAGAAAGAGATCTTGGAGTCATTGTGGATAGTTCTCTGATATCATCCACTCAATGTGCAGCAGCAGTCAAAAAAGCAAACAGAATGTTTGGAATCATTAAGAAAGGGATAGATAATAAGACAGAAAATATCATGTTGCCTCTATATAAATTCATGGTATGCTCACACCTTGAATACTGCGTGCAGATGTGGTTGTCCCATCTCAAAAAAGATATATTGGAATTGGAAAAGTTTCAGGAAAGGGCAACAAAAATGATTAGAGGTATAGAACGGCTTCCGTATGAGGAGAGATTAATAAGAGTGGGACTTTTCAGCTTGGAAAAGAGGCAACAAAGGGGGGGTTATGATAGAGGTCTATTAAATCATGAGTGGTATAGAGAAAGTAAATAATGAAAAGTTATTTACTTGTTCCCGTAATATAAGAACTAGGGGCCACCAAATGAAATTAATAGGTAGCAGGTTTAAAACAAACACAGGAAAGCATTTTTTTATGCCACACACTGTCAACCACTGGAACTCCTTGCAAGAGGGTGTTGTGAAGGCCAGTACTATAACGGGGTTCAAAAGGAAGCTAGATAGATTCATGAAAGATAGGTCCATCAATGGTTATTAACCGGGATGGGCAGGATGGTGTCCCTAGCCTAAGTTTGCCAGAAGCTGGGATTGGGTGACAGGGCATGGATCACTTGATGATAACCTGTCTGTTCATTCCCTTTGGGGAACCTGCCATTGGCCACTGTCAGGGGACAGGATACTGGGCTTGATTGACCACACACTACGATTCATAGATCTCAGTGGAATGTCCAGAATTACAGAAACACCCTCCTAGTGATCTCACCGCCACACCTATGCCAGGGGTATTAATCAACTAACTTCTGGGTACTCTTCTGGGTACTCTTCTTGCACTACATTGATGACAACTTCATCATCTGGACCCATGGAAAAGAAGCCCTTGAGGAATTCCACCATGATTTCAACAATTTCCATCCCACCATCAACCTCAGCCTGGACTAGTCCACACACGAGATCCACTTCCTGGACACTACAGTGCTAATAAGCGATGGCCACATAAACACCACCCTATACCGGAAACCTACTGACCGCTATGCCTACCTACATGCCTCCAGCTTTCACCCAGACCACACCACACGATCCATGGTCTACAGCCAAGCTCTCTGATACAACCGCATTTGCTCCAACCCCTCAGACAGACAAACACCTACAAGATCTCTATCAAGCGTTCTTACAACTACAATACCCACCTGCTAAAGTGAAGAAACAGATTGACAGAGCCAGAAGAGTACCCAGAAGTTACCTACTACAGGACAGGCCCAACAAAGAACATAACAGAATGCCACTAGCCATCACCTTCAGGCCCCAACTAAAACCTCTCCAACTCATCATCAAGGATCTACAACCTATCCTGAAGGATGAACCATCACTCTCACAGATCTTGGGAGACAGGCCAGTCCTTGCTTACAGACAGCCCCCCAACCTGAAGCAAATACTCACCAGCAAACACACACCACACAACAGAACCACTAAACCAGGAACCAGATTTCAGAGTAGCGGCCGTGTTAGTCTGTATTCGCAAAAAGAAAAGGAGTACTAGTGGCACCTTAGAGACTAACCAATTTATTTGAGCATTAGCTTTCGTGAGCTACAGCTCCTTGCAACAAAGCCCGTTGCCAACTCTGTCCACATATCTACACCATCATTGGGCCTGATCATATCAGCCACACTATCAGAGGCTCGTTCACCTGCACATCTACCAATGTGATATATGCCATCATGTGCCAGCAATGCCCCTCTGCTATGTACATTGGCCAAACCAGACAATCTCTATGTAAAATAATAAATGGACACAAATCAGACATCAAGAACTATAACATTCAAAAACCAGTCAGAGAACTGGTAATGGCAATTCTTCAACAAAAAAACTTTAAAAACAGACTCCAACTAGAGACTGCTGAATTGGAATTAATTTGCAAACTGGATACAATTAACTTAGGCTTGAATAAAGACTGGGAGTGGATGGGTCATTACACAAAGTAAAACTATTTCCCCATGTTTATTCCCCCATTCCCCCCCCCCCCACTGTTCCTCAGATGTTCTTGTCAACTGCTGGAAATGGCCACCTTGATTATCACTACAAAAGTTCCGCCCCCCGGCTCTCCTGCTGGTAATAGCTCACGTTACATGATCACTCTCGTTACAGTGTGTATGGTAACACCCATTGTTTCATGTTCTCTGTGTATATAAATCTCCCCACTGTATTTTCCACTGAATGCATCAGATGAAGTGAGCTGTAGCTCACAAAAGCTTATGCTCAAATAAATGTGTTAGTCTCTAAGGTGCCACAAGTCCTCCTTTTCTTTTTGCGGATACAGACTAACATGGCTGCTACTTTGATAATGTCAAAGTTATTCATACTTATTTTAAAGTAAAGGTAAAGGCAATGACAGCGGGTGAAGGGGGGGAGGTGGGGGGGAACCATGATTCAAATAACTCAGTGGAATGTCCAGAATTACAGAAGGCCCTCCTACTGATCTCACTGCCACACCTACGCTAGGAGTATTAATCAACCAAGTACAATTCATGCATAAACTTGTTTTATGCTTTTTATTTACCAGCGTGTTTTGAGTAACGTGTCTGGGGAAAATCTCAGTTCTGTGCCACACACCCATCTAAGCTGCCTGAGTGTTTTATTCCTAAGCCACTCAAAGACAAACAGGAGACAACAGCCAATTTCCTAGCTCCCCAGCCTTGCACCCTTGGTGGAGTATAAACCCAGATTTATACTATCTTGCACTGCACAGAGATCTGCACAATGCAAGTTCATTAATATAGGTCACTTTCCTCTCAGTGTGGGATAGATTGGCAATGACCTTTGGTTACAGAACTGAGCTTATGGATCCCCAAGAGAAACTGGAGACTTTTCATCTGCCTCTCCCTCACAACATAATGAAGGTTGCACTGGTGGAGTCTATGGCTGCACTCTGGGTATAGAAAGTTTAAAACCTCCTGACCAGTCTAAGGCTGGGGTACTGTGCCCATCCGCTACTCTAAGCAGCCTTCCCATCACTGTACAGCCCCTTCCACCCTGTACAATGCTCCTTCAGCAGATCCTGGGGGCAGTGGCTACTGTGATAGGACCAGGTCACACATTTCTGATGAACCTGTGCTATCCAGGAGCTGGAGAGGGTCCTAGAGCAGTTGTGGAGGCCCAGAGATTGTGGGGAGGTGGCCTAGCTACCAGTGGTCACTGAAATCTGTGTATAACTTCGGGTCCCCCTGGATCCTGGGGCCTCCTGTTATGCCTCAGGGAGAATTGCAGGACTGGAAGGGACCTCAAGAGGTCATCAAGTCCAGACTCCTGTGCTCATGGAAGATCTAAGTATTATCGAGACCATTCCTGACAGGTGTTTGTCTAACCTGCTCATAAAAATTACAATGACGGAGATTTCACAACCTCCCTGGGCAATTTATTCCAGCACTTAACCACCCTAACGGAGAGGAAGTTTATATGCTACTGGAACGATCCAAGGAAATTTCCAAGTATGCAGCCTTGTAGACTCTCCTTTTTCGAGCTTGCACCCTGGGTTTGTAATGCAGGAAAGGGGGCTGACGGGGAGAAATCTGATCCTCTATTAAGTATTAGTATTATTACTATTATTTATTTCAGCAAGATCATAGCTGTGACAGCATCATCATCACTGCTCAGCTGCCCCCGAGGGAGCCAGGTGACTAATCAGAACAATAGGAACAGTGATGAGAAGCCCAGTTTCCAGGAATAGAGCCTGCAGCAGGGCTGGCACTGCAGTCCAGTTGGGTAGGATCACCGCGAATCCCCTGTGATTTGGCCTCCTGCACTTTGCCATTGGCCGTGATGGTGGTTACAGCTGGTGCACACTGAGCCAAGCAGCTGAGGTTCCCTGATGGCCAAGTGGCCCCCAAGGGAAGGTGCGAGCATGCTTCATAAAGACAGCTGCCTCCCTATCTGAACAGATACTGCCTGCTGCCCGTGCTACCTCTCTGATGACTCCTTGTTTTTTAAGGTGAAGACCTCTGGTGTCAGCGGCTCCCCTTCTAGCAGGAATTGGGTACGTTGGCAGGTTTCACTGTCTTTAAAATGCAAAGTGAAGGGGAAAGGCTGAAAGCTGTTTCAATTTGCAGATGTTCTGTGCAGCAGCAGAGGACTCAGCTGGGCTATCGGGGTGGCTCAGGGAAAGGCTGTTGGACTGGTAGCATGGGGAGCTTGGGAACCCCCCCCCCCCACTACACCTGCCCATGCTCCTCAGGAGGTTATTGAAGCTACACACAAATCTGACATTCAAAGCGAGCCTGGAGTTTTAAAAAACTGCAATATCCCAAATGAGGCTTTCTCAGTGGGTCCCGTTTCTGGAGGTGCAGTGTGTTCTGGGCCCGATCCTGCTAGGGGCTGGGCAACAGGAGACCCCAGGGAATATTAGTAAATATTTCAAAAATTGCCACAGGTTTATTTGCTTTTGGAAATTTAATCAGCAAATACATTTTCAAAGGTTTTATTATTTGGATTGATTATGAACGCAGGTATTCAGAGCTGTGTTGCTCTGTGGTAACATGTCAGATAGGGCATATTTCTGTTTCCAGAATGACTGAGGACTCCAGCATTTCTCCTCTGTAGATACCACTAAGAGTTACAGGGCTACCTGCATCTCACCCCCCTCTCTGGTCTACGAGTGCTAGATGTCAGGTAAAGTAGCTACTTTCACGTGTGAAATGAAGTTCCATTTCCATGAATACTCATGCATTTGTCTTTGAAATCTGTGTCCTCCAGACCCTCATCGTGGCTGAATAACAGGTGCTGGGGTTACTATGTACAAGAGAGGTTTCAGAGTAGCAGCCGTGTTACTCTGTATCCGCAAAAAGAACAGGAGTATTTGTGTCACCTTAGAGACTAACAAATTTATTAGAGCATAAGCATTCGTGGGCTATAGCTATGGCCCACTTCATTGGATGCATAGAAGAATATATATATATATATATACAGAGAAGGTGGAAGTTGCCATAAATACATAAATACTGTAAGAGGCTAATTAGTTAAGATGAGCAATTATCAGCAGGAGAAAAAAAAAACTTTTGTAGTGATAATCAAGATGGCCCATTTGGACAGTTGACAAGAAGGTGTGAGGATACTTATCATAGGGAAATAAATTCAATTTGTGAAATGAGCCAGCCACTCCCAATCTCTATTCAAACTCAAGTTAATGGTATCTAGTTTGCATATTAATTCAGGCGCAAGAGTTTCTCGTTGGAGTCTGTTTTTGAAGCTTTTCTGTTGCAAAATTGCCACCCTTAAATCTTTTACGGGGTGGCCAGAGAGGCTGAAGTGTTCTCCTACCAGTTTCTTAAATGTTATGATTCCTGATTTCAGATTTGTGTCCATTTATTCTTTTGCGTTGGCCAATGTGCATGCAGAGGGGCATTGCTGGCACATGATGGCATATATCACATGGGTAGATGTGCAGATGAACGAGTCCCTGATGGAATGGCTAATGTGATTAGGTCATATGATGGTGTCACTTGAATAAATATGTGGACAGAGTTGGCCTCAGACTTTGTTGCAAGGATAGGTTCCTGGGTTAGTGTTTTCATTGTGTGGTGTGTGGTTGCTGGAGAGTATTTGCTTCAGGTTCAGGGGCTGTCTGTAAGCGAGGACTGGTCTGTCTCCCAAGATCTGTGAGAGTGAGGGATCATTTTTCAGGATAGGTTGTAAATCTTTGATAATGCGCTGGAGAGGTTTTAGTTGAGGGCTGAAGGTGATGGCTAGTGGCGTTTCTTTGTTGGGCCTGTCCTGTTGTAGGTGACTTCTGGGTACTTTTCTGACTCTGTCAATCTGTTTTTTCACTTCAGCAGGTGGGTATTGTAGTTTTAAGAATGCTTGATAGAGATCCTGTAGGTGTTTGTCTCTGTCTGAGGGATTGGAGCAAATGTGGTTGTATCTTAGCGCTTGGTTGTAGACAACGGATCGTTGGGCCTGGTTCTGGTTGAATTTACACTTGTAAATCTGGAGTGATGCAATTGAAGTCATAATTACTGAATTAAGAAATTGTCCCTGAGAATGTATCCCTCTACTGCAAAGAGACAGTGGCATAATATATAATCTGAGGAGTGGAGGAAATTATATATATATATATAAATATATATTAAGCAAGAAAACCATGGGTGGTGGTGAACCCAACTGGAGCAGGCAAGCCCCCAGCCCTGCCCCTTCCACCCAAGGCCCCACCACTTCCACAACCCCCCCATGGAGCCAAGCCAGCCCCCATCCGTACCAACAGGCCATGCCCCAGACTAGTGCCTCCAGCCCCAGAGCACCCCAAGCTCCCCAGCCTCCTCCCTCCCAGTGTGTGGCGCAGCCCCACCCTTTCCGGCCCTGGAGCTTGGGGACCAGGCAGCCACGTGGACCCAGCCGCCAGCCCCAGCACCAGACCAAGAGCAGCCTGACTTCCCTTGCCTTCCTTACATTCTGCCCATGAAGGAAACACATTAACAAATAGCTTCAATGCAGGACAGATAAATACAATGACCATTTTCACTATGCACCTGCCATGTGTTTACACACATGTCATGGTACAATGGGCCACTCCAAAGTGGAGGACCAGAAAGGGTGTCAGCGGAAAGGTCACAACTGTAAAATTGCAAAGTGCACAATTAGACTGAGGAACTCCCAACCACAAGATAGCAATGGGCCCAAGAGCTTAACAGGTTTCAGACAGGGACTGGATGTTTATATGGGTAAACAGAAAATCCAATTACAGTAGTGAGGACTTAACAAAAAAGCTCTTAGAAGGGCTCTAAACCTGCCTAATTTTTACTACAATATATGTCTAATTAGTGGGTCTTGGGGAGAAACTTTCCTTGGGAGCAGGTTATCTCACAGCTGCCTATTTCAGGGCTTCTTTCACCTTCTTCTGAACCATCTGGTATTGGGCATTGGATACGAGCCTAGATGGACTACAGGTCTGATCTAGTCTGACAATGCCTACTTTCCTATAGATGGTGTAAATCCAAGACCATGCTTTAGGTTATCTTCCTTGAGCTCCTGGGAGTCTCTAGACTTGCACTGAGATCAGAACCATGTCTCATTAAATATCATCTACTCTCATGCGTTTTTTTTTTTTTTTTGTCTTTCAGGAAGGATATTTCAAAACTCCTTGGACCTCTCCAGTATATTATGTCAGCTGTTAATGACACCAAATTCAGCTCTGCAGTGTTCCTTCTCACTGGGATACCTGGGCAGGAAGACGTCCATCTCTGGATCTCTATCCCCTTCTGCTTAGTGTATGTTATTTCAATAGCAGGAAATTCAGTCATTCTGTTCATTATAAAAACAGATCCGAGCCTCCATGAGCCCATGTACATTTTCCTTTCCATGTTGGCCATCACAGACCTTGCCTTATCCATATCCACCATGCCTACAACCCTGGGTATATTCTTGTTTAACTCTAGGGAGATCAGTCTGGATGCTTGTTTTGCCCAGCTGTTCTTCATTCACTCACTTTCAATCATTGAATCATCGGTACTCCTGTTGATGGCCTTTGATCGATTCGTTGCTATCTGTTACCCACTGAGATATGCTTCTATCTTAACCCTTTCGAGAATTGGAAAGATGGGACTGGTGTTTGTGCTAAGAGGAGTGGCTGTTATATTCCCACTCCCCTTTCTCCTTAAACAGTTCCGATACTGTCGAGCCAATGTCCTCTCTCATTGCTACTGTCTTCACCAAGAGGTCATGAAGATGGCTTGTTCGGACATCACAGTCAACTACATCTATGGCTTCTTTCTTACAGTCTCCATGGTGGGGTTGGATTCACTGTTCATCTTCCTCTCATATGTGATGATCCTTAAAACAGTGCTTAAAGTTGCATCCCGCATGGAGTGCCTTAGGGCCCTGAACACATGTGTCTCCCATCTCTGTGCTGTCCTACTCTTCTACACACCAGAGATTGGTTTGGCTGTGATACACAGATTTGAGGAGGGTTCTCCTCCATTGCTCAAGGTTCTCCTGGGCTACATCTCTCTATTTGTCCCACCACTTATGAACCCAATTGTGTACAGTGTGAAAAGCAAACAGCTTCGTGCAAGGATAATCAGGGTGTTTGTCAAGTGAAGGGTCAGTTCATCACTTGGCTCCAGGGCCAGTGACATGGGAGATGAAAAACATGGGCCACGACCTCCTACTCTATTCAGGACCTGACGTCCGAGATGACATGATCTACTAATTCCACTCTGTAAAGAGAGGTTCAGATTGGGTATAAGGCCTCAAAGAATGGGAGAGGAGCTGGTGAGAGAGGCTAGCACACTGGGGGAAGGAGACCAAGGCAGGTAGCAGCTTTTACAATCTGTTTGTGTTCATGGAGAGCCAGTGGACCAGTGTGATGTTTGCTCATAAAGAGCCATATCGGTGCCTGCTCCAACCTCAGAATTCCTCTTGATAGGGTCAATAAAGAGAAGGGATGTGGATGTTGTTTCCCATTGTACCTGACCTGTCACTGTTCCGTCTCTGGTTAAACATGCATGAGCCATGGAAAAAGCTGAGAAATGTTCTGCAGTTCCAATCCTCGCCTTTCCTGAGTGCTCTGGGTACCGCGTGATCCAACAGCTGAGTTCAGGGGCTATTCAACTGACACAGTCACCCCCCTTTCCCTCTGCCCTCAGCCAGGTGCATGTGTCAGAGACATGGTTAAAGCAGGAGCCCCAGGAGCAGTCATTTAGGCAGCTCCTCTCCCATTGATGACTGCGCACTGCGCACCTGATGAATTCACCCCCATCTGTCTGTAATGCCACTGCGGCAGAGCAGTGCTGCATGTGTTATTAGGAAATGGGGAAACTTTTGTGAATGAGGGAGCCTAAACAGGAAGGCTGGGTTCCACCTGAGCCAAAATGGAACCAGATTGCTAGCGCTTAACATTAAGAAGTTCGTAGAGCCATTTATAAACTAAGGTTCTGGGGAACGGCTGACAGGTGCAGAGGAGAACATAGTTTGGACAGCGACATCCATTAGGGAGGATAGATTAATGGAGATTCTCTATTTCCTAGTAAGGAGGAGAGGATGGAAGATAATAAAATACAGGTAGGATCTGTTGAGAAAAAATTCAATTTAAAAAAAGTCCTGTTCAATTACATCATGTTATGCAGAAAGCTAAATAGTAAGATGGGTGAACTAGAGTGCCTCGTATTAAATGAGGATATTGATCTAATAGCCATCACAGAAACTTGGTGGAATGAGGATAATCAATGTGACACAGTAATACCAGGGTACAAAATATATCGAAAGAACAGAATAGGTAATGTTGGTGAGGGAGTTGCACTATATGTGAAAGAAAGTGGACCATCAAATGAAGGAAAAATCCTCAATGAAGCAAACTGTACCATCGAATCTCTATGGGTGGAAATTCCATGCTCTAATGATAGTATTACAGTGGTAGGGATATATTATTGACCACCTACCCAGGATGGTGATAGTGACTGTGAAATGCTCAGGGAGATTAGAGAGGCTATTAAAATTTAAAAAAAAAACATTAATGATAATAATGGGGGATTTCAACTGTCCCCATACTGACTGGGTACATGTCACTTCAGGACAGGATGCCGAGATAAAGTTTCTTGACACCATAACTGACTGCTTCTTAGAGCAGCTAGTCCGGGAACCCACAAGATGTTGTGAAGGCCAAGTCTATAACAGGGTTCAAAAAAGAACTAGATAAATTCACGGAGGACAGGCCCCTCAGAGGCTATTAGCCAGGATGGGCAGGGATGGTGTTCGTAGCCTTTGTTTGCCAGAAGCTTGGGATGGGTAACAGGGGTGGAACACCTGATGTTTGCCTGTTCTGTTCATTCCTTCTGGGGCACCTGGCACTGGCCACTGTCTGAAGACAGGTTTCAGAGTAACAGCCGTGTTAGTCTGTATTCGCAAAAAGAAAAGGAGTACTTGTGGCACCTTAGAGACTAACCAATTTATTTGAGCATAAGCTTTCGTGAGCTACAGCTCACTTCATCGGATGCATACTGTGGAAAGTGTAGAAGATCTTTTATACACACAAAGCATGAAAAAATACCTCCCCCCACCCCACTCTCCTGCTGGCAATAGCTTATCTAAAGTGATCACTCTCCTTACAATGTGTATGCTAATCAAGTTGGGCCATTTCCAGCACAAATCCAGGTTTTTCTCCCCCCCACACACACACACAAACCCACTCTCCTGCTGGTAATAGCTTGTCTAAAGTGACCACTCTCCTTACAATGTGTATGATAATCAAGGTGGGCCATTTCCAGCACAAATCCAGGGTTTAACAAGAACGTCTGAGGTGGGGGGGTTAGGAAAAAACAAGGAGACCGGAGAGATTGAAGTGTTCTCCGACTGGTTTATGAATGTTATAATTCTTGACATCTGATTTGTGTCCATTTATTCTTTTACGTAGAGACTGTCCAGTTTGACCAATGTACAAGGTCCCTGTGCCCCTCTCTCCGGTCACGCGATTACAGACATGAAAGTTGCAATTCTTCAACAAAAAAACTTCAAAGCCAGACTCCAGCGAGAAACTGTTGAATTGGAATTCATTTGCAAATTGGATACAATTAACTTAGGCTTGAATAGAGACTGGGAGTGGCTAAGTCATTATGCAAGGTAACCTATTTCCCCTTGTTTTTTCCTAACCCCCCCCCACCTCAGACGTTCTTGTTAAACCCTGGATTTGTGCTGGAAATGGCCCACCTTGATTATCATACACATTGTAAGGAGAGTGATCACTTTAGATAAGCTATTGCCAGCAGGAGAGTGGGGTGGGGGG
Organism: Natator depressus; assembly: GCF_965152275.1. Taxonomy (NCBI): domain Eukaryota; kingdom Metazoa; phylum Chordata; order Testudines; family Cheloniidae; genus Natator; species Natator depressus. Next base: position 6,904,307 of record NC_134234.1, read on the forward strand.
AGGTATTTTTTCATGCTTTGTACGTATAAAAGATCTTCTACACTTTCCGCAGTATGCATCCGATGAAGTGAGCTGTAGCTCACGAGAGCTTATGCTCAAATAAATTGGTTAGTCTCTAAGGTGCCACAAGTACTCCTTTTCTTTTTGTCTGAAGACAGGATACTGGGTTAGATGGACCTTTGGTCTGACCCAGTGTGGCCTCCGTAGAGGTGGATAATAGCCCTGCCCTGCCTCACAGAGGTGGTGAGAGGATAAATACATTCAAAAAGTTATGTGTGAATATGGATCTGACACACAAGAGACCTTGCAAGAGACTCAGGCCCAGATTCCCTCCCTGGCCCCTCTGTTTGTTCTGCCCTAGCAATGCAAAGGGGTGGAAATGTATTCAGCTCCAGAACAGAAGCACGGCTGGCTCCTATCCCAGCCCAGCCCATTCACTGTAGGGTGACCACCTTCTCCAAAGGAAAAAGCGGGACACATGCAGAAGCCCCACCCCCTCTGTGACCCCCAACTATGCCCCTCTTCTTCTCATTTGAGGACCCTCTCTCTGCCCCGTCCCTTCCCCCAACACCCCATTTCTGACACTCCCCTTTACCTGAGGCATCTGGCTGGGAGAAAACTGTCTGAGCACAAAGATCAGCTTCACCATTTGGCCCTGTAACATGGCCATGGCTCAGAGCTATGGTGACTGGGCCCAGGCTCACAGAGGTTTCAGCAAAGGCTGCTTCCGCAAGAAAGGGGCAAACAGAGGGGAAGATGCTCTCAGGGACACTGGGAAACTAGTCTGGGTACCAGGAGCTCCTTGGCATCCCAAAAGAACGTAAGTTGGGCCAGTTCTGTTCCTGTATCTCCAGAGCAAACCTGTCTAACTTAACAGGCAGCTCTCATATGTCTACATCCATCTGTCTCATGTATCACTGCAAGTTATTTTTTAACCACTTTTCCTAATGCTTTTTTCTGCTTCTTAATAAACCTATTTGTTTTAGGGAGGCTGGGGTGACTGTATCGCGCTGGTCACAAGAACCTGAAGGGAAGAAACTGAGGAGTTCAGTCAGACCTGCATGGTGAGAAGCATTTAGCATAGAAGGGGTATTGTTCCTAGTTCAAAGAGTGGAACAACATGAGATTCCCCCAAAGAAGGGAGGGGAAAGGGACCATATATCTTTGTTTTACTGTGACAATACCAGTTCTTCTTGGTGAGTGTCTATCCTTGAGTGCCTTTGAATATTCAGAATAGCAGCTTGTTCAGCTTGCAGCCAAGATAAAGATCCACTCAAGACAATGATTCATAGAGTCAAAAAATTAAAGGCCAGAAGGAGCGACTAGATTATCTCATCCAGAGCTTCTCAAACGGGAAGGGGCAGGACCCCCTTGGGTGGTGCAGAATGTCTTCATAGAAAAGGATGTAACAAGCTTTAGGGAAAAAGTCTTTCCTGTGTACACCAAGTGAGATGCTGATTTTTAAAATAGGCTCCAGAGCTGACATTGGCAATACAGGCCCAACTTCGGTACCAAGCAAATTGGTTGAAACTCATAAAGAACAGAACTATCAGACACATAGATGAACATGATTTGTTAGGGTAGACTCAACACAGCTTTTCAAAGGGAAATCCTGCCTCATCAATTGACTATAACTCTTTGAGGGGGGAACAAACATATGGTCAAAGGTGATCCATGGCATATAGTGTACTTGGATATCAGAAAGCCTTTGACATGTTCCCTCCCCAAAGGCACTTAAGAAAAGTAAGCGCTCATGGGGTAAGAAGGAAGGTTGTCTCCTGGATCAGTAACTGGTTAAAAGATAGGAAACAAAGGGTAGGAATAAATGGTCGGTTTTCAGAATGGAGAGAGGTAAATAGTGGTGTCACCCAGGGATCTGTACTGGGCGCAGTCCTATTTAAAATATTCATAAATGATCTGGAAAAAGGAGTAAACAGTGAGGTGGCAAAATTGGCAGATGATACAAAACTACTCAAGATAGTTAAGTCTCAGGCAGACAGTGAAGAGCTACTAAAGGATCCCACAAAACTGGGTGACTGGGCAACAAAATGGCAGTTGAATTTTAATGTTGCTAAATGTAAAGTAATACACATTGGAAAACATAATTCCAACTGCACATCTACAATGATGGGGTTGAAATTAGCTGTTACCACTCAAGAAAGAGATCTTGGAGTCATTGTGGATAGTTCTCTGAAATCATCCAGTCAACAAGCAGCGGCAGTCAAAAAGGCAAACAGAATGTTGGGAATCATCAAGAAAGGGATAGATAATAAGACAGAAGATATCACGTTGCCTCTATATAAATCCATGGTATGCTCACACCTTGAATACTGTGTGCAGATGTGGTCGTCCCATCTCAAAAAAAGATATATTGGAATTGGAAAAGGTTCAGAAAGGGTCAAGAAAAATAATTAGGGGTATAGAACGGCTTCCGTATGAGGGGAGATTAATAAGAGTGGGACTTTTCAGCTTGGAAAAGAGGCAACAAAGGGGGGGATATGATAGAGGTCTATAAAATCATGAGTGGTGTGGAGAAAGTAAATAAAGAAAAGTTATTTACTTGTTCCCATGATATAAGAACTAGGGGCCACCAAATGAAATTAATAGGTAGAAGGTTTAAAACAAACACAAGAAAGTATTTTTTCATTGAATGCACTGTCGACCCAGTTATGTGAATTGAAAAAAAATCTCCCCTTTACTGGAGGAATCGAGGGGGGAAGGATGAAAAACATATATTCCAGGCAAAGTTCACTCTTTGCCAATCAGTAATGAAATTGCATTTGGATCATGGGAAAACAGAATCAAATGTCAAAGCTCAAATACAATCTACAGCATAAGAATAAGGAAAAATATAAAGCCAGTATCCGAATTCAGGTTTTGGATAACGTCAAAGTTATTCATACATATTTTAAAGTAGACGTAAAGTTCATAGAACTCCGTTGAATGTCCAGAATTACAGAAAGGCCCTCCTAGTGATCTCACTGCCACACCTATGCCAGGGGTATTAATCAACCAAGTACAATTCATGCATAAACTTGTTTTATGCTTTTTGTTTACCAACGTGTTTTGAGTAACGTGTCTGGGGAAAATCTCAGCTCTGTGTTCAAAGGCTGTTGCATATCTTTCCCGGTGTATAGACACCTGTGCAGTGCAAGAGAATATAATTCGGGGTTAATACACCAGCAAGGGGGCAAAGGCAGGGGAGCTGGGATATTGGCTGTTGTCTTCTGCCTGCATACGATTGGCTTCGGTAAAGTACTCAGGCATCTTAGCTGGGTGTGTGGCACCACCTACTGTCATGTTGGGTGATAACAGGGCCTGGAGAGGCTGGCTATGTCACCAGCAAAGCAGAGTCGTATTGGCCAACTCAGCTTCCTGGGTTCATCAGTAATCTCCATGGTGTCCAGGGAGATTACAAATGAACCCAGGAAACTGAGTAGCACATTCTGCCTCCTCAGCCACACTGGAACCAACATGGCACATAAAAATAAGCAAAAATTTCCCTGTGCACACCCCACAACTGGTGTCCGGAGGTCACAGCTGGACCAGGGGAGGCTTAGCCTGTCCTGGCATTTTATATCCACCACCTCTGGTTCCCAATATTCAGCTAGCTTTTCTTTTGACTGCCTCTGCACATTGAGCAGATGTTGTCAGAGAAGTTTGTTGTAAAAACTCTGTGATGGGTTGTCCCCCCCTGGGGTGCAATCTGGGAGTTGATGGAACTGTTGAGCCCCCTTATCCAGTCAGCTGGGCTGGCCTCTCTCACACTGCTCTGCTGGCTTCTCCAGGCAATGCTGTTATCAACGCGAGAGCAGGTGATGCCACACACCCAACTAAGCTACCTGAGTGTTTTATTCCTAAACCACTCAAGGACAAACAGGAGACAACAGCCAATTTCCCAGCTCCCCAGCCTTGCACCCTTGGTGGAGTATAAACCCAGATTCATACCATCTTGCACCGCACATAGATCTGCACAATGCAAGCTCATTAATATAGGTCACGTCCACTCAATGTGGAATAGATAGGCGATGACCTTTGTTTACAGAACTGAGCTTATGGATCCCCAAGAGAAATTGGAGACTTTCCATCTGCCTCTCCCTCACAACATAATGAAGGTTGCACTGGTGGAGTCTATGGCTGCACTCTGGGTATAGAAAGTTCAAAACCTCCTGACCAGTCTAGGGCTGGGGTACTGTGCCCATACACTACTCTAGCAGCCTTCCCATCACTGTACAGCCCCTTCCACCCTGTACAACGCTCCTTCAGCAGATCCTGGGGGCAGTGTCTACTGTGATAGGACCAGGTCACACATTTCTGATGAACCTGTGCTATCCGGGAGCTGGAGAGGGTCCTAGAGCAGTTGTGGAGGCCCAGAGATTGTGGGGAGGTGGTCTAGCTACCAGTGGTCACTGAAATCTGTGTATAACTTCGGGTCCCCCTGGATCCTGGGGCCTCCTCTTATGCCTCAGGGAGAATTGCAGGACTGGAAGGGACCTCAAGAGGTCATCAAGTCCAGACTCCTGTGCTCATGGAAGATCTAAGTATTACCGAGACCATTCCTGACAGGTGTTTCTCTATCCTGCTCTTAAAAATTACAATGATGGAGATTCCACAACCTCCCTGGGCAATTTATTCCAGCACTTAACCACCCTAACAGAGAGGAAGTTTATATGCTACTGGAAGGATCCAAGGAAATTCCAAGTATGCAGCCTTGTAGAATCTCCCTTTCCGAGCTTTCACCCTGGGTGTGTAATGCAGGAAAGGGGGCTGTCGGGGAGAAATCTGATCCTCTATTAAGTATTAGTATTATTACTATTATTTATTTCAGCAAGATCACAGCTGTGACAGCATCATCATTACCGCTCAGCTGACCCCGAGGGAGCCAGGTGACTAACCAGAACAATAGGAACAGTGATGAGAAGCTCAGTTTCCAGGAATAGAGCCTGCAGCAGGGCTGGCGCTGCAGTCCAGTTGCGTAGGATCACCGCGAATCCCCTGTGATTTGGCCTCCTGCACTTTGCCATTGGACGTGATGGGGGATACAGCTGGTGCACACTGAGCCAAGCAGCTGAGGTTCCCTGATGGCCAAGTGACCCCCCAAGGGAATATGCAAGCACGCTTCATAAAGACAGCTGCCTCCCTATCTGAACAGATACTGCCTGCTGCCCGTGCTACCTCTCTGATGACTCCTTGTCCTTTAGGGTGAAGAACTCTGGTGTCAGCGGCTCCTCTTCTAGTAGGAATTGGGTACGTTGGCAGGTTTCGCTACTTTACAAATGCAAAGTGGAGGAGAAAGGCTGCAAGCTGTTTACATGTGTCGATGTTCTGTGTGGTGTCAGTGGACTCAGCCGGGCTGTTGGGTTGACTCAGTGAAAGGCTGGTAGAACTGGGGAAATTGGGAACTCCTCTGCTACACCTGCCCAAGCTCCTCAAGGGGCTATTGAAGCTACACACAAATCTGACATTCAAAGAGAACTTGAAGTGTTAAAGAACCGCAATATCCCCAATGAGACTTTATCAGTGGGTCCCATTTCTGGAGGTATGGTGTGCTCTGGGCCCGATCCTGCCAGGGGCTGAGTGACTGGAGAACCCAGGAAATATCAGTCAATAGTTCAAAAAATTGCCACAGGTTTATTTGCTCCTGGAAATTGAATCAGCAAATACATTTTCATAGATTTTATTATTTGGATTGATTATGAACGCAGGTATTCAGAGCTGTGTTGCTCTGTGGTAACAGGTGAGATAAGGCATATTTCTGATATCTGAATGGCTGAGGGCTCTAGCATCTCTGCTCTGTAGATACAACTAAAAGTTAAAGGGCTACCTGCATCTCACCCCCATCTCTGGTCTCCAAGTGCCAGATGTCAGGGCAAGTAGCCTTCCCTCTCATGGGGTAGAATCTCGCCATCCTCCCACCCTCAGACTGCGTCCTATGGTTCTTCCCTTTGGGAGTCTGTGACTCGTGGTGAGATGAGGGACCAACCAGCCTTCTTAACCCAAACTACTCTTTAATCTGAAGAGCAGGAAGAAAGCGTAACATGGGAGAATCAGAGGGCTTTCAAACAGCCGTTTGTAGACGTCACTGACCTCTAAACCCTCCTACTCTGATGGGGACCCAGGCAGGCCGAGGCCTTCAGATATCCCCAGAGGTGTCTGTGCCTGTCAGTCTGCAGAGCTTCTCACAGCAGCTGTCCCACCTCTGGCCAGACTCACAGCACTGGCCAAAACAAGCTGTGTGATGTGGCTGGAACCCAGAAATAGGCTCTTCCCAGCTTGTAGCTCCAGTTCTCTCTCTCGACCTCCCTGAAGTGCTGACTGAGAAATGCCTTTTCTTGAACGGTTGCTTCCCTTCCTGCTTGTTTTCCAGCAGCCTGCTATGAAACTAGGAAGAGCCACAATGGTTTCAGCCAATAGAGCCATAACATAAACATCCCAATCGTTAACGCAATATAGCTCTGCAGCAAACATCCCCAGAACTGGGTTTAACATGTTCATACATTATGGCAGCTCAGCTCCATGTCTGACAGCATGCCATTCCTGGGTGCAATGTATTTTATGAAAACAGGGGGGTTATATGTTCTTCCCATGACCTGATTTCCCTCCTGTACCTCCGCCCAAGAGGGGGTTTCTGGAGGGTCTGGGATTAAGAAGGTGCACTGCCACAAGGAACCAGTATGCCTTGCTGAAGTATAGCAGAATAGCAGCGTGTTCAGGTTGCAGCCTTAGGTGTGAGAGGGTATTGCCTGGTAGGTGGAGGGAGTGGGAATAGAATATCACAGAATATCAGGGCTGGAAGGGACCTCTGGAGGTCATCTCGTCCAACCCCCTGCTCAAAGCAGGGCCAATCCCCAACTAAATCATCCCAGCCAGGGCTTTGTCAAGCCTGACCTTAAAAAAAGGGAGTTGACTGGTAACTTGGATGGGTGGGCAAAGATGAGCAGGCATTGAACTGCAAGAAAGCTTATTTTTTGCCCAAACCCAGGGGAACCTGGGACATAACACCTGGGAAAAGGGTTCGAGGTATCCCAAGCGAAAGCCTCAGATTTGGCAGTGCAAGAGAAGAAAGAAATGTATTATCACGGAGAGGAATGGTATGAGTACACATACATTTATTCGGAACTGTACTTTGAGCGAGGTTAAGAATTGCTGCAAGGTCGCAGAGGACGTCCTTGCTCAAAATAGTCCCCTGTGCATTTGGAGCTATGTAAAGAAAAGACTGAGTCCAGAAGAATAGATTAGATTATGTAGGAAGAGGATAGCTTTAATAAGCTGTGAGTTGCGCACCTCCTTCCCAAAATAGTAATATCCTGTTTAGTAGTAGGGAGGGGGAGGTCAGTAATGGAAACAGAGGCATGTGCATGGCTGGCCCCTTAGCCATGCCTGTAAGTGTGGCCTCGAGGGATTTATATTTGCATTAGCAGTACTTACAGACAAAAGCGTGTGTGTTTGTGTGTGTGTGCGGGTGATGGATCCGACCGCGTCATGATATTTAAAAGCCTGGCCATTTTTTTTTTTTTTGCTTAGGTGTGAGTAAGGCTTGGCAGCTGGTTGAGATACCGGTTGGAGCTGGTTGCCCAGGGCTACTTGGCTTGAGCATTCAGCTGCCCAACGTCCTGTGTCCCCACATACAAAACACTGTGAGATAGGGGGAAGGGTGGGGACGGGACCAGGACCAGATTGAAAGGGCAGGGAGGTGCTGCACGCCTTCAATTGGCCATGATTTTGTCCCTGACTAGGCTTTTGGGCCTTGCGCCTGCAATTTTTTTGGGTATGCCCGAGACACCCACCATTATAGCAGGCTAAATTACTTTTTACTGTTACCACAGAAACGCGAGTAGCCTTGCTCCTTATTTCTTTAGCTTGTTTGGCTTTGCATTTAGAGGCCCACATACAGATGGATTTATAATCAGAGCCTGGGTTCACTTTTAAATTAAGGGCTGTTTGCAGGTGAGAGTTAAAACCTTTCTTTAAGATTTTTAGAAAGACCTGATTCGTTTTCTTTGGCTCTGCAATGCCTGCATTGCTGGGATACATTTCCCTTTTATATTTTGACAATATTGAGCCGCAGTCTCATTCTTGTCTTGTATGCAGCCCACGATCGGTCCCCAATTACTGGCTTTGTTCCCCAAGGCTTCCTTAAACTCAGTGCAGGCACGGGTCATATCATTTTAAGATTTAAATGTAACAGAGGCCCAAATGCCATTTCGGTGTTCTTTTGTAAGGATTTTGGCCCATGCTAGATCAGGGCATTTAGCTTTTGTTAAGATATAAAGATTCCTGGGATGTAACGAAAAGGTGGCTTACTTTTTTCCAGAATATTAAATTTGGGGGTTTGGGTTTTAGATTAGGGAGATTTTTTAGTAAGCCCCTCATTTCCTTTGTGCTGAGAGGAGTGTAATTATCAGTATTATGAGCCACTCTGTTTTCCCCTGTCCCGGACCACCGATTATCTTGATTTCCCCCCTTGTGTGCCAGGTTCCAATTTTGAATTTGTTTTTTAAGGTGTTTCCAATTAATTTTATTTTGGTTTTTATTAGTATCGCTCCTTGAGTCAGGGTCTGTAAAAATACCCTTCTCTTTACTGCAGCACACATTCTGGTGCTCAGTACCTGGTAATGCAGCCGTCACCTCCAGCGATCCCTGCACCCCAAAAAACCTGGAAGTGCAGCCTTCGCCTCCAGTGATCCCTGTACCCCAAAACCCTGGCAGTGCAGCCTTCACCTCCAGTGATCCCTGCACCCAGAAAACTTGGACACAAACACACGCTCATTCAGTCCTCTTGTCTGTGTGTCCTATATGTGGTTCCTATTAAAAAAAAGGAGTGTGAAGGGGTGTCCCAAACCAAGGCGTGCACTAGAGGTCGTAAGTAAAAGGATACTTATCTCTATTCCTGGATGTGAGAAACTCTCTGAGGATTCCTGATCACACCCTGCTCGCTGTGCCAAACTGTTAAGCAAAAAGATTCTTTTCCCCAAGAATCAGGCAAGCACAGATAATACTGAAGGGGGTTTATTCACGGTACCGGGAAGACTGACAAGCAACTTCGAAAATATGGTGCCATTGTGGCCAGTTCTATACATTTTCTTATTAATGTATTTACATGTATTTATACATATGAAAACAAACATTATTACAAATCAAAATAAAACCCTAAACAAAAATAAAAATGAAAACAATACATACATATAAAGGTTATCCTATCTGCATCAAACATTTATAACTACCTTGCGGGGGAAGGAGGCAGGGTGGGGGTAAAAATAAGTGCTTACAAATATCCGGTGGGCTGTGAAGGGCGGGTTTGTTCTCTTCTAAAAGCTAAATTAGTGGGCAGCCATTACCATATAAGCTTATCAATTGTTTACAATTGTCAGCGTCCTTGCTACTGAATGCTACTATAGCATTCCTGCTTGTTCTGCTGTTTCTATCTTAGCTGTTAGCTACATTTTAACTGTTGCCTAAAATATCAATGGGCTCGAGAGGTGTCAAACAGGGACCGGATGTTTATATGGGTAAACAGAAAATCCAGTTACAGTAGTGAGGACTTAACAAAAAAGCTCTTAGAAGGGCTCTAAGCCTGCCTAATTTATACTACAATATATGTCTAATTAGTGGGTCTTGGGGAGAAACTCTCCCTGGGAGCAGGTTATCTCACAGCTGCCTATTTCAGGGCTTCTTTCACCTTCTTCTGAACCATCTGATACTGGGCACTGGATATGAGCCTAGATGGACTACAGGTCTGATCTAGTCTGGCAAAGCCTACTTTCCTATCGATGGTGTAAATCCAAGACCATGCTTTAGGTTATCTTCCTTGAGCTCCTGGGAGTCTCTAGACTTGCACTGAGATCAGAACCATGTCTCATTAAATATCATCTACTCTCATGGGTTTTTTTTCTTTCAGGAAGGGTATTTCAAAACTCCTTGGACCTCTCCAGTATATTATGTCAGCTGTCAATGACACCGAATTCAGCTCTGCTCTGCTCCTTCTCACCGGGATACCTGGGCAGGAAGACTTCCATCTCTGGATCTCTATCCCCTTCTGCTTAGTGTATGTTATTTCAATTGTAGGAAATTCAGTCATTTTGTTCATTATAAAAACAGATCCAAGCCTCCATGAGCCCATGTACATTTTCCTTTCCATGTTGGCCATCACAGACCTTGCCTTATCCATATCCACCATGCCTACAACACTGGGTATATTCTTGTTTAACTCTAGGGAGATCAGTCTGGATGCTTGTTTTGCCCAGCTGTTCTTCATTCACTCACTTTCAATCATTGAATCATCGGTACTCCTGTTGATGGCCTTTGATCGATTCATTGCTATCTGTAACCCACTGAGATATGCTTCTATCTTAACCCTGGCAAGAATTGGAAAGATGGGACTCGTGTTTGTGCTAAGAGGAGTGACCTTCATCTTCCCACTCCCCTTTCTCCTTAAACAGTTCCGATACTGTCGAGCCAATGTCCTCTCCCATTGCTACTGCCTGCACCAAGAGGTCATGAAGATGGCTTGTTCGGACATCACAGTCAACTACATCTATGGCTTCTTTCTTAACATCTCTGTGGTGGGGTTAGATTCACTGTTCATCTTCCTCTCATATGTGATGATCCTCAAAACAGTGCTGAAAGTCGTGTCCCACACGGAATGCCTTAGGACCCTGAACACGTGTCTCCCACCTCTGTGCTGTCCTGCTCTTCTACACACCACGGATTGGCTTGTCTGTGATACACAGATTTGAGGAGGGCTCTCCTCCATTGCTCAAGGTTCTCCTAGGCTACATCTCTCTTTTTGTCCCACCACTTATGAACCCAATTGTGTACAGCGTGAAAAGCAAACAGCTTCGTGCAAGGATAATCAGGGTGTTTGTCAAGTGAAGGGTCAGTTCATCACTTGGCTCCAGGGCCAGTGACATGGGAGATGAAAAACACAGGCGACGACCACCTATTCTCTTCAGAACCTTACATCCGAGATGACATGATCTACTGAACTCCACTCTGTAAAGAGAGGTTCAGATTGGGTATAAGGCCTGGAAGAATGGGAGAGGAGCTGGTGAGGGAGGCTAGCACACTGGGGGAAGGAGACCAAGGCAGGTAGCAACTTTTACAATCTGTCTGGAGAGCCAGTGGAGCAGTGTGATGTTTGCTCATAAAGAGCCGTATCGGTGCCTGCTCCAACCTCAGAATTCCTCTTGATAGAGTCAATAAAGGGAAGGGATGTGGATGTTCTTTCCCATTGTACCTGACCTGTCACTGTTCCATCTCTGGTTAAACATCCATGAGCCAGAGAAAAAGGCTATTAAAATTTTTTAAAAAATCATTAATCATAGTAATGGGGGATTTCAACTGTCCCCATACTGACTGGGTACATGTCACTTCGGGACGGGATGCCGAGATAAAGTTTCTCGACACCTTAACTGACTGCTTCTTGGAGCAGCTAGTCCTGGAACCCACAAGATGTTGTGAAGGCCAAGCCTATAACAGGGTTCCAAAAAGAACGAGATAAATTCACAGAGGACAGGCCCCTCAAAGGCTATTAGCCAGGATAGGCAGGGATGGTGTTCACAGCCTTTGTTTGCCAGAAGCTTGGAATGGGTAACAGGAGTGGAACACTTGATGTTTGCCTGTTCTGTTCATTCCTTCTGGGGCACCTGGCACTGGCCCCCTCACTGTTCCTCAGACATTCTTGTTAACTGCTGGAAATGGCCCACCTTGATTATCAGTACAAAAGGTTTTCTTCCCCCCCACCACCCACTCTCCTGCTGGTAATAGCTCATCTTAAGTGATCACTCTCCTTACAGTGTGCATGATAAACACCCATTTTTTCATGTTCTGTGTGTATATAAATCTCCTCACTGTATTTTCCACTTCATGCATCCAACGAAGTGAGCAGTAGCTCACGAAAGCTTATGCTCAAATAAATTGGTTAGTCTCTAAGGTGCCACAAGTACTCCCTTTCTTTCTGCGAATACAGACTAACACGGCTGCTACTCTGAAACCTGTCTGAAGACAGGATACTGGGTTAGATGGACCTTTGGTCTGACCCAGTGTAGACTCCATAGAGGTGGATAATAGCCCTGCCCTGCCTCACAGATGTGGTGAGAGGATAAATACATTCAAAAAGTTATGTGTGAATAAGGGTCTGACACACAAGAGACCTTGAAAGAGACTCAGGCCCAGATTCCTTATCTGGCCCCTCTCTTTGTGCTGTCCTAGCAATGCAAAGGGGTGGAAATGGTACTCAGCTCCCGCACAGAAGCACGGCTGGCTCCTATCCTATCCCAGCCCAGCCCATTCACTGTAGGGTGACCACAGTGAAAAAGCGGCATACATGCAGAAGCCCCACGCCCTCTGTGACCCCCAACTATGCCCCTCTTCTTCCCATTTGAGGCCCCTCTCTCTGCCCCGTCCCTTCCCCCAACACCCCACTCCTGCCACTCCTCTTTACCTGAGACTCCACATTCTCTTCAGGAGAGAAGCCAGAGCTGGGCCATGGAAAGGGCTGCTCAGGGATCCAGAGCCAGTGTGAGGAGCCCCAGACCCTCCACCTGTCCTTGGCATTAGGCTGAAGGGTCCAAAAGATCCCCCAGCCTGCATCCACAGCTGCCTGTATGCACCGCCTAGGGAAGGTGGAGAGTCTGGCCTCCCTATAGTAGTCTGTGCTCTTGGGGCACCCCTTACCATGACCTAGCTCCTGCCTAGCCAGGGGGAGGAGGCTTGGTGGAAGTGGAGGAGTAGGAGGAAGGGCCTGGTGCGAAAAGACGAGGCAGGAGGTGGGGCCTCACAGCAGTAGCGAGAGGATAAATACATTCAAGGATGCTCAGATACTCTGAGAGTGTAAGATCAGGGCGGTGTCAGGGTTCCACAGACCAACACCTCCGACCTTTGTCTATAAAAGGCTTCTGACCACAGCCTCCTGTAACAGCTGGCCTCTGGGAAGCTCCATGAATCCACCCCTTGGTGTCTGTGGCAGAGGTGGGGGTGCTCAGGGGTAACAGAGCGGGATAGGCTGTGGATTTATGAGGGAGAGTTGGAGCATCACAGGATGGCTGGGAGGTTCAGAAAAGTTACCAGACTTGTGTCTGAGTTGAGATTTGGAGTGTCATGAGGTCTAACTGTCAAACAATGGGTGAACAGACACGGGGGGCCTCATCTTAGACATCTGGCTGGGAGAAAGCTGTCTGAGCACAAAGATCAGCTTCACCATTTGGCCCTGTAACATGGCCATGGCTCAGAGCTATGGTGACTGGGCCCAGGCTCACAGAGGTTTCAGCAAAGGCTGCTTCCGCAAGAAAGGGGCAAACAGAGGGGAAGATGCTCTCAGGGACACTGGGAAACTAGTCTGGGTACCAGGAGCTCCTTGGCATCCCAAAAGAATGTAAGTTGGGCCAGTTCTGTTCCTGTATCTCCAGGGCAAACCTGTCTAACTTAGCTTGCAGTGATACATGAGACAGATGAGTGTAGACATATGAGAGCTGCCTGATATTTTTAAACCACTTTTCCTAATGCTTTTTTCTGCTTCTTAATAAACCTATTTGTTTTCGGGTGGCTGGGGTGACTGCATCGCGCTGGTCACAAGCACCCGAAGGGAAGAAACTGAGGAGTGCAGTCAGATCTGCATGGTGAGAAGCATTTAGCATGGAAGGGGTATTGTTCCCAGTTCAAAGAGTGGAACAACATGAGATTCCCCCAAAGAAGGAAGGGGAAAGGGACCATATATCTTTGTTTTACTGTGACAATACCAGTTCTTCTTGGTGAGCGTCTATCCTTGAGTGCCTTTGAATATTCAGAATAGCAGCTTGTTCAGCTTGCAGCCAAGATAAAGATCCACTCAAGACAATAATTCATAGAGTCAAAAAATTAAAGGCCAGAAGGAGCGAATAAATTATCTCCTCCAGAGTTTCTCAAACGGGAAGGGGCAGATGATACAAAACTACTCAAGATAGTTAAGTCTCAGGCAGACAGTGAAGAGCTACTAAAGGATCTCACAAAACTGGGGGACTGGGCAACAAAATGGAAGATGAATTTTAATGTTGCTAAATGCAAAGTAATACACATTGGAAAACATAATCCCAACTACACATCTACAATGATGGGGTTGAAATTAGCTGTTACCACTCAAGAAAGAGATCTTGGAGTCATTGTGGATAGTTCTCTGAAATCATCCAGTCAACAAGCAGCGGCAGTCAAAAAGGCAAACAGAATGTTGGGAATCATCAAGAAAGGGATAGATAATAAGACAGAAAATATCACGTTGCCTCTATATAAATCCATGATATGCTCACACCTTGAATACTGCGTGCAGATGTGGTTGTCCCATCTCAAAAAAGATGTATTGGAATTGGAAAAGGTTCAGAAAAGGGCAAGAAAAATGATTAGGGGTATAGAACGGCTTCCGTATGAGGAGAGATTAATAAGAGTGGGACTTTTCAGCTTGGAAAAGAGGCAACAGAGGGGGGGATATGATAGAGGTCTATAAAATCATGAGTGGTGTGGAGAAAGTAAATAAGGAAAAGTTATTTACTTGTTCCCATGATATAAGAACTAGGGGCCACCAAATGAAATTAATAGGTAGGAGGTTTAAAACAAACACAAGAAAGTATTTTTTCATTGAATGCACTGTCAACCTCTGGACCTCCTTGCAAGAGGGTGTTGTGAAGGCCAATACTATAACAGGGTTCAAAAGGAAGCTAGATAGATTCATGAAAGTTAGGTCCATCAATGGTTATTAACCGGGATGGGCAGGGATGATGTCCTGAGCCTTAGTTTGCCAGAAGCTGGGATTGGGTGACAGGGCATGGATCACTTGATGATAACCTGCCTTTTCATTCCCTTTGGGGCACCTGCCATTGGCCACTGTCAGAGGACAGGATACTGGGCTTGATGGACGTTTCGTCTGACTCAGTATGGCCGTTCTTATGTTCTTCAACTCATGCTGAGAAAACTGGTAGATGCCAGTTATGTGAGTTGAAAAAAAAATCTCCCCTTTACTGGAGGAATCTAGGGGGGAAGGATGTAAAACATATATTCCAGGCGAAGTTCACTCTTTGCCAGTCAGTAATGAAATTGCGTATGGATCATGGGAAAACAGAATCAAATGTCAAAGCTCAAATACAATCTAAAGCATAAGAATAAGGAAAAATATAAAGCCAGTATCCAAATTAAGGTTTTGGATAACGTCAAAGTTATTCATACATATTTTAAAGTAGAGGTAAAGGCAATGACAACGGGGGAGGGGGGGAACCACAATTCATAGAACTCGGTGGAATGTTAAGAATTACAGAAAGGCCCTCCTAGTCATCTCACTCCCACACCTATGCTAGGGGTATTAATCAACCAAGTACAATCCATGCATAAACTTGTTTTATGCTTTTTATTTACCAGCATGTTTTGAGTAACATGTCTGGGGAAAATCTCAGCTCTGTGTTCAAAGGCTGTTGCATATCTTTCCCGGTGTATAGACACCTGTGCAGTGCAAGAGAGTATAATTCGGGGTTAATACGCCAGCAAGGGCGCGAGGCAAGGGAGCTGAGAAATTGGCTGTTGTCTTCTGCCTGTGTATGATCGGCTTAGGTAAAGCACTCAGGCATCTTAGCTGGGTGTGTGGCACCACCTACTGTCGTGTTGGGTGATAACAGGGCCTGGAGAGGCTGGCTATGTCACCAGCAAAGCAGAGTCGTATTGGCCAACTCAGCTTCCTGGGTTCATCAGTAATCTCCATGGTGTCCAGAGAGATTACAAATGAACCCAGGAAACTGAGTAGCACATTCTGCCTCCTCAGCCACACTGGAACCTACATGGCACATAAAAATAAGCAAAAATTTCCCTGTGCACACCCCACAACTGGTGTCCGGAGGTCACAGCTGGACCAGGGGAGGCTTAGCCTGTCCTGGCATTTTATATCCACCACCTCTGGTTCCCAATATTCAGCTAGCTTTTCTTTTGACTGCCTCTGCACATTGAGCAGATGTTTTCAGAGAAGTACCCACAATGACTCTGTCATAAATATAAAGGGAAGGGTAAACCCCTTTAAAATCCCTCCTGGCCAGAGGAAAAATCCTCTCACCTGTAAAGGGTTAAGAAGCTAAAGGGAACCTCGCTGGCACCTGACCAAAATGACCAGTGAGGAGACAAGATACTTTCAAAAACTGGGAGGAGGGAGAAAAACAAAGGGTCTGGGTCTGTCTGTGTGATGCTTTTGCCGGGGACAGAACAGGAATGCAATCTTAGAACTTAGTAAGTAATCTAGCTAGGTGTGTGTTAGATTAGGATTTCTTTAAATGGCTGAGAAAATAGCTGTGCTGAATAGAATGACTATTCCTGTCTGTATGTCTTTTTTGTAACTTAAGGTTTTGCCTAGAGGGATTCTCTGTGTTTTGAATCTAATTACCCTGTAAGGTATTCAGCATCCTGATTTTACAGAGGTGATTCTTTTTTACTTCTGTTAAAAGTCTTCTTGTAAGGAAACGGAATGCTTTTTCATTGTTCTAAGATCCAAGGGTTTGGGTCTGTGGTTATCTATGCAAATTGGTGAGGATTTTTACCAAACCTTCCCCAGGAAGTGGGGTGCAAGGGTTGGGAGGATTTTGGGGAGAAAGACATTTCCAAACTACATTTTTTTCAAGAACCCAGATAAAGTTTGGTGGTGGCAGTGGAAGTCCAAGGGCAAAGGGTAAAATAGTTTGTACCTTGGGGAAGTTTCAACCTAAGCTGGTAAAAGTAAGCTTAGGAGGTTTTCATGCAGGTCCCCACATCTGTACCCTAGAGTTCAGAGTGGGGAAGGAACCTTGTCAGACTCCAAGATCTCTTTCTTGAGTGGCAATAACTAATTTGGAACCATCATTTTGTATGCATTACTTTGTATTTGTCAAGAAAAAAATCTGTTCCCCAGTGACCAAGTTTTCGGAGATCCCTTTGTAACTTAACATAGACTACTTTGGAGTTAAGTATATTGAATAATTGTGTCATGTCTGCAAATTTTGCCACCTCATTTTTTACCCCTTTTCCCATATCATTTATGAATATGTGGAACCGCACTGGTCCCAGTACAGATCCCTGTGGGAACATGAACAAACCATGTTCGTCCATGTGTCTGATAATTCTGTTCTTTACCATAGTTTCAACCAGTTTGCTTTGTACTGAAGCAAGGATTACAGGCCTTGTAAGTGACAGGATCACCACCGGAGCCTTTTTTTAAAAATCAGCATCACATTAGCTATGTGCCAGTCCTCTGGTCCAGAGGCTGATTTAAGTGATAGGTTACACGCCACAGTTAATTGTTCTGCAATTTGATATTTGAGTTCCTGCAGAACTCTTGGGTGAATATCATCTGGTCCTAGTGACTTTTAATGCTTAATTTATCAGTTAGTTATAAAAACTCTGTGATGCGTTGTCCCCCCTGGGGTGCAATCTGGGAGCTGATGGAACTATTGAGCCCCCTTATCCAGTCAGCTGGCTGGCCTCTCTCACACTGCTCTACTGGCTTCTCCAGGCAACAATGTTACTCAATGCGAGAGCAGGTGATGCCACACACCCAACTAAGCTACCTGAGTGTTTTATTCCTAAACCACTCAAGGACAAACAGGAGACAACAGCCAATTTCCCAGCTTCCCAACCTTGCACCGTTGGTGGAGTTTTCAACCCAGATTCATACCATCTTGCACCGCACATAGATCTGCACAATGCAAGCTCATTAATATAGGTCACCTTCCACTCAATGTGGAATAGATAGGCGATGACCTTTGTATGATCTATGAGCTTATGGATCCCCAAGAGAAACTGGAGACTTTCCATCTGCTTCTCCCTCACAACATAATGAAGGTTGCACTGATGGAGTCTATGGCTACACTCTGGGTATAGAAAGTTCAAAACCTCCTGACCAGTCTAGGGCTGCGGTACTGTGCCCATCCGCTACTCTAAGCAGCCTTCCCATCACTGTACAGCCCCTTCCACCCTGTACAACGCTCCTTCAGCAGATCCTAGGGGCAGTGGCTACTGTGATAGGACCAGGTCACACATTTCTGATGAACCTGTGCTATCCAGGAGCTGGAGAGGGTCCTAGAGCAGTTGTGGAGGCCCAGAGATTGTGGGGAGGTGGTCTAGCTACCAGTGGTCACTGAAATCTGTGTATAACTTCGGGTCCCCCTGGATTCTGGAGCCTCCTGTTATGCCTCAGGGAGAATTGCAGGACTGGAAGGGACCTCAAGAGGTCATCAAGTCCAGACTCCTGTGCTCATGGAAGATCTAAGTATTATCGAGACCATTCCTGACAGGTGTTTCTCTATCCTGCTCTTAAAAATTACAATGATGGAGATTCCACAACCTCCCTGGGCAATTTATTCCAGCACTTAACCACCCTAACGGAGAGGAGGTTTATATCCTACTGGAAGGATCCAAGGAAATTACAAGTATGCAGCCTTGTGGAATCTCCCTTTCTGAGCTTGCACCCTGGGTTTGTAATGCAGGAAAGGGGGCTGTCGGGGAGAAATCTGATCCTCTATGAAGTATTAGTATTATTACTATTATTTATTTCAGCAAGATCACAGCTGTGACAGCATCATCATTATCGCTCAGCTGCCCCGAGGGACTAACCAGAACAATAGGAACAGTGATGAGAAGCCCAGTTTCCAGGAATAGAGCCTGCAGCAGGGCTGGAACTGCAGTCCAGTTGCGTAGGATCACTGCGAATCCCCTGTGATTTGGCCTCCTGCACTTTGCCATTGGCCGTGATGGGGGTTACAGCTGGTGCACACTGAGCCAAGCAGCTGAGGTTCCCTGATGGCCAAGTGACCTCCCCAAAGGAATATGCAAGCATGCTTCATAAAGACAGCTGCCTCCCTATCTGAACAGATACTGCCTGCTGCCCGTGCTACCTCTCTGATGACTCCTTGTCCTTTAGGGTGAAGACCTCTGGTGTCAGCGGCTCCTCTTCTAGTAGGAATTGGGTACGTTGGCAGGTTTCGCTACTTTACAAATGCAAAGCGGAGGGGAAAGGCTGCAAGCTGTTTACATGTGTCGATGTTCTGTGCAGTGTCAGAGGGCTCAGCCGGGCTGTTGGGTTGACTCAGTGAAACGCTGATAGAACTGGAGAACTTGGGAACCCCTCTACTACATCTGCCCAAGCTCCTCAAGGGGCTATTGAAGCTACACACAAATCTGACATTCAAAGAGAACTTGAAGTGTTAAAAAACCGCAATATCCCCAATGAGACTTTATCAGTGGGTCCCATTTTTGGAGGTACGGTGTGCTCTGGGCACGATCCTGCCAGGGGCTGAGTGACTGGAGAACCCAGGAAATATCAGTCAATAGTTCAAAAAATTGCCACAGGTTTATTTGCTCCTGGAAATTGAATCAGCAAATACATTTTCATAGATTTTATTATTTGGATTGATTATGAACGCAGGTATTCAGAGCTGTGTTGCTCTGTGGTAACAGGTGAGATAAGGCATATTTCTGTTATCTGAATGGCTGAGGGCTCTAGCATCTCTGCTCTGTAGATACAACTAAAAGTTAAAGGGCTACCTGCATCTCACCCCCATCTCTGGTCTCCAAGTGCCAGATGTCAGGGCAAGTAGCCTTCCCTCTCATGGGGTAGAATCTCGCCATCCTCCCACCCTCAGACTGCGTCCTATGGTTCTTCCCTTTGGGAGTCTGTGACTCGTGGTGAGATGAGGGACCAACCAGCCTTCTTAACCCAAACTACTCTTTAATCTGAAGAGCAGGAAGAAAGCGTAACATGGGAGAATCAGAGGGCTTTCAAACATCAGTTTGTACACGTCACTGACCTCCAAACCCTCCTACTCTGATGGGGACCAAGGCAGGCCGAGGCCTTCAGATATCCCCAGAGGTGTCTGTGCCTGTCAGTCTGCAGAGCTTCTCACAGCAGCTGTCCCACCTCTGGCCAGACTCACAGCGCTGGCCAAAACAAGCTGTGTGATGTGGCTGGAACCCAGAAATAGGCTCTTCCCAGCTTGTAGCTCCAGTTCTCTCTCTCAACCTCCCTGAAGTGCTGACTGAGAAATGCCTTTTCTTGAGCTGTTGCTTCCCTTCCTGCTTGTTTTCCAGCAGCCTGCTATGAAACTAGGAAGAGCCACAATGGTTTCAGCCAATAGAGCCATAACATAAACATCCCAATCGTTAACCCAATATAGCTCTGCAGCAAACATCCCCAGAACTGGGTTTAACATGTTCATACATTATGGCAGCTCAGCTCCATGTCTGACAGCATGCCATTCCTGGGTGCAATGTATTTTATGAAAACAGGGGGGTTATATGTTCTTCCCATGACCTGATTTCCCTCCTGTACCTCCGCCCAAGAGGGGGTTTCTGGAGGGTCTGGGATTAAGAAGGTGCACTGCCACAAGGAACCAGTATGCCTTGCTGAAGTATAGCAGAATAGCAGCGTGTTCAGGTTGCAGCCTTAGGTGTGAGAGGGTATTGCCTGGTAGGTGGAGGGAGTGGGAATAGAATATCACAGAATATCAGGGCTGGAAGGGACCTCTGGAGGTCATCTCGTCCAACCCCCTGCTCAAAGCAGGGCCAATCCCCAACTAAATCATCCCAGCCAGGGCTTTGTCAAGCCTGACCTTAAAAAAAGGGAGTTGACTGGTAACTTGGATGGGTGGGCAAAGATGAGCAGGCATTGAACTGCAAGAAAGCTTATTTTTTGCCCAAACCCAGGGGAACCTGGGACATAACACCTGGGAAAAGGGTTCGAGGTATCCCAAGCGAAAGCCTCAGATTTGGCAGTGCAAGAGAAGAAAGAAATGTATTATCACGGAGAGGAATGGTATGAGTACACATACATTTATTCGGAACTGTACTTTGAGCGAGGTTAAGAATTGCTGCAAGGTCGCAGAGGACGTCCTTGCTCAAAATAGTCCCCTGTGCATTTGGAGCTATGTAAAGAAAAGACTGAGTCCAGAAGAATAGATTAGATTATGTAGGAAGAGGATAGCTTTAATAAGCTGTGAGTTGCGCACCTCCTTCCCAAAATAGTAATATCCTGTTTAGTAGTAGGGAGGGGGAGGTCAGTAATGGAAACAGAGGCATGTGCATGGCTGGCCCCTTAGCCATGCCTGTAAGTGTGGCCTCGAGGGATTTATATTTGCATTAGCAGTACTTACAGACAAAAGCGTGTGTGTTTGTGTGTGTGTGCGGGTGATGGATCCGACCGCGTCATGATATTTAAAAGCCTGGCCATTTTTTTTTTTTTTGCTTAGGTGTGAGTAAGGCTTGGCAGCTGGTTGAGATACCGGTTGGAGCTGGTTGCCCAGGGCTACTTGGCTTGAGCATTCAGCTGCCCAACGTCCTGTGTCCCCACATACAAAACACTGTGAGATAGGGGGAAGGGTGGGGACGGGACCAGGACCAGATTGAAAGGGCAGGGAGGTGCTGCACGCCTTCAATTGGCCATGATTTTGTCCCTGACTAGGCTTTTGGGCCTTGCGCCTGCAATTTTTTTGGGTATGCCCGAGACACCCACCATTATAGCAGGCTAAATTACTTTTTACTGTTACCACAGAAACGCGAGTAGCCTTGCTCCTTATTTCTTTAGCTTGTTTGGCTTTGCATTTAGAGGCCCACATACAGATGGATTTATAATCAGAGCCTGGGTTCACTTTTAAATTAAGGGCTGTTTGCAGGTGAGAGTTAAAACCTTTCTTTAAGATTTTTAGAAAGACCTGATTCGTTTTCTTTGGCTCTGCAATGCCTGCATTGCTGGGATACATTTCCCTTTTATATTTTGACAATATTGAGCCGCAGTCTCATTCTTGTCTTGTATGCAGCCCACGATCGGTCCCCAATTACCGGTTTTGTTCCCCAAAGCTTCCTGGACGGCTTCCTTAAACTCAGTGCAGGCATGGGTCATATCATTTTTAGATTTAAATGTAACAGAGGCCCAAATGCCATTTCGGTGTTCTTTTGTAGGGATTTTGGCCCATGCTAGATCAGGGCATTTAGCTTTTGTTAAGATATAAAGATTCCTGGGATGTAACGAAAAGGTGGCTTACTTTTTTCCAGAACATTAAATTTGGGGGTTTGGGCTTTAGATTAGGGAGATTTTTTTAGTAAGCCCCTCGTTTCCTTTGTGCTGAGAGGAGTGTACTTATCAGTATTATGAGCCACTCTGTTTTCACCTGTCCCGGACCACTGATTATCTTGATTTTCCCCCTTGTTTGCCAGGTTCCAATTTTGAATTTGTTTATTAAGGTGTTTCCAATTAATTTTATTTTGGTTTTTATTAGTATCGCTGCTTGAGTCAGGGTCAGTAAAAATACCCTTCTGTTGTATGCCTGCAACAATACGACGTGCAGAGGAGTTGTGTGGTTTTTTTAGTTTTGTTTTAGAGCCTTGTTATTTGCTTTAAACTGACTTAGCTTGCGGTTGCAATCTGCCTTTTGATTTAGCTCTGTTGTAAGAGCCTTTTGGAGTATTTCCAACTTTTGTCACTTTATTTATATTAACAATCTATCATTACAATCCCCTTCTCTAATTTTTTTGGTTTGATTAGATCACCACAACACGCTGTCCATCGTACTCATGCCCTTATTTCATTTCTTTTTTGCTATTGTTTTTAGAAGCTTTTTATGTTTTCCTTTTATAAAATCAATGTGTCTCCCTGCAGCAGAGGGCATTAGTGATGTTCCCCAGGACCAGTCAATGCATCTCCTTCCTAGAGGGTATGATTGGGGCACCCTGGGGCATGCCAGCAAGTCCCCCTCCCAGAGCGGGAAACATTGATGCAGTCTGCGGCAATTTATACAACATTTTATCCCAGCTTCCTGAAACCCACTTAAGCAACACTTCAGGGAGGACCAACTGAGCACACCCTTGTACTCAGTTTTACTGCAGCACACGTTTTGGTGCTCAGTACCTGGCAATGCAGCTGTTGCCTCCAGTGATCCCTACACCCCAAAAACCCTGGCAGTGCGGCTGTCGCCTCCAGTGATCCCTGTACCCCAAAAACGCTGGCAGTGCAGCCTTCGCCTCCAGTGATCCCTGCACCCAGAAAACTTGGCCACAAACACACGCACATTCAGTCCTCTTGTCTGTGTGTCCTATATGTGGTTCCTATTAAAAAAAAAGGGTGTGAAGGGGTGTCCCAAACCAAGGCGTGCACTAGAGGTCGTAAGTAAAAGGATACTTATCTCTATTCCTGGATGTGAGAAACTCTCTGAGGATTCCTGATCACACCCTGCTCGCTGTGCCAAACTGTTAAGCAAAAAGATTCTTTTCCCCAAGAATCAGGCAAGCACAGATAATACTGAAGGGGGTTTATTCACGGTACCGGGAAGACTGACAAGCAACTTCGAAAATATGGTGCCATTGTGGCCAGTTCTATACATTTTCTTATTAATGTATTTACATGTATTTATACATATGAAAACAAACATTATTACAAATCAAAATAAAACCCTAAACAAAAATAAAAATGAAAACAATACATACATATAAAGGTTATCCTATCTGCATCAAACATTTATAACTACCTTGCGGGGGAAGGAGGCAGGGTGGGGGTAAAAATAAGTGCTTACAAATATCCGGTGGGCTGTGAAGGGCGGGTTTGTTCTCTTCTAAAAGCTAAATTAGTGGGCAGCCATTACCATATAAGCTTATCAATTGTTTACAATTGTCAGCGTCCTTGCTACTGAATGCTACTATAGCATTCCTGCTTGTTCTGCTGTTTCTATCTTAGCTGTTAGCTACATTTTAACTGTTGCCTAAAATATCAATGGGCTCGAGAGGTGTCAAACAGGGACCGGATGTTTATATGGGTAAACAGAAAATCCAGTTACAGTAGTGAGGACTTAACAAAAAAGCTCTTAGAAGGGCTCTAAGCCTGCCTAATTTATACTACAATATATGTCTAATTAGTGGGTCTTGGGGAGAAACTCTCCCTGGGAGCAGGTTATCTCACAGCTGCCTATTTCAGGGCTTCTTTCACCTTCTTCTGAACCATCTGATACTGGGCACTGGATATGAGCCTAGATGGACTACAGGTCTGATCTAGTCTGGCAAAGCCTACTTTCCTATCGATGGTGTAAATCCAAGACCATGCTTTAGGTTATCTTCCTTGAGCTCCTGGGAGTCTCTAGACTTGCACTGAGATCAGAACCATGTCTCATTAAATATCATCTACTCTCATGGGTTTTTTTTCTTTCAGGAAGGGTATTTCAAAACTCCTTGGACCTCTCCAGTATATTATGTCAGCTGTCAATGACACCGAATTCAGCTCTGCTCTGCTCCTTCTCACCGGGATACCTGGGCAGGAAGACTTCCATCTCTGGATCTCTATCCCCTTCTGCTTAGTGTATGTTATTTCAATTGTAGGAAATTCAGTCATTTTGTTCATTATAAAAACAGATCCAAGCCTCCATGAGCCCATGTACATTTTCCTTTCCATGTTGGCCATCACAGACCTTGCCTTATCCATATCCACCATGCCTACAACACTGGGTATATTCTTGTTTAACTCTAGGGAGATCAGTCTGGATGCTTGTTTTGCCCAGCTGTTCTTCATTCACTCACTTTCAATCATTGAATCATCGGTACTCCTGTTGATGGCCTTTGATCGATTCATTGCTATCTGTAACCCACTGAGATATGCTTCTATCTTAACCCTGGCAAGAATTGGAAAGATGGGACTCGTGTTTGTGCTAAGAGGAGTGACCTTCATCTTCCCACTCCCCTTTCTCCTTAAACAGTTCCGATACTGTCGAGCCAATGTCCTCTCCCATTGCTACTGCCTGCACCAAGAGGTCATGAAGATGGCTTGTTCGGACATCACAGTCAACTACATCTATGGCTTCTTTCTTAACATCTCTGTGGTGGGGTTAGATTCACTGTTCATCTTCCTCTCATATGTGATGATCCTCAAAACAGTGCTGAAAGTCGTGTCCCACACGGAATGCCTTAGGACCCTGAACACGTGTCTCCCACCTCTGTGCTGTCCTGCTCTTCTACACACCACGGATTGGCTTGTCTGTGATACACAGATTTGAGGAGGGCTCTCCTCCATTGCTCAAGGTTCTCCTAGGCTACATCTCTCTTTTTGTCCCACCACTTATGAACCCAATTGTGTACAGCGTGAAAAGCAAACAGCTTCGTGCAAGGATAATCAGGGTGTTTGTCAAGTGAAGGGTCAGTTCATCACTTGGCTCCAGGGCCAGTGACATGGGAGATGAAAAACACAGGCGACGACCACCTATTCTCTTCAGAACCTTACATCCGAGATGACATGATCTACTGAACTCCACTCTGTAAAGAGAGGTTCAGATTGGGTATAAGGCCTGGAAGAATGGGAGAGGAGCTGGTGAGGGAGGCTAGCACACTGGGGGAAGGAGACCAAGGCAGGTAGCAACTTTTACAATCTGTCTGGAGAGCCAGTGGAGCAGTGTGATGTTTGCTCATAAAGAGCCGTATCGGTGCCTGCTCCAACCTCAGAATTCCTCTTGATAGAGTCAATAAAGGGAAGGGATGTGGATGTTCTTTCCCATTGTACCTGACCTGTCACTGTTCCATCTCTGGTTAAACATCCATGAGCCAGAGAAAAAGGCTATTAAAATTTTTTAAAAAATCATTAATCATAGTAATGGGGGATTTCAACTGTCCCCATACTGACTGGGTACATGTCACTTCGGGACGGGATGCCGAGATAAAGTTTCTCGACACCTTAACTGACTGCTTCTTGGAGCAGCTAGTCCTGGAACCCACAAGATGTTGTGAAGGCCAAGCCTATAACAGGGTTCCAAAAAGAACGAGATAAATTCACAGAGGACAGGCCCCTCAAAGGCTATTAGCCAGGATAGGCAGGGATGGTGTTCACAGCCTTTGTTTGCCAGAAGCTTGGAATGGGTAACAGGAGTGGAACACTTGATGTTTGCCTGTTCTGTTCATTCCTTCTGGGGCACCTGGCACTGGCCCCCTCACTGTTCCTCAGACATTCTTGTTAACTGCTGGAAATGGCCCACCTTGATTATCAGTACAAAAGGTTTTCTTCCCCCCCACCACCCACTCTCCTGCTGGTAATAGCTCATCTTAAGTGATCACTCTCCTTACAGTGTGCATGATAAACACCCATTTTTTCATGTTCTGTGTGTATATAAATCTCCTCACTGTATTTTCCACTTCATGCATCCAACGAAGTGAGCAGTAGCTCACGAAAGCTTATGCTCAAATAAATTGGTTAGTCTCTAAGGTGCCACAAGTACTCCCTTTCTTTCTGCGAATACAGACTAACACGGCTGCTACTCTGAAACCTGTCTGAAGACAGGATACTGGGTTAGATGGACCTTTGGTCTGACCCAGTGTAGACTCCATAGAGGTGGATAATAGCCCTGCCCTGCCTCACAGATGTGGTGAGAGGATAAATACATTCAAAAAGTTATGTGTGAATAAGGGTCTGACACACAAGAGACCTTGAAAGAGACTCAGGCCCAGATTCCTTATCTGGCCCCTCTCTTTGTGCTGTCCTAGCAATGCAAAGGGGTGGAAATGGTACTCAGCTCCCGCACAGAAGCACGGCTGGCTCCTATCCTATCCCAGCCCAGCCCATTCACTGTAGGGTGACCACAGTGAAAAAGCGGCATACATGCAGAAGCCCCACGCCCTCTGTGACCCCCAACTATGCCCCTCTTCTTCCCATTTGAGGCCCCTCTCTCTGCCCCGTCCCTTCCCCCAACACCCCACTCCTGCCACTCCTCTTTACCTGAGACTCCACATTCTCTTCAGGAGAGAAGCCAGAGCTGGGCCATGGAAAGGGCTGCTCAGGGATCCAGAGCCAGTGTGAGGAGCCCCAGACCCTCCACCTGTCCTTGGCATTAGGCTGAAGGGTCCAAAAGATCCCCCAGCCTGCATCCACAGCTGCCTGTATGCACCGCCTAGGGAAGGTGGAGAGTCTGGCCTCCCTATAGTAGTCTGTGCTCTTGGGGCACCCCTTACCATGACCTAGCTCCTGCCTAGCCAGGGGGAGGAGGCTTGGTGGAAGTGGAGGAGTAGGAGGAAGGGCCTGGTGCGAAAAGACGAGGCAGGAGGTGGGGCCTCACAGCAGTAGCGAGAGGATAAATACATTCAAGGATGCTCAGATACTCTGAGAGTGTAAGATCAGGGCGGTGTCAGGGTTCCACAGACCAACACCTCCGACCTTTGTCTATAAAAGGCTTCTGACCACAGCCTCCTGTAACAGCTGGCCTCTGGGAAGCTCCATGAATCCACCCCTTGGTGTCTGTGGCAGAGGTGGGGGTGCTCAGGGGTAACAGAGCGGGATAGGCTGTGGATTTATGAGGGAGAGTTGGAGCATCACAGGATGGCTGGGAGGTTCAGAAAAGTTACCAGACTTGTGTCTGAGTTGAGATTTGGAGTGTCATGAGGTCTAACTGTCAAACAATGGGTGAACAGACACGGGGGGCCTCATCTTAGACATCTGGCTGGGAGAAAGCTGTCTGAGCACAAAGATCAGCTTCACCATTTGGCCCTGTAACATGGCCATGGCTCAGAGCTATGGTGACTGGGCCCAGGCTCACAGAGGTTTCAGCAAAGGCTGCTTCCGCAAGAAAGGGGCAAACAGAGGGGAAGATGCTCTCAGGGACACTGGGAAACTAGTCTGGGTACCAGGAGCTCCTTGGCATCCCAAAAGAATGTAAGTTGGGCCAGTTCTGTTCCTGTATCTCCAGGGCAAACCTGTCTAACTTAGCTTGCAGTGATACATGAGACAGATGAGTGTAGACATATGAGAGCTGCCTGATATTTTTAAACCACTTTTCCTAATGCTTTTTTCTGCTTCTTAATAAACCTATTTGTTTTCGGGTGGCTGGGGTGACTGCATCGCGCTGGTCACAAGCACCCGAAGGGAAGAAACTGAGGAGTGCAGTCAGATCTGCATGGTGAGAAGCATTTAGCATGGAAGGGGTATTGTTCCCAGTTCAAAGAGTGGAACAACATGAGATTCCCCCAAAGAAGGAAGGGGAAAGGGACCATATATCTTTGTTTTACTGTGACAATACCAGTTCTTCTTGGTGAGCGTCTATCCTTGAGTGCCTTTGAATATTCAGAATAGCAGCTTGTTCAGCTTGCAGCCAAGATAAAGATCCACTCAAGACAATAATTCATAGAGTCAAAAAATTAAAGGCCAGAAGGAGCGAATAAATTATCTCCTCCAGAGTTTCTCAAACGGGAAGGGGCAGATGATACAAAACTACTCAAGATAGTTAAGTCTCAGGCAGACAGTGAAGAGCTACTAAAGGATCTCACAAAACTGGGGGACTGGGCAACAAAATGGAAGATGAATTTTAATGTTGCTAAATGCAAAGTAATACACATTGGAAAACATAATCCCAACTACACATCTACAATGATGGGGTTGAAATTAGCTGTTACCACTCAAGAAAGAGATCTTGGAGTCATTGTGGATAGTTCTCTGAAATCATCCAGTCAACAAGCAGCGGCAGTCAAAAAGGCAAACAGAATGTTGGGAATCATCAAGAAAGGGATAGATAATAAGACAGAAAATATCACGTTGCCTCTATATAAATCCATGATATGCTCACACCTTGAATACTGCGTGCAGATGTGGTTGTCCCATCTCAAAAAAGATGTATTGGAATTGGAAAAGGTTCAGAAAAGGGCAAGAAAAATGATTAGGGGTATAGAACGGCTTCCGTATGAGGAGAGATTAATAAGAGTGGGACTTTTCAGCTTGGAAAAGAGGCAACAGAGGGGGGGATATGATAGAGGTCTATAAAATCATGAGTGGTGTGGAGAAAGTAAATAAGGAAAAGTTATTTACTTGTTCCCATGATATAAGAACTAGGGGCCACCAAATGAAATTAATAGGTAGGAGGTTTAAAACAAACACAAGAAAGTATTTTTTCATTGAATGCACTGTCAACCTCTGGACCTCCTTGCAAGAGGGTGTTGTGAAGGCCAATACTATAACAGGGTTCAAAAGGAAGCTAGATAGATTCATGAAAGTTAGGTCCATCAATGGTTATTAACCGGGATGGGCAGGGATGATGTCCTGAGCCTTAGTTTGCCAGAAGCTGGGATTGGGTGACAGGGCATGGATCACTTGATGATAACCTGCCTTTTCATTCCCTTTGGGGCACCTGCCATTGGCCACTGTCAGAGGACAGGATACTGGGCTTGATGGACGTTTCGTCTGACTCAGTATGGCCGTTCTTATGTTCTTCAACTCATGCTGAGAAAACTGGTAGATGCCAGTTATGTGAGTTGAAAAAAAAATCTCCCCTTTACTGGAGGAATCTAGGGGGGAAGGATGTAAAACATATATTCCAGGCGAAGTTCACTCTTTGCCAGTCAGTAATGAAATTGCGTATGGATCATGGGAAAACAGAATCAAATGTCAAAGCTCAAATACAATCTAAAGCATAAGAATAAGGAAAAATATAAAGCCAGTATCCAAATTAAGGTTTTGGATAACGTCAAAGTTATTCATACATATTTTAAAGTAGAGGTAAAGGCAATGACAACGGGGGAGGGGGGGAACCACAATTCATAGAACTCGGTGGAATGTTAAGAATTACAGAAAGGCCCTCCTAGTCATCTCACTCCCACACCTATGCTAGGGGTATTAATCAACCAAGTACAATCCATGCATAAACTTGTTTTATGCTTTTTATTTACCAGCATGTTTTGAGTAACATGTCTGGGGAAAATCTCAGCTCTGTGTTCAAAGGCTGTTGCATATCTTTCCCGGTGTATAGACACCTGTGCAGTGCAAGAGAGTATAATTCGGGGTTAATACGCCAGCAAGGGCGCGAGGCAAGGGAGCTGAGAAATTGGCTGTTGTCTTCTGCCTGTGTATGATCGGCTTAGGTAAAGCACTCAGGCATCTTAGCTGGGTGTGTGGCACCACCTACTGTCGTGTTGGGTGATAACAGGGCCTGGAGAGGCTGGCTATGTCACCAGCAAAGCAGAGTCGTATTGGCCAACTCAGCTTCCTGGGTTCATCAGTAATCTCCATGGTGTCCAGAGAGATTACAAATGAACCCAGGAAACTGAGTAGCACATTCTGCCTCCTCAGCCACACTGGAACCTACATGGCACATAAAAATAAGCAAAAATTTCCCTGTGCACACCCCACAACTGGTGTCCGGAGGTCACAGCTGGACCAGGGGAGGCTTAGCCTGTCCTGGCATTTTATATCCACCACCTCTGGTTCCCAATATTCAGCTAGCTTTTCTTTTGACTGCCTCTGCACATTGAGCAGATGTTTTCAGAGAAGTACCCACAATGACTCTGTCATAAATATAAAGGGAAGGGTAAACCCCTTTAAAATCCCTCCTGGCCAGAGGAAAAATCCTCTCACCTGTAAAGGGTTAAGAAGCTAAAGGGAACCTCGCTGGCACCTGACCAAAATGACCAGTGAGGAGACAAGATACTTTCAAAAACTGGGAGGAGGGAGAAAAACAAAGGGTCTGGGTCTGTCTGTGTGATGCTTTTGCCGGGGACAGAACAGGAATGCAATCTTAGAACTTAGTAAGTAATCTAGCTAGGTGTGTGTTAGATTAGGATTTCTTTAAATGGCTGAGAAAATAGCTGTGCTGAATAGAATGACTATTCCTGTCTGTATGTCTTTTTTGTAACTTAAGGTTTTGCCTAGAGGGATTCTCTGTGTTTTGAATCTAATTACCCTGTAAGGTATTCAGCATCCTGATTTTACAGAGGTGATTCTTTTTTACTTCTGTTAAAAGTCTTCTTGTAAGGAAACGGAATGCTTTTTCATTGTTCTAAGATCCAAGGGTTTGGGTCTGTGGTTATCTATGCAAATTGGTGAGGATTTTTACCAAACCTTCCCCAGGAAGTGGGGTGCAAGGGTTGGGAGGATTTTGGGGAGAAAGACATTTCCAAACTACATTTTTTTCAAGAACCCAGATAAAGTTTGGTGGTGGCAGTGGAAGTCCAAGGGCAAAGGGTAAAATAGTTTGTACCTTGGGGAAGTTTCAACCTAAGCTGGTAAAAGTAAGCTTAGGAGGTTTTCATGCAGGTCCCCACATCTGTACCCTAGAGTTCAGAGTGGGGAAGGAACCTTGTCAGACTCCAAGATCTCTTTCTTGAGTGGCAATAACTAATTTGGAACCATCATTTTGTATGCATTACTTTGTATTTGTCAAGAAAAAAATCTGTTCCCCAGTGACCAAGTTTTCGGAGATCCCTTTGTAACTTAACATAGACTACTTTGGAGTTAAGTATATTGAATAATTGTGTCATGTCTGCAAATTTTGCCACCTCATTTTTTACCCCTTTTCCCATATCATTTATGAATATGTGGAACCGCACTGGTCCCAGTACAGATCCCTGTGGGAACATGAACAAACCATGTTCGTCCATGTGTCTGATAATTCTGTTCTTTACCATAGTTTCAACCAGTTTGCTTTGTACTGAAGCAAGGATTACAGGCCTTGTAAGTGACAGGATCACCACCGGAGCCTTTTTTTAAAAATCAGCATCACATTAGCTATGTGCCAGTCCTCTGGTCCAGAGGCTGATTTAAGTGATAGGTTACACGCCACAGTTAATTGTTCTGCAATTTGATATTTGAGTTCCTGCAGAACTCTTGGGTGAATATCATCTGGTCCTAGTGACTTTTAATGCTTAATTTATCAGTTAGTTATAAAAACTCTGTGATGCGTTGTCCCCCCTGGGGTGCAATCTGGGAGCTGATGGAACTATTGAGCCCCCTTATCCAGTCAGCTGGCTGGCCTCTCTCACACTGCTCTACTGGCTTCTCCAGGCAACAATGTTACTCAATGCGAGAGCAGGTGATGCCACACACCCAACTAAGCTACCTGAGTGTTTTATTCCTAAACCACTCAAGGACAAACAGGAGACAACAGCCAATTTCCCAGCTTCCCAACCTTGCACCGTTGGTGGAGTTTTCAACCCAGATTCATACCATCTTGCACCGCACATAGATCTGCACAATGCAAGCTCATTAATATAGGTCACCTTCCACTCAATGTGGAATAGATAGGCGATGACCTTTGTATGATCTATGAGCTTATGGATCCCCAAGAGAAACTGGAGACTTTCCATCTGCTTCTCCCTCACAACATAATGAAGGTTGCACTGATGGAGTCTATGGCTACACTCTGGGTATAGAAAGTTCAAAACCTCCTGACCAGTCTAGGGCTGCGGTACTGTGCCCATCCGCTACTCTAAGCAGCCTTCCCATCACTGTACAGCCCCTTCCACCCTGTACAACGCTCCTTCAGCAGATCCTAGGGGCAGTGGCTACTGTGATAGGACCAGGTCACACATTTCTGATGAACCTGTGCTATCCAGGAGCTGGAGAGGGTCCTAGAGCAGTTGTGGAGGCCCAGAGATTGTGGGGAGGTGGTCTAGCTACCAGTGGTCACTGAAATCTGTGTATAACTTCGGGTCCCCCTGGATTCTGGAGCCTCCTGTTATGCCTCAGGGAGAATTGCAGGACTGGAAGGGACCTCAAGAGGTCATCAAGTCCAGACTCCTGTGCTCATGGAAGATCTAAGTATTATCGAGACCATTCCTGACAGGTGTTTCTCTATCCTGCTCTTAAAAATTACAATGATGGAGATTCCACAACCTCCCTGGGCAATTTATTCCAGCACTTAACCACCCTAACGGAGAGGAGGTTTATATCCTACTGGAAGGATCCAAGGAAATTACAAGTATGCAGCCTTGTGGAATCTCCCTTTCTGAGCTTGCACCCTGGGTTTGTAATGCAGGAAAGGGGGCTGTCGGGGAGAAATCTGATCCTCTATGAAGTATTAGTATTATTACTATTATTTATTTCAGCAAGATCACAGCTGTGACAGCATCATCATTATCGCTCAGCTGCCCCGAGGGACTAACCAGAACAATAGGAACAGTGATGAGAAGCCCAGTTTCCAGGAATAGAGCCTGCAGCAGGGCTGGAACTGCAGTCCAGTTGCGTAGGATCACTGCGAATCCCCTGTGATTTGGCCTCCTGCACTTTGCCATTGGCCGTGATGGGGGTTACAGCTGGTGCACACTGAGCCAAGCAGCTGAGGTTCCCTGATGGCCAAGTGACCTCCCCAAAGGAATATGCAAGCATGCTTCATAAAGACAGCTGCCTCCCTATCTGAACAGATACTGCCTGCTGCCCGTGCTACCTCTCTGATGACTCCTTGTCCTTTAGGGTGAAGACCTCTGGTGTCAGCGGCTCCTCTTCTAGTAGGAATTGGGTACGTTGGCAGGTTTCGCTACTTTACAAATGCAAAGCGGAGGGGAAAGGCTGCAAGCTGTTTACATGTGTCGATGTTCTGTGCAGTGTCAGAGGGCTCAGCCGGGCTGTTGGGTTGACTCAGTGAAACGCTGATAGAACTGGAGAACTTGGGAACCCCTCTACTACATCTGCCCAAGCTCCTCAAGGGGCTATTGAAGCTACACACAAATCTGACATTCAAAGAGAACTTGAAGTGTTAAAAAACCGCAATATCCCCAATGAGACTTTATCAGTGGGTCCCATTTTTGGAGGTACGGTGTGCTCTGGGCACGATCCTGCCAGGGGCTGAGTGACTGGAGAACCCAGGAAATATCAGTCAATAGTTCAAAAAATTGCCACAGGTTTATTTGCTCCTGGAAATTGAATCAGCAAATACATTTTCATAGATTTTATTATTTGGATTGATTATGAACGCAGGTATTCAGAGCTGTGTTGCTCTGTGGTAACAGGTGAGATAAGGCATATTTCTGTTATCTGAATGGCTGAGGGCTCTAGCATCTCTGCTCTGTAGATACAACTAAAAGTTAAAGGGCTACCTGCATCTCACCCCCATCTCTGGTCTCCAAGTGCCAGATGTCAGGGCAAGTAGCCTTCCCTCTCATGGGGTAGAATCTCGCCATCCTCCCACCCTCAGACTGCGTCCTATGGTTCTTCCCTTTGGGAGTCTGTGACTCGTGGTGAGATGAGGGACCAACCAGCCTTCTTAACCCAAACTACTCTTTA
This sequence comes from Natator depressus, assembly GCF_965152275.1. Lineage (NCBI taxonomy): Eukaryota > Metazoa > Chordata > Testudines > Cheloniidae > Natator > Natator depressus. The sequence continues at coordinate 6,938,271 of NC_134234.1, forward strand.
ATCTGAAGAGCAGGAAGAAAGCGTAACATGGGAGAATCAGAGGGCTTTCAAACATCAGTTTGTACACGTCACTGACCTCCAAACCCTCCTACTCTGATGGGGACCAAGGCAGGCCGAGGCCTTCAGATATCCCCAGAGGTGTCTGTGCCTGTCAGTCTGCAGAGCTTCTCACAGCAGCTGTCCCACCTCTGGCCAGACTCACAGCGCTGGCCAAAACAAGCTGTGTGATGTGGCTGGAACCCAGAAATAGGCTCTTCCCAGCTTGTAGCTCCAGTTCTCTCTCTCAACCTCCCTGAAGTGCTGACTGAGAAATGCCTTTTCTTGAGCTGTTGCTTCCCTTCCTGCTTGTTTTCCAGCAGCCTGCTATGAAACTAGGAAGAGCCACAATGGTTTCAGCCAATAGAGCCATAACATAAACATCCCAATCGTTAACCCAATATAGCTCTGCAGCAAACATCCCCAGAACTGGGTTTAACATGTTCATACATTATGGCAGCTCAGCTCCATGTCTGACAGCATGCCATTCCTGGGTGCAATGTATTTTATGAAAACAGGGGGGTTATATGTTCTTCCCATGACCTGATTTCCCTCCTGTACCTCCGCCCAAGAGGGGGTTTCTGGAGGGTCTGGGATTAAGAAGGTGCACTGCCACAAGGAACCAGTATGCCTTGCTGAAGTATAGCAGAATAGCAGCGTGTTCAGGTTGCAGCCTTAGGTGTGAGAGGGTATTGCCTGGTAGGTGGAGGGAGTGGGAATAGAATATCACAGAATATCAGGGCTGGAAGGGACCTCTGGAGGTCATCTCGTCCAACCCCCTGCTCAAAGCAGGGCCAATCCCCAACTAAATCATCCCAGCCAGGGCTTTGTCAAGCCTGACCTTAAAAAAAGGGAGTTGACTGGTAACTTGGATGGGTGGGCAAAGATGAGCAGGCATTGAACTGCAAGAAAGCTTATTTTTTGCCCAAACCCAGGGGAACCTGGGACATAACACCTGGGAAAAGGGTTCGAGGTATCCCAAGCGAAAGCCTCAGATTTGGCAGTGCAAGAGAAGAAAGAAATGTATTATCACGGAGAGGAATGGTATGAGTACACATACATTTATTCGGAACTGTACTTTGAGCGAGGTTAAGAATTGCTGCAAGGTCGCAGAGGACGTCCTTGCTCAAAATAGTCCCCTGTGCATTTGGAGCTATGTAAAGAAAAGACTGAGTCCAGAAGAATAGATTAGATTATGTAGGAAGAGGATAGCTTTAATAAGCTGTGAGTTGCGCACCTCCTTCCCAAAATAGTAATATCCTGTTTAGTAGTAGGGAGGGGGAGGTCAGTAATGGAAACAGAGGCATGTGCATGGCTGGCCCCTTAGCCATGCCTGTAAGTGTGGCCTCGAGGGATTTATATTTGCATTAGCAGTACTTACAGACAAAAGCGTGTGTGTTTGTGTGTGTGTGCGGGTGATGGATCCGACCGCGTCATGATATTTAAAAGCCTGGCCATTTTTTTTTTTTTTGCTTAGGTGTGAGTAAGGCTTGGCAGCTGGTTGAGATACCGGTTGGAGCTGGTTGCCCAGGGCTACTTGGCTTGAGCATTCAGCTGCCCAACGTCCTGTGTCCCCACATACAAAACACTGTGAGATAGGGGGAAGGGTGGGGACGGGACCAGGACCAGATTGAAAGGGCAGGGAGGTGCTGCACGCCTTCAATTGGCCATGATTTTGTCCCTGACTAGGCTTTTGGGCCTTGCGCCTGCAATTTTTTTGGGTATGCCCGAGACACCCACCATTATAGCAGGCTAAATTACTTTTTACTGTTACCACAGAAACGCGAGTAGCCTTGCTCCTTATTTCTTTAGCTTGTTTGGCTTTGCATTTAGAGGCCCACATACAGATGGATTTATAATCAGAGCCTGGGTTCACTTTTAAATTAAGGGCTGTTTGCAGGTGAGAGTTAAAACCTTTCTTTAAGATTTTTAGAAAGACCTGATTCGTTTTCTTTGGCTCTGCAATGCCTGCATTGCTGGGATACATTTCCCTTTTATATTTTGACAATATTGAGCCGCAGTCTCATTCTTGTCTTGTATGCAGCCCACGATCGGTCCCCAATTACCGGTTTTGTTCCCCAAAGCTTCCTGGACGGCTTCCTTAAACTCAGTGCAGGCATGGGTCATATCATTTTTAGATTTAAATGTAACAGAGGCCCAAATGCCATTTCGGTGTTCTTTTGTAGGGATTTTGGCCCATGCTAGATCAGGGCATTTAGCTTTTGTTAAGATATAAAGATTCCTGGGATGTAACGAAAAGGTGGCTTACTTTTTTCCAGAACATTAAATTTGGGGGTTTGGGCTTTAGATTAGGGAGATTTTTTTAGTAAGCCCCTCGTTTCCTTTGTGCTGAGAGGAGTGTACTTATCAGTATTATGAGCCACTCTGTTTTCACCTGTCCCGGACCACTGATTATCTTGATTTTCCCCCTTGTTTGCCAGGTTCCAATTTTGAATTTGTTTATTAAGGTGTTTCCAATTAATTTTATTTTGGTTTTTATTAGTATCGCTGCTTGAGTCAGGGTCAGTAAAAATACCCTTCTGTTGTATGCCTGCAACAATACGACGTGCAGAGGAGTTGTGTGGTTTTTTTAGTTTTGTTTTAGAGCCTTGTTATTTGCTTTAAACTGACTTAGCTTGCGGTTGCAATCTGCCTTTTGATTTAGCTCTGTTGTAAGAGCCTTTTGGAGTATTTCCAACTTTTGTCACTTTATTTATATTAACAATCTATCATTACAATCCCCTTCTCTAATTTTTTTGGTTTGATTAGATCACCACAACACGCTGTCCATCGTACTCATGCCCTTATTTCATTTCTTTTTTGCTATTGTTTTTAGAAGCTTTTTATGTTTTCCTTTTATAAAATCAATGTGTCTCCCTGCAGCAGAGGGCATTAGTGATGTTCCCCAGGACCAGTCAATGCATCTCCTTCCTAGAGGGTATGATTGGGGCACCCTGGGGCATGCCAGCAAGTCCCCCTCCCAGAGCGGGAAACATTGATGCAGTCTGCGGCAATTTATACAACATTTTATCCCAGCTTCCTGAAACCCACTTAAGCAACACTTCAGGGAGGACCAACTGAGCACACCCTTGTACTCAGTTTTACTGCAGCACACGTTTTGGTGCTCAGTACCTGGCAATGCAGCTGTTGCCTCCAGTGATCCCTACACCCCAAAAACCCTGGCAGTGCGGCTGTCGCCTCCAGTGATCCCTGTACCCCAAAAACGCTGGCAGTGCAGCCTTCGCCTCCAGTGATCCCTGCACCCAGAAAACTTGGCCACAAACACACGCACATTCAGTCCTCTTGTCTGTGTGTCCTATATGTGGTTCCTATTAAAAAAAAAGGGTGTGAAGGGGTGTCCCAAACCAAGGCGTGCACTAGAGGTCGTAAGTAAAAGGATACTTATCTCTATTCCTGGATGTGAGAAACTCTCTGAGGATTCCTGATCACACCCTGCTCGCTGTGCCAAACTGTTAAGCAAAAAGATTCTTTTCCCCAAGAATCAGGCAAGCACAGACAATACTGAAGGGGGTTTATTCACGGTACCGGGAAGACTGACAAGCAACTTCGAAAATATGGTGCCATTGTGGCCAGTTCTATACATTTTCTTATTAATGTATTTACATGTATTTATACATATGAAAACAAACATTATTACAAATCAAAATAAAACCCTAAACAAAAATAAAAATGAAAACAATACATACATATAAAGGTTATCCTATCTGCATCAAACATTTATAACTACCTTGCGGGGGAAGGAGGCAGGGTGGGGGTAAAAATAAGTGCTTACAAATATCCGGTGGGCTGTGAAGGGCGGGTTTGTTCTCTTCTAAAAGCTAAATTAGTGGGCAGCCATTACCATATAAGCTTATCAATTGTTTACAATTGTCAGCGTCCTTGCTACTGAATGCTACTATAGCATTCCTGCTTGTTCTGCTGTTTCTATCTTAGCTGTTAGCTACATTTTAACTGTTGCCTAAAATATCAATGGGCTCGAGAGGTGTCAAACAGGGACCGGATGTTTATATGGGTAAACAGAAAATCCAGTTACAGTAGTGAGGACTTAACAAAAAAGCTCTTAGAAGGGCTCTAAGCCTGCCTAATTTATACTACAATATATGTCTAATTAGTGGGTCTTGGGGAGAAACTCTCCCTGGGAGCAGGTTATCTCACAGCTGCCTATTTCAGGGCTTCTTTCACCTTCTTCTGAACCATCTGATACTGGGCACTGGATATGAGCCTAGATGGACTACAGGTCTGATCTAGTCTGGCAAAGCCTACTTTCCTATCGATGGTGTAAATCCAAGACCATGCTTTAGGTTATCTTCCTTGAGCTCCTGGGAGTCTCTAGACTTGCACTGAGATCAGAACCATGTCTCATTAAATATCATCTACTCTCATGGGTTTTTTTTCTTTCAGGAAGGGTATTTCAAAACTCCTTGGACCTCTCCAGTATATTATGTCAGCTGTCAATGACACCGAATTCAGCTCTGCTCTGCTCCTTCTCACCGGGATACCTGGGCAGGAAGACTTCCATCTCTGGATCTCTATCCCCTTCTGCTTAGTGTATGTTATTTCAATTGTAGGAAATTCAGTCATTTTGTTCATTATAAAAACAGATCCAAGCCTCCATGAGCCCATGTACATTTTCCTTTCCATGTTGGCCATCACAGACCTTGCCTTATCCATATCCACCATGCCTACAACACTGGGTATATTCTTGTTTAACTCTAGGGAGATCAGTCTGGATGCTTGTTTTGCCCAGCTGTTCTTCATTCACTCACTTTCAATCATTGAATCATCGGTACTCCTGTTGATGGCCTTTGATCGATTCATTGCTATCTGTAACCCACTGAGATATGCTTCTATCTTAACCCTGGCAAGAATTGGAAAGATGGGACTCGTGTTTGTGCTAAGAGGAGTGACCTTCATCTTCCCACTCCCCTTTCTCCTTAAACAGTTCCGATACTGTCGAGCCAATGTCCTCTCCCATTGCTACTGCCTGCACCAAGAGGTCATGAAGATGGCTTGTTCGGACATCACAGTCAACTACATCTATGGCTTCTTTCTTAACATCTCTGTGGTGGGGTTAGATTCACTGTTCATCTTCCTCTCATATGTGATGATCCTCAAAACAGTGCTGAAAGTCGTGTCCCACACGGAATGCCTTAGGACCCTGAACACGTGTCTCCCACCTCTGTGCTGTCCTGCTCTTCTACACACCACGGATTGGCTTGTCTGTGATACACAGATTTGAGGAGGGCTCTCCTCCATTGCTCAAGGTTCTCCTAGGCTACATCTCTCTTTTTGTCCCACCACTTATGAACCCAATTGTGTACAGCGTGAAAAGCAAACAGCTTCGTGCAAGGATAATCAGGGTGTTTGTCAAGTGAAGGGTCAGTTCATCACTTGGCTCCAGGGCCAGTGACATGGGAGATGAAAAACACAGGCGACGACCACCTATTCTCTTCAGAACCTTACATCCGAGATGACATGATCTACTGAACTCCACTCTGTAAAGAGAGGTTCAGATTGGGTATAAGGCCTGGAAGAATGGGAGAGGAGCTGGTGAGGGAGGCTAGCACACTGGGGGAAGGAGACCAAGGCAGGTAGCAACTTTTACAATCTGTCTGGAGAGCCAGTGGAGCAGTGTGATGTTTGCTCATAAAGAGCCGTATCGGTGCCTGCTCCAACCTCAGAATTCCTCTTGATAGAGTCAATAAAGGGAAGGGATGTGGATGTTCTTTCCCATTGTACCTGACCTGTCACTGTTCCATCTCTGGTTAAACATCCATGAGCCAGAGAAAAAGGCTATTAAAAATTTTTAAAAAATCATTAATCATAGTAATGGGGGATTTCAACTGTCCCCATACTGACTGGGTACATGTCACTTCGGGACGGGATGCCGAGATAAAGTTTCTCGACACCTTAACTGACTGCTTCTTGGAGCAGCTAGTCCTGGAACCCACAAGATGTTGTGAAGGCCAAGCCTATAACAGGGTTCCAAAAAGAACGAGATAAATTCACAGAGGACAGGCCCCTCAAAGGCTATTAGCCAGGATAGGCAGGGATGGTGTTCACAGCCTTTGTTTGCCAGAAGCTTGGAATGGGTAACAGGAGTGGAACACTTGATGTTTGCCTGTTCTGTTCATTCCTTCTGGGGCACCTGGCACTGGCCCCCTCACTGTTCCTCAGACATTCTTGTTAACTGCTGGAAATGGCCCACCTTGATTATCAGTACAAAAGGTTTTCTTCCCCCCCACCACCCACTCTCCTGCTGGTAATAGCTCATCTTAAGTGATCACTCTCCTTACAGTGTGCATGATAAACACCCATTTTTTCATGTTCTGTGTGTATATAAATCTCCTCACTGTATTTTCCACTTCATGCATCCAACGAAGTGAGCAGTAGCTCACGAAAGCTTATGCTCAAATAAATTGGTTAGTCTCTAAGGTGCCACAAGTACTCCCTTTCTTTCTGCGAATACAGACTAACACGGCTGCTACTCTGAAACCTGTCTGAAGACAGGATACTGGGTTAGATGGACCTTTGGTCTGACCCAGTGTAGACTCCATAGAGGTGGATAATAGCCCTGCCCTGCCTCACAGATGTGGTGAGAGGATAAATACATTCAAAAAGTTATGTGTGAATAAGGGTCTGACACACAAGAGACCTTGAAAGAGACTCAGGCCCAGATTCCTTATCTGGCCCCTCTCTTTGTGCTGTCCTAGCAATGCAAAGGGGTGGAAATGGTACTCAGCTCCCGCACAGAAGCACGGCTGGCTCCTATCCTATCCCAGCCCAGCCCATTCACTGTAGGGTGACCACAGTGAAAAAGCGGCATACATGCAGAAGCCCCACGCCCTCTGTGACCCCCAACTATGCCCCTCTTCTTCCCATTTGAGGCCCCTCTCTCTGCCCCGTCCCTTCCCCCAACACCCCACTCCTGCCACTCCTCTTTACCTGAGACTCCACATTCTCTTCAGGAGAGAAGCCAGAGCTGGGCCATGGAAAGGGCTGCTCAGGGATCCAGAGCCAGTGTGAGGAGCCCCAGACCCTCCACCTGTCCTTGGCATTAGGCTGAAGGGTCCAAAAGATCCCCCAGCCTGCATCCACAGCTGCCTGTATGCACCGCCTAGGGAAGGTGGAGAGTCTGGCCTCCCTATAGTAGTCTGTGCTCTTGGGGCACCCCTTACCATGACCTAGCTCCTGCCTAGCCAGGGGGAGGAGGCTTGGTGGAAGTGGAGGAGTAGGAGGAAGGGCCTGGTGCGAAAAGACGAGGCAGGAGGTGGGGCCTCACAGCAGTAGCGAGAGGATAAATACATTCAAGGATGCTCAGATACTCTGAGAGTGTAAGATCAGGGCGGTGTCAGGGTTCCACAGACCAACACCTCCGACCTTTGTCTATAAAAGGCTTCTGACCACAGCCTCCTGTAACAGCTGGCCTCTGGGAAGCTCCATGAATCCACCCCTTGGTGTCTGTGGCAGAGGTGGGGGTGCTCAGGGGTAACAGAGCGGGATAGGCTGTGGATTTATGAGGGAGAGTTGGAGCATCACAGGATGGCTGGGAGGTTCAGAAAAGTTACCAGACTTGTGTCTGAGTTGAGATTTGGAGTGTCATGAGGTCTAACTGTCAAACAATGGGTGAACAGACACGGGGGGCCTCATCTTAGACATCTGGCTGGGAGAAAGCTGTCTGAGCACAAAGATCAGCTTCACCATTTGGCCCTGTAACATGGCCATGGCTCAGAGCTATGGTGACTGGGCCCAGGCTCACAGAGGTTTCAGCAAAGGCTGCTTCCGCAAGAAAGGGGCAAACAGAGGGGAAGATGCTCTCAGGGACACTGGGAAACTAGTCTGGGTACCAGGAGCTCCTTGGCATCCCAAAAGAATGTAAGTTGGGCCAGTTCTGTTCCTGTATCTCCAGGGCAAACCTGTCTAACTTAGCTTGCAGTGATACATGAGACAGATGAGTGTAGACATATGAGAGCTGCCTGATATTTTTAAACCACTTTTCCTAATGCTTTTTTCTGCTTCTTAATAAACCTATTTGTTTTCGGGTGGCTGGGGTGACTGCATCGCGCTGGTCACAAGCACCCGAAGGGAAGAAACTGAGGAGTGCAGTCAGATCTGCATGGTGAGAAGCATTTAGCATGGAAGGGGTATTGTTCCCAGTTCAAAGAGTGGAACAACATGAGATTCCCCCAAAGAAGGAAGGGGAAAGGGACCATATATCTTTGTTTTACTGTGACAATACCAGTTCTTCTTGGTGAGCGTCTATCCTTGAGTGCCTTTGAATATTCAGAATAGCAGCTTGTTCAGCTTGCAGCCAAGATAAAGATCCACTCAAGACAATAATTCATAGAGTCAAAAAATTAAAGGCCAGAAGGAGCGAATAAATTATCTCCTCCAGAGTTTCTCAAACGGGAAGGGGCAGATGATACAAAACTACTCAAGATAGTTAAGTCTCAGGCAGACAGTGAAGAGCTACTAAAGGATCTCACAAAACTGGGGACTGGGCAACAAAATGGAAGATGAATTTTAATGTTGCTAAATGCAAAGTAATACACATTGGAAAACATAATCCCAACTACACATCTACAATGATGGGGTTGAAATTAGCTGTTACCACTCAAGAAAGAGATCTTGGAGTCATTGTGGATAGTTCTCTGAAATCATCCAGTCAACAAGCAGCGGCAGTCAAAAAGGCAAACAGAATGTTGGGAATCATCAAGAAAGGGATAGATAATAAGACAGAAAATATCACGTTGCCTCTATATAAATCCATGATATGCTCACACCTTGAATACTGCGTGCAGATGTGGTTGTCCCATCTCAAAAAAGATGTATTGGAATTGGAAAAGGTTCAGAAAAGGGCAAGAAAAATGATTAGGGGTATAGAACGGCTTCCGTATGAGGAGAGATTAATAAGAGTGGGACTTTTCAGCTTGGAAAAGAGGCAACAGAGGGGGGGATATGATAGAGGTCTATAAAATCATGAGTGGTGTGGAGAAAGTAAATAAGGAAAAGTTATTTACTTGTTCCCATGATATAAGAACTAGGGGCCACCAAATGAAATTAATAGGTAGGAGGTTTAAAACAAACACAAGAAAGTATTTTTTCATTGAATGCACTGTCAACCTCTGGACCTCCTTGCAAGAGGGTGTTGTGAAGGCCAATACTATAACAGGGTTCAAAAGGAAGCTAGATAGATTCATGAAAGTTAGGTCCATCAATGGTTATTAACCGGGATGGGCAGGGATGATGTCCTGAGCCTTAGTTTGCCAGAAGCTGGGATTGGGTGACAGGGCATGGATCACTTGATGATAACCTGCCTTTTCATTCCCTTTGGGGCACCTGCCATTGGCCACTGTCAGAGGACAGGATACTGGGCTTGATGGACGTTTCGTCTGACTCAGTATGGCCGTTCTTATGTTCTTCAACTCATGCTGAGAAAACTGGTAGATGCCAGTTATGTGAGTTGAAAAAAAAATCTCCCTTTACTGGAGGAATCTAGGGGGGAAGGATGTAAAACATATATTCCAGGCGAAGTTCACTCTTTGCCAGTCAGTAATGAAATTGCGTATGGATCATGGGAAAACAGAATCAAATGTCAAAGCTCAAATACAATCTAAAGCATAAGAATAAGGAAAAATATAAAGCCAGTATCCGAATTAAGGTTTTGGATAACGTCAAAGTTATTCATACATATTTTAAAGTAGAGGTAAAGGCAATGACAACGGGGGAGGGGGGGAACCACAATTCATAGAACTCGGTGGAATGTTAAGAATTACAGAAAGGCCCTCCTAGTCATCTCACTCCCACACCTATGCTAGGGGTATTAATCAACCAAGTACAATCCATGCATAAACTTGTTTTATGCTTTTTATTTACCAGCATGTTTTGAGTAACATGTCTGGGGAAAATCTCAGCTCTGTGTTCAAAGGCTGTTGCATATCTTTCCCGGTGTATAGACACCTGTGCAGTGCAAGAGAGTATAATTCGGGGTTAATACGCCAGCAAGGGCGCGAGGCAAGGGAGCTGAGAAATTGGCTGTTGTCTTCTGCCTGTGTATGATCGGCTTAGGTAAAAGCACT